>NC_067137.1:66089543-67289543 GCF_903995435.1 Acomys russatus
ATGAGTGTTTCTTTCGGTCTGGAGTGTTTCCATGTAAAAGCACATCAACTTCATCTTCAGAACTAGCAAGCATTTAAAGCACAGAGAATATGGATGTTAAAAAACATTAACATCAGGGCTGGGATGTGGCTCTCAGTGGTAGAGCACTCAGGGAGCACGGACAAGGCCCTAGGTTTGAATTCTAACAGCACAAAATAAAATGAAATCACTAAAAACTTCTCTCGTCTTACTGCTCAACAGCAATTTTAAGTTTTGCAAATTTCTACTGTATCGATGACCCATCATATAGAATAGCAAGAATCACTAATCCTTCCTTAGTCAGTTTTGGATTTGGGAGTTGGTTTTTGTTTTGTTTTTGGGAGACAGGGTTTCACTATTTAGCCCTGGCTAAACCGAATTCACACTAGTAGACCATTCGACCTCAAAGCTGCAGCAATCCTCCTGCCTCTACTTCCCGGATGCTGAGTTAACAGACATGAGGCACAAGTGCAACTTGCTCTCTTCTTGTATGTGTGTGAGTGTTCTGCTTGTTTTTTTGTTGGGTTGTTTTGGTTGTTTGGATTATTGTTTGGGGTTTGTTTTTTTTTGTTTGGTTTTTTTTGGTTTTTGGTTTTTGTTTTTTGGTTGGTTGGTTGTTTTTTCGAGACAGGGTTTCGTCTTAGCGTGCTGTCCTGGACTCTCTTTGTAGACCAGCTGGCCTCGAACTCACGGATATCCCTGCCTCTGGGGTGTTCTGCTTGTATATGTACCTATGCATCAGCGGTGTTGCCTGGTGCCCAGAGGCTAGAAAAGGGCACTGGATGGTTGTGTCCAGGCTGGCCTTGAACTCACAGCGATCCGCTTGCCTCTGCCTCCCAAGTGCTGGGATTAAAAGTGTAGGCACTTCCCCACAGCACTGAGATTTTATTTAATTAAAAATATTATAGGGGCTGAGAATGCCTCACATGTTAAGAGTACTGTCTGAAAGCCCGGCATGGTAGCGCATGCCTTTAATCTCAGCACTAAGCACTCGAGCAGCAGAGTGGATCACTGTGAGTTCGAGGCCAGCCTCGTCTACAAAGCGCGTCCAGGACAGCCAAGGCTACACAGAGAAACCCTGTCCTCGGAAAACCAAAGAAGAGGAGCCGGGGAGAGGAGAGGAGTACTTCTGCTCTCCTGAGGATACGCTGAGTCAAATTCGCCAGCATCCACATGGTGGCTCACAAGGCATCTATACTGGATTCTGAGGTCTCTTCTGTCGCATGCAGGTGACACATATATCACGATAATTACATTACTCGCGGTGTGTGTGCACACCTTTAATCCCAGCACTCAGGAGGCAGAGGCAGGTGAATCTCTGAGTTCGAGGCCAGCCTGGTCTACAGAGTGAGTTCCAAGACAGCCAAAGCTACACAGAGAAACTCTGTCTCTAAAATCCAAAAAGAAAGAAACAAAAGAAACACGTTGATCCTAGCATGGTGGCTCACAGCTGTAACCCCAGCACTCTGGAATGCAACTCCGTAACAGAACACTTGTCTAGCAGATAAAACCCGGGGGTCTGCTCCTAGCAACAAGGGTGGAAGGAGAGCTCTACGATATAAAAAACATACACAACTAAATCTCGGGGGGAGGGACGGGGAGCAAAATAACAGAGGTTATACAGTGTCTAAATCCACTTATGTAACATTCCTAAACATCACAAAATTATATTAGTGGAATGACATCCAGGGAAGAGGGGATGTTCCAGAATCCCGGGGTCCCCAAGCGTAAATCCTCAGATGGACCCCGGCTCCTTACCGCACTGCTATCTACTGCTTGGCTCCCTACAGACTGAGGCAGCCCACATGCGACCCGAAGGGTTCCACAGAGAAGCGGGCTATACGGGTGGCGCGCAGCTCGCAAGATCGGAGAGCGAAGCGACCTGGGCCAGGGCTAGGCGGACACCGCGGGGCAGCGGCCCACCTGCTCAGAGCTGGCTCCTCGTCGCTCGGCTCTTTCCACGGCGTAAGGATCGTAGTCATCATGGAGCCCGGTTCATGGCGACCTCGGGAGGGCTACACAATCCGGCGGTCTCAGTGTACTCCGCCGGTACCTTCTCTAAATCGTCCCCATGACTCGACTTCCGCCCTTATTGTGAGTTCTTCCTGTGCGCGTGCGCAAGCCGTCCCAGGGAAAGGACTGAGAGGGACAGCTTAGGGGGAGGTTCAGTGTTACCGTTCCTGTTTGCGTTTTTCTTTCTTTCCGCTGAAAACTGCAGCTCTCTTTTTATCGCTTTTTTCTTTGTTTCTTTGTTTTGTTTTGCTTTCTTTAGTTTTTGAAATGGCTCCGGCCCGTCTGGACCGTCAGCTGCAATTTAGCCCAGGCTGACTTCGCCCCGCCTTCTGTGACCAGCGGAGAACTGAGATTACAGTTGTGTGCCCCTATCCAGTCTGATTTGTACCTTCCAAGTTGTCTCGGCCTTTCCTCCCTTGGTTTTTATTATGTTTATGGTTGTCTGCAGATAAGTAATTTATGACAAACGTACTCAGAAAAATAAGACGGAAAACGGATTTAACGTTTCTTAAATTTTAACAAAGGTGATTCTCCTAGAATTATGTTCTGTGAGGATAATTTCTTCGGCTGGCGGAAGCAATGAGCTACAGCTTCCTTTTTGCCCAGAACCTGGGGACTGTATCCTAGAGGTACAGGGCCACGAAGCCAGATTTCGAATCCAAAGTTGGGGGTACACAATCCATAACAAGACCACGCCCCGCCCCGCGAGGCATTTGAGCGGAAGTTCCTGAATTCACAAAGAGCGTGGGGTTATGGTGTAGATGACTGTGCACGCAGAGGCTGCTGGTTCCGTTAAAATGAACTTTTCATGCTCTTAAAGATAATAACTGCATTGTATTCTAGAAGATTTTAAGAACTGTTGTGAGGGTAAGAGAATGTCATATAGAGAAAACGCGAGGAAGAAAACACCGTAAGGCCTAAGTAAGCCAAGACTACACAGAGAAACCCTGTCTTGCAAAACAAAAACAAAAGCCGGGCCTGGTGGTGGTGCACACCTTTAATCCTAGCACTTGGGAGACAGAGGCAGGAGGGTTGCTGTGAGTTCGGCCCAGCCTGGTCTACAAAGCGAGTCTAGGACAGCCAAAAAACAAAACAGAATAAAACAAAACAAAACAACACAACAACAAAAGAAAGAAAGAAAGAGAAAAAAAAAGAAAGAAATAAAGAAAGAAAAGAAAGAAAGAAAAACAAAAACTAAAAGCAAAACAAAACACTCTTCTTCTACAGGTCCTAAGTTCAATTCCCAAGAACCACATGGTGGCTGGCAAACATCTATAATGAGAGATTGAAAGATGGGGAGCAGCAGAGAGAGAGAGATGGGGAGCAGTAAGAGAGATAGAGAGATGGGGAGCAGCAAGAGAGAAGAGAGATGGGCAACAGCAAGATATTTAGGGGGCTGGAGTGATGGCTAAGTGGCTTAAGAGCCCTGTCTGCCCTTCCAAAGGTCCTGAGTTCTATTCCCAGCAACCACATGGTGGCTCACAGCCACCTCTACTGAGGTCTGGTGCCCTCTTCTGGCATGCAAGCTCACATGCAGGCAGAACAAGGTATAAATAAAAAAATAAATCTTTTTAAAAAAAAACATTAAAAAAAGAAGATATTTAGAAAAACAGCAAACAAGTAAGCAAGTAAGGAGTCAGACAGATAGCCAGCGAGACAGCCAGATAGAAAAGTTCTGGACTTAGCCTGGTGATAGTGGTGCATGCCTTTAATCCAAGCACTCAGGAGGCAGAGGCAGATGGATTGTTGTGAGTTTGAGGCCAGCCTGGCCTACAAAGCGAGTCCAGGATAGCCAAGACTACACAGAGAAACCCTATCTCAAAAATCCTGAGCCTCAGAGCATTTCTTTTTCCCTCCATTCCTCAACTTCTCTTCAACAACTGAAAGGACCAGACAAACTCCATTTTGAAAAAAAAAAAAAAAAAGAGGGGCTGGAGAGATGGCTCAGCGGTTAAGAGCACTGACTGCTCTTCCAGAGGTCATGAGTTCAATTCCCAGCAACCACATGGTGGCTCACAACCATCTATAATGTGATCTGATGTGCCTTGTATACATAATAAATAAATAAATCTTAAAAAAAAAAAAAAAAAAAAGAAAAGAAAAGAAAAGAAAAGAAAAAGAACTCCATCTTGTGTTAAACCTGGTCAAAGGCTGAACCCAGATTCCAGAAAACTATTCCCTAGCAACACAATCAGCTCACCAAATACACACTCTGCTGGTCAAGCTGACTAACAGGTGATCTGGCTCTTAGCAACAACCAATTAGCAGAAGCCAGGCCAAAGTTCCTAATGCCCCCATGAGTGTTTCAACCAATCTTTTCCAGAGGCCAACTTGCCCCTACACCTACCCAACCATGAAATTCCCAGGCCTGTAACTCCCTGCTTGCAGCTTTTCTGCCCAAGGGCCATCCAATCATACACTGTATCACCCATTTCTTTGTCTAACACCTACAAAAACCCCTCTCAATGGAGCCTCAAGGCTGCTTCCCTGCATCTGCTGTCTCAGTGCATTGGAGGGGTGGCCCGGGTTCGAACCTTCATTAAAGCCTTCCTTGCCATTGCATTTGGACTCGTGTCTTGGGTGGACTGCTCAGGGAGAAATTTGGGCATAACACAACTAGTTCCTCCAGCTAGTTAGTTGTTCAACCAACGGTTGATTTCCCTTAACCAGCCATTTGCTGCCTGCTCAGTTCTCCCTACTGCAAATCCAGCTCTCCTCTCTCCTCGCCGTTCCTGGAGCTGGTCTTGGGGAGTGGCAGAGAAGCTTCTTTCTGGGTAGTGGTTATTGCAGAGATCCACAACCCACCAACATGCCAAGAATAAGTAACTCTGAGTGCTCCACTGCCGGTGAATGGTCTACACCTTGTCTCCCCCCAAGCAAGGGGCAGAGGATTCAGAAGAGGGACAGTCTTCTGTAAGAACGGTCAGGGTGGGAGGACAGCTGTCAAGTGCTATCTTCTGGACAGGACACAGCAGCCCCACACATCAACTTACCAAAGCTGTGGTTAACCTGCACAACATGCTGAGTGGTTAGGAACACTTGCTGCCCTTCCAGAGGAGCTGGGTTCAGTTCCCAGCACCCACACAACAGCTTAACCCTCTGTAACTTCAGTTCCAGGAAGTCTGATACCTTCTTTCTTCTGGCTTCAGTGGACACTGCACACGGGCAAACAAGGAAGCAAAACACCCATAAGTGTATTTGATGCTTTTTAAATCTTTATTTTTTGGTTTTTCAAGACAGGATTTCTTTCTCTGTGTGACCTTGGCTGTCCTGGACTCCCTTTGTAGACCAGGCTGGCCTTGAACTCTCAGCGATCTGACTGCCTCTGCTTCCCGAGTGCTGGGATTAACGGTGTGTGCCACCATACCCGGCTTGATACATTATAAAAAAAAAAAAAGAAGAAGAAAAAGATTATTATACTTACCTGGCAGGGGAGATACCATGATCACGAAGGTGGTTTTCCCAGGGCGAGGCTTGTCCATTGCACTCCGGACGTGCTGACCCCTGCGATTTCCCCAAATGCGGGGAAACTCGACTGCATAATTTGTGGTCGTGGAGGACTGCGTTCGCGCTCTGCCCGGGTCTCGTTGGTGCGAAAAACAAGATAATCTGCTGCAGTGAGGTATCATCTTTCTTTTCATTTCTCTGGTGGACTCGGTAGCCTCGTATTGCTTTGAGTTGCATTCCACTGTTTAGCTGAACTCGGTATCAGTGGTGCGGGGCGAGGGCTTCACAGGAGGACCAGGCCTTTTTCCATTCTACTTAAAACTCCTGCCCCTGGGACCTGGAGAGATGATGGTTCAGAGGTTAAGAGCACTGGCTGATTCATCTTCCAGAGGTCCTGACTTCAGTTCCCAGCAACCACATTGTGGGTCACCACCATCTGTAATGGGTTCTTGCTGCCCCCTTCTGGCCTTCAGGTGTACATGCGGGCAGAGCGCTGCATACAGAATAAGTGAATAAACTTAAAACAAAACAAAAAAAAAATCCAGTACCTTCTCTTGCTGAGGGCCACCCAGCCTTGAAGTTCCTACACCGGAAGACCTCTCCTCTGCACACGCACGTGGCATACGCAAACACAGAAGAAGTATCCAGCCCAGGAAGAGGGGATGGTTCGTTTGGTAGAACACTTGCATGAAGTGTATGCGCTGCCAGGAGTAGGGCGACGCCTTCATCCGCATTCAGCTTCAAGGAATTGTCCACCCGAGGTGGTCGCCACCAGGTCTAGGCCAGCCTGGGTTGCTGAGTGACAAGACACCCTGTCTCCAATTCCTTGCCAACAGCCTGTGAAATGATGCCAGGCAAAGGGAGTAGGTACGCCTCTTTTCCGGGTTGGTCACGTGGCAGGCACTCCTCCAAGGATGCAGTGAGTGGAGCATGGCCACCCCAGGCGCCGGCTGAGCACAGGTGCTTTGAGGTAACACCTTTGTTCTTCCGGCTCTCAGGCCCCAGAGCTCCCTGGTTCAAGCTTCTAGCGTCCGTACTGCAAAATCAAGACCGTTCCAGGGGCTGGGAGTCTATCGGGATGCCAGCGTGGTCATGTCCCTTGAAGGCCCGGTTCTACGGTCAGGTCACTACTTGGTATCCTCGCCTGGGAGAAGGTGACAGTCCGGTCAAACCACAAGGCTGGAACGTTAGGTTTTTCGGGTCCAGAAGGTACGTGTATACTGGGGGAAGTGAAAACGGAGTGGGAACACGTGTGGAGCTTGTTAACCACCGGCACAGAAAGGGGACTTTCCTTGATAGATAGATAGATAGATAGATAAATAGATAGATAGATAGATAGCTTAGGTAGAGGAGCTGGAGAGATGGCTCAGCAGTTTAGGCTGTTCTTCCGAAGGACCCGGGTTCCATTTCCCCTACACGGCAACTCACAGCTGAACTCCAGTTCAGAACTCCAGTTCTAGGGGAGCTGATGCCCAGTGTCCTTTTCTGTCGTGCATTGAGCACAGTGCACTTGTGATACACAGACACACAGGTAAGCACACGCATACACACAGCACAGAGCTAAGAAAATCTTAAACTCTTTTTTTTTTTTTTTTTTTTTTTTTTTGCTTTTCGAGACAGGGTTTCTCTGTGTAGCCTTGACTGTCCTGGACTCAGCTTTGTAAAAGACTAGGCTGGCCTGGAACTCACAGTGATTCACCTGCCTCTGCCTCCCGAGTGCTGGGGTTAAAGTATTGTTAATTATTATTTTGAGACAGGGTTCACTGTGTAGCCCTGGCTGCTCTGGAACTCTCTGTAGACCAGGCTGGCCTCAAACTCAGAAATCTCCCTGAGTACTGGGGATTAAAGGCACAGATCAGCACTACCCCCATGCACAAAAAGAAAGGAAGAAAGAAAAGAGAAAAAGTGAGAGTGAGAGAGAGAGAGGAGAGAGAGAGACAGACAGACAGACAGACAGAGAGTATGGTTGGTGTATGGATATTTTGCCTGCATATATGTCTGTGCACCACACTCTGGAAGTGCCCACAGAGAACAGGAGGAGAGCACTGGGTCTCTAGGAGCTGGAGTTACAGATGATTATGTGTAGTGGGACTTTTAGTTTCTTTAAAAACATGGTTATGTATGGGAGCAGTTCCTGTTTTAATCCCAGGTGTGGGATATGGGGTGTGATTTGTGCCACCCGCAGCTCCTTTAATTCTGGGGATGCCGAGTGGGCCTGAGAGGCCCTGCTGCTGCTGCTGCTGCTGGTGGTGCTGGTGGTGGTGGTGGTGGTGGTGGTGGTGGTGGTGGTGGTGGTGGTTCATTGGTTTGCTAGTTTGCTGAATCGCAGGACTAGACTGCTGGATGTCTTGACTACAAAGACTGGACTTATCCCAAGGAACTACATCCCTAAAAAGCAGGGAGTAGTAAAGAGACACACGTTGTTCCTTTCTCCTCTAACCTTCTCTCCTGTGCTGGGGGGTTGGGAGGCTAGGGTGGATAAGAGTTGGAAGGAGGTAGAGGTTTAAGAACCCCACTAAAATAGATTTTTAAAAAAAAGTATGCAAAAGCTGGGCGTGGTATCCCACGCCTGTAATCCCAGCACTTGGGAGGCAGAGGCAGGTGGATCTCTGAGTTCAAGGCCAGCCTGGTCTACAAAGCGAGTCCAGGACAGCCAGGGCTACACAGAGAAACCCTGTCTCGGAAAAAAAACCAACCAACCAACCAAACAAACAAATAAACAAACAGAAAGTACTGGACTACAATGGTGAGCCACCTGTGGGTGCTGTGTGGGAGTGAGTGGTGGGAATTGAGCCCAGTTTCCCTGGAAGAGCAGCCCCTGCTCCTAACCCCTGAGCCATCCTTGCAGCCTCAGGATACTTTCAAAAGTTGACTTCAGGGGCTGGAGGTTAGGAGCACTGACTGTTCTTCCAGAGGTCCTGAGTTCAATTCCCAGCAACCACATGATGGCTCACAACCATCCACTTTGTGATCTGATGCCCTCTTCTGGCCTGCAGGTGTACATACAAGCAGAGCATTGTATACATAATAAATCAATCTTTAAAAAAACAAAACAGTTGACTTTAGCACCAATGTCAATTCTTCTGGGATGTTGAAGTCTCGAGCCTTCTGTGGAGAGCCACAGTCCGGTTCTCCTGACATGCTGGCTTCAAGTTCAAAGCACAGGTCCAGTGATGCTGTTTTTCACTTTGGCAGCAAGCGGCCCAAGATAAGGGTCAACAAGTCTGGGTTCCGGTGCCTCGGTCTAGAGGCGCTACCGGGGCCTCAGCACTCAGGCCTGGGAAATACGCTATACCGGTCAAAAACCTGATCCTCCATGGTTTGATATAGTGTTTTTATTTAATTCGTTGGTGCTGAGGCTTGATCTCACAGACTAGGCCTCTCCAGTCTCACCTCCCCTATTCCTCGTTTCGTTTGTCGATTTTTGTTTGCTTGGTTTTTGTTTTGTTTTGTTGATTTTTGGTTTTTCGAGACAGGGTTTCTCTGTGTTAGCCCTGGCTGTCCTGGACTCACTTTGTAGAACAGACTGGCCTCGAACTCACAGAAATGCACCTGCCTCTACCTCCCAAGCGCTGGAATTAAAGGCGTGCGCCACTACGCCCCGTTCTTAAAAACTCATTCTAAATTTTAAAACGTATTCTATTCATGAATGTGTGTGTGTGTGTGTGTGTGTGTGTGTGTGTGTGTGTGTGTGTGTGTGTGTCTGTGTGCACCATACGACCTGTGTGGAAGGACCCTTGAGGGTCAGAAGAGGATGCTGGATCCCCTGGAACTGGACTTGCAGAGGGCTGGGAGCTGCCCCTGTGGTGCAGGGAACCGAGCCTCGGTCGGCTGTAGGAGCAGCAGCCGGCACTTTAAACCGTTGAGTCCTTCCTGTAGCTCCAGTCCTCCACTTTGATGCCCTCTTTGTTTGGTTTATGGCTTTGTCTTCTTGCTTGCTGGTTTGTTGGTTTGAAGATAAGGTCTCACTGGGTAGCTAGCGCAGGCTGGCCTAAAACTAGGTGGGTAGACCAGGGTAGCCTAGGAACTCACAGCGATCCTGCCCCGCCTGAGTGCTGCTGGAATTAAAGCCGGCTAGTGTGTGTGTGTGCGTGTGTGTGTGTGTGTGTGTGTGTGTGTTTGCTTTTTGCTTTTGTTTTTTTATGAACTTGACACCAGGATATCCTGAGGAGGGAAGCTCAGGATCAGGCAGTAGGCAAGAAAGCAGAAGGAAGGTGGAAAGGCCCAGCCCATTGTGGGCGGTGCTGTCCACGGGCTGGCGGTCGTGGGTGCTGTGAGACAGCTTGGCACGTGCCAATGCCCGAGTGTGTGCTCCCCAGTAGTGGACAGTGGTACACACGCAGGCTCAGAAGTTTAGGGTCAGCCCAGCCTCTGGGACTCGCTGCGTGCTGCGGCAAAACGGGAGGGTGGGCGGGGCGTATGCAGATGAGACGGGGCACGCAGGGGCCGGCGGTCCGCGGATCCCGGAGCAGTGCGTCCCCGCGGAAGGTCCGGCGTGCCGTGCGCGTGTTGTGCGTGAAGGGCGAAGAGAGCATCAGGGCTGCGGAGGGCGCGAAGGGAGGCGTTTTTCCGGGTGCGGCGACCGTGCGTTTGAAGGGGTTGCGCGCGTAGGGAGAGCGTGTGCGGGGGCCGAGCAACTCATACTTACCTGGCAGGGGAGATACCATGATCACGAAGGTGGTTTTCCCAGGGCGAGGCTTATCCATTGCACTCCGGATGTGCTGACCCCTGCGATTTCCCCAAATGCGGGAAACTCGACTGCATAATTTGTGGTAGTGGGGGACTGCGTTCGCGCTCTCCCCTGGTCTCTGAGGTCAAATGACAGACGCTTCTTCCTGCTCTCCTTCTTAGCCTTTTGCCTCTCTGCATTCCGGAACATCGCAGAGTCTGCGCTGCTAGCCTTCTGGTGTCGCTTCATTCTGCGACACTTTTCTGTCGAGCTGGCACTCACTAGAGGCTACTCCAGCCTCTGTTGTGTTAACCCGCAGTCGGACCCTACCTCTGCACCGGGCACTTGCAGCCAACGCCTGCTGGAAGGACATACTACAGCGCTGGATGCCCAGCTAGGCAGGAGCTGCAGTCATCGAAATCCTTCACAACACTCTCAGCCGGGGGCTGGGGAGACAGAAGGCTCAGAGGGGAAGAGCACTGACTGCTTCCACAGCGCCTCGGCTCAATTCCCAGCAACCACAGGGTGGTTCACGACCGAATATCTACCTGGAATGTGATCTCACGCCCTCTTCTGGCCTGGACGTGTGTATATGCAGGCAGGGCACTGTATACAAAATAAAGGAAGAAGATCCGGCTCTAGGGCCTTTTCTTACTCATTCATTCATTCATTCATTCATTCATTCATTCATTGATGGGGGAGAGCCCAGCCCATGGTGGATGGTGCCATTCGGGCGGGGGCAGCAGCCCAGTAAGCAGCACCCCTCCCTCCGGAGCCTCTGCACCAGCTCCTGACCCAGGTTCCTGCCCTGTTTGAGCTCCTGTCCTGACTTCCTTCACTGAGGAACCTACAATGTGGAAGCTGCTTTTGGTCATGGTGCTTCCTGGTGAAACCCTAACTAGACAGTATGGAAATCACGATTGCTTGCTGGTACAGAAAGGGAAACGACGGCGGGCGGTGCCCGCCTTTCATCTCAGCACCTAGGGAGGGAGGCAGTGGCAAGCAGACCTCTGGATCTCTGTGAGTTCGAGGTCAGCCTGCCTGGTCTACAAAGCGAGTCCAGGACGGCCAAGGCTACACAGAGACACCATGTCTCGAAAAACAAAACAAAACAAAAGCTGGCTAGCATCTTTATATCTATCAACTTGACACAAGTTAGGGGCCTTTTCTTCGTCATTGGTGGAGCTTGGAGGGCCGTGCCACCCTGGGACTGGCGGTCCTGCGTGCTGTAGGAAAGCAGGTTGTTTGAACAAGCCACTAAGCAGCATTCCTCCATGGCCTCTGCTTCAGGTGCTGCCTCCGGCTCCCTGCCCTGGCCTCCTTCAGCGGTGGGCCCTTTTCCGTCACAAGCTGGTTTTGGTCATGGAGTCTCTTGGTTGGTTGGTTGCTGTTTCGGGAATGTTTGATGTCATTGTGGACCCCAAGTTTTTGTTTGTTTTGTTTTGTTTCTTTCGAGACAGGGTCTCTCTGTGTTGGCCTTGGCTGTCCCGGACTCGCTTTGTAGACCAGCCTGGCCTTGAGCTCACAGCGATCCACCTGCCTCTGCCTCCCAAGTGCTGGGGTTAAAGGCGCGGGCCACCACGCCTGGCTGAGCCCCAAGATCGTTGTTAACTGTAAATTCCTGTTTCTAACACACACCTTTTCCCTAAGAACTTTCCCTTTACTGTAAACAGGTGATTACGGTGTGGTTTAGCCAGCTCTAGCACACAATTCAGTGTTTTCCTTTACAAGAGTCTCCATGGGGGCTGGAGAGGTGGCTCAAAACTTAAGAACACTGTCTGGCCGGGCGGGGTGGCACATGCCTTTACTCCCTGCACTTGAGAGGCAGAGGCAGGCAGATCGCTGTGCGGTGGAGGCTAGCCCGGCCTACAAAACGAGTCCTGAACAGCCAAGACTACACAGAGAAACCCTGTCTTGCAAAACAAAAACAAAAGCCGGGCCTGGTGGTGGTGCACACCTTTAATCCTAGCACTTGGGAGACAGAGGCAGGAGGGTTGCTGTGAGTTCGAGCCCAGCCTGGTCTACAAAGCGAGTCTAGGACAGCCAAAAAACAAAACAGAATAAAACAAAACAAAACAACAACAACAAAAGAAAGAAAGAAAGAGAAAAAAAGAAAAGAAAAGAAAGAAAGAAAGAAAGAAAGAAAAACAAAAACTAAAAGCAAAACAAAACACTCTTCTTCTACAGGTCCTAAGTTCAATTCCCAGGAACCACATGGTGGCTGACAAACATCTATAATGAGAGATTGAAAGATGGGGAGCAGCAAGAGAGAGAGATGGGGAGCAGTAAGAGAGATAGAGAGATGGGGAGCAGCAAGAGAGAAGAGAGATGGGCAACAGCAAGATATTTAGGGGGCTGGAGTGATGGCTAAGTGGCTTAAGAGCCCTGTCTGCCCTTCCAAAGGTCCTGAGTTCTATTCTCAGCAACCACATGGTGGCTCACAGCCACCTCTACTGAGATCTGGTGCCCTCTTCTGGCATGCAAGGTCACGTGCAGGCAGAAGAAAGTATAAATAAAAAAAAAAATCTTTTTAAAAAACATTAAAAAAGCCGGGCGGTGGTGGCACACGCCTTTAATCCAAGCACTCGGGAGGCAGAGGCAGATGGATTGTTGTGAGTTTGAGGCCAGCCTGGTCTACAAAGTGAGTCTAGGACAGCCAAGGCTACACAGAGAGACCCTGTCTCGAAAAACCAAAAAAAAAAAAAAAAAAAAAAAAAAAATTAAAAAAAGAAGATATTTAGAAAAACAGCAAACAAGTCAGCAAGTAAGGAGTCAGACAGATAGCCAGCGAGACAGCCAGATAGAAAAGTTCTGGACTTAGCCTGGTGAGAGAATATATATGGGCCCCCAAACCAGAGGCTTGGCTTTTTGGTATCGTGTCTCATCGTTGGGTGTTCATCACTCTGCTTCCAGATGTTCCTAGAGAGACCGGTTGCCAAGATCCAGGTTCTGGATCCTGCTCTAGAGTCTGGCTGCTGCAGCTGCAGTCACCTTTGTTGAATTGCTGGTTTGCTGTTTAATGGGTCTGCTGAAATATTGTTGATGAAAACCCAAGTCGCTCCAAGAAACTGAGTCTAAAAAGGTCTATTTTTCCTGTTCCCATTAAACTCTTTTCTCTCCTATCTAGCATAGGTGGGTCAGAAGGGAGGTTACAGGCATTAAAGGACCTCAAATATATTAGGTTTATAAAAGTTCTAAGCATACAACCAAGGTACAGCTATCAAACTCTTGTAGTACAGCAATCAAAAGCCCCTCTTAGACTGCTCTAAAGAACATGTGAAATCAAAATTAAACACCACATCTGAACACAGGGTTTTCCCTTTAACCTTTATAAACTGCCTTTTGCCTAGGGGCCACATCTGTCTGTCTGTCTGTCTTCTCTCTAATCGGAAGCGGTTGTATCCGCTCCCAACTCCCTCCTACCAGAACAAATACTCCTTCCCTCTCTCCCTACTTTCCCCACACCCTACTGTCTGTGTCTCTCCTTCCCTGTCCTTTGTCCCTTTTGTGCAAATAAATCTCCTTTGTGTGGGAACTTGGTCTTGGGGTGTCGAATCTACACCAGTCCCTTCAGCAAGTCTCCCCACTTTCTCTACAGGTCCAGCTCCAGGTAAGGGGCGGCGCTTCCTCACACTCACTGCTACAGCTCTTAACTCTCTCACACACCACACCCTTTCCCATAGCTTTGAGCGCTCAGCTTCATGTCCTTGTGCCTCCCAATGAGTAGGTGAAGTCTGCTTCTGGGCTTGGAACACTACATGTTTATGGAAACTGCTAGTGTCCACTCTCCCCAGACTCCCAGGGTGATAGGTAAATAGGCAATGTACACCTCAACGGCAGGGAGTCTGTGTTTACAGAGACCAGCAGAGAGCTAGTCAATGACCTGTTCTACAAGAATATAGACGCTTTCCTCAGTGTGCCCCAGAGCTACACTTGTGTATGTTCTTTTTGTACTGGGTTTCATTAATTATACCTAGTCCTCTGCATGTGTGTACACCTGTGTACAGCGTGTTGGTCCAGGGTGAATGCTGACATCTGGAGTTGATTCTCTCCACCTCAGGAGGTCTGGGGAGTCAAACCCAGGTTTGTCAGGCTTGGTAGCAGGTACCTTTACCCAGTAAACCACCTTGCTATCCCCAATTTTTTTGGGGGGCGGGGAGTATGTGACAGGCGAACAAGATCTATGTAGCCCCTGGCTGGCCTAGAACTTTCCTATGTAGACTAGACTGGCACCAAACTCATGGATCTGCCTGCTGGAACTGGGATTAGAGGTGTGCACCCTGACACCTGGTCTCCCAGTTTTGGTTTCTTTGTTTGTTTGATTATTTTTCTGCTTTAAGTAAAAACACTGGAGAATCTGCGTTTTCTGCCAGTCCTTTGTAATTCCAATAGGAAATGAACAGAAAAATCAAATAACATTACTGAGTTTATGGAACGCTTGGCTTTCTTATCCATTTAGCTCCACTACTATGGAATCCACTGCAATGGCGATTGGTAGGTGCTCATCAACAGATGAGGGCATGTGAGGTGAGATGGCAAGGGAAAGTGGGTAGTGGTGGTGGCACACACCTGTAATCCTACACTCAGGAGGCAGGGGCAGGTGGATCTCTGTGAGCTTGGTCTATGGAGCGAATTCCAGGACAGCCAGGGCTACACAGGGAAACCCTGTCCTGAACAGCCACCTACAACAGAGATGAGGACAAAGGCAATGTTGTTTTTGAGGCAGTGTCTCACTATGTAGCCCAGGACAGCCTGAAGGCATAATCCCCCAAGCCCAGCTTCCAAGTGCTGGGATTATGGGCGTGGTCCATCACATCTGGCTCTGATCATTTGGAGGGGGTAGTTTTCAAAACTTATTAGTGTGTGTGTGTTTGTGTGTGTGTGTGCATTATAAGTATACATATGCATGTATATGTGGGTGCACACACAATGACATGTATAAAGGTCAGAGGACAGCTTTTGTGAGTTGGTTCCCTGCTTTCAACTCTAAATGGGTTTCAGGGATCCTGGAAAGCCTTTACCTGCTAAGCCATCTCACCAATGCCCTGCCAGTTCTTTCTCTCTGAGACATGGTCTCACAGAGCCTGGGAAGCCTTTGAGGTTAGGACCCCACTGCCACTGCTCCCAAGGGCTGGAATCAAGGTTATGTAGCGTCAGAGCTAGCCAAGAGACGTTATTTCTTTCTTTTCTTTTCTTTCTTTTTTCTTCTTCTTCTTCTTCTTCTTCTTCTTCTTCTTCTTCTTCTTCTTTTTTTTTTTTTTTTTTTTTTTGGTTTTTTAAGACAAGGTTTCTCTGTGTAGCTTTGGTTGTCCTGGTCTTGCTCTGTAGATCAGGCTGGCCTCAAACTCACAGTGATCTGCCTGCCTCTGCCTCCCTAGTGCTGGAATTAAAGGCGTGTGCCACCACGCCCAGCCCCCTTTATGTTTCTTATTTGAGACAGTGTACCTGTGTAGTCATGACTGTCCTGGAACTCTCTCTGTAGTCCAGGCTGGCTTTGAATTTAGAAATCCTGCCTGCCTCTGCCTTGTGAATGTTGGGATTAAATATGTGCGCCACCACTGCCTGGCTTTTTCCTTCCTTCCCTCTTTCTTTCTTTTTTCTTTTTCATTTTATTTCTGGCTACATTAAAAAACAATTTTCAACTTTAACAAAACAATCAAGAAAAGAGTTATAAGCCACACAGAAACTATCACTTTCAGGGAACCTGGCTAATGGGTATATAAACTTTACTACTATTGAATATACTTTTCTAATAATCTGAAACTACGTTGGAGGGGCCAGGAAGCAATATTGATATTGAACCAAGGTATCAATATCAAATCACTATGTGTGTTCTGTAGCTGTTTGGCCCCTTGTAGGGTCCAGCTTGACTCAAGGTCAGCCAGCCTACGCTGAGGGTCCAGCTGTATAAAAATAATGAGGGTCCAGCTTGACTCAAAGCCAGCCAGCCTTTGCTGAGGGTCCAGCTTGACTCAAGGCCAGCCAACCTATGCTGAGGGTCCAGCTGTATCTAAAAATATTCCACTACCGCTACCCCTGGAATGTACTTACCCCTCCTAGCTAGCCTGCTAAATTCTACTTTTACAAAAAAGATATAAAAAGCACTTGCGCCTGCTTTCAGGGGTCGGCAGCATGAAAGAGCTGGTCAGACCTCGATGCGCATTGATTCAATAAAATTCCTGTGTGTGTTGCATCGACATCGGACTCCGTTTCTCTCTGGGGACTCTGGGTATAGACTAGAGATCTCTCTGGAGGTCTCAGTCTTTCAAAGTCAGGTGTGGTAGTGTATATGCATAATCCCAGCAATTCAGAGGCGGAGACAGGATTATCAGTATTTCAAGGTTATCCTCAACTACACAAAGTTCAAAAGGTTAGCCTGGCTTACACCCTGACTCAAAAATAAATATCTGGGCCAGACGTTGGTGGTGCATGCCTTTAATCCCAGCTCAAGGCCAGCCTGGTCTACAAAGCAAGTCCAGGATAGACAAGGCTACACAGAGAAACCCTGTCTTGAAAAAACAAAAATAAATAAATGAATAAATAAATATCTGAAATTACTGTTAAAATTCCTTGTTTGAGCTGGGCTTAGCACTTGCAGGCAGATCAGTGTAAGTTCTGAAGCCAGTTGCTCTACAAAGTGAGTCCAGGACAGCCAAGGATACACAGAGAAACCCTATCTTGAAAAAACAAAACAAAACAAAAGTTTGTCTTTTTTTTTTCCTTGAAACTCATGCTTACCAAGTAGCTAAAACACAGGGTCAAAACCCACCAAATGTAAGCAAGCTTACAGAGCAACCTGAATGCTCACATTCATTCTAGTGGGAGCAAAATGTGTTAAAATGGAACCACATGTGCCACAGGGCTAGTGTGGAAGGTCAGAGGTCAGCCTTTAGAAGTTGGTTCTCTTTTTCCATCATGTGGGTTCCAAAGGTCAAACTCAGGTCATGACAGCAAAGGCCTTTGTTCCTTGAGCCAACTAATCCTTTATTTATTTATTTTTAAGATAGTGGTCCAGTTATTTATTTATTTATTTATTTTTAAGATAGTGGTCCAGTCGGGTCTGGAACTCTAAATCCCCACTGCCTCAGCTTTCTGGGTGCTGGGATTTTTGGCATTTTGATCAATTTTTTAAAAATATTACTTTCATTTTGTCTGACGATGCATGTGTGGAATCAGGAGGCTCTGCCTCACTGTTTTAGAGGAACAAAACAATGTTGTTAATACATGTACCATTCTATGCAGTAGTTCTCTTAAGTTTAGTACTCACTCTTGTTGTTGTTGTTGTTTTTAACAGTGTTCTGCCTGCATGTACACCTGTGGGCCAGAAGAGGGCATCAGATCACATTCTAGTTGTTGTGAGCCACCATGTGGTTGCTGGGAATTGAACCTCTGAGCCATCTCTCCAGCCTCAACTTACTCTTGTTTTATCAAACAGTTCAGAAACTTTGAGGAAAAACCTGCAAGGGAAAACTACTTTCATTAGTATTTTTGCATCATTTGATTACTTTTTCTACTTTAAATGTTTAGAGACAATGACCCCAAACCACATTGTAAAGGACATTCTTGTTTTGTCACACAGAGCGTCTGATGCCTGTTAACAGAGGACTCCAACAGTTTTGTAAAAGACCTCCAAGTAATAAGCTGCTTGTTTAAAATCCCCAGAATCTTATTATTTTGATTCTGCGGAATCAAATCATGGTGTAAGGAGAGAAAAGACTCCCATGGGTTGTTCTCTGACTTTACCCTCAAGCTGTTCCAAGTGTGCGCCCCTAAATAAATAAATAGCCAGGTGTGGTGGTGCACACCTTTAATCCCAGCACTCAGGAGGCAGAGTTCTAGGCCAGTCTTGTCTACAAAGACAGTTATAGGGTGGCCAGAGGGACACTGAGACACTGTTCAAAAAAATTTTTTTTTTCTTTCTCTCTGTAATCTTGGCTGTCCTGTACTTGCTTTGTAGACCAGGCTGGCCTGGTCTCTCAGAGAACTGCACACCTCTGCCTTGGGACTACAGGCATGCACTACGACACCCCTGCTCTAAACCCAAAACTAAACCAACCAACCAACCAAACAAACAAACAAACAAAAGAATTCAAAGTGAGGGCTAGGAATGGTGGTGCATGCCTGCAAATCCCAGCATCCAGCAGTCAGGTCGCAGAGGCAGGAGGGTCCAGAGATCATGATCATTCTTGACTAAATAGTAAGTTTGAAGTCTGTATGGGCTACATGTGACTTTGTGACAAAGTGTGGAGGAGGCTGAGGTCGGGCCACTGGGTATTTATCTCCGTGGTAGAATCACTTTATTTATTTATTTATTTATTTATTTTGGTAGAATCACTTTAATTGTTTAACATTTCTCAGGATTCGTGTTTGGTCCCAGGACTGGAAGGGAGAGAAAAGGGAACCGAGGCATTAAAAAAAAGTTTAGATTTACTTCCAGTGAACTATGGAGCAAATTTGTGAAGAGTCCAGTGGGAGACTCCGCTGGTGAAGGTAGAAGTCTGGCTTCTCCGGGTAGCCGTTTTGCACTCGGTCTAGGAAGAATGGACTCCCAATTATCATCAGGGTCCTCACTCCTCCTCATCTGGTGACTCCAGATTTTGTAAGGAGAGTCGCATAGTCCTAAAAGAAAATACACAGGCCCAGATCTTTCCTGAGAACAAGGACAGGGAATTCCTAGAAGTGCCCCACCCTGTGCTGAGATCTTAGCCTCCAAGAAATGGCCTTTAATTATACCTAGGCATCATCCCCTCACACAGAGGATAATAAAGTCTGTTCTTTCCTTCCTGTGATAAAGGCCCCATGTTATTGAGGCACTGTGCCACTGCATATAGATGAAGCATCCTGCCATCCTTCATCCTAGCAAATCAGACACGTTCATCCTTACTTCCCAGGGCTTATAAACCCCTAATTCACAAGTAAAGTTGGCTTGATTTTCCCACTCCACAAGACCACCTCAGACTGGTCATTCTGGGGCAAAGAAGGGCTCCTAGGAGAAGGACTGGGCTCCCAGGACTTCCAGCTGCTAGTCAGTGCTAGGAGCTCCTTTGCATAAGACCCATATGCATAAGACCCCTGCTGGCTGGTGGGGAAGTGCCCACTGAGGCTCCCTCTCACCCTGTCTGCCAGTAGGGTTCTGGCATTAGCCTGCATCCCTCCCTACACCGCCCCCCACCCCTGCGCCATGCAGTGCAAGGGTAAATAAAACAAAGAGCTGTGATACTTGAGGAGCCAGTAGTCTCATTCTTTTTGTTTGTTTGTTTGTTTCTTTGTTTCCCCTTGAGATGGGGTTACCCTGTATAGCCTTGACTGTCTTGGACTTGCTTTGTAGACCAGGCTGGCCTCAAACTCACAGAGATCCACTTGCCTCGGCCTCCTGAATGCTGGAATTAAACGCGTGTGTGTGCCACCACTGCCCTGGCTTGTAGTCTCATTGTAGAAGGAGCTAACCATAACACTCATTCCCCACCTCCCCCTGGAGAGGCTGGGAACCTGGCCCTGTGCTCAAGCCACAGCCTCACCCCAAAAGTGCTCTAGCTGCCCCTGAGAGAGACAGGGACTCTGATTTTGAGGCCCATTTGTTCACAACAGTTGGCAAGAAGTGCCTGACCAACCTGCTGGGTTCATACAGGTGGCTCAGCAGGCAGAACTGCAGTGGATGAACCTGCAGTGTCCCACTGGACTCAGGCCAACCTGGAGGGATCCAGAGCCACCATACTCAGAACAACAATCATACACACACACACACACACACACACACACACACACACACACACACAGGTATATATATCCCTCCTCCCCAGACAGGGTTTTTCTGTGTAGTTCTGGCTGTCTTGGATTCACTATGTAGACCAGGCTGGCCTCACATCGAACTCACATGACTCTGCCTGCCTATGCCTCCTGAGTGCTGAGATTAAAGGTGTGCGCCACCACATGCCTGTCTTGCAATATTTATTTATAGACAGTGTCTCATTATGTAGCCATGGTTGGCCTAGAACTAATTATGTAGACCATGGTAACCTCAAACACATAGATATCTGCCTGCCTCTGTTTCCTAGTTGCTAGGATTAAAGGATCTACTACCATGCCCAGCCTGAAGTGTTGGATATTTAAAAATAATTATTAGAAAATGAGAGGAGAAAAAAAGAAACCAGCCATTTTATTATAATAAAAATCCCAGGTTACACTGGACGAGGTGGAGCACGCCTTTAATCCCAGCCCTTTGGGAGGCAGAGGCAGGTGGATCTCTGTGAGTTCCAGGCCAGCCTGGTCTACAAAGTGACTCCAGGACAGCCAAGGCTACATAGAGAAACCCTGTCTCCAAAAATAGGAAAACAAAACAAAACAAAACAACAACAACAAAAAACCTCCAGGTTATCAAAAATGGGCTGATAAAAATATCCTAAAATTAAGTAAACTACAAGTACTATTTCCTTCTCTGCCAGCAAAGCCTTTCCTCTGCTTTACTTATAGAGATCTTAACTATAATCCTTACTTGCATATATCTGTAGAGTCCTGAGTTCCTAAAGCATATAACGAAGACCCAATTCTATTGTAATCATCAGTAGCACCTATGGAGAAAGTTCAAGAATTAAAAAGCAAGTCTTAATAACATACTACCCTGTAGATTGAAAAGGACTTACTGATGACCTATCTGCAAAATGTAACATAAGCCACTCAGTAAGGGAAATGATACAAGCAACTGTAGTGCAATATGACGGATCTGTCAGACACATAAAAACTGCTTTAGGAGCAGATGTATGTAATGTCACCTAAGTTGAGAAGACTATGAAACTACAGAGTGAGGTGAAGAGTGCAGGATGAGCAAATCTTTACCAGGTGACCTGAGCACACACTGACTGAAGGAAACAAGAGCAGGGGGGGAAGTGGCAGGAATGAGGAGACACAGGCAGAGGGCAGGAGGGACTCAGTACTGTTGGGAACAAAAGGAGACAATGAACTGAGGACAGAAAAACTGTAAGCATTCTTATTAGCTAGTAATAAGCAAGATGCTAGTATTTCTTTCTTTCTTTTTTTAAGTTTTGTGTCTTTTAAAAAAACCCTTATACCTATGCTGCACAAACTACTCCCAACTGATAAGCACTAGACTATTACTGTTATTCAAGTTAGATTTGTTCTATTTTTTAATAGTTTAAAAACCCTTTAAAGGCTAGAGAGATGGCTCAGAGGTTAAGAGCACTGACTGCTCCTCCAGAGGTCCTGAGTTCAATTCCCAGCAACCACATGGTGGCTCTATAATAGGATCTGATGTCCTCTTGTGGCCTGGAGGTGTGCATGCAGGCAGAGCACCATACACATAATAATCAATAAAACTTAAAAACAAAAATAAACTTAAAAATTTGTCAGTGCAGATGTCCTTGGGAGCCAAAAGAGGACAGATGGGAGATCTACAGGACCTGGAATTAGACGTAGTTGTGAGCTGTCAAACACGGGTGCTGGAAATCAAATTCAAGTTCTCCGGAAGAACAGCAAGTGTTGTTATCCAGTGAGAAGTTAGAAAGCTAGGGAAGAAGCACAACCTGTTACATAATTTTCCTGTTCACTTCCATTCAACCGTAATGCCAGGGGAGAGCGCGAACGCAGTCCCCCACTACCACAAATTATGCAGTCGAGTTTCCCCCCATTTGGGGAAATCGCAGGGGTCAGCACATCCGGAGTGCAATGGATAAGCCTCGCCCTGAGAAAACCACCTTCGTGATCATGGTATCTCCCCTGCCAGGTAAGTATAATAATCTTTTTTCTTCTTTTTTTTTTTTTCTTTTATAATGTATCAAGCCGGGTATGCTGGCACACACCTTTAATCCCAGCACCCGGGAAGCAGAGGCAGTCAGATCGCTGAGAGTTCAAGGCCAGCCTGGTCTACAAAGGGAGTCCAGGACAGCCAAGGTCACACAGAGAAAGAAATCCTGTCTTGAAAAACCAAAAAATAAAGATTTAAAAAGCATCAAATACACTTATGGGTGTTTTGCTTCCTTGTTTGCCCGTGTGCAGTGTCCACTGAAGCCAGAAGAAAGAAGGTATCAGACTTCCTGGAACTGAAGTTACAGAGGGTTAAGCTGTTGTGTGGGTGCTGGGAACTGAACCCAGCTCCTCTGGAAGGGCAGCAAGTGTTCCTAACCACTCAGCATGTTGTGCAGGTTAACCACAGCTTTGGTAAGTTGATGTGTGGGGCTGCTGTGTCCTGTCCAGAAGATAGCACTTGACAGCTGTCCTCCCACCCTGACCGTTCTTACAGAAGACTGCCCCTCTTCTGAATCCTCTGCCCCTTGCTTGGGGGGGAGGCAAGGTGTAGACCATTCACCGGCAGTGGAGCACTCAGAGTTACTTATTCTTGGCATGTTGGTGGGTTGTGGATCTCTGCAATAACCACTACCCAGAAAGAAGCTTCTCTGCCACTCCCCAAGACCAGCTCCAGGAACGGCGAGGAGAGAGGAGAGCTGGATTTGCAGTAGGGAGAACTGAGCAGGCAGCAAATGGCTGGTTAAGGGAAATCAACCGTTGGTTGAACAACTAACTAGCTGGAGGAACTAGTTGTGTTATGCCCAAATTTCTCCCTGAGCAGTCCACCCAAGACACGAGTCCAAATGCAATGGCAAGGAAGGCTTTAATGAAGGTTCGAACCCGGGCCACCCCTCCAATGCACTGAGACAGCAGATGCAGGGAAGCAGCCTTGAGGCTCAATTGAGAGGGATTTTTGTAGGTGTTAGACAAAGAAATGGGTGATACAGTGTATGATTGGATGGCCCTTGGGCAGAAAAGCTGCAAGCAGGGAGTTACAAGCCTGGGCATTTCATGGTTGGGTAGGTGTAGGGGCAAGTTGGCCTCTGGAAAAGATTGGTTGAAACACTCATGGGGGCCTTAGGAACTTTGGCCTGGCTTCTGCTAATTGGTTGTTGCTAAGAGCCAGATCACCTGTTAGTCAGCTTGACCAGCAGAGCGTGTATTTGGTGAGCTGATTGTGTTGCTAGGGAATAGTTTTCTGGAATCTGGGTTCAGTCTTTGACCAGGTTTAACACAAGATGGAGTTCTTTTTCTTTTCTTTTCTTTTCTTTTTTTTTTTTTTTTTTTAAGATTTATTTATTTATTATGTATACAAGGCACATCAGATCACATTATAGATGGTTGTGAGCCACCATGTGGTTGCTGGGAATTGAACTCATGACCTCTGGAAGAGCAGTCAGTGCTCTTAACCGCTGAGCCATCTCTCCAGGCCCTTTTTTTTTTTTTTTCAAAATGGAGTTTGTCTGGTCCTTTCAGTTGTTGAAGAGAAGTTGAGGAATGGAGGGAAAAAGAAATGCTCTGAGACTCAGGATTTTCGAGATAGGGTTTCTCTGTTTAGTCTTGGCTATCCTGGACTCGCTTTGTAGGCCAGGCTGGCCTCAAACTCACAACAATCCATCTGCCTCTGCCTCCTGAGTGCTTGGATTAAAGGCATGCACCACTATCACCAGGCTAAGTCCAGAACTTTTCTATCTGGCTGTCTCGCTGGCTATCTGTCTGACTCCTTACTTGCTTACTTGTTTGCTGTTTTTCTAAATATCTTCTTTTTTTAATGTTTTTTTTAAAAAGATTTATTTTTTTTATTTATACCTTGTTCTGCCTGCATGTGAGCTTGCATGCCAGAAGAGGGCACCAGACCTCAGTAGAGGTGGCTGTGAGCCACCATGTGGTTGCTGGAATAGAACTCAGGACCTTTGGAAGGGCAGACAGGGCTCTTAAGCCACTTAGCCATCACTCCAGCCCCCTAAATATCTTGCTGTTGCCCATCTCTCTTCTCTCTTGCTGCTCCCCATCTCTCTATCTCTCTTACTGCTCCCCATCTCTCTCTCTTGCTGCTCCCCATCTTTCAATCTCTCATTATAGATGTTTGCCAGCCACCATGTGGTTCTTGGGAATTGAACTTAGGACCTGTAGAAGAAGAGTGTTTTGTTTTGCTTTTAGTTTTTGTTTTTCTTTCTTTCTTTCTTTCTTTCTTTCTTTCTTTTCTTTTCTTTTCTTTTCTTTTTTTCTCTTTCTTTCTTTCTTTTGTTGTTGTTGTTGTTGTTGTTTTGTTTTGTTTTATTCTGTTTTGTTTTTTGGCTGTCCTAGACTCGCTTTGTAGACCAGGCTGGGCTCGAACTCACAGCAACCCTCCTGCCTCTGTCTCCCAAGTGCTAGGATTAAAGGTGTGCACCACCACCAGGCCCGGCTTTTGTTTTTGTTTTGCAAGACAGGGTTTCTCTGTGTAGTCTTGGCTGTTCAGGACTCGTTTTGTAGGCCGGGCTAGCCTCCACCGCACAGCGATCTGCCTGCCTCTGCCTCTCAAGTGCAGGGAGTAAAGGCATGTGCCACCCCGCCCGGCCAGACAGTGTTCTTAAGTTTTGAGCCACCTCTCCAGCCCCCATGGAGACTCTTGTAAAGGAAAACACTGAATTGTGTGCTAGAGCTGGCTAAACCACACCGTAATCACCTGTTTACAGTAAAGGGAAAGTTCTTAGGGAAAAGGTGTGTGTTAGAAACAGGAATTTACAGTTAACAACGATCTTGGGGCTCAGCCAGGCGTGGTGGCCCGCGCCTTTAACCCCAGCACTTGGGAGGCAGAGGCAGGTGGATCGCTGTGAGCTCAAGGCCAGGCTGGTCTACAAAGCGAGTCCGGGACAGCCAAGGCCAACACAGAGAGACCCTGTCTCGAAAGAAACAAAACAAAACAAACAAAAACTTGGGGTCCACAATGACATCAAACATTCCCGAAACAGCAACCAACCAACCAAGAGACTCCATGACCAAAACCAGCTTGTGACGGAAAAGGGCCCACCGCTGAAGGAGGCCAGGGCAGGGAGCCGGAGGCAGCACCTGAAGCAGAGGCCATGGAGGAATGCTGCTTAGTGGCTTGTTCAAACAACCTGCTTTCCTACAGCACGCAGGACCGCCAGTCCCAGGGTGGCACGGCCCTCCAAGCTCCACCAATGACGAAGAAAAGGCCCCTAACTTGTGTCAAGTTGATAGATATAAAGATGCTAGCCAGCTTTTGTTTTGTTTTGTTTTTCGAGACATGGTGTCTCTGTGTAGCCTTGGCCGTCCTGGACTCGCTTTGTAGACCAGGCAGGCTGACCTCGAACTCACAGAGATCCAGAGGTCTGCTTGCCACTGCCTCCCTCCCTAGGTGCTGAGATGAAAGGCGGGCACCGCCCGCCGTCGTTTCCCTTTCTGTACCAGCAAGCAATCGTGATTTCCATACTGTCTAGTTAGGGTTTCACCAGGAAGCACCATGACCAAAAGCAGCTTCCACATTGTAGGTTCCTCAGTGAAGGAAGTCAGGACAGGAGCTCAAACAGGGCAGGAACCTGGGTCAGGAGCTGGTGCAGAGGCTCCGGAGGGAGGGGTGCTGCTTACTGGGCTGCTGCCCCCGCCCGAATGGCACCATCCACCATGGGCTGGGCTCTCCCCCATCAATGAATGAATGAATGAATGAATGAATGAATGAGTAAGAAAAGGCCCTAGAGCCGGATCTTCTTCCTTTATTTTGTATACAGTGCCCTGCCTGCATATACACACGTCCAGGCCAGAAGAGGGCGTGAGATCACATTCCAGGTAGATATTCGGTCGTGAACCACCCTGTGGTTGCTGGGAATTGAGCCGAGGCGCTGTGGAAGCAGTCAGTGCTCTTCCCCTCTGAGCCTTCTGTCTCCCCAGCCCCCGGCTGAGAGTGTTGTGAAGGATTTCGATGACTGCAGCTCCTGCCTAGCTGGGCATCCAGCGCTGTAGTATGTCCTTCCAGCAGGCGTTGGCTGCAAGTGCCCGGTGCAGAGGTAGGGTCCGACTGCGGGTTAACACAACAGAGGCTGGAGTAGCCTCTAGTGAGTGCCAGCTCGACAGAAAAGTGTCGCAGAATGAAGCGACACCAGAAGGCTAGCAGCGCAGACTCTGCGATGTTCCGGAATGCAGAGAGGCAAAAGGCTAAGAAGGAGAGCAGGAAGAAGCGTCTGTCATTTGACCTCAGAGACCAGGGGAGAGCGCGAACGCAGTCCCCCACTACCACAAATTATGCAGTCGAGTTTCCCGCATTTGGGGAAATCGCAGGGGTCAGCACATCCGGAGTGCAATGGATAAGCCTCGCCCTGGGAAAACCACCTTCGTGATCATGGTATCTCCCCTGCCAGGTAAGTATGAGTTGCTCGGCCCCCGCACACGCTCTCCCTACGCGCGCAACCCCTTCAAACGCACGGTCGCCGCACCCGGAAAAACGCCTCCCTTCGCGCCCTCCGCAGCCCTGATGCTCTCTTCGCCCTTCACGCACAACACGCGCACGGCACGCCGGACCTTCCGCGGGGACGCACTGCTCCGGGATCCGCGGACCGCCGGCCCCTGCGTGCCCCGTCTCATCTGCATACGCCCCGCCCACCCTCCCGTTTTGCCGCAGCACGCAGCGAGTCCCAGAGGCTGGGCTGACCCTAAACTTCTGAGCCTGCGTGTGTACCACTGTCCACTACTGGGGAGCACACACTCGGGCATTGGCACGTGCCAAGCTGTCTCACAGCACCCACGACCGCCAGCCCGTGGACAGCACCGCCCACAATGGGCTGGGCCTTTCCACCTTCCTTCTGCTTTCTTGCCTACTGCCTGATCCTGAGCTTCCCTCCTCAGGATATCCTGGTGTCAAGTTCATAAAAAAACAAAAGCAAAAAGCAAACACACACACGCACACGCACACGCACACGCACACACACACACTAGCCGGCTTTAATTCCAGCAGCACTCAGGCGGGGCAGGATCGCTGTGAGTTCCTAGGCTACCCTGGTCTACCCACCTAGTTTTAGGCCAGCCTGCGCTAGCTACCCAGTGAGACCTTATCTTCAAACCAACAAACCAGCAAGCAAGAAGACAAAGCCATAAACCAAACAAAGAGGGCATCAAAGTGGAGGACTGGAGCTACAGGAAGGACTCAACGGTTTAAAGTGCCGGCTGCTGCTCCTACAGCCGACCGAGGCTCGGTTCCCTGCACCACAGGGGCAGCTCCCAGCCCTCTGCAAGTCCAGTTCCAGGGGATCCAGCATCCTCTTCTGACCCTCAAGGGTCCTTCCACACAGGTCGTATGGTGCACACAGACACACACACACACACACACACACACACACACACACACACACACACACATTCATGAATAGAATACGTTTTAAAATTTAGAATGAGTTTTTAAGAACGGGGCGTAGTGGCGCACGCCTTTAATTCCAGCGCTTGGGAGGTAGAGGCAGGTGCATTTCTGTGAGTTCGAGGCCAGTCTGTTCTACAAAGTGAGTCCAGGACAGCCAGGGCTAACACAGAGAAACCCTGTCTCGAAAAACCAAAAATCAACAAAACAAAACAAAAACCAAGCAAACAAAAATCGACAAACGAAACGAGGAATAGGGGAGGTGAGACTGGAGAGGCCTAGTCTGTGAGATCAAGCCTCAGCACCAACGAATTAAATAAAAACACTATATCAAACCATGGAGGATCAGGTTTTTGACCGGTATAGCGTATTTCCCAGGCCTGAGTGCTGAGGCCCCGGTAGCGCCTCTAGACCGAGGCACCGGAACCCAGACTTGTTGACCCGTATCTTGGGCCGCTTGCTGCCAAAGTGAAAAACAGCATCACTGGACCTGTGCTTTGAACTTGAAGCCAGCATGTCAGGAGAACCGGACTGTGGCTCTCCACAGAAGGCTCGAGACTTCAACATCCCAGAAGAATTGACATTGGTGCTAAAGTCAACTGTTTTGTTTTTTTAAAGATTGATTTATTATGTATACAATGCTCTGCTTGTATGTACACCTGCAGGCCAGAAGAGGGCATCAGATCACAAAGTGGATGGTTGTGAGCCATCATGTGGTTGCTGGGAATTGAACTCAGGACCTCTGGAAGAACAGTCAGTGCTCCTAACCTCCAGCCCCTGAAGTCAACTTTTGAAAGTATCCTGAGGCTGCAAGGATGGCTCAGGGGTTAGGAGCAGTGGCTGCTCTTCCAGGGAAACTGGGCTCAATTCCCACCACTCACTCCCACACAGCACCCACAGGTGGCTCACCATTGTAGTCCAGTACTTTCTGTTTGTTTATTTGTTTGTTTGGTTGGTTGGTTGGTTTTTTTCCGAGACAGGGTTTCTCTGTGTAGCCCTGGCTGTCCTGGACTCGCTTTGTAGACCAGGCTGGCCTTGAACTCAGAGATCCACCTGCCTCTGCCTCCCAAGTGCTGGGATTACAGGCGTGGGATACCACGCCCAGCTTTTGCATACTTTTTTTTAAAAATCTATTTTAGTGGGGTTCTTAAACCTCTACCTCCTTCCAACTCTTATCCACCCTAGCCTCCCAACCCCCCAGCACAGGAGAGAAGGTTAGAGGAGAAAGGAACAACGTGTGTCTCTTTACTACTCCCTGCTTTTTAGGGATGTAGTTCCTTGGGATAAGTCCAGTCTTTGTAGTCAGGACATCCAGCAGTCTAGTCCTGCGATTCAGCAAACTAGCAAACCAATGAACCACCACCACCACCACCACCACCACCACCACCACCACCAGCACCACCAGCAGCAGCAGCAGCAGCAGGGCCTCTCAGGCCCACTCGGCATCCCCAGAATTAAAGGAGCTGCGGGTGGCACAAATCACACCCCATATCCCACACCTGGGATTAAAACAGGAACTGCTCCCATACATAACCATGTTTTTAAAGAAACTAAAAGTCCCACTACACATAATCATCTGTAACTCCAGCTCCTAGAGACCCAGTGCTCTCCTCCTGTTCTCTGTGGGCACTTCCAGAGTGTGGTGCACAGACATATATGCAGGCAAAATATCCATACACCAACCATACTCTCTGTCTGTCTGTCTGTCTGTCTCTCTCTCTCCTCTCTCTCTCTCACTCTCACTTTTTCTCTTTTCTTTCTTCCTTTCTTTTTGTGCATGGGGGTAGTGCTCTTCTGTGCCTTTAATCCCCAGTACTCAGGCAGATTTCTGAGTTTGAGGCCAGCCTGGTCTACAGAGAGTTCCAGAGCAGCCGGGGCTACACAATGAACCCTGTCTCAAAATAATAATTAACAATACTTTAACCCCAGCACTCGGGAGGCAGAGGCAGGTGAATCACTGTGAGTTCCAGGCCAGCCTAGTCTTTTACAAAGCTGAGTCCAGGACAGTCAAGGCTACACAGAGAAACCCTGTCTCGAAAAGCAAAAAAAAAAAAAAAAAAAAAAAAGAGTTTAAGATTTTCTTAGCTCTGTGCTGTGTGTATGCGTGTGCTTACCTGTGTGTCTGTGTATCACAAGTGCACTGTGCTCAATGCACGACAGAAGAGGACACTGGGCATCAGCTCCCCTAGAACTGGAGTCAGAGCAGCTGTGAGTTGCCGTGTAGGGGAAATGGAACCCGGGTCCTTCGGAAGAACAGCCTAAACTGCTGAGCCATCTCTCCAGCTCCTCTACCTAAGCTATCTACCTATCTATCTATTTATCTATCTATCTATCTATCTATCTATCTAGGAAAGTCCCCTTTCTGTGCCGGTGGTTAACAAGCTCCACACGTGTTCCCACTCCGTTTTCACTTCCCCCAGTATACACGTACCTTCTGGACCCGAAAAACCTAACGTTCCAGCCTTGTGGTTTAACAGGACTGTCACCTTCTCCCAGGCGAGGATACCCAGTAGTGACCTGACCGTAGAACCGGGCCTTCAAGGGACATGACCACGCTGGCATCCCGATAGACTCCCAGCCCCTGGAACTGTCTTGATTTTGCAGTACGGACGCTAGAAGCTTGAACCAGGGAGCTCTGGGGCCTGAGAGCCGGAAGAACAAAGGTGTTACCTCAAAGCACCTGTGCTCAGCCGGCGCCTGGGGTGGCCATGCTCCACTCACTGCATCCTTGGAGGAGTGCCTGCCACGTGACCAACCCGGAAAAGAGGCGTACCTACTCCCTTTGCCTGGCATCATTTCACAGGCTGTTGGCAAGGAACTGGAGACAGGGTGTCTTGTCACTCAGCAACCCAGGCTGGCCTAGACCTGGTGGCGACCACCTCGGGTGGACAATTCCTTGAAGCTGAATGCGGATGAAGGCGTCGCCCTACTCCTGGCAGCGCATACACTTCATGCAAGTGTTCTACCAAACGAACCATCCCCTCTTCCTGGGCTGGATACTTCTTCTGTGTTTGCGTATGCCACGTGCGTGTGCAGAGGAGAGGTCTTCCGGTGTAGGAACTTCAAGGCTGGGTGGCCCTCAGCAAGAGAAGGTACTGGATTTTTTTTTTGTTTTGTTTTAAGTTTATTCACTTATTCTGTATGCAGCGCTCTGCCCGCATGTACACCTGAAGGCCAGAAGGGGGCAGCAAGAACCCATTACAGATGGTGGTGACCCACAATGTGGTTGCTGGGAACTGAAGTCAGGACCTCTGGAAGATGAATCAGCCAGTGCTCTTAACCTCTGAACCATCATCTCTCCAGGTCCCAGGGGCAGGAGTTTTAAGTAGAATGGAAAAAGGCCTGGTCCTCCTGTGAAGCCCTCGCCCCGCACCACTGATACCGAGTTCAGCTAAACAGTGGAATGCAACTCAAAGCAATACGAGGCTACCGAGTCCACCAGAGAAATGAAAAGAAAGATGATACCTCACTGCAGCAGATTATCTTGTTTTTCGCACCAACGAGACCCGGGCAGAGCGCGAACGCAGTCCTCCACGACCACAAATTATGCAGTCGAGTTTCCCCGCATTTGGGGAAATCGCAGGGGTCAGCACGTCCGGAGTGCAATGGACAAGCCTCGCCCTGGGAAAACCACCTTCGTGATCATGGTATCTCCCCTGCCAGGTAAGTATAATAATCTTTTTCTTCTTCTTTTTTTTTTTTTATAATGTATCAAGCCGGGTATGGTGGCACACACCGTTAATCCCAGCACTCGGGAAGCAGAGGCAGTCAGATCGCTGAGAGTTCAAGGCCAGCCTGGTCTACAAAGGGAGTCCAGGACAGCCAAGGTCACACAGAGAAAGAAATCCTGTCTTGAAAAACCAAAAAATAAAGATTTAAAAAGCATCAAATACACTTATGGGTGTTTTGCTTCCTTGTTTGCCCGTGTGCAGTGTCCACTGAAGCCAGAAGAAAGAAGGTATCAGACTTCCTGGAACTGAAGTTACAGAGGGTTAAGCTGTTGTGTGGGTGCTGGGAACTGAACCCAGCTCCTCTGGAAGGGCAGCAAGTGTTCCTAACCACTCAGCATGTTGTGCAGGTTAACCACAGCTTTGGTAAGTTGATGTGTGGGGCTGCTGTGTCCTGTCCAGAAGATAGCACTTGACAGCTGTCCTCCCACCCTGACCGTTCTTACAGAAGACTGTCCCTCTTCTGAATCCTCTGCCCCTTGCTTGGGGGGAGACAAGGTGTAGACCATTCACCGGCAGTGGAGCACTCAGAGTTACTTATTCTTGGCATGTTGGTGGGTTGTGGATCTCTGCAATAACCACTACCCAGAAAGAAGCTTCTCTGCCACTCCCCAAGACCAGCTCCAGGAACGGCGAGGAGAGAGGAGAGCTGGATTTGCAGTAGGGAGAACTGAGCAGGCAGCAAATGGCTGGTTAAGGGAAATCAACCGTTGGTTGAACAACTAACTAGCTGGAGGAACTAGTTGTGTTATGCCCAAATTTCTCCCTGAGCAGTCCACCCAAGACACGAGTCCAAATGCAATGGCAAGGAAGGCTTTAATGAAGGTTCGAACCCGGGCCACCCCTCCAATGCACTGAGACAGCAGATGCAGGGAAGCAGCCTTGAGGCTCCATTGAGAGGGGTTTTTGTAGGTGTTAGACAAAGAAATGGGTGATACAGTGTATGATTGGATGGCCCTTGGGCAGAAAAGCTGCAAGCAGGGAGTTACAGGCCTGGGAATTTCATGGTTGGGTAGGTGTAGGGGCAAGTTGGCCTCTGGAAAAGATTGGTTGAAACACTCATGGGGGCATTAGGAACTTTGGCCTGGCTTCTGCTAATTGGTTGTTGCTAAGAGCCAGATCACCTGTTAGTCAGCTTGACCAGCAGAGTGTGTATTTGGTGAGCTGATTGTGTTGCTAGGGAATAGTTTTCTGGAATCTGGGTTCAGCCTTTGACCAGGTTTAACACAAGATGGAGTTCTTTTTCTTTTCTTTTCTTTTCTTTTCTTTTTTTTTTTTTTTTTTTAAGATTTATTTATTTATTATGTATACAAGGCACATCAGATCACATTATAGATGGTTGTGAGCCACCATGTGGTTGCTGGGAATTGAACTCATGACCTCTGGAAGAGCAGTCAGTGCTCTTAACCGCTGAGCCATCTCTCCAGCCCCTCTTTTTTTTTTTTTTTTTTCAAAATGGAGTTTGTCTGGTCCTTTCAGTTGTTGAAGAGAAGTTGAGGAATGGAGGGAAAAAGAAATGCTCTGAGGCTCAGGATTTTTGAGATAGGGTTTCTCTGTGTAGTCTTGGCTATCCTGGACTCGCTTTGTAGGCCAGGCTGGCCTCAAACTCACAACAATCCATCTGCCTCTGCCTCCTGAGTGCTTGGATTAAAGGCATGCACCACTATCACCAGGCTAAGTCCAGAACTTTTCTATCTGGCTGTCTCGCTGGCTATCTGTCTGACTCCTTACTTGCTTACTTGTTTGCTGTTTTTCTAAATATCTTCTTTTTTTAATGTTTTTTTTAAAAAGATTTATTTTTTTTATTTATACCTTGTTCCGCCTGCATGTGAGCTTGCATGCCAGAAGAGGGCACCAGACCTCAGTAGAGGTGGCTGTGAGCCACCATGTGGTTGCTGGGAATAGAACTCAGGACCTTTGGAAGGGCAGACAGGGCTCTTAAGCCACTTAGCCATCACTCCAGCCCCCTAAATATCTTGCTGTTGCCCATCTCTCTTCTCTCTTGCTGCTCCCCATCTCTCTATCTCTCTTACTGCTCCCCATCTCTCTCTCTTGCTGCTCCCCATCTTTCAATCTCTCATTATAGATGTTTGCCAGCCACCATGTGGTTCTTGGGAATTGAACTTAGGACCTGTAGAAGAAGAGTGTTTTGTTTTGCTTTTAGTTTTTGTTTTTCTTTCTTTCTTTCTTTCTTTCTTTTCTTTTCTTTTTTTCTCTTTCTTTCTTTCTTTTGTTGTTGTTGTTGTTTTGTTTTGTTTTATTCTGTTTTGTTTTTTGGCTGTCCTAGACTCGCTTTGTAGACCAGGCTGGGCTCGAACTCACAGCAACCCTCCTGCCTCTGTCTCCCAAGTGCTAGGATTAAAGGTGTGCACCACCACCAGGCCCGGCTTTTGTTTTTGTTTTGCAAGACAGGGTTTCTCTGTGTAGTCTTGGCTGTTCAGGACTCGTTTTGTAGGCCGGGCTAGCCTCCACCGCACAGCGATCTGCCTGCCTCTGCCTCTCAAGTGCAGGGAGTAAAGGCATGTGCCACCCCGCCCGGCCAGACAGTGTTCTTAAGTTTTGAGCCACCTCTCCAGCCCCCATGGAGACTCTTGTAAAGGAAAACACTGAATTGTGTGCTAGAGCTGGCTAAACCACACCGTAATCACCTGTTTACAGTAAAGGGAAAGTTCTTAGGGAAAAGGTGTGTGTTAGAAACAGGAATTTACAGTTAACAACGATCTTGGGGCTCAGCCAGGCGTGGTGGCCCGCGCCTTTAACCCCAGCACTTGGGAGGCAGAGGCAGGTGGATCGCTGTGAGCTCAAGGCCAGGCTGGTCTACAAAGCGAGTCCGGGACAGCCAAGGCCAACACAGAGAGACCCTGTCTCGAAAGAAACAAAACAAAACAAACAAAAACTTGGGGTCCACAATGACATCAAACATTCCCGAAACAGCAACCAACCAACCAAGAGACTCCATGACCAAAACCAGCTTGTGACGGAAAAGGGCCCACCGCTGAAGGAGGCCAGGGCAGGGAGCCGGAGGCAGCACCTGAAGCAGAGGCCATGGAGGAATGCTGCTTAGTGGCTTGTTCAAACAACCTGCTTTCCTACAGCACGCAGGACCGCCAGTCCCAGGGTGGCACGGCCCTCCAAGCTCCACCAATGACGAAGAAAAGGCCCCTAACTTGTGTCAAGTTGATAGATATAAAGATGCTAGCCAGCTTTTGTTTTGTTTTGTTTTTCGAGACATGGTGTCTCTGTGTAGCCTTGGCCGTCCTGGACTCGCTTTGTAGACCAGGCAGGCTGACCTCGAACTCACAGAGATCCAGAGGTCTGCTTGCCACTGCCTCCCTCCCTAGGTGCTGAGATGAAAGGCGGGCACCGCCCGCCGTCGTTTCCCTTTCTGTACCAGCAAGCAATCGTGATTTCCATACTGTCTAGTTAGGGTTTCACCAGGAAGCACCATGACCAAAAGCAGCTTCCACATTGTAGGTTCCTCAGTGAAGGAAGTCAGGACAGGAGCTCAAACAGGGCAGGAACCTGGGTCAGGAGCTGGTGCAGAGGCTCCGGAGGGAGGGGTGCTGCTTACTGGGCTGCTGCCCCCGCCCGAATGGCACCATCCACCATGGGCTGGGCTCTCCCCCATCAATGAATGAATGAATGAATGAATGAATGAATGAGTAAGAAAAGGCCCTAGAGCCGGATCTTCTTCCTTTATTTTGTATACAGTGCCCTGCCTGCATATACACACGTCCAGGCCAGAAGAGGGCGTGAGATCACATTCCAGGTAGATATTCGGTCGTGAACCACCCTGTGGTTGCTGGGAATTGAGCCGAGGCGCTGTGGAAGCAGTCAGTGCTCTTCCCCTCTGAGCCTTCTGTCTCCCCAGCCCCCGGCTGAGAGTGTTGTGAAGGATTTCGATGACTGCAGCTCCTGCCTAGCTGGGCATCCAGCGCTGTAGTATGTCCTTCCAGCAGGCGTTGGCTGCAAGTGCCCGGTGCAGAGGTAGGGTCCGACTGCGGGTTAACACAACAGAGGCTGGAGTAGCCTCTAGTGAGTGCCAGCTCGACAGAAAAGTGTCGCAGAATGAAGCGACACCAGAAGGCTAGCAGCGCAGACTCTGCGATGTTCCGGAATGCAGAGAGGCAAAAGGCTAAGAAGGAGAGCAGGAAGAAGCGTCTGTCATTTGACCTCAGAGACCAGGGGAGAGCGCGAACGCAGTCCCCCACTACCACAAATTATGCAGTCGAGTTTCCCGCATTTGGGGAAATCGCAGGGGTCAGCACATCCGGAGTGCAATGGATAAGCCTCGCCCTGGGAAAACCACCTTCGTGATCATGGTATCTCCCCTGCCAGGTAAGTATGAGTTGCCCGGCCCCCGCACACGCTCTCCCTACGCGCGCAACCCCTTCAAACGCACGGTCGCCGCACCCGGAAAAACGCCTCCCTTCGCACCCTCCACACTCCTGCCCTGATACACGCCCTTCACAGAAAACACGCGTACGGCACGCGGCACGTTCCACCCGGGACACGTTCCTCCGGGATCCGAGGACCGGCAGCCCCTGCGCCCCTTCATCTGCATACGCCCCGCCCATGTACCCTTGTCTTTTGTTTTTTGGTTTGTTTGGTTTGTTTTGGTTTTTCGAGACAGGGTTTCTCTGTGTAACGGCCCTGGATGTCCTGGCCTCTCCCTCTCTCTGTCTCTCTGTCTTTGTTTCTCAGTCTCTGTTTCTGTCTCTGTCTGTCTCTCTCTCTCCCTCTCTTACTCTCCCTGTCTCCTTGCAGCTCTTTTCTTTTTCTTTTGGCTCTCCCCTGAACCCGGGCTGGCCTTGACTGCAGTACATAACCTGAGATGATCCTAAGCTTCTGATTCTGCGCGTGCCACGGTCCACTACAGGGGATCACACACTTGGCGATTTGTGTATGCTAAGCTTTCTTAGAGCACCCAGGACCACCAGCTCATGGACAGCACCGCCCACAAAGGGCTGAGCCCTTCCCCATTGACCTCTAACTGAAATATTCGCCCTACATCAGCATCTCCTGGAGGCTTTATTTCAAATGAGGCTCCTTCTTCTTTCCTGAGTCTTGCTTGTGTCAAGTTGACACCCCAAACCACCCACCACACCTAAGCTGGCTCTCTCCCAGCCTCTGAGTCACCTTGTGTCTTCTGCAGAGTGACCGATGACAGTTCACAGATCCTGTCTCAAAATACCCTGTATCCACATATCCCCGCCTCCACCCACCCCCACCCCACGCCGGCTAAAACAGCTTCGGCTGAGTACACAACACAGCTTTGGCCAGTTAAGCCACCAGTCCCCAGGGAGAGCATCTGCCGGGGGAAGTAAATAAATAAATAAATAAATAAATAAATAAATAAAAACCCCCGTTTCACGATTTCCTCTTCCCCACAGTTCTACCTGGAAATCAGACTGAGGCCTGGAGGTAGGGAAGCCACCTTGGTACCCCGTGGCCACAGTTAAGGTGGGCTGGCTCATAGCCCTCCAGAACACAGCAGCTCCCTCCAAAGGTCTGGGTAGGAGAGAAAACGTCTTTCCTGTCTGGGGTGCTCAGTTTTAGTTACCCTCAGCCAAGGTTAAATCTCAACTGAGACCCCTTCACCACCCGGAGTTTCAGAGAAAGATGGGTGTGTGTGGGCGGGCTCCACCCAAACACACAGTCCAAGGAGTGTCTTCTGACTTCCATTCAAACGTTTATGGGTTTGGTTGTTGTTTGTTTGTTTGTAATTCTGCGTTGTTGTGTGACAAGACCCTTCCTGGCCGGGGGTGGGGTGGAGTTTGAGGGGAGTCACACATACACGCACCCCAGATAGACGGCCCATAGCAGATAAAAATACCTATAGCATCAGAGTCCAACTTGGTGAACTCATTAGTTTTACTGGAGGCTACTTACAGGAGCAGAAAGGACTCAAAGACAGCTTCTATCACCAGAGCCCTCCCCAGCATGGGAGCCAGCTCACAAAGTCTGGGAACCTAAGTACACTTCAGCACAGTCTGCAGGCAGCTCCAGCAGGTTGGGGAGTGTCCCCTTCGGGTGGCTCAGTTGATCTGCAGATCCTCCACATCCCTGCTGCTGTGCTCCTCTGAGAGGGACCCTCAGCAGCCTTTACTGTTTACTTCTGGTAGGAAGGCAGCCTAGTGGAGCTCTTCAGTTTCAGGAACTTCCTGAAGCTGCTTCCAGCTGTGTTCCTCCTGGCTTAAGACGTTTCAACCTGCGAAAAAAAAGGCTGCTGTGTGTGTTGTGTGCAGTTACCCACAGAGTCCAAGAGACTGGAACTGGAGTCACGGGCTGTTGTGATCTGTCTAATGTGGGTGCTGAGAGTCCCCCTCTGATCCTCAGCAAGAGCGGTCCGGGCTCTTGGCACACCAGGCTTCTCCCGAGCTAAATAACATGAATCGGTGACCCGGCAGTGGTAGCTTCCCAAAATCCAACGACTGCACATTGCCTCCGTTTTCTGCACGGGGCTCCACTTCACCCAGCCTTTCAGCCTCACTCAAGCCAGCCCAGGCGTTGGAAACATGGCTCTGGCAGGCCTTGCCCTTCTTTCTCCTTCCCCCAGCCTTGCTCACATTCCTTAGATCACATTCCTTTAGCAGTCCTAAAGCCAGCCACCAAGGTCTGTTCCTAAATGTGGTCACTTCCTCCTCCTGAGGCTAACCACCAAGTATAGTGGATGTAAACATGTTTTTGTATTGTTCCCAAGTGTGGGATGTGAAACAGACTTGTGTGGGGGTGTGCGGTGTTTGTCAGCTGGAAACAGGCTTGTGAGAGAATGAGTGGTGTTTGTCCACTAGAAGAGGAAAGGCCAGCTGGGCACAGTGACACACCCCTGTAATTCCAGCATTTGAGAGGCAGAGGCAGGTGGATCGTTGTGAGTTTAAGGCCAGCCTAGTCTACAAAGTGAGACCAGGGCAGCCGAGGCTACAGAGAAACCTTGTCTTGAAAAATCAAAGCACAAAAAAGAAGACCCGCGTCTTGTGGGTCACGGTCTCTGCCATGACAAACATCTTCGTAGGACTCTGAGAGGATATATATGCGCCCCCAAACCAGAGGCTTGGCTTTTTGGTATCGTGTCTCATTGTTGAGTGTTAATCACTCTGCTTCCAGATGTTCCTAGAGAGAAACGCTGCCAAGATCCAGGTTCTGGCTCCTGCTCTAGAGTCTGGCTGCTGCAGCTGCAGTCACCTTTGTTGAATTGCTGGTTTGCTGTTTAATGGGTCTGCTGAAATATTGTCGGTGAAAAGCCAAGTTGCTCCAAGAAACTGAGTCTAAAAAGGTCTATTTTTCCTGTGTCCATTAAACTCTTTTCTCTCCTATCTAACGTAGGTGGGTCGGAAAGGAGGTTTAGGCATTAAAGAGCCCCAAATATATTAGGTTTATAAAAGTTCTAAGCCTACAACCAAGGTACAGCTATCAAACTCTTGTAGTACAGCAATCAAAAGCCCCTCTTAGACTGCTCTAAATAACATGTGAAATAAAAATTAAACACCACATCTGAACACAGGGTTTCCCCTTTAACCTTTTTAAACTGTCTTTTGCCTAGGGGCCACATCTGTCTGTCTGTCTGTCTTCTCTCTAATCGGAAGTGGTTGTATCCACTCCCAACTGCCTCCTACCAGAACAAATACCCCTTCCCTCTCTCCCTACTCCCCACACCTATCTGTGTCCCTCCTTCCCTCCCTCCCTACTCCCCACACCCCACTGTCTGTGTCTCTCCTTCCCTGTCCTTTGTCCCTCTGATGCAAATAAATCTCCTTTGTGCAGAAACTTTGTCTTGGGTTGTCTTGAGCCTACGCCTGCCCATCCCTTCAGCAAATCTCCCCACTTTCTCTATAGGTCCAGGGAAGGGGGGGGGCGGCGCTTCCTCACACTCACTGCTACAGCTCTTAACTCTCTCACACACCACACCCTTTCCCATAGCTTTGAGCGCCCAGCTTCATGTCCTTGTGCCTCCCAATGGGTAGGTAAAGTCTGCTTCTGGCCTTGGAACACTACACATAGTGTCCACTCTCCCCAGACTCCCAGGGTGATAGGTAAACAGGCGATGTACACCTCAACGGCAGGGAGTCCACAATGCCTGTGTTTACAGAGACCAGCAGAGAGCTAGTCAATGACCTGTTCTATAAGCACACAGAAGCTTTCCTCAGTGTGCCCCAGAGCTACACTTGCGTATGTTCTTTTTGCACTGGGTTTCATTAATTAACCTAGTCCAGTGCATGTGTGCACACCTTGTACAGCATGGCGGTTTAGGGCGGAGGCTGACATCTGGAGTTGATTCTCTTCACCCCAGGTCTGGGGAGTCAAACCCAGGTTTGTCAGGCTTGGTAGCAGGTACCTTTACCCAGTGAGCCACCTTGCTGTCCCCCAAATCCTTTTTTTGGGGGGCGGGGGAGTATGTGATGGGCGGGCAAGATCTATGTAGCCCCTGGCTGGCCTAGAACTTCCCTATGTAGACTAGACTGGCACCAAACTCATGGATCTACCTGCTTCTGGGATAGAGGTGTGCACTCCCACGCCTGGTCTCCCAGTTTTGGTTTGTTTGTTTTTTTCTGAGACAGGATTCTCTGTGTGTATCTGTGGACCTCTTTTTTGAGACAGAGTTTCTCTGGGAAGCCCTGGCTCTTGTGGAACTCTCTTTGTAGAATCAGCTGGCCTCAAACTCAGAGATCCACCTGGCTCTGGGTGCTAGGATTATAGGCATGTGTCATGAGGCCCAGCAGCATACATTATTTTCAAGGGGTCAGTGAGAAAGCCCTGCATACTGTCCACTCATGATGTATGTTATGCACCCTACCCAAGGCCAGCAAGCTAGTACATACTGCTGCTCCTATCTACCCTCTATGCCAGGAGGCACTCTTGACAATGAAGCCAGCGCCTGCCATGGATGCTTAGGGGGTAAACACACTTGCAGCCAGCTGGAGTTTGATCCTCACAACCCCACAGCGGAAGAAACCTCATTAGCAGGCACCTCCCCTGTCACCAAGCTCTCTGCCCTCACACACTACATACACTCATGTAAAAACACAGCTTAGGTGTTGGAGAGATATTTTGGTGACTGGGGGCACTGGCTGTTCTTCCCTATGACCTGAGTTCATTTTCCAGTACCCACGCAGAGGCTCTGGTTCAGAAGCTCTTATGTCCTCTTCACCCCCCATCACCCCCTTTCTGGCCTTCTCACTCATTTTCTGTCACTGCACACCTGTGACACACAGACAGATGGGCAGGCAAATGCCCTTAATCCCACTACTCGGGAGGTAGAGGCAGGTAGATCTCTGTGAGTTTAAGGACAGCCTGGTCTACAAAGTCAGTCCAGGACAGCCAGGGTTACACAGAGAAACTCTGTTTCCAAAAACAAGTAAAATAAATAAACAAAAACCAAAAAAACCCAATGGTTAAGCGAGCCACTGTACAGTCTGGGCCGCTACTATCTCTCAGCATTTACACAGCACCTTCATATTTCCAAAGCGAGGTACCAACATTTATTAATCCTCACAACACCCCTGTGAGGTAGGTCAGCATGTCCTTCACAGCAGAGGCCTGAGGCCAAGGACAAGAGGATCTTGCCCAAACCCAACTGAGGCCACAAGGGCAGCTGGTGAGGGCTGGACCCAAATCCCAGCACAAGAACTCTTGGCTCTGCACTCAGCCCCAGTAGACATCGTGTGTGTGTATTTCTACCAGCGACGGTCACGTACATGAAGGACGGAGAGGATCTCTCCACCAACAACAGGAGAAGCAGACTTGGAACGGCACAGGGAAACATGTCAGTCAGAGGGCACACTAACCAGGACATGGACAAGAGAACATGCAGCCGAGAGACACTGGGTGGGAGTCATGGCAACGATCTTAAAGATGGTTGGAGAAATGTAAACAAAGTAGGAATCCATTCCAGGGTCGCCCGGGCCAAATCCCAATAGTTTCCAAATAGGAAAGGACTAAGAAAACGATAGTGGCTCCGTGACAAATGTCTCAGGGCTAGTGGCTGGAGAGATGGCTCAGAGGTTAAGAGCACTGGCTGCTCTTCCAAAGGTCCTGAGTTCAATTCCCAGCAACCGCATGGTGGCTCACAACCATCTATAATGAAATCTGGTGCCCCCCTCTGGCTTGCAAGCATGCATCCAGGTGAAAAACTGTATACTGAAATAAATAAATCTTAAAAAACAAAAACAAAAACAAAAACCAAATGTCTCAGGGCTAACTGGCTGAGCTAGGGGTGGGATTCTGGAACTGGGATGCTCCTGCAATTCGGAAGTGGTTGCCTGCCTCTGTCCAGCCGCACCTTAGTGTAGTACACCGACCCAGGAGACCAGGTCACTGTACGGTAAAGCTTTTGGTGAACTTGGTTCAAGTGGCCATCTCAAAAGAAATAAGGGAAGGGAAAAAAGAGAACAGAAAAAAGACCTGCACTGTAAAGCATAATACTGGAGTAGATTTATTATCACTACCCCAAATTCCAGAGCGATACAAGGAGCACGCAGTTAAAACTCCCCTGGCGTCCCTGGGGGTTTTACAACAGCGGTTTAGTCCACAATTTAAGGCAAACATACTAACGCATCTGCTTCTCAATTCAGAGATCATACTTATAAAGCTTACATAAAGTCTGGCCCAAAACTTCTAAGTTCTTTAATTCAAAGTAAGTCTCATTAAGATGCTTTACACGGATACATAAAAGAACACAGAATGTCTTTTTAAAAAAAAAAAAAAGTAAAATCCAGAAAGGCCTTTATCTTGTGTGAACAACGTACTCTGAGGATGTTAAAATCGGACAAGTGATTCATAGGTAAATAAGGCCGGCAGCCATAAAGTCGCCACGTAGGAAATAAACACGCAGTTAAGACAGGCTACTTAAAGAAAGAAGGTTGAACTTTGGGCTTCTTGGACGGTCACGCTCCAGCGGGGTGGCAGTGAGCCCTGCAGCTCCACTGTCTCTCAGAAGAAGAGCCAACGCACCGTGCCCGCTGTCTGTTGTTCCCAGTGAGCTCAGATGCTGGACATCATCAGAAAACAAACCAGATTTGAAGGCAGCCCTTTTCAACGGAAAGTGAGTGTGGCCTATGTGTCTCCATTTAAAACAGTGAGGCAGTTCTGCAGCAGCTGGAGGTTGCCCTAGAAAAGCGGAAACAAAATTAATCGTGAGCCTCTGTAGCCCTGACAGCTTGAAAGAGTTGTTGTCAGGAACCACTGGGCCTGGCCCCTTGATACCCTTTGACAAGGGTCCTATACGACTTCTGATGCCAGGCGTGGTGGCGCACACCTTTAATCCCTATACTTGGGAGGCAGAAGCAAGCAGATCACTGTGAGTTTGAGGCCAGCCTGGTCTACAAAGGGAGTCCAGGACAGCCAAGGCTACACATAGAAACCCCATCTTGAAAAACCAAACCAACCAACTAACCAACCAAACAAACAAACAAAAAACCCTGTCTCCAAAGACTTCTGTGTCCAGGGTCAAGTAGTGAACTGACTTCTGATTGTATGAGAGGCGATTAAACTCGTATTTTAAAATAAAAACACTAACATTGCAGGCAAAAGTATTCTACGGAATTCATGTGCAGGTAGCCATCTGTAGAACATCTGACCTAGCTTTAAAGTTTAAGAGGTGTACGTGAAAGGGACAACAAGGTACGCACGCCTTCAATCCTAGCATTTGGGAGGTAGAGGCAGGTAGAGCTATGTGAGTTCTGGACAGCCAGGAGGAGGGAGAGAGAGAGAGAGAGAGAGAGAGAGAGAGAGAGAGAGAGAGAGACAGACAGACAGACACACACACACACACACACACACACACACCCTGTCTCAACTCTCCCACACCCACTGGGGTGGGCTGAATAACAATGACCACCAAAGACTCATAGTTGACTAGTTAGGAACAGCACTAGGAGGCGTGGCCTTGTCGGAGGGACCACTTCCCTGGGGATGGGCTTTGGGGTTTCAAATGCCCAAGCCAGGCCCAGTGGCTCTCTCTCTCTCTTTTCCTGCAGTCTGCTGATTCAGAGGTAGAACTCTCAGGCGCCTCTCCCGCGCCATGACTGCCTGCATGCAGCAATGCCTCCCACCTGTATAGGAGACCCAATTAAACGTTTTCCTCTACCAGAGCTGCCATGATCACGGTTCTTCACAGCAAGAGAAACCCTAGCCAGCCACCATCTGGCATTACAGATGCTCCCACCACATTCTGCTTTTTATCTGGGTTGCAGGCCCTGAACTCAGGTCATCAGGCTTGTGAAGCAAGTGCTTTTATCTGTTGAGTCTTCCCTGCCTCCCACCCACTACACCTCAGGTCTGAAATGGCAAAGCTTTGTTATGTGGCCCAGCATGGCCTCAAACTGACAATCTCCTGCCTCATACTCCCAGGGGCTATAAACCTCTACATGCAGTGAAAAGTTTACTCTTATAGTGCAATGCCATATGCCTTAGTCACTGTTCTAATTCTGTGAAGACACCGTACCCAAGGCATCTCTCTCTTTCCTTTTGGTTTTTCAAGACAGGCTTTCTCATTGTGGCCTTGGCTGTCCTAGAACTTGCTCTGGAGACCAGGTTGGGCTCTTCTGTCTGCTGCTGGGATTACAGGGGTGTACCACCATACCATGTTCAAGGCACCTCTTGTAAAAGGAAGCATTATAATTGGGGGCTTGCTTATAGTTTCAGAGGGTAGCTCACTATCACGGTGGGGAACATGGCAGCAGGCAGGCAGTCTCTGAGACTTACCATCCTGATCCACAGGCAGAGAGAGTCTAGGACTGGCTTGGGTGTTTGGAACATCAAGTCCAGCCCCAGTGAGAAGGCAAAGCTCCTAATCTTTCCAGTCCCAGAGTTCTACTCTCTAATAGGGATGCTTTCAATTATATGAGCCTATGGGGTCTTTTGTTTTGTTTTTGTTTTTTCAAGACAGGGATTCTCTGTGTAGCCCTGGCTGTCCTGGAACTGACTCAGTAGACCAGGCTAGCCTTGAATTCAGAGATGGACCTGCCACCTGGGTGCTGGGATTAATGGAGTGCACCACCACCACCTGCAATGGGGCCATTCTTTTTTTTTTTTTAAAGATTTATTTATTTATTATGTATACAATGTTCTGACTGCTTATGTGTCTGCTGGCCAGAAGAGGGCACTAGATCTCATTGTAGATGCTTATGAGCTACTATGTGGTTGCTGGGATTTGAAGTCAGGACCTCTGGAAGAGCAGACAGTGCTCTTAACCTCTGAGCCATCTCTCCAGCCCAATAGGGCCATTCTTGCTCAGACCACCCAACACATAATGACGGAGCTGTGCATAGGGGCACATCCTCGTAATCCCGGAACTCAGGACAGAGGACTGCCAAGAGTTAAACCAAGCCGAGGTTACAGAGTAAATTTTAGGAGATTTTGTCTCAAAGGCAAAGAGAGGGAGGGAGAGCAGAAGGAGGAGGAAAGAGAAGGGATCAACATTTGAAGCAGGGCTGTAGCTCAGTGGTAGAATGCTTGCCTAACATATGCAGTATCCTAAAAGAAAAGTGAAGATCAGCATTCGGCAGCTAGCATATTAGTAGTAGATTCAAGCAAATCCATCCACGATTAAAAAAAATTTTTAGTACATGCATGCCTGGTACCTCTAGATGCCAGAAGAGGGCAAATCACATGTGGGTGGCTAGGAATCCAACCCACCCCCTCTACAAGAACAAGTGCTCTTTGCCTGTTGAGCCACTTCTCCAACACACACTGATGGGTTTTAAAAAATAATTATCTTGGGCTGGAGAGATGGCTTAGCAGTTCAGAGCACTGGCTGTTCTTCCAGAGGACCTGGGTTTAATTCCCAGCACCCACACGGCAGCTCACAACTGTCTGTAACTCCAGTTTCAGAGACTCTTGACACCCTCACACAGACATACATGCAGGCAAACACCAATGTACCTGAAATAAAAATAAATAATAGAAAAAATTATTATCTTGCTGGGCTACAGTGTTGTAAACTTTTAATCCCACCACTCTGGAGGCAGAGACAGGTAAATCTCTGTGAGTTGGAGGCCAGCCTGGTTTACAGAACTAGTTCCAGAATAGTTAAGGCAATAGTAAAGAAACCCTGTCTGGGGGGCTGGGGATGACTCTGAGGTTAAGAGCACTGCCTGCTCTTCTAAAGGTCCTGAGTTAAATTCCCAGCAACCACATGGAGGATCATAACCATCTGTAATTATATCTGGTGCCCTCTTCTGGCCTGCAGACACACATGCAGGTAGAACACCATAAACATAATAAATAAATAAATCTAAAAAAAAAGAAAGAAAGAAAGAAAAAGAAACCCTGTCTGGAGAGAAAACCAAAGCCAAAACAACAACCCCCTGCTCTATCGGGACTTGATAGCCTTCTGTTGCTCTCACGGAGTAACAGCCTACCCAGGAATACACCACAATCCATTCACCCACTGAAAAGAAAACTGACTGATTTCATGGCTTTTTTTCTTATGAGACATTTTATTTTTTTTTAAAAAGATAGGTTTTATTTGTGTGTGTGTGTGTCTGAAGTGCATCCTACAGGCATTCACTACCACAACTGGCAAACACCAAGTATATTTTTTAAAACAATATTTTGTATGTGTAAGCATGTATGCGTGTGTGTCTCAGCATGTGTGGAGGTCAGAGAACAACCTCTCAAGTAGAGGCCGAGGCAGAAAGGTCACTGAGTTCAAGGCCAGCCTGGTCTACCCAGTGAGCTCTAGCTGAGCCCAGAGTGAGAAGCTGCCTCAACAACAACAAGTAAACAGCATATTCCCATTCTGTCAGGAGGGGACGTAGCTGAGTGACAGAATGCACTAACTTGTACAGAACCTAGATGCCATCCTAGTACTCGAAACAGCAAAACCCCAAATAAAGGCCAACGAGAGGGCTAATCAAGTAAGAACACTTCCTGCATAGGCCTCGGTCCCTACTTCCATCTGGAAACTATACAAGAGGAGCAGCAAACCCAAAGAGGGTGTCCTGTGACCTCCACACAGTATGCACACATGTGTACACACAGAAGTGTAAAAAAAAAAAAAAAAAAAAAAAAAAAGCATCCAAAGCCAGGCTGTGGTGGCGCACACCTTTAATTCCAGCACTTGGTAGGCAGAGGCGGGCAGATCACTGTGAGTTTGAGGCCAGCCTGGTCTACAAAGCAAGTCTAGGACAGCCAAAGCTACACAGAGAAACCCTGTCTCGAAAAACCAAAACAAAAAACAAAACAACAAAAACAAAAAACAAACAAAAAACCCATCCAAACAAACCGAGGACAGTGTGTCAACCTCCTCTAGGACGTTGGTCAAAGGACTAGCATCTATTATATAACTGGCTTAATTTAAAATTTAAGTATTTAATGGCACTACCTTTGCATGCTTCAGTTCTAGTTCTGCAAGTTCCACTAAATTTTTTCTGAATGCAGCAACTCTTCTTGTCTTAAAATCTATCAGTTCTGAAAATAAAAATAAAGTGATTAGAACGACCCCGTTGTAAGGCTCGCCCTGCGCTGAAAGGCCCGTGGACAACAGTACCTTGCTTTGCAGATTCAGATATTTTTTCAAACTTCTGACAGCACAACTGCTGGGAAGTCTCAGCCTGTAGAACATCTTTGTTCTTTGCTCTCGCCTTGTCCAGTGCTTTATTGGCATTTTCATAGTCCACCAGTGACCTAGACCTTCTGTAGAGGAGGTCCTGAAAGACACAACAGTCAGTGTGCGCTGTGCCCTTCCTGCAGTTAGATGCACACACCACCACCACCAGTAGCAGCGGTGACACTACACAGCAGGAATTTCTAAATACTTTGTTCTGGGGCTTGAACAAGGCCTCATACTTCATCACTAATTATGCCCCCAGTCTCTACATGTTTGTAAAAAATAACAGCTAAATTGAAACAAGTCACACACTTTACAACTCATTTAAAATTTACAACTAGGTTTAATTCCAGTACTCGGGAGGCAGAGACAGGTGGATTGCTGTGAATTTGAGGCCAGCCTGGTCTACACTGGGAGTCCAAGACAGCCAAGGCTGCACAGAGAAACCCTGTCTCGAAAAACAAAAAAACAAAACAACAAAACAAAACAAATAAAATTTACAACTAGGGCAAGGTGTGGTGGTACAGGCCTTTAATCTCAGCACTTGGGAGGCAGAGGCAGATGGATCTCTATGAGTCTAAGGCCAGCCTGGTCTACAAAGTCTAGGACAGTCAGGGTTACACAGAGAAACCCTGTCTCAAAAAACCAAAAATAAACAAACAAAAAACAAATAAATAAATAAATAAAAAATTACAACTCAGGGTTTGTACTTTGTGCACAGAGCTGAATAACCATCTGAACCAACTTTAGTTGCTTTCATGTACCATTCATCTTTTTGCACAGGGTCTACTGCAGAGCCCGCACTAGCCTCATACTCACTTCTCCTGCGCACCTCATCAAGAGCTGGGGTCCCAGCCATGACAGAGACCACACACAGCTTCTTAGTATCCCCTTAAATCAGATCTTCCCAGCCTTCCACCCAATACTCTCTGAAGAAAGACAAAGTTACCTTAGCTGCCTGAGACTCCCTCAAGTAGTACTTCAGCAGGTCGGAAAGCTTGAGGTCCTCGTCAGCAGACACCCGAGCTTCTATTTTCTGAAAAAGGGGGACCTGGGCATTAAATCACCTGTTACGTTCTACTTTAAGTAAAAACACTGGAGAATCTGCGTTTTCTGCCAGTCCTTTGTAATTCCAATAGGAAATGAACAGAAAAATCAAATAACATTAATGAGTTTATGGAACACTTGGCTTTCTTATCCATTTAGCTCCACTACTATGGAATCTACTGCAATGGCGATTGGTAGGTGCTCATCAACAGACGAGGGCATGTGAGGTGAGATGGCAAGGGAAAGTGGGTAGTGGTGGTGGCACACACCTGTAATCCTACACTCAGGAGGCAGAGGCAGGTGGATCTCTGTGAGTTTGGTCTATGGAGCGAATTCTAGGACAGCCAGGGCTACACAGGGAAACCCTGTCCTGAACAGCCACCTACAACAGAGATGAGGACAAAGGCAATGTTGTTTTTGAGGCAGTGTCTCACTATGTAGCCCAGGACAGCCTGAAGGCATGATCCCCCAAGCCCAGCCTCCAAGTGCTGGGATTATGGGCGTGGTCCATCACATCTGGCTCTGATCATTTGGAGGGGGTAGTTTTCAAAACTTATTATTGTGAGAAAAAAAAAAATTATTATTGTGGGGCTGGAGAGATGGCTCAGAGGTTAAGAGCACTGACTGCTCTTCCAGAGGTCCTGACTTTAATTCTCAGCAACCACATGGTGGCTCACAACCACCTATAATGAGATCTGCTGCCTTCTTCTGGCCTAAGGTGTAATGAAGGCAGAGCTCCATATATAAAATAATAAATCTTTAAAACAATTATTATAGCTGGGCATGGTGGTGCACACCTGTAATCCTAGTACTCAAGTGGATTGCTGTGAGCTCGAGGCCAGCCTGGTCTACAAAGTGAGTCCAGGACAGCCAACGCTACACAGAGAAACCCTGTCTTGAAAAACGAAAAAAAGATTTTCAACTTTAACAAAGCAATCAAGATGCATACAAAAACACTGACAAAGTTGAACATCTGGAATAAAGCGTTATAAGCCACACAGAAGCCGTCCTTTTCAGGGAAGCTGGCTAATACGTACATAACCTTTACGACTACTCTATATACGTCTCTGCAAATCTGAAACTAGGCCAGGTGTGCTGGGATTGCGTGTATGCACCAGGCCAGGTGTGCTGGTGCATACACGCAATCCCAGCACTAGAGAGGTGGAGACTGGACTGTCAGTATTCCAAGGTTATCCTCAACTACAAAAAGTTCAAGGCTAGCCTGGGTTATATCTGAAATTACTGTTAAAGTTGTCTATTTTTTTCTTAAAAGGCATGATCACCAAGTAGCTAAAACACAGGTGAAAAACTACCAAGTGTGAGTGAGCTCACAGAGCAACCTGAATGCTCATATTCATTCTAGTAGGAGCAAAATGTTGTAAAATGGGAGCCACATGTGCCACAGTGCTAGTGTGGAAGGTCAGAGGTCAGCCTTTAGAAGTTGGTTCTCAGCTGGGCATAGTGGCACATGTCTTTTAATCCCAGCACTTGGGAGGCAGAGGCAGGTGGATCACTGTGAGTTCAAGGCCAGCCTGGTCTACAAAGTGAGTCCAGGACAGCCAAGGCTACACAGAGAGACCCTGTCTCAAAAAACCAAAAAATGTAGAAGTTGGTTCTCTTCTTCCATCATGTGGGTTCTAAAGGTCAAACTCGGGTCATGACAGCAAAGGCCTTTAGTCCTTGAGCCACCTTCTAATACTTTTTTTTTTTTTTTTTTTTTTTTTAAAGATAGTGGTGCAGTTTGGTCTGGAACTGGAAATCCCCCTGCCTCAGCTTCCTGGGTGCTGGGATTATTGGCATTTGGAACAATTTTTTAAAAATATTACTTTCATTTTGTCTGACAATGCATGTGTGGAAGTCAGGAGGCATCTGCTCTGCCTCACTGTTTTAGGGGAACAATACAAAGTTGTTAATACACGTATGATTCTATGCAGTAGTTCTGTAATTTTAGTATTCACTCTTGTTTTATCAAACAGTTCAGAAACTTTGAGGAAAAACCTGCAAGGGAAAAATACTTTCATTAGTATTTTTGCATCATTTGATTACTTTTTCTACTTTAAATGTTTAGAGACAATGACCCCAAACCACATTGTAAAGGACATTCTTGTTTTGTCACACAGAGCGTCCGATGCCTGTTAACCAAAGACTCCACGCACTTAAAACAATAAACTGCTTATTTAAAATCCCCAGAATCAGCCAGGCGTGGTGGCACACGCCTTTAATCCCAGCACCTGTGAGGCAGAGGCAGGTGGATCACTGTGAGTTCGAGGCCTGCCTGGTCTACAAAGCGGGTCCAGGACAGCCAAGGATACACAGAGAGACCCTGTCTCAAAAAACCAAAAAAGAAAAGAAAAAGAAAAAAGAAAGAGAGAGAGAGAGAGAGAGACACCAGAGTTACAAATAAGAATGTATCTCAACAAAAAGAGGGTGGAGCGGGAGGGGGCCTGGAGTGGGTGGCTTGGCAGTTAAGAGCCCTTGCTACTGTCCCAGAGGACCTGAGCTCTGTTTACAGCATCCATGTCTTGCAGATCACAATTACTGTAACGCCAGCTCCAGGGTATCTGACACACTATTTGACCTCTGAGGGCACCAGCACACAGTTGTCATACACTTACACAGACAAACATATACATACAAATGAAAAGAAATATGTGTGTATATATATAGATTATAAAAGAATATATATACATATATACCTTATTTATTTTTATGTGCCTGCATGTAAGCGTATATAAATTTTAAAATTTAAATGTAGGTATGCCATATCTGTGCAGAAGTATAAACTTAAATATAAATTTAAATATGAGCATGCCATATCTGTGCAGAAGAGAGTGATACATCTCCTGGAACTGAAGTTACAGCTGGTCGTAAGCCACACACAGACACGTTGGGAACCAAGCTGAGCCATTTTTCCAGTTCTAAGATTAATTTTTTCCCTTCTTTTTTGGTTTTATGAGACCGAGTCTTACAATGTGGTCAAGGCCAGCCTAGAATTCAAAATTGTTCTTCCTAGCCTCCTAGGTACTGGGACAAGATGTGTACTACTCTGCCCCCCCATTTTATTTTTGAGACAAGGTGTCTGTCATGTATACCAGACTTGTTTCAGCCTCAATTCCATGATTTCCTGCGGTATACATCCCTAGGACGGACAGACGGACGGACATACAAACATACATGCATACATACATACATACATACATACACACACACACACACACACACACACACACAAAATAAGTAAATGTTAAAAAAAAAAAAAAGTTGTTTAAACTTCAATGTGTCCAGGCACAGGGGAAGATGCCTATAATCCCATCACTCTGGGAGGCAGAGGCAGCTGGACCTCTGTGAATTCAAGGGCAGCCTGGTGTACAAAGTGTGTCCAGGACAGCCAAAGTTACACAGAGACCCTGTTGAAAACCAAACAAAAAACCAAACAGAAACAAAAACAAAAAAATTTTTTTTTTAATTTCAAAATGAGCACTAGGAATTGTGGCGCATGCCTGCAAATCCTAGCATTCAGCAGTCAGGTAGCAGAGGCAGGAGAGTCCAGAGACCACAGTCACTCTTGGCTATACAGTAAGTTTGAAGCTTGTATGTATGGGCTACATGGGACTTTGTGACAAAGTATGGGGGAGTTTGGGGGGCACTGAGTATTTAGCTCAGTGGCAGACTACTTTTTTTGTTTGTTTTTGTTTTTTGAGACAGGGTTTCTCTGTCTCTGTTTCTCTTAGACTCACTTTGTAGACCAGGTTGGCCTCAAACTCACAGCAATCCACCTGCCTCGACTGCTGGGATTAAAGGTGTGAGCCACCATGCCTGGCATGGTTTGGTCCCAGGACTTGAGGGGAGGGGAAACCAAGACATTAAAAAAAGTTTAGTTTGACTTCCAATTAAACACAGAGCAAATTTGTGAAGCGTCCAATATTTATTGATTGATTGATTGATTGATTGATAGTGTCTCACTATGTAGCCATGGCTGGCCTAAGAACTAATTATGTAGACCAGGCTAGCCTCAAATTCACTGATACCTGCCTGGCTCTGTTTCCTAGGTGCTGGGATTAAAGGATGCACTACCATGCCCAGCCCGAAATGTTGGAAATTTTAAAATAATAATTAAAAATGAGAAGTGAAAAAAGAAACCAGCCATTTTATTATAATAAAAATCCAAGGTTATCAAAAATGGTCTAATTAAGTAAACTACAAGCACTATTTCCTTCTCTGCCAGCAAAGCCTTTCCTCTGCTTTACTTATAAAGAGCTTAACTATAATCCTTACTTGCATATATCTGTAGAGTCCTGAGTTCCTAAAGCATATAACGAAGACCCAATTCTATTGTAATCATCAGCAGCACCTATGGAGAAAGTTCAAGAATTAAAAAGCAAGTCTTAATAACATACTACTCTGTTGATTGAAAAGTATTTACCGATGACCAATCTGCACAATGTAACATAAGCCACCCAGTAAGGGAAATGATGCAAGCAACTGTAGTGCAATATGACGGATCTGTCAGACACACAAAAACTGCTTTAGGAGCAGATGTATGTAATGTCACCTAAGCTGAGAAGACTATGAAACTACAGAGTGAGGTGAAGACTGCAGGATGAGCAAATCTTTACCAGGTGAGCACACACTGACTAAAGGAAACAAGAGCAGGGGGGGGGGAAGTGACAGGAATGAGGAGACACAGGCAGAGGGCAGGTGGGACTCAGTACTGTTGGGAACAAAGGGAGACAATGAACTGAGGACAGAAAAACTGTAAGCATTTTGGAGGTCAAGGTCTTGCAAACCAGGAGTTTGGTTTAGTGGGATAGACAATCACTAAATATTTAAGTCATAAGGTGCTAAACTCAACCTAATAAGGATCTTACAGCCTTCCAGGCCTCCAGTAAAAGCTGCTATCTACAGTCTAAAAGTGGAAAGACAGAAAAGGCAGAGTGACCAGCCAAGAGACTTACAATAATCTGGTAATAAATCCTAGCGAAGCTAAGTCACTGAGGAGGTCTGATGGGTACGAACTAGAACAAGAGACTTGAGACACACACACAAATGACAGCTCCTTTATTCACAGATACTACAGGGCAAAGGACTCAACAGATTTACCCACAGCCGCTCACTCACTGAGGGGGGATTAAAGTAAGTGCTGCTTTAGTTCAGAGTAAGAGGCATACATGCAATGCGGCCTCACCCTCATGACCTCGGTTATGTCTTAGCAGCCTCATGTGGAAATGAGGTTAACAGTGGTACCCTCCTCATGCTTATGTAGAAAATCAGTTATTATATATTACAAAATGTCTGGAATATAAATTACATACAGGAACACAGCACAAAGTAATGACCACATATTAGCTAGTAATAAATAATAACTTGGCTGTCTGGGAATAAAGTAACAGTATTTTAACTAGTGGTTTTTTCTTTCTTTTTAAAGATTTATTAATTAATTTATTTATTTATACAGTGCTCTGCCTGCATGTACACCTGCATACCAGCAAAGGGCATCAGATCACATTATATATGGTTGTGAGCCTCCATGTGGTTGCTGGGAATTGAACTCAGGACTTCTGGAAGAACAGTCAGTGCTCTTATCCTCTGAGCCATCTCTCCAGCCCCCTACTGTTTGTTTCTTAACAAGACCAAAACCCTTATACTTATGCTGCACAAATTACTTTAAACTGATAAGCACTTGACTATTATTGTTATTTAAATTAGACTTATCCTATCTTTTTATAGTTTAAAAATATTTTAAGTTATGTGTGTCTGTATATGGGTTTTTGGTTTTTGTTTTGTGTGTTTGTGTGTGTGTGTGTGTGTGTGTGTGTGTGTGTGTGTGTGTGTGTGTGTGCGCGCGCGCGCGCGCCGAAGTCCTTGGGGGCCAAAAGAGGACAGTTGTGAAATCCCCTGGAACTGGAGTTACAGGCGGTTGTGAGCTGTCCAACATGGGTGCTGGGAATCAAACTTAGGGCCTCTGGAAGAACAAGTGCTCTTAGCCACTGAGGCATCTCTCCATATATTACATTTTGAATAAATTTGGTATGGTAATACATATCTGTAATTCCAGAATTTAACACGAGGTGGCCCACGGCTCACTGACAACCCTCCTGCCATATACAAGGCATATTCCATGACCAGGCCCATTTTATTTTGTGATTATCAACTAGGAACATACATATCGTTTTTCTTTAAGTACCATCTATTTGCCAAATGAATAGGAATCACCAATATTTTCTTCAATTTATCCTTCCCCCCCATCCCTTCCATTTTCTTTTTCTTCCTTAGAAATGTACTTACTTAAACTTCATTATTATTTGGAGTGTTTGATGTGTGAGTTTGTGCACAGGCATGTCACAGCATGAGGCTACAGGACTACACTATTGAGTTGATTCTCTTCTTCCAACTTTATATGGATTTTTCCAGAATGGAACTGAAGTCATCATGCTTGTGCAGCAAGCCACTGAGCCATCTCATCTTGCTTGCTACATAGCCCAGGCTGGCCCCTAAGTAATGGAATTGCTAGTTATACAAACAAAACCAGCAGACGCATCTTAAAAAGGTCTTGGGAAGCCAAGCATGATGGCGAATGCCTTTAATCTCAGCACTTGGGAGGCAGAGGGAGGTGGATCCGAGTTTGAGACCAACCTGGTCTACAAAGTGAGCTTCAGAACAGCCAGGGCTGCACAGACAAACCCTGTCTGAAAAACCGAAAAGAAGGAAAAAAAAAAAAAAAAGGAGAGAGGGGTCTTTGGGACAGTTGAGGCAGGAAGCCTCACAGTTCAAGGCCAAACAAAACTAAAACAGGTGGGGTGGGTGGGCAGGGGGGTGGGGCCTAGGACTGGAGCTCAACTGGGAGGGTGTGTTTTTCACATTCACAAAGTGCTGGGTTTGACGGCCAGCACTACATAAAAACTGGATACAGTGCATATCTATAATCAAAACACAGGCAGGAGGGTCAGAGGCTCTAGGCCATTTTTGGTTACATAATGACTTCTTTTTTGGTTTTTGGTTTTGTGTTGTGTTGTTAGAAGCTAGAGCCTCTCTGCACAGCCCTGGCTGTCTTAGAACCCTGCAGACCAGGCTGGCCTCAGACTCAGAGACCCGCTGCCTCCGCCTCCTAGTGCTGGGGTTAAAGGCATGCGCCACCACTGCCTGACTTCCTGACTTCAAGAAGAGCTTGGGATGCATTCTGTCCCAAAGAGGACACATGAAGGGCCTGAGTGTTACAGGCCACAATTAACCACTGTTCTACTCTCGGACTTTCCTAAACTGTAGGTAATGTTCACACTTATTTGAATTAGAACATAAGTTTGAGGGTAGAGAGAAGACACACTGGCTAAGAGTGTCTGCCATTCCCATGAAGGGCCCGGGTTTGGTTCCCAGCACTTTCTTCGGCTTGCTCACAGCCACCTAACTGCAGTTCCAGACCATTGGATGCCCTCTTCTGGCTTCCACGGTGCACATACATAAACTGAGGTGCATACACACATGCACATAAAACAATATATTTGGGGGTGAAGGGTTGAGGCAGGGTTTCCCTACAGACCCCTGGCTGTCCTGACCTTGAACTCACAGAGATCTGTCTTCCTCTGCCTTCTGAGTGCTGGGATTAAAGACACGCAGTAGCATTATGCCTAGCAAAGCAAACAAACATTTAAAATAAAACAACAACAACAAAAAAGTTTCACCACAGAAGTCTTACTTTTGTGAGATCTTGTCATTCTGTCAGATTTAGCAGATGCATCCTTAACTCGGTTATGATATTCTAAAAGGAATGTTCGTTCATGTTCAAAGAAGTCGTCTACATCCTGCGGGATACAAAAAGTACCATTTAACCATCAATTCAAACATATCAATATCAGTTGTCGTTACCATAAAAATGGGTATCAACATATCTAACTTGCAGGGTTATAGTGAAGACTGTAAGTACAAATTAATATATTACACGTTACATATATCCATTGATACCAAAGTCATAACTAACTGTGGCTTACATCTACTAGATAAGAAAAATGTTAACTCTCAATGCACAGCAGTATTGGGAGGAGGCAGACTGAGTCGTTGCTGCAGTAGTCAGTACCTGGACAGTCAACACAAGCTCAGAGTGTAAGCAAATAGCACACACAAGTTTTCCCGTAGCCATAAGAGCAGGCAGTAACAATGAAATAGAAGCACTATCTATCTTAATGTTTACTGATATTATAACATTTACTGGAAAAGATGTCAAGTAAGTAAATTCTCATACCATTTTAAAAATAGCATTAAGAAAAAAATAGTTACTATTTAGTAACTGACTATTAAAATATTTTTACTCGGGCTGGAGAGACGGCTCAGCGGTTAAGAGTACTGGCTGCTCTTCCAGAGGTCCTGAGCTCAATTCCCAGCAACCACGTGGTGGCTCACAATCATCTGTAATACGATCCAATACCCTCTTCTTCTGGTATGCATGCATGAAGACAGTGTACTCGTAGACATAAAACAAATACATTTTAGAAAAAATATTTCTATTAATATTTCATTCATCTTTCCCACAATCCTGAGAACCAGATATTATTTCATTTATAAAATGGAGAAACAGATTTAAAGAAGACAGCTTTCCCCAAGATCACACATTTATTCAAAGACACTACGAAAACCTCAGCTGAGATCCACCTACACCCAACCCTAGGTCTGCCCCAGTATTTGCAAGCACGAGCAAATGCATGGAGGTGGCCCATGCTCTAGCTGTGGCCCCTGCATCCTGAAGGCCCCATGCACATGTGATTTAATATCCATTCTACACAGACATTTCTCCTTTTCTCTCTCTTCTACCCAGATGCCTCATGGTCAGATCCCCAGAACATCCATGGAATACATAGGGTAGCCAGGTATGGCGGCACACACCTTTAATCTCAGGATTTAAGAGGCACAAGCAGGTGGATAGTGTGAATTCCAGGCCAAACAGGGCCATATTGTAAGACCCTATCTACAAAACAAAAAGTATTTATTACCACTAAGGCTGCTTATCAAGTATAAACTTTACCTTTACTCCCGAAACAATTACTCCATCCGCTGACTTAACCATGTTTTTAAAGAAATCCTCGAGTTTTTCTTTTTTATTTTTTCCTCGCACACTCAACTGAAAGAAAGGCAGTAAAAAGACAAACAAAATACATAAGTGGAAGTTTACTACAGGACTTGCTTTAAACAGAGGTACAGTGGAGTACAACACATCATCATGATTCAGCTGTAGCTCTGAAACACGTTAGGCACATTTCTGATTCCCTTTACGCTGAACAGGACCTTTCATCTTCTGTTAGGATCATCAACTCAAAGTGCAAGGGAGACAAAGAAAACTTTAAGCAGCGTGAAGGTTACTAGGGAAAAACTGTCTAACAGAAATCCCAATATCAAACACAAGAAGCCCTCTTTTGTCTGTGGGCCAGGATGTCTAAGAGAATCCCAGAATAAACAGTATACCTTTGTTGCTCTTGGTTACCCATCCCCCCACAGGTGGGAGGAAGTCTGTACTGCTAAACACATCATGTACTTAACAAACACAGCCCAGAGACTTCTGAGCTGGCACTGACCTGAACAATCCCTCCCTGAGGACGAGCTTTCACGGTACCAGAAGGTGACATGTAAGCTTACAAAGGAGGGAGACAACCAACAGCCTACCTAGCTATGATGCGTATGAACCAAATCAGCAACCAGCATGTCGTGATAACCGTACAGGGGCAGTAGTGGCACACATACTTGGTGGTACCCAACAACTCTCTAGTTGAACTTAAGACCCACTCAACAAGAGAGATGTTATGCCTGGTATTAAAAACCAAGCTAATGCCAGGAGTGGTGGCACATGCCTTTAATCCCAGCACTCAGAAGGCAGAGGCAGGTGGATCTCTGTGAGTTCCAGGCCGGTCTGGTCTACAGAATGAGTCCAGGACAGCCAAGGCTACACAGAGAGACCCTGTCTCAACCAACAACAAAAGGTTTGGGTTTGAGTCTGGCTCTGATGGTGCATGCCTGTGATTTTAAGTACTAAGTAAGTAAACAAAGGCAGTGTTGAGAGTTTGAGGCTTGCCTGAAATACAGACTAAAATGTGGGGTATGGTGGGAGGTGGAGTTTTGGGGCTAGGGATGTAGCTTAGTTCACAGAAGCTAAATAAATCTCTGAGTTCTACCCCTAGCAGCACATTCAACTGAGCACGGCAATAGATGTCTATAATCCCAGCACTCTTTTTTTTTTTTTTTTAAAGATTTATTTTTTATTATGTATACAGTATGCATCAGATCACATTATAGATGGTTGTGAGCCACCATGTGGTTGCTGGGAATTGAACTCAGGACTTATGGAAGGGCAGTCAGTGCTCTTAACCACTGAGCCATCTCTACAGCCCATATCCCAGCACTCTGGAGGGAAAGAGGACCATACGGTCTATGTCATCCAGGGCTGTGTGGAGCTTGAGGCCAACCTGGGATACCTCAGTCTCTGTCTCAGAGAAACAAAACAAGTTTTTAATTTCAGGCTTTTGGATTATGAAAATTCAATTTCTAATTTGGTTTTACTGATCCATTCTAGTTCTACTGAAACTCTGCCTCCCCACTGAAATGTGGCCCTTCACACTGCCTGGAGAAGGCAAAGCATGCGGACCAGTGAGATGGCTGATAGGTACAGGTGCCTGCTGTAAAGATAGCTAACTTTACAAAATAAAAGAAAGTCCAAAAGCCTTTTTTTTTTTTTTTGGTTTTTCGAGACAGGGTTTCTCTGTGTAGCCTTGGCCATCATGGACTGCCTTTGTAGACCAGGCTGGCCTCGAACTCACAGTGATCCGCCTGCCGCTGCCTCCCGAGTGCTGGGATTAAAGGCGTGCGCCACCAAAAGCCTATTTAAAAGAAAAAAAAAGCAAAAAAGCTGGGCATGGCTGTGTATGCCTTTAATCCCAGCACTCGGGAGGCAAAGGCAGGTGGATCTCTGTGAGTTGAGGCCATCCTGGTCTACAAAGTGAGTCTAGGACAGCCCCAGAGCTGTTACACAGAGAAATCCTGTCTCGAAGAATCAAAAAAAGAAATAAAAGTATTCTGAAAAAGGCCTTTGACCCTCTCTGCGACTATAAAACTCCTGGTAGTGGCTATCCAGCCCAAGGCAGGGCCCATGCAGGCTAGTGATAGCTCCCCGCCCTGCCAAACCCTTACAGAAAATGACAAAGAGCAGAAACAACGTCCACCACTGCTTTCATTAGTCTGACACTTACATCTTGATTATATTCCAAGAAGACGTGGAAATTTAAATCTTTTCTCAAAATAGGATGTGCTGCCACACGACACAGGAACACTTCATGCATTGCAACTGTCTTCTTGAAAATTGCCAGATATTCACTAGAAACAACACAAAATTAAGAGTAAACAATGGCACCAACAAGAAAGTCATTCTAGCGATTATTCTCTGGAGCATTCTAAATATAAAACTAGGACTGCAAAGACATAATTCACATCAGCAAAGCTTTTAGTTGAACTGTTTAGTAAAAATACAAAATTCATTTCTAAGAAAGCCTCATGCTATTTTAGTATTTATTGTATCTGAATGTTAATATCTCAAGTCTTACAAACGTTTCTATTATGCAAGTTGATGTTAGGTCACTATTGGGTATTTTTTTTTTTAACTATAGAGTCATTATTTGATACAATCTTAACAACTCAATGTTTATATAATTATAGCCTTTAGACACCTAATCACACACACACAAATCCAAATCTCATTAATCATATTTTCAGTGTTAATAATTATTTTCACCTATATATAAAACCACAGAGTAACTATTTATGACAGTATATTGAAGAAATGTGTTTAAGGTATATTGTCAATGAACCCCAGCAACAACAGAGCAGCACACAACAGCTTTGTTATGTGTGTGTGGTGCTGGTGGTAGGACCACTCAAGGAAAAGCCCAATACTCTTCTTTCAACTTCGTGCAGGAAGTGTTAAGCTTTACGTACCAGCACACCAGCAGGCTCAGTGTTGGGAGCAGTTTGACCTCTGAGAGAGTAGGCATTCAGTGAAGACAAAAAAGAAGGGTGCAGAGGATGGAGGTGGCAGTAGAACAAACCCAAGGCTGTTATCCAACCCCTAACCAGACCACAAGAGAACCATGATCAGGGCCACTGGAACCCAGAGGCTTCAGCAGTAATGTGTCTGGCTGATTTCCAGCTTCCAGGCCTATAAGCGGTGATGACATTAGTCTATTAGACTACTGCTGCACCCAGAACTGGCAATTCCGATGTGTCACTTTACACGCCAGCGAAGATCTACATTGCTCATTTATCATTTCACAGTAACTTACTTAGCATTCCGAAAAGGGGTTTAGTGGCACTGTCATTAGATGCTTGAAAACAAACTTAAAAAGAAGAGTAAAAAATGCACAAAGAGAAATGGCCAGAAAAAGAGAAATAAAGGTGTTGGGCATGGTGGCGCCCGCCTTTAGTCCCAGCACTAAGGAGGCAGAGGCAGGAGGATCTCTGTGAGTTGCAGGCCAGCCTGGTCTACAAAAGGAGTCCAGGATAGCCAAGGCTACACAGAGAAACAAACAGAGAAATGAAGGTGACAATAATACAAGAACATGTATTCTCTTGGACAACTCTCAGAATACTGATAAGGCCTTTGAGTATTCTTTTTTTGTTTTGTTTTGTTTTTTGAGACAGGGTTTCTCTGTGTAGCCCTGGCTGGCCTGGAATCACTGTGTAGACCAGATTGTTGTGGAGCTCAGAGAGATCCACCTGCTTTCGTTTCCCAAGGGCTAGAAGCAAAGGCATGCTCCACCATGCCTGTTTTATTTTATTATTTATCTTTTTTAGTTTGTTTTTCAAGACAAGTTTTTTCTGTGTAGCCTTGGCTTCCCTGGAACTCACTCTGTAGATTTGGCCCGTATTTGTCTTATTTTTTGAAGAAAACATGAAGGGGTACTGGAGAGGAGGCTCACAACCATTTATACTGGGATTTGATGCCCTCTTCTGGCCTGAAGATGTATATGCAGGCAGAGCACTGCATAAAATAAACTGCTCAGCACACTTTCTCTACAAGAAATGGAAGTTGTAAAGAAGGTACATGCTGAAAAAAACAAAAAACAAAACACAAAATAGAGTAGGCTAGTAATGACTGAGGCCTTATAAATAATAATTTTCAAAATATTTATATTGTTTTTAAAAATCATATTCCCTTCCTACTACTAAATAAGGTTTTAGATCCTCAATTTTCAAAGTCTATTTAAATAATTTAAAAATCTGATTTAAAAAATATTTAAAATTTTAAAAATATTTTTAAAATAGCTGGGCATGGTGGCACATGCCTTTAATCCTAGCCCTTGGGAGGCAGAGGTAGGCGGCTCACTGTGAGTTCAAGGCCAGCCTGGTCTACAAAGCAAGTCTAGGACAGCCAAGGCTACACAGAGAGACCCTATCTCAAAAAACAAAAACAAAAACAAAACAAACAAACAAACAAAAAAAAAACACCTGACAATAGAGACAGCTGCATAAATTCCTGAAGACGCTCTGCTCATGACCATTGGCAGAGACAGTTATGACTTAGCCTGGATTTTTCAGTCACTACGGTGAAATGGTTAAACGAATGGATATCAGAGCTCGAGTACACAGTTAACAAAAGTAACAAAAAGCCCATCACATACGCCTCCAGCTCCTGTTTCATCTTCGTGAATTCCTCCTTTGTCATCGACCCTTCTCCTTCTCCAAGCTTCTGCAGTTTTTCCCGTGAAGCATCAAAATCAGGTCTTGGTGGTGCTGGTGGGATCTATAACAGCACAAAATAACTAACTTTAAGGAACCAGTACATGTCTTTTAAACATTTAGAGAGAGAGACAGAGAGAGAGGTGTGTGTGTGTGTACACGCGCACACACACATATTTAGGCATGGGTAGGGGTCAGAGGACAGCTTGCAGACTTGGTGCTTCCCTTCCATCACATGACACCCAGGGATCAAACTCGGGACTTCAGGGCTTGGTAGCACACACATTTTTTTTTAAAAACCTGATAAACCACCTCACCAGCCCTGTTTCTTTTCTTTTTTTCACGATTGTACCATGGTATCTAAAGATGGTGGCTTTAGGACTCAGCAGACTGATGCAGAATGGCTGTAAATTTGAGGCCAACCTGGCTTACCTGATACAGCTTTTATTACAAAGTTAAACCCTGCCACAAACAAAACAAAATACAACACTGTCTTGATAGTGCCAAAGTATAACAAATGAACTAAGCACCAGAAATGCTAAAACTTAGATTAGAAAACTTCAGTAGTTCTAGAAATTGAGATCTGTAAGTTCTACTCGAAGTGGCAGTGCAGACCTTCATTACCAGCACTTGGGACGCAGAGGCAGGCAGATCAATGTGAGTTCAAGGCCAGCCTGGTCTACAAAGTGAGTTCAGCACAGCCTAGGCTACACATAGAAACCCTGCCTTGATAAAATTAGAGAGAGAGAGAAAGAGAGAGCGAGAGAGAGAGAGAGAGAGAGAGAGAGAGAGAGAGAGAGAGAGAGAGAGAGAGAGAGATGTACTTTGGGGTAGTAGTGGCATATGTCTTTTATCCCAGCAGTTGGGACACAGAGGCAGATGGAGTTCTATGAATTGGAGGCCAGCCTGAGTTTCAGGACAGCCAAAGCTATACACAAAGAAACCCTGCCTCAAAAAACCAAAAATAAAATAAAATAGCCTTTGCACTAATGTAGATTCCTTTAAGAAATAAAAATAAAAAAGTGTACCATTTTTTTTTAAAGTGCAAAAGATTAAACACAAACATTGTGTTGTTGAGATAGGGTTTCTCTGTGCAGCCCTGGCCATCCTGGAAGTCACTCTGTAGACCAGGCTGGCCTCAAACTCAGAGATCCACCTGCCTCTGCCTTCCGAGTGCTGAGAATAAAGATGTGTACCACTACACCTGGTTGGGACTTTATTTTTTAATTAATGATTACTATCATCCAGCACAAGGTATTAAAAGGGGTCCAAGATTACACGAATATATCTGAAGCAGAAAGATTTTATTTAAAACTTAGACAACAAGCTAGGCTTGGTATCAAACACCTTTAATCCTAGCACTCTATAACTCTGAGACAGCCTGGTCTACATAGAGTTTAACACAGGCCAGCTAGGTACAGACACACACACATATACACCCCTAGGTAATAGCCAATTGGAGTACACACCAAAAATAAAATAAAATAGGTAGTTCTCAGTCAGGAATAGTGGACCATATAAGCAATTCTAGAAGGCTGAGGCATGAGGGCAACAAACTCAAGGACAGAGAGAGGAGAAATAAGAGGTCAAAGCCAGCGTTTTTTGCACAGCAAACAGGCCAGCCTTGTTTGAGATTTTGACTTAAAAGACAGTGGTAGTGCTGCTCTGGGAACGTACAGAGAGTGAGAGAGTGAGAGACCCTGGAATACCTGCTTCTCAGTGGATGTCTCCACCAAACTTCCCCCTTCAGGGATCAGAAACTCTGCAGAAGAGGTGATTGTAATTTTGTAGAGCCAGAGGAGACAAAGACACCAAGGAGTAAGGCCTTCTAGACACAACAGGACTGACACACATAAGAGCTCACAGACTAAGCTGGGCTATGGTGGCGCACGCCTTTAATCCCAGCACTTGGGAGGCAGAGGCAGGTGGATCCCTGTGAGTTCGAGGCCACCCTGGTCTACAAAGCAAGCCCAGGACAGCCAAGGCTATACAGAGAAACCCTGTCTGAAGCCCCGCCCAGCCCTACCCCTCCTAAAAAAAAGAACTCACAGACTGTGGCAGCATGCACAGGTCTAAGCCAGATGAGGTCCCAGCACTGATAGGAGGAAGTAGAGCAAACCAAGAAACTAGCTCTAATTGATAATCTCTCTCAAAGGAAAATTAGTTTTCTCCAGTAGAGTCTCACTGGGTGTACAAATCACACTTAAGCAGGCACCATACCCAGCAGCAAAGTGGCCAACACAAAAAGATCTCAATAGTATTTTTAGATTTGTTTTCTATCATGTTTTGTCTGGGCAGTCTTAACCTTAATTGTCTTTCACTTATATAATGTGGTTTCCAATCTGTGTGTGTGCGTGCACACATGTATGCATGTGCACACATACTCTTCTCGTGGCCCCTCCCTGTTTGTTTTTGTCTGTTCTCTAAAAAGAAAGGTGTGGAGCTGGGTGGGTGGTGCATTAGGGACAATCTGGGAGACGTTAAGGGAGGGGAAACCAATTAGGATTTATTGCATGAAAAATTATCTATTTCAATTTTTTTAAATAAAGATCAAATAAATACTATCTTTTTAATTTAAAAAATTGATGTGTATTCGTGTATTGCCTGTGTGTATGTCTGTGCACCAGCTGTGTGCCAGATGGCCACAGGAGCCAGAAGGCGGCACAGGATCCCTGAACTGGAGTTCTAGGTTGTGAGCTGCCATGTGGGTGCTGGGAACTGAAATTGGGTCCTCTGCAAGAGCAACAAGTGCTCCTAACTGTTGAATCATTTCTCCAGTCCCCTTAAATAAATAAAAAATTGAAAAAAAAAAAAAAAACTGCTATGAGAAAAGGGACAGAGTCAGACAGCATCCGGTACAGTTCTGCATATATACATTAAACAGGAAGTACCATGTCAAGCAAAGGGTATATAAAGATAAACAAGACTGTCTTAATCGATGAGGAATATTCAGCCTCCTGTTAGAGAGAGTAGAAAAATGGCACCATCATACAAGAAGAAGGGGAAAGATGGAATTAGAATGCAAAGAGAAGACTTCACTATTGACCATTCCCTAAATCAGAGCTGCAGAAGGAGACACAGGTCAGAGGGCGCTGGGCTCAGGCTGGAGACGCATACAATCCAACAGCTGATGAAGAACAGCCACTTGCCCTCGATCACAACATCTTCACAACCTCTAAGTGTCTGTCCACTCAGGGCCCCCAAACCAAACGCTCTGTATAATTTTCCTTGGTTATCTACTCTACTACTAAGAGTAGGCATCCAAGTTGAGAAGGGCTCATGTCTACAACCCTAGCGCTTGAGAGGCAGAAGCGTCACCTCAACTCCACAGAGTTCTAGAGCAGGAAGGGGCTAGGCAAAACAGCAACACTCTCTTCTGAAACAACAAAGAATTCGAAGTCAAGTAAAAAGGTGTAACATTCTTAAAGTAAGATAAGACAGCTCAGGATAACGGGGGCAGACCAATGCCTTATAGGTAGCATTTACAAATTACATCTGTTATTAAAATGATAAATAAAACCACTTGAGGGGCTGGAGAGATGGCTCAGAGGTTAAGAGCACTGCCTGCTCTTCCAAAGGTCCTGAGTTCAATTCCCAGCAACCACATGGTGGCTCACAACCATCTATGATAAGATCTGGTCTCTTCTGGTGTGCAGATGTACATGCAGGCAAAATACTGTATAATAAACAAACAAACAAATCAATCTATCTTTTTAAAAATGCCTCAGGCTAAGATAAATTTTTAAAAAATATTTATTTATTTTATGCATAGGAGTGCTCTATCACATGCACATCTGCTTGCTAAAAGAGGGCATCAGATCACATTACAGATGGTTGTGAGTCACCAGGTGGTTGCTAGGAATTGAACTCAGGACCTCTGGAAGAGCAGACAGTGCTCTTAACCACTGAGCCACTTCTCCAGCCCCTAAACTAAATTATTAAAAAAAAAAAAAAAAAAAAAAAAGCAAAAGAACACTTGAGTTTCTTAAATGCTTTAGAATATGGAAGCTCAGGCTGGGGAGATGCTTAGCAGGAAAGACACATAGCACTCTTGCAGAGGACCCAAGATCAGTTCCTGATACTGTCGAGTGGTCACGGCCACTAGAGCTCCAGCTCCAGGGACATCCCAAGTCTCCAGCCTTCACAGGCGGCTGTATTCACGTGCACCCCTCCCCCACATATGTAATAAAAATAAAATAAGAACTGGAAGCCAGATACAGTGGTGCATACCTGTAATTCCAGCACTCAGGGAGGCAGAGGCAGGTGGATTGCTGTGAGTTCAAGGCCATCCTGGTCTACAGAGTGAGTCCAGGACAGCCAAGGCTACATAGAGAAACCCGGTCTCAAAACAACAACAACAACAAACCAAAACAAAAATCCAAAACAAAAAAACCAGGCGTGATGGTGCCTGAACTCAGGAGGTAGAGGCAGGCATATCTCTATGAGTTCGAGGCTAGCTTGGTCTAGGACTGTCAAGATAACACAGAGAAACTCTGTCTTCAAAAGCTAAAAAACAAACAAACAAACAAAACAAACCCCCCCAAAAAAAAACAAAAACAAAAACAAAATCAAAACCAAAGCCAAACCAGAGCTGGAGAGATGGCTCAAGTTCGGTGCTCTTCCTAGCACCCGTGCCAAGCAGCTCACAACTTCCTCTAACTCCAACTCTAGGGCACCATTTCTGGCCTCTGTGGGCACCTGAACACAAAACACCTAGATGCATGCACACCCAAAAATATATATTAAAAAGAAAGTAAAATCCCAGTACTTACAATGTAACCTGCATAGTCTTCATTCTCAACGAAGGAATCATGAAGCCAGATAAATTCCTCATGTTGTCGAACGACTGAAAATTCATTTTGTTTAAAATTTGGCAATGAGCTCTGCAAAGACAGCAATTCTCTTGAATAAAAGCAAAATCGTCCTTGGATAATTGTTTGAAAAACAAGTTAAGAGGCATTAATATATTGTACTGCTATTATCACTTAAAATTTATATTGTTAGCTGGGTGTGGTGGTCCTCACTTTTAGTCCCAGCAGACAGGAGGCAGAGACAGGCAGATCTGGTAATTGAGGTCAGCCTGGTCTATACAGTGAGTCCCAGGACAGCCAGAGCTACATGGTGAGACAGACAAGTCAGACAGACACAGAGACATACAGAGACACCTAGAAATTAAATTTATGTCTAGGTTCTGTGACAATTTCTAAAATCATGACATGTCACTCTTCCAGCCTGGTCTATGCAGCCTGTTCCCAAACAGGCAGAACTACGTACCATCTCCAAAACATAAAACAAAACCCACAAAAACAAACAGAAAGTAACTTCCCTGACCTTATTTGTTAACGTAGCAGTCAATGAAGACCTACACCAATACATTCAAAATTTAAATTACAATCAACATATTACACAAGTAACAGCATTTCTAACGGAACATAATAAAAAGTTACACATTACCTTTGTGTGAACAGTAAATTTGACTTTATCCCTTTCACTGAGCGCGTCCGAGATGTCCACCTGCAGAGCGGCATCACTTTGGAGATCTACATTTATTGCTTTAAGCTTAAAAAAATAAAAAAAGTACAGCATAAGAAAAAATTTCATTTTATGTGATGTGTGCGCAAGTGCCTGCGCGTATTTATGTGCACCCCAAGCATGAAGGAGCCCACATGGGTCATGAACTACCACGTGGGTGCTGGAAACTGAACCAGGGTCTGTGTAAGAGCAGTAAGTAGCCTTAACCAATGAGCTGTCTTTCCATCCCTCTTTAAAGTCAGGTTGGCATCAAACTTGTGATCCTCCTGCCTCTGCCTTCTGAGGGCTGGATCCAAAGGTACCTATCACCAAACCCCATTCTGTGTACTTTTATGTAATTTCACTTCTTCCAACAATAAGACAACACAAAACCCAAGCAGGGACCAGGCACGCATCTCTGTGGTCCTAGGACTCAGGAAGAGGCAGAATGGTGAATACAAGACCAGCTAGACCCCCATCTTAACCTCCACCACTAACAATGTAGGGAATCTTTTTCCTTTCTGTTTTCGGTGCTTTGAAGCTTTTTAAATATTTATTTTTAAAGTATATCTTGGATTTGGTCTACATGTATGCCTGTGTGAGGGAGTCAGATCCACTGGAACTTGAGTTTCAGACAGTTGTGAGCTGCCATGTGGTTGCTGGGAATTGAACCCCGGTCCTCTGGAAGAGAAGCCAATGTTCTTAACCACTGAGACATCTCTCTGGCCCTCTGGTTTGGTTTTTTGAGACAGAGTTTCTCTGTGCAGCCTTAGCTGTCCTGGACTCGATTTGTAGACCAGGTTGGCCTCAAACTCACAGAGAATGTTACTTTGTTTTTTAACAAGCCACTTTTTTTTCAAGACAGGGTTTCTCTGTGTCGCCTTGGCTGTCCTGGACTTGTTCTGTAGACTAGGCTGGCCTCAAACTGCCTGCCTCTGCCTCTCAAGTGCTGGGACTAAAGGTGTGTGCCACCATACCCAGCAAAAAGCCACTTTTCAAATAATTATTGTGGCAGGCTGGCTAATGGCTCCCAAAAGGTATCTGTATCCAAATCCCCGCAATCTGTGAATGGGCTGTATGTGACCAAAGGACTCTACAGATATGATTCAATTACGGTTTTTCCAGATAAGATTATCCTGACTTATCTAGGTGTACCTTAAATTTTGAAGGACAAACAACCTGGCATGGCAGTCCCTGAGCTCTGGAGACAGAAGCAGGTGAAACTGTCTAAAAGCAAGAACCTCTTTTTGAGGACAACTGAGAGAAGACAACATGTCTGCAAAGATCAGAGCATCGCTGCCACCAGGATGGATTGCAGGCAGCTACTTTCAAGTTGAGAGAGAAAGGAAAAGACCCTACAGGGCTCTAGAGTGAAGTCACCTGGGCCTCGGGGCTGGAGTGCAGATTTCTAACTTCTATCCTTTGGAATTGTGAGACTAAATTACTGTTGTTTCGACCCATTTGTGGAGATCTGTTGCAACACCCTAAGCAAACTATAGTTTGGAGAATAACTTTGCATTTCTCTGTTTTGTTGTTTTTTGGTACAGACATGTACAAGCTGGGGGTGGGCGGGGCGGGATGCCAGCACTGACCCTTGCCCGTGGTTAGCCAGGCCTTTCCGGCTGCTTCTTATTAAAGGTGTGCCACATCAACACAACAATTCACTGGAGGGTAATCTGCTATAGTGTTTCAGTGCATTTCCCCCCCTGGGTTTTTTTTTTTTTTTTTTTTTTTTTTTGGTTTTTTCGAGACAGGGTTTCTCTGTGTAGCCTTGGCCATCCTGGACTCACTTTGTAGACCAGGCTGGCCTCGAACTCACAGCGATCCGCCTGCCTCTGCCTCCCGAGTGCTGGGATTAAAGGCGTGCGCCACCACGCCCGGCTCCCCCCCTGGGTTTTAAGACAAGGTTTCTCTGGGAAGCCCTGGCTGTCCTGGAATTTGCTTTGTAGACCAGACTGACCTTACACTCACAGAGATCTATCTGCCTGCTTCCACCTCCCAAGAGCTGAGGCTAAAGGGCTGCACCACCACTGACAATCTGGTATGTGTTTTTATGCTACAGAGTGGTGAACTCAATGAACATTTTTATATTTTAATATACTTGAAATAGATCTTTCAGTTAATGATAAAGCTACATTTTAACTACTTTTTTTTAGTATTACACAGAAAATTTTCATTCCTTTTATAAAAAAGATTTATTTATTTATTATTATGTATACAGCGCTGGGCCTGCATGTACAACTGCAGACCAGAAGAGGACATCAGCTGGACCGCACGCCTTTAATCCTAGCACTTGGGAGGCAGAGGCAGGTGGAATGCAGTGAGTTCAAGGTCAGCCTGACCTACAAAATGAGTCCAGGATAGCCAGGGCTACACAGGGAAAGCTTGTCTCGAAAAACAAAACAAAAAACAGAAGAGGACATCAGATCTTATTATAGATGGCTGTACGCCACCATGTGGTTGCTAGGAACTGAACCTTTGGAAGAGCAACCAGTGCTCTTAACCTCAAAGCCATCTCTCCAGCCCCTAGGTTTTATTAAGGGAAAGACTTAATGCAGATCCTGTGATCACTAGCTGCTGATTATTATTATTGTTGTTAAAAAAGTTTTTCAAGACAGGGTTTCTCTATGTAGCCTTGGCTTTCCTGGACTTTCTCTGTAGACCAGGCTAGAACTCACAGATCCACCTGCCTCTACCTCCCGAGAGCTGCCACGCCTCTACCCCACACCCACACCCCACACCCACCCCAATTAAATTTCTAATTAGACTTTAACTGGTTTAATCTTTATTTGGACCAATAAACTTTGTACTTTTAGTTAGAGAGTAGGTTAAACATTTGTGCTGCTGTTCATAAGAAAGAGAAGGACATGAAAATTAAGCAACAGAAATACAGTATCATTTTAAAAAATGTAAAGGCCAGGGAGGTGGCACACAACTTTAATTCAAGCACTAGAGGCAGAGCCAGGTAGATATCAGAGAATAAGGCCAGTTTGATCTACACAACAAGCTCTGTCTCAAAACATACACATCAATCAATCAATCAATCAATCAATAAAATAAAAATTTAAAGACCTTGGGCTGGAGAGATCACTTGGCCATTGAAGAGTACTTGCTGAGGAGAAGAGTTTGATTTATAGCACTCACATGGTGGCTCCTAACCACTGATAACCCCAGAAGACCCAATGCCCTCTTCTGACTTTCAGAGGTACCTGCACTGCAGGCATTTGTACAAGCACATAAACACATACTGAAAAACAAACTTTATAGGCAGGCGTGGTGGAGAACACCTGCAATCCCAGCACTCGAGAGGCAGATGCAGGCAGATCTCTGTGAGTTCTACAAGGCAAGTCCAGGACAGCCAAGGCTACACACAGAAACCCTGTCTCGAAAAACAAAAAATTCACTAATAATAATTAATTAATAAACTTTGTAATAATGATGATGATGATAATCATTTAAAGACCATTAGCCAGGTGTGGTGGTGGGGCACACAAGTAATCTCAGCTCTTGGGAAGTGAAATCCTGATGATCACGAGGGCAAAGCCATCTCCATCTGTACAGTAAGCCGAGGCTAACCTGTGCTCAAGACCCTGGCTCAAAGCACCAGAACATAAAAAGAAAAGAGATGCTGACTGGTTGCTGGTTGGTTGAGTCTCCATTTGTAACTACTTGCACAAACACATCCTTATAGAGTAGTGAGATGGCTCCATAGGTACAAAAGCTCAATACCAAGCCTGTGACAGAGTTCTGGTCCTGGATGCCATCTGCACCCAGGGGGAAGGCAGAATCAACTCCAGCAAGTTGTCCCCTGACCATCACTACCACCATTATCATACATACACAAACACATACACACCAAATATATTTTTCAAATGTGTTTCCTCTTACTACGTATCTATTTGTGTGTGCCTACACACACACACACACACACACACACACACACACACACACACACACACACACACACACAATGCACAGTTCCCTCCAACTATGTTGGCCCTGGATTGAATTCAGGACATAAGGCTTAATAACAAGCATTTTTACTTTCCCCTTCAATTGTCTTATATATTCTTGGTAAAGAGATGGCTCAGCGATCAAGAGTACTTTCTGTTCTTGGACCCATGTTCAGTTCCCAGTACCTACATAGCCACTACAACTGTCCTTAACTCCAGTTCCAGGGGATCTGCCACTCTCTTCCTGCCTCTGCTGGTACCAGGCATGCACAAATATAATTACATACACGCAGGCAAAACACTTATTCATACACATTAAATAAAAAATAAAGCTGGGGATGGACAGATGGCTCAGCAGTAAGAACACTGACTGGTCCTCAAGAAAACCAGGGTTCAACTCCCAGTACCCACATGGCAGCTCACAAATGTCTGTAACTCCAACCTTCACAAAGACATACCTACATGCAGGCAAAACACCAATACACATAAATTAAAATAAACAAACAAATCTGTAGCTGAGTATGGTGGTACATGCCTTTAATCCCAGCACTCGGGAGGCAGAGGCAGGAAGATCCCTGTGAGTTCGAGGCCAGCCTGGTCTGCAAAGTGAGTCTAGGACAGCCAAGGCTACACAGAGAAACCCTGTCCTGAAAACCAAAACAAAACAAAAATTAAAGTAAGGACCAGAGAGATGCCTCAGCAGTTAAGAACACTGGCTACTCTTCCAGAGGTCCTGAGTTAAGTCCCAGCAACCACATGGTGGCTCACAACCATCTATAATGGGATCTGATGCCCTCTTCTGGCCTGAAGGGGCACATGCAGACAAGAGTGCCCACGTACATAAATAAATAAATCCTTTAAAACAAACAAATGCTGAGTATGGTGGCGCATGTCTTTAATCCTAGCACTAGGGAGGCAGAGACAGGTAGATCTCTGTAAATTTGAGGTCAGCCAGGCTATAAAGAGAGTCCAGTACAGCCTGGGCTACACAGAGAAACCCTGTCTCAAAAAACCAACCAACCAACCAAACAAGCCAGTTGCTGGTGACACAAGCATTTGGGAGGCAAAGGCAGTTGAATCCCTGTGGGTCTAGCCTGGTCTACAGAGTGAGTTCCAGGACAGTCAGGGCCACACAGCAAAACTCTGCCTTAAAAAAAAAAATCAAAAATTAATTAACTAAGTGTGGGGGCTGTTGGTACATACCTTTAATTCTAGCACCCAGGAGGTGGATCTCTGTAAGTTTGAGGCCAGCCTGGTCTACATGGTTGAGTTACAGGCCAGCCAAAGCTACATAACGAGACTCTGTCTCAAAAAACCCAAAATAAATAACATGTAGAACGAGAAAACTGGCTCCTGTAAGTTGTTCTTTGTCTGTCTCCACCTGAACACCCTGGCATGAGTGTGCCCTTTTCCTCCCTTACACACAAAATAAATACATGTAATCTCCTTTTTTTTTTTGGTTTTTCGAGACAGGGTTTCTCTGTGTAGCTTTGACCATCCTGGACTCACTTTGTAGTCCAGGCTGGCCTTGAACTCACAGCGATCCGCCTGCCTCTGCCTCCCGAGTGCTGGGATTATAGGCGTGCGCCACCACGCCCGGCGTAATCTCCTTTTTTAAGAAAGAAAAAAAAATGCCATAATGAAATCTATTATTATGTATGCTAATAATAAACTTTTTTCATGTATTTTATGTACCAATCTTACCATAATTTCCCTACATATTATGTCCATATAGCCAAGTCTATAATTTTTACTAACTTGATCAAGTTGCCATCATTTGTTGGTATAAGTGAGCGTCCTAATTATTCCAAGTTGAATTTCACCCAAACATATACACAGAACAGTCTAGAATGGGTGCTAATTTCAATTATATATGTTTACCTTTTAAAAAAATAAAGTGGCCGGGCGTGGTGGTGCACACCTTTAATCCCAGCACTATGGAGGCAGAGGCAGGCGGATCGCTGTGAGTTCGAGGCCAGCCTGGTCTACAAAGTGAGTTCAGGATGGCCAAGGCTACACAGAGAAACCCTGTCTCAAAAAACCAAAAATAAATAAATAAATAAATAAATAGAAATAAATAAATAAATAAAATAAAGTGCTTTAAAAACGAATAAAAATAGGAGCTGGAGAGGCATCTTAGTAGTTAAGAGCATTCATTGCTCTTGTAAAAAACCCAAGTCCAGTTCTCAGCACACAGGTCACAAGGTTCACAAAGGCAGCCATCTACAGCCCCAGGGGATGAGAGCACTCTTACAGCCTCATGGGCTCACCCCATGCTAGGACATACACACAACATGTAGGTAAAACAATCAAAATCAATCTTGCCTGGTACTCACTAGATTCTCTATCCCAGGACTCTCTCACAGTCTGCCTTTCTTTCTTTTCTTTCTTTCTTTTTTTTTTTTTTTTTTTTTTTTTTTTTTGGTGTGTGTGTGGTTTTTCAAGACAGGGTTTCTCTGTGTAGCTTTGGCTGTTTGGCTGTCCTGGACTTGCTTTAGACCAGGCTGGCCTTGAACTCACAGTGTCTTTGCCTGCCTTTGCCTCCAAGTGCTGGGATTACAGGCGTGTGCCACCTTGCCTGGCTTCTTTCTGGTAGCACTCCTCCCTTTCTCTCAGATTCTACAATATTCTAGATCAGTATTCAGGAGTTAGTTCATTTTGGTGACAACACAAAGGTTAAGAGCCCAGACCCTGAAGCTAAATAGTGTGTCTGACTACAGCTCCTACTAGCTGTACATGACTGTAACCAGTTGTTTAATCTTTCTGAATCCGTGTAAATATAGGCACAGAAATAATGCAAATATGTGTGCCAGGTTTTGTTTTGGTTTTAATTTACTAATGTATTATTATTTAATTTACTAATGTATTACTAATACATTATTACTAATGTATTATTTACTAATGTATTACTAATGTACTAATGTAATTTACTAATGTATTATAGTACTAATGTACTATACCATTATAGATGGTCCTGAGCCACCATATGGTGACTGGGAATTGAACTCAGGACACCTCTGGAAGAAGTCAGTGCTCTTAACGCGAGTTATCTTTCCATCCCTGTGCCAGGTTTTAAAAACAGAATTTCCAGGCAAAGAAAATGTGTGTGTCGAACACCCTACAGCATTGGGACGCATACACATAGTAGACAGGTGTGGAAGTGCTTCCTAAAAGACAAGCAGACCAAGTCTGTATGGGGTGGGAGGGGTATGCATTGGCCAGCCACAAAGGGTTGATAAACACAGCATAAGATGTTTGGGTCTTCCTCCAAAAGAAATGGAGTACAAGGAAGTAGTTTTGGAAAGTGAAATGATTTAATAATTTTAATTATGAAACTCTAAGTAAACAAAAAGGGTGCGTGGAAAACAGAAAGACCGTACTGCTACAATCCAGAGAAACACCAAAGCTAATAGGTAAAAAAGTAGGGCAGGACCAATGAGCTGCCTCAGTGGATGAAGGCACCGGCCACTTGTGCCAGTTTTTGTCAACTTAACACAAATTAGGAGTCACTGGAGAAGAGCAAACTTCAACTAAGGAACTGACTCTATCAGACTAGCCCACTGTAGGTGGAGCCAGTCCTACTCAGGTGAGCCTGGGCTGTGTAAGTAAAGCTGCTGAGCAAGTCAGAAAGCAGCATTCCTCCCCACCTCTGCTTCAGGTTCCTACCTTGAGCTCCTCCTGCCTTCCCTCACTGATGGATTTCATACCCTATAAGCCAAATAAAGCTTTTCCTTCCCACAGCAGGTCACTCAACAGCGCGAGCCTGATGACCTATCTCTGGAACCCCATGTAAAAGTGGAAGGAAGAACCAACTTCATGGACTTGTCCTCTGGCCACCATACTTTCTTTCTTTTTCTTTTCTTTTCTTTTCTTTCTTTTTTTTTTTTTTTTTTTTTTTCGAGATAGGGTTTCTCTGTGTAGCCTTGGCCATCCTGGACTCACTTTGTAGACCAGGCTGGCCTTGAACTCACAGCGTTCCGCCTGCCTCTGCCTCCCGAGTGCTGGGATTAAAGGCATGCTCCATACTTTCAATAACAATAAACAAAAGCTTTAAACTTTTTTTTTTTTTAAAGATAGAGCAAATATTTCCAAGGTGAAGTTGGGCTCAGTGATGGTTCTGATACGAGGAGATATGTATGATCCAGAGTTCTTTGCACAACTGGAAAGTGATAACAAGACAAGGAATGCAGAGGAAGGGTAGGACTAGGAGGCCAGATGATGCAACTGACCAACCTAAAGTCATTTTTTTTCTTTTTCTTTCTTTTTTTGCAGGGGAGGGTGAGCTTTGAGACAGGGTTTCCCTGTGTAGCTCTGGCTGTCCTAGAACTCACTCTGTAGACCAGGCTGTACTCACACTCAGATTTGCCTATCTCTGCCTCCCAAGCGCTGGAATTAAAGGCATGTGTCACCACTAAGGAACTCTAAAGTCTTTGTTTTTGAGACAGGGTTTCTCTGTGTAGCCTTGGTTGTCCTGGGCTCCCTTTGTAGACCAGGCTGGCCTCAAACTCAGTGATCCGCCTGCCTCTGCCTTTGCCTCCCCAGTGCTGGGATCACAGGCGTGCGCCACCACACCCAGCCTAAAGTCATTTTTTAAAACAGCATGCCATTTAGAATTGAAACCACATGCTAAGAGAACTAGGCCATCACTCTGATATGCACTGCACATCAAAACAAAGTTCACCCAGTTCAAAGGACTCATTTGTTTATTAAATAATATGTCACTGTCCTTTATTTCTCTGTGTGTGGCCTCTGAAGAGGTGGGGCTAAAGAAAACAAAGCTTAGCCAACAGCTTCCCATACTCTAAGGCTTTGCTTTGTCTTTTAACTTTTTTTTGGGGGGGGCAGGGGTTAAGTCTCACACTCCAGGCCAGCCATCCCTCTGCCTCAGTTCTCCCAAAAGCATGGGCTACAGGTATGTATCACTACATCCAGCTAATTATTACTTTAAGCCTTCTTTTTCGCTACTGAAAACATTTTCTTCTCATCAGAGCTGATAAAAATACCATCACGGAAACCTGTCTGCTTTTAAAGACTTACTTTAAACTACTGGCTTTAGTTTTACCTACTTATTGCCCTATATGCCTGTTATTTCTGAATCTTTAATGTCTCTTTTTGCAACACAAATCAAATGTTCACTTTATACTTTTCAAAAACTGGGTGTGGTGGTTCACATGGGCAGTCCCAATACAGGGAAGGTGAGGCAGGAGAACTAGGATTTGGGGTGGGGCTACATAGGGAAACCTATTTGAAAAACAAAACAGAAGAAAAGAGTCAGAGAGGAGGAAAAAGAGAAGAGGTGCAACGCCTCAGTGGGTGAAGGAGCCCAGCCAACAACTTGATAGAAGGAGAGCCAACTCCCATTAGTTGTCCTCAGACCTCACACGTGTGTCCCCCACAGAAAATAAACACCAAAGAAATACAATGTGAAGGTAGGTGATGGAAAGCAGGAAGGTTCTCAGTCAATCTTCCTGACGTTGCAACCCTTTAATATAGGTCCTCATGCTGTGGCGAACCCTCCAACCAGAACACTATTTGTGTTACTACTTCATAACTGTTATTCTGCTACTGTTGGGAATCGTTCTATAAACATCTCTGTTTTCCAATGGTCTTAGGCAAACACTGTGGAAGGGTCCTTAGATTTTTTTTTTCCCCCAAGAGGTCATGAACCACTGATCTAAAGTCTAAACAAGAACCACCATGCCTTAAAATCTGACTACGGAGCTGGTCATGGTATTGCACATCTTTTTGTTTGTTTGTTTGTTTGTTTGTTTGTTTTTCGAGACAGGGTTTCTCTGTGTAGCCTTGGCCATCCTGGACTCACTTTGTAGACCAGGCTGGCCTCGAACTCACAGCGATCCGCCTGCCTCTGCCTCCCGAGTGCTGGGATTAAAGGCGTGCGCCACCATGCCCGGCTGGTATTGCACATCTTTAATCCCAGCACTCAGAAGGCAGAGGCAGGTGGCTCTCTGCGAGTTCAAGGCCAGCCTGGTCTACAAAGCAGTTTAGGACGGCCAAAGCTACACAGAGAGACCCTGTCTTTTTTTTTTTTTTTTTTTTTTTTAAGTCCTAAAATAAATTGAAACAGTGGTTGTCCTCTCCAACCAAGAGGTTCTGATTTAGTTAGGACAAGGACCCCAAAATATTTATTTTGCTTTTCAAACACACCAAGTGATTCTGGTTTGGTTGGACCTTTTTTGAGATAGGGTCTTGCTTTCTAGCCCAGGGTGGCCTTGAACTGGTTGGCCCTCGTCCACTTCAATTTCTAGAGTGCCATAGGAATGCACTACGTCATCCAGGACACCAGGTGACTCTGATGCAAGTCTTTTCTTGGGCAGGGGTTGAGATAAGAGCTCGATTTGTAGTCTACGCTGTCCTAGCACTCTCTATGTAACACAGTCCACCCTGGAACTCAAGGCAATCCTCCTGTCAAATGCTGGGATTACAGGCACACCCTACTACAACCAACATGATAAATGCATTTCAAGAATGCTTGAGAAACACATGTACTAGCTGGCAGAATCAAGGCATTAAAATCCAGCTCTTACTCCATGTTGTGTGACCCCAAACTACTAAAGTTCTTCACAAGTTTTCAATTTCTCAGCTATAAAGGGGGTACAGTAAAGATTTCACAGAGGAGCCAGCATGATGGCTCACAAGTAAAGGTGCTTGCCCAATGACCTGAGTTTGCTCCCAGGGCCCACACTGTCCTCTGACCTCCATAAGTTTGCCATGGCATACATGCCCCCATATATACACACTCACTCTACTTCAAGACAGGGTTTCTTTGCATAGCCTTGGCTATACTGGGTAGACAGGTAGATGAGGCTGGCCTCAGCCTGCCTTTGCCTCCCAAGTGCTTGGATTAAAGGTGTATGCCACCACCACTCCAGCCATACATATGCTATATAAATAAATGTAAAAGGAGAGAAAACCAGGCTTCAGATATTGACTGAACAGTTTGCACAGTGCTTTTTTTTTTTTTTTTTTTTTTTTTGGTTTTTCGAGACAGGGTTTCTCTGTGTAGCCTTGGCCATCCTGGACTCACTTTGTAGACGAGGCTGGCCTCGAACTCATAGCGATCCGCCTGCCTCTGGCTCCCGAGTGCTGGGATTAAAGACGTGCACCACCACACCCAGCTGCACAGTGCTTAATATATGTCCAGTTATAACTGCTGATTTACCAGTTCCACAGCACCAAAATAAGAAAGAACTGGACAGATGTACACAGCTATCACTACTTCCTAAAACAGTTCTTTTTGGAGATTTAGGCTTTTAAAAAAAAAAAAACATTTTACTTCTTTTTTATGCATGAGGCATGCCACAGAATACATGCAGAGGCCCTAAAGAGGGCAGCTCGTGAGAACTGATATTTTTGTTTTTTGTTTTCTTCATCATCTGCATCGCAGGGCTTGAACTCAGGTCCTCAGCCTCAGTGGAACCATCTTGCAGTTCAAAATTTATAACATGTTTTCTTTCCACTTAGGGGAGGGGAAACCAAACCCAGTCACATAACTGTGCTGTACAAGCTCTGCTCTTGAGCTACACCTCCAACCTGTGTTTGGTTTGAGTATTTGTTTTTCCTCTTTCATACTAAAAATTTTCATCCAGGGCTATTAATCCTCCTTGGAACCCCTTTCACTCTCTGGAGTCTTTCTCACATTTCCTTAATAAATCAACATTTGGATTAGGTGTGGTGGCACACCAGGCCAGCCTGATCTACAAAGAGAGTTCCAGGATAGCTAGGGCTATTACACAGAGAAACCCTGTCTCAAAATAAATAAATAAATAATCAATCAATCAATCAATATTTGCTCTACTAAATATAAATAAATAAAATCATTTTCACTTACAACATTCTACACTAACCCCCTGGTCAGCTGTGCTTTTTGCTTCCTCTCCCTCTAATTTTCAGCCATGTGGAAAGTTCTCAGACATATCATCCAAGTACTTTGTGTTCTGTACACAAATCTTATGAAGGCAAAAACAAATTATGCATTAGAAAACATTCCACCTTTCATGTCACTGATGTAAAAACATTTTTTACAAAATTAACACTTTTGACAAACAAATCCTGTTTGCTCTTTCTATTCTATTTTTTGTTTGTTTGTTTCAAGACAAAGTTTCTCTGTGTAGCCTTGGCTGTCCTGGACTCACTTTGTAGACCAGGCTGGCCTCGAACGCACAGAGATCCACCTGACTCTTCCTCTCAATCTGGGATTAAAGGTGTGCGCCTCCCCTGCCTGAACTGTTTGCTTTTTATGGTACATAACAAAAGACTTTTTTTTTTTAATCTAAAAAAGACTACATGCTCTACAAAGTGAGTCCAGGACAGCCAAGGCTACACAGAGAGACACTGTCTCGAAAAATCAAAAACAAAACCAAAAAAGACTACATGCTTTAAGAACAACCAGTTTAACTGAACTAATTTCTTTCATCTTGTTTCTCCTATTTTATTTCCAGTACCAAGGATTGAGGTGAAGGTCTTATGCATGCTAGGCAAGTACACTCACCAGATTTACAACCCCAGTCCTTTTCCCTTAAAATTCAAAATATGCCAGGCAGTGGCACATGCCTTTAATCTTAGTACTGGGGAGGCAGAGGCAAGCAAGCATCTGTGAGTTCCAGGCTAGCCATAGCTACAAAGTAAGACCTCCCAACATCAAATAAAACAAAACCCAGAACACAATTAGTAAATTCTAAGTGTCTTATCCAAGAATTACACACACACACACATACACACACATTTTTTTGTAGTAACTAGAGGTTTTAAAAATCAGAAATCATATTCGTATGAGTCTTGGTGAGCCTATATCCATAGTATGAGACTTCATATAGAAGCTCACATCCCATGCTCTTGGGTGTGTCTGTCTGTCTGTCAGGGGGAGTGGCTCTTTCTCAACTGTCATGCTTAAGCCTGTGTTAAAATATTGTCTTTATTGAACCCTAACCTTGACAAGCAAGATGGCTCAGTAAGTAAAGTGCTTGCTGCGTAAACCTAACAATCTGAGTTTAATCCCAGAACCCATGTAAAAGGCGGAAGGAGAGAGCTGACTGCTCTAAATTGTTCTCTGTAACAGAATACATGTACAACGTGGAAGCAGCAAGGGGATTATCTGGAGGAAGAAAAGGGATCAGCAGTAGTGTGTGCCCCTCTGCTTCAGGGGCTGGTGAGATGGCTTCAGGACTCAGAGCACACTGTTTTTACAGAGACCTGAGTTCAATCCCCAGCATCCACAGACTGCTCCCAACCACCCGTAACTCCAGCCTCAGACTGTGATGCCTTCTGACTTCCACAAGCATCTGCACACAGATGCGCGTGCACATACACACAGATATAGAATCCTTAAACTCCTCTCTTCCCAGGGTCTTACTAGTTAGCCCTTGCTGACTTGGAATTGGCTATGACTCTAATTCAGAGATCCACCTGCCTCTGCCCTCTAGAGTGCTAGGATTGGAAGAATAAACCATCATGACCAGCTCATCAACTCCTAATGTCTTTCCAACAACAACGCCTGCAATGTCTAGCTTCTATCTCCAACACCTGTATCTCTCACATTGTTTAGGATGAATAAAAGCAAAATGGAAAACAAAAGTAAAAACTAGGCTGGGTGGCATGCACCTGTAATCCACACTTGGAAGGCAGAGGCAGAAAAAATGCCTTAAGCTCCAGGCCAACCCAGGCTACATGGAAACGTATCTTAAAAAAAAAAAAAAAAAAAAAGCCTAAAAAGTAAGTGCGAGCTGTTAAATGCCAAAATGGTAGGTGACACTGGAACTTTGCTTACTGGCAATCACACATCACTATCAGTATTTTTCAATTCAGCACTTGTACAAGTCACTACATGCACTGTTACCCTTCACTAAAAGACAAATGAGGCGCAGGGAGGGAGAAGTCAGAGCTTTATACAAGGAGCTGGGATGGGGAACAGTGGGGGGTAGTCAAAGGATACAAACTTTCAGGTTCAAGTTCTGGATACTTAATGTGATTAATAATAATGTATACTTGAAACTTGCTGAGCGTAGACCAAGTATTCTCATCAGATAGAAACTGGGTGAGGTATATGCTGATTAACTTGACAATGGTAATCATTTCACAACCTCTACAAGCATGGAAATACCACGCTGTACATCTTAATTATATAAATTATTGTTTTCTAAGTCAAACTTCAATAGTGCTAGAGATGGGAAACAATACCCAGAGAACCTTTAAATGGAAGGAGATTAGGGGTTATACTAGAAAAAGTAAAGCCACCGAGGGCTACCTTTACAAAATCTGTTAGGGCTCAACTGAGATTTGCTGATTGCAAAAAATCATTACAAGAGTAAATTTAGACTAAATCCATACCATTCGGCAGAAAAAAAAGGGGAAACGGGGTTCCAGAAAGCCACAGAAAGAAGATTCTGACGGTACCACCGGGAAGGTCGGAGAATGGGTTTCCTGGGCCAAGGAGTCGAGGATGGGGGCGTTCCAACCCGACCTCCATCCACCTTCGCCACCCCACCTGCAACGGGGCCTGGGAAGAGCAGAGCTCCGCATAGGAATGGATCACTTGCCCAGGTCAAGAAAGCGGCCGCGGGACCCGCGGGACCCGCGGAACCGAGAAGCACGGGACCCCAGGGAAGAATGGCTGCAGAAGGGCGGGGCGCACCCCGCGGAGGTCGGAAGGGCGGCGCAGGGCTCAGGCCACGGCGGGGATGGGACCGAGGGTCCAAGGCGAGAGAAGACACAACTTACTCCGCGGTCTTCCTCCGAGAGGAAGTCGGGGCCGTCATCCAGGCCTTCCTGCGGAGTCGGCGGGCCCGGCACACCGAGGGAGAGGAAGGGAAGAGGGAGACACAAAGAGAGACATTAGCGCCCGGCCCGCGCCGTCCCCGCGCCCGCCGCCCCCACCGCGCGCCCCGAGTTCGGCGCCGCCGTGAACACCCACCATCATGGCTGCTCCGAGTCCAGGGCTCGCGCAGACGCACAAGCAAGGCCACGAACCGAGCGGGCCGCGCGGGTGGGGCGGAGGGAGGAGCCGAGGGCCAGTCCCGCCCCCTGCCCGCGCGCAGGACGGGGTGGGGGGTGAGGGGGTGGAGGACACAGGAATCTTTGAGTCAGGTAAGAGGACCCAGAGCAGTAGTCACAGCTCCCTGCTGGCCAGCTCAAAGCTTGGGAAGGCCCAAGGGCTCCTGGGAGAGCTGTCCACTTCCCTTACCCCGAGGGCCCCAGAAAAACTGTGCAAGCACCCCCCGGAAGCCACAGTAAATGTTCTTTTCATTGTATTGAGCTACTTGATGATTAGTCACCATTAATACCATATTGCCTGTGGAAGTTTCAGGAACCAAGAGCCTGCGCACAGTTCGCAGACAGGGGCTATAATCAAGCTTTTACTGCTGGGGAAGTAATAAATACCTCAGTTCGGAGTGCTAATGACTGAGCACTCATTAAAAAAAAAAAAAGAGCTGCTCTCATTACTGCTCTCATTCTTGCCTTTATACTAAGAACAGTCCTGAGACCTAATCTAACTGTTCAGCTGAATAGCACCAGACACTTCAAAACATGGAAATCAGCTGGGCATGGTGGCATAGCTTTTATCCCAGCACTCAGGAAGGCAGAGGCAGGCGGAGCGCTGTGAGTTCAAGGCCAGTTTGATCTACAAAGTGAGTCTGGGACAACCAGGGCTATTACACAGAGAAACCCTGCCTAGAATAAACAACAAAAAGGAAATAATTCCTCCGCCCAGCATGATAGTTTAGCAGTGAGGAAAAGTACTTGCTGCTAAGTCTAGTGACATGAGTTCAATCCCCAAGACTGACCCACAAGGTAGAAAGGTACTAGGGGTTGTCCTTTCACACACACACACACACACACACACACCACAAAATAGGGACTGACCCACAAGGTAGAAAGGTACTGCAGGTTGTCCTTTGACAGCCATCCATATACAAGAAAAAAACATTTCTAACACACTATCCCTCACCTCTGCAAAGGAACGCCCAAGCAATCCTTGTGTCCCCATTGATTTAATGACGTCATCACTTCAAAGGTTCTAACCAGAAACCTGTCCTATTCGTATCCTTCATCTTCCTCACTCCTCACATGCAAACAAATGCCACCTTCCTTCCCACACAGGTACATCTATGTCTCCATCCCCTGGCCTGATTTCTCTCCCCAGCCCTGGCCTTACTAGCACCCCAACCTTCCTGGGCCCCAACAATGACACTCTAATTTCAGCTTAGAAGCAGTTACAGAAGAGAGTGCAGTGCCCCTTATCATCAATAATAAATCTGGAATGTCAGATTTAAAAAAAAAAAAACCTCCAAGCAAATGGCTGTGGTGCCTATTAGCAAGTCACAGTGAATGCAGGCCTCCAGGCTCTCTCAGCATTCCAAGTGTCTGTTCCAGAGTCCATGCCAGTGTCCTGGCCCCGCCCAGCTCGGTTCACCATGCTCCCTACCTAAACTCTGCAGCTCCTGGGCTTCCCTCCCCATGGCTTCTCATTCCTGTAAGCGATTCTGGCCCTTGGTTCTCTTTCTGTCTCCTGGTCCTCTTGGCTCTCTCTTTGCTTTGTTGGATCTCTCCTCTTGGCTCTCTCTTCCCTTCCTCTTTCACTCTCCTCACCCCATCCTGACACCTCCTCTCCTGGCCTGGTCCAGGCTTTTGGCCATGTTCAGTCTTTCTCTTCCTGCTCTGGGCTCTTCCAGACTCCTCAGGCTGTACCCTCCCCTTCTTCTCTTGCCCTCAGACTTGTGATCCTTCTGCCTCAGCCTCCTAAATGCTAGGATTATAGATGTGTTCCATCACTACTCAATAGCTCCTAATTTTTCCATATTGTACACAGATACTGTTGTTATCCTACAACAGAGATGTGGATGACTTCTTTTCCTTTTTTTTTTTTTTTTTTTTGAGACAGGGTTTCTTTGTATAGCCTTAGCTGTCCTGGAACTCACTCTATAGACCAGGTTAGCCTCGAACTCACAGAGATCTGCCTGCCTCTGCTTCCCAAGTGCTGGGATTAAAGGCACGGGCCACCATGCCCGGCCCCTCTCAGTTATCTTAATGAGCCACCATCACTCCTTAATGGTCCAGACTGGTCAGTCTACAATTCTAAGCCCTTCCTACTTGAATACCTCCCTACCTTGCCACATCCTTCACCCTATCTCACTGAGTTGAAGCTCCTAAGAAATGGCAAATTTGCTAATAATTCCGTGCAGTTATTTTGTATGCCTGGAGAGTTGAGCCGGACTGTTCCTCCCCAAAATGGTGTGAAGGAGGACTTTACATTTCGTCTTTTGTTTCTGTTTTCTCGAAGCATTGAATGGCTACTAAAGAGACCTTTAAAAATGTATCACCACGGGACTGGAGTGATGGCTCAGAGGTTAAGAGCACTGGCTGCTCATTCTGAGGTCCTGAGTTCAATTCCCAGCCACCACATGGTGGCTCACAACCATCTATAATGACATCTGATGCTCTCTTCCGGTATGCAGGTGTACATGTATTATTATGTATACATAATAATAAATCATAAAAATTAAAAACAAAACAACATGTTTGTGTGTATGTGCACATGTATGTATACATGCAGAGGCCAAAAGACAACCTCCGGTGTCCTCCTAAGGAAGGCTATTCACTTCTATGGCACAGGGTCTTTCTTCGACTGAAGCTCACTAATTAGACAAGACTGGCATCCTAGCAAGACGCCCTCCTCAAGCATTGGCATTACAAACCGGTAACTCAGGTTCTAGGGATAGAAGTTACTTCTGAAGCCACCTCCATAACCCCTAAAATGGTGTCCTAAACTTCGAGCCATGAAGTAGCGTGCTGTATCAATGAGGAATGATAAACTATCAGGAGAAACGTTTTAGTGAGCCAAGCATATGTGGTGGTTCACAGTGGTAATCCCAGTACTTCGGAGGCTAAGGCAGGAGAATTGCCATGAGTTGGAGGCCCAGATAGCCTACATAGTAGTTCTAGGACAGCCTAGGCTACATGTGAATCAAAAAACCAACATTGTAAGTCTAAAAGGCAGTGGCAGGAAGATCAGGACCTCGAGGTCTTCCTCAGCTACACAGGGAATTTGAGAGCAGCCTAAGCCACATGGGATCCTCCCTCCCTGCCTCTCTCCTCGCCTCTCCTCCCTTCAGCCCTCAGCCCCCTTCCTCCCCACTTTCCCCTGCCACCCCCCCCCCCCGCCATACACATACCTAAAAAGGGAGTTCTTAAATGATTTGTTAACAACTAAAAAGTGCTAATTTGTTTGTTTTGGTTGAAGATAATGGTACCTGTAATGAGTAGGTTTGGAAAGGGGTGTGGGGCTACAGCTAATGAGCCGGGTTTGTGAACAACTCACGGAAGAGTCATGTTTGTCTGTGAGGATGAAGGTTGAAAAGGGTCATACAGAAACACTTCAAATGCCTCAATTACTTTTTCTTTTGTTGTTATTGTTTGTTTGTTTGCTTGTCTTTTTGAGACAGGGTTTCTCTGTATAACAGCCCTGGCTTTCCTGGACTCAGTAATTTTAAACGTCTTACTTATCAATATTTGAGTGTGATGTGAGGGGGTGTGCCACAGTGCACATGTAGAGGTCAGAGAACAACTTTTGGGAGTTGTTTCTCTCCCTCCACTATGTGTTCAAAGCCCTGAACTCAATATGTCAGCTCTGCGTGGGAAACAGCTTTACCCACTAGGCCATCTCCCTGGCCCTCCCTCAGTCATTATCCAAGAGTCTTAAATGTCAACATTCAGCTCAGAGACACTGTAATTTTTAAATGACAAAAGGTTAAAATCCATACTTATAAAAAAACATACAGGATGGGATTGAAAATACAAGTAGCAGCCAGGCACCATGGTGCATGCCTTTAGACCCAGAACTCAGGGAGGCAGAGGCAGAGGGATCTCTGTGAGTTTGAGGCCAGCCTGGTCTACAAAGCATGTCCAGGACAGCCAATACTACACAGAGAAACCCTGTCTTGAAAACAAACAAAAGAAAATACAAGTGGTGGCCGGGCGTGGTGGCACACACCTTTAATCCCAGCATTTGGGAGGCAGAGGCAGGTGGATCGATAAGAGTTAGAGGCCAGCCTGGTCTACAAAGGGAGTCCAGGACAGTCAAGATAACATAGAGAGACCCTGTCTAGAAAAAAACAAAATAAAAAACCAAAAACAAACAAACAAAGAAAATACAAGTAGCACAATTAAAATGACTAACAAAGATCTATGGTAATTACTGCTGCTGTAATCCGTAGCAGAAAACTCACATGCATAAAGAACTTGTCCTTGAAAATAATAAAGTTGTTAACTAATACCTAAGCTTTCCTTTTTGAGCTAAGGTCACAAGCAATATTCTGTGAGTGATAAGAAGTAATTATCAGTAGAGCATTGTAGTACACACCTTTAATCTCAGCGCAGGGAGCCAGATACTTGTGGGTCCATTCAAGTTTAAGGTCAGTCTGATCTACATAGTGAATTCCAGGACAGCCAGAGCTACATAGAAAGACTATCTCAAGCCGGGCGTGGTGGCACACGCCTTTAATCCCAGCACTCCGGGAGGCAGAGGCAGGCAGATCACTGTGAGTTGGAGGCCAGCCTGGTCTACAAAGCGAGTCCAGGACAGCCAAGCCTACACAGAGAAACCTTGTCTCGAAAAACAAAACAAACAAACGATTTAATTTTGTCTTTAATTATGAGTATGTGTGTATCTGTGCAGGCACATAGTCATGTGAGCATGTGCATGCCTGCAGAAGGTAGAAGAGGGTGGCAGATGCCCTGGGACTGGAGTTACAGTTGGTTGACTACTGCCCAGTGTGGGTGCTAGGAACCAAACTCAGGTCCTCCCCAAGAGCAGCAAGTGCTTCTTAGCTGCTGAGCCATTTCTGCAGATCTCACTTAAATCCAGAAGAAAGCTGTCTGTCTACTATGATAGTAGACTAGGGAGAATTCCTTAACAGACCTTCAGCAAGTATTTTTAATTGAGTTGCAACAAAATGCAAGAAAAAGCTGAAAAATAGAAAGCAAGGCTAACAATGAGCAGAAAAGTTAGAGAATGGGGTTTTCAAGCATTGACTTAAATCAGACAGAATTGCTTGGACTTGAGTCCTGACTTGCCACCTACATAAAATAAGGTTTGCTTTTGTGAATACTAAAATCCCAAGTTTAGCTGGGTGTAGTGTCACATGCCTTTAGGCCTAGCACTTGGGAGGCAGAGACAGGTGGATCTTTGTGAATTTGAGGTCAGCCTATTCTACATAGTAAGTTCCAGGACAGCTAGGGCTGTATAGTGAGACCCTGTCTTGAATGAATGAATGAATACCAAATTTAAATTTCTAAATTTTGATCTCTAAATGTTCCTCTCCAATTTTCCATTTCTAGGCTGCGGAGCTATTCTCTCCACTGATGAAATGAACCAATTCAAACCAAATTAAAGTATATAAAGGGGCTGGAGAGATGGCTCAGTGGTTAAAGGCACTGACTGTGCCTCAGGGGGTCCTGAGTTCAATTCCCAGCAACCACATGGTGGCTCACAACCGTCTATAATGTGATTTGATGCCCTCTTCGGGTATGAAGGTGTACATGCAAGGAGAACACTGTATACATAATAATAAATAAATCTTTAGTCAGGCGTGGTGGCGCACACCTTTAATCCCAGCACTTGGGAGGCAGAGGCAGATGGATCTCTGGGGAGTTTGAGGCCAGCCTGGTCTACAAAGAGAGTCCAGGACAGCCAGGGTTGTTACATAGAGAAACCCTGTCTCGAACCTCCCCCGCCAAAAAGTATATAAAGGTAGGCTTATTGGGGGTAGCTCTCAGGTGGGTTTACTAGTCCCAAAGGAATGGGCCAGGGAAGTCTCTATGCAAAGGGAGACAGAAAAGTGGGGGGGGGGGGGGAGAGAGCACACCCCAGGGAGAGAGGAGAGAGGGGAAATGCAGAGAGAACAGGGACCCAAAATGTCTGGATTATCTAGTGAAGAGCTTCTGGGGAAGAGGAAGCCCCACCCCTGAGCTGGAAAGTTCAGGGTAGAGGGTGGGGTATGCCAGCCATGCCCTGTAATAGGTAGAGACTGAGGCATGGTGGGTGAGAGAACTTGGAGGCCAGGTCTGCTTTGGTTACATAGGCACCTCAGCCGCTTGTTCAAGGCCTGAATCCCAAGAGGCTAAGAGTCTGGAGGTTAACTGGCCCAAGTTGAGGCTCTTGTTTCCCACATGAGCACTGTGAGGTGAGGTGCCAGCCGGCTGCTCCCTTACTAATCAGTGCTGCTCCATCAGGCAGGGGGAAGTCTCGAGGTTTTCCCTGTGCTATGATGGAAACTCCAACTCCTTTTCTCAATCTGCATGAGTTCCTCAAACTCTGGGAGGCAGCCTCGTCTGTGTATCAGGTCTTCCCAGTGTGAGGCTCCTGGCGAGGCAGGCCTGAAGTCAGGGTGTAAGTGGAAGTCTATGGAGGACTCAGACAAAACTCGGAACACCTCTACAGCCAGGCAATGGGGGCACATACCTGTAATCCTCGGTTTGGGAGGCTAAGGCAAGAGGATTATCACAAGTTTAAGAGCAACCTGGTCTATGTATTAATAAGTCCCAGGCTACATAGCAAGACCTATATCAAATAGGAAGAGAAGGGGGAGTGTTGAAAGATATTGATCCCAATGTGACTCATGAGACTGAAATGTAAAAATCTGTCACTGATCCCATTGTGATCCCGAGATCGAATGAACAAGTTAACCCTATGTTGAGAGGCGGAGCAAGAAACCAGCTGACAGGGGTTAGAGAGTGGGAGGGACTCTGAGGTGAGGGGCATTTAAGACAGCGTGTAGAAGTAGAAGGAGGAGGTCTTTGGCACTTTTAGCTCCTGGGCTTTACTCTTGGGATTTTAGCTTTAGCTCTTTAGCTTTTAGCTCTCTGGCTCTAGAGCTCTTCAGCTCCTTGGCCTTTTCCTCCTGGGCTGTCTGTCAGCTGAGCTAGTGAGCATTTTGGGCCTTCTCCATTGGGATGTAAGCTGAGTAGGAAGGTCAGCTGGGTGCTTTCTCTGCCTCTCTGAGCGAGCAGATTTTTCACCACAACATCTGGCTCTGGAGTCTGTGTTGGTGAAATAGAATTTTGGATTTTTCAATTAAAACAATAGAGGAGTAGAAGTGGGGGAGGAGGGGGGAGGGGTAATGGAATGGGGAGAGAAAAAAAAAATAAGAGAGGGAGGGAGAGGGGACAAAAGAAAGCCTATGCTTAAACTTTCTTTCTGTCTCAGTTTCTATCCTTTGTCTGTCCCCATTCCTCACCGCATCTAGGATGAATTCAGTCCTGGCTTTCTGAGAAGCCCAGAGCCAGTACCCAAAACCTCTTGCTGTTCATTTCTGCTTTTCCGAAAACGAACTGAATCATTTACTTTCAAATTCCACAACCAGATTAGTCAGCCCCTTCCTTGATCTTGCTGTTTACATAATTTCCTTAGCCCTGCACTTTTTTTTTTTTTTTTTTTTTTTGAGACAGGGTCTGTGTGTGTAGCCTTGGCTATCCTAGACTCACTTTGTAGACCAGGCTGGCCTTGAACTCACAGCGATCCGCCTGCCGCTGCCTCCCAAATGCTGGGATTAAAGACATGCACCACCATGCCTGGCTTAGCCCTGCACTTTCTAAGGGCAAGTAACACAGACCATGTGTATTCTCCGCAGCATACACCGAATTCAGAGTTATTCAGAGTATTTCTTTCTCCCTCTTACATTTAACAGAACAGGTACCACCCTTACCTGTGCTTGAGGAAACCATCAAAACTTCTGGAAAAAAGCTGGGCGGTAGTGCATGCCTTCAATCCCACTTCAGAGGCAGACAGATAGCTGGGAATTCAAGGCCAGCCTGGTCTATAAAGTAAATCCAGGACAGCCAGGGCTCTGTGTAACAGAGAAACCATGTCTCAAAAAACCAACCAATGAACCAACCAACTAAACAAACAGAACCTGAGAGAAAGAAAGAAAGAAACTTAGCCGGGCGTGGTGGCGCATGCCTTTAATCCCAGCACTTGGGAGGCGGAGGCAGGCGGATTGCTGTGAGTTCGAGGCCAGCCTGGTCTACAAAGCGAGTCCAGGACAGCCAAGGCTACACAGAGAAACACTGTTTCGAAAAACCACACACACACACACACACACACAAAAAAAAAAAAAAAAAAAAAAGAAAAGAAAGAAACTTCCAAAAGAAACCAACCTCAGCTGTGCAGAATTCACCAAGACATGACCGGTGTGGCCAATGTGTGCATTACTCTTTTTTTTCCCCCTTTAAGTTTGTCATTCATGTGGAGCCTAAGGCATTTATCTAACTTTTGGTACCCAATGTCTAGAAACTTCCATTAAAGTCTATAGAGGAGGCAGGTCAGATATTCTCAGGATCTCTTTGTTCATGATGTCACTTCTGCAGACAGGAGCAGCTGTGTAAGAGATTCCAATGGACAACAACTGGAAATGATGTGCCCATATCTACCCCCCAATAAGCCCCTCACATGGCTAAAGTCAGGAGTTGGCAGCACTATGATTAAAAAATAAGATTTGGTGGTGTGTGCCTTTAATCCCAGCACTCAGGAAACAGAGGCAGGTGGATCGCTGTGAGTTCGAGGCCAGCCTGGTCTACAAAGTGAGTCCAGGATGGCCAAGGCTACCCAGAGAAACCCTGTCTCGAAAAACCAAAAAATAAAAAAAATAAAAAATAAATAAATAGCCGGGCGTGGTGGCACATGCCTTTAATCCCAGCACTTAGGAGGCAGAGGCTGGTAGATCACTGTGAGTTCGAGGCCAGCCTGGTCTACAAAGTGAGTCCAGGACAGCGAAGGCTACACAGAGAGACCCTGTCTTGAAAAAAAAAAACAAATAAATCAAAAAAAATAAATAAAAATAAAAAAATAAGATGCCAAGCAACAGATATGATATGGTGAAGTTTATTGTAGAAACATGGGAGGGAGAGAGAGAGAGAGAGAGAGAGAGAGAGAGAGAGAGAGAGAGAGAGAGAGAAGAGGTGGGACAATGCTTGGCCTTTTATATCCTGGGTACCTGGCACACCTAGTGACAGGCAGTGATGATGTCATAGGTTGCCAGGCAACCTGGAGGCAGGTATGCTAACAGGCAGATCTAGCTCCTTCTAGAGACTTGCAGAAGGTGCACGTCCTTGCCCTCCATGCTTCTGCATTCTTGGTTTTATGATCCTTTCTTACATCACTCCAAAGATTCTGCTTAATTCTTCCTGCTTTGACTTTTGATATTTTTTAAACTTTTTTTTTTTTTTTTTTTTTTTTTGTTTTTCGAGACAGGGTTTCTCTGTGTAGCCTTGGCCATCCTGGACTCACTTTGTAGACCAGGCTGGCCTCGAACTCACATCGATCTGCCTGCCTCTGCCTCCCGAGTGCTGGGATTAAAGGCGTGCACCACCACGCCCGGCTTAACATTTTTTGTTTTTTTACATTTATTTAGTTCTGTATTTATTGGGAGGCAGTGAGAGCACGTGGAAGTCAGAGAATAACTTTCAAGAGTCGCTTTTCTTCCTCCTAGTGTGGGTCCTGGGGGTGGAACACAGGTCCTTTGGCTTAGAGGCAAGTAAGCCCCTTTACCCACTGAGCCATCTTCCTGGACCATTTGTTTTTCAGGCAGGGTTTCAGTATGTTTCCAAGGTGGGGCCTCAGACTCACAATCCTACCTCAGCTCCCTCTGCGTTTGGGACTACTGTTGTGCTTCGCTAGGTTAGGCTAGGCTGGCTCCCTTTTGACCATCCTGCCTTCTTTTTTGTTGTTGGTTGGTTGGTTTTTGGAGACAGGATATAGCTATGTAGCTGTAGACAAGAACAGTTAAATAAGGGCACAAAAGAAGGGAAAACACCCTGGGGTCTAGCTTGCCTTGCCCGCTGACCAAAGGTTAAGAAACTTGAACACAGCTGATAATGTCCACATTGCCTACAGAGATACTGTGTGTTTTCCTAAAGACTACTCAAACAAGCCATGCTTAGTCAGGCAGGGCCAGAATGTTTGTAACCCTGAGTTTTACTATTTAGCATTCCTGTGATCCTTAAATCTAAAGCTCATAAACCGCACTTGAGTTTCGTTCGCAAAAGGAAATTCTTTAGGATAAGAGAAATAAGTAAACCATGTTTTTATTTAATTATTAAGCGTTTGGGTTTTGTTTTTAAGCTTTGCTTAATCTTTAAACTTTGTTGTAAATTCTATCCTAGGAACATTGTAACTTAAATAGTCAGGGATCTGGTTCTAATGGCATGGCTATCATCCTAGCACATGGGAGGTGCAAGTAAGAGGATCCTAAGTTTAGGGTTTAAGGTCATCCTTGGCTTTGAGGCCAGCTTATGCTACATGAGAACCTGTTTCAAAAATAAAATAAAAATAAAAAATAACAGAGGCAGGCAGATTGCTGTGCGTTCGAGGCCAGCCTGGTCTACAAAGCGAGTCCAGGACAGCTAAGAATACACAGAGAAACCCTGTCTCAAAAAACCAAAAGAAATTAATTAATTAATTAAAAGAAGACAGGAAGGAAGAAGAAAAGAAGGAAAGAAAGAAAGAGAAGCCAGGTGTTGTGGCAGACTCCTTTAATCCCAGCACTCAGGAGACAGAGGCAGGTGGATCTCTGTCTACAAAGTAAGTCAAGATAGCCAAGGCCACACAGAGAAACCCTGTCTCAACAAACAAGAAGAAGAAGAAGAAGAAGAAGAAGTTGCAATGTACATCCATGGGGGGTGCAAAGCACTTCACTGTATACGCCCCATTTTCTAAAGCCTCCATTTAAATCTAGAGTGTGTAGTCTCCCTTACCTTACCTTAACAAATCACAGTCACTTTGCTTCACTCAGACTCACCCTAAAACTGTTTCATGATCAAGGGTTTGGCTTTACCTGAATGGAAGCTCTAAGGGGGAAGAGACAGCATGCCTTGCTTTGATTAACATATAGACCAGGCTAGTCTCTTGTCTCCTAGAGGTAAGAGTACAGGCATGCACCATCACACCCAGGTCCTTCGACTATGTCTTCATTTGTTGTTTCTTCGTGGTACTAGAGACCAAATCCAGGGCTTTGTAAATGTTAGGTATGTGCTTTACCACTGAGCTATACTCCTTTCCCTTAAATAAGCCTATTATGCAAAAAAATAAAAATAAATCCTAGGTGTTGGGATTAAAGGCATGTGACACCAGGCCTGACTTCTTTTTCTTTTTATATGGAGAAATTCATTAAATGAGCATGGGAGATGCCGGGCAAGGTGGCACATGCCTGTAATCCCAGCAGTCCAGAGGCAGAGGCAGGTGAATCTCTGTGAGTTCAAGACCAGCCTAGTCTACAAAGTGAGTCTAGGACAGCCAAGGCTACACCGAGAAACTGTCTTGAAAAACCAAAACCAAACAAACAAATGAACATGGGAGAGCAGGGAAGTGAGAGGGTACCACAGAGACAAAGAGAGAGACAGAGAGAGAGGGAGATAGAGACAACAAGAAAGGAAGAGAGGAAGAGCTAGACTGTAATTTTATACTGAATGAAAAGGAAGACATGACTGCTTCTAGATACCCCTGAGGAGAAAGTATTGTTGTAGATATGAGGGAGAGAGCAGTCAGAGGCATCTAGAAGAGTCCAGACTGAATATGGCCTGCAGAAAAGACCAGGCTATGAAAGGAGAGAGATTGGAGGAGCCAGAGAGGGGACCAAAGGACACAGAGAATTTGTGGCCGAAATGGCAGGTTTTATAGAAATCACAAGCCGGGGGAAGGGAAGGGAAGGGAAGAGAAGAGAAGGGCAGTGCAGGTGCTGGAGAGGTTTAGGGTCAGGGCAAGAGTGAGAAGTGCCAGGACTCTGTAGCAGGTACGTGTGGACAGAGGCAGGAGGCCAAGGTGTGCTTTGCTGTGTTAAATAGGTACCACGTTAGCCATGTGCTGAGAAAGTGAGTGAGGATGCTGGGGAAGGGCACGTTGTAGCCTGTGTGGAGACTGGGAATCTAACTCCAGAGGAGCAGGAGCAGCAGTCCTTGACTGACAGCCTGAAAGTGCCATTGTGGGGAGGAAGTGGAGGCAAAGGGCACCAGGCATAAGCAGACCAAAGGTAATGACAGCACTTGAGATGGAATGCAAGACCTGTCATGTGACAAACACATGAGCCACCTCGACTGGGTAGACTGGTCTTCAGACTGGCAAGAAAAAAAAAATGTCAAGTTGCTAAAGTGTCCTGTGACCTGAAGTCCCCTGTGTTGAAGACTCTGCACACTGATTAGAGTGTGGTACCTGGGGGGACTTGGAATGCCGCAGACCCAGGGCCCACAGTTGTCTTGGGGTGTCCTTCACTTCCTTAGTAATCATCTACTACCGTCTCTGTATATTCTACACCAGTGGTTCTCACCCTTCCTAAACTGTGATCCTTCAATACGGTTTCTCACAGTGTGGTGACCCCCTCTAGCCATAAAATCATTTTTTGTTGTTTTTTCATAACTGCAATTTTGCTACGGTAATGATTCATAATGTATATATCTGTGTGTTTTCCGGTGGTCTTAGGCGACCCCTGTGAAAGGGTCATTCAACCCCCAAAAGGGTTGTGACCCATGGGCTGAGAACAGCTGTTTTAGATGATCAAGTAAAATCTTTGGCATTAGCTGGGCAGTGGTGATGCACTTGGGAGGCGGAGTCAGGCAGATCTCTGAGCTCCCACAGTGCTGGTATACTTCTTTTTAAAAAAGATTTATTTATTTATTATGTATACAGTGTTCTGCTTGCATGTACTCCTGCAAGCCAGAAGAGGGTGCCATATCACACTACAGATGGTTGTGAGCCACCATGTGGTTGCTGGGAATTGAACTCAAGACCTTTGGAAGAGCAGGTGGCACTCTTAACCACTGAGCCATCTCTCCAGCCCCTGCTGGTATAGTTCTATGCTTAATGTTAAGCAATGGAGTGGGCAAGATAATGAGCATACCCTCAGGCCCAGGCTCTAACTACCACCAACTGCGACTGTACTGACTTTCACGGCAAAGGACAAGTAAGTTTGCAGGGGGGATAAAGACCTGGAGACCAGACGTCCTTCTGGACTACATAGATGAGCCCCATATAGTCCAGAGGCTGTTCTTACAAGTGGGGGAGTGAGGCAGAGCAGGGGACTGAGGTAGCACTGGGAGAAAGACAGTTTCTGGCACTTCAGGCAGAAGTGACCTGAAGCAGAACAAGAGCAGTCTCCACATGGGCTCCAGCTCTGCCACCAGCCTGATCGGAGACCTCAATTTTAATGAAGTTTCCTTTGTACTCTGACAATTCACAGCCTTATTAGTGTTTTGGTTTTGGGTGTTGGCTTTTGGGGCTTTATTTAGGTTTGGTTTGGTTGTTTTGTCTTAAAACAGGGTCTCACTGTGTAGCCCTGGTTGGCTTGGAATTTACTATGTAGGCCAAGCTGGCCTTGAAGTTACATAGATCCACCTACCTCTACCTCCCAAGTGCTAGGATTAAAAGTGTGTATCGCCGCCACACTTTTTTTTTTTTTTTTTTAAACAGAACCCTAGCCCAGCATGGTGGTGCATGCCTTTAATCCCAGCACTCAGGAGGCAGAGGCAGGTGGATCACTGTGAGTTCGAGGCCAGCTTGGTCTACAAAGCAAGCCTAGGACAGCCAAGGCTATACAGAGAACCCCTGTCTTGGAAAAGAAAAAGGGGGGAGGGGACCTGGATGTGGTGGCTCACACCTTTAATCCTAGCATTTAGGAGGCAGAGGCAGGCTCACTGTGAGTTTAAGGCCAACCTGGTCTACAAAAGCAAATCCAGGACAGCCAAGGCTACACAGAAAAACATTGTCTTGAAAAACCAAAAAACCAAAAACCAAGAACAACAACAACAAAACCTGAGTCCTAAAAGCCTAGCCTGGCCTGGGACTCACTATGAGGGTGAGCATGACCTTGGCTTTTTGATCCTGCTGTCTCTACCTCCACAGTGCGCTGGAATTACAGGCTTGCTAGGCAAGCCTACTGAGCTCATCCCAGTTGCAAGCTTAGAGGGATTTGGCACAGCAGTGGGGAAGTAATATACATGACGCCCTACATGCTGTAGAGCTGAAATTCTCTTAAATTCCTATTTTTCTGGAGCTAGTTTGAGCTGGTTTTGTTTTGCAACTCAATTTCCAACGGTTCCCATGTGATTAAACAATACTTCTCATTAAAGGGAAAAAAATCAGTGCTAGAGGAAAAAAAAAATCATTCAACTCTACCCACTTCTTTTTCGTGGTTCTCCTCACAGCCTGAAGACAACTGTACGTGGCGGCAACACATCTGTAATTCCAGCCCCCTGGAGGCCCAGGCCCCACCTTTCAAGGTCCACTGACAGACATCTCAACTGTTATTTCAAAACTTTGTTCTCCTTAAAAAAAAGAAAGAAAGAAAGCTCTGTTTTTCTTTTTTTTTCTTTTTTTCTTTCTTTTCTTTCTTTTTTTTTTTGGTTTTTATGAGACGTGGTTTCTCTGTGTAGCTTTGGCTGTCCTAGACTCACTTTGTAGACCAGGGCTGGCCTCGAACTCACAGCGATCCACCTGCCACTGCCTCCCGAGTGCTGGGATTACAGGCGTGCACCACCATGCCCGGCCAGCAAATGTACTTCCTGTTACTCAGCTGGCAGAGAGCCTAAGTCTGAGCAACATTCTGATTACAGACGCAGGACTTTCCCTGGTCTACAAAGAGAGTTCCAGGACAGCCAGAGCTATTACAAAGAGAAACTTCGTCTCAAAGAAACAGAGAGAGGGGAGGAGAGGAGGAGAGGAGAGAGAGAGAGAGAGGAGGAGGAGAGAGAGAGAGAGAGAGAGAGAGAGAGAGAGAGATGCATTTATTTCTCCTGGTGTGTGTGTGTGTATGTGTGTTGGGAATTTTAAAGGGCCTAGCCAGAATGTTCTTTCTTTCTTTCTTTTTTCCCCCTGAGACAGAGTTTCTCTATGTTATCTTGGATGTCTTGGAGTCACTTTATAGGCCAGGCTAGCCTCAAACTCACAGCAATCCACCTGCCTCTGCCTCCTGAGTGCTGGGATTAAAGGCATGCGCCACCATGCCTGGCTCAGAATGTTCTTTCTTAGATCTGTCCTGAAGTTGCAAACTGACTTTAGCAGTCATGTGAAGGCTTAACTCTGTGTGCGTGTGTGTGTGTGTGTGTGTGTGTGTGTGTGTGTGTGTGTGTGTTGGTAGTGGTGAGGTCTGCTTGCCTACATATAGTGATGCTGGCTTGTGACTGGGTGGTGCAGTTCTTTGCCATGTGGACTTTTCCACAGGGAGCTCCTTGTCCCCGATATGAGAGATGTTAGAGGCCAAAGCATATCTCATGGCTTACCCTTCAAAGACCTATGGCAAAGTGGGCATAGTGATACATATTTGTAATGCCAGCACTGGAGAGGCAGTGACAGGAGGATCTCAAATTCAGCCTGGGCTACTTGTGAATTCAAGGCCAACTTCGGCTATAAAGAAAGGAAAAAGTAAAGAGAAAGAAAAGGCCACCAGCCAGGTGGTGGTGGTGCCTTCCTTTAATCCCAGCTTTCCAGAGGCAGAGGGAGCTGGATCTCTGTGAGTTTGAGGCCAGCCTGGTCTACATAACCAGTTCAGGACATCCAAGACTACATAGAAAGACCCTATGTAAAAAAAGAAAAGAGCTGGGCATGGTGGTACATACTTTTAATCCCAGCACTCAGGAGGCAGAGGCAGGTGGATCTCTGGGAGTTCAAGGCCCAGCCTGGAATACAAAGCAAGTCCAGGACAGCCAGGGCTACACAGAGAAACGCTGTGTTGAAAAAAAAAAAAAAAGGAAAGAGGAAAAATCTGAGGCTTAAAGAGGCTATTTTCTGACTCACTCACTTCAATAACAGTTTTATTAACTTGTGGGAAGGGGTGGGGTCAGAGAAAAATTTGCAGGAATTGATTGTGACTCCCATCACGTGGGTCCCAGGACCCAAACTCAGGTCTTCAGAGTTGGTGGAAAGTCCCTCTCCCTGCTGAGCCATCTTGCTGGCCCCTGCCTCAGCTATTTTAACTATCATCAAATTCTTCATTTGCCATAGTTTATGGAAATCTCAAAAGGGACTATTTATTAACCTTATGCCTAATTAAGAATCTACCCATTACTGGCCAGGGGGTGCACACTTGTAATCCCAGCACTGGGGAGATACAAGCAGGCTGGTCTGTTGAGTTTATGGTCAATCTGATGTACACGAGGAGTTCCAGGTTAGTCAGAGTTACATGGTAAGACCCTGTGGTGGTGGTACACACCTTTAATCCTAGCACTTGGGAGACAGAGGCAGGCAGATCTCATTGAGTTCGAGGCCAGCCTGGTCTACAAAGTGAGTCCAGGACAGCCAAGGCTACACAGAGAAACCCTGTCCCAGGGGGTGGGGGGAGCCTTTTTCCAAGAAAATGTGTGTATGGCCTTTTATTGGACACATAAGAGGTTTTGCTGTTCACTGTGGAGTATCAGCCAGTGTCTCTAAAGCACTCTAAGCTTTTAGAATAAAAGTGCTTAACTCTGCAGCTGGCTGTTGTAAATATGCACAGGGCAGCACGCCAGCCAGTTCCCAGAAGGCAGCAGGATGTGAGCGTCACTTTGTGAAGCACACATATTACTGTAGTCATCATATTCTCCCACGGACCAAGGAGAAGTAAAAAGACACAGGCACCCTTTGACATAGTTTATTCTGCAATTCCAATAAGTGCTGATGGTGCCTGAGGAAGACGGAAAAGCATATTAAGTGTCCATGCCAACCATAAGCTACATCCTGATTTTAAATTTAAATAAGATGAAGGAAACTGTATCTTGGAACCAGAGAGAGTATAGAAGGAGCTTTGGCTTCCTTGCTCTCCACACATTCCTAGATTTCCCCCAGCAATGTGGTGATTAAGTGAACACAGGGTAGGTTTTTGGTGTTCTGAGATGGCTCTAGGGGGCCTTTCTAGATTGTGTGCAGTGCAGTGTGTGTGTGTGTGTGTGTGTGTGTGTGTGTGTGTGGTTATGGTTTTGTCAACTTGACACAAGCTAGGGTCATCTGGGAAGAGAGAACTGAAGAACCAGCCTGCCTCCATCTTAGGCTTAAAAGCCATCTTGTAGTAAAGACAAATTAGGTTCTATCCTGTTTATGATTAAACCTTTGTTTCTTAAGGATTGAACTATGCCCCAGAACTACAAAAGGTTCTGTACTGACTGTCAAGCAGTCAGGCCCCTTCTGTGGCTCTGATTCACTTGCAACCAGGTGCTTCTTTCTTTATACAAGTTTCACAGAACAAAGATAGATTATTGATTATCCAAGTGGTACAGAATATGTGTTTAATTTCTCATTACATATCTAGGGTTACAAGTTTAGTTACAATTAAAAACACCAAACAGAAAGCCGGGCGTGGTGGCGCATGCCTTTAATCCCAGCACTCGGGAGGCAGAGGCAGGCAGATCTCTGTGAGTTCGAGGCCAGCCTGGTCTACAAAGTAAGCCCAGGACAGCCAAGGTTATGCAGAGAGACCCTGTCTCAAAAATAAATAAATAAATAAAAATTAAAAAATAAAAACACCAAACAGAATAGATTTTATTATTGGTATTAGCCTTATAAGTCCAACTAAAAGAACCTAAAGAATGTCTCCTCCACCAGGTGTGGTGGTGGCGCTTGCCTTTAATCCTAGCACTAGGGAGGCAGAGGTAGGCGGATCTCTGTGAGTTTGAAGCCAGCCTGGTCTACAAAGGGAGTCCAGGACAGCCAGCCAGGACTACAATAGAAACCTGTCTTGAAAAACCAAAAAAACAAAATCCGACCCCGCAAAAAAGAATATCTCTTCCAAAGCAAACACACTTTTAAAAAAGATTTAGGGTTTTCTCTTTCTTTCTTTCTCTTTTCTTTTGTTTTTTCGAGACAGGGTTTCTCTATGTAACCTTGGCTATCCTGGACTCACTTTTTAGACCAAGCTGGCCTGGAACTCACAGCAATCTGCCTGCCTTTGCCTCCTAAGTGCTGGGATTAAAGGCGTGAGCCACTACAGCCCAGTTTAGTTTTTATTATTATTATTATTATTTTCTACAGTGTTCTGCCCACATGTGTGCCTGCATGCCAGAAGAGGGCACCAGATCTCACCATAGATGGTTGTGAGCCACCATGTGGTTGCTAGGAATTGAACTCAGGATGTTTGGAAGAGCAGCCAGTGCTCTTAGCCTCTGAGCTCTCTCTCCAGGCCCCAAGCAAACACATTTAATATATGACAGCCTGCTTTTAGGCTGACAATGTTTGTAGTCTGAGAGCATTCCAGACAAGCAGAAAATATCTGAACAAGTCTTTTGTTTCTTTGTTTGTGAGACAGGGCTACTCTGTGTAGCCTTGCCTGTCCTGGACTCCCCTTGTAGACCAAGCTAACCTCGAACTCACAGCAATCTACTTCCCTCTCCCTCCCAAGTGCCACCACGCCCGGCCTGAACTAGTCTTTTTACAAATGTTGGGTTTCAGACCCTGCACAATCCACTGATGTGCCTATTTAACATATCAAAATGGGGGGCTGGAGAGATGGCTCAGAGGTTAATAGCACTGTTTGTTTTTCTTTTCTTTTCTTTTCTTTTTTTTTTTTTTTGGTTTTTTCGAGACAGGGTTTCTCTGTGTAGCCTTGGCCATCCTGGACTCACTTTGTAGACCAGGCTGGCCTTGAACTCACAGCGATCCACCTGCCTCTGCCTCCCGAGTGCTGGGATTAAAGGCGTGCGCCACCACGCCCGGCTGTTTGTTTTTCTAAAGGTCCTGAGTTCAATTCAGTAACCACATAATGGCTCACAACCATCTATAATGGGATCTGATGCCCTCTTCTGGCCTGAAGGTGTATATGCAGGCAGAGCACTGTATACATAACACATAAATCTTAAAAAAAAAAAAAAATCAGAAACCCTTTCTCAAAAAACAAAACAAAACAAAAATATCAAAGTGGACCTGGCCTCCGGATTCTCCCAGCATCCCTCAGTCCCTGACTGTTACAAGGCGTGGCTGGCATGACATATCCTACCCTCTACACTAAACTTTTCAGCCCAGGAGTTGGGCTTTCTCTCCCCCAGGAGCTGGGCTTTCTCTCCCCCAGAGGCTCTTTACTACATAAGTCAGACTGTGTGTGTGTGTGTGTGTGTGTGTGTGTGTGTGTGTGTGTCTGTACAGGTGAGCACATGCTCTTTTTTTCTCCCCACTACCCTTCTCTGTCTCCCTGACTTCCTTGGACCTTTTCCTTAGGACTGGTGAGCCAGCTTGAAAGCTGTCCCCAATAAACCTGCCTTTATACTTTAACTTGGCCTGAATTGGTTCATTTTGTCAGCAGGAGAATTCCTATCAATGAATTGCAAATACTATTACCTAACTTCTTTTACTATAGGTTTTATCATCTACGCTATCAACTAGGAAAAGTTTATTTTAGTCAATCTATCTTATTTACTGAATTTTATTCCTTCAGGGGGTGTAACCTGTATGACCATCCTATCTTTTTTTTTTTTTTTTTTTTTTAAGATTTGTTTATTTTATGTATACAATGCTCTACCTGCATGTGCACCTGGATGCCAGAAGAGGGCATCAGATCCCAGTATAGATGGCTGTGAGCCACCACGTGGCTGCTGGGAATTGAACTCAGGACCTCTGGAAGAGCAGACAGTGCTCTTAGCTTCTGAGCCATCTCTCCAGGCCCTACCTCCCCATCTTTAAACTATATTTTCAGAGAGCTCTAAGCCTATAATAAAAAGAGGGCTGGGCATGGTGGTGCACACCTTTAATCCCAGCACTCGGGAGGCAGAGGCAGGTGGATCGCTGTGAGTTCGAGGCCAGCCTGGTCTACAAAATGAGTCCAGGATGGCCAAGGCTACACAGAGAAACCCTGTCTCGAAACACCCCCCCCCCCCAAAAAAAAATTAATTTGGCCATGCTGCTTTGTGTCAGTGGTCTTTCGCTTCCTATCTTTCGGATTAATAGGAGCCTTACTTGAGAAAATGCCTCCCTAGCAGATCAGCCTGTACATAAGCCTGTGGAGCCGTTTTCTTGACTGATGACTGATGAAGAAGGACCCAGTTCACTGTGGGTGGTGGCACCCTTAGGCAGGTGGTCCTAGGTGCTATGAGAAAGCAGGCTGAGCAAGCCTCAGGGAGCAGGCCCAGGCATCATTCCTTCGAGGTCTCTGCCTCAGTTTCTGCCTCGAGTCATGCTTTGTCCTTGATGATAGGATGTAGACGAGTAAGCCAAATAAAGACCCTCTTCTTGCAAGTTGCTTTTGCTTTTGGTGCTTATCACAGCAATAGAAACTGACTAGGATGGCATGACTGTGTATCTTCCTTTTGCCTTGGAGCTGCTCTCCAACCTCCCTTATCTTGGCCTGTGTAGAGTGCTTCAATGTCCGCCTTCCACTAGAGTCCAGCCAAAGCAATTGTTCATGGAGATCGGATTAGATGGCGTTATCGCCCAACTTCATCCTCAGCTAGGGCTGGTGGGTGCCTCTCCATGGTGCCAGCCCCTAGGAGTAAAAGCCTTGTGGTTTCCCTAGACAGTCGTCACACTGTGTCTTTACTGGCCTTCCCGTGAGTTCTGCTAATTGACTGTGCCATCTGTTTCCTCTTGGGACTGTGACAGCTACACCTTGATTGACACCATTTACTAAGCTAAACTTGTCCATAAACGTCCAATTACAGATTAGTCGATGAAGCTGCCTTCAAGGATTAATGACCTACTGCTGGCCCCCAGGGGACAGGACAGAGAACAAATACATCTTCACAGAAATACAAGTAGGCTGGGGGTGTGGCCCACTGGTGGGCTCCTGCCTTGTGGATATGAAGGACGTGGGTCGGTTCTGTGTGGAAAGAGAAGAAACATGCTGCACCGGCGGGAACCAAGGCTTTGGATCTCTACACTCCCAGTCCCAGGTCCAGACTAGCAACTTGCCACCTCTGGGACACACTTTTTTCCTCTCTAAAATAGAGGGTTTAAGTACTTTCGTGGCTCATTCTTCCTTTTCTTTTCTCTTTGAGATAAATTCCAAGGACTAAATGTGTGCTCTGTACTCTAAGCAGACCTTGAAAATCTGAACTACCTGCCTCAGCCTCCCAAAGAGCTGTCAATCAAGCCTGTACCACCAGGTCCAGCTGCGGGCAGTGACTGGCTTTCAATCTGTACCCCATAAACTCAGTAGTTCCACAGTGAGACTCCATTGGTCCCTAATGCAGGGGGAGGGAGAGATGCGGGAGAAAGAAAGAGATAAATCTGTCTTAGCCACTGTTCTATTGCTGTGAGGAGACATCATGACCAAGGCAACTCGTAAAGGAAAGCGTTTAATTGGGGCTGCCTTACAGTTTCAGGAGCTTGGTCCATTATTATCATGGCAGGGAGCACACAAGTAGGCAAGAATGAGGTTGCTGAGAGCTACACCCTGACCTGTAGACTGAAAGAGGCAGAGACGGGGGAGGAGGGCGCTACAATGGGGGTTTTCATACCTCAAACTCACCCCTACCCCACCTCCTGTGACACACTTCCTGCAACAAGGCCACACCTCCTAATCATTCCAATCCTTAAAGAGTTTCACTCCCTGGTGACTAAGCATTCAAATATATAAGTGGGGGGAGGGGTTGTTGGGTGATGGTCTGATGTATTTTGATGCTAATTACTGCTTGCTGTCTCTGTGGCCCACCTTTTAATTAATAAAAAACCATCTCCCCTGGGCAGGGCAAAGGAAATAGCAGTGTGGCTAAGATTCCTTGGGGGGTGGGGGAGAGGAATCCTGGGAAGAAAAATGAGCGCCATGAGGAGGAAGAAGACCCAAAGAGAGACCAGAGGAGCAGGAAGGCCACCATGGGTTAGATGGAAGAGAAACACGTGGCAGGCGTGGATGGAGATTTGGCCCAGATAAAAAGCATTAGCAAGTATGGGATACTTGCCCCACTCCGGGAAATAGTTTAGAGGTTTGATATCTGCCCTGCCCCAGGTTAACTAAGGCTATTTTAAAATTTTAAAATATAACAGGTGTCTGTGTTTTGATTGATTGCTGGCCAGATCTACTGATAATACAGATAATTTAAAAACAATAAGAGATGCCCAACGTGGTAGGCAAGTATCCACACTCTTAAAAATCATATTTTGTCATAGTCTACCCATAGTCACTCTTACTCAAACAACACAAGCCCAGATCCCTGCTCCAACCTCTCTGCTGCTGTCTGCTCATGTGTGGTAAGACAAGGCAGGAACTGACAATGGGGAATGTACACAAGACAGAGTGTTTCGTTTTGCAGGATGCAGAAGCCATGAATACAAGGCATTCTCTGTGTCGAGGTGCACTGAGGACATGTGCATACTCTAAAGGAACTTTGGATTACTCTCCTTTCCTAGTGAGTGTAAACAACTTCATCCCTTCTTCTAGGATGCCCTATAGGGGTTGGGAGCAGAAAGCAATTTGGGACAATGTTGGACCATAGAAGCCAAGTCTCAATCCAAATCTCTGAATTCTCAGCAGAGGCCAGAATAAAGTTCATGGGCTTCCCCCCCCCCTCCTGAGTTAGGGTTTCTCTGTGTAACTTTGGCTGTCCTTGACTCACTTTGTAGACTAGGCTGGCCTCAAACTCATGAAGAGCCACTTGCCTCTGCCTCCCTGAGTCTGGGATTACAGGAGTGTGCTATCATACCTGGCTCATGTACTTTATTTATTAATTTATTTATGTTGACTCTGTTTCTTAGCAATTAAACTTTATTATACAACCCAACTAGCTTATACAAGAAGGAAAAAGGTTAAAGGGACAAAAGAGTGAACCTTCCGGTAGCCGTTCCACGGGACGGGTCCTTAGGTGTCTCTCTGGCCTGTGTGCTCCCTCTGCAGCCGACTTTGTTATTCTCTCTTCCCCAACTGCCTGAGTCACGTGGGAAGGACCGGCTCCTTCTCCCGGTGAGGGTCCATTAGAAAGACAATAGTCCAGGTGGGGTTCCCAGGTCTGCTTCCTGAATTCCAGACCCAGGATGGCTCCACTTAGTCTGTCACAAGGTATTCATGGGGTGCCCCAAGGGTAAAGCCTGCAAAGACTGCTCCCACCTGTGACAAGGCTTTTTCTTTCCCACATATTTATTTTGGTTTTTTGAGATAGGGTTTCTCTGTTATGTTGGACATTCTGGACTTGCTTTGTAGACCAGACTGGCCTCAAACTCACAGAGATCCACCTGCCTCTGCCTCCACGTGCCACCACGCCTGGCTCATGTACTTTATTATATTATATTAATTTATTTGAGCCAGATATGGTGGCTCATGCTTGTAATCCCAGCACTCAGTAGGCAGAGGCAGGTGGATCTCTGTGAATTCAAGGCCAGGCTGATCTACAAAGACAAAACAATATTTGTTTGGGAGACAGGGTCTAACTGTGTAGCTCTGGTTGGCCTGGAGCTCATTATGCAGATCAGGCTGGTCTGGACCTCAAAGAAACCTACCTACCTTTATCTCCCAAGCACTGGGATTAAAGGTGAGTGCACCTATACCAAGCCATTTTATTTTTAATTAATTAAGAAATGAGAGGGGGGGGGGGAGAGAGAGAGAGAGAGAATGCATAATCTGGAGGTCTGGTTTTTTGGAAGTTACTTGGCTTTTTCCTTGCACCTTGTTTTGAGGCAGTCTCTAGCTTCTGCCTCTGCGCTATGTACCCCAGGCTAGCGGGCCTGCAGGCCTCTGGCCAGCTCTGTCCCTCCCTGATCTTTTGCTAAACAAGTACTGGGATTACAGGTGTGCATCACTGCGTTGGGCTTTTCACTTGTGTTCCAGGTCATTGGGTTTACACACCAAACATTTTTATTCACTAAACCACCTCTCTTAGCCATGTTTTTTGGTTGCTTTTGTTTGTTTTGTTTTGTTTTGTTTTGTTTTGAGACAGGGTTTCTCTGTGTAGCCTTGGCTGTCCTGCAGTCACTTTGTGGACCAGGCTGGCTTTGAACTTGTCTTTTTTTTTTTTTCCCAAGACAGGGTTTCTCTGTGTAACCCTGGCTATCCTAGAACTCGATATGTAGACCAGGCTAGCCTCGTATCACAGAGATCTGCCTGCCTCTGCCTCCCTGAGAGCTGCCATTAAAGGTGTGTACCGCCCCTCCCCCTGCCCTGCCCCCACCCCCAGCTTGTCTGTGTTTTGAACAAAGACTCACTCTGTAGTCCAGGCTAACCTGGACTACTAGGTACAGCTCAGGCTAGCCTCAAGCTCACAGTTATCCTCCTGCTTCAGCTCGCTACTTATTGTGATTATAAGCTTGAGCCACAGCAACCTATTCTTCTGTTTTAACTTCTTTTGAGACATGGTCTCATGTAGCCCAGGATAGCCTCACTCACTAGGTATCTCAGGGTGATTTTTGAACTTCTGCCTCTCCTGCCTCACCCACCCCCACCGTGGGAAGGATTATAGCTGTGTATCACTGTATTAGGCCTAAGTCACTTCATTCATTTTTAGATCATTATAAATTCATCAGAAGTTGAAAAGCTAGTAAAAAGGAGGCTGTACATTCTTCAATAAAATGTAGCTCTTTTTTTGTGATGCTGGGGACTGACCCAGGGTCTTCTTTATGAATGAAACACAGATGGGCATCCTACCACTGACCCACACACAACCTTAGTACTCTTTTGACTCTTTATTTTGAGACAAAGTCTTGCTAAGCTGCCCGCATAGGCCTTACACTTTTTTTTAATTGAAAAAAAAAATGTATACAACATATTTTGAGAGACTCGAACTTTTGATTCTCCTGTCTCAGCATCCCATGTTGCTGGGAATATAAACCTGCTACTACATACAACAGAAAGAATTTCTCTTTTCAAGAGGTAAAATCTGGGGCTGGAGAGGTGGCTCAGCAGTCATGACTGGGTTTCAATTCTCAGCACCCACACGGCAACTCATAACCATCTGTACTCCAACCCCAAGAGATTTGACATTCTTCTGTCCTATAAAAGCAAGGCATGCATGGGGTACATGCAGGCAAAAACCACCCCTTCACATAACAAAGTAAATCCTGATTTTATAAAAGCCGGCGCACAGCTGGGCCTAGTGGCCCACGCCTTTAATCCCAGCACTCGGGGAGGTAGAGGCGGGTTGATCGCTGTGAGTTCGAGGCCAGTCTGGTCTACAAAGCAAGTCCAGGACAGCCAAGGATTCACAGAGAGACCTTGTCTCGAAAAACCAAAACCAAAACCAATAGAAAGGAAGGAAGGGAGAGGGAACAAGAATTACCCTCAATTTCAAGTATTTTCTTGAGTCTTGAAAGCTTTATTAGTGCTTGTCTTTGCTGAGGTGGCCACTAGAGGGCGGGCTTGGCCTTACACACCATAGAAGGTGGTCATGGAGTCCTCTGCTTTAACTGCTTTAGTTTCTCTGGAAGATGCTTTGGCATTACTATAGGGGTGTGCCCATTGGACTATAGAATGGATTTGGGGTGTATTAACATTAAACACATAATTTAACAGTAACTCCCAGAGAATGAGAAAGCAAGCCACAGAGTTCAAGAAAACATCTGTGAAAGTTGCGTCTGCCTGGGTGTCCTGGCAACAGACCTGTTTTTCTGGCACTTAGGAAGCTGAGACAGAATCAGAAGTTCAAAGTCAGTATCGGCTAAGATGTGCCCTTGAGGTCAGTCTGGATTAAGGAGCGAGATCCTGTCTCAAAACAAAAAGGGGCTAGAAAGGTGGTCAAGTATGAAGACCTGACAGTTCGGATCCAGCACCCATATTAAACTGAGAGCATGGCCTCACTGTTTGGAGGTGGAGACAGGGTTGCTGGGGCTTGCTGGCTATAACCTAACTCCAGGTTCCATGAGAAATGCTGTCTCAAGACACTCTCACACATGTTTGAATACAACACACACACACACACACACACACACACACACACACCGAGAAAGATATTTTGCCAGGATATTGACACACATTTGTAAATCCCAGCACTTGGGAGGTAGAGGCAGGCGTGTTAGTAGCACAAGGTCATCGTGGGGTATATGAGACCCTGTGTCAACAATACTCCCTGCCAAACAAACGTCTTGCACAGTGGAGTGGATAAACTGCAGTATATCCAGACAGTGGAATATCAGTCCAGCACTAAAAGAAGTGAGATTCAGGCCAGGTGTGGTGGCACACTCCTTTAATCCCCACATTTGGGAGGCAGAGGCAGGCAGATCGCTGTGAGTTTGAGGCCAGCCTGGTCTAAAAAGAGAGTCCAGGACAGCCAAAGCTACACAAAGAGACCCTGTCTCAGAAAAAGAAAAAAAAAAAAAAAAAAAAAAAAAAAAAAAAAAAAAAGAAAGAAAGAAAGAAAGAGATTCAAAGCTATGAAAAGAAGTAAGGCGACGAGCATGGTGGCACACGCCTTTAATCCCAGAACTTGGGAGGCAGAGGCAGGTGGATGGATCACTGTGAGTTTGAGGCCAGCCTGGTCTGCAAAGGGAGTCCAGGACAGCCAGAACTACAAGAGAAACCCTGTCTCGAAAAACAAAACAAAAATAAATAAGGAAGGAAGAGAGAGAGAAAGAAAAAGAAAGCAGGCACCTCAAATACTTAAATACCTAATAATAAAAGACGCCAAGCACATGCTCTCTGATTCTAACTATACCTTAGGAAAAAGGCAAAACCGTGGAGCTGGTAGGCAAGATCAGTGGTTGCCAGAGCTTAAGAAGGGAGTGGTGGTGACTAGGAGGAGCACCCTTTCCCTCCCCCCCAACTCTTTCCCTCCCCCCCCAACTCTTTCCCTCCTATCTCTCTCCCTTTCCCTCCCTCCTTATCAATTTATTTTTTAGGCAAGGTCTGACTCTGTAGCCCAGACTGGCTTTGACCTCCACTTCCCTTAGCCTCCTGAGTGCTGGGATTATTTCCTGTTATATATATATGGTGGATATACTTGTCAAACCTAAGGTTGTACTACAAAACATAAGCCCTAATGTGAGCTGTGAGTGCTGAGTGACAAGGACACATCGGTGTGGTCCACAGAATGAAACATTGGTCCAGTCTGCTGTGGGATGCTGCTGTGTCGGGGTGGTGGGTGTATGGGGTGTCTCTGTTCCCACAGCTCAGTGTTGCCATCAACCTAAAATTCTGTCAAAAAAGTCTTTTAAAAAGTACACTTTTAATCCCAGGTCTTGGGAACAGGAGAGAGATCTCTGTGAGTAAGAGGCAGGTCTAATCAACAGAGCCTCTGAGACAGCCAGGCCTGTATGGGGAGACCCTGTCTCAAAAAAAACAAGTCTAGTATGTATTATTTTTATTATTTTCTTCATTTCTCTAGATAGCCCTGTCTGTCTTGGAGCTTACTCTGTAGACCAGGCTGGTCTCAGAGATCTGCCTGCTTCTGCCTCCTGAGTGCTAGGATTAAAGGTGCTCTCCACCACCACCCAGCTAAAAATCTAGTTTTAAAAAATGCAATCTCCCGAGCAATGGAGTATTCTTCAGCTCTTTAGTGTGTTGAACCAGCTACTTAACTGTTCAGGCTTCCAGGCGCTAACATAAGCGCAATTAACAGGATTTCTGAAATAATTTATAGCTATACTGAAGTATATATTCTATTTTTAACATGCACACACAAACATACGTATTTAAGAATTTATAGCCGGGCGTGGTGGTGCATGCCTTTAATCCCAGCACTCGGGAGGCAGAGGCAGGCTGATCGCTGTGAGTTCGAGGCCAGACTGGTCTACAAAGTGAGTCCAGGATGGCCAAGGCTACACAGAGAAACCCTGTCTCGGAAAACCAAAAAAAAAAAAAGGAATTTATACATCGTGTACTTTATAATATATATAATATATACATATACAAAGAAAGAACATAAGATTGGGTGGGTAGGTAGGTAGGGAGGATCTGAGAGGAATTGGGGGAGAGGAAATCATGATCAAAATATATTGTTTGCAAAGATTTTTTTTTTGAAAAGGTTAAAGATAAAAATAAAAGGACAGTGACAGCAATAGCCAGCCAGCTGTTCTGTCTTGCATAATTTGTTTTGAAAAGAGTTCATTATTAAGTAAAATTTTAAGCTTAAAAAATATGTGTATATATGGATACTTTTGAGAGGAAACATGAGGACCACAGTGGCAGTGATGGATTTGTGCTGGTCTTTGTTCCCTGTATCCCACACAGAAACACAAACAAAGGCTTCTCATTGTTGCCTCTGACCAGCTGATGACTACGGGGCTGAGTAAGCCATCCAGAGTGGCTGAAACCCCATTCCCAGTCACTTGACACCATGTAGGGAATACTATGTTGGAAATGTGCAGCTGTTCAAATCTCCGCCCCACCCCCACTGGAAAGCCAGGGCCTTGAGGAACAGGAGCAGTCAATTCTACTTTAAAGGAATGTTTCCAGTGAACAGCGCTCCCACTAATCTAAGGGTGAAACACACTTCTCCCTGTTCCGTAACTGTAGCAAGGCTGTCTTCATAAGTAACGGAGGACAAAATGCAGTGCTGGGGGTTGGTTTCTTAGCCATGAATAATCTCACCCCGGTGACTTGCTGGTGAGAAGAGCTCACTGCAGAGAAAATGGCAGCAAGCAGTTCACATTCCTCTTGTAATTATTCTGGAGTGAAGCTAAGTTACAGCCGGTGCAGAGTGGAGGGTCCACCTTTTGCTGTTGCTGTCTGGGTCTCATGCAGCCCAGGATGGACTTGAACTCACAATGTAACCAACGATGACTTTAACCTCCAGACTTGTGCCACCACAGCTGGTTTCATTCACCATTTTAAAAAAACGATTTATTTATTATGTATGCAGTGCTCTGCCTACATATACACTTGCAGACCAGAAGAGGGCATCAGATCATATGATAGATGGTTGTGAGCCACCATTGTGGTTACTGGGAATTGAACTGAGGACCTCTGGGAGAGCAGTCAGTGCTCTTAACCTCTGAGCCATCTCTCCACCAGCCCCATTCACCATTTTTCTTTTCCCATTCACCATTTTTCTATTTTTCTTTTGTTTTTTTTTTTTTTTTTTTTTTTTTTTTGGTTTTTCGAGACAGGGTTTCTCTGTGTAGCCTTGGCCATCCTGGACTCACTTTGTAGACCAGGCTGGCCTCGAACTCATAGCGATCCACCTGCCTCTGCCTCCCGAGTGCTGGGATTAAAAGCATGCACCACCACTGCCCAGCCCATTCACCATTTGTCTATCTGATTAAACTTGACAAGTTAAGTGGATTTGCTGTGGTCATTTCTGACTGTTATACTCACTGACTTAACATCAAAATTTTTTATTTTGTTTATTTATTTCAGTGTCATGTGAAGAAGTCAGGAGACAATTGTGGAAATCAGTTCTCTCTTTTGTCATCTGGGCCCAGGGGTCAAACTCAGGTCATAGGGCTTCAAGGTAAGCAAGCACCCTTACCATCTTGCTGGCCCAAAATTTATATCTCATCTTCTTAAGACTCTTTGGGGAGCTGGGCATGGTGCTGCATGCCTGTAATCCCAGCACTCAGGAGGCAGAGGCAGGCAGATCACTGAGAGTTTGAGCCCACCCTGGTGTACAAAGCAAGCCCAGGGCAGCATGGTTACACAGAGAAACGTTATCTCGGAAAAACCAAAACAACAACAACAACAACAAAACAAAAAGACTCTTCTGTAACCTATGCTTTTTTGGGGGGATATTAATTCTTTGACTTGGGAAGACTCCTCTGTGGTATATATATAGAATTTGTTGCTGTTTGTGCATATGGGGGACAGTGTCCACAGGTCAAAATAAAGTATTTTCCTTGATAATTCTCGACCTCATTAAAAAAAAAAAAAAAAACCACTTTGTGTGTACATCTGTAGGCATATGAACCACAGTGCATAAGATGGAGAGTCACAGAACAACTTGTGAGAATCCACTCTTTCTTTCCACCAAGTGGGTTCTGGGACTTGAACTCAGCTCCCTGTGCTGTCCTGGTGGCAGGTGCCCTCATCCTATGAACCCTCTCCCTGGCCCCTCTACCTGATTTTCTGAGTCAGGATCTCTCATTTATTCAGCTAGATTGGCTGGTCAGAGACTCCATCGTTCTGTTCTTCTAGAGTTTGTATTAATATGCCATCCCAGTGAGAAATCACTCCTCACACTTGGAGATTAATAGAGAGAAAAGGCTTTATAGTACAGCACACATCCAGCCCTGGCTCATGCTTAGCGAGGAGCCAGCCATGAATAGATTCTACAAACCTATGTACACTTTAGCTTTATGCATTCCATAAACACTGTCATCCTAAAATTTCTTTTGAATCTTGGCCACAGATCACACTGTGAACAAGTTAAACAGAGACGGGAAACTGCTAGCCTGCCTGTTTAGGCAGATGGGAGATTGACACAGCACAGGTATTACATATTGTTAGAATTATTTTAAGTGCACAGTGTTATCTTGCGAATAGCTGTTACCTGGGGTTGGCTTGCCCACTTGGCAGAGATAGGCTTTTCTTTTCTTTTTCATTTTTAAAAATTATTTTATTTTAGGCTGGGCATGGTGGTTCACGCCTTTAATCCCAGCACTCGGGAGGCAGAGGCAGGAGGATCTCTGTAAATTCAAGGCCAGCCTGGTGGGTCCAGGACAGCCAAGGCTACACAGAGAAACCCTGTCTCAAAAAACAAAACAAATGTTATTTTATTTTTTATATGTATGGGTGTTTTGTTTGCATGCATGTCTGTGTACCAGTGCGGGCCTGGTACCCAGGGAGGTTAGAACAGATTATGAGTCACCATGGGTGCTGGGAACTGAACTCAGATCCTCTGGAGGATCAGCCAGTTCTCTTAATGGCTGAGCCATCTCTCCAGCCTCCAAATTATGCTCTTCTTAAGGACTTTATAGCCAGGACTTAATGATAGTTGTTACCCTGTCCTGCTCCCTTAAACTGCTTCTAGAGGCAAGTTCTCTGGTAGTTGGTTATAAGGTAGGGTTGTCTCTTTTTTTGTTATGGGAATAGAGCCTAATGGTATAAGGCAGGGTTGTCTTCCTTGTCAGGAGAATAGAGCTTAACGGTTGGCAGTACTGGTGAGCAAACATTTACATCCTGACATCCTAAATTTCTAGTCGCTAACAGGCTATTACTTATCTTTGGGGTGTTTTGGAGCAGTGTTCCCTTAGCTAAATTTCACTTTATGTTACTTAATGTCTCCTAAGCAAATCTTTGTTGTTGTTGTTATTGAGACGGGGTTTCTCTGTGTAGCCCTGGCTGTCCTGGCCTCATTTTGTAGACAAGGCTGGCCTCGAACTCATAGAGATATGCCTACCTCTGCCTCCTGATGTTTGGATTAAAGACGTGCACCACCACCTACTGGCAACTTTTTTTTAAAAAACAGGAACCCAATTTAGATACTCCCAAGTCAATGTCTCTTGTATTTTTGTGATTTACAAAAAATAAAAAAATAAAATAAAACTTTTAGAGGATGATAAGATGGTTGGTTCAACTGTGTACTGATACTAAAGGCATGTGCCACCATGCCTTACAAATATTTTCTTTCTTTCTTTCTTTCTTTCTTTTTTTTTTTTTTTTTTTTTTTTGGTTTTTCGAGACAGGGTTTCTCTGTGTAGCCTGGGCTGTCCTGGACTCACTTTTTAGACCCGGCTGGCCTTGAACTCACAGCAATCAGCCAGCCTCTGCCTCCTGAGTGCTGGGATTAAAGTTGTGTGCCACCATGCCCAGCTTACAAATATTTTCTAATTGTCTTTTTTAAGTTGTTATTTTTAACTATGTGTGTAGGGAGATGTACACATAGAAGAGGGGACCTGATCCTTTGGAGCTAGAGTTACAGGCAGTTACAAGCTGCCTGATACAGGTGCTAGGGTCTGAATTCTGGTCCTCTGCAAGGGGACCAGACTCTTTAATCACCGAGCCATCTCTCCAGTCCCTTAACCTTTTAAATACAGTACAGAAACTTATTCTATATAGCAAGCTTCCAAGTGATTGTCCTGTTGAACCATGTGTCACTTTTGGAATTGTCTAATTTAGTGGTTCCATGTTGTCAAGGACAGAGATTCTTCCTACTTGTTCTGTGGCTATCCCAACTAAATCGGCTTTAGTGTCTTTGTGGGCCTCTCAGTGCGGTCTCTTCCTCAGGATTATTCTTCATTTCCTCCTCCTGGCTCCCAGCCCCAGTGCCTGCGCAGGTCTCCTTACTTCTTGCCTCAGGAGTGCTGACGGCTGGGGTGTGGCACCTAGACCTGACCCCTGCTCTACCCTTCCCGGTTATGCAATATGACTCCAGCTGGCATTGCTCTGCCCCTAGGGCCCCTCTACTGGCTCCATGTGTAGAATTAATGGGTATCTTGAGTGGAAAGCCACAAGAATCTTGGGAGTGGGGTTTGCTGCTGTTGCCTCATTACCTGGTCCTTCCTTCCTGGGAAGTCCTGCTCCCCTGATTTTTCTGGGTCTCCAGCAGGGCCTGCTGCTTTCCCGGTTCCCAGAAGCATCCCAGAGTCCACTTGTTCACACAAGTCTCTTTTGTAGGAAGAGCCCCCCCCCCCCCCCCCCCGCCCCATTGTGGGGACTCCGCTGTCACATCTTTACAGGTGACTTCTTTTTTGATTATTTTTATTTTCTTTTGTGTGTATGAGTGTTTTCGATGCATGCACAATTGTGCACCAGGTGCACATCTGGTGCCCACAGAAGCTAGAAGAGGGCATTGGATCCCCTGGGAGCAGAGTTAGTTATAGCTGGTTACAAGCCACTTTGCAGGTGCTGGGAATTGAGCTCAGGTTCTCTGGAAGAGCAGCCAGTGATCTTCACCACTGAGGTATCTCTCCAGGCCCCAGATTGCTTTCTTTCTGTTTTGTTTCCTCTTGAGACAGGTTTTTTTGTTTTTGTTTTTTGTTTGTGTGTGTGTGTGTGTGTGTGTGTGTGTGTGTGTGTGTGTGTGTAGCCCTAGGCCATCTCCCCCACTCCCCAGGCAGAGTTTCTCAGTGTCACCCTGGTTGTCCTGGACTCACTTTGTAGACCAGGCTGGCCTCGAACTCACAGAGATCCTCCTGCCTCTGCCTCCCGAATATTTAAAGGCATATGCCCAGCCTACGCCATTTTTCTTTACCTTAAAAGGTCCCCATCTCTGTGTCTTGTTACCTGTCACCACTTACAAGTGGGTGTGTCCTAAATGGAGTGCTCCCTTGTCTGCTGGCACCTGTCATTGTGCACATGCTGTAATGTTTATTATTGGATGTACTTATTGGTCAAAGCTAAGAGCTGGGTGGAGCTATGTTCAGCACAAGCTGTCTTCTGCATTTCTGTAAATACTTGTCTAAGCAATAGAGACTCTGTCCAGGTGCTGTGGTGCACCCCTGTAATCCCAGCACTTGGGAGAGAGAGAGGCAGGTGGATCTCTGTGAGTTTGTGGCCAGCCTGGTCTACAAAGTGAGTCCAGGATAGCCAAGGCTACCCTGTCTTGAAAAAAAGCCCAATAAACAAACAAGAAAACAAACAAACAAACAAAAAGGTGACTCAGGAGATGGAGATGGTAGGACCCTGAATTTGAGTCCAGCCTGGTTGTATGAGGAGAACTTACCTAACAAATAGTTGATGATGAGGATGATGATGACTTGTTTCTGGGGCCTTCATTTACATATGACCTCCACTGAAGTAAGTAAAATGTAATAGAAAGATCACAGGCCTAGCTCCAAAGAGAAGAAAGCTGAATTTCGGAAGTGGTACATGAGGCAAAACAGTTAAATGCAAAGTGTCATTTTGTTCTTTTTTTCTTTTTAGATCTGGATTTATTTACTAATTTCTTTTTCTTTTTCTTTTGTTTTTGGTTTTTGGAGACAAGGTTTCTCTGGGTAGCCTTGGCTGTCCTGGACTCACATTCTTTCTTTCTTTCTTTTTCTTAACAGCCTTGGCTATCCTGGACTAGCTTTGTGGACCAGGCTGGCCTGGAACCCACAAAGATCTGCCTGCTTCTGCCTCCCGAGTGCTGGGATTAAAGGTGTGTGCCACCTCGCCCAGCACTGATTTATTTATCACCATGAATGTGCATGTGTGCTATGTATATCGTGACGCATGTGTAGAGATCAGAGGAGAATTTTGTGGAGTTGGTTCTCCCCTTCAATCTTCACGTGAGGTCCAAGGTCTTGGATCAGGTCTTCAGAGCAGGCACCTGACCTGCTGGCCACTTCTTTGGCCCTTGTTTTGTGCATTTGTTTTTAAACAGGGTCTCACCAGGCGTGGTGGCACACCCCTGTAACCCCAGCACTTAGGGAGACAGAGGCAGGAGGATCTCTGTGAGTTTGTGGCCAGCCTGGTCTACAAATTGAGTCCAGGACAGCCAAGGGTACACAGAGAAACTGTCTCAAAAAACCAAAAAAGAAGAAGAAAGAAAGAAAGAAAGAAATTAAACAGGGTCTCATGTGCACATATGTAGGTGTGGGATTGGGGGCCGGTGGAGGAGATGGAGTGTCCTTCTGAGAGTTCTAGCCCTCCTAGAGACAGATTCTCTCACTGACTGTAGCTAGGCAGGAGGCTAGAGACCCATTGGTCTTCCCTCCGCTTCCCATGGTATTGGGGTTGCATAGTATGTGCAGGCATTCCTATATTTTCACATTGCTCCCAGGTTCTGGGCACTGAATCAAGTCTTCACACTTGAGTAGCAAATGCTCTCACCCACTGAGCTCTCCTCCCAATTCCCTGTGTTGGATTTTTGAGATGGATTACAGTTGCGAGCCACCATCTCTGGCTTACCATTCGTATTTGTTGGCTCTGTTTCTTTCTTTCTTTTTTTCTGGTTTTTCGAGACAGGGTCTCTTTTTGTAGCCTTGACTGTCCTGGACTCGCTTTGTAGACAAGGCTGGCCTTGAACTCACAGGGATCCACCTGCCTCTACCTCCCAAGTGCTGGGATTAAAGGCGTGCACCACCACTGCCCGGCTGTTGGCTCTGTTTCTTAACAATTAAACTTTATTATACAACCCAACTAGCTTACACAAAAGGGAAAAAAAGTTAAAGGGAAACAAGAGTGAACCTTCCGGCATCCGTTCCACGGGATGGGTCCCTAGGTGTCTCTAGCCTGCCCGTTGGTCCGGTCTGTTTGCTGATCCTCTTCCCGATCCACCTGCGTTCAAGCCTGGTCTGAACCTGCTGCTCCTCTCTGTCCTCTCCATTTGTCTGTCTCTCACGTGCAAGGGGAGGTCTCCCTCTCCCATTGATGGTCAATTAGAAACACAATAGTCCAGGTGGAATCCCTCGGTCCCCTTCCTGAATTCCAGGCCCAGGATGGCTCCACCCAGTCTATCTCAAGGTTAATCTCAGGGAGTATCTATGGTGTGTCCAAAGGCAAAGCTCACCAAGACTGCTTTCACTTGTGACAAAGCTTACAATCCTTCCCACACATATTTCTTTGGAAAAGTTAAGAGTGAACAGTTGCAGAAAGGATGTGGAAGTGGGGAGAACCAGTGACTCAGGACTGAGTGTATGCACACACATTCACTCTCAGATGAGTGGAGCGCATCGGTTTATATTTAGAAACTTTGGAGGTGTAGCCACACAAGGCAGCTTATGAGATCACCGTCTATTTGGAAAGCCTCAGGAACAGTGTGACGGAGGGACTGGCTGGTCAGTGATGTGGCGTCCTAAAGGCAAGAGTTGTACCAGGCCAGGCACGGTGGCGCACACTTTTAATCCCAGCACTTGGGAGGCAGAGGCAGGCAGATCTCTGTGAGTTTGAGGCCAGCCTGGTCTACAAAGTGCGGCCAGGACAGCTAAGGCTACACAGAATAACCCTGTTTCGAAAAATAAAAAATAAAAACCAAACAAACAAAAAAAGAGTCACCTGAGGCTCCACCCTGACACTTCAGCCACTGGTCAGCACACTGTCAGCAGGACGGACATCTCACAGAGAAGGGGGGCCCTCTGCCTCTCACCCCAGAACAGTGCCTACCTGTCCAGTGGGCTGTCCTGAGAGGCAGGAGGTGACATATGACTGCTGTTGGTGGTTAGGCTCTGTTCTAGGCTTTCACACACACCATCTGGAAAAAATAAGAACCATTTCGTGAATTTGCATGCCACTCTTCAGTAAAGGCCATGTTAACCTTCTCTGAGTAGTTCCAATGTTAGCATATGTGCTGCTGATGTGAACGCTGACGTGAGCACTGATGTGAGCACTGACCGCCACTTCCTGTCCAGAGCAGTCCCTACTCCATTACTTTTAGCATTCTCCTGGCTTTTAATCAAGGGTCACTGTGCAGGAGGGTTTTGTTAAAAGCTCTTTCTATTCTAGAAGCACAATGTCCGCTGGTAGATCTTGGGTGGTGAGAGAAGGGCTAATAGAGACTTTGTGATTTAAAAAGATTTATTTATTTCTATTTCATGTGTATGGGTGTTTTGCCTGCATATGTCTGCACTACTGACTGCCTGGTGCCCTTGGAGGTCAGAAAACACTTGCCCTGGCCTCTTACCTATGACCCCCACGTCACCTCACTCCTCTGAGTGCTGGAATTATAGGCATGCCATTACACCCAGTTTGCCCTCTTGCCCTCATCTCTCTCTCTCTCTTTTTTGGTTTTTTGTTTTGTTTTGTTTTGTTTTTCGAGACAGAGTTTCTCTGTGTAGCCTTGGCCATCCTGGACTCACTTTGTAGACCAGGCTGGCCTCGAACTCACAACGATCTGCCTGCCTCTGCCTCCTGAGTGCTGGGATTAAAGGTGTGCACCACCACGCCCGGCTTTTTTTGGGTTTTTTTAAGACAGGGTTTCTCTGTGTAACAGCCCTGGCTGTCCTGGAAATCACTCTGTAGTCCAGGCTGGCCTCAAACTCATGGAGATCCACCTGTCTCTGCCTCCCAAGTGCTGGGGTTAAAGGTATGAGCCACCACTGCACAGCCACCCTTAGCTCTTAACAGAACAGCAAGAATAACAAGGCAGGAAATCAGTGAGAATATAGAACTGAGCAACTTCAGTCAATAGGATTTGTAGCCTTATAGAATACCACATCTGAGGACCTTTGGAATGAACATCTGAGAAAGTATTAGCATGAACTATAAGATAAAAGTACCAAAAAGACAGGATGTAGGTCTGGAGAGATGGCTCGGTGGGGAAGGAGCTTACCACACAAAAGGAATTCAGATCCCCGGGAACAGGACACTGAGCGACTGTGAACGCAGCACTCCTGGGGCAAGGTGGGAAGCAGAAACAGGAGAGTCCCTGGATGCTCACGGGCCAAGGAGATGGCATTAAGAGATCCTATCTCAGCTGGGCGGTGGTGGCGCACACCTGTAATCCCAGCACTCAGGAGGCAGAGTGCTCACAGGTGGATCATTCTGAGTTCAAGGCCAGCCTCGTCTACAAAGCAAGTTCAAGATAGTCAAGGCTACACAGAGAAACCCTGTCTCGGGGGAAAAAAAAAAGAGACCCTATCTCAGACACAGTTGAAAGCGAGGACCTGTGTACACATGCCATGCAGGAATGCACGCTTGCGCACAGCATTGACTGCTTTTTCCTCAAGCCTGTTTTTGTTTGTTTGCAAGGGCGTGTGTGTTTTAAGGTAGCCTCAAGTGCTCTCTACCAGCCCTCAATGCTTGACCCTCCTGCAGACACCTCCTAAGTGCTGGGACTCCAGGCACTCCTGGCTCCTTAGGCCTGTTAAATAGCATCTGAGCAGCTGTGCGTTGTGGACATGGTGATAGTCCCAGTTCAGTGGAGGCTTGAGGAGAAAGATTTCCTAGATTATTCCCTGGCTAGAAGCAGAACAAATAGCCGGAGATTGAGATGGAATAGTCCACTGTTAGATCTAGGAACCCAGGATCTATTATATTCTCTACAGTTTACAGGAAAGTTTACTAACTTAATAACCTTTCATTTGGATGATTTTGTGTGTCAGGAACAACTTCAGATGCAAGAGATCTGATCTTCAGAGGTGCTAAAAAGAATTTGAGTCAGTCATAATGTTCTTCTTGTAGGTTTCTAGGACCTTCTGGATCCTTCTATTTGCCATTCTCCCATGCTTCTCTCGCCTAAAGTCCCAATAGGATGTCCTCCCTTCTGTTCCTCTTTCCTGATAAGTGAAGACTTTCATGGGACGTGCCCCTTGGGCTAGTGTCCAGATATAAGTAAGTACATACTTTTGACTCTTTCTGCTTCTGGATTAACTCACTCATTATGATCATATCTAGTTCAATCCATTTGTCCACAAATTTTGGAAATTCCTTGTTTTTAATAGCTGAGTAGTATTCCATAGTGTATACGTACCACAGTTTCTTTATCCATTCTTCTACTGAGGGACACTTAGGCTGTTCCCATGTTCTGGCTATTATGAATAAGGCTGCTATGAACATGGTTGAACACATGTCCCTGTTGTGTGCTGGTGCTTCTTCTGGGTATATTCCAAGGAGTGGAATAGCTGGGTCTTGAGGAAGCCCTATTTCCAGATAGCGCCATATAGATTTCCAAAGTGGTTGTACTAGTTTGCATTTCCACTAGCAATGAAGGAGTGTTCCTCTTTCTCCACATCCTTGCCAGCATGTGGTGTCACTTGAATTTTTGATCTTAGCCATTCTGATGGGTGTAAGATGGCATCTCAGAGTCATTTTGATTTGCATTTCTCTGATGACTAAAGATGTTGAGCATTTCTTTGTTTCTCAGCCATTTGATATTCCTCTTTTGAGAAGTCTCTGTTTAGTTCTGAGCCCCATTTCTCAATTGGGTTATTTGGTTTGGTGGTCCTGCTCAAACTATGGCACCAGCCAAGGACAATACGTGTAGTAAACATCGAACCCCAACCCAGATCTAGCCAATGGGCAGGACATTCTTCACAATTGAGTGGAGATTGGGGACTGACTTTTACATGAACTCTGATGCCCCATATTTGACCATGTCCCCTTGATGGGGAGACCTGGTGGCACTCAGAGGAAGAATAGCAGGCTACCAAGAAGAGACTTGATACCCTATGAGCATATACAGGGGGAGGAGGTCCTCCTCAGTCACAGTTATAGGGGAAGGGAGTAGGGGGAAAGCAGGAGGGAGGGAGGAATGGGAGAATACAATGGATGGGATAACTATTGAGATGTAATAGGAATGAATTAATTAAAAAAAAAAAAAAGAATTTGAGCCAGGCTGGGCGTGGTGGCGCACGCCTTTGATTCCAGCACTCGGGAGGCAGAGGCAGGTGGATCACTGTGAGTTTGAGGCCAGCTTGGTCTACAAAGTGAGTCCAGGACAGCCAAGATAACACAGAGAAACCCTGTCTCAAAAAACAAAAACAAAACAAAACAAAAAACCCCAAACTCACCAAACAAAAAGAATCTGAAGCATGAAAATGTTAGGAGGGAAGTAAAAAAGGAAAATACTGGGGAGTATTTCAGAGTGAGCTGCAAGGAACAGTTGTTGGAATTGTCTCTCCACCCTCCAGGCCCAGAAGAGCGCTGGTTACCCTTTCTTCCTTAAGGAATCACGAGTAAGAATCAAGGGGCTGGAGAGGTGGCTCAGCGGTTAGGGGCACTGTCTGCTCTTCCAAAGGTCCTGAGTTCAACTCCCAGCAACCACATGGTGGCTCACAACCCTCTATAAAGAGATCTGGTGCCCTGGTGCCTACTTCCAGTGTGTAGGCATACACGCAGGTAGAACACTGTATATTTAATTAAAAAAGAAAAATCACAGAGAACATTTTAGAGCTAGCTGACGTCCAAACAGAACCAGTGGATAAGTGGTTAACAGAGATGCGAGTGGCACATGGCTGAGGCTAGGAACTAGTTGTGTTGTCAGTCTATTAATTCTGCAGAGCTACAGCCCTCGCCCTCTATTTCTTGTTCAGCCTTTAAGCCATTTGAAGTTGGCATCTACTCTCGCTGCGATGTTCAAATGCCACAGGAAAGCCTACTGACCTTACAGCTAAATTTAGATTCTCTTCTGTCCTCACGTGTGACACATCTGCAGTGTCTGTGCTCCTGGGTTGGTAGAAGCACAGCATGTGTGTCCTAACCCTTTGACAATTCTGTCTTTGAGATCTCTGTTCTACCACTCACGGCCCATCTAGTCTTTAGTCTTTACTGTCCTCATATTTTTTCTTTCTTTCTTTCTTTCTTTTTTTTTTAGTTTTTCGAGATAGGGAGATAGGGTTTTCCTTGTGTAGCCCTGGCTGTCCTAGACTTGCTTTGTAGACCAGGCTGGCCTTGAACTCACAGCATCCGCCTCTGCCTCCTGAGTGTTGGGATTAAAGGTGTGTGTAGGCTTCCCCTTTTCCTAACCTACTTCATTTGGGGTTCTTGAAGCTTACACTCCCTTCCAACCCACCTACCCTAAATAGGAGAGAAAGGAGGTTTGTGGGAACAGGAGAAGTAGACCTTTTTGAATTCAGTTCCTGGGAGCAATTCCCCTGGCGTAGTCAGCAGGATTTCAGCAGACCAGCAATTCCACCAAAGTTGTTGCTGGAGCCTGGAGCCTCAAAGGCTTCACTGGAGTGGTTCTCTCTAGGAGCATCTCAAAGTGGAGCAATAAACAGCCACACAATACCAAGACCCAAAAAAGTTCCAGCGTCCTGTTTTGGAGATATATATCCCTCTCAGAGTCTGTAATAGTATGTTTTTCAGCTGGCAAAAATCAAGCCCCATCCCCAAAGTAGTTCGACTTCTAAGTGGATAAACATCACCTGTTCTCTCACAAGTCTGTTCCCCATCCCATACTTGGGATCAAAATTAAAACATATCTACATCCATTACAAATCCCCCTTTCTATTAAAAAATAATAAAGTATATACAATAAAAATAATTATGGGAATTATACAGTAAAAGTCACATTTACAAGGGCCAGTCCATTTGTATTTGACAATCTTGGAGAAATTATTCCACTGTCTATCCTATGCTACTGAATTTTATCATAGTGACCAAAGTTTTTCTAAATCATTCTATGATAATTTACATTTATCAACCTCTAAACATGTCTTTAGCTCTTTTTTTTTTTTTTTTTTTTTTTTGAGACAGGGTTTCTCTGTGTAGCCCTGGCTGTCCTCGACTAACTTTGTATACCAGGCTGGCCTCCACCTCACAGTGATCTGCCTACCTCTCCCTCCTGAGTGCTGGGATTAAAAGCATGCTCTACCACCGCTGGGCTTTACATTACATTTTAAAATGAGTTGCAATAGTACAATTCATTAAGCAAACATTGAACAAAATCTATCAATATACAATATATACAATACATAAAGCAAAAGTTGAACAAAATAATCTTAAATTTCTAATGTAAAATAGTTGAGCCTAATAGATTCAATAATCTGCCTTTTATCCTGTAGTTCTATATCCTCCCCTTTTCTCATTCCCTTTTTCCCTCCTTTCCCCCTAACACTAGATAGGATAGAGAGAAAGAAAGAAAGAAAGAAAGAAAGAAAGAAAGAAAGAAAGGAGAAACATTATGAGACCAAAACCAAACCAAAGCAACCAAAGCCTTGCAGAAACACCCTTGAATCTCTTTTGTGTTGGCCATCAACAGCTGGGCACGGGGCCTGGCCTTAAGAGTGGCCTGTATAACCAGTGAGACTCCATTGGGAAAACTAATTGAAGATAGCTTCCGGCTTAGGGTGTGAGCTTGCGTCCACTTCCACCTCAGCGCAGGGAGCTCATCAGGCCCAGTGCAGGCCTGGGCATGCTGCCACAGTCTGAGAGTTCACGTGTGCCGTGGTCTTCCCGTGTTTGCAAAGCCTGTCTCCTTGGTGTTCTCCAGCTCCTCTGTGTGTTTTCTTCCTCCCATACATCTCATTAAGCACCCGTCAAATGCGCATTTCAGGCAGAGCCACCAGTCTGCTTTAAAAGGGAGTTGTCCTTCAGCTGCTACAGGGTTCACATTTGACCTTGTGACACGGTAGCAGCAAGGACCTGGCTCACACCGCTGTGACATGGTAGCCGCCAGGATCTCTCCTTCACTTACGCCGCAGCCTGTGCTGCTCAGCGTGGGCTGTGGACGGCTTTCCCTTCTCCAAAACCGTACCTTCCCTGAGAGCGCAGCGGGAATGCTGCTTCTGCAAGTCCAGCTCATCCTATTCCGCAGTCACTTGTTCCCCCTCTGAGGTCTTGTGGTAGTCTATCATACTAGCACGGCACAGCAAGACAAGGCATGACAAGGCTTGAGAGTTATAAAAGGGTGCGGGTGTTCGTTGAGTGGGCCTGGGTTGGATGCACTGATCTGAGTAACTGGGGCGCAGAGACTAGATGCTTCTGGAGTGATTCCCAGCTGCAGGGCGATCGAGTTTCTCGGCAGTAAACATAAATCTTATGTTGCTGTAATCCTGGGGATTACCAGATCCTCTTGGGACAGCAAACAAAAAACCAAACACTCTCTTCTGCTAAATGAAAGCTAAGGAGTTAACTATTAGGCCTGCAGGATTTGAGACAACTTAATAAAAAATTACTTTTCTATCATTTGTAGAGAGCATCTGCTTAATGCAAACCACAGGCTCCTGTTATGTCTTCAGTCTTTTAGCAAAGGCAAGCAAAACAGACGTGGTTTAATTCCAGCAGAAATTAGTATATATTAAATTTTACCATACAAATAATAGGAAAGAAGAGTTTCAATATATTTGAAATTAAGCTGGGCTTGATGGCACATGCCTTTAATCCCAGCACTCAGGAGGCAGAGGCAGGTGGATTGCTGTGAGTTCGAGGCCAGCCAGCCTGGTCTACAAAGCAAGTCCAGAACAGCCCAGGCTACACAGTGAAACCCTGTCTCAAAAAAAAAAAAAAAAAAAGTTGAACCAAACCCACCCACCCACCCACACACACACACACACTACACAGCACAGCTTTAATTCCAGAACACAGGAGACAAAGGTAGGTGGACCTGTGATTTTGAAGCCAGCCTAGTCTACTGATCTACATAGAGAATTCTAGGACAGCCAGAGCTATGAAGTAAAACCCTGTTCTCAAATAAACAAAACCAACAAGAAAGATTTATCTTGGATGTGTTGTGTCATGTATTCACATGTGTGTGCAAGTGTTCTTAGAACCTAGAAGAGGGTCTTGGTTGTTACAGGTGGTGGTGAGCTGCTCAGTGTGGGTGATGGGAACTGAACTCTGGCCCTTTGCAGCATGAGGAACATGCTGAGCTCTGCCCCCCCCCACCCCCCCCCCCCCCGTCTCTGACAGGGTTTCTCTGTGTAGCCCTAGAAGCCTTGGAACTCACTCTGTAGACCAGGATGACCCCAAACTCAGAGTTCTGTCTGCTTCTGCCTCCTGTGTATTAGAACTAAAGGTGTGCACACCACCATTCCCCCGCACCCAGCTCCTTTCTCTCTTGAAAAAAATTTTTGTTTTGTTTTGTTTTATGAGACAGGGTTTCTCTGTGTAGCCTTGACGATCCTGGACTCACTTTGTAGACCAGGCTGGCCTCAAACTCACAGTGATCCACCTGTCTCTGCCTCCCAAGTGCTGGGATTAAAGGCGTGCGCCACCACAGCCTGGCAAAACATTTTATTTATTTATTTATTTATTTATTTATTTATTTATTTATTTATTTTTCCAGGGGGGCCCAAGCACCATGGCATGTGCTCAGGGTCAGAGGACAATTCAGTAGGAGTTGTTTCTGTGTTTCACCTTGGGTTCTAGGGACGGGACTCAGGTCATCAGGGTAGTAGTAGGTGCTAAGGCCTCTCGCTGGCCCTGAACATGGTCAGGATGTAAAGTAAATTAATTAGTTAAAAACCCCTCCACAGTTAGATGCTATGTTTTGTTTTGTCTCTTTTTGTTTTGAGATAAGGTTTCTCTGAGTAGCCCTGGTTGTCCTGGAATTCACCCTGTAGACCATGTTGGGTTCAAACTCAGAGATCCCCTTGCATCCCAAGTGCTGGGGTTAAAGGCTTGAGTCCCCATCGCCGAGCCCACAATTAGTTTTGTTTTGTTTTGCTTTTTTGGTTTTTTGAGACAGGGTCTCTCTGTGTAATAGCCCTGGCTATCCTGGATTTGCTTTGTAGGCCAGGCTGGCCCCAAATTCACAGCAATCCACCTGCCTTTGCCTCCCAAGTGTTGGGATTAAAGGCATGTGCCACCATGCTCAGCTCCACAATTAGTTTTTAAACATTTATTTATTTTTATGTATATGAGTGTTTGCCTGCATGTAAGTATATGCACCCCATGAAATGCCCAACAGGGTTAGAGGAAGGCTTCAGATCCCTTGGAACTGGAGTTACAAATGGCTGCCAGATGTTATATGGCCGTTTGGAACCGAACCTGGGTCCTCTGCAAGATCCACAAATGTTCTTAATTATTGAGCAATCTTTACAGCAACCCACAATTAGTTTTTAAGAGCTACTCACTAGAAGCTGGGTATGGTGGCATAGGCCTGTAATCACAGCTCTTGGGAAGCAGAAAGAGGAAGCTCTCAAGTTCAAGGCCAGCTTGGGCCATACAGCGTTTTAGGGTGGCTAACCTTAGCTACACAGTGAAACAATCTTTAACAACAAAACAAAAACTGAACTAAAGAGGATTATCCAGAAAAATATCAACTGTACTGCATTAGCCTAAACTTTGGAAGCTTCATATAAGGATGTCATTAGATTTTTTTTTTTTTTAAATATAAGACTCTTTTCTTTAATCCCAGAACTCGGGAGGCAGAGGCAGGCGGATTGCTGTGAGTTCGAGGCCAGCCTGGTCTACAAAGCCAGTCCAGGGCAGCCAAGGCTATATACAGACACCCTGCCTCGAAGAAACAAAGAAAAAAAAAATGAGTATTCTACTCATTATTTCATACATTGTGAATATATAAATGTATTCTACACATTTTTTTCCAAGACAGGGTTTCTCTGTGTAGTCTTGACTGTCTTGGACTGACTTTGTAGACCAGGCTGGCCTCGAACTTACAGCGATCCACCTGCCTATGCCTCCCGAGTGCTGGGATTAAAAGCATGTGCCACCATGCCTGGCTGCCATCTATCATTTTTTTTTCCCCAAGAGACAGGGTTTCTCTGTGTAGTCTTCACTGCCCTGGACTCACTTTGCAAATCAGGCTGGCCTCAAACTCAGAGTGATCCACCAGCCTCTGCATCCTGAATGCTGGAATTAAAGGCATGCGCCACCACGCCCAGCTTGCCACCTAGGATTTTTTTTTAAACCTGTCACACCAGGGATTAAAAATGGTGCCTGGAGGCTGGAGAGATGGCTCAGAGGTTAAGAGCATTGTCTGTTCTTTCAAAGGTCCTGAGTTCAATTCCCAGCACCCACATGGTGGCTCACAAACATCTATAATGAGATCTGGTGCCCTCTTCTGGCGTGCAGGCGCACATGTGGGCAGAATACTGTATAAATAACTAATAAATAGCTGGGTGTGGCAGCATGTGCCTTTAATTTCAGCACTTAGGGAGGCAGAGGCAGAGGCAGTTGGATTTCTATGAGTTCAAGGCCAGCCTGGTCTACAAAGTGAGTCCAGGACAGCCAGGGCTACACAGAGAAACTCTGCCTCTAAAAAAAAATCTTGAAAACAAAAACGGGTTGGAGAGATGGCTTAGCAGGTAAGAGCACTGTCTGATCTTCAAGAGGTCTTGCGTTCAATTCCCAGCAACCACATGGTGGCTCACAACCACCTATACTGGAACGTGATGCCTTCTTCTGGCATGCAGGCACACATGCAGAAAGAACACTCATACATAAATAATTTAAAAAATCTTTTAAAAAACACAAAACTAAACAACAACAACAAAAGCAAAATGGTGCTTGGGCAAGCAATATGGCTCAGAGAAAGCTGATAAATTGAGCTAAATTCTTGGAAGCCACAGAAGGCTAGCTGTGACTAGATTCTGTGATCAAAGCACCCCCACAGTAAAATGAAAGGGGGAGACTGTAGAATCATATGGAAACTTGCGGGCCTTTAATTCCAGCACTCAGGAGGCAGAGGCAGGCAGATCGCTGTGAGTTTGAGGCCAGCCTGGTCTACAAAGTGAGTCTAGGACAGCCAAGGCTACACAGAGAAACCTGTCTCCAAAAACAAAAACAAAAAACAAAACTAAACAAAAGAAGACACTGTCTGAACTACATAGCTAGGCATGCCTGGTCTTAAATGTGTGGTAACCCTTTTGCTTCTGCCTGTCAGTGCTGGGAGGACAGGTATGCAACATGACACTCAGAATTGTATCTTAGCTATTTTTCAATAATTTTTATTTATTTAATTTAATTTTTGAGATTGTCTCATGTAGCCCAGACTGGCCTCAGACTCATGTAGCTTCCAGGCCTGCCAAGGGTACATAGTGAGATTCTGTTTCAACAAACAAAAAAGTAAAGGTCTGTATGTGATAACCCAGACAACAGATGCTTAAGTACCGCAAACTCTACAATATCCCTTTCTCAGAACTGGCAGGGTAGCCTGGTGTCGTGGAGCATTCTGGTAATCCCAGAGTGTGGAAAGCTGAGGCAAGGCAGAATGACTAACTCAAGGACGTCCTTAGGCGGTACATAGAGATCCTGTCTCTAAACAAATGAGCCAGGTTTGGTGCTGCATGTCTGTAATTTTAGTAGTTATGTGGGGGCAGGAGGATCAGGAGTTCAAGGACACCTCCCTACTTATAGTGAGTTTGAGGCTAACCTAAGCTATGTGAGATCCTTGTCTCAAAACAAAACAAACAAAAAACAAAACATAAAGGCAGATTTCAATGCCATGCATAATAAATTTCTGACTTCTTTTATTTTACTTTACTTGGAGGCAAAAAATCGTATCTCACTACTCACAGGTCAAAGACACCCAAGATATTGAAAAGTTACAGACATTACTCCAGAAGCCACATTAACCACACTCTGTACTTATGTGTAACTGTGTGTATGTGTGTGCGACTGTAGAGGCCAGAGGTCAACATTCAGGGCCATTCAACTGCTCTGCCTTAGCTTTTGAGACAAGGTTTCTGACTGAAACTGGAGCTTCCAGATCAGGAGGCTGGCCTGTCTCTACCTACAGGCACATACGGCTGGGGCAGGCTTCTACAGGGGTGCACAGCACACACTTAGCTGAGTCACCCTAGCACCTGATCTGTCTAAAAGCAGGTGTTCTCTATCAGCTAATTAGTATTTTTTTTTAAGTTTTATTTATTATGTATACAGTGTTCTGTCTACATGTACACCTGCATACCAGAAGAGGGCATCAAATCACATTATAAATGGTGGTGAACCACCATGTGGTTGCTTGGAATTGAACTCAGGACCTTTGGAAGAGGAGATAGTACTCTTTTTGTTTTTTGTTTCTTTTGGTTTTTTTGTTTTTGGTTTTTCGAGACAGGGTTTCTCTGTGTAGCCTTGGCCATCCTGGACTCACTTAGTAGACCAGGCTGGCCTTGAACTGACAGCGATCCGCCTGCCTCTGCCTCCCGAGTGCTGGGATTAAAGGCATGCACCACCACTGCCCGGCCGAGCAGGTAGTACTCTTAACCATCTCACCAGCCCCAGCTAATTAGTATTGAAACTATGAGATCAAGTGGAATAGTTATAAAAATAGAATCAAAGATCTTCAATAAACCAGCCTACTTCCCACCATAGTTTCCCAAGTGCTTGGATTACAGATATGTGCCGCCACACCAGCTTTTTTTTTTTTTAAATCACTATTAAAGGCAAATGGTGAGTCTGAAAAGATGGCTCATCTGTTAAGAGCATTTGTAGCTCTTGCGGGGGACTTGGATCTGGTCCCCAGAACCACACTGTGGCTCACAGACACCTATGACTCCTATGTCCTCTTCGGTTTCCCTGGACACCAGGGATGCACATGGCACACACACATTGAGGCTCATACACATAAAGTAAGTAAAACCTTAAAGGTAAGTGGTTTAAAATTTCTTACATTTACACAGCATTTTCCTGTTTTTACAAAGCACTGCCAGGACTGCCTGGCAGCACAATACCCAGGTTTAATCCCCAGTTCTGCAAAGCACAAAGTATTCCTACATTTGATGCTCAGATGCCAGATATGATAGATACTATCTTTCCCTATTTTATGGCTCAAAAACCCAGAGACTTACCAGGTATGATGTTGCACATCTTTAATCCTAGCACTCAAGAGGCAGAGACAAGCAGATCTCTTAAGTTTGAGGCCAGCCTGGTCTACAATGAGTTCCAGGCTGGCCAAGGTGATATAGGGAGACATTATCTCAAAGTAAACGAAAAACCTTAAACCTGTGCAAGCTGAAAAGCAAGTCACAGAGGCCCTTATAATTTGTTTGTACAGGGTCTTGCTTTGTAGCTTTGGCCTGGAACTTGGGATATGACCCAGGTTGGCCTCAAACTTGCACTGATCCTTCTGTCTCAATCTCCTGAGGGATGGGATGACAGATTTACACCATAACGTCAGCCCTTCAGTAGCTCTTATGTGCACAGAAGAGTGAATGTTTGTGGCATTTTGTATAGTCTTACACTAAATTTGCAAATGATGACAGGACCTAAGAACACAAGTCACACCGGGCATGGTGGTGGTGGGGCACACCTGTAACCCCAGCACTTAGGAGGCAGAAGCAGGTGGATCTCTGTGAGTTTGAGGCCAGCCTCATCTACAGAGTTCAAGACTACACAGAGAAATCCTTTGGGGGTGGGGAGGGCACCTTTTGGAAGTTGATTTTCCTACCTTGGGAGTTAAGGAGATCAAACTTAGAACTTAGTGGCAAGTGCCTTTACCCACTGTTTAGCCAGTCCTAAGGGTTTTGTTCGTTTTGTTTTTTGTTATTGTTGTTTGTTTTCCATAGTCTAGCCTCATATTTACTGTAATTCGCCTGCTTCAACATTAACTGCTGGGATTACAGGTATGTGCCACATCTGGTTTAAGAATTTTTTTAAAACCAGAGGGAAATTTCTCAAATTTCATTTACCACAGCTGAGATTATTCCTTAATGAAAAACCACTTTTTAAAAGATCTAGAGATGGCCCAGCCATTTACAGCAATTATTCTTTCAGAAGATCTGGGACCTACCACTTACATGGCAGCTAACAACTATGTGTAACTCCAGTTCTAGGGGATTGGCTGCCTTTTAACCCCTGCAGGCCCCAGGCACTCACACAGCACAGGCATGCATGCAGGCAAACCACACATAAAATAAAGCAAAAAGAAACCTTTAAAAAAAAAAAATCCCGTAAGTTAGCTCCTACAAAGACCTGTATCAGAAACTGCTGTAGTGCTCAGTGGTTTTTACTCTGTGTGTCTTGGAACACAGGCTGGCTTGGAATTCACCAAGCAGCTGGAAATGCAGCAGGAAGTGCTGATCCTGTTTCTGAAACCTCTTGAGTGCTAGGATTTCAGATATGTGCCATCAAGCTTAATTCTGAAAGTGGGATTTCTAAAATCTTATCTATTATTATGTTGCTGTGTGCACACGTATGTGCCCCTGTGTAAGTGTGGCGGTCAGAGGACAACTCTGCAGGGCCAGCCCTCTCCTCCCAGCTGTACGTGGGAACTGGGTCAGGTTGTCTGGCTTCTGTCAGGAGTGTCTTTACGTATTAAGTCTTCTCTGGTCTGAAAACAGGATTCCTAAACGAAGCATATGAACTAAAACCCTAAAAAGGGCTACAGATAATGTTGCCTCTTTAATCCACAAATCTCAGTTTTCCAACTGTCAGTGTTTTAAGATAGAAGTAAACACATCTCAACAGCTTTAAATATTTTCATGTATTTTATTTTTTAAAACACTTATAATTTTGCAAGCTAGCAGTAAAATACTGCCCTCAATATTTTACTAATTAGCACCGTATACCTTTTAAAGCTAACTGGAACATTGTTTCACTGTAAATGGTTGTAAAAATAAGATGTCAAATTAGTCTCAACATAAGATCATTAATTAAGTTAAATCATTATATTTTGGCTCTAGACACGTATGTGTACTTAAAAGATGAATTTAACTAAGTTAATAAATTTGCCAATCTAATAAAATTAAAGTATAAAAGTATCATGATTTAAAGCAATATTTAACCTCTGAAATTACTCTTAAAAAGTATATAAAGAAATTGAGAAATCAGCTATAAAAACAAAAGGTCACTCCTTTACTTTTTAGAAATCTCTAAATATTTGGAAGAATAACAAAATAACTTGGTGAAAAAGTCCTTTGGTGCAAAGATGAGTTAAACATATGGTTTAACACACATGACCATGCTCATGCTTTGCCTATTAACAGCCTTACCAAAAAGCCACGGAAAGGACTGGAACAAACTCACAGGGACAGCTGGAAGGCTGGAATAAAACTGCTTAGTGCTAAAAAAGACCCCAAGTCAGTAGTAGAGTTTTAAATGGAAGCCTAGACATTTAACAGCTATGTTTTAATGTTCTCTTTGGGGGGCTGGGGGGGGGGGCTTTCAAAAAGGAAAAAAAAAAAATCAATTAGTGCTGGGCACGGTGGTGCATGCCTTTAATCCCAGCACTCAGGAGGCAGAGGCAGGTAGATCACTGTGAGTCCAAGGCCAGTCTGGTCTACAAAGCGAGTCCAGGACAGCGAAGGCTACACAGAGAGACCCTGTCTCAAAAAAACAACCCCCCCCCAAATTAATCATACTCAAATTTCTTCCACATATTTTAAAAAAGAATATTTTCATTCTGACAAAAGCATTCTGCAGAGCTATTGCATAAAAACCCAGAGCCACAAATGACTGCTCACTAGCACGCCTGTCTTGCATACCGGTAGAATCAAGTCCAGTTTTGCCATCTGTGGATGACTATGACAAGATACAAAAGCATGTGTTTGCCATAAATAGCTCTGGCTAACAGCAAAGTGCGCACACTGAGCAGATCAGACTCTCTATAAAGAGAACACTCTGGACCACAGCCAAATCCCATTGCTAATGTTTAAGACTGCTATAGCATTTTTGTCCAATATAATTTGGAAAAAATTAAGGAACTGTAGCTGAAATGAACATTCCTAAACATCAGAATCATTATTAAACCTTTGAATGACATTTTACAAATTATTTTCATTATGACAAGTAATAAAAATATCCTACTTCCATTACTCAATTATTTAGTAATGTAACTGCGAATTAATATCCTAATTTATCTAGAGAACAAATAAGATACTGGAGTATGCCAAAGTGCAAAAACAAAAACAAAAACACCTGATCTCCATATTAAAACATAAATAAATAAACGTATTTATAAAAGTACCACTCTTTTAACGATTGTACACAAGTGATTTTTAAGATATTTTTAAACCAAAGAAATCCAACAATCTGGAAAAAGACAAGAGTGTTATATTAAAGGGAAAAAAAAAAAAAAATCCAAATACCAGTGCAGAGCTGTATCACTGCTTACCCTAAAATTTCACGTGACAATTTGCAAAATTTCCAAGGAAAACAAGGCAACATTCTGTAATATGCCACAATTTTTATTGCAACGTGGCCACTTCTGTGAGGGTGGGGAGTTTGATCTCAAAACAATGTTCCATTTAAGGCTCTTTTATACAGAAATTGCCATCATGACTGATATTCAAAATATCTGTAGTATTTCAAGACTCATACGGTAAACATAAAACTCCTACATTTATTCAGTAGTACACTCAATGGGAAACCAAAGACATCAGCACAGCTATTTCTTTGAAGAAAATATGCAGGTAAGAGGAGTGAACACTGAAATACTAGGATAAATGATGACAGGTAATGAAACTTAATTGGCATTTTTTTAAAGGGATTGAACACTAAAAAAAAAAAAAAGGTGCTTTTAACGCATTGTGTTAAATCTGTGCTGCCATGTCACACAAACAGGCTTGCCAAGGCAGGTGAGGTGTATGAATGCTCCAGCGCCTCAGAGAACTGTAATCAAGTGCAACTATAAATAATACTGAAAACAGTTTCCCATAGACCAGTGGATAACACTTTCAAGGCATTCAATTGGTTACCCTTTGTAGTACTATTCACATTGACAACCACGTCCGTTGCTGTGCTCACTGCAAGGAAGGCATGTAACCAGTTGTTTTGGCTAAAATAAGAGGGGGAAGGCATTCCTTGGGTTCTACTTAAAAGTCACCGTATTAGACAGTCTAATGGCAATCACTGACAGGCTTCTTAAATTCATTCATTCGTTGTGTTGAAAGGGACCAGTGGAAAGGGAATAAACAAAAAACCAAAACCTAATGTGATTCCAGTGGACTGAGCTGGAGAAATGAAGCCCCTTAAGATCAGATGGCACTTGGCTATTACTTTATAGTGGCTTTCCTTCGAGAGAAACTACAACACTGCCTCCCAGTTTCTCTCCCAGCGTCGAGCGGTCCTTAATATCATCCAGGCCGTTTACTTGCCACTCATGTTTAATACCTAAAAAGGATGAAAAGAAAAAACACATACCATTAACCTTATTACAATTAAGAAAGTCTTTTTTTTTTTTTCTCTGCACAAATCAGTCAATGTTTATACCTGTAAATTTCTTTTTAATGGCATCTTTAGAGCTAGCATAAATCATCTTGCTTTTTAACGGTGCACTTTCAGGAGCCCTACGGGGGGGAGAAAATGTTGAATTTCAAAAGAAAAACAAAGGCAAACACTGACTATGATAATAATAATCCTTGCATTTTCAAAAGTACTTTTTCTTTTGTTTTTACACACCAGAATATAAATACTAGGTCTTCCTTCTTAGACTCTTTTGTTTCGTATGTGGCATCGTACAAAGCATATCGGCAATCGTTCAGAGGCAGCAACTTCACAAAAGATGTGTAGGGGTCCTCTACAGTGTCACCAATGTCACCCACCAAGATCTGCTTTGCTTCCTCTACAATTATTTGTCTTTTGTCATCGCTTAAACAGAAGAGAACTGCTTTCTTTCTTTTTTTGATCTCCTCTTGTGTAGAAGATTTTCTTACTTTCATATCATTAAAAACTTTGATGACTTCATCATTCACTGTAACTCCAGATGCCTGCAAACAGACAAAGGACGGGATTTTAGAACAAGTATTTTGTTTTTAACCAAAACCGTTCACTTCAACGTCAGTCTGGCCAGACTATTAAAAACTGCACCAAACAACGTAAGCAGTCCTAATAGATCTGCCACATTGAAGAAGATGTAACTACAATGTCTAACTCATATTCCCCATTCATCCTTCTTAAAGGGGTAAGGAGGAAAAGGCTAACGGAAGGTGGGAAGGGACAAACAGCCGTGCTTGAAATGTTTCCTATTTCACTGGGTGATGTCAGAGCTTCAGGAACAGCAGCAAAAATACCTTCTGTATTGTGTCAACTCTGCAGACCTTAAAAAAAACCACACACACACACTCCAGGATTTCAGTTGATGCTTCTATTTTTTTTCCCCTTTCTTTCTTTCAAGTCGTCTTAGCCACTGCTGCTTCCTCATAAGGAAAGAGAATCAAGTGTAAAATCCAACCACCCCGTGGCTAACAGCAAAACGCCCCACCGCCCACTGGCAGCCGCTTTCAAAGTCGCGGGTGCAGTGAAAAAGCTTCCTACGGGGAGAAAGCGTTTTCACAAGGGTTTCCCCACCGGCTCCACCTCCTCACAACGGTTTTACAGCCGGCCTCCTAGACCCTCACCCAAAGGCCTCACGCACCAACCTTACAGCGCGCGGGTTAAAAAAAAAAAAAAAAAAGGCATTAAGCAGCGCAGGGCTGAGCGCCGCACCGGGCTGGGACCGAAGCAGCGACCCCCTCGCGCCAGGCCTGCGCCGGGCTCCCCCGCCCGAGGAATCCCGGCCGCCGCAGGCCTCGAGCCGCGGGACCGCAGCGCGGGAGCGCCCACCGCACAGGCCCCAGGCAAGGTAAGATGGCGGCCTCGCGGGGGTCCGCGCCGCGCCCAGCATCCTCCCCCGCCGGCGCGCCCACCTTACCATAGTGCCGGCGGCTGAGGCTGCGGCGGCGGCGGCGGCGGCGGCGGCGGCGGCGGCGGCGGCGGCGGCTCGGGCTCCGGCTCGGTGGCACTGGGACGAGAAAGGAGGGGCCGGCGGCGGGCAGCAGAGAGTGCGGGGCACGCCGGGAGCTGCAGCCGGGCGGGCGGCGGGCTCGGGGGCCGCGGGGCGGGCGCGGCGGTCACGTGGTCCGGCCCCGCCCCCGACCCCCGCCCGCCAGTGTCCTCCGCCTGACCCCCGAGTTCCAGGGAGGCTAGCGGGACAGCGCAGCGGCAGCGGGAGACGTGGTGCCGGCAGGCGTGGTCGCAGCGACCTGCCGGGTCCATCGTGGGGGCCACCAGGCTCTTACTTGAGCGATTCCCAGGGCGCTGCTCCGGGGTTGGGACGTGAGGAAACGGGGTGCGGTAGAGCTCTTTGCTTAATTCACCTCCGGTTTCCAGCGAATGGGTCAGGATCGTAACATTTCGCGTCCTTCTTGGGAAGCCCCAATTTATCGTCAGTCATTTAGATCTTAATCTTCTTAGCGTGTTTGATTTGAAAAGGATCTCATTTGTAGCCTTTGCCCGCTTCTTGATTCACAGTGTAGCGGCAGATGACCTTGAACCGATCCGCCATGCCTCCATCCTGCAAGTTTAGGTTATAGGCATTGCCCCACTTTCCTGGGCTTAGGCCCCTCTTCTCACCGAAATGAGAACAAACACTATAAATATTAACTCAGTTAACTGAAGTACTAAGCAAAGGCAGAATGATACTCAGGAATGTTGGCTCACACCTGTCTGGAATCCTTCGGGAAGAGGGATAGGCATAGAGACGCCAAGGCCATAGTTCCATAATGTTGTGGAGATACCTTGGGCAGAATTATATTCCAGGTAAACCCAGAATCTACTAGGGTTAAATTTCTTTTCCCCTGTAAATGGTGTGTTTTGAAGTTACTAGAAAAACAAATGTTTACAGCTGTAGAGGAAGAAAGGCCTTAAGGATTTGATTTATTAGTTATGTTGAAATCTGTGTGTGTGTGTGTGTGTATGTGTGCGTGCGCGTGCACATGCACGAATGCGTGTGCTGTGACACACATCAAGAGGTCAAAAAGACAACTTGTGAGAATCATTATTTCCTCTACCACCTGGGCCCTGGGAATTAAACTGAAGTCATCAAGCTTGGTAGTACCCTACTCCCATGACAGACAGCTTACAGTCACCTGTGGCTTCTGTGCCAGATACCCTGACTTCTGGCCTCACAAGCGCCTGCATATAAGTGCATACTCATAAAAAAAAGTTAATCTAAAAATAGCCTTTTATTTTTAAAATTTTTATGTGTACTCATATGCATGCCTGTGTACCTATGTAAAGGTCAGCTATGTGTGTGCAGGTGCCCTTAGGGGCCAGAAGAGGTGTGACCAACTGGAGGTAGACCATTGTGAACAACTTTATGTGGATGCTGGGAACCAAACCTGGGTCCTCTGTTAGAGCAGGAAGTGCTCCTAAGGACTGAGCTGTCTCCCCAGCCTCATATATGTTTACTCTGGCCATTCTGTGTCTACATTTTCTTGCTCTTCTTGGGTGTGACACACAGTGGCGTTGGTGATTAGGTTATCGGTCACCCGAATTCACCAGCTCTGAGTTAAGTTCGCCACAAATGGGAGAAGAGCTCCTTTGCTTAAAAACAAAAACTCTACACCACATCATTCCCAGCCTTCTCACTTTTCCTTAGTCTACTGTTCACTCTGCTAAGAAAAAAGAAAGAAAGAAAGAGAGAAAAGAAAAACTTCCCCGAGTGTGCAAACATGATCCTCATGCAGGAAAGCCAGGGAGAGAATATCTCCAGGGCCTGATGATTTGTTATATATGGGTCTCTGGATCAAGTTTTGGTTGTTGTTTGGAGACAGGCTTTCACTATGTAACCCTGGCTGGATTGGAACGCCCAAGGTAAACCAGGCTGGCATTGAACTCACAGAGATCTATTTGCTCCTGTCTCCCCAATGCTGAGCTTAAAAATGAATGCCACCTCTCCTGAGTAGGTCTTTGTTTTTGAGCACTGCCTTTCAGAGTCTCCTTTCTGTTCTAGCCTGGAAAGGAAGGTTTGAGCAGCCCTGGAAAGAACAGGTCTGCAGATGCAGAAGCTGGGATTCCGAAGATGTGAATGGCCCTCCCAGGATGACTTAACCATTACCCAAGTCTGCCTGCCCCCTTCTCCTCAGACATAGCCCCTGTCTCCCCTGAGCTACATTTATTTCCCTGAGTGCAACTTTGTCTCTGCACATATTTTGTATTACACTAACTTGTTACAGGTTCTGCCACCCCCTTGACTATAAACTACCTAAGAATTTGAATTCTAGCCTGGCATGGTGGTGCATGCCTTTAATCCCAGCACTCAGGAGGCAGAGGCAGGAGGATCTCTATGACTACAAGGCCAAACTGGTCTACAAAGTGAGTCCAGGACAGCCAAGGACACAAAAAAATTCTGTCCTGGAAAAAAACAAAAAACAAAAAACAAACAAAAAAAATTGAATCATTCTCATGTTTGAGTTTCTAGATGCTGGCACATAGTAAGTGCTCAGGAGGTGCTGAGATAACAAATTTTAACTATTTTAGTGCTATAAAGAGGGATGCGGGGGCTGGAGATGCAGCTCATTTGGTAGAGTGCTTGCCTAGTATACACAAAGCCTTGGTTTGATCCCCAATGTCACATGAGCCAGGTATCATGGTATATAACAATAATCCCAACACTCAGGAGGCAGAGGCAGGAAGGTCAGATGTTCAAGGCCATTCTCAGCTACATAAAGAGGTTAGGGCTATCCTGGGCTACATGAGACCCTGCTTCAAAAAAAAGGATGGCAGGTAGGGGATTACTGGAGAGGCATCTCAATGGTTAAGAGCACTTGCTGCTCATACAGACTCAGGTTCAATTCCCAGCACCCATCTAGTGATTCACAACTATCTGTTAATTCCAGTTACAGAGGATCTGACACCCTCTTCTGACCTTGGGCACCAGGCACAAATGTGGTACACATAGATACTTTCAAGTGAGACACTCACATAAAATCTAAAAGGATGTTTTGGTTTTTTTTTAAAGATTTATTTATTTTGTGTATACGAATACTCTATTTGCGTGTACACCTGCAGGCCAGAAGAGGGCATCAGATCACATTATAGATGGTTGTGAGCCACCATATGGTTACTGGGGATTGAACTCAGGACCTCTGGAAGAGCAGACAGTGCTCTTAACCTCTGAGCCATCTCTCCAGCCAGGTTGTTTTGTTTTTAGTGAGGACAGCTGGGCAGGGTGGCTTGTGCCTTTGATTCTAACATTTCTTGTTTTCTTTTTCAAGACAGGATTTCTCTATGTAGCTCTTGCTGTCCTGAAACTCACTTTCTAGACCAGATTGGCCTCAAACTCAGAGATCTGCCTGTCTCTGCTTCCTGAGTGCTGGGATCAAAGGCTTGTGCTATCATTCCTGGTTTGAGCTTAGCATATAGGAGGCAAAAGCAAGAAGATTGCTGCAAATTCAAGGCCAGTCTGTTCTGTATAGTCTACATAGCAGGTTGTACACCAGCCACAGCTACATGCGGAGACTGTTTAAAAAACACCTCAAACTCAAACCCAGCCTGCTCTCCTTCATTTCTCCAAGCTCCAGGGGAGTTCGAATAGTGCCAGGGCTTGGAAAGTGCAGAAGGCAGTCACCAGAGTCAAAAAGAGAAAGTCGGTGGAGCCAGGAGCTAAACTTTATCATGTGTGCTAAGCCTCCTGCCGTTTGTGTAGAAGGGGGAGTCTAAGCTAAGGCAACAGCCAACAGACTAAAAGGATGAAAGGGAAGGACAAAAAAGGACCCCCACAGGCGACCCCCCACCTGGGAATCCCCAGTTTATGTGCCCTGGGGGGGTTATAAAAAAAGGGACCTGAGGTTTGTGAAAAGGGGAGATCCCAGGATATGGCTTCTGTTTATAGTAACTATCTTGAGAGCCTTATGTTGATAATGAACCGGCCCTTGACAATCCGGAGGTGGCTGTGAAGTTTTCATCAGAGCAGGACCAGGTCTGTGACACCTCTTACCAGATGAGATTTAGGGACTCCCCTGGGATCAAAAGGGTTTCTCCGTGTTAGCCTTGCCTGTCCTGGACTCACTTTGTAGACCAGGTTGGCCTCAAACTCACAGCAATCTGCCTGCCTCTGCCTCCCGAGTGCTGGGATTAAAGGTGTGCACCACCACCGCCCGGCTAATGTTTGGGTTTTTAAAAATATATATATTTTATTAATTTATTCATTTTACATCTCAATTGTTATCCCATCCCTGTATCCTTCCATTCCTCCCTCCCTCCCATTTTCCCCTTAGTATCCTCCCCAGTGACTATGACTGAGGGGGACCTCCTCACCCTGTATATGCTCATAGGGTATCAAGTCTCTTCTTGGTAACCTGCTATCCTTCTTCTGAGTGCCACCAGGCCTCCCCATTCAGGGGACGTGGTCAAATATGAGGCACCAGAGTTTGTGTGAAAGTCAGTCTCCACTCTCCACTCAACTGTAGAGAATGTCCTGTCCATTGGCTAGATCTGGGTAGGTGTTCGAAGTTCACTGCACGTATTGTCCTTGGCTGGTGCCATAGTTTGAGCAGGACTCCTGGGCCCAGATCTGCCCATCATAATGTTCTACTTGTAGGTTTCTAGGACCCTCTGGATCCTTCTATTTCCCCATTCTCCCTTGCTTCTCTCACCTAGAGTCCAACATCAAAATTAAGACTCTTAATAGTCACTGGTCATTAATATCTCTCAACATCAATGATCTTAATTCCCCACTAAAAAGACACAGACTAACTGAATGGATGCATAAACAAGATCCAACATTCTTCTGCTTTCAAGAAACACATCTCACCCATATAGATAGACATTACCTCAGGGTAAAAGGCTAGAAAAAATATACCAAGCAAATGGTCACAAGAAGCAAACTGGTGTAGCCATTTTAATATCTAACAAAACTGACTTTCAACCTAAATTAATCAAAAGGGATGAGGAAGGACACTTCATAATCATCAAAGGTAATTTTTGGTTTTTGAGACAAGGTCTCATGTAGCTCAGGCTGGCCTTGAACTCCTGATCTTCCTGCCTTTGCCTTCCAAGTGCTGGGACTGTGCATGACAATGCCCAGCTTTGGTAAAACCACTTTGAGAAGTAGTTTGATAACTTATAAAGAAGGTTTTGAGACAGGGTTTGGCTATGTAGCAGTGGCTGGCCTGGAACTTGCTGTGCATGTCAGGCTGGTCTTGAATTCACAGAGCTCCTTTTATCTCTGCCTCCTGAGTGCTGGGGTTAAAGCCATACACAACCAAATCCTGCAAAAACTTCGACCTTCCATAAAGCCCAATAAATTTAATTTGTTCCTATTCACATATCCCAGAGACATTAAGACAGATCTTCACACAAAAACCTGTATGTGAAAACCATGGAAATATTATTTATAAGGGCCCCAAACTGTAAGCAACTGAAATGTCTCCTGACTGGTGAATGCATAAAGTGTAACTAGCCAGGCGTGGTGGCACACGCCTTTAATCCCAGCATTCAGGAGGCAAAGGCAGGTGAATCGCTGTGAGTTCGAGGCCAGCCTGGTCTACAGAGTGAGTCCAGGACAACCAAGGCTACACAGAGAAACCCTGTCTCGAAAAACCAAAAAAAAAAGTGTAACTATGCCACAAGATATGGTTAACCAAAAAGGAATGAAGGTTTTGTAATGATGCAATCTGGATTAGCCTAAAAATGCTGTTCAAACGGAAAGAAGACAGCCAGGTGTGGCGGCGCACATCTTTAATCCCAGCACTGGGAGGCAGAGGCAGGGGGATCTCTGTGAGTTCTAGACCAGTCTGGTCTAAAAAGTGAATCCAGGACACCCGAGGTTGTTACACAGAGAAACCCTGTCTCAAACCAACAAACAAAAACCAAACGAACCAAACAAAGACCTTAAAGAAGCCAGTTCCCGAAGTCCACATATTGCATAATGAATCCAGATCCAGAAACCCTGCAGAAGCTGTAGACTAGTGGTTGTCTGGGGAAGGAGAGAATATAGGGTACTTCAGTGAGTATGGGGGTTACCTCTTTTGGGGAGGTAAAAATGTTCTAAAATTAGATAGTGATGACACCAGACAACTGTGAGCATAGCGAAAACAAGATGGTATATGTAAAAAGGGTAAATGTCATGGTCTGTGGATAGCTCAGTGTAGGTCTTACTTAAAGCTACATTTGAGGGGCTGAAGAGAAGGCTCAGCAGTTAGGAGCACACACTCTTCTTCCATAGCACCCACATGGCTGCTAGTAACTGTCTATAACTCCATCGTTGTCTTCTGCCCAACACTGTCTAAGCATCATGGCTGGAAAGAAAACAATCTGAGTGAGGTAAGAATGAACTCAGTTTAGCCGGCCGACATAGTTAGCTGGTGCTGGCCAAACTTCTGGAGTCTGATACCAGGTGGTTTATTTGAGCCATATTTAAGCACAGTGCAATTTTGGACAAGTTTTCTGATGACAATGAACTCAGCTCAGGAGTACAAACAAACTTAAAATATGTTTACCTGGAAACTCTTTGCAAAGTACCTATGGCTTCTTCCATAAAGATGGGTTCTGTTGACTCAGAAACAGTGCTCACCATAAGTATCTAGGGAGAAGGCCTGAGGTAAACATAATTCCTGTGGAAATCAGGATTGACCTGTGTTGTGCATGGTCTTGTGATTGCTACTTTTTAAGCTCTATTTTATTTGGGGGTTTCGTATTACCTTTACCTCCCTTCTAGTTAGTTCTGGCTGGTTAGGGTCAGTGCGTTCTTTGGAGCTGTACCAATCTCAGTCATGAGGATGTTCAGCAGCAGAAATGCAGCCGCTGCCTTCTTCTTTCTCCGTTTAGCTCCTCGAAGCCCCCTCTTCTCTCTCTCTGAGCGTCTCCTCCAAGCCCCCTTCTCTCTCTGGCCTTTGGTATTTATACCCTCTCAGAGTCCTGTAGTGGATGTAAATATGTTTTTGTTTTGATCCCCAGTATGGGGTGGGGAACAGACTTGTGAGAGAACAGGTGATGTTTATCCACTTAGAAATTGAACAACCAAGCTGGGCGTGGTAGCGCACGCCTTTAATCCCAGCACTCGGGAGGCAGAGGCAGGCGGATTGCTGTGAGTTCGAGGCCAGCCTGGGCTACAAATAGAGTCCAGGATGGCCAAGGCTACACAGATAGACCCTGTCTCAAAAAAAAAAAAAAGAAATTGAACAACCTCGTGGGGCTTGGGTTTTGCCAGCTGAAATACATCTTAGTACAGACTCTGAGAGGATATATACATATACATACATACATACATACATACATACATATATATATATATATATATATATATATATATATATATATATATATATACCCACAACAGGACAGGAGGCTGGGGCCTTTTGGGTCTTGGTATTTGGCTGTTCATCGCTCGCTCCACTTCAAGATGCTCTGAGATGCTTCTAGAGAGACCACTCCAGCCAAGACTTTGGGGCTCCGAGTTCTGGCTGCTGTTCCATGTTCCAGCAGCAACTTTGGTGGAATTGCTGGTTTGCTGAAATCCTGCCCACTATGCCAGAGGAATCGCTCCCAGGAACTCAATTAAAAAAGGTCTACTTCTCCTGTTTCCATAAACCTCCTTTCCATCCTATCTAGGGTAGGTGGGTTTGAAGGGAGATATAAGCATTTAAATAACCCCAAATAAAGTAGGTTTGGAAAAAGTGAAGCCTACAGAGTCCTCAGAATTAAACTATCTCCAGCTGCCGAAGACCTCCAAGCCACAGGAGGAGGTTGTCATCTGTGGATAAACTAAGTCAGTACCATATCCCACACTTTTGATTAAGATAAAAACATATTTATATAATATAACTGTTTTTGTTTTTGTTTTTATTTTGTTTTGGTTTTTAGAGAAAGGGTTTCTCTATAGCCTTGGTTGGTCTGGGCTCTTTGTAGACCAGGCTGGCCTTGAACTCACAGAGATCTGCCTGCCTCTGCCTCCCGAGTGCTGGGATTAAAGGCACGTGCCACCACGCCCAGTTCACATAACTGAGTTTTTTAAAGAAATCAAAACTCCCACTACTGTATTTTTCTGAACCATAAGATGCACTTTTCCCTCAAAAGTAGGGGGTGGGGGGTTAGAGTCTGCCTTATGGTCCAATTGCTGTTTTCTGTTTTTCTTGTTTTACTGCTCTAAAAACTGAGTATGTCTTATGGTCAGGTGAGTTCTTTTAGTTTTTTTTTTTCTGAGACAGGGTTTCTCTGTGTAGCCTTGGCTGTCTGGGACTCCCTTTGTAGACCAGGCTGGCCTTGAACTCACAGAGATCTGCCTGCCTCTGCCTCTTGAGTGCTGGGACTAAAGGTGTGCGCCACCACACCCAGCTCAGATGCATCTTATAGTCCAAAAAATACGGTACATGGTCTGGTGCTTTCTATTTAATTAATTGCTTGCCCCCTGAGATTTTTACTATTCTATGAGCAAATGCTCACTATGCCAAGTGATGTTGTGTAACCTTGCCTCCAAATTATCCCTGATTGGCCAATAAATGCCTACATTTGGGCAGGGCAGATGAGAGAGGTAGGTGGAGCGAAGGTTTGTGGGCTTAGAGGACAGAAGGATCATAGGAGGGAGAAGAGCAGAGAGGAAGGAGCAGAGACAGGAGAGCAGAAAGAGGAAAGCAGAGTCGCAATGTGAAGCCAGGCGTGGTGGCGTACGCCTTTAGACCCAGCATTTGGGAGGCAGAGGCAGGTGGATCTCTGTGAGTTCAAGGCCAGCCTGGTCTACAAAGGGAGTCCAGGACAGCCAAGGCTACATAAAGAAACCCTGTCTTGGAAAAAAAAAAAAGCCAAAAAACCTTGTCTGGAAAAATAAAAACAAAAACAAAATCAAAATTGAGGCTGAAGGGTATTTGTGGTGGTTTGAATAAGATTGGTCCCCATAGGCTCATATATTTGAATGCTTAGGGAGTGGCAGGAGGATGTGTGGCCTTGGAGGAAGTGTGCCACTGGGAGTGGGCTTTGGGGTTTCAAACGTTCAAGCCAGGCCCATTGTCTTCCTCTTCCTGCTGCCTGTCAATCCAGACGTAGACCTTTCACTTACCTCCCCAGGACTATGTCTGCCTGCATGCTACCATGTTTCCTCACAGGATGACAATAAACTAACCTCTGAACTGTACACCAGCCCCAGTTAAGTGCTTTTGTTATACGAGTTGCTGTGGTCAGCTGGGGAGGTGGCGCATGTCTTTAATCCCAGCACTCCGGAGGCAGAGGCAGATCGATCTCTGTGAGTTTGAGGCCAGCCTGATCTACAAAGCGAGTCCAGGACAGCCAAGGATACACAGAGAAACCCTGTCTCGAAAAACCAAAACCACAACCAAAACAACAACAATAACAACAAAAAGAGTTTCGTGGTCATGTTGTCCCTTCACAGCCATAGAAACACTAAGAGGGCATTGCTTGTGGCAGACTTTTCCTAGCGTGCCCATGGTTGCTTCTTGGTATTGTAGGAAAAGGGAAGGGAAAGGAGATGAAAGAAAAGTGGTGGGAAAGGAAAGGAGGGGAATGCAAAGGGAAGTGGGGGGGGGGGGAAGAAGGAGGAATAAGGGAGGAATAAGAGGGGAGGGAGAAAAGAGGGAAGGAAAGCAGGTTTCAAAACCAGGCACAGTGACACACACTTCAAATCCCAGCACCCAGGAAGTGGAGGCAGGGGGGATCAGAAAGTTCAAGGTCATCCTTGGCCAGCTGGGCTACATAGTGAGACCATCCCTATTGAAACAGACAACAATAGCAGCAGACCCCAGACATTGTAAATCTTGTCTGCCTAGCCATGTGCAGAATAAAGTCTGACTATTGGATTGCCTGTAAAGTTCAGAAGGCACCCTGCCTCCCCTATTCCTGACCAGTCCCAGAAGCGAAAGCACAAACAGTTCAGGAGTCTTTCCTTTCCTTTTCCTTTTCCTTTTCCTTCCCCTTCTCCTCCTTTTCCCCTCCTCTTCCCCTTCCCCTTCCCTTTTCCTTTCTGGCATTGAGACAGGGTCTCACTCTCCCCACTCCTCTCCACTCAGCCTCTCACTCCAGGCTGGATTGGACCTGACTACCTACACCAGGCTGGTCTTGAATTCATGGCAATCCTCCTGCCTCAGTGCTGCTGCTAAGACCACAGCCATGGGATATGTCCATCTAGCTGAGGGTTTATACCAAGTGGCATTTGAATCCATCAGCGTCCGCAAGCTAGGCAGCCAGTAACTTGCAGCTGGTGTGTAGTTAACACCACTGGAGCTGGCTGGCATATCCAGAGTTTGAAGCCACATTGAATAGCATTTCGCTTCTGCTGCTTCTGTCAAGCCTTCATGTGACTCAGACTGCTAAGTGTCTTGGCCATGAGATCATGCTCCTAAGTTAGTAAGAACTAACAAGGAGACGTGTAGGACCTGATCAGAGAGTGAGTCACAGCACTCGGACCAGAGCTCAGGACCAGTGCTGTGTGTTCTCTAGTTCTCAGTCCAACTTGAATGTAGAAGAGTGTGTAACCTCGTCAACACTTTGCTAGCAGTGTAGGGTTAAGAAGCAGCAGCTGCAGGGCGTGGTGGTGCACGCCTTTAATCCCAGCACTCCTGAGGTAGAGGCAGGCGGATCGCTGTGAGTTTGAGGCCAGCCTGGTCTACAAAGCCAGTTCAGGACAGCCAAGCTAACACAGAGAGACCCTGTCTTGAAACCCTCCCTCAAAAACAACAACAACAACAAAAAAAAAGCAGCTGGGCTGGTGGTGGTGACACACACCTTTAATTCCGGCTTGGGAGGCAGAGTCAGGGGTTGGAGTTCAGAGTTTGAGGCCAGCCTGGTTTACAGAGCAAGTGCCAGGGCTACACAGAGAAACCCTCAAACAATCAAAGACTGGTGTAGTGGCACAGACCTTTAATCCCAGCACTCTGGGAGGCAGAGGCAGGTGGATCTCTGAGTTTGAGGCCAGCCTGGTCTACAAAGCAAGTCCAGAACAGCCAAGGCTACACAGAGAAACCTTGACTCAAAAAACAAAAACAACAACAACAAATAATAATAAAAATAAATCTTAAAAAAGAGTACCATTTTATAATCCTACCCACAAGGAAGGATTACAGACTCCAGTTTCTACAGTGCTTACCAACGTGATAGTCTGTGTGTCTTTTTTAGTTAGTCTAGTGGTTGTGATATAGTGTCTCCGTGTCTGTGTGTGTGTGTGTGTGTGTGTGTGTGTGTGTGTGTGTGTGTGAAGACAAGGTTCCTCTGTGTAGTCCTGGCTGTCTTGGAACTCACTCTGTTGACTAGGTTAGCCTTGAACTTCTGCCTCAGCTTCCCAAGTGTTGGGATTAAAGGTGTGCACTACCACTGCCCACTTTGTGCTTTATTTTATATATTTATATATATTTTTTTTTTTTAGGATTTCATATATGAATACTGTATTTACATAATTTTCCCATGCCTCCCTTCCCTCCAGTTCCTCTGGTGCTCTCTTGACTCCTCAAATTCATGGGTTCTCTTAAGTATAATTGTTACACACACACACACACACACACATTCATAAATGCATCCACTGCAATCATTAGTTGCAGCTCATAGGTGTTTATGGCTGACCTCTTGGGACTGGCTAACCTACGTGAAGAACTCTCTCAGCAACCTGTAGCTCTTCTTCTAGGGCAGAAGCCTTGTGAGACGCCCCCCCCCATACCCCATCTATGTTGGCATGTCAGTTGGTCTTGTCAGATTTGGGGTCTTGTTATTGGTTAGCAGCTGTATTGGTGGGGTTTCCTGGGCGCAGTCTCCCTGTCCAACATAGACACTATCTCACCATCTCTGGCTCTTGCAACCCTCCCCATCCCTTCCTTGATGTTCCCTGAGCCTTAAGTGTAGGGGGGTATCAACTGATCAACTGATGACGGGGCTGGGCACCACAGTCAGTTGTTTCCTGCATTTTGACCAGTTGTGGTTCCTCCCTTACCCCCTTGTGCTATAAAGAAGCTTCTTTGATAAGAGGTGAGAGCTACACTTCTCTCTCTCTGTGTGTGTATACCTATTTGAAAGGCAGTTGGGAATTATACTGGTTTAGGAAATTGGCAGCATTGGGTTCTCCTGCTTCCATGGCCTCCTCACCAGCTATGCCTCCTTTATAGACCCTGGCATGAGCTGCCCTCCTACTGGCTGAGCCCTAAGGCTAAGGGTGTAAGTGCCACTGTTGCCACTTTTGGAATATCTTGCCGTTTGGGTCATTGTTGGTGCTGGTAGGTGTCACATCTGAGTCACACTGCTTGCTTTCCTCCCTTGCTTGCTCCTTCTGATTGTTTGTTTGTTTTGTTTTGTGAGACACAGTTTCTCTTTATAACAACTCTGGCTGTCCTGGTACTCATAAAGATCTTCCTGCCTCTGCCTCCTGAGTGCTGGGACTAAAGGTGTAAGATGTCACACCGGCTCTGGGAGGAACATTGTCACCCCAAATGGCACAACTTCATTTAAACTACATAGTATAATTTAACGTCATTTAAATTTTATATAATTTTATAGCCAAGCGTCCTGGTGCACGCCTTTAATCCCAACCCTCAGGAGGCAGGGGCAGGTGGATCTCTGTGAGTTCAATGCCAGCCTGGTTTACAGACTGAGTTCAGGACAGCCAGGGGTACACAGAAAAACCCTGTCTCAAAAAAAGCAAAAAAAAAAAAAAAAAAAAAATATATATATATATATATATATATATATATATATATATATATATATAATTTAAAATAACTATAAAGCAATATGATTTCCCATGGTGTTTTCAAACATCCTTAGTGTTACTGATCCCACTTCCTTTCCTCTTCCTCCATCTTGTCCTCTTTCTCTGGTTCCCAGAGTTCCCCTTCATAGCACTTTTCTGCATTCCCCCCTCTGGCGGTAAGGGTGAAGTTTAGAAGTTTTAGGGACATCAGATCCTAAAACTGGCCTCATATCAGTGTGAGCCACTTGATGTGGGTGCTGGGAACAGAACTGTGGTCCTCTCCAAGAACAAGAGCTCTTAACTGCTGAGCCACTTCTCCAAATTCCTGGATTATCTTTTTAAATTTTTTTTTTTAAGGACAGGGTTTCTCTGTGTAGCCTTGTCAGGATAGGGTGTTGAATCGTCTAGAGCTGAAATGACCCAGTGGTTGTGAGCTGTCCTATGTGGGTGGTGAGAAATAAACTCTGGTCCTCTAGAAGGGCAGTACTTGCTCTAAACCCTGTTTTTACATTTTAAGGGAAACACAGCGACATCTGTTGGCCACCATAGGAAATTGATCTGCTTTTTGTTTTGGAATCCTTAAATATTTTATTTATTTTTTAAATTAATCAATTAACTTTACATTCCAACCGCAGTTTCCTTTCCCTCCTCTCCTCCCAGTCCTTCTCCTCCCAGCCCTCCCCCATCCATCCCTCCCCCCTTTCTCTTCAGAAGAGGGAGGCCTCCCACCGGTATCAACCAGCCATGGCATATCAAGTTGAAGTAAGACTAGGCACACCTTCTTTTAGTGAGGCTTGACAAGGCGTCTCCGTAGGGGAAAGGCAAGCAACAGAGTCAGAGATATCCCCGGCTCCTGCTGTCAGGAGTCCCGCGTGAAGACCAAAGTGTACAACTATTACATATGTGTAGAAGGTTTAGGTCAGTCCCATGGATGCTACCTGGTTGGTGCTTCAGTCTCTGTGAGCCCCTCTGGGCCCAGGCTACTTGATTCTTGTTTTCTTGTGGTGCCCTTGACCCCTCTGGCTCCTAGAATCTTTCCTCCCCTGATCCCTTCTGCAAGATTCCCCTAGCTCTGCTTAATGTTGGCTGTGGGTCTCTGCATCTGTTTCTATCAGTTGCTGGGTGAAGCCTCTCTGATGATGGCTATGCTAGGCTCCTGTCTGCAAATATAGCCAAATATCATTAAAGTGTCAGGGGTGTCATGGCATGGGTGTCAAGCTGGACCAGTCAGTCATTGGTTTGCTGTTCTGCTCCACCTGTACCCCTGAATGTCTTGTAGGCAGGACAAATTGTAGGTCAGAGGTTTTGTGACTGGGTTGGTGTCCCAGTTCCAATCCCTCCATTGGAAGTCTTGCCTGATTACAGGAGACGGCTGATTCAGGGTTCATATTTAGCCAGGGTCACCCTCACAGATTTCTGAGAGTTTCCATTGTCCTAGATCTCTAGCTCGTCCCAGAGATGTCCTCCCCCATCCCAGATGTCTCTTGCAGTACTCTCTTCCTCCATCCTCTCCGACCTGATTGTTCCTGTTTCCATCCCTGACCCTACAGTCTCCCCATCCCACCTACCCACAATGTCTATTCTAGTGAGACTCATGCGTTCCCGCTTGGGCCTTCCTTGTTACGTCACTTCCTCGGGTCTGTGGACTGTAGCATGGTTACCCTGTCCTTTATGGCTAGTTATCTGTCTCCTTCTAAGTGAGTACAGACCATGTGTGTCTTTCTGGGTCTGGGTTACCTCACTCAGGATGATCTTTTCTAGTCTCATCCATCTGCCTACAAATTTCATGATGTAATTGTTTGTTTGTTTGTTTGTTTGCTTTTGGAGATGGAGTTTTTCTGTGTAGCCTTGGCTGTCCTGGAACTCACTCTGTAGACCACGCTGGCCTTGAATACCTGTGTTTGCCTCTGAAGTGCTGGGATTAAAGGCGTGCACTACCACCACCTGGCCAATGTCATTGCTTCTTTTTGTTTTTGTTTTTCCAAGATAGGGTTTCTCTGTGTTGCCTTGGCTGTCCTGGACTCACTTTGTAGACCAGGCTGGCCTCAAACTCTCAGAGATCCACCTGCCTCTATCTCCCGAGTGCTGGGATTACAGCTGATGTCATTGCTTTTAATAGCTGAGTAGTATTCCATTGTGTAAATGTACCACAGTTTATTTGTCCAGTTTTTGGTTGGGGGACATCTAGATTGTTTTCAGTTTCTGGCTGTTAAAAATAAAGCTTCTATGAACATAGTTTAGCAAGTGTCCTTGTGGTATGGTGGAGCATCTTTCGTGTATATGCTCAGGAGTGGTATAGCTGCGTCTTGAGGTAGAGTTATTCCCAGTTTTCTGAGAAACCGCCAAATTGATTTTCCAAAGTGACTGTAGAAGTTTGTACTTCCACCAGCAATGGAGGAGTGTTCCCCTTTCTCCACATCCTTGCCAGCATATGCCATCACTTGATCTGCTTTACACTTGAGATCACTTGATTTTCTGTTCTTTGTGAGGAAAGCCAGGTCACTTGGAGAAACCAGCATTGAGAGATGGTGCTTCGGTCCACTCTAGTTTCAGGGTTTAAGAAGTTATGCAGTGACACACAGTCAATATATTGTTGAGACAACAGACATTTATTAAAATAATTAACTAGAGGCATGGAGAGATGGCTCAGAGGTTAAGAGCACTGCCTGCTCTTCCAGAGATCCTGAGTTCAATTCCCAGCACCCACGTGATGGCTCAAAACCATCTATAATGTGATCTCATGCCCTCTGTAGATAAAGCACTCATATACAATAAATAAAATAAATAAATCTTTATATTTTAATTAGTTAATTAATTAATTAAATTTAAGAAAGGATCTCAGCTGGGTGTGATGACACAGCCTTGTAATCCCAGCACTCAGGAGGCAGAGGCAGGTGAATAGCTGAATTATTGTGAGTTTGAGGCCAGCCTGGTCTACAAAGAGAGTTCAGGACAATCAAGGCTATTTAGAGAAACCCTGTCTCAAAAAAAAAAAAAAAAAAAAAAAAAAAAAAAAAAGAAAAGAAAAAAAGAAAGAAAGAAAGGATCTCATTGTGTAGCCCAGACCAGCCTGTAACTCATTCCATGTCTTGTCTTCCAGGTTGCTTCAACCTCTCAGCAATCTTCTGCCTCTCGGCCTCCTGAGTGGTGGAGTTATAGATATGGGCTCCATACCTGACAAGACATGGACATTTGTTATTGAGGTGATGGGTAATGAGCCTAGGACCTTTGGCATTCTATAACCTGTGCTTCAGCCTAGCCGATCTGTCAGTCTGTCGGTCAGTCGGTCGGTCAGAAGCCTCCCAAGGGAGCAGCTCTGCTAGCCTAGAGTGCAGACTGGACCATGACTGACTTTAAATTGGGCAAGTCATGCGGCTCAGCCCAGTGGCTGGGAAGACCAAACACACAACAATAGAGGAGCCAGATGTACCATCGGTGGAGAGCTACTCTTCTGAGGCTCAAATGGAAGGAGATGATGATGGAAATAGTGCTGAGATATTTGCATACGCCTTCTACAAAAACCAAGGAAGGGGCTACCACATGAGCCGCTGTGGGAACAACACAGGGGAGGTGTGGTTCCTGGGTTCCGGGAGGTGCATCTCAGTGCTGTGACTGCGGACAGTCACCTAGACAGCCTGCAGCTGGTACCATGCGCGTGGCGACCTCCAGCATACGAAGGGAACAAAGCTTATATTGGTTTATAACCCAGCAGCTTCCCTCAGGTCCTGTAGAGGAACAGTACCCCATCCTGAATGTGAGCCGGTGCTGTCATGCCAACGGGGAGGTGGTGGAAGTTGTGGAGTAGTATTGGCGGCCCTACTACTGTGAGTGTCGTTACCCTCCTTACACAGCGAGTGAGAAGCAGCTTAGCTCAGCATCTCTTCCACCAAAGACAGACTGAATGTGGCTGTTGGGTGCAGCACTGGACATGGTGGTGGTGGTGATCTTGCCGTACTTTTCCAGGCTTGTTGGGAGTAAATCCTGGTCTCTTGCTAGGTGTCCGTGGAGCACTGCCATATAGTGTCTCTGTCTGTCTCTTGTTCTTTCCTTGCCTTTCCTGTTTGGTTCTTTCTTTCTGCGAACGATGTAATTCCCATTGCTCTATAACACAGTGCATGGACTTCTGCCCGGTCACCACCTGTGCTGCTGAGTGCTCTTGTTTCCACTTTTCAGTTCACAGCTCCTCTTCCTTCCAGCTTAGGGAGCGTTTTCTGCAGCTTCGCTTTTCTTCTCTTAGAAGATTTCCCCTTCTGTTTGTAACTGACTTGGATCTAAAGCTTTTCTCTCAAACGCTAGGAAAAGTTCCCAGCTCTCCTCCTTCCCATTTCTGGACACCTTCAAACAGTTCCTGGTGAACTTCGTAGTAGTTTCTTAACTGGATGATCCGTGTGTCATGAAGATGAGCAGGTTCTCTGTGTAGTCCTCAGGATGGCAGGGACAAAAGCCTGCCTCTGTTCCTGCCTAGAAAAGGCTGGTCCCAGAACTGAGCCGGCTTCACTCGAACTGTCTCATTCACCTGCTTTATGTTTTCCATTTTCAGTTCCTCTAACCGAGCCGCAGCGCGTTCCTGATTTTGGCTTCTGACCAAAATCATAGCTGCCACACGCTGACGGAACAGGTTCCGCTCTTCTAAGGTAGGGACAGAGGTGCTGTCCACGGCACAGAAGTTTCACGGAGTTCTCGATCTTGTTCTCGGAAGTAGCCGAAGTTCCTCCTTTCTCTCCTTTTTCTGCTTTCTCATCAATTCTACTTGAGTGCTCAAATCTTTTTTCTAGTTGCGAGACAGCAGTTTTTCTTCGTGAAAGTGGCCTCACTTGTAACTCACTGCACAGGGTGCTCGTTTTTTCTGACAGATGGATGTGCGTTTGAGAAGCCTTTCCCTCAGGGTCTCCTCTTCCGCAATCACCAGACCCTTGACGTGCTTCTTCCCATCCTCGGTTCTTTGTAGTCGCTGTTCCTCTGGATTTCCAGCTAATTCCCGTATTTCCCGAAGGTGAGTGAGTGCTTTCTGGAGGCACACGGTGGACTCCTCTGCTTTGTGCCTCACTTCTCACGGCTGATGCTTCAAGCAGCCAAGAATTGAGACCCGCCACCTCCCTCACGCGGGACGGAGGATGGTTACCAGCCCCGGAAGCCTTGGCTCTGGAGCCGTAGCCAGCGCTCTTCACCACCGAGCCATCTCTCCAGCACTTGTGTACCATTCTTTATCGCACAGACATACAAAGGGGAAGATTCCTCTGCATCTCAGCATGGCCTTTTCTGCTGTAGTTGGCTTTTGAATGAGGATGATAATGGAGGAGATGAAAAAGGAAGCTGAGGTCACTGTCACTTCCATGCTTTCTGTGCCTCTCTATGCAGTCATGTATCCTAGAACAAGTAAATGTGTCTGCAGACTCTGAGGGCCGCTTTTTATTAAGGCTGAAAAGGAAAATCCAGGCCTCACAAAAGACATCGTTATGAAAGTATTAGAGAAAAACAATGTAGAAGTTAATTTCTTCATATGGCAGCTGATGGCGTGGAAGAGTGCGATTGAACGCAGAGACCAGCGAGAGCCAGAATCCCAGGACCCAAATGAAAAGACACCGCACTTAAACAGATTCTCAGTAAGATCTGAGACCAGATCAGTGACAGAGTGAGGTTTTGCAGACAGTCAAGGATATAGCTTTTAAAAGAACTGCTTGATGTGAACACCAGAACTGCAGGGCACTTGAACACCAAAAAAACAAAAACAAAAACCAAAAAACAAACAAAACACACACATACACACACACACACACACACACACACACACACACACACACACAAAAAAAAAAAAAAAAAAAAAAAAAAACAAAACACCAAACCAACCAACCAAACAAACAAAAACCAAAAAACCCAAAACAAAAACCTTTTGGAGTTTATCCAGTAAATATTTTTTTAAAGGAAAATTAGTAAATACTCTTTTGAGAAGAACTCAGCACATTAGAAGTCAAAAACATGACAGCTGGGCGGTGGTGGTGCACACCTTTAATCTCAGCACTGGAGGCAGAAGCAAGCGGATCTCTCCTTTGATAGCCCTTCATCGCAGCGCTATTGCTTCGTAGTTCCCGGTAGACTGAATTCCATTTGCAATCTGTTGCGAAGAACTATTCCTTTCAGAGACAAGATAAGCGGCATTCTAAAAACCCGAGTGAAAGCAGCCGGTTGCCATTTGTACCTCCAATTTTGAAAGCATGCTGGGTTTCAGGGAGACCTCAGAGGGTTTTCTAGTAGGGAAGTTATAAAATGTGCATCATCCGTCAGCTGTGGCTTCCACGGTGTCAGGGAGCTGGGGAGTGAGATCATCATCTCACACGAGTGTCTCCTGCTGGCGAGCTTGAATCCTGAGGGGCCCACTGGACTTTGTATCAAAGTGTATCTGCCTGGCATTGAGAGACTGTGCACTGAGTCCAGAATTAAAACGTGTTATTTTCCTATCATTTATTTGATATTACTTTTGTTTATGTGGATGTGTGTCTCTCTTTGTGTGTATGTACACATGTGCAGGTGCCTTCAGAGACCAGAAAGAGCATCCGATCCCCTGGAGCTGGAGCTACAGGCAGCTGTGAGCCACTTGACATGGGTGCTTGGATCTGAATTCCAAGTTCTCCGGAAGAACAAGCAAAGGCTTTTAACCGCTACACCATCTCTCCAGTCCCATTTTCTCATATTTTAATTAAGATTTAAAATTTTAAAAAATGTTATTGTGTGTTTAATTATAAGTGTGTCCTTTGGAGCCCAGAGGGCAGTTCTGGACATTGGTTCTCTTCTTCCAGCTTTGTGTGGGTTCTGGACCTGAACTCGGCCATAAGGCTTGGACAACAAGTACCTTCTACTCAGTCAAGCTACTGGCGCCAAGAGATTTGTTTTTAAACTGGGCTATTCATCTCTTGCAAACTATCTTGCTAGAAACTTCAGCTAATAAAACTTTCCAGGTGGTAGTGGCACACACGCCTTTGATCCCAGCACTTGGGAGGCAGAGGTAGGTGGATTTCTGTGAGTTCAAGGCCAGCCTGGTCTACAGAGGGAGTTCCAGGACAGCAAGGGCTGCTTACACAGAGAAACTGTTTTCAAACTAAAACCAAAACAACAGCAACAAAACTTTCCACACTGTGTCTCATAGAGAACTTACAGATGGAGCCAGGAGAGTTGGAAGTTCAGAGTCATCCAAGTCCATGTGACACATTTGAGTCCAGCTTGGGCTTCATGAGACCTTGTCTCAAAAACAAAATTCCGTACTGTGTTTGCCATTATCTTTCTTCAAATTCTGGTTCCTGCTTGGTTTGTTGAATTTCAGGAACTCGTTCTCCCCCAGCCTCCTGTTCTCTCTGTAGTATAAGAATTGAGGCCAGGGCAAGCACTCCATCATTGAGCTATGTTGCTAATCCTTTATTTGTCAACCAGAGTTTCGGTATGTAGCCTTGGTTGTCCCCAAACTCACTCTATAGAGCAGACTGGCCTTGAAGTCAGCGAGATCTTTGTGTGTCTGTCTCCTGAGTGCTGGGATTAAAGGCTTGTGTCACCATACCCAGCTCCTCTCTCCTCTTTCTGCCTCTTTATTCCTTTTCCATTTTAATGATGATTAATATATTAGACAATATTAAGAAATTAGTTCAAGGGGCTGGAGAGATGGCTCAGAGGTTAACAGCACTGTTTGTTCTTCTAAAAATCCTGTGTTCAATTCCCAGCAACTACATGGTGGCTCACAACCATCTATAATGAGATCTGGTGCCCTCTGCTGACATTCAGGCATACACACAGGAAAAACACTGTATATGTAATAAATAAGTCTTTAAAAAAAAAGAAAAAGAAAAATTAGTTCAGGCTGGAGAGATGGCCCAGTGGTTAAGAACACTGGCTGCTGTTCCAATGAACCCAGGTTCAATTCTCAGCCACCCACATGGCAGCTCACAACTGTCTGTAGCTCCAGTTCCAGGGGATCTGACACTCCTGCCCCCAAACACACACATACAGGCAGGCAGAATACCAATGTACATGCAATAAAAACAAATAAGTCCAACTATTTACATGTTACTTTTTGTTGTTTTTTGAGATAGGGTCTCTGTGTAGCCTTGGCTGTCCTGAACTCACTTTGTAGACCAGCCTGGCCTCGAACTCAGTGATCTGCCTTCCTCTGCCTCCCAAGTGCTGGGATTAAAGGTGTGCGCCACCATGCCTGGCACACATGTTACATTTTCTAACAGTACTATTTTTGTTTGAGTTCCCTGTCTTTTTTTGTTGTTGTTGTTTTGTTTTTTAGTACAACTTATGTTTATATTGTCTCAGTGTGAGTTGTTTTTTAAAAATATATTTTATTAATTTATTCATATTATATCTCAATTGTTATCCCATCCCTTGTATCCTCCCACTCCTCCCTCCCTTCCATTTTCCCCTTACTCCCCTCCCCTATGACTGTGACTGAGGGGGACCTCCTCCCCCTGTATATGCTCATAGGGTATCAAGTCTCTTCTTGGTAGAGTTCTCTTTCTTTTAGTGATGTATATTGAAATAGTTACAGAAGTAGAGCAACAAACACATGGGGTATTTTTCATAACCAAAAGGGTTATTGGCAATAGAAAATGCTGGTGGGGAATTAATAATTCTTTAAGCTGGAGTGATGGACACAGGAGAATTACTTCATCCCACTGCTTTTGTATATGTGAAGAGATATTCTGATCTATTTCCCTATGTTTTATGTATATACATGTTTGTCTATGAGTATGTGCTTGTTTAAATGCAGGTGCCCTACAAGTCCACATCAGGGGTCAGGTCTTTGGAGATGGAGTGACAGGTGGTTGTGAGCCACCTGATGTGGGTGCTGGGAATTGAACTTGGGTCCCATGCAAAAGCAGCGTGAGCTCTGAACTGCTGAGCTCTCTTTCCAGCTCCATCTTACTGTTATTTTCTTTAAAAAAGTATATGTGTCGGGCGAGCAGGAAGTGGCTAGAGAGATGCCTCATTTCAAGGGCACTTGCTGCTCTTCGGGGCTTACTTGGGTTTGGTTCCCAGGACCCAGATGGTAGCTTACAGAGGCCTCTAACTGTAGCTCCATGGGATCTGATGCCCTCTTCTGGCTTTGGAGAACATTGCATGCACATTCAAATAGACCCACACATTAAAAAAAAAATGTTCATTCCTGCATGGCATGTGTGCACAGGTCCTCACTTTCAACTGTGTCTGAGAAAGGGTCTCTTAATGCCATCTCATCTGCTGGGCTAGCGGGCCTGTGGGTGTCCAGGGCCTCTCCTGTTTCTGCTCCCCACCTTGCCCCAGGAGTGCTGCGTTCACAGATGCTCAGTGTCCCATGTTACCCGGGATCTGAATTCCTTTTGTGTGGGGTAAGCCCTCTCTCCAGACCTATATCCTGTCTTCTTGGTACTTTTGTCTTATAGCTCATGCTGATACCTTCTCTGATGTTCCTTCTGAAGGTCCTCAGATGTGCATTCTGCTGCTGGCATAGACACGCCCACAGACCGTAGTGAGTCAAACTGCTCAGTTCTATATTCTCGCTGATTTCCTACAGCAACTCTTACAATCCTTTAATCCCAGCACTAAGGAGAGGTAGGCAGATCTCTGCTAATCGCAGGGCAGCCTGGTCTACAGAGCGAGTTCTAGGACAGCCAGGGCTACAGGGCTATACAGAGAAACTTTGTCCCAAAAAACCAAAAAACAAACCCAAGGGGGAGGGGCACACATTGAACTGGGGCATGCTGACCATTCAGAGGGTTAGTCCATGACCATCATGGTAGGAGGCACGGTGGCAAGCCGGCAGACATAGTAGCCGAGTTCTATGCCTGGATTGCCAGGCAGGAGGAAGAGAGAGACACTAGGCCTCCTCAGAGGCCACCCCAGTGACATACTTCCTCCAACACCTCCTCCAAGGCCACAGCTCCTAACCCTGTAGCATTATTCCCTAATGACCAAGCATTCAAACACATGAGCCACTCCTATTCAAACCACCACAGTGGATTACATTTAGATGTCCTACTTAAAGCTAGGTGGTGGTCTTTCGTCCCAGCACTCAGAGGCAAAGGCGAGTTTGAGGCCAGCCTGCTGTATAAAGCAAGTTACAGGACAGCCAGGGCTATACAGAGAAACCCTGTCTCAAAAAGCAAAGCAAAACAAACAAAAGTCCCATTTAAAACACATACACACACACTCAAACCCCTAAACTATCATACTTTTAAAACAATTTATTTTCATGTATATCTGAACGTGGGTTGGAAAGGCGGTGGATATATGAATGCTGGGTCCAGGTGCTGTTGGAGGCCAGAAGGCATTAAAGGTGTGCGCCACCACGTCCAGCTAAATTTTACTTTTAAATCACTCAATGACTATTGTGTCCTTGTGGAGGTCAGAGGACAACTTTTTGGACTTGGCTCTCTTTTGACCTAGAGATTGAGCGCAGGTGGTCAGGAGGAGGCAAGCGCTTTCCTCACTGGGTCTTCCGACTGCCCACAGCTTTTCAATTTACACTATTTGTTTATTCATATTCTGAATATGCTTTCTCATTTTTTTTGAGGCAAGACTTGCTATCTTCTAAGACAGAATTGTTACCAAGAAAAATGATGGAACTACCTAGTCTCTAGCATGCTAGTACAACACGTGTACACTGATGAGCCGCCTTTCTCTCTTGCTAGTACCACATGTGTTCACTGATGAGCCGCCTTTCTCTCCGCTCCTGCTTTGCTCCCACATGCTCCTTTGGATGGCAAGCACACATCACATGGCTACTGTGGGAAATGAATTGAAAGTAACCTTGCTTGTGCTGTTACTAAAACCAATTGAACCATTCTGGCCATTTCTCTGAAATCAATGTACTCAAGAGTGTACAAATCCCCTTCTTTCTCTAAAAAAGGCAGATTTTTTTTTTTTTTGAGACAGGGTTTTTCTGTGTAGCCTTGGCTGTCCAAGACTCACTTTGTAGACCAGGCTGGCCTTGAATTCACAGAGATCCACTTGCCTCTGCCTCCCAAGTGCTGGGATTACAGGCGTGAGCCACTGAACCCAGCTTGAGATTTTTCAATCTTACAACCAAAAAAAGCTTATCAAATTGGTTTATCTAACACAAAAAAGCATTTCAGTTAGTAGGTGCAAAGACTGTAACTTTGACACTAAGGGGCCAGGCACACACAGTAGGATGTTTTGGCTTCTTTCCCATCCAGCACTTTGCAATTGTAATCAAACAATGAAAGAAAAATGCCAAATGTATTAGTAGTTACTTTTCTATTGCTGTGATTAAACACCATGACCAAAGCAACTTATATAAAAGTTTATTTGGACTTATGGCTTCAGAAAGCTCCATCATGACTGGGAATTTTGGCAGCAGGAATAGGAAGCTTCCACCTCAAGCAGGCTCAAGAAGCAGGGAGACAAACAGTAAGGCGAAGACGACTCAAAGCCCCGCCCCTAGTGATCTACTTCCTCCCTTTCCTCCCTCCTCCGCTCCCCTCTCCTCCTCTCTTTCCCTTTCCTTTCTTTCAAGATTTCTCTGTGTAGCCCTGGTCATCCTGGAACTCACTCTGGTAGACCAGGTTGGCCTTGAACTCAGAGATTTGCTTGCTTCTACCCCTGGAATGCTGGGATTAAAGGCTTGCACAACTACTACCTAGCTAAGCTCACTTTTGAGAGGGGGTTTCTCTGTGTAACAGTCCTGATTGTCCTGGCCTCACTTTGTAGACGAGGCTGGCCTTGAACTCAGAGATCTGCCTGCCTCTGCCCCTGAATTGCAGGTGTGAGCCACCGAGCACCTGGCTACGGTCACATTTCTTAAGCCTCTAACTGGGGACCTAGTATTCGAATACAGAGCCTATGGGGGCCATTCACATTTAAACTACGACAGATAGACAGGGACAGTAGCCCAGGCTGGCTCTGAACTGGTGATCTTCCTGCCTCAGCATACTGAGTGCTAACATTATAGGCCTGCACCACCAAGAGCACGAGTGAGGCAGAGGGTGCATGCCTTCTTCAGGGTTCAACATGTTTCTCTCCACCTGAGGAGAATCTGAGCAAGAACATTACTGCCACCGGGACAACGAAACAGTGAATTCAGAAAACTTGAAAAATGTATCATTTTATTTGTACACTTAAAAAAGTTGTACACAGAAACTTATCGTTTGTGAAACAGAACTGTTAGAAGAGTGACATTTTTTTATTTAAATCATTAAGAATGTTTGAGAAATAAAACAAAACCATAGTAAAATGTTTTAAAAAATTAAAGAACATTTTCCAAGTATAAATTTTATAAATACAAAACAAATTCACAAATGACTCTGAATGCTAAATAAATATCTCGTTAATAAATTCATTCGACACTGGCTACAGCACATCAGGGCTAGAAAATTGGATTCATTCACGTGTAGTGTGGAAACAGTGTGCTCATTTACCAAGTCTTAAGACACACACCCTCTCTAAACTGCGCTCTAAAAGACTCATTTGTGGAGATAAATCCACCTAAAAGGTCAATGACAAAAATAAATCATAGATGAAAAAATATTTTCCAAGATACCTGAACACATGAATGATCTCAAAATGTACAAAAACCTCTGTAAACTGTACTGTATCCAATACATCTATTTATTAAACTTAGTAGATACTGAACAAAACTGTAGCAAAGGAAATCTCTCCTACATTCTCCTGAGTGCTTGATATTAAAACTGAGACTATAGTGCAGGCCACACATGGATGCGGCCGACCAGCTGTCACTGCTTTACACACACATCTGCTTTAGAGCATGATTTAATGTTCCATTTTCACGAACGATTCACGTTTTTCTTCACATACAGCCTTTAGAAGGACAAAGTTAGATCCGTGACTTTTTTGCAGCTAGTGGTGCGCTAACCTGGTCCACATTACTGGGTGAGACATGGAGTCCAAGCTTTTGAGCCTGAATATGAAAAAACGCTTGAAGCCGAGTTCCAGCTTTTGCTTCACTTGTGTTCCGAGGGTTGTACTCAAAGCAGTTCGAAAACATTAACTCAATATCATCAATAAACTCAGCTAGAGAGAAAGAAAAACAAACAACATTAGGAATGAAAGTATATATATACATCAGAAACAAATTTTGTTTGTACACTGGAAAACTTTAGAACTTACACAGGCCTTGAGGGGAGAGACAGCGCCTTCTTAACTTTTCATGAGGCCCTATGTTCAATCTCCAGCATCAAAAAACAAAAATACCACTTCTTCCACTAAGACTAGACTGTATAAAATGTCTCTATTTAACCCAATTCATCTTTCATCTCAGTATGTATTGATAAGCATTGAGGGACCCCAAAGGCTGCCATCTAACCAATTATACTAATGTACATCATTTAAAACAAAATAAAAATAGCAACAACTTTTAAAAGCAACAAAAAGGAAATCATAAGCTACTTACATGCTAATTTATATTCACATTTATTTACTTTTTCTCGAATTATATTTAAGGCAATGGGCTTCTTAATGATGTCATAGTAGTCTGGGACCTGTAAAATAATTCAGTATTTCACAGTAAAAAAAGATTATTAGATATTTATAGTCAAGTGAACTTTATATCTGAAAAGCAAGTTAATATCAACTTCTGAATACTATTATTTCATTAAAATATGTCACATATTTAGAGTCATTAAATGATGTAAAGCTTGTTTGATATCATTAGAAATTAATTTTTATGAAAAGTAAAACTTAAGTTTCGCTCATGATTTTCCCTATAAATATATGCCCATAATATTTTCACTAGTGGGCAGTATTGCATCTGTAGTAATGAATAAAATGTGACAATGCTTGCTTAATTGATGACAAAAACTATTTATGAAAAATAAGGTAAAAGCTGGAACTCAAGCCCATCTTTAGCTCCAGAGCAAACACTGAGCTAGACCAGGCTGAGATCCTGTGGGAAACAAACCAAAACACTAGTCCAGTGGCGTTAATCTCTCCTGACTCTCCCCACGCAAATTGGTGGAGGGTGAACCCACACATACAAAACAAACTAATTTTGAAATGGACCTGGGTTCAATTCCCAGCACCCACAGGGCAGTTCTCAATCATCCAGCGACAACTCCAGCCCCAAGATCTGACCAGCTCTGCCCCTGAGCACACTGCACAGACATACACTATCTATCCCCACATGGTCATTTCCCAGCTCTTCCCTACAGTCTCTCTATCCTAAAGCACTGTCAGCCCTCCCTGAGCCTCTAACCTTTCTTTTGAGGTTGGCCGCTAACTCACAGCTCTCCTACCTTAGTACCCAGCACACACGACTCTGGCTCTTATTATGATTTAACTTCATTCTGTATATTCCTTTTTGTTTTGTTTTGAGACAGGGTTTCTCTGTGTAGCCCTGGCTGTCTTGGAATTCACTCTGTAGACCAGGCTGCCTCGAATTCAGAGATCCACCTGCCTCTGCCTCCCGAGTGCTGGGATTAAAGGCGGGCGCCACCATGCCTGGCTCTACTTCTAAAGTGCTATTATAACTTTAAAATTTTACTTTACGTTTATTTGTGTGCTTGAGTATGCTTATGTGTGAGAGGTCAGAACAGAGCACCAGATCCCCTGGAGCTGGAGTCACAGGCAGTTGTGTGCCATCAGATGTAAGCTCTGGGAGCTGCTCTTTCACCCTCTGGAAGAGTGACAAGTCCTTAAATGCCTAGCCATTTCTCTAGCCCCTTCTCCGGAAAACTTTATGTGTACGCATGAGTGTTTCCTTGCATGTATATATGTGCACCACATGCACATCTGGTGCCTGTGGAGGCAGAAGGAGGAATTGTTTCCCTAGAACTGAAGTTACAGATGGCTGTAAACTGCCACATGGGTGCTGGGAACCAAACCTGGGTCCTCTGGAAGTGCTCTTAACTGCTGAGCCATCTCTCTAGCTCTGCTATTATAATTCCTATTATAGTACTGTGACATTACCCTAGCACATTCTGCGCTTAATACATTAACACAGCAGCAGCTCATTCTCCTGAGTTAGGTTTGCCATCTCTCTCACAAAAGCCTCTTTCACATCAGTGTTTCCAAGCGAGACATTTCAGACAAGGACCATAGCTTCATTTTGGGGACGTATGAGGATGGAAACCAATGGCTGGGAGTCAAGCGAAACCATTAAGTAAAAAAATGTCTGAGGTGGGACCCAAGAATGTTTGTTTGGTTTGCTTTTTTGAGACAAGGTCTCATTATGTAGCTCTGGCTGCTCTGGAGCTCACTATGTGGACCTGGCAGGTCTCAAACTCACAGAGATCCACCTGCCTCTGCCTCCCTAGTGCTGGGATCAAAGACATGCATTGTCAATCTGGCGCTCAGGTATGTTTTAATATGTTCTTTAAAATGATTCTGAGGTATGCTGTAGTTTGATAACTAACTTAACATATGAAAAAATGCCACTAATAGTATTTAGTTGAATTTATCCCACGCATACTTATTATATAGAACAAAAAATTACTTTAAGTAAGTTTATCATTTACAAAGTATCAGCTATGGGGCTGGAGAGATGGCTCAGTGGTTAAGAACATTTACTGTTCTTGCAGAGGACCTGGGTTCAAGTTCTCAGCACCCTCACAGTGGCTCACATCCAAGTTCCAGGGGATCTGATGCCCTCTTCTGGCCTATGCAGGCATTGCACACACATGGCACACATACAAACACTCATACATATAAAAAACAAAAATAAATCCTAAGGAGTCTGAAACACAGCCAGGTAGTCTACAGAGTGAGTCCAGGACAGCCAAGGCTACACAGAGACACCCTATCTTGAGAAAGAAAAAAAAAAAAAAGAATCTGAGAATAGTTGAGTGGTGGTGGTTTATGCCTTTAATCCCAGCACTTGGGAGGCAAAAGTAGGCCAGCCTGGCTTTCTCCAAGACAGAGACAGAGACAGACAGACAATCCTGTCCATATAACAGTCTAAAAACATAAGTAACATAACCACAGGATCAGAAGGGACTAAAGAGCAATGCTGTTTAGCCTTAGGGTTTTTTAGTTTTGTTTTTTTTATAGAACAAACCTTCCAATTGTGTGCTTTTGGAAAGAATTCAGCAGAGAATAGGTGCTTTGATTTCAGTTTCAAAGTTTCATAAAGACTATATTATTTAGAATATAAATGTAAATGAGGTAATATATAAACATATTTCATAAAGTCTACTTATTTTTTTTTGTTTTGTTTTTTGTTTTTCGAGACAGGGTTTCTCTGTGTAGCCTTGGCCATCCTGGACTCACTTTGTAGACCAGGCTGGCCTCGAACTCACAGCGATCCGCCTGCCTCTGCCTCCCGAGGCTGGGATTAAAGGCGTGCGCCACCACGCCCGGCTCATAAAGCCTACTTATATTACTAATATTATTACCTGGATTTTAGAAACAAGCTTCAAGAAGGGCCAGCTATCATCGTGCCGCACCAATTCCACAACAAGCTGTTCAAAAGCAGACAGTTCATGAACTCCTCCTTGTCGGCCAGAACTTCTTCGATTCATCGGTACAGGAGATGACTCTGAATAAGTAAGTGAGAAATTTTAAGCACTACTTAAGGGAAATACTGACCACAAGTTAAGCTGGTCACAGAAATACATGCCAAAGCGCAATAAAAATGGACACTTCACACTGCTGTTTTTGCTTTTCACATGTATGTGGCATGACGACACGGATGCATGTCTGTGTGTGTGTGTGTGTGTGTGTGTCGGTGCATATGCATATGCACCCAGGTGCCTGTGGAGGCCTGTTTGTGTGGTCCATCTTCTTTGTGGAAGCAGGGCTCACTGACAGGGCTTCTTACCCTGATGCCTTGTGTTGGCCTATGGTGCTCAAACTACAGGTAGGTTTGCCGCCCTACGCAGTATTTACATGGGCTCTGCACCCCTGGTGCTAAATGCCTGGTTTCTAGCACTGTAGGCGGAGCTATATCCTTAGTCCGTCTAACCTACTCTGAAAGACCTGGGAATCTGGGCCAAATACTCTAATTTACTACTTTACTAAAAATATTTTTAAACTAAAAACAAAACAAAGCAAAAGAACCAAAACCCAAACCAGCTAAGCAATTCTCTAATAGCTCTTAAAACATGTCTTGAAGTAAGCGTATTATGACAGGGTATGGTGGCGCGTACAGTTAATCTCAGCACTCAGGGGGCCCAGGGGGAGAGGAGTGGTAGCCCTACCCTTCATTCACTCTTTTCGGAGCTTCTGTGTACTTTTTTGTATTTATGAAACAGTAAGGGCTAAGGAGACGGCTCTTTGGGAAAGTACAGATGTGAGGATCTCAGTTTGGTCCCAGGCCAGGCTTTACGCTCCCTCTGGCCTCCACACACAGGCACGGGCACACTCTTTTCAGATTTAGTATGTTGTCCATGCCGGTAGAGCCCACTAATGTACTTTGCCTTCACTCAACAACAGTGGCCTCTTCAATGACTTATGCCTTAGAACAGGCTGTTGTGTAGCATAGAACAGCTTTTAAAACGACAAAGGGCTCCATTTTCTTAGGTAAGGAAGAATATAAATTAGGTTTCTTACCTGTAGATTGTCTTTTCCTGCCCCTTTTCTTAGAGTCACTATCCTGAAGAGAAAGCCTCTCGGCAGGATTTAATGGTATCAAGTGTCCGCTCGCTCTCGAAGCGCCGACTCTGAAGTTGGGGAAGCTGGGGCTGTGCTCTGGGGTGCTCTCAGCGCTCTTCCTTCCTCTGCGTTTCCCACGAGGGCTGAGCAGTCCCACAAACACATCTGCTTGCAGTGCACCAGGGCTGTGGCGCGTGGGCCGACTGCCAGGCCTTAGAGATCGAGTTTCTGTCGGAGGAGCAGATCTGACTTTCCTTAGGCTTCTGCCAGGAGTTTTAGAAGCTGTGCTTTTGGGTGTGCTCTGCTGACTCCTTGAAGGGTATCTCCCAGGGTCTTGCCGTTGGCTGCGACTTGAGAGAGAAGAGCCAAATTTCCCTCTTGTTTTAATTGGCAATCTAACTTGGGGCCGTCCTCGTTTTGGTGGGCTATAAATATTATTAGAAAATACAATTATTGCACATAATAATGAATATATGGTTTTTTTTTTTTTCGAGACAGGGTTTCTCTGTGTAGCCTTGGCCATCCTGGACTCACTTTGTAGACCAGGCTGGCCTCGAACTCACAGCGATCCGCCTGCCTCTGCCTCCCAAGTGCTGGGATTAAAGGCAAGCGCCACCACACCCGGCTCTATATGGTCATTTTACTCAGTGAGTAAGTTGAACATAAGTTATTTTTGCAAAGAACCTTATCCTAGCGGGGTATGATGGTGCACGCCTTTAATCCCAGCACTTGAAGCAGAGGCAGGCAGATCTCTGTGAGTTTGAGGGCAGTCTGGTCTACAAATTGAATCTAGGACAGCCAGCACTGCAAGAGAAACCCTGTCTCTAAAAACCAACCTCGCCCCCAAACAAAGCAAACAAACAAACAAACAAAAAAAAGAACCTTATCCTACAGTTTATATCCTTTACGCTTTGAGACAAGTTCTCATGGAAATCCAAACTGTACTTTCATGTATTTCTCTGAAACAAGGACATTTAATTTCTAGGTGACTAGGACATCATAGTGAAAAATCAAGTCCTGAATTGTGGTAAATAATAAAATTCTCAGAACTGTAAACAGACCTCTTCAATAATCTTTAAAAACACAGAAAAATCATGGGACTAAGGTTGCACTGTGTCTCCCTCTGTGTCATCACCACTGACACAACTGATGGTCCAGCCAATGGCTGATATGGAAGTAGGCCTCAAACTTATGGTTCATAAAGACTAAGTCAAGAACCTCTCTATTTTCTGATTCTGAAAATATGAAACTAGATTTAAGTTATCTCTCTACATATGTCTACTTAACCTGGAACAAGAATTTTCCAAAATTATTGACCAATTGGTGTGTGTGTGTGTTTGCAGTACATGTGTATTGTGTGCGCGCATGCAGTACATGTCCGTGTTCAGGTGTGCTAGTCCTACATGGGCATGTGCAGGCCGAGACTACCGGTGAGTGTCTTCTATTGCTCACCACAGTTTTTAAGACAGGATCTCTCAGGAAAGCTAGAACTGGCTTATTAGGCTAGACTGGCTAGCCAGTAACCCCCTGGGACCTGCCTCTCTCCATAACCCCCAATCCCAGGGCTGGGGTTACAAGTGTATGCTTTTCTGTGGGTGTTGGGGATGCAAACATGGGTCCTCATGCTTGTACAGTTTTCAGTTTACTGACCAGGCCATCTTCCACCAGGCCCTCAGATGCTTTATTGCTTTGTCTAATATGATGCTGCCTTCAACAGCCATGTGTAGTAAATGGGCTCTCTGAGCCGGGACTCTTTTTTTAAAAAATTATTTATTTTTATTTCCCATGCATCCAATTTTGTCCCTAAATATGTCTGTGTGAAGGTATCAGATCCCCTGAAACTGGAGTTACAGGCAGTTATGAGCTCCCATGTGGGTGCTGGAAATTGAACCCAGGTCCTCTCGAAGAGCAGTTACCCATCTCTCCAGGCCCCAGCTGGTACCCTTACAAACAAACAAACAAAAAACTCCCTCAAAACAATAGTATAAATCAGGAGGAAAAGTGGTATAGAGGTAGGAGAGGAGCTGCAGGGGAGGGAATGGAACAGGGAGTGGATTTCATGAAAATACAGAGGATACATGTGTACAATTCTCAAATAATAAAGGAGAGAAGAAAAAAAAAACCTTCATCACAACAAAAAAGGAGGGGATGGCTCTTTAAATTATTCTCCTCTGACACGGTCTTTTGTATTGACAGTTCTTGGTTGCTGTTGCCATACTTGGCTTCTTGATCCCATGGCACTGGGTGCAGATGTTTAAAATGAGAACAAAGAATACAATATGGCTTCCCCTCCTTGTGGCATAACCAGGCCTACTGATGGAGAACTAGTGGATAGAAATATCTAGTCTATAAATCTACTAGATGTATCTACTTGGTAGATATGACTTTGCTTTCATTTTAGTCCTGAAAGAAAGGGCCAAACTGTATGGTGTTGCACTCATGTAATCTGAGTACTCAGGAGGCTAAGGCAAGATTACTTCAAGCTTAAGGCTAGCCTGAGCTACAGTGTGAGACTGTGTCAAGTGTGTAAAAAAGAATAAAATAAGAGGAGACAACCCCAGTGCTACCTCAGCAGGAATGTCCATCCAGCCTCCAAACCTATGCACTAGGCCTTAGCGACAGCTCACTATGTCTCAGAAGGGTTGTTAGTTCTGGGGGCAATGGGGCACGAGAACAAGAATACAACAGTGTGGACTGCTTAAATTGGACATACCCGCCTTGGAAATATTCCAAAATATTTGTAATACACAGAAAGCACAAGCAGTTTCAGATATGTTAGTTTTAGAACAGTTACGATCCCAACTGGTGTGTGTGTGTGAAGAGACACAGGCTGGAAGACTTCACACCAAAACCTGGACTCACCTGCGTTCTTCCTCTTCTTCAGAGTCCTCTTCATCTTGTTCTACCTCATACTCTTCCTCCTCACTTTGATCATCTTCATCATCATCATCAACTTCATCATCTTCACCTTCCATACTCTCTTCCATTTCTTCATCACTTTCCAAGGATGGTCTCTGTCTAGAGGAAAGTCTTCTAGAGCGCTGCTTTGGTCGACATTCTGGACAAAACCAATCTCCATCAGGAACAGTCTGAACAAATCACAAAAATGATCATTATCTACTTGTCAAAATCTCAATTTCAATGTGGGCAACAGACAAAGATGAAACTACCTTGAGCTTTGGTCGGATGCAGTAGGTGTGATGCCCTCGATCACAGCCATCACAGAGTACCATGTTTTCAGCATCTCCCTTTTTCCTGCAGATCTTGCAACGTGCGTTCAGTATAGATTTAGACCACATCACACTACGATCCAAGGTTGATAAGTGAAGAAAGACTTGGGATAGACTAGCAGAGGAAAGGAGAGACTCCCTCCAACGGTCCAGGACAGTTTTATAAGAACGGCCGCTGTCACTGCCATCTTAAATGAGAGGGGAAAGTGATTAAAGTTCCTGGGTGAACATAAATGTCTACCAGAATTACTTCTTGCTTCGATTTCATGTTTCTTCTAATGTTTATCAAAAAGACTATGCTTAGTATTGAAAGCTAAAATTCCACATAATCCTGGGACTTGGGAAGTGAAGGGCAAGAGAATTGCTATGCTTTGAAGACAGGCTGGACTATGCAATGAGTTCTAGGTCAGTCTGGGTTACAACGGAGTGAAACTGTCCTATCCTCAACTGCCCACACCTAACGTTAAACATTAAAGAACGTATCTGCTGAGCCACATTTTAAAAAATGACATAAGGAATTACTTAAATCCACAAACTGAAGGCTTGAGGATTTTAATAGTTAAAAAAGAAAAGAATTTAGGCAATGTGTTTCCAATCTAGTCTTTGTAACAAATCTTGATCTAATTTAAAACTGGATAAGCAAGTTACTATTTCTTTGAATCAAGTATGTCACTTCCTCAGTGCTAGAAGAATGATTGATTGTTTTCTAATTTCAGTATCAAACACACATGAGGTTTCTTTTGAGCTGATAGTACAGGTTCTGAAATTAGATAAAGGTGTTGGCTCAGAGTGTTCATGAGAGTACATATACTAATACCACTTTGTCGTATAATTTGGAAAGTTTACTACAGTAACACTGCTGTTATCCCAGCAGTCAAGAGACTGTGGTAAGAGATTACCCAGAGGCCAGTCTGGGTAATATACTAAATTCAAGGCCAGCCTGAGTAACATACTGAGTTCAAGGCCATCCTGGGCTTCTTTGCTCTATCTCAAAACAAAGAAACATGCCCCCACCTAAACTAACTAATTAAATAAAATGGGAAAAAACAAAGAAAACAAACAAACAAAACCCAAAAAATAATGCTTGCCACACAAGCCTGATGACTTAAGGTGGATCCTAGTACTGAAAGCGGAAGGGAAGAACCAACTCTAGGAGTGTTTTCTGACCTCCAAACTGGTGTGGCATACTTGAACAGCGCCCCCCCCCCCAACAATAGTAATCAAAACAAAGAAAACAGAACCCCAGAAAAGGCTTTGGTGGCTCAGAAGCAGAATGCTTGCCTTGCACTGCAGCCCTGGCTTTCCATCCTCAACAACACACATCCATACAGATGTACAACCACATACCAAACCAAAAACAGAGTTTTATTGTGGAAATAAAATATTGTGAGAACTAGCAGAATCAGAATTCAGATATCAGAACTATAGCTGTTCTTCCAAATCCTGAGTTCAATTCCCAGCAACCACATGGTGGCTCACAGCCATCTATAATGATATCTGGTGCCCTCTTCTGGCATGCAGGTGTACATGCAGGCAAAACACTGTATACATAATAAATAAATCTTTAAACAAAACAAACAAAGAAAAAAAAAAAACCCAGTAGACCAGGAAGTTTACATGAGTCAGAACTCTGGTGAGTGTGTGGCTCAGTGACAAAGCATGTGCGCACCATACACCAGGGATAGCTAAAACACAACAAAGACACTATACAGAACTTATAATAAGTCAAGGGACAAGGGAAAAATCAGCAAATGAACCAATGACTTTTTTTGGGGGGGGGGGTGGTCGTTTGAGACAGGGCTTCTCTGTGTAGCCTTGTCTGTCCTGAACTTTATAGATCAGGCTGGCCTTAACTCAGAAATCCACCTGCCTCAAGTGCTGGTGTTAAAGGTGTGCACCACCACTGTCCATTGAATCAAACAACTCTTAAAGACTTTTCAAAGCTTGAGAAAATAAATCTGGACACCAGTCCAGATTGGTAATGGCAAGAAATAAGGTTGAAGAATGGCCAACATGCAGAGTGGACAAAAGGCCAATTATAAGAGGCTTTTGTAGTCCTGGAAATCAGTGATTTTAGTGCATATGTTGGTGAAACTCCTTTTTTGAAAGATAACATAGCTCAGGCTGGCTTCAAATTCAGGGTCCTCTCAACACAGCCTCCTAACTGCTGGGATTACAGACTGTACCAACCACCCCTGGCTTACTGTGGGTGCAATCCCAGGTCTTGGGGAGCAGAAGTGGCATGATCAATTCAGTGTCACCCTCAGCTACATAGCAAGCTTGAGATCAGCTATGCCAGTTTAGCACTGGGATTATTGGCCCACCCCACTATCCTAGGCTTTTTACATAAGTGCTGGCAATATAAATTTGGGTCCTCAGCTTACATAACAGAGTCATCTCCCCTAAGCCCCTTCTCCATCCCTTTATGGAGATAGGATCTCTTGTGGCCCAAGGTACCACTCTCAAATTCCCTACACCTCCTGGGATGGCCTCTACTTCCTAAGTGCTAGATATCACAGTTGCACACAGACACACAGATTTGCTTCCTTCACCAGCTCAAACAAGCCAGTCACTCCTCCCTTGTTCTCTAAGGTTACATATCTTTTATCTTTCATTTGCTAGTCTGGATATACTCCTGAGGAAATTGTTGGCTGAAATGATTAAGTATACTGAGATTTACTTTGCACACATCAACACAGAAGAGCTGTAAGGGGCTGGTAAGATGGCTCAGCAGGCAAAGGTACTTGCTGCCAAGCTTGATACCCAACTTCTGTTCTGGGGCCAGAGAGAACCAACTCCCCAGCTGTCCTCTGATCTCTCTCCCCCACCCTCTCTGTGTGTGTGTGTGCATGTGTGTGATATTGATAAGGGTAGAAGGGAGTTGCAAGAAGTCTGGAGGAAGGCTGGGGGCATAACTCAGTAGTAGAATACTTGCTTAGCCTATGTGCTCAGAACTTACGGGACCTTCCGGTGGGTGCTTAGAATATAAGAATATTGAGAGAAATGTAGACACTGGAGCCTTGGCTGAGGTTTCAGAGGGAAACAAAGATCCTTAAGAGACAGCACCACTGAGGTGAAAATGTCTATATATCACTGGAGCAATAGGAAAGTATGTTCTCAGGGTCAGCACACAGAGGCTGTGTCCACAGAGTGTAAAGCCAAGTCTGGCAGCAGAACTTAGCAGTGTGTAAAAGTCTCATACGGTGTTGGTTTTGAAGGCTTGAAAAAAGATAGGAGTCATGGAGAGTGGCTGAAGTGTAGCATCATGTGGGAGGGTTGGAGGCCATGGGAGGTGTGGAGACCACAGACATTGGAGATGCCAGGGCCACAGCATGTCCATCACGGACAACAGTGGGTATGGAAGGGAAGGACAGGAGACTCCCCCTGCCCAGAGACTCCCATCCATCGCCTCGGGAGTTGTGGTGTCCTTGTATCCTTTAAAACGTTTGTCACTCCCTGAACTCTTTAAAGATGTATGAGAATCTTCTTGAGGCTAGCCTTGAAAACTTGTTTCTCTCCACACACACAAAAAATGCCATTAGATGGGTGCTCAGAGGAGAAAGGCCTATCTATGACTGTGGCCGTCAATGTGCCATGACTTATTTAAGTTATAACAGAACTATTAACTCATGAAATCAGGAAAAGGTTTATAACAATGTAATAGTAGATATAAATTCTTCAAACTAAGTACATTATATGAATAGACTCACATTCTGAAATTGGATGATACTGTCTATAGCAGTGGTTCTTAACCTGTGGGTCACGACCCCTTTGGGAGTTGAACCCTTTCACAGGGTCACCTAAGACCATCAGAAAACACAGATAGTCACATTATGATTTATTATAGTAGCAAAATTTCATTTATGAAGTAGCAACAAAAATAATTTTATGGCTGGGGGTCACTACAATATGAAGAATTGTAGTAAAGGATCACAACATTAGGAAGGTTGAATCACCGGTCTATAGGAACTTAAATTTTTATTTAATTTTTTTCAGGTGTATGAGTGCTTGCCTGCATGTATGTATGTGTACCACATGCACTCCTGGTGCCCACCGAGGCCAGGAGAGGGCGCTGGATCCCCTGATCTGGAGTTACAGATTGTTAGCTACTGTGTTGGTGCTGGGAACCAAACCTGGATCTTCTTTATGAACATAAGTGCTCTTAAGCAATGAGGCATCTCTCCAGCTCTGACACTTCATTTTTACTACTCTTCACACTAATTAGTATCAATTATTTAAAAATTTTAGTATTCAGGTTCTTCTTTTTTAAAATTAAAGACAAGATCTCACTATGCAGCCCTGACTGGCCTAGAAAAGGCTATGTAGACCAGATTTGCCTTAAACTCGAGAGATCCTTTCTAGTGCTAGGATAAAGGTATGTGCTACCGTAGCTAGCTAACACGATGAATTAACTTAAAATCTGAAGAAGACAACATGGAATTAGAAGCAAGTATAACACTAAAATTAATTTGAATTTTAAAATTCCTATTTTTCTGAAGACATAATAATTAGGTTCTTAGGTTGGCCCTAAAAAGCCTATTAATTGAATAAATTTCCTAAAATGGAGATAGATTATTTCTTTTATTCTAACCACAAATTGTAGCTCAGTGGTCGAGTCTGCCTAGCATGCACGAAGTCCTGGCTAATCCCTAGCACCTTCCATACCTCTCAAGAACATTTCCACCTATAGTCTTAACACTTTATACTCTAACTTGACATTTCTTGGGCGATGCATATTTTTAAACCAAATCTCTATGATGGAGACTAAAATCACTAACAAAAAAATTTCAAGTCACTTTTAAAAAACTCTATTTTTACATAATTTATATTATTTGAAGAATGGATAGTAATACATTTTGGTGATTTTTTTTTTTTTTTTGAACATCACACAGAAAGAAATAGTTAAAAAAAATTTACTAGAACAAATGTCTAGATTAAGCCAGGAAGCAGTATCTATGCATTATTTAAAATACATCTTACCCAAAAAGCTCATCTTTTAAAAAAAATTTTGAGTTTTTTCTATGAGCCTATCAATTTCATTATGTCAGTCCATAAAGTTCCAAAAAGAAGTAATTTTGAATTATTTAAATTTAAAGATAAGAAGATACTCACCAAGTGGAGCTTTGAGGAAACGCCGTTCAATGCCCTGTTCTATCTGAAAGAGGGCCATGGCCAGATAATGGACCACATTGCTCACTGACTGTGGTGTACTGGTGTTAGTTGAGATGGTATTTGGAGTTTCTGTTTTAATCCCCAAAAGTCTATAATTAAAATAAAAACAGTTTATGATGCAGAAAACTCACAATCAGGTGAAACTTGGACTTACTCATTCTTCTAAGTTTGTGTAGCGTGTGGAGGTCAGGACAGCCTCAGGTGCCAGCTGCCGCCTTCTCCCTTCTGTGAGACAAGGTCTTCTGTCACTTGCCTTGCAGATGCCAGGATGGCTGGCATGAACTCCCAGGAATTCTGTCTTTGCCTCCCATCTTGCCAGTGAGAGCACTAGAAGCATGTGCCTAGCTTTGTGTGAGTCCTGGGGATTCTAACTCGGGTCCCCACTTGCTTGGCAAGGGCTCTATCCACAGCCCATCTCCCCAGACAGCAAAGGTTTATCGACACCTATGCAAGAATGTTTCCAGCCTTAAAGAGCTATCACAAGTGAAAGGATAGCAGAGGTCTACTTAGGACAGAAGGCTCCTAGTCAGAGAGAAGGCTGAAGAGGGAAGGCTTCTGGGAAAGATTTCAGAGAGGTGTGGGTGACAGACCTTAAAGCCATGGGCAGTTTATCACTATTGTTCTTGCTTCAACTACTAAGTCCCCCTACCCCTCACTAGGTGTAAGCCTCCACAGTGTAAAAAGATCACTTACAAAGCCTTTTCCCATGTTCTTCCCCACAGGAAACTTCCTATAGTCCTTTTTCTGCCCCCAACCTGGGTCTCACTATTTGGGTGTCCCTGGAGCCTTCCATATAGCTTTAGGTTGGTCTTAAATTCGCAATCCTGCTGCCTCTTTCCTCAAGTTAGGCCCTCTCACTGTAGTCTCTGTTCTTTCAGGACAAGGAAGGCCCCTATAACAGTTTCACATCTTTCCAACATTCTCTTCTACAGGAGAAGCTGCTTAGAAGTATGAACCAGCCAAAGTGACCTGGCTGACACAGAAGTGTGTACTTTAATGAGTTGTCTTATGGTTGCATCAGTACAAAGTGAAGCAACAGTGTGAAGTGCTGAAAAAGATGACCTCAAGGGAGAGATTTATGAAGGATCTCTCTTCTCTTCTCTTCCCCTCCCCTCCTCTCCTCCACAGTGTTCCATAACTGATCTACACATTACCCCACCTCAGAATGTACTCATTCATTTAGTGAATTTGTATGTTGTGTGGGGCACATATACCACAGTGCACATAGAGAAGTCAGAGGATAACTTTGACAGTCACTTCTCTCCTTCCACCTTGTTGAGACAGGATCCTGCTGTGTACTCCAGACAGGCTGGCCTGCAAGTTTCTGGCCAATTCTTCTCTACCTACTTCTGTCTCTCCATAGGAGGACTGGGTTTGCAGACACATGACACGGTTATCTTTAAATGGCTTCAGGGGTCCAAACTTAGGTTATCAGGCTTGTACTGCAAACAAACACTTTTACCCATTGTGCGAGGAGGAGGAGGACCAGAGTTCAGACACCCAGCACCCACATCAAAAGGTAGGCATGGCAGCACGAGACAGGTAGGTACCTGCAGTTCACTGGCCAGCAAGCCGGGCTGAAATAATGAACTCCAGGCTCAGAAGAGGCCAGCTTTAGGGAAGGATATTTGATTTCTATTCTCCACACACATGCACACCCAGCCCAAATAACAACAGAATGAAATTAAACACACGTCCTAAAAAGCCCAAACAAAAGAAGCCAAAAACTAAGATGACAGCAGCAAGCCAGAGCTGAGCATCACGGCAGAAGCGTTTTTACCTGTCTCTTACTATGACTCTTGCTTGTTCAATTTCCATCTCCTCCACATCTTCAGTCACAGTTTTAACGACTCCATTCTCCTTGTTCTCCTCACTTAACAGCTCATATCGTCCACTCTCTAAGGCTGACCTCCAGATGTGCCGATCTGTAACCTGTAATGAAACCCAGTTTACCAACCCTGAAATACAGGGATATGTTACCCCGAAGAGGTATGTACTTATACAGTAAGATTAACTCATGTACATTCTAGAACACAGGAATCAAAAAAGACATCTAAAAAAATATAGTTATTGTACTCAGGAAGGAGGCTTAGGCAGGAGGACCAACAGGCAAGCCAGGGTTATTAAAAGGAATCATCTCATAGCCCAAAATAAGTAAATAAAAATGAAGTTATTCAATGATGTAATAAAATTTATGTAAGTGTAGATGAAAGCTTTAGTACTTTAGTCTTAAAAATCTTATTTTGGCACATGTCTTTAATCCCCAGCACCCAGGAGGCAGAGGCAGGTAGATCTCTGTGAATTTGAGGCCAGCCTGGTCTACAAAGCGAGTCCAGGACGGTCAGGACTACAAGAAAAACCCTGTCTCAAAAAAACCCAAAAAAAAAATCTTATTTTGTGTGTGTGTGTGGGAGGACTTACTATGTAGCCCCAAACCAGCCTTGAACTCATGGTGATCCTCCTGCTTCAACTTCTAAAGTATTAGGATTACAAGTGTGAGCCGTTTTGCACAACTTTATAATCAATTTTTTTGTTTTATTTTTTGAAACAGGCTTTCTCCATGTAGCTCAGGCTTGTCCTACAGCTCACTTTGGAGACCAGGCTTGCTTCAAATTCACAGAGATTCACCTGCCTCAGCATCCCAAGTGCTGGGAATAAAGACATCTGCCACCATGCCCAGCTATGAACAATTTTTTAAAATTTAAGTGTATGATTGTTTCATCTGTGTGTAAGTCTATGTACCACTTAAGTGTCTGATGTCTGGTGGCCAGGAGAGTGTGTCAGACTGGGACTGGAGTTCCAGAAGGCTATGAGGCTGGGTCCTCTGGAAGAGCAGTCAGTGCTCTTGAACACTGAGCCATCTCTCCAGCCCCTTTATAAATGATTTCAAGTTGGCCATAGTGTAAAAATGACAAGTGATGGTAAAGGCACGAATATAAACAGGCATGGTGATGCAAGCCTGTAATTCCAGCAGGAAGATGGAGAGTTCTAGGCACTGAGGGCAGTGTTAGATCTGTCTCACAGATAAAGAAACCAACGGCAGGAGGTGCACTTTACTGGAGTGGTATGTAGCTGTACTACTGGGGGTTGAGGGGACAGCCAACAGAGAAGGCAGGAGTTGATTAAGCAAGATGAAAATATAAAACATTTAGAAATAGTCACACAAACATGAGGAAGACCAACCTTGACTGCTCCTAATGTCCCTTGATAGATTCTGTCTTCAATATCCAAAAGAAAGTCCCTGAGCCTGAGCTCCAGCTGCCTCTCTGCAGACATCTGTGCTGTGTCGCATGTACTGGAAGAGCGTCCCCGAGAAGAAACAGGCTTGCTGTCAGCCTGAGGTTTGTCTGAAATAACCATCAAGCATCTTTATTAACACTTTCTCTGTAAAAACATAACATGAGCAGAGGTGCGGTGGTGAATGCCTTTAACCCCAGCACTCGGGAGGCAGAAGCAGCAAGACCAGGACAGCCAGGGCTACACAGAGAAACCGTGTCTCAAAAAACCAAACCAAACCAACAACAACCCCCCCAAAACAAGCCCCCCAATATAATGACATAATTTTGAGAAAATTGACATAAAAGCACAAATTCTCAGTAGTTACAACCATAAGAGCATTATATGATACACTTTTGAGATAATCAACATGAAAGCACCATGAATCCTTAATAGTTATAATCACAATCTGGTAAAGGCCCTTGTCTTAGGGTATCTATTGCTGTGATAAAACAGCACGGCCAACAGCAACTTGGGAAGGAAAGGGTTACTTTCAGCTTACACCTCTCAGAAAGGAAGTCAGTGCAGGAACAGAAGCAGAAGCCATGGAGGAGTGCTGCTCGTTGACTGCTCATTATTTGCTTAACCTGTTTTCTTATACTCCCCAGGACCACCAGCCTTGGCATGGCAGTGAGACGGGCCTTCCCACTCCCACCCATCAGTCAGGAAGCCCTACTTCCCTACTGATGATCTTATGGAGGCATTTTCTCAATTAAGAGTCTTTTCTTCCCAGATGACCTTAGCTTGTGTCAAGTTGACATAAAACTAGTCATCAGAGCCTTGTATCCAGAACATACAGAAAACTCTTACAGTTCCATAAAAAGACAAATAATCCACTTATAGAACGGGCAAAAAATGTGTATAGACATTTCTTTAAGGAAGATATACCAGTGGACCTCCTCCAGTGAGGCTTCACATTCCTTAGGATGGCTGAAATAGAAAGATAATTTACAAAGAAATAAAGAAGAACCTTCATACACCATGGCTGGGAAAACAAACGCATAGCTGCTTTGGCAAACAAACTAGCAGTTCTTCGAGTATTAAAGTCATTACATGGCAAATTAATTTTACTGCTAGGTATATATACTTAACAAATAAGAATGATGGACACAAAAACTTGTATGTAAATATTTATAGCAGCATTTCCCATAATAGTAGAAAGGGGGAAACAAAACGCACACCTATCCACATATGGATAAATTAGTATATATACACAATGGAATATTATTTGGCCACAAGAAGTAATGAAGTTTTGAGAACATTAGAAGCATTGTACTTATGATGCTAACCACAAATGATGATATGCTTCCACTCATATGAATGTCAAGAGTGCAGACCGATCTGTGAACTGAAGACCAGCTTGGTCTATAGAATGCAACCACGGCCATTGTGAAAACCTGTCTCAAAAAACCAAAACCAAACCAACCAACCAACCAAACAAAAAGGAATGTAAAGAGGAAATTTTAACAGAGACTGAAAGACCTGTAGTTGTCCAAAGTTAGAGACAGTGTGTGTGTGTTCTGACACTGTACAGTATATGCAAACTATCCTGTGTCCACTTCCCATCTTACTGCAGGAATGGCATTACAGAGCCACACCACCTCATCTGGCTTTTTATGTGGGTTCAGGACCTGCCCTCAGGTCATCAGGCAAGAGCTTTTAGCTTGCTGAGTTAATTCCCTGGCCCACAAAGATTCTTTTTGAAGCAACAAAAATGTTTTAAGCTGTACTGTGGGGATGACTGTCCATATTTGTGAACATACTGAAAACCACTGAACTGTATACTTTCAATTGGTGAGTGTCTGATCTGTTGAAAAAGTACGAAAAATAGTCTAAATTGAGGCCTCACCAGAAGGGGGAGCCATGCCCCAATACTGTTTGGATAGCCAGGAACCGGAAGTTGGATGGCCCAGAGCTCTAGCATAGAACCAAACACAACTGCCTCCACACCCCCTCCCCAAGTCAATGAAATGATTCCTAACAATATTCTGTTATACCTATACGTCAATGTCTAGCTTAATCACCATCAGAAAGGCTTCCTCAGGCATAGTGGTGCACACCTTTAATCCCAGTGCTGGGGTGGGGGGTGGGACATGCAAAGGCAGGCAGATCTCTGAGAGTCTGAAGCCAGTGTTACACAGAGAAACCCTGTTTCAAATGACAAACAAACAAACAAAAAACCCAACAGAAAAGAAAAGCTTCCTCCAGCAGCCGAAGGGAGCAGGTGTGGACCCTCAGCCTAACAGTAGGCAGAGTTTGGGGAACCCTGAGGAAGAGAGGAGAAAGGATTGTAGGAACCAGAGGGGTTGAGGACACCAGGAGAACATGGCTCACAGAATCAACTAAGCAGGGCTCATGCAGGTTCACAGAGACTGAGGCAACAGTCATGGAGACTGCATGGGTCCTGTGCTACACGGTGGTTGTTAGCTTGGGGTTTTTGTGGGACTGACTCCTAACAGAGGGAATGGGGACTGTCTCTGGCTCTTTTGCTGCTCTTGGGACCCTTTTCCTCCTACTGGGTGGCCTCATTCAGCCTTGATACGAAGGTTTGTACTTAGTCTTATTGCAACTTGTTACGCTGTGTTCAGCTGATATCCCTGGGAGACCTGCTTTTTTATGGAGGGAAATGGAGAAGGAATGTATTTGGGGAAGAGAGGGAAGTGGGAGGAGAACAGAGAGGAACAGAGAAAGGGGAAACAATGGTAGGGATATATTGTATGAAAGAATAATGAATAAAAAGAAAAAAATAAAAAAAAAAGCAGGAGCTGGAAAGATGGCTCAGCAGTTAAGAGCACTGTCTGCTCTTCCAGAGGTCCTGAGTTCGATTCCCAGCAACAACATGGTGGCTCACAGCCATCTGTAACATGATCTGATGCCCTCTCCTGGCATGCAGTGTACATGCAGATAGAACACTCATATACATAAAATAAATAAACCTTAATAAAAGAGAATATAAAAAGTGCGACATAGTAACAAGCCTCAAATGTAAGCAGTCCAAGACTCGCACTGCTGGAACTCATACCATGAGATGCTTCTTTCTCCTAGCTGCCATCAGTGTGTCAGCCTCCCACAGTAAGTACTGTTTCCTGATCTGCCCCGGCAGCCACCCTATCTCCACTCTATCTTCATGCTTCTTGATAGGACTCAGTCAAAACCTTAATCCCACTCACTGGTGCATCTTCAAAACTGCTGGCACCTTAGTCTTGGGTGGAGAGAGAATGTAGACGAGTAGTAAAGGCCCCCTGGGTGTGTCTGTGAAAGTCTCTAGACCTCAGTGATACGCCTGACAGTAGGCAGTAGGAGAGGGTCAAAGAACCACCTTGAACATGGGTGGCTGGTGCAGGCCCAGGTGAAATAAAAGGGGGAGGGAGAGGAAGCCAGTTACGGCAGGTCTTCTGTTTCCAAGCGACTACTGTGCCACTCTCCTACTCCTGTCAACTCCCAGCCTCAAGCTGTTTGGTGCAGGGATTTTGTCACAAGAAGCAAAGCTGAATGACACAAGTAGTCAGTCCACTGTCAAAGAGTGAGAAGACCTGCTCTCACTGTACATGGTTCCTCATAATCCAAACACAGGCATTTTGAAAACCCTGTCTGCATGAATATATGCCCACTGTTGAATCTGCAAACTAATCGCAGGTCAGAATGAAAGCTAACATATTTTAATATTATGTGTAACAGCTTGAAATAGGTTTAATCCAAGCATGGTGGTGCATGCCTTTCATCCTAGCACTCGGGAGGCAGAGGCAGTCAGATCTCTGTGAGTTCAAGGCCAGCCTGTTCTATAGTGAGGTCCAGGACAGCCAGAGATATGTAGAGAGACCCTGACTCAAAAAAACAAAACAAACAAAAATTTACCTGAGAAATGGAATTTCTCTTCAGAGAAGTGGGCCAGCTGTGCACATATTCTGCTCTTCTCCTGCAACAAGGTTTCTTTTAAGGCACTTTCTCTGTGTCCTCTGGAGTTGAGTGCTTCAATAAGCTGGTCTAGCTGCTCACAGGAACTGTAAAAGCACCACCGATTTGGCTTATGCACTGGTTTTGGCAGAAGTACAGAATCGCCGAATGGACCTTGGTCAAGGCTGGAGGTAGATTCAGACATGAAGGGCTCTTCGGTTTTAACCGATACCTGAGGACCGTGAGACGGGGCACTGCTATGACATGACGACGGTCGAGGCAACAGCATGTCTTCAGTGAGACCTGAGTAATCCTCTTCTATGAACAAGCCAGGAATAGAAGGGAAGATCCAGTACCGCCTGTACAAGCGGTCTCGCCCCAGCGGGAAGATGTTAGTACAGGAGATGGCGCTCTGGATCTTGTCTAGGAGTTCGCGCTCTTTCCGCTGGTGCTCTTGTCTCAGAGCGTCTTCTGCGTCAGCACTCAGAGGCTCCTGCTTTATACAGTAGTCCATCTCTTCTTGCTTTATACATTGTTTAACTCCATTTTGTCCGGCTTTCCCTGTGTTGAAATAAAATGTATCATCACCATTTTTGTTGTTAAGATTTATTTATTTATTATGTATACAGTGTACACCTGCAGGCCAGGAGAGGGCACCAGATCTCATTATAGATGGCTGTGAGCCACCATGTGGTTGCTGGGAATTGAACTCAGGACCTCTGGAAGAGCAGTCAGTGCTCTTAACCTCTGAGCCATCTCTCCAACCCCATCATTACTTTATTTCCCTTGGGTTTTTGTTGTTGTTATTGTTTGAGACAGGGTCCCCTTATGTAGACCTAGCTGCCGTAGAGCTCACAAGAGATCCATCTGCTTTAGCTTTTAAAGGCCTATGCCATCATAGCCAGCCTCACTATGTTTTAAATTTTCAATAAAGAAATATGAGACACACCAGGAGGTGGTGGCACATGCCTTTAATCCCAGCACTGGGAGACACGGGTAGGTGAATCTCTGCATTTGAGGCCAGTCTGGTCTACCAAGTGAATTCCAGGACAGCCAGGGCTACACAGAAAAACCTTGTCTCAAAAAACAAAACAAAACCAAAACAACAATAACAAACAGAAAGAAATATATGACATTAAGCTAACCATGATTTACTGTGTCATTATGGACTGGACTGTATTTTACAGTGGCTGGATTTGAAGCGGGAGACTTAACTGGCCAGGATTGGTGTCCTAAGAACAGGACAAGTACATCTCCTCCTCTCTGGCATGCAGAGAACAAGCTGTGTGAAGATACAACAAGAGATCTTTGTGTGTAGGCCTGCACATTGCTTTAATATAGTAAAGAGTAAAAATCAGTAAAAACAGACTCAACACAACTTGCTAGGGGCTGGAGAGATGGCCTAGCAGTTAAGAGCACTGACTACTCTTCCAGAGGACCTGGGTTCAATTCCCACCATCCACATGGAGGTCACAGAAACTCCAGTTCCAGAGGATCTGGCACCCTCACATGCATGCACACAGGCAAGACACCAGTGCACATAAAATGAAAAAATAAATGTTAAAAAACTTGCTAACTAAACTTTGAAGTTATTCAGGATGCAGAGGCAGGTGAGGCCAGCCTAGTGTACACATTGAGTTCTAACCCAGCCAGAGCTACAAAAATGAGATCCTATCTCAAACTTCCCCAACTGCCACCCCCAAAAAATGTGAAGTTTAGGAGATAATGATCTATGATTGGCACAGTGGGTCAGGTCTATAATCCTAGCACTTGGGAGGTAGAGGGGCAGGAGTAGGATTTCAAGGCCATCCTTGGCTACATAGCATGTTCAATGTTTCAAATAAACTGGAAGAGGAAAAAAAGAGCATGAAACTGACCTGTGAAAGAGCAAACAATATTGTATCTCTTCCTTAAATGACATATGAATAAAGAACTTTCATAAATATACTATGTCAGGGGCACTATCACATCTGTCATCCCTTTACTTAGGATGACTTCAAGTTTGAGACCAGCCTCAGCTATAAAGCAAGTTCCAGGCCCAACTGGGCTATGTAGTAACGCCTTGTCTTGATGCAATATAAACAAAACAATCCAATAACTACAGTAATGTTTTTCTTTTTTGTTAAAGATTTGTTTGTTTATGATGTATACAGTGCACATCAGATCACATTATAGATGGTTGTGAGCCACCATGTGGTTAGCTGGGAATTGAACTCAGGACCTCCGGAAGAGCAGTCAGTGCTCTTAACCTCTGAGGCATCTCTCCAGCCCAACAGTAATGTTTTTCACAACATCATTTTATAACAAAAAATGTTTTTACAATCATGAAGGCAGATGTTTAAGATACCACACAGACATGGTGACATACCATCACTCAGAGGTAAAGGAAGGAGAGTCAGGAGTTCAAGGTCAGTCCTGGCTACATAGGAGCGCAAGGCTGTCCTGAATCAAGACCTAGCCATGAAGCAGAAACACAGTCTTGCTGGCAGTGAACTGACAGATACCTCTTGTGCTCCTTTTATGGGATCCTGGATCTTCTTCATCTTCAGTGGCCACATCAGGGTCCAGATCTTTCCGTTCTATTTCTTTGCTCTCAGTACTAATATCAAAATCTTCCCTTCCTTCTTCCCTGAAAGAAAAAGGAATGACCTTAAAGTCTGGAGAAAGTATAAGTAAGAGGAGTGTAGGGACCTGGGTTCAATTCCCAGCATCCACATGGAGTTCTCAGAAACTCCAGTTCCAGGAGATCTGGCACCTCACACACACGCACACAGGCAAGACACCAATGCACATAAAATAAAGAATAAATGTTAAAAACCTTGCTAACTAAAATTTGAAGTAACGGGCTGGAGAGATGACTCAGAGGTTAAGAGAACTGTCTGCTCTTCCAGAGGACCTGAGTTCAATTCCCAGCAACCACATGACGGCTCACAACAATCTATAATGAGATCTGGTGCCCTCTTCTGGCTTGCAAGTATAAAGCACACATATACAGTAACTCAATCATCAATCTTAAAATATTTTTTTTGAAGTTACTCAGGAGGACAAGAAGTGTAGGGATAAAGACAGAACAGAGATTGAGAATGGGAAACCAGTGAGTGGCCCAACTTGAGCTTCTGTTAACGATACCGTTCTATGCTCACAGACAGGAGCCTAGCATAGCGGTCTTCTAAGAGGCTTCATGAGGCAGCTGATGGAAGCTTGAGGAGTTTTGTGGAAGAGTGGAAGGAAAGGCTCAGGGAGCCAGAGATGTCAAGGACACAAGAAAACCTACTGAGTCAAATAACCTGGGCCCATGGAGGCTCACAGAGACTGAACCACCAACCAAAGAGCATGCATGAGCTGGACCTAGACCCCTACACATATATAGCAGATGTGCAGGGCCACTATGTTACTCTCTAACAATGAAAGCAGGGGATATCTCTGTATCTATCACCTGCCTTTGGATTCCTTCCCCTAGCTGGACTCCCTTGTCTGGCCTCAGTGGGAGAAGATGCACTTATTCCTGCTATGACCTGGGGTGCCAAGGTGGGTTGGTCCCCCTTAGGGGTCTCCCCTTCTCTGAGAATGAGGAGAGAATAGAATGGGGAAGGGGTTGAGGGCAGGACTGGGAGGAGAGGGGGAGGGGCTGGAATCAGGCTGTAAGGCGATTAAGTAAATAAGTAGAAAAAAAGAAATTAAGGAAAAAAATTAAAATACCAAAAAGGTGTGTTGATGTATGACTGTAATTCTAGCTCTTGGCAAAGTTGAATCAGGAGTTCTAGGGTGGCTATGGCTACATGAAACCCTGTCAAAACCACAAAGACAGGGACAAGTGGATATTTGTTTGTTTAGACAATATGAGCTGTAACTCACTGTGTAGCCCAGGCTGACCTTAGTTCAAGCTCACAACAACCATCCATCTTCAGCCTCCAGAGTGGGATTACACATGAAAGCCACCATGCCTGGCTTCTTTTTGGAAAACTGAGAAGAGGCTGCGCTGTAAATCAGTGGGAGGGCCCGTGCTTAACACCTTCCAGAGCCTGGGTTTAGTCCCCAGTAAAAAAAGAAACCAAAATAACAATTTATAATATTGTGAACATCATGCATTTAATTTAGTCCCAGCACTTGGGAGGCAGAGAGAGGCAGATCTGAGTTTAAGGGCTACGTAGAAAGATGGTGCAGGCTATTCGACCATACTGGGAAACTGGCTTGTATACTGGAAAAACCTGTTTCTAGTGTGGTGTGGCTCAGCCCTAGCACACACTTTTAATGCAAGAGCTTTCTGTAAGCAAGAGCTAAATAAAGTTAAGCCTAGATCAAGAGGTGGAGCAGGTGACCAGGTGACAGGAAGTGAACATAGGAAACAAACTAGACAGTGAGAGGAAGTCGGAGAGAACACAGGAAGTAGAAAGGAGGGACAATCAGTTTGGAGGTTTTTAAGACAGCATGCAGTAGAAAAGGCTTTTTCCTTCTGGGACTTTGGTGAAAGAGGAAGGTCAGCTGGGTGCTTTCTCTGTCTCTCTGAGCTAGTGGGCTTTCACCCCAGTATCTGGCTTCTGAGTCTTCATTGGTAAAATTGAACATTGAGATTTTGTTTTAAAAACAACAGAAAGAACCAGCTTCAAAAACCCAAAATAAACAATCTGGTTTTATTTTTAAAAAAAGGAAAAGAAAAGGGAATCACCATTTCAACACATACAATTTAGTGATTTTTAGCATATTTACAAGATTGCCTATGATGGTCTGAATGTGACTAGCCCCATAGGCTCATATATTTGAAAGTCTAGTCCCTAGTTCTAGACTGTTTAGGAAAAGATTAGAGGAGGTGTGTCGCTGGGGGGTGGGCTTAGAGGTTTCAAAAGACCAGCCAGCAACAGTCTTTTTCTGTATAGGGATGTAGAAGACATAGACCTATTTGTTTATACTTTCATCAGTTGATGAACATTTAGTTTGTTATTTTTTACAATTTACAAGTTACTGTTAGGAATAATACTAAGCCAAGTGTGATGGTATGCACCAATAATCTTAATACTTGGGAAGCAGAGGCAAGAGGATTCAGTTTGAGGCTATCTTGGTATTCAAAAAGATGACAGAAATCAACCTTCCAATTTAACCCCTGATCTTCTGTAAGTCTCAGAGGCACTGTGAAACAGTGTACCTATGTTTGTGGTGGCTGTTGAGCAGAGAAGGAAATAAACTATTTAGGGAAGAAACATCACTGGTTAAAAATAACCCATTGAAAGCTTTCTGGGAAGTTACCATTTACAACATGGATTTTAAGAGAAAGTGAGTTTTTATATTTTCAAAACTTTAGCTAAAAATTAACATGTGTATATTTAAAAATCTATACATAAATTTCATAGGCTTTTTAATATAATTATAGAAAATTATTTTTTTAAACTCTGAAAGCATTTTAGAGTTTCAGGTGTCTGACTTTTATCCTTATTCTTTATGTATATGAGGTGAATAAAGCAAGCCATATGAGGAGTGAAATCCAAACATACCCTAGATCTGCAGTTGAATTTTGCTGCTCATCCTCCTTCAGTTTTTCTTGTTTCTCTTTCATTTTCTGTTCTTGTTCCTTAAGTTTTTCTTCCTTCCTTCTACGTATTCTGAAAGTCAAATAAAAGACTGCGGTCCATCTGACGCAAAGGTGCTTTTCACTTAGCATCTTTCTTTTATTGAGCTATAGAAAATACTCAGAATGCTGTGACAAACTATTTTGGGGAAATCCACCCCATGCTCTTTAGAAGCACCCAACAAGAGCACAAGCTGGTGCTGTGTCCACAACATGAGCTTTAATCAGGGAGTCAGAGTGCGTGGTGCTTACCGAGCAGCTGTGGCTTCTCTCTCTTTCCGGTGTTGCTCTGCTTTGAGCTCTCGGAACTCCTGCTTAGCCTGTCGTAATACGTCAACGTAATCTTCAATGAAATCCCTAGTAGAAACTAGGGTTAGTAGCTTCCCACAGAGAGCATGAAGTATCTTCATTTTTTCTCCTGCCAAAATGGATTAATTTCTGTGTTATCAGTAAGGAAAAAAGGAACTGTGTATGACAATTTGTAACTCAATGGTAAAACGCCTAATGAAGAACAAGGAGCAGCAGATGTGGTGGCACGTTTGTTTAGTGCCAGCATTTGGGAGGAAAAGGCAGGCAGATCTTTCTGAGGTTAAGGCCAGCTTGGTCTACACAGTGAATTCCAGGTCAGCCAGAGAGACATAGGGAGACACTGCCTCAAAACAAACAAACCAAAAACCAATCAACCAAACAACTCTAACACCAATAATGAACTGCTTTTTCTTATTCTCTTTAATAACTGATTTATCATCTGGAGTTTCTTTTCGGCTTGTTACTTTTCTGAATAAAAGAGATGGGTAGGAAGTAAGCAGGTTAGAAAAATCCCAACTCGCAGTTTACCTGGTGTCAAATCATACACAGAAGTGCTGGACAGTTTTTTTACTAGGCTAGGATTGCTTAATCGAAGCTCCATGCAGGCGTCATCTGTAGCATCGAATCCTCCTCGTTTCTGGTATCGGTACTTTGCATTTGCTGATGTTACATCGGCACCTGAAGCTAATATGTGCAGTCTGAGGATTTCAGAGAGAGTGCAGCTATCAAGATCCAAGCTTTTCAAACTGCAGCCTATATTATTGAAAATGAAACAGTCATTTAGAAAATAGACAATGAATACTCAGCAATGTAAATGTACCTTTATAAATTAAAATGAAATGCCAAACAACAACAAAAAATAAAGCCCACACATACCCTGGTGTAACTGTGGCCATGCAGCGGCCAAGGATGCAACTGCAGACAGTGCAGATTTTGTGGGGTCTGCGTCCTCATCCAAAGCCTCTGTTAGATCTTTAAGGAGATAAATACTTTATTCTAGTGCAGGAGTATTTAGGAAGAATGCCCTTTTAAAACGATGAACGAAACAGCTTAGCATTCAGGGACCTCAGAAGAACCAACACCCAGCACAGCGTTAATCACATTCTTGGTCTCCACCAAAGCAACAGAGCCTAGAACACAGACTTTAAGACTAACATTTCCTTACAGAGCACACAAGAAAATTTCCAAATTACCAGCAAGGTGCACTTACATATTCCAAAATGGCAAAATGTATTTTAGAATTTAATCACTCGTTTAATATAACCTTAGGAAGTCTACTTTGAAAGTTGAGTAAAGATACCCAATATTATAAACACCTTAAGGTTGAATCACGACACAGCATAGATTGTAATTATCACAAAACTGGCCCAAAAAAACTGCCAAAAGAACTTTTACAGCCAGCACTGTTATCAATTATTTATGCTTTTCATTAAAATTTCCTCACTTTCAGAATTTTTCAATCTAAGAAACACCGGGAAGATTTCCCTTTATTTTCTCAAAGAACTGCTTTAGCTTTGAAAACTATTAGTTACAGCAAAACCAAACAGCAAATCTATTGGTATAAATATATAAGCATCATATAAACAACTCTTCCCAATTATAATACACAGATAAAAAACTCCAGTGCCTCATGCTTGCAGAAACAAAAACCAAACAAACCAACTAGCCGCTGTATTACAGTACAGTGTCTACAAGTTACTCTAAGCAACAGGCCATGCTCTGGTTTTAACACTGCCAGTAACTACTGGTATACATCCTTTAGACAAGTCACTTAAGTTGGCCTTTACTTTCTAGAAAAGCAGTTTGTAAGTACTTCAAGTATTTACTAGCAGATCAATATAAGAAAAGCATTTGTTAAAATGTGTGAGAAGGAGAGAAATCTGTCCATCCATCTTGTCACCTCTCCTGCACTACCACCAATGACCTCAGGCTAATCTGAGTCCGTGCTTCCATTGTTCTAGCATGTGATTCAATTGGCAAAGTTTCCAGGTTGATAAAATGAACTTTAGAGAATGAAGTGAGTAACTTTTCCAAGGAAATGGCAACTCTGGGGTCAAGCCTGATCACAATTACTGATGATGTTAAGATACAAAGTGTACACAGGACCACAGAGAAGTTACTTGATTAAATTTAGTACAAATGCTGAAGTCTCACCTACCAGACCTAACTCAAGTGGCACACAATATATTTTTCCTACAAGGCAAATACTAGACCTAAAACTTTACAAATCCTCTGGAACAGGAGTTACAGACAGTTGTTAGCTTCTGTGTGGGGGCTGTGATTCCGACCAGGGTCCTTTGCAAGAGTAGCCAGTGCACTAGGCTGTTGAGCCATGTCTCCAACTCAAAACATGTATTCTTCAGCTGCATCCTGTACCATATGGACTCTAGAGAATTCTAAGTACCTTTAAAAAATTATCCCCTAGGTTCTTTCTTACAAGAGAGTATGGCTAAGATGTATCCAGTATAACTGCACAAAACAGTTGTATTCATTAGATTTTTGTTTTATTTTGAGACACGGTCTCTCTATATAGTCCTGGCACTGAGCTATATGCATAGATCAGGCCAGCCTCAAATTCACAGAGACTCTCGTCTCCGCCTCCCTTACTATTACATGTATACCTATTATTATAAGTGCTGGGATTAAAGGTGTGCTCCACCATGCCTGGCTTTATTAGATCATTTTAATGTATAAAGAGTTACATACAATTCCAGCACTCAGTAATGATATTTGCCCCCGCCCCAAAAAACACTCAAAACTGTTCTATTTAAGGAGTGTGCTCTTATCCTTCAAAATAACTTTGAACTCATGGTATAAAACAAAAGTTAGGAAATTGGTTATGGTAGAACATGCTTGTGACCCAGCACTTAGAAAGTGGAGTAAGGAGGCAGTAGTTCATGGTCAACCTCAGCTACATTGCAACATGGACAGATACTATCTCAAACCATCAGTAGCAACAACAAAAATACTAAAGGCAGGAATATAGGAACTGATGGCTAGTACAAGATTTTTAAAACTGACAAAATGTCTAAGATTTGATATAAAACAGATATCCTAAGGGCTAATAAAATTAGACATGGGCAATGTTAAGAAGAAAAATAACTAGTTTTTTAATTTGTTGCCTATTTTGAGATAAAATAATATAATAAATATAATATAATATAATATAATATAATATAGGGTTATAGTTTAGACTGCCTAAATTTGTGGTCTATTACCTCCTTACTAGCCGTGTTTCTTTTAGCTACATCTGTTTCTTTGCATGGGATATAAAACAGTCAAAGCGGAAGTTAAAGCTGGTAACAAAAACACCAACCACTTTCTAATTTTTTTCCTTTGTATTAACTGATTTCCCCACACAAGTTCCTTCTCATTCTTTGAAAAAAAAAAATCACTGTGTTATTACATGTGCGTGCGTGCCTGTGTGAGTGCAGGTGTGTGTGTAGAGGTCAGAGGGCAAGTCCTTTAGGTGCTGGTTCGACCATAACTTTACCAATAACTATAGTGTTACTGGCTAACACAACACAATGGCTATATGAATACTTTTATTTGACTGACTGAATCACCTAAGATGAAAACGTGGCAGTCATGCTGCTAAAACAACCTTTATATGGAACCTACAGTGATCAGCACTTCAGCTGGAGAGTACATTCACTTCGACTCAGACCATAAAATCAAGAGGGCAGATAGATGCAGATTTATCAATATCCCATCGATCCAGGATCGGGACACAGAACTCAAAAACTATCTAGGGCTTATCAGAGGTCTGGTACCCTAGGCTGGACTTGAACTCTGTGCTGCTGAGGATGACCTTGATGATCCTCCTGCCTCTGCCTCCCACGTGCTGGCAACATGGCATGCCCTTCCATGGGCAGTTTTATGAAGTCGTGTGCATGCTAGGTAAGCATATCTATACACATAGCTTTTAAATGATGGAAGTAAAGACAGTTTATTAAGAAAATAAAAGGAAAGACACATCTGAGCGTGCAAGTGGACCAGCTGGACCAAATCCAGAGCTCAAAAGACTTGTGAGCAGATTTTTAGTTTTCTAAAGGTTTCTCTAAGACATTTTTCTATGTAAACATATTACTGACATTGGATATTTAAGAGCTTAGAATTTAAATTAAAAAAATCCAAATGTTAGTGTAAAAAATGCCAGACCTACAATAAAATCAGCAATAGTATTTTAACTGAAAGTAGTAATAAAAGTTCAAATTCTCTCAATCAAGAGCAGAGGAAAAGGTTATTTAGCAGAATTTCCTGGGGCATTGAAGATACTAGCTAGTGAGATGCTTCTAAATTACAAGGGAAAATGTAAAGAAACAAAAGGAAGACAACTCAGGAAAAATGTCTCAAGGGCTGTCAGAAACAAGTCACAACAGCGACAACTAGTAATGCATTGTTAGCATAATATAACTTAGCATCAGATAAACAGAATACCTGTATTTTCTAATTACAAAAGAAAAGCTAGTTTTGAAATAATAAAAAAACGGTTTTACTACAAAGCTTCTAGTTCAATCAGCAATGATGTTGAACTCTGACCTTTGGTGTCAGCATCAGTTATCTGCTCTTTGGCTATTTCCTCCTCTTCTTCAGCCATCGCCTGGAAGATTGCAGTCAGGAAGAAAAAAAGCAATTCACACAGTGGGCCTTCACTGTCATTTCCTACAAGAGCTTCCTCTAACACTTCTGTGAATAAAACGTTTAAAAGGAATTTAAAGTTCTGTCATGACTGAAGAAACAACTCCATTGGAAAATAACAAACATTCAATCAACATCAGCCTGTGCAACTGCTCTCAAGTGTTTATGAAAGAAGATCTACATATTATCTAAACCAAAATAGATTATGATTTCAACACAGGAAAAAAAAAAAAAAGCCAAAGCCAGTGCACTAAAGATAGTCAAAATAGCCTCACTGGACCAATAAATATAACATCTAAATTTAAAGTTGAGGCACAAATTTAGCTACATTTAAAAACACACAATTTAGACAAATGTGGTGATGCGTGCCTGTTCCTAAAGTTGGCGGCAGAGGCAGGATTGCCGCAGATGAAGGCAGCTTGTTCTACCAGTCTACATAGCAAGTTCTGGGTCATCCAGGGCTATATAGTAATACCCTGTCTCAAAAATAAAAACAAACAAAATAAATAAATAAAATACTCAATGAGTTATTGTTCCATTGTTCATAAGAGCTATGTGGGGTGCTGTTTACCAAACAGTGCACAGGAGAAGTAATTATCATAACATTGTGTAGGTATTAGATGTTTCTTTTCTTATTTATTTTACCTAAATAGCATTGTTTGGATGCTCTTGATTCATAAGGCACAGTGCTTCATGCCTTAAAACCCTCGCCCAAAAGGAGAAACTGAAGAATCTGAAAACCCTGCTGCTCAATGTTTTCTTATCTTATTAAAATGAAAATGACAGTGCAAATCTGTATTGGAGACTTTCTATAAGCATCTTTAAAAAATTATTGGGTAACATTTCCAAATTTGATTCAAATTCCTCCTCATTTTGGACTCTATTGTAAATGCTTATACAAAGTTTATAAACACAGGTAAATTAGTTATAAATTAGAAGTGGAAAATATTTGTCTGTAAACTCTCACATGCCATTCCTCACTCAAGAGGATCTACTCTCCAGCCCTTACATCCTAGGTCTATAACTTATGAGCCCCAAGCCTAAGAGCAACGGTATCTGTTTCCTAGTAGAAGGTCACATGAAGAGAACTGAGTCACACGCATCTTACACAACTAGGCAGTCAAGCCTTCATATGATCTCAGTCCTAGCTCCCAAAGAGAAGTTGTGTTCAAAGCCCCTACAGAGCTGGGAGAAGTCACTGTCATGTAAACTGCCGTGCAGCCAACAGGTAAGCTGAGTACTTGCCTAAGGTTACTCCCTCTGGAAACTCATCCTGAAGATCAAAAAGTTCCCCAAACGCATTGAGGAACTCCAGAACCATCAGAGCATCACCAAAGACTTCAGGAGGTAGTCGAGTTTTCACTGGCGTTGGTTCTGGAAGTTCCTGCAAAGTTAGACAGTCCATGTAACATCTGAACCATGTGCAGGAACTGAAAGGAGTACATGCCCTAACATATTCTTAACTAGTAAACTGTCCCACGTGCACTAGCGGCTCTCAGCCGCAGATGCTGCCACCCCTACCTTACGAACTTACTCAAGCCTACTCAACCACAGCCCATAAAAAGAACTATGAGGAAAAGATACTTCCTTTACTAAAGATAACCTCAGGCTGAAGCATGTTTCTGACTAAATTTCCTATTCAAAGGATCTTCCATTATGTTCAGATTTTGAAGTCAAACTGTTTGTATCGTCAATGTAAACATTATAATACAGAGGATAACTGACCGCCTACTGATTTAATAAACGACATCCTTACAATGCATGCCTGGCTAGAGCAGTTATTTTATGTCAGGTATCACAAAGACCGGTCAATTATTTTACCAGAATAACCACCACTATAGTAACAATGCAACCCTGGAAAGCCAAGAAAAACATCTGTAGAACTGGCTGTTTCCTTTCAGTTAAATGAGGTACATGTGCTTCTACCAAGAAACAAACATTTCATCTGGGTGTATTCTACAGGTTTATAATCTCAGCACCCAAAAGAGTGACACTAATGAGTGGAAGCTCCAGGCTGCCTGGACTATACAGCGAGGCCTACCTCGTTGTCAAAGGTGTCGGGGGGGAACTATGCCAACCATGTGTGTGTGGGTGTGTACATATATACATGTATATATGTATATACATATATATATGTGTGTGTATGTGTGTATGTGTGTATGTGTGTATATATATATATAAACCAAGCTGGCCTAAGAGTGGAAACTCACATAGATCTATCCACCTGTCCCTGACTACCAACTGCTGGATTAAATGCATGTGTCACCACCCTTGCTCAAATGTAGCCATTAGGCACCTCACTTTCCATTTAGGTCCCTTAGTAAAGGGAGCAGGGGCTGTCTTGAGCATGGACTCTGTGGTCTGCTCTTCGATCACTTCCCCTTGGCAGGGTGGCCTTACCAGGACACAGAGGAAGAAGACTCGGGCAGTCTTAAAAAGACTTGATAGGCTGGGGGCAGTTGGTAGGAGAGGAGTGCTCCCCCTTTCTGAGGACTAGGAGAGAGGGGGAAGAGGGAGAGAGGGTAGGACCAGGAGGAGACAGGGAGGGAGCTATGATTGGAATATAAAAAATAAAAAGTGCAGGCACAGCTGCAATGCTCACTAAACAAATAAATAAAATGCACGTGTCACCATGCCCCGCTCAAGGACTTTGCCAGCAAAGGCACAGAGGACAGACTAAGCACACCTGTTTCTAACACTTCCCACTCATACCTTCAGGTCATCACATTCCATGTCTTCTCTGGGTTTACTCCACTGCTTTAAGTATTCCATATATTTTCGCTTTTCTTCACGTAATTTCTCTCTTTCCTAAAAAGAAAGGTAAATAAAAATCATTGGAAGAGATTTATTAGTCAATATCAACATCACCCCAGAATTGTTAGTAAACACTGGAGCTGAGCAGCTCAACTAGGCGAGTGCTGGCTCAATAGTCAAGAATCCTGGGCTTGATCCTCAACACCATAGAAACTGAGGCTTGGGGACAGCACTTGTAATCCCAGTACCTGCCAGGTGCTGGCAACAATTCAAGATCATCCTTGGCTACAGAGCAAATGTGGGGCCAGCCTAGGTTAGTTACATGAGATCCTGTCTCAGTTAAAACCGAACAAAAATCCCCTGCAACTGAAGCTCCATGCAGATGGTTGTGAGCGCCCATGTGGGTGCTGGAAGAGTGAGTGGCTAGTATCCCCATCCACTGAACCATTTCTCAAGCCCTGTTTTTGTTTTGATTTTTTAAGGCCAAGAATGGAGATGGGAAATAAATGAATCCAAGTGTTATTTATTTATTTATTTATTGGTGTGTATGGTGTATGTATGTGGGAGGGAGACAGAAATCACTATCATTGTCTTCCTCTCTTCTCTCCTCCTGGTCTTGCCCTCCCAGCCTCCACCTTGCAATTAAAAAAATGTGTGTATGTGTCTGCTTATCGTTTATATCATATGTGTGCAGTGCCCACAGAATAGCACAGCAGATCCCCCAGACCTGGCATTACAGTTGTGAGTAGCCCAATGTGGGTGATAGGAACAGAGCTTAAGCCCTCCATGAAAACAGCAAGTGTTCTGGGCACTCAGCACCGGGGGTGGGAGGTGGGGTGTAGAGGCAGGCAGGTCTCTGTGAGTTTGAGGCCAGCCTGGTCTACAGAGTAAGTTCTGGGACAACCAGGGCTACACAGAGAAATGCTGTCTCAATCTCAAGTATGGGGCTGGAGAGATGGTTTAGAGTTAAGAGCACTGGCTGCTCTTCCAGAGGACCCAGGTTCAATTCTCAGCACCCACATGGCAGCTCATAACTGTCTGTAACTCTAGTTCCAGGGAATCCAACACCCTATCACAGACATACATACAGGCAAAACACCAGCGCACATAAAATGAAAATATGTCATTTAAAAAAAAAAGAAAGAAAAGCAAGTGCTCTTAACTACTGATCCATCTCTCCAGCCTACTGACTTAAAATTTTTATTTATTTAATGTGCATGGATGTTTTACCTGTATATATGTCCGTGTACCACATGCATGCCTGATGCCTGTGGTGGCCAGAAGAGGATGACAGATGCCCTGAGCTGGAGTTACAGATGGTTGTGAGCTGCCACGTTGGTGCTAGGAACTGAACTCAGGCGCAATGGAAGGGTAGCCAGTGCTCTTAACTATTGAGCCTGCATTTTAAATTTTGAGTAAAGTGTAAAAACACCAAATACACTGAACCTTAAAATAGCGATACTAATTTTTTCATTGTTTTACATGCAGACTCAGAAATATGAATGAAAATGTAAAAGCACTTAAAGAATTAGCCATGAATTTAAATATGTAAAGTTATATTATATATAAGAATTAGAGCTAATATATATCCAAATGAGTACCTTTTCTCTTTCTATTTTAAGTCTCTCTTTTTCTTCTTTTTTCTTTAGTCGCTCTTCTTCTACAATTTTCTTCAATTCTTCCCTCTTTTTCTCTCTATCTTCCTTTTCTTTCTTTCTTGCTTCCAAAGCATCTGCTTTTTCTCGTTTTAGTTTAGCCTTTTCAAAAGCTGTGAGGAAGGTCAAATTTAAAACTATATACAAAGACAGACATTTAACTTTTTTAAAAAAAATCTAACAAAAGTGGCTCTAAAAATAGTCAAGGTTAAATTAAATTAGCAGAGACTCACAAATTCTTGAGGAGCTAGCAGGTAACTGATTAAATAGTAAGCTACAAACACATACTGTCTTTGAGAGCAAAGATACTAGAACATAAACAAAAAATGACAAGTAATCTACTTGTTGAGATACGGAATCACTTCTGGGCAGTGGTGCCGCCTGCCTTTAATTCTAGCACTCAGGAGGAAGAGGCAGGCAGATAGATCTCTGAGTTTGAGGCCAGCCTTGTATACAGAAGGGTTCCACAGACTACACAGAGAAACCATCTCAAGAGGGAAAAAAAGATATGGAATCACACCCTCTCAACTCAAATGTATTAATCTAGAATTCACATGCAAACTAGATACAGATGCATCAAACTGGGAGGCAGTGTCAGTGAAGGCCATGGAGTGTAGACACATTGGTCTGCAACCCTGAATACAGCTTCAACCCAGTCTAGCATTAGCAAGTCTAGTAGGGAATGATACACTTGGAAGAGATGAATAAGTCTCATTTAGAAAAAAATGGGCCTTTTGGCCATCTTCAGTAACTCGCTAAAATGACAAACACAAAGGGAAAGAGGAGGGGCGCTCGCTGTATGTCCTCCAGGCCTTTTAGGAAACATGGAGTCGTTCCTTTGGCCACATACATGTGAATCTACAGAAAGGGTGATACTGTAGACATCAAGGGAATGGGCACTGTTCAAAAAGGGATGCCCCATAATTACCACGGCAAAACCGGAAGAGTCTACAACATCACCCAGCATGCTGTGGGCATCACTGTGAACAAGCAGGTTAAGGGCAAGATTCTCGCCAAGAGCATCAATGTGCACGTTGACCACATCAAGCACTCTAAGAGAGGAGACAGCTTCCTGAAGTGTGTGAAGGAGACTGGCCAGAAGGAGGAGGAAGCCAAGGAGAAGGGCACCTGGGACCAGCTGAAGCTCCAGCCTGTCCCACCCAGAGAGGCACAGAGAAGTGAGGACTAAGGGGGAGGAGCCTGAGCTGCTGGAGCCCATTCCGTACAAACTCACGGCCTAATGTACGGAAAGAAATAAAGGGCCTGGACTGTAAAGTGGTTTTATTAGAAGAAGGAGGAGGAGGAGGAGGAGGAGGAAGAGGAGGAAGAAAAAGAAAAGAAAAAGGCAGTTACCTAGGAGGAGAGGGTTTTAAATTAAAAAATAGATATGTCACTCCAAAATATTCCTCATTCAGACCCAGAGAACTATTCCTTAACAGTGTTGTGTTTGGAGAGAACGTGAACACTCACCTAGTGCCTTCATTTCTTCTTGTTTCAAAAGCTTGTCTCTTTCTTTAATAGCTTTGCTCCGATATCCTGCAGTGGTCAGTTTATTAGCAATGTTGTCTTCCTAAAAATTAAGCCAAGAAACTAAAGTGGTAAATCACGAACTATATAAACTGATGATCTGCCAAATTCTCCTAGTAAGTAAAAAGAAAACGTCAAACCCTCCCCACCAGGACTGCAGAGATATAGCTCAGTGGCAGAGTGCATGCCCAGCATGTAAGCATCCTAAAGCCCTGAGTTCAAATGCCCAGCACGGCAAAAGACAACAAAACCCAGAACAATTACGCCTTTTCGTAAATACTGAAATGAGTTCTCTGATTCTAAAGTATAAATGTATAATTAGTAATCCTAATCACAGTGATGTGTAGGACATGAATCAGTCCCAACATTTATATAAATCAGAAAAACATCAAACACTTTGGTAATATATCAAGAGCCATAAAAAGTATATATTAGAAAAATAATAAATCCAAAATTACTTCGTAAACAGATGATATGAACATCAAATATAAAAGACATGTTAGAAGGATTTTTTGGGGGGGCCAAATTTTTATTCTATTTTGGAATACTATTCTTGCTATGTAGTTCCTTGGCTGGCCTAGAACTTTCTATATAGAAATTAATTGGTCACTATGTTGAAGGTTATGTGAAAGAAGAAAACCTTTCATCCACAGGGCCTGGAGGGAGTATAGCTGAGTGGCATGGGTGTGGTAACAAGGAAGGGACAACAGATCGTCTCTACTGAAGGCTTTCCAGCAAGGAAGAAAGAGTATCTGTCCTACTTAACACAAGCAACTCTTTCAGTGAACACCTCACAAGAGCCTAGAAATGACTAAGATTCTTCGCTAACTCTAACTTATATGGAATACCCTCCCGACTGTTCCTAGGAGCAGCAGAAGCTGCTTGCACATCGTTACAGTCGTCAGCAACCTCTAGTCAGCAGGAAAGTGCAAATGAGCACGCACAGGATGAGGGTAAGAGTCCAGGATCAGAAAAATCCAAATGTTATTTGTAATTCTGAGAACAGCGTAGATTATTAGCCTGCCTACTTCCATAGTGCCTGGGTTAGGGAATGACAATGATCTGATGAAGGAAAACTCTTTACTGCTAAAAGAAATAAAGATAAATTGGGAAGCAGGCACAGAATTGGCATATATTTTATCGCACGCTGCCCTTCTCAATTTACCTTGCATCTAGGTCTCTCATTACATACCCTGAATCAGCAGTAGATTGTTCTTTGCTTGGCTACCACTTTATGATTAAAGTATTTTTAGTAACTATATAAGCAAATTGGAAATTATTAGAGAAAGAATATTAGATCCATTTGTTTGACAAATTGCAGCCTCAAGAATATACATTCTGCCTTGTAGTCCACTAGATCTCTCTGCAAACTAATGAAGAGTCCAGCCTGATCTAAGGACGGCCAGCGTGTGTTTAAATTTCCACTATCTCAGAAATGTGCTTAGCCCTCCTAGTTGAGAACGTCCCCAACTATTGTTAGCTCATTCAGAAAACCGTGCCTTTCCCCCCAACCCCCCTACCCCCACCCTTGCTCCTGCCCTATGCCATTACTTAGCCAATCGTTTTAAAGGTCAGCTAACCAATCATGTTTGTGCTAATCGTCCCCTGCTAGTTCTGCTTCTGTGAGGGTATAAAACGCCCATGCTTCTGCTCTTCTGAGCTTGGTGGACCCCAGCGCATCGGTCCAATACATTCCTTTGCTTTTGCATCGACTCTGGACTCGGGCTCTCAATCAGGCTTCCAGGAATAGACTCAAGCGATCGGAGTCTAGCATTTACAGATCTGCCATGCCACATGCACTATGAACACTGCAGACCAATGCTGTCCCTCATAACCATGTTCCTGCCTCAAGTACCCTTCCACCCTCTCGCCCTATTCTGCTCTATTAGCCACTGTTCTATTGCTGTGAAGAGACTCCATGACCAAAACAACTATTACAGGAGAAAGCACTGAGTTGGGGGCTGGCTTACAGCTGCAGAGTGTTGACCCATTATCATCATGGCGGCATGCAGGCAGACCGAAGCAGTAGCTAAGAGCTCCATCCTCATCCACAGGTACAAAGAGACATACTGGGCCTGCTGTGGGCTTTTGAAACCTCAAAGCCCACTCCTTGATGACTACGCATTCTAATTTATGATTCTATGGGGGCTAGTCTTATTTAAACCACCAACTCTTCTGTTTAATTCAGGCCTTTCTTAAAGTCCTCTAGTCAGAACTGCTCCAGATACTCCAGGATTATTGCTTATTCCCTGAGATTTTCACCCTACTTGCTTTTCTCTAGTAATTGCCAGTATGCGTGTTCCTATCTTAGTATAAAATCTGTCTCCTGAGAATGTTTAATCCACACTGGAAATTTCATAAATCGTAATGCTGATCAGATGTCAGGTGAGCACGCACTCAAAATTGTCTTACATGAAGTAACGGGTTTTCTTCTTACAGCGTATAGAGGTGACAGTAACCAAGCATTTCCTTGATTGCAAATTCTGCTTTATTAACAGCTAAAGAATAGTTTAGCTCTTTACCTACCTGACCAAGAGATAATCGTTTGGGAGGTCTTCCCCTTCGTCTGTTAGCAGGACTGAAGATAAATGTAGGTGGATGATCAGGGAAGAAATAAGAAAAATCTTGCTCTGCTATGTTATATGTTGAAAGAGATGATGCCTTAATTAAAAACACACAGGGTACAGTGACAACATATTAGTGGACCATATACAGTATGTTCAAATGTCATATCACCACTATTAATGCTCTTAAAGTTGGTTTATATGATCCCTTTCTACATTAAATAACTCATCAGAAAGATACCAGATAGAAAATAGTTAAAGTATACCATGGCACAGGCCTGTAATCCCAGCATTTGCAAGGCAGGGGAAGAGGATCAGGGGCTTAAGGTCATTCTCCGCTGTGCAGTAACTTTAAGGTTGGCTTCCATGGGACTCAACCTAACAAAACCAAACAACCACACCACAAAATACCAACCATATTTCTATAGATTCTTGAATACTAAAAGCTATTTCAATGTAATGGTCTTCTGATTTTTGTTTTTAATATTGTTGTGTATTTGGGTGTGTGCACACACAGATGAGGGCAAGCAGTGGAGTTTAATATAGGCAGTTGTGGGATCAAATTCAGGTCCTCAGGCTACAGAGATGGCTCAAAGGTTAAGTGCACTAGCTGTTCTTCCAGAGGTCCTGAGTTCAATTCCCACCTACCACATGGTGGCTCATAACCATCTATAATGAGATCTGGTGTCCTTTTCTGGCATGCAGGCATACATGCAGACAGAATATTGTATGTATAATACATAAATCTTTTCTTTTTAAAATCAGGTCCTCTGCAATAGCAATAACTAGCTCTCCCCACCCCCAACCCCCAGAACAGGGTTTCTCTGTATAACCTTGGCTGTCCTGGACTTGCTTTGTAGACCAGGCTGGCCTTGCACTCAAAGCAATCTTCCTGCCTCTGCCTCCAGAGTGCCGAGATTACAGGCATGTACCACTGCACCGGCTAGTAATTAGCTCTTAACAATGAACCATCTCTACAGATACATACTCTGTTTTGGTTTGGCCAATTTTGTCTACACTTTTCCAGGTAAATATATATTTTTTTATTTTATTTTGTTTTATAAATAAGAACTCACTGTGTAGCTCTAACTAGCTTTAGACTTGCTATTTAGACTAGGTTGATTTTGAATTCAGGAATTAGCCTGCCTCTGCCTCCTGACTGCTGGAATTATAGGTATGTACTACCACAACTGGCTTGAAAATATTCAAGTCATACACTTGACATTAAAAAAAAAAAAATCCAGTCAGCATGGTGGGGCATGGCTTTAATCCCAGTACTTGGGAAGCAGAGGCAGGCAGATCGCTGTGAGTTCAAGGCCAGCCTGGTCTACAAAGTCCAGGATAGCCACGGCTACACAGAGAAACCCTGTCTCGAAAAACAAACAAACAAATCCATATTTGTTTTAACCTGGCATATAATAATTGCATATTACTTATGAAACAGAATATGTTTTAGTACTCCAAAAAATATCTTTCTCCTTTGTTTTGTTTTTTTTAAATAGTCTTTCTGTGAAGTCCAGGCTAATATCACACATGCAACTTTGTATATTTACTCAGAAAAGGCAAAAATAGTTTTTATACTGTAATAATGCTTTCAAGTTTTTATATAGCAAACATTAAATTTTAATCATATCAACTTGCCCGGTTTCCCACTGGGTACTTATATATTCTAATAAATTTGAATTCTTTATTGTACCCACTGCAGGTATTTTCCATCCAGTGCTTGCCCTTGATGGCATTTTTAACCTGTGTTTCCACTGCCAACGCAGTCTCCTTGGCATCGGCTGCTGCTCTCCGCAGCTCTTTAGCACACAGAAGCTCAGCACTTGTTTCATTTCATGCACTCAGCACTATTTCTTCAAATGGCCATTTACCCTAACTGTATTGTAACAAATGATCTGCTTTGTCCCTAAATATGTGAAATGTCAAATTTTATATATGTTTGTCTTTCTTTTCCTTTCTTTTGTTGTGTGGTGTAAAACACGAAACACACATCTTAAGCACTTGGAGCTGGTTTAGGTGAATGTTTCTCATCTATCCTTGAGTACCCATGCATGGGTGGGCCAGGGGCTGACAATGGGTGCCTTCCTCTGTCACTGTCCATCCTAGTTTTGAGACAGAGGCTTTGCTGAAGCCCACGCTTGTCCTTCCAGTGAGATCAGGGAGCCAGTGAGTCTCTGGGACCCTGCTTTACTGCCCCTGCTTTACCCCCAGAACTGGGCTTAGGGATGCACGCCACCACACCAAGTTTTTCCAGGGTTGCTGGATTTCTGAACTCAGGTTCTTAAGTTTGTACAGCAGCGCTTTACTCACTGAGCCATCACCGCAGCTCTACTCCTGCACACACGTTTCTTTATATAGAATCTCAATATGTCTCAGACTGGCCTCAAAATGGCAATCCTCCTTTCTTCTGTCTCTTCAAGTGTTGGGGTCACAGGCATATACTATCATGTCTGATTCTCTATTTTTTTTTAATGCTTCTTTATTCTAATATTGATTTAAATAGTTCACATTAAAAACTATATCATTTTGACTTTTTATTTAATACACAATGGAAGATCTTTAAAAGTTGATTTAAGAATTCATAGATACCAGGCGTGATGGCACACGTCTTTAATCCCACCACTTGGGAGCAGAGGCAGGTGGATCTCTGAGTTTGAGACTAGCCTGGTCTACAAAGCGAGTCCAGGACAGTCAAGGCTACACAGAGAAACCTTGTCTTGAAAAATAAAAACCAAACTCAAAACAAAACAAAACCTAAAGTTGATTTGTAGGACTAAGGATGTAGTCTAGTTGCTAAGGTTCTTGCTTAGCATATGAAGCCCTAAATTCAATCCCAGTCCCATATATAGATACATGACTATAATACAGCACTTAGGAGGAGGCAGGAGGATCAGCTTAGTATTTGGTCTAGGATGCCTTTGCTTAGTTCTCTTACTTGAGCAGTTATTTAACATTATTCTGAGTCCATCTGTTATCTCAAAGACAGATTCACGATGTCAGAAAACAGTTAAGTTACTACACAACTTTCCAAGTTCTGCATATGTTTTCATCTGCCTTGGCTGATCTTCTACTGAGCAGAAAGTGGTAGTAACTACGCCACCTAGTAGTCCTAAAACAGCACCCAATTCAACAAGAATACTTTTAAGGTACTAAAAATTAGCTCCCCAGGTAAAATGAGAGCTATTTAAGCCATCTTTGAAATATCGTTTTATCAATGTTACAAATTTATAACACTAAACATTTGTTATTTAAATAATTCCACTATTCTCATTACCTTAATTTTAATGACTCCATCTTGTGGTTCACAGTGCTGCTTCAGAAAAAGCTTTAGTTTATCACGAGAAAAGATGTGTTTTCTCCGGCTGATGTTGGGGGAAGAGGGTCGTATTAGTACTAACATTTAACCAGAACTCCATAATTGCTATACATTTAAAACGTGACTTTTAAGGCCAGGAAAAGACTTACATAGTGGAGAATATATATTCATCCTCCAAAGATACTTAGTAGACCTCCTTAGCAACTCCACACAGAGGGTTTATGCCAGAACTTAGAAAAATCTAAGTGGATCAACTATAAAAAGTCTTTTACAAAACACCATATGTATTTATTGTTTAAAAACAATAAAGAAATAAAGTAAATAGGAAAATTGTTTATTAAAATAAAAATAACTAGCTATGACATAGCATCAACTAACCACCAATTCACATGGGTATCATAAGCAAAATTGAACAGAGATATTAGCAAATTTTAAATTGTATTTAATGCCATACAATAGTCAACAAATGAGATAAAAGTTTAAGAGAGTGAAAATTAAATTTCAAATATGCAATTCTATTTTTCCCTTTGATTTTCCTCAAAAGCAACAATAGCAGCAATGGACACCATATCCAATAAAACCAACCAAAACAGCTGGAAACAAACCCAGCACAACAATCCTGGTAAAATGTAAATGTTTTAATTAAATTCAGTACAAGTACTTCAAACAAAAGTAGGAAGTTTCCTAGTCAATCAACCTTACTGGAGGCATTAAGCAGTGTCCCTTCTTAAACTTTCCTGGCGTTTATAGGTTTTTGCTCTGCTGCTGCCCAGGACTGTGGAGCAGCTGGCAATCAGAAGGTAATAGCTTGCTGACAATGAACAAATTGATTCTTGAAGTCTGCATTGTGTGATGTATTTTATAAATACATTAAAAAGTCAGTTCTTCATTTTCACTAGTTAAATAAGGGCTCAAAAGCCATAAATGGCAATTAGCTATCATTGGTCAGTACATAGGACATTTGCGTTAACAGGGAAGTTCCACTTGTTATGACTTCTCTAGTGTAGCAAGTCTCTTACAGGAACATTGCTATCATTCAATGAACAAGACAGTCTTTGAGGCCAAAAGAGCGGGGCTGTAAGTTAAAGGCTGGAGAGAAGACTCAGTGGTTCCTAGCACCCACATGACAGCCCACTACTGTCACTATATTTCCAGGAGATCGAATGCCCTCTGTCTCTGCCCTGTGGGGACTAGGCATGTCATGCTGGCAAAACACACAAACACATAAAATAAATTGAAAAAGTAAGAAATATATTTTGAAGAGCTGTACATTATCTCACTGCTTTATTGTCAAGCATAACTTTCTTACTCTGTAATTCTTTAGCTCATCAATGAAAAAGAGGAAAATGAGCCAACGAGGGTGGAGCCAAAGTCTAGTACTATTATATAAAGTAGAAACCAAAAAGTAAATAGAAAAATGAATATTATTAAATAGGAAACAAAACAGTAACTGCTATACTTTGAACTAAAGACAAAGGAGAAGAAAGAAGTCAACTGTGAGTAAGGGAAAGTCTGTGGCCTCCACTGCCCAGGCATGAACCCATACACCTGATTAGATCACAGTTCCTCAGGGACATAAAGTTCAATACAGTAAAATGAACTGTCATAGAGGCATGCACCACCTGTTGATACTGCTACACAACACTGACAGCTACAGAGTTCATCCTACAGAACCATACAACTGGGCTCTAAAATAAATAAATTTTAAATTAAAAATAACATTTTAAGTGAGTTTATGATTTTGTATTGGGCTAAATGCTGGGATGCTAATGGCCCACTGGCCACAGGCTGGACTTGCCTGCAGTAGATCTTAAACTATAGATCTTAAACCAAAGAAGTCAATCACACACCTCACACACTATAGAAGGTGATGTATCCGGGCTGGTGAGACGAGTCAGCAGGTTCAGACTACTAACCTAACTTCTATCCCTAGAATTCAACATGGCAGAAGAAGTGACTCCAAAAAGTAGTCCTCTGATCTCCATGTGTTACCTGGCAGGTGGGTAGCATGCATCCGCATATACACACAAACTTTACAAGTTTTTTGGTTTTGATTTTAAAGAAAGTGGTATCTCAAGCTGGATGTGGTGGTGCACATATTTAATCCCAGCACTCAGGAGGCAGAGGTAGGTGAATCTTTGTGAGTTTCAGGCCTGGGCTATACAGCCAGGGCTGTTATACAGAGAAACACTGTCTTGAACTGCACCACCACCACCCAAGAAAACAGAAAATGGTATCTCAGGATTTACCTAATATATCACTTTTCTTAGATTACCTGAATGAAGTACAAGGCAAAAAGAATGGGAGAACAATTAAAAATCATTTTACAGCAAATGTTAAATACTGAGTTTTACCTGATTTGTGTTGCTTTAACGATGGCAGATTCGTACATTTCCTTTTTAGTGGGCTGCACCCTGTACCTGAATAATAAGGGATCAACTGTATCTTTTTTCTTCCTAAAAAGAAGAGGAGAGAGCCAAATCAGCTAATTATTTGAAAACATGGGATTCTTTTTTTTTTTTTTTTTTTAATGTGCATTGGTGCTTTGCCTCCATATATGTCTGTGTAAGAGTGTTAAGATACCTTGGAACAGGGGTTACAAACAGCTGTGAGCTGCCATGTGGGTGCTGAGAACTGAACCCTGGTCCTCTGCAAGAACAGTCAGTGCTCTTAACCTCTGAGCCTCTGCAGCCCCCAAAACATGATGTTCTTAAACTTTCATTTCCTTTTACATTGTAGTAATAGAATCTTTGTTTTTTTCTTTTGAAACAGGGTTTCACTATGTAGCTCTAGCTAGCCTTGACCTCAGAGAACAGCCTGCCTCTACCTCCTAAGAACTGGGATTGAAGGTGTACTCTACAATACAATCTTATGTGGTTTTATTTTAACTAAGATTTTTATAAGTTAGACATCCTTTCCACTATATTAGACAAAACACTACATGGCATAATTTAATCTTAGGTAGGGATTTTAATTATTCATTCAATAAAATTTCCTTGGGTGAATAAAGTAGCTGGAAATGATTTAGTAACTTAGTACTATTTAGGTTAGTTTTTTGATTTATGGTTTTTGTTATTGTGTGTGTGTGTGTGTGTGTGTGTGTGTGTGTGTGTGTGTATGTACAAGCACGTGCTTTGTTTTGTTTTGTTTGAGACAGGGTTTCAGATAATCTGGCTCATTACATGGCTGAGGGCAACTTAACTCCTGATCCTCCTACCTTCCCCTATCCAATGTAGTATTATAAGCATGGGCCACCATTCCTAGTTTCTGTTTAGTTAGAGAATTGAGCACATCTTGATGCATGCTGGGTTAAGTATTCTACCAACTGAGCGGTCCCCAGCTCCTTTGTCAGAAAAACTGGGAGAGGAGGGGGGGGGGAAAAAAAAGGAAAGAAAGGGAAAGCTGGCATAGTGGCACATTATCTGTAATCCCAGCACTTGGGAAATAGAGGTATGAGAATCAGAAATCCAATGGCATCCTAAAATACACAGAAAGTTGCAAGCTAACTTGGGTATCTCAAAAAGCAAAAACAAATGCAGTTATTGGGAAATATTCTGTGAACTGACAAGGGCAGATTGGTTTCTATTTGCACAGTAACATGCTAACACCAAATATACTTTATGGTGTTAATTAAATCACTGCTCCAGTCAGCCCTCTCTATCAGGGTGCACGCCTGTAATTCAAGCACTTGGGAGGCTGAGTCCGATGGAGCTCTGAATTTGAGGCCAATATAAGAAGCTCCAGGTTGCATAGTGAGGCCTCATCTCAAAAAAAAAAAAAAAAAAAAAAGTATTTGGGGAGAAAATGCTCATCTGTACCAAGCATACATTTTTTCTCTGTCACTATTCTCTAAACAGTACAGTATAATGCCTATTTAACAGCATTTGCATTGTATCTGAAATTATAAGTAATCTATGGGTGAGTTAAGTATGCATGTATATGCAAACACTGTGCCACTTCATCTAAGAAGACTGACTGAGCATCTGCAACTTCTTTCTTTGAGGAAAAGGGTAGTAGTGAGTTCCTGGAAGAAATTTTCCATAGGTACTGGGACAGTTTTTCCTATTTACTCACAACAAAATGTTATTTTATATGAATGTTTCTCCCTCTCACATATACATTCTGTCAAGCAATTTATTTATATTTTATAAAGGGTAAAAAATAAAAAAGAATTTTAATTAGAAATGACAAATGAGCACTGTATTTTCAAGTTAAAAGTTTCTTTTCAGCAATTATCAAGTTATGTTCACTACAACTCTTCTGCAATGAGAACCCGTAAATTATTATTCTTTAGACATAGACAACTACTTATATCGATAAACACATACACCTACTATATTTACTGTCTACCTCAACTTACATGCTAAACTTTCATTCATAGAACTACAAATAACAAAACAATTAGGACCACTTCTTTAAAATTATCTCTGTTGAGATGGCCAAACAGGAAAGAACCTACTCCTGCAAGTTGTACTCTGATTTTACACAACGCGCGCGCGTGCACGCACACACACACACATACACAAATGAAAAAGACCTCATCATCTTAATGGCCCAGTTATCAAGACAGCCAGATTATATTATATAAAAGGAGCTCAATGAATGTGAAAGTTTTAAATAAGTAAGGGCTGGTGGAGGATATGTGTAACTCCACAGGAGGCAGGGGCATGAGGGTGGCAAGTCTAGACCCAGATTGAGTTAGTAAGTTTGAGGTAGCTTGGGCTAACATAGCAAGATCCTCTTATCTCAAGAAAAGAAAAAATATATATGTAATTTGTACAGCAATATATTTGTATGATATATTAATAAATATGTATTGTATTTTCACCCAGAGGTTTCTGAAATAATTACCCTTTTTATGTGCTCCTGTAATCACCACTAGGGCAGGAAATACTATTAAAAAAATACTCTAGCTGGCCAAGGTGGCACATGCCTTTAATCCCAACACTCGGGAGGCAGAGGCAGGTGGATCACTGTGAGTTTGAGGCCATCCTGGTCTACAAAGCAAGTCCAGGACAGCCAAGGCTACACAGAAAAACTCTGTCTTGAAAAATCAAAAGGCTTTAGGACTGGAGAGATGGCTCAGCAACAAAGAGCACTGAGTGCTCTTCTGGAGATCCATTCCCAGCCAACCACATGGTGGCTTACAACCATCTATAATGTGAACTGAGGCCCTCTTCTGGGCTGCAGGTGTACAAGCAGGCAGAGCACTGTTTACATAATAAATAAATCTTTAACCGCTCCCCCCCAATTCTCTCTCCTCTCTCTCTTCTCTCTCTCTCTCTCTCTCTCTCTCTCTCTCTCTCTCTCTCTCTCTCTCTCTCTCTCTCTCTCATTATAGATGGTTGTGTGCCACCATGTGGTTGCTGAGGATTGAACTCAGGACTCTTTGAAGAACAGCCAGTGCTCCTAACCTCTCAGCTATCTCTCCAGCCCCAACTTACTTCAACTTTAAATGATATCTGTTTAGAGATGGCCCATAAAACCCTGATTCATGAAACAGTTTAGAGGCTGGAGAGGTGGCTCTGCCCCTGAGATCACTTGCTCTTGGAGAGGATGCAGATTCAATTCCCAGCCGCCACAAAGCAGCTCGCAACCATCTATAAACCCTAGTTTCAGTAGACACAACACTCTTTCACTCTCTACCAGCTTCCAAGCACACAGGAGGATCTCTGAGTTCCAGGCCAGCCAGAGCTACGTAGGAGATCCTATCTTAAAAACAGAAACAAAACAAAAAGAGTCAAAAAATATGAAGATGTCCAAAGCTTAAGTATACACAAACTGTGCTTTGTGATGGGAAGGACTAACAGGGATTCTTTGAGAAATGTAGTTTAATAAGCATGTGTGTAGGGTTGGAGAGATAGCTAAGGAGCTAAGAACCCTGGTTGCACTTTAGAGGAGCCGGGTTCAAATCCCAGCATTCACATAGCAGTTCATAATTGGCAGTCCTGAGAATCAGATGCATGCATTCTGTCTCTGTCTCTGGTTTTTTGAGACAGGGTTTCTCTGTGTAGCCTTGGCTGTCCTGGACTCACTCTGTAGACCAGGCTGTCCTTGAACTCAGAGATCCACTTGCCTGGCTAGGATTATAGGTGTGTGCCACCACACCCAGCCAGATGCTCTCTTATACAGGCAGACAAAACATCCATACATATGAGATAATTTCTAAAAAGAAGCATGTGTGATTGTGTGTGAGAGGAAGGTGGAAGGGAAGCCTTAAAAATATACTCAGTGACCTGCTCTCCAAAATCTTGACCACTGTTAACCAACAAAAACTGATCTACAAAGGAATATTTTTTTGAATAATCAGTCTGATAAGTGAGCTAATATGTTCTAAAGAAATGCAATTTTATAAAGATTTATGTGAACTGTAAGCCATCCCCGATTAAATAGTTTCCTTTATAAGAGTTGCCATGGTCATTGTGCCTCTTCACAGCAGTAAAACCTTAACTAAGACAGAAGTTGGTACCAGGGACTAGGGTATTGCTGTGATGGGGCTGGCCTTTGCTTTTGTTTGGAGGAATGCAGACTTGAGGACGTTGGATTAGAAAAGCAGTTGACAGCTTTTAATGGACCATAATAGAAGAAACATGGAAGACTGGTGCTGGGGGTGACTTGAAGGGGGTGGGGACAAGTCCCGTTCACGAGGATTCAGAAGAATTTTAGTACGTGGTATAGAGACTGTTCTTGTGATAATTTAGTAAAGAATGTGTCTGCTTTCTGCCCTTGTCTGAAAAGTCTCCCTGAGGCTAAATTGAAGAATTATACATTGAGTTGGCAGAGGAAATCTCAAAACAGCCTAATATGTACTCTGTCCTGTGGTTACTAGCATTCACTCTTTTGCCTAAAACTCTCTTTGTAGATCAGGCTGGCCTGGAACTCAGTGATCTGCTGCCTCTGCCTCCTGAGTGCTGGGATTAAAGACGTGAGCCACCACACCCAGCTAGTATTCACTCTTATGCATATCTGTAATAAAAAGGAGCACACTGAGCAAGGAAAAAATATAAAACGTACATTTTGAGGAGAAAGGGGGCACCAGGAAGTGGAAGGAGTTAAGTTCTGTGTTCAAGGAGATAAGCAGATTAAAGAAAAGCCTGATGGTAAATGGAATAGAGGAGTGGTGACCTCAGGGCAAGACCTCACCCAGCTATGCTTCCAATTTATAAAAGGAATTAAAGAAAAACTGGCTACACACCCTTTATCTCAGCATTCAAAGGCAAAGTAAGGCAGATCTGATAGCCTGCGGCCAGCCTGGTCTACAGAGTTTAGGGTAGCCAAGTCTAGGCAGTGAAGCCTCTCAGCACTCGGGAGGCAGAGGCAGGCTGTGAGTTTGAGGCCAGCCTGGTCTACGGCGAAGGTACACGGAGAAACCCTATCCTGAAAAAATAAAACAACAAACCCAATTGTAACTAGGAAAGAGAAAATAAATGGCAGCGAGGCTTTTAGAACAGACAGGACCCAGATCAGTAAGAATGTCTGACCAGCACGGATGCAGAGGAGCAGAGGCCCCCACTCACTGCTGGTGACAATGCAAATGGCATAGCTGCACTGAAGACTGAAACTCAATACCAGAGATGGGGAGCTAACTCAGAGGGTAAGGTGCTTGCTGCACAGGCATAGAGACCTGCATTTGTCCCCAGCACCCATGTAACAGAGCTGGATACAGTGGCCTGCATGTGTGATCCCAGTACTGGGCAAAGCTCTATGGCTCTCTGCCCAGTGAGCTCCAGGTCCTAATGAGAGAACCTGTTTCCAAAATTAAGTCAGATGGCATGTGAGGAGGAATAGGGCCTAAGGCTGTCCTCTGGCCTCCAAATATCATGTGAACATACATTTGCATTTTTAAAAATTTAGCAACAAAAAACTTAAGCACTTTTTTTTTTTTTTGAGACAGGGTTTCTCTGTGTAACAGCCCTGCTGTCCTGGACTCACTTTATAGACCAGGCTGGCCTCTGCGCCTGGGTGTAAACACATTTTTATGTAATCTAGCATTCATACTCCTTGATATTTACCCAAATGTGGATCTTACCTCTACACAAAAGTATGCCATATATATTCATATCAGTTTTTATTTTAAATTGCTATCACATGGAAGCACAAAAATTTCCTTCAATAGGTTGATGAAAATAGTGTAGAAAGACTGGAATATTATGCTAGTGAGATGACTCAGCAGGCAAGGGCACTTTCCCCCAAGGACCTGAGTTCCACACCCAGAACCCACATGGTGGAAGGAAAAAATTGGCTCCCATATATCCTATGACCTCCATACAAGCTGTAGCACACATGCATCAACACACATAACAATATTCCATGCAAGAAGGAAACAAGCTGTCAAGCTGCTATTCAAAGAAACTCAGTGAGACTCTAAATGCATAATCTGTAGTGAAAGAAGCCAGTCTGGACAGCTACATTCTGGAAACAACAGAAGAGTGAGTGAGTGCCAGAGTTGCAGGAACATCTTAGAGGTGGGTAGAGTGCTTGCTTATACCGGTGAGGCTCTAGGTTCAATCCCCAGAACCATATTGTTTGGTTTGGTTTTGGTTTTTGGAGACAGGGTCTCATTATGTAGCCCAACAGCATGTATTGTCACACCTGGAAAAGGAGACTGTTCTTAAGCAGCTAATTAGAGAGTTAACTAGGTTTACATTTTGAAATTTTTAACATGTTGTTGAAATAGATTGTTTATGGATGGTACACCACAGAATGACCAGAAAAGGAAAGGCAAGACAGAAACGCTTATTTCACTAGATGATCACCACTCTGATTCTAACTACAAACTACTTACCCGGGCTGAAAAGAGCTGCTCTGTGTTTCTGAGTCATCACTGTCACTGATGACAATAGTCTCTCCATCAACACTGCCCACATGTCCATTAGCAAAACCATTTTGATGTAATGGAGGGAGGACTTCCAGGATTCTACACTGCAGCCTGAAACAAATAATCACAAAATGAAAATTGTATCACATTTTACAACTCAACATTTCCACAAGTCTGCTATTCTGAACAATTCTATTTATTTTCATGTCAGATGGGTAATGTGCCTATGCTGTAACAGATCTAAGAGAGACACATCTAACCCATATAGCCCACAACTCATTCATAAACTACAGTAGATCTGTTTGTGACTATAACTGACTAAATAATTTAACTGAAAGGAAAACTTGACATCTAATTTTAAAACTCAATTGGTCAGGATTCTTGGGCTGGTGATGTGGCCCCACTGCTTGCCAGCATACACTAGGCTCAAGCCCAGTACTGCACATAATAACAGTAACAAAACAACATGACTTCTGGGTGTTTCCAGAGGAGGAGGAGGTGCGAGTCAGTGGAGCTGATTCCATGTTGGCAAGCAGAACCCGATTAGCCTCTCCCCATGTCATGCTTAAAAGGTACATCGGTGTCCTTCCTAGGATACCCTACTCTCCCTTGGAAGAGCACTCCAGCATCTTTGGGCCTCTGGCTCCTGCAGCAGCCTTCCCACTGTTCTCAGGCAAGCATTCAGTTTCAGATTGAGAACTGCACTGTCAGCCTTCTGGTTTTGCCTTCGGATAGGGACCGCAATGCTACACTCCCAGTGCCTGGTAATCCACTTGTTAGGTAGCCAATTGTGAGAGCTATGCATTTAGAACCTAAAAGCCAATTCTCTTAAACCTTCTTCCTCTATCTGCACCAGCACATATATTTTCTATTTTTGTATCTGGAGAACTATGATTAATAAAGTTACCTATCTTTTTAAATCTAGTTGAGTCTAAATTGTCTTTCTTAGGAACTCTATTTGTTTATTTTTAAAGACAATTTCAATATGTAGATGAGGCTAGCATCAAACTTTTGGTACTCTTTGTTTTAGCCTCTGGAATGCTGGAATGTGCCACTAAACCCAGCCAGTTATTACACTCTAAAGTAACTGCTTAAAAAAAAATCAATATTGCCAGGCATGGTGGTGCACGCCTTTAATTCTAGAACTTTGGGAGGCAGAGGCAGGTGGATCACTGTGAGTTTGAGGCCAGCCTGGTCTACAAAGTGAATTCAGGACAGCCAAGGCTACACAGAGAAACCCTGTCTCGAAAAACGAGGGAAAAAAAAAAATCAAATATTGGCTCAGTGGTGGTGGCACATGCCTTTTATCTTGGCACTCAGAGGCAGAGGTAGGTGGATCTCTGTAAGTCTGAGGCCAGCCTGGTCTACAGAGTGCATTCCAGGATAGCCAGGGCTATATAGAGAAACCCAGTGTCCAAAGAAAGAAAGAGGGAAGGAGGGGGGGGGGAGAATAAAATATTGGTATGTGTTATCATACAAAATGAATCTTACAGTTCTTCAAAGATCCAATATTTTTACATTCTGAAAGTCTCTTGACCACATTTTTTATTTTTACTATAAATCTAGTGTGTTTTCTTATCTCTGGGAATTTTTTGTATTCCCTAATTCTGTAACCACCATTCTGGTATTTTCTTAATTAAAAACAAAACAAAACAAAACAAAATTACTGCTATTATAGTTGTTACTTTACAGTGCTGGAGATGGAACCCAACGTCGCACATATACTCTACTATAAGACACACACCCAGTCCTAACCTGGCTTCTTTTACTCTGCGCACATTATCTGGATTGTATGGGACCAATTTCTGACTCATTTACTAATGAGAATACTATTTAATCCCAGCACTATTGTGTCAACTTTCAGTGACAGAAAAAATTTGTTACCTGCTATTTCCATACTCCTTCTTATCCCAACTTCATTTATAGCTTTGAAATCAATCTACTTTCAACTTATCTCTGTAGTCACACAAGTACACACCACACACACATGAGAAAAGACAAAGCACCCAGGGAGGCAGAGGCAGATGGATCTCTGTGAGTTGAAGGCTAGTATAATCTAAAAAGTGAGTCGAGGACAGCCAAGACTACACAGAGAAACTCTGTCCTGAAAAACCAAAATAGAAAAAGAAAAGACAAACTATTTTTCACATGGCCAGGTATCATTCACTCAGTAAAAATTCCTTCCCTTTCTGAATTCAACCTTGAGCCTACATGGTAGAAGGTAAGAATCTATTCCTGGAAACTGTCCACTGACTCCACATGTGTACTGTGGCATCAATGCATGGACACAGGGACACACACACAATGCCATTAAAAAAATAAAACACTTGTACATGCATGTCCATAAGAGCCAAAATATAGAAACAACTCAAATGTCCATCAATTGCTAGATAACCATTATTGAGGAAACAACAACAAAAGACATTGAGGCTCACACCCATAATCTATCACTAGGAAAGCCGGAGCACAGAGAATGAGTTTAATGCCAGCCTGAGCTACATACCATCTCTAACATGGTGCACAGACAGACATGTAGGCAAAACACTCATATACATTTTTTTTTAAGGTAGAACATAGTGATTAAGAAGAAAAAGCGAGCACTACTGACTCTCTACAACTCCCAAGTAATCTAGGGGAGCTCTTACGAAGAATAAAGTATGCAAAAAAATACCTAGCAATGAGCCAAATCTCTGCTCTCTGAGAAAAAGCTGGGTCCATGTTAGATACTGTGCTATTCATTTGACTATCTCATTCAATGAACAAAGCTATGTGTGGCTGTGTGTGTGTGTGTGTGTTTGTATCAGCATTCATAAACCTATTCATTTGCCAGCTCTTCTAGAAATAATGAACAAATAAATATCTGGAGAGATGGTTCATCAGCTGACATGCATACTGCTCTGCGGCAGAGCCACGTTCAGTTCCCAGCACCGATACCAGCTGGCTCCCAGGTGCCTGTAACTCAAGCTCCAGAGGAACCCAGGACCTCTGGCCTCTGCAGACACCTACATTTGTGTGCACGAACTCACATGCACACACATTTAAAATGGTAAAAATGAATCTAAAATAAATAAATCTTTCAAAGGGGCTGGAGAAATGGTTCGGCAGTTAACAGCACTTAATGCTCTTGCAGAGATCCTGAGTTCAATTCCAGCACCCACATAAGGAGGCTCCACAGCTGCCTTTAATTCCAGCTCCAAAGAGATCCTACACCTCTGGCTTCCTCAGGTATCTGCACTCATGTGCACATACCCACACACAGACATACACACACACACACACACACACACATAATGCTTTAAAATTTCTTTACATCTTAATTACTGAGCTATCTTAATGATTAAGGACAGTTGCTGCTCCGGCAGAGGACTGGAATTCAGTTCCCAGGATCCACATTGCAGCTTTTAACACCAGTCCCAAGGGATCTAATGGATGTAGTGCCCATGCTCACATACAGGCAATCACACATAAACACAATAAATAAGTAAATAAACAAATCTTTTTTAAAAATTGAAGAATACAAAATGTTTCTTAACTCATTCTATAAAACCTGAAATAGAGTAAATATGGGAAGATTCTTACCACTGAAAGAAAAACAATGTATTTTTTAAAAATTAATAGGTCTGAGTGGACACTTGTCCAAAGAAGATATAAAAGGCAAAGAGCATAAAAAGATATTTGTCTCATCTGTAAAGCACAGAATCAAAATCACAGCAAGTAACAGGTTTGCCAGTAAGGTGGCATTTATCTCAAAAGAAAATTTAACATTAGAAACTAACAAATATTGGTAAGGCTGTAGAGAAATAAGAACTGGTGCAGATGTTGGAGAAAACAGAATTTTCCATTTCCCCACTAAGTCAAACATAGAACTATCATACAACAACCAACTCTATTTAAAAAAAAATTTTTTTTAAATTTGAACAAAAGAATTTACATACTTTAACACCAAGTCCTTCCAGCAGACAAAACATGGAATCAACCAAAAAGTCCACTAACAGACGAATGGATAAACAAAATGTGGTTATATAAACACAACACAATAGTGTGACATAAAAAAATGGCATTCTAATAAATCTGTAACTCAAATGGACCCTGAAAATATTCAGTGTGATATCTATAAAAGGACAAATATTTGAGCCTGCTTATATGATGTATATAAAATAATAAAGTTCATAAAGACAGAAAGTAAAGATTACTAGGGGTGGGGGAAGGGCCAAAAGGAAGTTATTGCCTAATGAGTACAGAGTTTCTGTTTGGAATGATGAAAATGTTCTGGAAATGGTGACAGTTATACAACACTGTGGACACCACTGAATTTCACAATTAAAGATGATTAAAATGGTAATTTTTATACAACAAAAAAGAAACTCGTGTTATTATCCTAACAGAAAAGTCTAGGAAGAAATTTAATGGACACAATCACTTTGCCAGCAAATCAAAATGATATCTAAGTATCTGCAAGCTGGAAGAAATAAGCAGTTTCTAAAGAAGAAAGGAAAAACTGCGAGAAGTCACATCAAAACCTGCTAGGTAGTTGCCTGATAAGACTCTGGAATGTGCAGACATGAAAGCAATCAAATAGATTCACTTTTATTTCCTTCCTTCCTTCCTTTTTTCTTCTTCCTTTCACTTTTTGACAGGATCTGGCTACTGTACTCACTTTGAATACTTAAATTTCATATCCACACTGCATTACCCAGCCTTCACATGTCAATGAAGGGAAGTTTTCAGGGAACCTGAAACTCTTCGATGGCAGAGCCCATGATAGTGACAGTCATGAGAGGGAAAAGCCAAGCCCACACCTGGACACATGTGTGCAGGGTCACCAGAGGGAACAGTCTAGCCACGATAGGGCCTACAGAGCTGCAAGAGTTTTAGGTACTGATCAAATTAAAACCAACAGAAAAAACAACTATTTCCTTACAGAGGAATTGGGGAAAAGGAAGCCAGTATAGTATGCCTAAAATGTAGTAAGTATTTAATGTATCAGTTGCATTAGCTAGTGTCAATGTTGCTGTAGCCATGTATCACACCCAAACCACAGGTACCACTTCTTACCAATCTAATCTTGGCTAGGCTTCACCTGGCTCACTGTCAATCATTCAAAATGCCAAGTATCTAATAGATTTCCACACACACACACAAAAATTAGCCTATGTCTTTCAGATCCCACTTGCTCCTATTTCTCAGTTCCAGAGTCCAAAGATTTTTGAGGTACAAAAACATTTAGAAGGCCAGGCATGGTGGTGCATGTCTTTAATCCCAGCACTTGGGAGGGAGAGGCGGGGAGATCTCTGAGTTCAAGGCCAGCCTGGTCTACAGAGTGAGTTCCAAGACAGTCAGGGCTACACAGAGAAACCCTGTGTCAAAGAGAGAGAGAGAGAGAGAGAGAAGAGAGAGAGAGAGAGAGAGAGAGAGAGAGAGATTTACAAAATAATTCGTATCAGCAATATAGATTTTAAGTCATATTTGTTTCAGAAAACGGGAAATTAGCTTAATCATGGTCTAAAAAGTGGCAATCCCTAGCACCTCAAGAGATATAGCACTTGCTCACTTGAGGGACAAGAGAGAAGTTGACTTAGAATTGCATGAATAGCATTGGGGGGTGACTTGTAGTGACAGAAATGTTCTCTCTCCAAACAATATCAGTGTCAATATCCTTGTTGCAGTGCTATTAACCATAATTTTGCAAAATAATATCATTGGGGGAAAAGTTATTGTTGTCCAATCTAATCGGGAGCAATAATTATCTCAAAATAGCAATTTTAATTTTAAGATGCTAATGATAAATATAAAATATTAATTCTGATTGTGTATTAATTTCATATAGGAGAAATAAATCAATAAGGGATGAAAATAATGGATACTATGTGTGTTAATTTTAGAATAACCCCAAAGCCAAGGCCAGCCTGGGCTACAAAGTGAGTTGAGGCCAGCCTAGGCAACATAGTAAGAGTCTATCTCAAAAATAAAAATAAAAACAAGGGCTAGTAGGAAAGCTCAGCAGAGGAGGGCACAGACCACCAAGCCTGATAACTTGAGTTTGATCCCTAGAAACATTATTTGGGGAGGGGGGGAGGAGGCGGGAGGAAGGGAGGGAAAGAGAGAGAATGTGTTAGTTGGCTCTGTGTTCCTGAGCCAGCCTGTTTTGGGGGTGGGGGGAAGAAAACAAAAGAGAGGGAGGGATATAAGAATGATAGAATAAAAGGGTAGATAGATTATTGAACCTACTCTTAGACCACAGAGCTACTGTTAAGCCAAAAATTTTACATTGGTATGGATTTTTGTATGTTGCTACAAGTTTAAGGTTATTTTTGTTGTAACATACTATATGTATGTTTCAGCTCTTGTTTAAGCTATTGTACTCATGCAGCTCTTGGAAATACAACGTGATGTTCCAGCCCTTTTGAAAGTGTTTATTACAAACCGTTTGGGATAATTAAAAAATGCTAGTTAGTAGTCAAACTAGTGGTCATGTGTAGTTACTAGTTTAGTTAATCACAGAAATAAGCTTTATTTAAACACGCAATATTTGCCTATTCAGATATACTATATACAGTTGGTCTTCAAAATCCTCAGCAAGCTACAGAATATGGCATTTAAAGATGTTTTATTAATAAAAGACTTTTTGACAGTGAGACATTATCAGCTTCTGGCAGCACCCCCATTCTACTTCAAAGAGGAGGATGAGCATCAAAGAACCTCTAAACGGAGTTTGCTTCAAATGTGGCAAAGCTGGCCATTGGGCAAGAAACTGCTCTTGCCTCCACTGTAGACTGCATGTTGCCTAGACAAACTGGACACAAGGAAGTCAACTGCCAAGCTTTTCCAAGACAAGGTAGGCAATCCTTCATAATTCCTGCTTCACAAAAACGTCTACTGGACCAGAAGGCTGAAGATAAAACCCCAACATTGCTGAGGAATATTGGGTTACTGTCCCGGCAGCCAGCTGTCTCTGTCATTTCTATAGTCAGACACAATGGCATCAAGATGGTCAAGCAGGCCTCTGAGGGCTAAGGACACCCTGGGCTAGCTATATTGTGAACCAGGTTATCTCCTGTGACTTTCACTGTGACACCCATTCTTCCACCTTCGATGACTGGTGCTGGCATTGCCTTCAGTGACCACGTTATCAAACTCATTCCTCGTATGACAGTTTTGGAAGCTGCTTGCTCTGTACTTCCTGTCTACTCAGTTAATATTTATCTTTCTCAGGTCTCTGATGGGATTGAAGACTAGTTATAGTCTTACGTAAAAGCTTAAGTTGTGGATCTAAGAAATGTGGCTATAGCCATAGGGCAGTGGACCTCATGGTCCACATGGACTCCAAGGAGTAAGAAACCCTGGACCACTCACCCCAGCAAGAACATGAAAGGACAAGAGAAGCCCTTGGCTGCTGGGGAGTCTCTGTCCCAACACAGACCCCAACACTGAGCATCTCCCCTCACAGCTTCCATACTAGACCTATGGAAGAAAGGGAGGGGCTCAGGTAACCCTACTCTCTCAAATTATAAAGTTCATTAATAAATACAGTCCAATAAGTAATGAATCAACTAAAGCTCACTGCACCCAGAGGGTGGGGGAAAGTTGGACAAGGAGGCGTATGCTTGTAAGCCCAGATTTGTAAGGCAGAGACAGGAATCGATGGGGCTCTCTGCCCAGCCAGCCTGGCCTGTGTGGTGAGTGAGCTCCAGGCCAGTGAGAGACCAGTTTCAAACAGTATGATGATGGCATCCAAGGAATGACACCCAAGGTTGACCCCTGGCCTCCACATACACTGAGATCATGCACTCAGACACATGAACATTAAAGACTTCCAAGAGAAAATGTTCATTTTTCTCATTTCTTGTTGTGTCATAACCCCAGTACATACTCTTTGCATTATGTTTTTGTGCAAATTTTCTTTTATTAGTTCAAGTTACTGAGAATATACTTTAATAGTTAAAAAGTTAAGAGTATTAGTGTGTTGGTCACTTTTTCCCTTTCCCTTTTTTGAGACAGAGCCTGTTTACATAAAGCGAGGCAGCTGGAATTCACAACAGACCATGCTGGCTTCATCTTGCAGTGACCTTCCTACCTCTGCGCCTCAAGTTCTGAGACGACAGGCAAGCACCACTATTTTCAGCCTATAGGTCATCATTTGATGCTAAAATTGATATACTTACAAGGCTAAAAGAATTCTACAATATTTATTTTCCAAGGTAGTTTGAAAAACAATATTGAAGTATAACAGCATATGCTTTTTAAAAACTAAATAATATTTTTTAAAAAGTTAACTCCGGGCCGGGTGGTGGTGGCACATGCCTTTATTCCCAGCACTCGGGAGGCAGAGGCAGGCGGATTGCTGTGAGTTCGAGGCCAACCTAGTCTACAAATCAAGTCCAGGCAGCCAGGACTATGCAGAGAAACCCTGCCTTGAAAAACCAAAAAAAAAAAAAAAAAAAAAAAAAAAAAACCTCCAAGCTGGGCATGGTAAGGCACGCCTTTAATCCCAGCACTTGGGAGGCAGAGGCAGGCGAATCTCTGTGAGCTGGAGGGCAGACTGGTCTACAAAGTGAGTACAGGACAGGCAAGGCTACACAGAGAAATCCTGTCTAGGAAAAAACAACAACGTGTCTCCATGGGGCTGGAGAAATAGCTCAGCAATTAAGAGTGCATACTACTTTTGCAGAGGACCCAGATTTGGTTCTCAGTACCTACAAGGCAGCTTACAACTACCCAGTCCCAGGGAATCTCATACCCTCTTCTAACTTCAATATAAAGTAAACATACATACATGCATATACACATACACATAAAATCTCTTTTAGAATTCTTTTAAAACAAGCCTAGATAGTACAGGGATCATATTTAGGAGACCCTTAGATATCAATTAAATGCTGTGGTACAAATCTAAATCTGCTATGTGGCTTATTTAACCTATGTTAGGAAAGTCTGTCCGCTTAAGCTAAAAGAATGCAGCTTAAACTAGGTATGCAGTGTGTGTCTATAGTCCCAGCAGCTCAGATGGTTGAGGGCAAGAAGCACTTGAGCTCAAGGGCTCCAGGTCAGCCTGGGCAATATAGTGAGACTATCTAAAAACACAGCAAGCATGCAGGAAAGGAAAGGAAAGGAGTTATTTCAGGTAACTAATCTAGTGATGGTCTTAAGGAGCCAACAGTTTAATCAGTTTCTACAATTCGAAACAGCATACGTCTATGCGCCCTGGTAGGTTTGCTTGTTGTTTTCTCTCTAGGCTGCTCCAGCCTTCAAAGTACAGATGTGCTACCATGCCCAGCATTCTGACACAATGATTCATCTAAACCCTTCCTAAGTGAAAAACTGGCTTGCTATTTTTTTAAATTAGTATAATACAGAAAAAAAAGTTAAAAATATATATATGTAATTTGGCAGTGGTGTTTCTGAAAGGAACATTTGAGAAATGGACTCCTTTTGCATTTCTTTGATCTTTTCGTTTGTTTTCTAGTTTTTCGAGACAGGGTTTCTCTGTGTAACCTTGGCTGTCCTAGTCTTACATTGTAGACCAGGCTGGCCTCGAACTTACAGGGACCAATCTGCCTCTGCCTGTGGAGTACTGGGATTAAAGGCGTGCACCACCACCACCCGGCTCTTTGTTTTTTGAGACAAGGTTTCTCTGAGTAGCCTTGGCTGTCCTAGACTCGCTTTGTAGAACAGGCTGGAGTGAAACTCAGAGATCCGACTGCCTCTGCCTCCCTGAGTGCTAGGATTACAAGTATGTGGTACCATGATCCAGGCTCGGGGTCTTCAATGAGTACCTGTGGAGGGGGCAGACAAGTGGGGGGGGGGACAGGAGACACAAAGAAATGAGGGCAAGTCTGGATTCCGATCAAGCCCCATTTATTGAAAATTTTCACAGTTTTTATAGGCATGGGGGCATGGGTATTTGCATAAGCAGGGTTGCTATGGATACCTAACTCTGGAATGCTCCTGCAGCTGTCTACTTTCACAGCTGATATAATCACAGAAGAGGGAGAAATTCCAGAGAGAAAGGGAAGTTGTAAAAGATCTGGGTAGTCAGGAAAAAGTTCCCGGAACTGCTGCTCGCGGGCAGCTGGCCTTTAATCTGATTTTACCAGTAGTCTTACTGGAAAAGCTAGTTTATAGCCAGAAAGGAGTAGCTCTTACTATGAGCTCGGGGGTCTTAGAATGACCATCTCCCACAATAAACCACAACAGGTGTCTAACTGCTGAACCACAACAGGGTCAGCTGGTTTCTGGTAAATGACAGACTGCTGGAGAAATAGGAGCCTAAAGGTGTAGGCTCTGACAAGATGGCTGAACATTGGCCATATAGCCCGTCCCCAACAGTACCAAGCCCAGCTTTTGACATATTTTTTAATGATTTGTTTATTTTTATTTTTTGTGCAGTGGTGTTTTGTCTGCATCACGGGTACCAAATCCCCTGGAGCTGGAGTTACAGACAGTTGTGAGCAGCCATGTAGGAATTGAACCTGGATCCTTTGGAAGAGCAGCCGGTGCTCTTAACCAGAGCCATCTCACCAGCCTGACATATATTATCTTAATAGGTAAAATTATACAGCAGAATTATATTTGCACCTATATTCTGTGCCTATACTTTGATTTATAGCTAGGGCTTCCCAAATATCATTGTGTGTGTATGTATCTATGTGTAGAGAAGTGGGGATGGAAAGCTATCAAGATCTTACTTTAAAATAGAAAAAGCAGATTTTAAAAATTCATACTCTGAACAAGGAAAGCGTTTAACATTTTCTAAAAACTGAGTCAAGCCAGGTGTGGTGGCACATGCCTTTAATCCCAGCACTCCATAGGCAGAGGCAGGCGGATCCTGTGAGTTCGAGGACAACCAAGGCTAACACAGAGAAACCCTGTCTTGAAAAATCAAAACCAAAACCAAAACCAACAACAAAAAAGTGAGTCAATCAATCTGACCATGAGAATTAAATGGAAGCACCTTGTGCCTGGCCTGCCTGGCCTATAGGCTCACTGTATTCTTGTATGTTTTCAGTTCTGTAATGTTCTAATTCTACCAAGTATAAGCCAGTATACTTTCAGGAGTATTTTTTCTAGCTTCTCCTCTGGTATCAATGGTCACTTCTTCGTGCTGTCAGTACACTTTAACAGTACCTTCTGCCATCCATTGTTTCAAATCTACTATGAACTCTTATAGCTCCCAGAACATCTTAACTATATGCTTTTTGAAACAGTTTATATCTTTTAATGAGTCACAAACCTTACTCTTAGAATCAGGAGTCATTTTTATGTATCTTCCTTAGTCTTCCCATGGCAGTCATTCAAATATTTACATGTACAAATTGACAAAAGCTACCTATACCTATGACCAAAGATAAACAACAAAAAATAGCTTCAGGAGCTTGGGGGCCAGCTCAGTCAGTGGAATATCTGCCATGCAAACATGAAGACCTAAAAGCCATGTTAAATTTTTGGAAAAAAAAAAAAAAAAAAAAGGTATGCTGCCATGTGTAATCTCAGTGCTGCAAACAGGTACATCCCCAGGGGCTCAGGATCCACTCAGTAGGAAATTGCAGGGCAGTGTGAGCCCGTCTCTAGAAGTTGACCTCTGCCCACACCCCAACCAAAACCCCCAAAAGCAGCCAGCCCCAAACAAAAGCCCCAAAGAATACACTTCAAAACCTGAGTAGTCTGGGCTGGGTATGGTGGTACACGCCTTTAATCTCAGCAGCTGGGAAGCAAAGGCAGGTCATCTCTGTGAGTTCGAAGCCAGCCTGGCCTACAGTGTGAGTTCGGGCCAGCCAGAGGCTACATAGTGAGACTTTGTCTCAAAGTAAGTAAACAAACAAAGCACTGGAAGGTAGGGGCTAGAGAGATGGCTCAGAGGTTAAGTACCCATGATACTTTTGCAGAGGATCAAGGTTTGATTCACAGCACCAACACGGTAGCTCACAACCCTTCATAACTCCAGTTCCAGGGAATCCAGCACCGCCTTCTGACTTCCAAAAGGCACAAGATATGCAAGTGCTGTACAAACACACATGCAGACAAAACACTCATACACATAAAATAAGTAAATCTAAACAACAACAAAACAGAAACTCTGGTTGATGCCTATAATTCTCAGGACTTCGGAGGTTGAAGAAGAAGATTCAAACTTCAAAGTCATCTCCACTACACTTCCAAGTTTGACACTTGACCTTGTCTCAAAAAAATATATGTTGGAGAAATGGACTCAGTCAATAAAATGCTTACTGTGCAAACATAAGGAGCCCAGTTTGACTCCCAGCACCCATATAAAAGACAAAGCACAATGCGTTTGCAACTCTAGTGCTGGGGATGGCAGATACTGACACATGCCTAGGTCACCGGCCATCCAGTTGATGAGCTCCAGAAAGACACACAACATCAACCTCTGCCTCACCCACACATGCACATACAACCATACACTTGAACAAACATGCACGAATACACACTAATAAGGTGGATAGTGACTGAGGAAGACACTGGATGTCGACTTCACATGTGCATGCACACACATACACCAAAAATAAAAGTGATCCTATAATGAGAGAGTTATTAACACCAATCTTCTAATTTTAGGATGAGATTTAGGTTAGTAAGTAGTGTGTACAGTCTACGCACAGGTAAGGCACATGGATAAACACCAAGCAGTGACCTTGCAGCCAACCTTGGATCTTCAGCTCACTTTAAGTTCATATGTGTGGTCTAAAGAATTGCTACTGTCCATTCTTCAAGAAGACTACCTATAGAATTATTATCTTAAACATAAAAATAAAGTGTTTCCAGACTGAAATTATTAACTTATTCTTTTTTGTTGTTGTTGTTTTGTTTTTCAAGACAGGGTTTCTCTGTGTAGCTTTGGCTATCCTGGACTCACTTTGTAGACCAGGCTGGCCTCGAACTCACAGAGACCCACCTGCCTCTGCCTCCCGAGTGCTGGGATTAAAGGCATGCCCCACTATGCCCAGCTATTAACTTATTCTTAAATAAATCTGTTCTCCAATTAGTATTTCTATGGATATATGCTCGCTCTAGGCACCTTCCTTCAGTTTAGTCTAAGTTTTATAGCACTTCTTTACTTGCTTATACAGGGTCTCACTATGTTGCCCAGGATGGCTTTGAACTCCTGCTCATCCTGCCCAGCATTCTTGGGGCTGGGATTACAAGTGTGCTCTACCATGCCCCCGCTGGCAGCTACTTATTCTTTACTACATTTGAGGAAGTTGTGACTCTTTCCTAGATGCACAGTATTCGTTCCTCTCTTTGAGAGAGCAACAGGTGAGTGTGATCCATGATTCATTTCACAGGACTACGAGGAGAGTTAGGTACCTGTGTTCAAAGTCTTCAAGGGCTCCAAGAGGGAAATCTGATTCCAAGCTAGAATGCTATAGGCAACTGCAATAGCTTTATCAGGAGGAGGAGGAGGAAGAATGAGAAGAGGAGGAGGAGGAAGAAGAGGAGAAACCATATAGCCCCTAATTTACGACATTAAAGTATTATCAAGACACTTATACATAAAATAGCAGTACTACATACATAATACAATTAAAAAGATTCACATTCATTGTGTCCATGCATTCTGTGAGGCAAATCTATATGGCAAAGATTCATTTAATAGTTTTTAAATGATGGAGCTGGAAAGATGGCTCAGTGGTTAAAAGCATTTGCTTCTCTTGGACCCCAAGTTGGATTCCCAGCATCCTTAGAGACTCACACCATCTGTAACTACAATTCCAGGGGATCCAACACCCTCTTCTGGCCTCCACAGGCACCAAGAACACGTGTAGTGTATAGATATGTATGCAGGCAAAAACTCATCGAATTTAAAATAAATCTTTTTTGTTTGTTTGTTTGTTTATGGTTTTTTTCAAGACAAGGTTTCTCTGTGTAGCCTTGGCTGTCCTAGACTTGCTTTGTAGACCAGGCTGGCCTCAAACTCACAGTGATTCGCCTGCCTCTGCCTTCCAAGTGCTGGGATGAAAGGCATGCGTCACCACGGCCCGGCTTAATAAATCTTAAAAAGTCTAAAGCTCAGAGAGCTTCAATTTCTTGCTTGGAGTCATGTAACTGCACATAAATGACAGAATTCAAAACCAGGGAGACAATATTAAGAAACTATGCTATTTGAATTAACATCTTGTATTCTGTACTTTTAAGGCTGGAATGAGGGCTCCAGGCCTGCTTGGTTCACTATTCTAACTCCAGTGTCAAGAAATATATACTAGCTGGGCACAGGGAGTTCAAGGCCAGCATGGTCTACAAAGTGAGTTCCAGGACAGCTAAGGCTACACAGAGAAACCCTGTCTCAAAAAAAAAAAAAAAAAAAAAAAAGCCGGGCGTGGTGGCGCACACCTTTAATCCCAGCACTCGGGAGGCAGAGGCAGGCGGATTGCTGTGAGTTCGAGGCCAGCCTGGTCTACAAAGTGAGTCCAGGATGGCCAAGGCTACACAGAGAAACCCTGTCTCGAAAAACCAAAAAAAGAAAAAAAAAAAGAAAGAAAAATATACTGAATAACTTATACCCCCAAACCACCTAACTTCTTTTGATCTCTGTGTCTACATTTATAAAGATAGTAAAATCTCTCTCATGCCTATTGATATAATATAGCCACAAAGAATCTGTCTTCCAATTGAATATTCTTTTCACAAGACCACTTGTCCTTTTCTATAGACAGTGAAGTAGTAGAGGAAAACAAATGTGGGAGCATGTGGCTTGCAAACCAGGTGATAATCAGGACTGGGAAGGCGAGAATCCAACCAGTTCTGGCTTTCTTTCCCTATCTTAGCCCGTCAGCTGGTCTTCTTGTTATGCCATAGCAAAGCGAAGGTTTTATATTTTTTGTCTGATTTTTTTAAAGACAGGGTCTCATTATGTAGCTCTGGCAGGCGCAGAGATTCTCCTGTCTGTACCTCCCACAGTCTGAGATTAAAGGTGTGTGCCATCACGAACAGCCTAAAAATCAGTTGACTGCTTACTTCAGAGTAGAAAGTTGTCTATAACCACACCATACTGAATGCATCTGATCTCTTGGTGGGGGAAAGTCTTGGTAGGGAAGAGGAACACTTTAATGCACACTTGAGCAAAAAGGAAGATAAGTAAAAATAAATGAGGCAAGGCTGGAGAGATGGCCCAGAACACTCGTTATAGCCTGCGGGTAATGACACACACCTTTAATTGAAGTATTCTGGGGGCACAGGCAGGCAGATCTCCATGAGTTAGAGGACAGCCTGGTCTACAGAGAAAGAGAAACCCTGTATCAGTAAAAACAAAACAACACTTTTTACTCTTCTAAAAGACCTGGGTTTGAGTCCCAAGACCCACACAGCAGCTCACAACCATTTGTAATTCCAGTTCCAGGGGATTTGATGCCATCTGCTAGCATCAGAGAGCATGAGACACACACATGGTACACAGTCATAAATGCAGGCAAAACACCCACATACTTAAATTAAATAAAATAAAAATTAAGGAAGAAGAGTAAATGAGGCAAATAAAAAGTGACTATTGAGATGAGCCAATCCAGAGTATTTATCTCTTTCAATATCACAAAAGACTCTAATCTCATTTCTCTGCATGTTCTTCCCAGTGAGAGACAAGTAATTTTAAATAATTTGCCAAAACTTATGCAGGTAATTGGCAGGTAGGTGGCAGGCACAATTCTAATCTATTAAGTTTGTTTATATATTTTAGCCAAAATTTAAGTGGAAAGAGATAAGACCAAATACAGTAACCCCTGAGTCTAAAGTTAAAGAGTTCAAGTCCATGTGGCCCAGACTGGCCATGAATTCACTGTGTCAGCGAGGACTGCCTTGAACTTCTGATCCCTCTACCTCTACCATACGCACACTTTATGCCATGCTAATAATGAAACACAGGCCTCCTGCATGCCAGGAAACACTCTACAAAGTGAGTTACAGCCTTTGCTTAAAAAGAAAAATTCAGCTGGGTGTGGTGGCACACACCTTTAATCCCAGCACTCAGGAAGAAGAGGCAGGCAGATCTCTTTGAGTTTGAGGCCAGCCTGTTCTACAAAGAGAACCAGGGCTATTACACAGTCTCAAAAAAACAAGAGAGAGAGAGATAATATTATCTAAATGCAAAATTCTCTCCTCTCCTCTCCTCCTCTTCTTCTTCTTCCTCTCTCTCTTTCTGACATTTTCTTTCTCATTTTTATCTTTGAGATGACTTCCAAAGAAGTATGTATAATTCTAAGCCTTAGCCTTCCACTATCAATATTGGCCTTCCAAAAAAACTACAAAGTTAAGGTCAGCAAGATGGTTCAATGAGGAAAGGTGCTTGCTACCAAGCCAGTGCAGTCCTCTGGGCTCACATAGTAGGAAAAAACCAACTCTCACAGGCTATGTGTGTGTGCATCCCCTAGAGACACACACACACACACACACACACACACACACACACACACACACACACACACACACTCACACACACACTCCTCTCAACTGAACTCAAGCAAATCTTAATCTCTTTCATATGTATGAAGCCCAGACCAGGACCCGGCCTGTGGGGTCCCCATGAAAACATAAGCAGTATGTCCATGAAACCAAGAGGTACAGTCTGGGCCTAAGTGACAGCAAAGGCGGCCAGACCTCTACATCTCACCAATCACTGAAAATCAAAATATCATTTTTCTTTTCTCACATCTTCTTCATCATTTTAAATAAAAAGTTTAAAGTGTTGGGACAAAGAAATGCTGAATTTCAGATGGAAAGTGAAGGGCCTCCAAAACAAGAATGCAAGGAAACACATGGAGAAAGTAAACACCACCATTTTGATATATGGGGAAAATTTTCAAGTTGAACAAGTGCAAAGGCCCTGAGGCAGGGACCATGTCTGGCATTTTGAGAAGTAACATACATGTTTGCTTGGTGGTTGGGGTTCATGCTACGTCAATAGCCTGAGTCAGCATCTGGCACAAAGGAGGCGCTCGGTGTTTCTACTGATTGTCACACAGAAACAGGGCATGCATATAAAGTAGATCATGGTATTTCACACCTCATAAAGAACTATAGTTGAGTCTTAGAAAAGGTAAAGTGGAAAGCCAGGGAGCCAACCCAGCCACTAAAGATGACTGCTCCCAAGCTTGAGGACCTAGGTTTGATCCTCCAGACATGTATAGTAAAAGGAGAGACCAACTCCAAAGATTGTCTTCAGACCTGGTGTACACACACACACACACACACACACACACACACACACACACACACACCTAAAATAAATATTTTTAAAGCAACTTAAATACTTCTTAAGATTCTCTTCCTGGGGGCTGGAGAGAGGGCTCAGCGGTTAAGAGTACTGCCTGCTATTACAAAGGTTCTGAGTTCAATTCCCAACAACCACATGGTGGCTCACAACTATCTATAATGAGATCTGATGCCCTCTTCTGGCATGCAGACATACATGCAGGCAGAAACACTGTATACTTAATAAATAAATCTTTTTTTAAAATTCTCTACTTTAAGCCTTGCCCAACTCTCTTTAAAATCAGGGCTTCCATCACTTCTCCAACTAGCCTCCCTTTCCATGTATGTCTTATTGTGACAATATCTGATAAAAAGCGACCTCTGAGGACATGGTGATGAAGGCATGGCAGCACAGTGGGTGGCAACAGTCTACTTGTAACCCAGCTGGCCAAAGCAGAGAGAAGAATGCCAGCTTTCCTCTCCCTTGGAAATACCACAGCTGCAGTAGCTTCTACAGCTAAACCTAGGGAACCACTTCCTAGGCAGCTGTTTTCGAGCAGGGTATCCTGAAGGCTCTACCTGTTCAGGCACTCTCCTTTCAATTGCACTTACTATTACTTGCCCTAGGCGGCTGTTTCCTAGCAGGATGCCCTGAAGGGTCTACTCTCTTCAGCATTCACCTTTCAAATGAAAGCTATGCCCTAGATCTCTTCACTGCCTCGCCCTCAAGGTTTCTCAGCTTCAGTCTGCTAAGTAGTGGAGAATACATGTGCGTGCAGCTATGAAGGGCTCTATGCATTATTTTTAGAGAACATAATTAGAATGCTGTATATGATAGGGGGAAACTTTAGGTGTAATCTCAAGAATGGTCAAACCCAGCACTTAGAAGTAGAGACAAAATCAGGATTATAGAGCCATCTTGGACTACATAGCAGATTCACGGCCAGCCTGAGATTAAAAAAAAAAAAAAAAAAAAAAATGGCTGGAAAGGTAACTCAGTGGTTGGTTTAAAAGTACTTTTGCGGGCTGGAGAGATGGCTCAGAGGTTAAGAGCACTGTTAGCTCTTCCAGATGTCCTGAGTTCAATTCCCAGCCAACTACATGTGGCTCACAAACATCAATATGAGATGTAATGCCTTCTTTTGGCCTGCAGGTGTATATGCAATCAGAGTACTGTATACATAATAAATTAATTTTTAAAAAGTTACATTCAAAAACTAAAAAATAAAAAGAGTACTTTTGTTCTTACAGAGGACCTGGTTTGGTTGTCAGCACCCACATGGTCTCTAACAACCATCTGTAATTCTAGCTCCAAGGGAACCAAAGCCCCTATTTTGACCTCTGTGAGCATCAGGCATGCTCACAGTACAGATATATATATATGTAGGCAAAGCACTCATATACATAAAATAAATAAAATTTAAAATAAAACAACAACTTAAAGGCCAATATAGAAGCCAGTGAGAAGGCTCAATGTGCAAAAGTGCCTGCTTGCCGAGCCTGACAGCCTGAAGTTAGCACCCAGACCACGTGGTAGAAAAAAAGGACCTGCCCACCTCACTCCCACATGTGTGCCATGGTATACACCCACACATAAAACTGAATAAATAACTGTAATTAAAAGTTTTTAATGTCTATGGTGGTCTATGGGAGGCAGTGGCTCATGGATCTGAGTTCAAGGCCAGCCTGGTCTACATAGTGAATTCCAGGCCAACAAACACTAGTGAAACTCTGTCTTGGTGAGGTGGGGGTAGGGAGTTTAATAGGAAAAGGCCACCTTTAATCCCAGCATTTGGGATGCAGGTGTGAATTCAAGGCCAGCCTGTTCTACATAATCCCAGTACAGCCAGAGCTACACAGTAAGACCTTGTCTCAAAACAACATCAAAAAGGCCAGTAAATATGGGAGACTGAGACAGGCAGACTGTTGAGTTCAACGCTAGACTAGGCTACAGAATGGCTAATATATAAGGAAACTTAAGATTTATTATTGTTCAGAAGACAATTTCATCTTTTAAAGATTTGTTTTTATTTATATGCCTGTGTAAGCATATGTCACATGCCTATAGGCACCTATGGGAGCCAGACACCCTGGAGCAGCTGTGACTGGAGGTTGTGAGCTTCCTGGTGTGGGTGCTGGGAACTGAACCTAGGCTCTCTGGACGAGCACTTAAGACATCTCTCCACCCCCGTAGAAAAACAATCTCCTGTATTTTACAGACTGTTCAACAAGAACAGGTGTGTTTCCTAATGAGTTTCAATGAAATGTCTGTCTCCAAACTTCCCCCTTCTAAAAGGATTCCCAACTCAGTACTGTCATAGACGCGCACGCGCGTGTGTGTGTGTATACACCTCTATATATTCCTACTTTTAAGACAAAAGATACAGAAAAAAAAATCACTATATTTTTATATGTAAGCCATATTCCTAAAAGTTTATATTTCACAAGAATTTATAAATTGTAGGACATATTTGCCATAAGGGAATGCCATTATGCCATTAGCCATAAGGGAAAAAAGAGCCAGTCCCCAAATATGTGTCCATTGTTCCTACAAACACAATAATCTGCTTTCTCACGGTATCACACCGTGAGATGAACCATTAGTCTCCAAAATCACATTTACACCATGACCTTTCTTCCTTTATTTTTTGAACCAGTCTTAGTCTATAGTTCGGGTTGATGGGGAACTCACAGTGATCCTCCTGGCCTCAGTTTTCCAGGTGCTGGGGTTACAGGCATGAGTCCTCATTTACCTGTGCACACATCGTCACCTAGAGTACTGCTGTGCCTGCGTGAGTGTGGAAGCCACAGGACAGCTTCAGCTGTCCTTCCTCAGATGGTATCCACTTTGTTTGTTTTTTGTTTTTGTTTTTGTTTTGTTTTGTTTTTTTGAGACAAGATCTCTCACTGGCCTGGTCCTTGTCCAGTAGGCTGTCCTTAGTTGGCCAACAAAGCCAGGAATCTGCTAGTTACCCATCCCTTTCTTGCTGGGATTACAAGATTCATGCTATTATTGCCTGATTTAAAAAAAAATTTTTTTTTATTGCCTGATTTTTAGTTGTATAGGTTCTAAGAGACTAAACTCAGGTCCTCACGCTTGTGAGGCAAGCACTTGCCAACCAAGCTATCATTCTGGCCCTTTCATTGTTAAGACAAGTTCTCTTATAGTCCAGGCTAGCCTCGAACTCAGTATGTAGCTGAGGATAACGTTGAACTTTTAATTCTCTTGCCTCCTCCCATCAACTATTGGAATTATAGGCATGTACCACCATGGCCGGCTTTTTTTGTCTTTGTTTTGAGACAAATCTTCCTATGCAGCCCTAGCTGGCTTGGTACTACATACATAAGGCTGACCTCGTGGCAATCCTCCTGGCTCTTGAGTATTACAAGCACGGTATTAGCAGGGCTAGCAATAGGAGCATTTTTGTTTTCTCTCTGTTCTATTTACTGTGGCAGGGTCTCATCTATCCCAAGCTGGCTCTGAGTTTGTGATGTAGCAAAGGAGCACCCTGCACTTCTAACCTCCTGACTTTACCTTACAGGGTGCAGGAGTGCTGAGACCACAGACGAGCACCACCACATATAGTTTATGGAGTTGTCGGGGGGGGGGGGGGCTTTGTGTAGACTAGAGTCTCAATAAAGGTATGTGAAAAAAATCTTTTTAAGAGACAGAAATACAGCAACACATGGTGGTGCATGCCTGTAATCCCAGGACTCAAGGAGGTAGAGGCAGGTGGATCTCTGAGTTTTAGGCCAGCCTGGTCTACAAAGCAAGTCCAGGACAGCCAAGGCTACACAGAGAAACCCTGTCTCAAAAAAAAAAAAAAAAAAAAAAAAAACTAAAACAAAAAGGGAGAGAGAGAGAGAGATACAAGGAGACTGTTATGTTCAACATAATTCTAGTTTTGTTAAATAAAATACTATAAGCCATCAAAATATACAAGTATATTTAAACTATTATCTAGTATGAGGATATGGTAGATGCCATTCTTTTAGGCTTTTAAAATATGGAATGTCTATGTAAAAAGGAATTTATCTAGTCTGGGCGGTGGTGGCGCACACCTTTAATCCTTTAATCCCAACACTCCGGAGGCAGAGGCAGGCAGATCTCTGTAGGTTTCGAGGCCAGCCTGGTCTACAAAGTGAGTCCAGAACAGCCAAGGCTACACAGAGAAACCCTGTCTCGAATAACAAAAAAAAAAAAAAAAAAAAGGAATTTATTTATACTAAGTTAAATGGTTTATGGAACATAATCTCAAATATATTTCAAGTGAAGGCTTATAGAGAACATTACTTATTATATTAAAAGGAGAAGGACAATGTTTATGTATGTTTTGAACAGATGTATAACACACATGTACATATTTTTGGTAGCACATAAATGAAATGATATGTAAAAAGTAGCTACCACAGAATAAATCTGTGGGCTAACAGGGTAGCTAGATGAAAGCAAAAGGAAAAATTTCCTCAGATCACCTTCTCCAAATTTCACCTTTGGGAAGTAGTTTGGTTTTAGACAGTCTTGCTGCATGGGCCAAGGTAGCCTAGAACTCACAATCCTCCTGTCTTAGCTTCCCTAATATTACAGGCATGTAGCATCACACCTGGCTATATATTGACTTCTGAGCAATTTATGCTTATTAAGATGAAAAATTAAAAGTACTTTACCTTGTACCATTGTTCCTAATGACTTCCACAGTTTCTTCAACAAAATAGCGGTCCTTGACATATGCAAAGATATCATCACAAATTTCGTGTAAGCGTGAACGATGGGTAAGGTTGGTCAAGTATAAAACTGGAATAATTAGTGGATCTGGGAAACTCTGAAGATTCTGTCTTGCTTTTTTTTCTGATTCAAGTGCTTCCTGATATGTCAGTCCAGGTCTACCCGTCACAGCACAACTCCACACAAGGCTGTTGCACAGAATGGTTCGTTCAAAAAAGTCACTGATTAAGAAACAAAAACAAAATCCCATTACCTATCATTGCATAGACTTTACATTAAAATTGACACCTTTATGATCTTTTCCCCTAGACACCTCGTTAAGTTATTCATTAATACAGCTCGATGTTAACACTGCAGTGTAGACGTGGTATCAGCAACAGCTGGATCAGCTGTGCCCGGTCTGAAGTTTAGAACCAAACTGAGAGCAGAGTCGACCTTTCTTTTCCTTTTAACTTTCAAGCTTTTTGTTGAAAAGCACTCACAACACTAATATCAAATTAACCTTAATAGTGGAAAACTAATAAATCTAGGCATATAACAATAAGAGAAAAAACTAAGTATTTTACATGATGAAAAGTCAGTGAGTAAGCAGTGCAAGAGTCTGAATCTAAGAGGGGTAAAGGGGCAAACAACCTTATCTCAAGTTTGAGCTTTCCTTTATTTTCTTTTTACAGTAAGAAAAGACTTAACATTTGCAGCAAAACAAAACAGAAAAAGGAAAGAAGCAACAACAATACAAAGGAAAGGAAGGGAAGGCAGGAAAGAGGGTGAGGAAGAAAAAACTTGCAAAAGCAGAGATTCTGGAAATGGTGAATAAAAAGCAGGCAAATAAGTGGCTCACTCGTGAGTAATCAACCCCAGCACTCAGGAGGCTTAAGCAGGAGATCCCAACATTTTCAAGGCCTCCAAAGTAAGTTCCAGTTCAGCCTAAGCTACAGTTTAAGTCTCTCTCAAAAGATAAACCACAGTGCCAGGAGTGCTGGCATATGCCAGTAAATGCAACCCTTGGGAGGGGGAGACAGGAGGATCAGGGCTAGTCTAAGCTACCTGAGAGCCTGTGCCAGAAACCAACCAAACAGCAGCACATGGTAACTGCTAGGGATAGGATAAAACTACTATTCTATGTGCAGTGCCTTTTTGAACAGAAGTAATTTCTTACTATGAACCTTTATTTTCTAAGTATATACCTAGTTTCTTCTCTTTTGTTTTGTTTTGTTTTTCAAGAGAGTTTCTCTCTGTGTAGCCTTGGCTGTCTTGGACTCGCTTTGTAGACCAGCCTAGCCTCAAACTCAGAGAACCGCCTGCCTCTGCCTCCGAGTGCTGGGATTATAGGCGTGCGCCACCAAGCCAAGGTCTCTAGTTCCTTTTAAAGTTCAAGAAACCTATGAAATCAAAAAACTTCAAAGGGAGATTGGGTAGAAAAAAACTGAATTAAAAAAAAAGCCCACACACATATATTATAACCACAAAAATGTGTCTTTATAGACACACTGTAAACAGATGTTCCTATGGGAAGAAAAGACTTATGTGTATGGCCCTAAACATTTCCACATTGTTTGAATTTTTATTTAACATGTACTCCTGCATCATCTTACGAGGAGGTTCTAAATTTTAAAAATGTAACATATGCAAAAAGTTAATAACAGGTACCCAACTGGAAGGGCCATGGTAAACTTTTGTCCTTCTCTGCAGAACTATGTGAACAGTATGAGCAAGTCATTCTTCGCAACTTTTGCCTTCCTGAACTCTTCTATCGCTCTTAAAACGGCCTGGGTCTACTTCCTGGCTAGTGTCTCTATCTTACATATTATCCCTATAAGCTCTTTAAAGATCATTTGGAGCATGCTTATTAGGATTGTTTCATTTGTACATATATCAAGACAGCAATAAAATTAAAAAAAAAAAGAAACCAATCACAATAAAATGAAGTAACAGCAACAACAATAACAAAAATAATAATGATGGTGACAATGAGCAATGCTGGAAAGCTGACTTGGTGGTCGAGAACACTTACTGTGAGCTGGGCAGTGGAGGCACACACCTTTGGTCCCAGCACATGGGAGCCAGAGTAAGGTGGATCTTTGTGAGTTCAAGGCCAGCCTAGTCTACAAAGTGAGTTCCAGGATAGCCAGGGCTACACAAAGAAACCTGTCTCAAAAAAAAAAAAAAAAAAAAAAAAAAAAAAACAGAGGAAGAGGGAGCACTTACTAAGAGAGGGCACTTACTGTTCTTTAAATGGACTTGAGTATGAATCCTAGCACCTATGTAAGTAGCTCACAATTGTCTGTAACTCCAGCTCCCAGGAATCACATGCCTCTGGCCCCTTAAGGTAACTGCACTCACATGCATATACCCACATACATACATGTAATTAAAAATAAGAATCTTGTCAGCCAGGCGTGGTGGGGTGGCACACACATGTTATGGCAGCACTTGGAGCCAAAGGCAGGCATAGGACGGCCTGGTCTACAAAGCAAGTCCAGGAGAACCAGGGCTACACAGAGAAACCTTGTCTCAAACAAACAAACAAACAAAAACAAAAATAAATAAAAATAAATAAATTAATTAAAAATCTTTAAAAAAAAACTCACAGATGACAACTTAGATGACTTCAAATCTATAGGAAGAGACTTTTTTGAAGTATATTTTGATGTAACAGTAAGTGGTTATTTTTTTATAAGAAACAAACAGGTATACTAACAAGAGAATTCAGAAGCAGGCAAAATGGATCAGGAAATTCTAGAACATTTTTTTTCCAAGTGGTATTAAGCTTAGGTCTTAAAGAAAGCATAAAGTGGTTCTCGCAAGAGCTGTGCATCCTTCTAAGCCGGCACTCCATAAGGACGAAGCCATGCGTCTTTCTAAGCCGGCACTCTGTAAGGACGAAGCCTTTTTGTATCAGCTCCTCAGCTGAAATCTTTCCAGAAAATCCAAATCCAGCTAGTTTGTGAGTTGGAGAAAAAGTTCAGTGGGAAGCAGGTAGCCTTCCTTGCTCAGAGGAGGATTCTGGCAACACGGAAAAGCTGAAAGAAAAATAAGTAGAAGCGCTCCAGAAGCGGCACCCCGACAGCAGAGCATGATGCCATCCTTGAGGGCTTGGTCTTCCCAAGTTAAATTCTGGTTATGAGGATCCGTGTGAAACTGGATGGTAGGCGGCTCATAAAGGATCATTTAGACAAAGCAGAGCAGAGCAATGTGGAGCATAAGGAGGAAACCTTTTCTGGTGTGTACAAGAAGCTCACAGGCAAGACCCTTGAATTCTAGAGTTTCAGTTGTAAAGAAAAAGACTGAAGCCGGGCATGGTGGTACATGCCTTTAATTCCAGCACTCAGGAGGCAGAGGCAGAGGCAGGTGGATCACTGTGAGTTCGAGTCCAGCCTGGTCTACAAAGCAAGTCCAGGACAGCCAAGGCTACACAGAGAAACCCTGTCTCCAAAAGCCAAAAAAGAAAGAAAACGACTGAATAAAGTGTCATTCATAGTTGAAAGAAAAAGAAAGAAAGAAAGAAAGAAAGGTTACCCTGGTGGTAAGTGGTGGCACAGGCCTTTAATCCCAGTGCTAGGGAGGCAGAGACAGTCGGATCTCTTGAGTTTGAAGCCAGCCTGGTCTACAGAGCAAGTTCTAGGACAGCCAGAACTACACAGAAAATCCCTGTCTCAAAAACAAAAAAAGCATAAAGTTAAAGAATACCAGTATGTGTGTATGTGGGGATGAGTGAGTGGAGGTGGGTGGGAACCTATTTCTAATAAGCAAGAAATCTTATGTCATAGTAATTTATTAACTAAGAGGTAGACAAAGATATAGCTAAAAGTGATTTTCAAGCATACAGAATAAAATGAATATACATTTACATTTTTGTATATTAGATTCTACCACCCACACCAAAGTATTCCAAGTGGTTAATGGCCCACATGGCCAAGCTTTAGCTCTATCAGCCAAGTACCTAGGATATTCGGTGCACCATAAGGCATCTGAAATCTCTGCTGGGTGGCAGTTAAATATAAAGCATGTTTTGACAGACACTAGACTTAACCTTGTCCAAAATTATCAAAGTGAACAATGGTATAAGTGCCACAAGCAGCCACTAAGCACTTTACCAGGTAGAACAAGAGGATAATTGCCAGTGCAACAGCTCAGCAGGTTGTCACCAAGCCTGACCTGAGTTTGACTCCCTGACCCCACATGGCACAAAGAATGAACTCTCACACGTTTTGTGACTGATACAAACTCATGTGCGTGCACATAAACGATAGGGAGAAAAAAAATTAGATAGACGGATGGGTGGATGTAAAATACAAAACAAACCAGGATAGGAACTGAATGATACAAGCTGCCCTGCTCCCTCCCATGAGGTTCCTCTTATCTCCTGCAAAACCTTCGTGTTCTTTTATTTCCTTTGGTCTTTGGACAGTTTTTGCTACATTTGTACACAGAGTCCAACCCTCAGGAAGTAGGAGGTAAAACAAGACTCCCCCACTGTGGCTCTGTCGTCATCACCCCAGCAGAGCAGAGCCATCTCTATGCACACCCTCACCTCTGCTCACCCTGTCATTCTGCTCACACTTGAACCTTCATTACTCACACCCAAATATGAAGTCAATGCCAACTTCAAGGAGTGGGTTACCCTGTCTCTTCAACATCTACATTACAAGTTTGTTTTACTATTGTAAGCAGAAAGAAAACGCAAAGTGAGAAGTATTATTTAATATAAATAATTTAAGCTAACATAAATCACACCTGATTTATGACTGTATTCTTCAATAATCCTCCTTAGGATAGGGATATGTTACTGCTCAGAAGCCAAATCCAGCTGGGCATGGGGGTGCATGCCTGTAATCCCAGCACTTGGGAGACAGAGGCAGGTGGATCTCTGTGAGTTCAAGGCCAGGCTGGTCTACAAAATGAGTCCAGGACAGCTAAGTCTACATAAAGAAACCCTGTCTTGAAAAAAAAAAAAGAAGAAGAAGAAGAAGCCAAATGCAGCCTTTATTGTACTTAATTTCCCTGGCACACAATCACATCCTCACGTCTATGTTCTCCCTACTTTCTCGCTTCATTTGTATGGCAGTGTGGAAGACACTGTGATCAGAACAACCTAAAATACTTGTTATCTGTCCCTTCACACACAAAAATATACGATGACCTTTCCTCTTTACCATTGTTTCATAAGGAACAATTCTGAGCTGCAAGGTAAAAATCTTTCCTAAAAACATATTAACATATTCTAAAGTCTACTAATTCTAGTTAGCAAGCTAAAAGACAAAGTGCAACACACTGTTTGTTGGGGATCAGAAAAAAAGCCTAGTGGATTTAAGAATTAAGGAGGTGGCTATCACTGGATCACAGCCGCCAAACTGAAGTTCAATCCCTTCGGGACTTCTGACCGAAGCAAGAACTGCAAATGCCATTTCAATGCCCCTTCTCATATTCGGAAGACCATGTCTTCCCCCTCTTTCCAAAGAGAATGCCCATTCAAAAGCACGATGAAGTGCAGGTTTTCCGAGGACACTACAAAGGCCAGCAGATTGGTAAAGTGGTCCAGGTGTACAGGAAAAAGTATGTCATCTACATTGAACGAGTGCAGCAAAAGGCTAATGGTAGCACTGTCCACGTGGGCACACCAGGCTAGAGTTGGACAAAGACCGTAAGAAGACCCTGGAAAGGAAAGCCAAGTCCCAACAAGTAGGAAATTAAAAGGGCAAATTCAAGGAAGAAACCATCGAGAAGATGCAAGAGCAGAGGCCTCTCATTACACTGTTTAAGTAGTTAAAAAAAAAGACAGTCAAGGCTACACAGAGAAACCCTGTCTTGAAAAGCCAAAAAAAAGAAAGAAAAAAGAAAAAGAAAGAAAAGAAAAACCAAAAGAGAAAAAAATTAAGGAACATCATATACAATTCAGATGAACATAAAATGTACATTATTTAAAGGCAGAAACTTTACTAGCCAGATACAAAATGTGATTAGCTCCATGACGATCCAATAGCGAAGATCTAAAGCATTTCCCTGCCCACAAAAATAAAAATAGTTTTCTTCCCTGAGAGGGTCATACATAGGAGCAGATTAGAACATGGGCATAACAGAATTAACATGCCCTATATTACTAAAGATACCAGCAAGATAGGTGAAAAATGTATTTTTACACTCAGTTATAAACAGCCTGTAATTTTTTTTGGGGGGGGGGGTGGGTTCGAGACAGGGTTTCTCTGTGTAGTCTTGGCTGTTCTAGACTCACTTTGTAGACCAGGCTGGCCTCGAACTCACAGCTATCTGCCTGTCTCTGCCTCCCAAGTACTGGGATTAAAGGCATGCGCCACCATGCTCAGACAGCCAGTAATTTTTAAAGATAAAATCACAGCATCTAATTTTTATTTTATTTTATAGTTTTTTGAGACAGAGTTTCTCTGTGTAGCCTTGACCTGGGCTGGCCTCGAACTCAGAGATCCACCTGCCTCTGCCTCCCAACTGCTGGGATTAAGGCAGGCGCCACCACGGCCAGGCAAGCATCTAATTTTTTAAAACCACTCTAATGACGTTTTATTTTGCAATTTTATTTAATTGCTGCCTTTGCCAGAGATGACATAAAGCACAGGTTCCTAAAATCTGCAGGTGTTACAAAGCTGAGAAAACAGCAATAATGTTAAAATCTTAAGAGAAACTGATAAAAGTGAGACATGCCCTGGTGCTGGATGTGGAAGTCCTTAACAGTGATGCACGTGAAGACGACCAATTCTAAGTGAAACTCAAACCGTGCCTCAGTATTGTTCGTACCATAGTTTCCCTTGCTTTAAAAGGGTTCTTTACAGCTCCCACCTAGCATCTCTCTCTGCTCCACACATGCCCTACCAGCTTCATCCTTCAGGATCCAATTTAGATCGTCCCCTATCTGAGAGCTTCCCCAACTCTCAGCAACAGTAACCAGTCTCCTCGTCCATGCTTCCACTATGCTGGCCTCATAAGAAATATGTCACTTGTACTATTTATCATATTGGAGACGTTTCTCACTAGGGAGACAAATTATCTCAGCATTTTCAAAATCTCTCCAAAGAAATATGGCAAGAGTAAACACACAGACCCTCAATGGATGGTCCATTCATTTTTATGTGTGTTTAGGCAGAGGAAGGGAGGAAATGTCTGACTTCATCACTTTTCTTTGGTTAAGTTGCATAATCTCTCTGAACGTGGTTCCTCTTCTATAAAATGGAGGTATGCTTCATAAAAAGTTTATGTAAAAAAATTAAATGAGATAATTCTAAACAAATACCCATAGTATACATGGACTCAAAACAAGTATGGATTTATTTTTATTTTATTTTGTTTTATTTTTGGTCAAGGATTTTTATGTGCAGAGAAGATCCTACGACAGTTGTTATCAACCTTCCTAATGCTGCGACCCTTCAATATAGTTGTTATGTTGAGGACCACAACCATAAAATTATTTTTCTTGCTACCTCATAACTGTAATTTTGGTACTGTTATAAATCCTAATGTAAATATCTGTGTTTCCTGATGGTCTTAGGTGACCCCAGTGAAAGGGGGTCACCTAAAGAGGTTGTGACCCACAGGTTGAGAAACCCTGCCCCAAGAGGATCACCAGGGCAGTAAGGAAACAGTGTCAGAGGAGCACATAAAAAGAGAAAGGGCAGGCCTGGTGTGGTGGTGCACACCTTTAATCCCAGCATTCTGGAGGCAGAGGCAGGCAGATCACTGTGAGTTTGAAGCCAGCCTGATCTACAAAGCAAGTCCAAGACAGCCAAGCTACACAGAGAAACCTGGTCTTGAAAAACCAAAAAAGAGAAAAGTCAGCCCTGAGGAGTAGGATCTGAAGTCTCTGAGTGGGAGCTTAACTACTCGAGGAATTTCTTCCTGGCAACTCAGGAGGGCAAGCACAGGAATAACAGAATTTTAAAAACAAAAACAAAAGAACCGGACCTTTAGTCACCATATATAGGACAAGGGAAACAAAATATATCCATGAGTTGTTTTGGGTTTGTTTTTTTTTTTGTTTTTTTTTTTTCGGGAGTGGGGGGGTGGTGGTGTCCAGACACAGTTTCTTTGTGTAACAGCCCTGGCTGTCCTAGTATTCTTTGTAGACCAGGCTGGCCTCAAACTCACAGAGATCCACCTGCCTCTGCCTCCCAAGTGCTAGGATTATAGGCCTGCACCACCACACCTGGTGTGCTGAGCCATCCTTTTTTTCCCCTTGTTTTCTGAGACAGGGTTTCTCTGTGTAGCTTTGGCTGTCCTGGCCTCACTTTGTAGACCAGGCTGGCCTCGAACTCAGTGATTGGCCTGCCTCTGCCTCCAGAATGCTGGGATTAAAGATGTGCGCCACCACACCCAACATGCTGAGCCATCCATCCTGCTGGCCCAGTTTTCACTGTGTTTTGATGAACATCAGGTTATAGTAAACAACCTAAAACCCAGTTTGTTGGCAAAGAAAGCTAAAGGTGTGAAGACTCCTTAGAATTATGATTTTATTTTTTAAGTAGGTATGTGGATATTTGCTTGCCATGTTTGTCTATCCACCACATACATGCCTGGTGCCCATGGAAGCCAGAAGTTATTGGATTACCTGGAACTAGAGCTACACACAGTTGTGAGCTGCACTGTGAGTCCTGGGAACTGAACCCACGTCTTCTAGAAAAATAGCCAATGTTCTTAACTGCTAACATCTTCCCCGCCCAGCACTGCTTAGACATGGAGCCTAAGTTCATCAGCCCTTGCACGCAGGCGGCCACGAGTTCGTCAATATAACAAAGATGATGCAGGGGGCCACGAGTTCGTCAATATAACAAAGATGATGCAGGGGGCCATGTGCTCATCAATATAACAAAGATGACCCTAAGACCTCACAGATCTATCTCCCCCCGCCCCGCGCCACAACTTGTTCTGAAGCACCTTGGGATACTCTCGTACTCTTAGGCTGAGAAAAGTCATCCCTTCAGAGTCCCACACAAGTGTCAGATCTCATTTCTTACTCCACTCAGGATCAGCATCCACTGGACATAGTTAAGTGGACGAGCTCAGAGGACAAGAAAAACCAAACTGAGAAGCTGCACAATAGTGAGACAAAATGGATTTTTTTGTTGTTTTTTGAGACAGGGTCTCTCTGTGTCTTGGCTGTCCTGGACTCACATTGTAGACCAGGCTGGCCTCGAACTCATAGCGATCCACCGGAGTGCTGGGATTAAAGGCGTACGCCACCACCGCCCAGCTGACAAAATGGATTATTATTTCAATCCATTATGATACAACTACTGATACACACACTTTGACTGAAGAAAGCTCTGTGTTAACATGAAACAGCATAACCTGCTAAGCATAGGAAAGATAAAGCTGAAAGCTGAGGGTGGTGGTGCATGCCTTTAATACCAGCACTTGGGGAGGCAGAAGCAAGCAGATCTCTGTAAGTTCAAGGCCAGCATGGTCTATAAATTGAATTCCAGAAAAGCCAAGGCAGAGAAACTGTCTCAAAAAACAAAAACAAGAAAGGAAGGAAGGAAGGATGAATGAGTGAGCTGAAAAAATATTTAGGAAACTCTGCTCTATCCTAGGAAAAAATGACTTCTGAGCACAACAGGAGGAACATGCGGCCAACTTATCCCCCCAAAAGACCTAAACACACCTAACTTGAAGACACTAGTTTGAAAGACTATCTATCCACATTCCCTTGAAAAGTGCATGCTCACCAAACAGCTTTCCACTGTAACTAGATTTTACATACCCCGTCACCAATGTGAGAACTGGCTGGTATGAAAAACATTTTGCTCCATGATAAATTGACTGCACCAGGTGTGGTGGCACATGCTTGTAATCCCAGAGCTCAAGTGCAGGAAGAGCTCACGTTCCTAGCCAGGCTGGGCTACACAGCCAAAACTTGTCATTCATAAACAGATAAATAGCATCCTGATTTGTGCACTTACTACCTCGAGCTTAATCACTGAGGACACAGTAAAGGCCAATGCTGCGCTGACCACAGAGAATGGTGCCATCTATACAAACCTAGGAGGTTAACTTGAAAAGCTTGTAGTTCTAGCTTCTTTGTGCACATTTCTACAACCTTTGACAACAGGCAGAATTCTTCATATAAAGCACCATGTGAGAGTAAGTGGCAGAAAGCAAAGTCGAAGGCCTTAGGAATATAAATTACAATCCTAGTGTCATCAAGTGCTAAAGATATGATTACAATTGCAATCCTAAAGTTTAATCAATATCCTGAAACCTTTCCTCACTTATGAAAAGGGCTCAGTTAACACAAGGAAGTGATAAACAACAAAAACAATGTATTCTAAGCTAGTCAAATCTTTTTCACTGCAACTATTTCATTGGAAATTTCATTTGTTCCAGGTTGAAACAAGCTGAACTGCTTACTAGTCTGAGGTGGAAGAGATTTTTAAACTTTACATAGATTCAAAGATGTAAAATTTCAATTCTAAACAGATAAAAGTCACTGGATAGTACAACAAATCATTAAGAAACCATATTTAAGATGTATAATTTCTTTCTTTCTTTTTTTTAAAGATTTATTTATTTTCTATATATCTGATGTAGACATGCAGTCCAGAAGAGGGCATCAGATCTCATTATAGATGGTTGTGAGCCACCATGTGGTTGCTGGGAATTGAACTCAGGACCTCTGGAAGAGCAGGCGGTGCTCTTAACGGCTGAGCCATCTCTCCAGCCCCAAGATGTATAATTTCTAGTATTCAGAGCCAACTGTCTTTTTTTTTTTTTAACAATTCATAACCAAAAACAAAAATTGGGGGCCAACCAAAATTATAGTAAATCCTCACCTGACATGAAACTAAATTATGCTCTTTCACATGTATACTTGCCTACAGTTAATGTGCTATTTGTAATAGGTTTTTCTCAGAGAACAGGTCAAACAAGTTAGCAATTACTTCAGAAACATTTAGTCCAGACCATTTAAATAGGGAAAATTGTAAGCCGGGCATGGTGACGCATGTCTGTAACCCCAGCACTTGGGAGGCAGAGACAGGAGGATCGCTCGGAGTTGGAGGCCAGCCTGATCTACAAGGTGAGACCAGAACAGCCAAGGCTACACAGAGAAACCCCCTCTGTGGGGAGAGGGGAGGAAACTGTGCTGTGATATGACTGACAGTCCATCTTGGTCACAGTCTCTGTGTTAAAGAACATGTGGTCTCAGAGAAACCTAGCACATTCTCCAGAAAGAGGTAACCGCCACCTTGGCCTAGGAAGGAAAGAGGAAGAGACTTTAACAGAGACGGAACATCATTCAGCAATGAAAAGTTTCTGACAAACTACTAACCAGGAAGTTAGAGGTGTGCTGGGAAGCTGAAAGAAACCTCCCTGACACTAATTATGGCAGAAACTTATATTCAAGAAATAAAAAGAAAATTGAAGTAAGTGAGCAAGCATAGGCAAGTTTTCAGACAAATACACAAGTTTTTCAAAATATAAAAGGTAATCCTTAAATTCATACAAATCAACTTAAGATGTAAGTTAAAGCAAGTTTCCTTCTATTTCTACAGCTCATCATATACCATCCACCCTAATGCATTTTTGAAAAGAAGATTTTTTACCATATAAGAGAATGGGGAGATAGTTAAAGACTTAACACAACTAAATGCCAGTCTATTTCACAGCCAATTCAAAAACCATAAGGATTAAATATCTAAGACCATAATGCAATTTTGTTTAAGGCAAATGATCAAGTATCTGTTACCAAATTAATCACCTCTATTAAACTGTTTGTGACTTCCAAAACCTCAATGCTTTAGCACTGAGAAAATAAGAGATTTTTTTGTTGTTTTGTTTTAAGCCACCTTTAAATGTTTTAATATTAATACTACAAAGCATACAATTCCTCACTTTTTGTGTTAGGATACCAAAAATATTTGTTTGTTTTGTCTTGTTTTTCAAGACAGGGTTTCTCTGTGTGGCTTTGGCTGGCCTCGACTTGCTTTGTACACCAGGCTAGCTTCAAACTCAAAGAGGCCAAAAATCTTTATTTTATCATTTCAGATTTCTCTATGATTAGAATAATTCATCTCAGGAACCAAAGTACACCAAGGATTTTTAATTCACAGGAGATAAAAGTCAAATTTACCTCGCCCTCTACAGTGAGGCCAGCCTCTTTTGTTGTTTGGTTAGAGGCACTGTTTGTTTTTTAGGGTCTTTACTTTGTCTTCCAGACAAGCCCAAAGCTCACTCTGTGGCCCGGACTAGCCTTGAACTTACAGACCTACTTCAGTCTCCTGAGTGTGTGACAAAAGAGCCTTTCAAAAGATTGCTTCTATCAAAGGAAAGAGGAGCTCGGGATGTAAGCCTATATTAACTATTTTCTTGGTACTCTTAAGTTCAGAAATGTTATTAAGGACTCTAGCTTAAACTTCAGAAGAAAATATGAAGACATCATCCTTGCACAGTTACCCAACTCAAATCCACTTAAGAAGTTACATGAGTGCACTCAAAGTAATAAAACAAGTCTGAACAGGAGCCCAGTGAGCTGTGCACTCCTACTTAAAGGTACTATTTGATGAAAGTACTATCTGCTTCTCTAAATATAACAAGTTTACCTGTAACCCCTTCTAGGGAGCTGAAGGGGGGTATGTGTGTCTTACTTGGAACTGATTTTTGTAATCTCACTACTCCTTTCTCAGACAGCTGCAGGGTTTGACTAGAGACCTCCCAGGATCAAGCCTTTCCCCTCAGGCCCCCACACTCAGAAATCCTCCTACACACATCGTATTTGGTTGCTATTAACACAAGGTTTCTAACCCACAAAGACGTCTGCGTGGAGGATAAAGAACGTGCAAAGAGGGGTGGGGGTGGGGGTGAGGCCGTTCCCGTGACTGATCGATTCAGGCTCTCATTTAGGGACCCTGTTTTAAACCCGGGGCCCTGAAACATACCGGCGCCGCTTCGTGTCACTGAGCCAGGGAAGCTCTTGGATGTACCAAGCAATGGACTGAAAATCTGGGAGCTGAAGCTACTTCTCTGGTCTGCACTAGCTTCGGGTTCTTATCAAAACAAAAGCTGTGGCACATGTCAGGCGGCCCACATGCTCGCGCGGGAGAAGGGGGGCGGTGGGGGGGGCAGTTGCCGATAAAGAGGCGACAGACTGAAGGTGGAGTTGAACTGGTCTAACCACCCTCTCCCGACTCCCACCGCCCCAGCTCCTGCCTACAAGAAAAGGAAAACGAAGGGCGTCCGGGACCCAGCTGTCTCTCACTCCTCTCCCCAAGCTCGGCCCGACTTCTTCCTCGCCGGTCTCCCGGGGGCGGAGACGCCGAGTTCCCGGGGGACCCGAGTTAGTCACCAAGAAGAGGCGGTGACAGAGCGAGCGCGCGGCTCGCGTCGCTTACTCCCAGGCCTAGGCGGCGCGGGACGCGAGGCCGCCGCTCGGGACACCCGTGTCCCCCGCGCCCCCTTGACCGGCGAAGAGATCCCCTCGCCCCTGGGGCGAGCCACCACTCCTGCCCGGGTCCCCACCTTAGCCCTGGCAGCCCTCTCCCCGCGCCCCAACACACACACCCCAAACGTCAGAAGCCACGCGCGACCGATAAAACCTAGTCCCGGGCGGGCCGTTTCCTGCCCTCGGGGTCAGGGATTCCCTCTCCCGGCTGCGGGACCGCGGGCGGCGCGAGGCTGACCCGGCGGGGATCCCGGAACCGGCGGCCGAGCGCGTGCGGCCGCGGCGGGGAGGGGCGAGGCGGGGAGTTTCCGCCCGCCCGGCGAGCGCGGTGGCTCCGAGCGGTCCCCGGCCTCCGCGGGGGCCCAGCCGCCAGCCGCCCCACGCGGTCACGGCGCGCCGCGGGGGAGGGGGGCGGCCCGGCCACCCGTCACGAGCCCGGGAGAGAAAGAGACAGCCAAGACAAAAGGGCGCGGGGGCGGCCGTCCCCACTGACCCGGCGCCCGCGCCGCGGCCGGCCTTACTCGTAGTGGCGGAAGATCTCGTTGGTGACTTTACAGTAGAAAACTTCCTCGTCCGGCCGCAGGTCTCCCGGCGGCTTCTGCCTCACGAACGGCTTTCGGTGAAGCAACGGCATCTCTGGGCTGCTCCCGTCCGCCCCGCGTCCCTAAGCAAATTGGAGGGAAAGGAAAAGCCGGTAAGGTGGGGAGCGCCGGGGCTGCTCGGCTGCCTTTTGTGTCACTGACGAGCCCGGTCCTCGCCGCCGCCGGTGTGCCGAGTCAGTCGGGCGGCCGGGGCCCCAGCGCGCCCCGAGGGAGCCTCACAATGGGGCGGACGCCCCGCTGCGGGCGGGTGGTGCGGCGGCCCCCTCCCCCAGGGCCGCTCCGGGCCGCCGCACCCCCGGGTGCCGGGACGGGCAATGTGCTCGACGCCGAGCCGAGCCGGCGCATCCCGGAGCTAGGCGGCCACGGACGGACCCCAGGGCGCCGCCGCGCTTTGTTCCCGGTTCCCCGGGACGCCGGCTCGTGAGCCCCTCACCTGCGAGCGCTTGCCAGCCGCCGCACCTTCCCACGAGGATCGCCCAGAGGGCCCGGCCCGCCCCGCCCCGGAGTCTCTCCCGGCCGCCGCCGCCGCTGCTCGCGCTGCCACTGCCGGGCTCCGCGCGGGGATCGCGTCCCGCCGGCACTTCCCCGCCTCTCCGCGCTCCTGGGAAGTTTCTGAGCTACTTTCGGCTCTGAAGGAGGAAGAGCAGTGGGGAGGAGCTTTGCGCTTCTCGCTTCTACCTTTTTATTGGTTACTGGATGACTTTTACAGCCTGTCACTGATACAGGAAGAGACGGCGAAGAGCCTGGGAGAGCCACATTATTAATTAATGGAGCAACCCCTCGTGAAGAATCAGAAGCATCCTCCATGTTTGCGATTATCGGCCAGAAGATCTAGGGAAAGCGCTAGTGTTCCTTAAACACATGGCTGACGAAGTAAAGCCTTCATCTTTTTCAATGGGCCACCAGCGCTCAGCTTTTGAACTGGAAAGGGGATTCCAATTCCGATTTAAACTGCACTTTGAAGAAGGGAAGAATGAGAAACGAAATTGTTAAAAACTCGCAAAGTATTTTGCATGGGTAAACATCCATCTTGAAGAAAATACCTATCTTGACACCTCCGTCTTAATACTTAAAACAATTTAAATGTTTGGATAGCTCAGGAAAACACAAGTTTGAAATGTTATCACAATTATAAGATCCCCAACATATTTTAAACTAAACACACACTTTAAAAAGTGTAATATATACACTCCTATAAGTAATTTAAGGTCAGCATTTAGTTCAATTAGAATCAACAATGAAATGTCTCATAAAACAATTTTCCTATATCAGTAATTTTCACCTATGAAAACAGTTTTAATGCTTATGACACCTGGGACTTTTGAATTGAAAAGAATACTCTAAATTAGAAATCATTCAAAGTGTTCACCAGCTGAAAAAAATACTCTAAATTGGAAATCAACCAAAATTTTCACCAGCTTTGCTCTGATGGCCTTTTTTTTTTTTAACCATCACTTATTTGTTGTTTGCATGTGAGAATTAGTCTAAAAGTAATCCTGAAGCATAGTCATCCAATAAAACGCTACTTTTTTCTAATTACTAACACTGTGAAATGATTTCAATAACTGGAATCAGCCAGGCTTAGTGGCACACGCCTTTAATCCCAGCACTTGGGAGGCAGAGGCAGGCGCATATCTGTGAGTTCGAGGCCAGGCTGGTCTACAGAGCGAGTTGTAAGACAGCCAGAGATGTTACACAAAGAAACCCTGTCTTGAAAAAACAAAAAATAAAATGACATAAAAAAATCATTAAAAGTATGTGTGCATACACATTTTTAGATGATTATATTTGCAGAAAATTAGAAGTCTCCCAGTGGCAAATATATACTTAAACCTGTATAAACTTTTCAGAAAAAGTACATACTTCTGGTGTTTTAAACTGGCCTCCAGGGGCTGGAGAGGTGGCTCAGTGGTTAAGAGCACAAACTGCAGCCTGGTGGTGGTGGCGCATGCCTTTAATCCCAGGTGGATCTCTGTGAATTGGAGGCCACCCTGGTCTACAAAGCTAGTCCAGGACAGCCTAGGCTACACAGAGAAACCCTATCTATCTCGGAAAGACAAAACACACACCAAAAAAAAAAAAACCTTAAAAAATTAAAAACACGTTTATGTTTTATTATAAATACAAATATTGATTAAATTATTTTATTATCCTTTCAAAATTGATATTTTAGTCTTTTTTTTTTTTTTTTTTTGGTATTTTTTGAGAAAGTTTCTCTATAACAGAGCCCTGGCTGTTGTGGGCTAGCTTTGAAGACCAGGCTGGCCTCAACTCACAGAGATCATCCTGCCTCTGCCTCCGAGTGCTGGGATTAAAGGCATGCACCACTACACTCGATCCTTTTTGTCATTTTTTTAAGACTGGCTCTTGCTATATGGCCCAAGCTGAACTGGCTCTGGCTGTTGCAAATTTGAAATCCTCCTGCCTTAGCTTCCTGAGTGCTGGGATTACAAGAGTGTGCCACTAACCCCAGCTCACCATTTCTCTTCAAGTTATTCTATACAATTACTACTAAAAGCTTACTTAATTATTATGACTTATTTATGTATTTTGATGTCATGATTACTTCCTGGCTTTTGAAAATAAAAAGCTCATTACTATATTCAGAAAGTACAGAATACTGTCACAAAATTGACTTTGTATTTTTTTAGAAAATGGAAATACTGTAAAATAAGCCATGAAAGCTAGAATAATAACAGGTAAAGGAGAAATCAATTAAAGTTATTACCATTTTAAATATAGTTAAATTGTAATTTTAGTTCCTTTTATGTACCAGAACAACATACTAGCTCATTTAAGAGGAAAGTGCTGGGTGGTGGTAGAGAGATGGCTCAGTCATTAGGAGCACTGGCTGTTCTTCCAGAGGACCAAGGTTCAGTTCCCAGCTCTCACATGGCAGCAGCTTACAACTGTCTGTCACTCCTGTTCCAAGGGATCTGACACCCTCATACAGACAAAACACCAATGCACATAAAATAAATCATTTTTTAAGGCAAGTGTATTCCAACCTCCAAAAAGTAATGGTCTGTGGGGAAGAGATAAAAGCACATCCTAGACAGGAGTTACGTGAGTCCTAACAGTCACAAGTAATACAATCCAAAAAGAAGAGTAGAGAAAAAGTAAAAGAACAAACAGAAGGAAGTCCCAGGATCTGCCTGATCCTCCGTCCAAGAGGCTGTCTGTAGGATATGATTGGATACTCCACTTTATCCAAGTACAGGCCCTTCCCTCCCCTCCCCCATTAGTCACCCATCTGGGTGACCACACCACTCTAAGATATAAATATGCTAGCAACACAGGTGTGTATCAATCGAACATCCTCAAGGTGTAATTTGGTTAAGTGTCAATTTTGAGAAGCTATGCTGCTTTAGACACATTACAATAAAATAAGACTGTCAAGTGTAAGTTTTAAAACCTTGAGCTAGGTTAATTTTCCTATCTTATGAAAAGTGGTTTTGTGAGCAACTTATCAATTAGCTATAGAAGACACCATTGGAATCTTTTCAGTTTTTCCTTTTGTGCCTGAGGAAATGAATCATAAGAGCTAGAATCCAAGCCCCGGACAGTCTTTTTAGACCACACATTTTCAATAAGATTTGATAAAATGTCATTTTCTTTCATATTCTACTTCCCTATAGAACTTTTACAATCCTTGCTGAACTACAAAAATATTATAGAGCTGTCTTCATAATCATCAGAAATAATTTTTTTGAGAGTTATTGAGAATTTCAACCCCTCAGGACAGGGGCAGGGGAGAGGAGAATGAATTGTCAAGAATGTAGTCATTATAGTTTTTTTCCCCCCCTCCGAGACAAGGTTTCTCTGGGTAGCCTTGGTTGTCCTGGACTCACTTTGTAGACCAGGCTGGCCTCGAACTCACAACGATCCACCTGCCTCTGCCTCCTGGGTGGTGGGATTAAAGGCGTGTGCCACTACCACCCGGCCCAGTCATTATAATCTTAAACAGCTAACCTAAACCCTGTCTCACATTCCATCAACATATCTGACAAACGCCAGTACACTGTGCTCTTACCTCAGCAAGGCGATACAGGTATTCGGAGGGTGTGTTCTCCCTAAAATCTTCTGAGGAGCTTGCCTCATAAACACATGCAAGAAACACATCCACCTTCAACTCCTTTCCTCTTCATCTCTGGCATATCTCAACACCTCCCATGCTCACTTTACTGCTTTTCTGACAAATTCATAGCATGTGACCTGTAGAACAAGTCTGTTCCTTTCTTCACATCAGAAGCCCCTGGTTTGATGTGTGAGCAGTGACTCTAGACCTCTGCTGCCCATAAGAATCACCTGTGAAGTGTTTGAGGAATACTGATGCCAGCCCGGTGGTGGTGGTGAACGTCTGTAATCCCAGCACACAGGAAAGCCGGAGGCAGGTGGATCTATGTGAGTTCGAAACCAGCCTGGCCATCTTTAAAACAGTAATAGTTAACATTTAGTGCATGCTTATGGTTTTGTGTTTTGTTTGTTTTTGTTTGGTTGGTTGGCTTTTTGTTTGTTTTGTTTTTTGAGACAAGGTCCCTCTGTGTTAGCCTTGGCTGTCCTGGACTCGCTTTGTAGATCAGACTGGCCTCGAACTCACAGTGATCTGCCTGCCTCTGCTTCTCCAAGTGCTGGGATTAAAGGTGTGCGCCAGCACGCCCCGCAGCTCTCCAGTTCAGCACAGTTCATCTTTGGACTTTGCCGATGAAGCCACTGAGGCTGGAGAGGTTACTCCAGCATCTGAATCCGGAAGTATATCTGTTCTTAAACCCCAAACCACTCTCCCTACTTCTGTTGTGTACTGAAGATTTGCATTCCAGGCAGTGGTAAGTATGTGCCTTTCATCTCAGAGGCAGAGGCAGTTGAATCTCTGTGCTATTCAAGCTCAGATAGAAATTGAAACAAGGAACTTGATTCTGTGCACAAGAACAATTCAGAATGTGTAATAAAGAGCGGTTATAAATGGAGGCTACAAAATAGCTCACTGGGCGAGATGCTTGCCCAACATCCTGGCAGCACCGCTGACCTCCACATACACACCATGGCGCATGTTCACCCATATGCACATCATATATCCACAACAATGAGTAAATGCATTTAAAGTAAAAAGTTACAAATGATACTACTTAAGCATGAAAGTGCTACAGGAAACCATAGAAAACTTAAGTTACTTATGAACAGAAAAGCTTAAATACAACATGAAGCACAGAATTCACAATATACGATTCCATAAAGTAAAAATTAAAAGTTCTTCCTGACAACCGCTATCACAAAGTTGAAATACAAAAATCAAATTGGGGCACTTGGGAGGCAGAGGCAGGGGGAATCACTGTGTTCAAGGCTAACCTGGTCTACAAAGCGAGGTCAGGACAGCCAAGGCTAACACAGAGAAACCCTGTCTTGAAAAAAAAAAAAATCAAATTAGGAAAAAAATATTTGCAACTTGTGGACAAAGAGCCTATTTTCCTAATAGACGAAGAAATCTTATAATCACAATCGCCCAAGGGAAACAAATCAGAAATACAACTGATGTTTTAAACACTCTCAACCCCATTCATAAGAGAAATTCGAGTTAAGACTACATTGAGACAGCAGTTTTATCTTCCTTATTAGCAAAGCTCACCATCGTGTTGATAAGTTTGGAGAAACAACTTTCTATAGAGGGGAAAATCTACATAAGATTACAAACATGCTAGAAATTTTGTGTGTAGGCAGACATACCCTACAGGCATCTCATTATGAATATTTACTTAAGTAATGTTAGAAATAGCATATTAAAACCAATGGAAATGTCAACAATTGCGTAAGTTATGTGTACACGTACAATGGCTAGTATTCAGACATTAGAAAAATAAGGAAATCAAAGAACAAAACATACATAAAAGTTTTATATAATGCCTTCATATCCTTATATATTCAATGGATATTAAAATATATGTAAGGGCTAGAGAGATGGCAACTGCTGCTCTTGTAGAAGACTCGGGTTCGAGGCCCAGGACCCATATAGCAGCTTATAACTACCATAACTATAGTTCTAAGGGATCTGATGCCTTCTGACCTTCATGAACATTTACACGATGCATATGCACACCCACAGACAAAACCCTCATACACACAAAATAAGTAGAAGAAAATAAAATAGAAATATGACACATCTGGAAGGATATTATAGAAAACAAACTGGTTGCCTCTGAGCAGATAAAAGGTGGCTAGCTGCTAGAGATGAAAGGTAGAGTCTTCGCTGAAGAAAGACAAATACAGCTGGGTGTGGTGGCACAAGCCTGTAATCCCAGCACTCAGGGAGGCAGAGGCAGGCGGATCTCTGTGAGTTCGAGGCCAGCCTGGTCTGCAAATTGAGTCTAGGATAGCCAAGGCTACACAGAGAAACTCTGTCTTAGAAAAAATAAAGAATTTTATTTTAAAAATAAAAGAATACCTTTTATAAAAAGTAAAATTTGAATTTCTGTGTTATGTGTCCTGCACAGGGCCTTGTATCATCAGATGTCACTGTGACAAGAATTTGACACATATTTGTAGTTCAGGTCAGTGGCCACATAGATGTACAAAACAGAGATATAATGTAATTAGAGTGATACGAATAGAGTCAGGTAAGCAATTGCTTTCATCTTAATATGGAAATAGAATAGATCACACATCTAAAGGCCACCTAGATTATCTATGCCGATTCTAGCTTATGCAATACATTGTTACTATGTTCAGCCAAATAGATCTGTTGTTCTTTAAAAAACAACAAACCATACATATAAGGAATAAGCCAGTGGTTTTAAAATATGAATTATAGGGTTCCCTTTTATCACTAAAAGCTATCAAATCTACCTAAAGTTTCACTAATAATTGGCATGTCACTTGCTGACTAATTTGTTACTGGAGTAGAAAATATTAGCATATATTTGTCTCTCATTTATTTTCCCCTTTGTGTTTAGGCCGCAGCCTGCTAACAGGGATCATTTAAATGATTACCATTCAATTTTTAATTTTTTAAATATTTAGCACAGTGCCTGGAACACAGCAGGTACTCAAAACCCACGGTGGAGGAATTCCATTTTGTCATGTTTCTGAAGATACTTAGAGCTAGAGCAGTATTTCTTTCCGCTTTGCTTTTATCACTGGAAATAGGATTGTTAATAAATACTATTTTGACACCAAGAACTGGCCGCTGGGCTTTACAAGAGTCCAGTCGTGTGGCCACACTTATATTCAGAAACTACATGGTAACAAGGGGCAGGCACAAGCCAGCTGAATTCAGAACCGGGTCCTGAATACATTTTGTAAACTCTAACCTAAGGATTCTGCACAAAGCACTCCGTTCCCTCAAGCCCCTGTACAGCGAAGACACTTAGGGTTCCCTCCCATTTATGTTGCTGCTTTCCTGTTTCCTATCCAGAACCTGGAAGCTGTGCCACCACATTTCCTATTGTCCTAATGTCTTGGTTCAAAATCCTTAACACACTTGAAATTTATTTCTTCAGCTGTATTTCTTTTTGCAGGCTGACAGGAAAGTTCTACCCCCATGCTACCAATAGGCCACTTTTCTACAACTTTGTAGCCTTTTCACATCAAGTTCCTGGCGGTTAGAATCTGTCTTACCCATTTGACCAAGTGCCTGTCTCAACTCAAGTGCAAATGTCAAACCTTCCAATATTTTCTTTTAACTTTTAAAAAGCATGTGTTTATGCTTATTTTACAGGTATGAATATCATGTGTGCACCATTTGTGAGCAGTGCTTGTGGAAGCCAGAAGGGGCGGGGTCAGACCCACTAGAAACGGAGTTACAGTTGATTGTTAGTACTGTGTGGGTGCTGCGAACCCAGTATGGATCCTCTGAAAGAGTAGCTAGTGCTCCTAACCACTTGAGCCATCTCTCCAGCTCCAAACTTTCCAATATTAAATACTTGTTCCCATCTCAAACTGAACCCTGAAAATCAAAATCAAACTCGGTTCTAGTGTGGTAGAACTCCAGAGGTGCCCGTGTCTGTATGTTATTTTACATAACACATTAAACTCACAAATGCAATTAAGGTTAAATGCCTTGAGATGGGCAGATCGCCCTGTGTTCCCCAGTTGCATCTAACCTAACTACAGGAATTCTTAAAGGTAGTTCTTAAAGGTATTGTTCCCCAACAATATTTTGAAATTTAAAAAAAATTATTAATGTGTGTGTGTGTGTGTGTGTGTGTGTGAGAGAGAGAGAGAGAGAGAGAGAGAGAGAGAGAGAGAGAGAGAGAGAGAGAGATATGCACTGCTGGGGGAACCCAGGGCCTCACACATGTAGGTAAGCCCTCCACCGCTGAGCCGTAGCCTCAGTCCCTGGCTACAGTTAGGAAGAGTTGAGGGTGATTGCACAAAAGTCAGAGACATGTGGCATTGCTGGTTTTGGATGAAGAAACTAGGTCACAAGCCAAGAAGTGTAGTTATCTCTAGTCAGGTTTCCACAACTGGGCTATAGCCCCAACCCTTGTGGTTGTCTCTAGAAGCTAGAAGGGATCCAAAAGGTGCATAACCTTTCTACACCTTTATTTTAACCTGCTGAGACCTATTTTGAGCTCCTGACTTAACCAAGTTTATGGTAATCTACTATGACAGCAATATGACATTAATATATCCAGCGTACAGTCTGAAAGTATCCTTGGTTCAGTCAGATGTTCAATTGCTGATTTCTCTTGCAGTTTATATTCTATGCATAGTTACACAAACAGCTCTCAAGTACTAGGTATTTGACTGTCTCCATCTCATGAAAACAGATGTGGAATTTTTTTTTTTTCACTTGTGCAGTCATGTTCACACTCAGGGTTTAAATTTGGAAGCTTTTCGGTTTATAGTTATTCAGCCTGTACGATCATACACGTGTGCAAATTGGCACGTATACAGTGAGGGAGGAGTGGTTCCTGATTAGATTCCATCTCCTCAGACCCCCCTGGGGATCTTGCTCCCATCAATCATCTCTCTCTAAATAGCAGCTTCTCCACCGCAGGGATCTGTGCCCCCGAGGCTCTGAACTAGTGCAGTCTATTTCACAAGGGTGGGAGGACTAAATATGTTGCCTTTTATCCTCCTCCTTTCCTTCTCAACTAATCCTTCCCCACTTCTCTTTATTTGTGACATCTTTACCGAGCCACTTTACTTCCTATTTGCTACTGGAATGGTCCTTGATCCTGACCCGTAACTGACAATTCCAGTAGACTCTGCCCAGAAGACACCGGCCCACTCCTTAGCATTTTCTCTTCCTTGGTCTCAGTGATGCACTCCTGTCCCTCAAAGGTTCTGAGCCGGCTTGGCACCAGCCTGTTCACTAAGCCCTGTGTGCTATTTGCTAGCTTCCTGCTAGCTCTTCCCTTGCCTCTTCCTCAGGGAAGCCTTCCCCAAATCCACCCTCCCCCACCCCATCCTGAGTACAATAGCTGTCTCATTGGAAACCGAGCTCCTCCAGGGTCTTCTTTTTTTCTTGGGGACTCTGTCACAGCTTCCTGGATACTTATGATTAGGAGTCACTTTCAAAATTGACATTATCAAGATGAGCCTCAAGTGGTAGGTGCTGGATTGGCAGAGCCTTCAGGCCGGGGAGACTAATGGGCTAAGTACAAACAGAAGAAGAATCATGGCGCCACCCCACAGCGGCCCTGCTTTACATGCTCTCACTTCCAAAGGCTCCAGGTACCTGCTGCCAACTGTACTATGAAAATAATAGCATGGCTTTACTCCTTCTTGGAGAGGGAATTGCATAGCATTTACTATGGTGTATTACTAGACTACAGTTTATTTGGTCTTGTGCTGTCTTCATAAGTTAAACTTTATCCTAATATGTCTGTGTGGGTGATGACACACTAATGAAAGAAGAAAAGTTAGAGATGATTCCGAGGTTTCAGGCCTGAGAGTCCAGAATAGCAGTAACAGTATTTAGCAGACATGGGGTAATCAGGACTGGGAATGGGAGGGAGGGGAAATACCACACTATCCACGGACTGTGAGTTCAAGGCCAACCTGAGCTATTACAAAGAGAAAACCTGTTTTGGAAAACCAAACCAAACCAAACCAGAGAACCTCCTGCATTGAAAAACCAAATCAAATCAACCCTCCCTCAAAAGAGTTCAAATCCAGTCTCAGCTATATAGTGGATTTGAAGGCAGCCTGGGCTTCAAAGGACCTTGTCTCAAAAAACAAAACAAACAAACAAAAAACTAAAAACAAACAACAAGGAAAGGAAAAACTACCAAAGCCCCACGGCAGCTGAGAATCAGATTGATGGCAAAATCTATTCTTTCAGGCATTGTTTCTAAAGGCTTCGGAACATCATCCACAGTGGTAGGAGCCCAGCTCCCTCCGAGCAACCAGAAGGGAGAGTGCCAGCCAGAACAACTGCCCTCGTGGCCTTTTGGAACTTCTAATGACTCTTGGTAGCAGCAGAGTGTGCCACAGCTAGAAAGAACATTATCTAGAAAGATTCTGAGGCTAACTGATTCTCCTTCATAGGCTGCCAGGGAGCACTGTGGGATGAACTATACTTCTGCAGTAAGACACTTGCGTAGCATGTTTGAGGCTCTGAGTTCACTCCTTAACACTAGGGGGGAGCACGGGGGGGGGGGGGGGGAGAGAGGATAGTGCCTGGGGTGGTGATGCACGCCTTTAATCCCAGCACTCAGGCAGAGACAGGTGTATCTCTGTTAGAGGCCAGCCTGGTCTATAAAGCATCAGCCAGGGCTACTACACAGAGAAACCCTGTCTCAAAACAACAACAAACAAACAGACAAACCCAACAACAACAACAAAAAGAGTATAGTGGGGATGCTCAGTTCAGCAGCAAGGATGACACACAAAGTTATAAAGCGCTCCATCTTTTTTTTTTTTCCTTTTTGAGACAGGGCCTCTCTGTGTAGCCTTGGCTGTCCTGGACTCACTTTGTAGACCAGGCTGGCCTCGAACTCACAGCGATCTGCCTCCCGAGTGCTGGGACTAAAGGCATGCACCACTTCATATCTTTAAGAGTATAGTGGGTGCTGGATGGCATGGTAAGGGGCGTAGGGAGATCAGGTGAGAGGCTGCTAACCATTAGGTGATCATATCTGGGAAATTCAAAAATAAAGAAGTTTCACTTCCTCTCCATGCTTTGAGTAAGTTCTGTTTTATCAGATAAAAGTGGTCTCCTGGATTTGCCAGCTATTCTCTGTAGTAGTTAAGGGTGATTCACCATGCTAAAGAAACAGTAGGTGACTACAAAAGCTCACTCAGTGTAGGAGAATAAAGTCTGACACCTATGGAGCGGGTCCAGATTCAAGTTTCGCTTTGTTTTTGAGACAGTGACTGGACTAAAATTAGCTACTTAAACTAGGCTGACTTCAAATGTGCAGTTATCCTCATGCCTCAGCCTCCTAAGGGTTTCTTAAGCATTTATACATTAATTCTTTTTTTTCTTTTTTTTCTTTTTTTTTTTTTTTTTGGTTTTCAAGACAGGGTCTCTGTGTAGCCTTGGCTGTCCTGGACTCACTTTGTAGACCAGGCTGGCCTTGAACTCACAGCGATCTGCCTCCAGAGTGGTGAGATTGAAGGCATATGCCACCATGCCCGGTTTATACATTAATTCTAATTAGATTCTTATCATATAGATAAATTATCATCAATACTACTTAGGATATGGTAATATCAGAATGCTAGAGAAAGAATTTTACTGAGTTAACATAGCACTAAGGACAGAACCCTAGGTGCATGGAGAGAGAGGGGAGGAGGGAAGGACAGAGGGAGAGGGAAAGAGAGAGAGAGAGAGAGAGAGAGAGAGAGAACACTAGAATGTAATAAAACATGATTAAAATAAAATGAAGCACATTTATTCAATCAGAGGTGAAAAATCTCTCAATAAACTTTAGCATTAAGATCCAGTGGAAGAGCCGGGTGGAGTGATGCACACCTTTAGTCCCAGCACTCGGGAGGCAGAGGCAGGAAGATCACTGTGAGACTGTGAGTTTGAGGCCAGCCTGGTCTACAAAGCAAGTCCAGGACAGCCAAGGTTACACAGAGAGACCCTGTGTCGAAAAACAAACAAAAAACAAAAAAACAAAAAAAGATCCAGTGGCAGAGCCGGGCGGGGTGGCAGCACATGCCTTTAATCCCAGCACTTGGGAGGCAGAGGCAGGTGGATTGCTGTGAGTTCAAGGCTAGCCTGGTCTACAAAGTGAGTCCAGGACAGCCAAGGCTACACAGAGAAACCCTGTCTTAGAGAAAGAAAAAGAAAAGAAAAGAAAAGGAGCAGGAGAAGGTACAGCATTAGGAAAGCAAAAAATAAGAGTGAAAATCTGAGCCTGGCAGTGGCGGTGCACACCTTTAACCCCAGCACTTGGGAAACAGAGGCAGGTAGATCGATGTGAGTTAGAGACCAGCCTGGTCTACAAAGTAAGTCTAGATCAGCCAAGGATACACAGAGAAACCCTGTCTCGAAAAACCAAAAGGAAAAAAAAAATAAAAAAAAAGAAAGGAATGAAAATCCAAGCCAGTCCAAAGTAGTCTGTGCCTAGAATTCCAGTCTTTGGGAACCAAAACAAGATCACAAAGTCAAAGCTAGCCTAGGTTACCTGGCCTACATTGAGACCCTGACCCCAAAGGGGTGTGTGTGTGTGTGCGTGCGTGCGTGCGTGCGTGCGTGTGTGTGTGTGTGTGTGTGTGAAAATCCAAGATCACTTCTAGCTTGTAAAGAACAAAAACAAAACCCAGAATGACAATGAAACATAAAAAGCCACAACTTCAGCTGCATTTTCCTTACATCTGGTCTCCACTATTATTGCTATTATTCATGTCTACTCAACATGTAGCTAATAAGCGACTCAAAGATAAAAGGTATAGACACTAGAAATAGACCAAGAAATTGGCTAAGGTACAGAGGCACAGACCTGTCATCCACCTCCTTGGGCGTTGAAGCAGAAAGTCTCCAAGTTCAAGGCTAGCCTGAACAACATGGCTAACACCCAAACCCTGTCTCTCTTCACTCATGCACACAGGAGGATGAGGAGAATGTTCTTGTGTGTGTCTAAAGTGTATGTGTGAGTTCCGGCAAAGATCACACATAGAGGTCAGAAGACAACCTCGGGGTCACTGGTCTTTGCCTTCCACCTTATTTGAGATGTTCTTGTGTTCACAGCTGCATACATTAGGCTTGCTGGCCTTCAACCTTCTGGTCTCCACGTCTCATCTCACCGTAGGAACAGTGGAGCTACAGATGTGTGCTACCACAGCTGCCTTTATGTGGAATCTGGGGACTTGAACCCATAGCTTCACACTTGCATGACAAGCACATCGCCCACTGAGCCATCTCCTCAGCCCCAGGAGGAGGAATGTTTCATTAGGTATAGATGATCTAATCATCTGACTAGAAAACCAACAGTCAACTAAGAATTATTAACGGAGGTTTAAAAAACGTTTTCCTGTATAGGAACAATCACCATTTGGAAAATCGAGAAGAAAGGCTTCTTCAAAATGAGCCCATGTTGAGGCATCTGCGCTTCTGTTTCTTCCGCAGGGTACATACACCTGCCCTGAACCTCGCGCGCTTGCTGCAGCCTCGGCCTTTACTTCTCACCACTACTTCCTGTTCTCAGCCCACTCCCCCCACCCCCGGGATGACGCAAACCTGCGCCATATTTCCCGCCAGACAGCTGCTTGTTTATTTTCCTCCTGGGTACACAGACCACATTTCCTAACTTCCCTGCCAGTTACTTGGGCCGGTGTGGTGTGGGTGAGTTCAGCTCGGTGGACTGTGGGAGACAGAGGTGCCTCTGCTACAGAAAAGTCTCAGACACTGATCCACTTCCCTCTCCTTTTCCCACCAAATAACTAAAAAGATCCCCCCAAACCTAGAGAGAGGTCAATGGCACAAGAAGATGAAAGGAAAGCTGACGAGCCCACATCCTTGTGTCACAGCTGCAAAGAAAACTGCTCAGATTCCCAATTCCCAAGCTGCCTTGTTTCTGAAACAGGAAGTAAGTTCTTTCAGGAAAGGAAGTCTAGGGTTTGATGGTTTGTTTGTTTGACAAAATGACATGTTTTTTTCTTATCCTTTAGTTTGTCTGTTTATTAAGCCAGAGTCTCACAGGCTGGACTGGAACGCACACAGACTCACCTGCCTCTGCCTCTGGAGTGCTGAAATTAAAAGAGTGTGCCTGATTGGAGCATTTTTCAACTGGTAAGTAATTTAGTCGTCACAATCCGTTTTCAGGTGAGGGGAAAGGATCTGGTGACCTTTACATGCTTGTTCAAGGTCACCTAGCTATGCAGGAGGCAAGCCCTTTTCTGCTTTGGAACCTACCAGCTACCACTAGGTTGTATGGACTTACCAGAGCGAGGACAACTTTAAAAGAGTCTATTTTTACCGGAATAAAAAACTATATATAAGCCCCCAGCACTGGGAAGATAGAGGCTGGAGGCTCAGAAGTTCAAGGCTTGTTTATCTAATGAGCTCAAAGCCACCATAGCCTACAGGAGACCATGTCCCAAGCACACGCCAAAGCTGGTAGCATACATCTGTAATCCCAGCTCTTGGGATTCTGAGGCAAGAGGATTACTGTGAGTGCCAGGCCGAGCTGGCATGTATGAGCTCTGCCTCAAACAGCAACAAATAACATGATCTCTAAATAGAAAACATGGAGAGCCAGTTATCTCATGGAAGAAGATGTATAGATGGTAGAGACCATGGCAGGGTGTTCAGTCTCATTAGGCATCAGGGAAAGGCAAATTTGAAAACGCAGTGGCTGGTTGGAGGTTGGAACGAAGTCCCGTCATCTCAGCATTCAGGAAGCTTAGGCGAGAGGATGGCTTTGCGTTTGAAACCATCCTGGGTTACATAGCAAGTAACTAGGTCAGCCAGGGCTACATACCAAAACCCTGTCTCAGAAAAGCCAAACAAATAGACAACAAAACAAATTATAATTAAAGGCCAGGCATGGTGGCTCACACCTGTAATCCTAGCAGAGAGGCAGAAGAACTATTGTAGATAGCCTGGGACTATTCATATAAAACCTGCAAAAGACCTGAGAAACAGACTCCAAAATATGATGATGTCATAGCACACCTATCAAAATAAAATAGTAGGTAAAGATAACGCCAACACTAGCAAGAACGCCTTGTACTATAAGCTCCTGTGCTGCTGATGGTATGGTACAGTGGTTCTGGATTTATTATTGTGTTCTTGTGTCAGGCTCTGTAACTCAGGCTGACTTCAAACTTCCCATGTGGAGGATGGTGACCTTGAACCCCTGATCCTCCTGTCTTTACCTATAGGCCTGTGCCACCATACCCAGTTTATAGGTGCTAAAGAGCCAACACACGGCTTCCAGCATGCTAGGCAAGCACTCTACCAGTTGAGCTGTGTCCTCAGGGAAGTTTCTCTATAAAATCAATAATGTACTCTAGCAATTTTACTTCTGGTAAAAATCCAATTCTGTATAAAAACACACGCATAAGTTTTCATCATTCTGTTCTCAATTACTGCTCCCTCCAGCTAGCTTTGGCTTGATGTAGCCGAAAAGTTATCAGAAGGAGCCTCAGTCAGACTGGCCTGTGACCATGTTGCTGAAGCTTTTTCTAGATTACTAATTGATGTAGAAGGACCCAGGCCACTGGGACCCATGCCATGTGTAGGCAGATGGGCCTGGGCTGAGCCAGAGAAGTAAGGGGGGGAGGGACACCCCTAACTGCTCTCAGTGATGGATTATAACCTGGAAGTATAGGCAAAAAATAAACAAACAAACAAAACTCAACTCTTTCCTGCCCAACAAGAAAGTTAATCAGAACAAGTGCACCAAATGAAAATACTTCATATATTCAGTGGTTAAAGAAACTGTGGTGAGGGGCTGGAGAGATGGCTCAGTGGTTAAGAGCTCCGCCTGCTCTTCCAAAGGTCCTGAGTTGAATTCCCAGCAACCACATGGTGGCTCACAACCATCTATAATGTGATCTAGTGCCCTCTTCTGGCCTGCAGGTGTACACGCAGGCAGAACACTGTATATATAATAAATAAATAAATCTTAAAAAGAAAAAAAAAACTGTGGTGAATGTACATCATGAAATTAATATTCAGCAACAGAAAGGGAAAACAATCTATATGACAACGTGGATGAACCTCAAGGGTTCTTATGTTAAGAAAATGCTTCAAAAGCTTACAGGCCGTGTAATGCTATTCATTACACAGAGGTAAAGAGCAGTTTAGTGGTTGCTAGGAGTTGCTGGGAGACAGAGGGGCAAGTGTCAGCCTGTGGTGTTTGAATTTACATCTGTGCTAAAGCGTAGAATTTTATGCATACAACACAGTCCTGCTTTAAAAGCTGCATAAATTAGCCAGGTGTGGTAATGCATGCCTTTGATCCCAGCACTTGAGAGGCAGAGCCAGGTGGATCTCTGAGTTGGTCCACACAGCAAGTTCCAGGACAGTCAAGGCTACACAGAGAAACCCTGTCTCCAAAAACAAAAACAAAAACAAACAAACAAAAACAAAGATTAGGGCCAACAAGACCGCTCAGCAGTAATGGACCTTTCTACCAAACCTAATGATCTAGTGACCCAAGTTTGATGCCCAGAACCTCCTCGTTGTAGAAGGACAGAAACAGTTCCAAAAGTTTTCCTCTGACCTCCAAGCTTGCCATGGCACTCCCCTTACCTCCCAAAACAAATCTTTTTTGTTTTTAATGCGTACTTTTGCCAAGGCTACACAGAGAAACCCTATGAGGAGGAGGGGGATGGAGCCTCTTTTTGTGTGTGTGTTCATGTGCATATGGGGACCAGGGGCAGCCTCAGGTTCTGCCCACATTGTTCTAGAGACAAGAGTCCCTCTCTGACCTCTCTCACTAAGATGATTAGGCTCACTGACTAGTGAGACCCAGAGATAGGCCTGCTTCAGCCTCCATACCACAGGCTTTTAAAATGCAGGTTCTGGAGCCATTTGCCTAGCCTGAGGCCCTGGATTTGATTCCTAGGTGTGTGTAGGGTGGACTTAGATTTGTATTAGGAAAAAAAGAAAAGAAAAAGAAATTCAAATATTTAGCAAACAGAGGTTAAATAAATTATGTCAACCAAGTTACTGGTGGCTGTGCTGCCACCAACAATGTATCCCCAAAAGATTTTTTTTTCCATTTCAAACAAAAAAATGTAACAAAGCAATGTAATCGCCAGGGGTTGTGGCACAGGCTTTAACCTCAGCACTCAAGAGACAGAGGTAAGTGGATCTCTGTGAGTTCAAGGCCAGGAAATAGTGTTTTTTGTTTTGGGGGCTTTTGGGTGGGATTTTTGTTGTTGTTGTTGTTGTTTTCCCCCAAGACAGGGTTTCTATGTGTGTAGCCTTGGCTGGACTTGTTTGTAGACCAGGCTGGCCTCAAACTCACAGAGATCCACATGCCTCTGCCTTCAAGTTCTGGGATTAAAGGCATATGCTACCTTGCTTGTTAGAAATAGTGGGTTTGTTTGTTTGTTTGAAATAGTGTTTTTTAAACTACCTTTTTCAGATTATTACTTTTTGCCTGAACCATATGTACTGTTTTCGTTATAAGCACACAAAAAAGGACTATGTGGGTTTTGCTTGTAACTGCCACTTGACTAATAAAAAATTTAAATATATACTCATTTTGTGTGTGAGCATGATGTATATACACTTGTCACAGGCCATACCTTTTTTTAAGATTTAGTGTGTGTGTGTGTGTGTGTGTGTGTGTGTGTGTGTGTGTGTGTATGTGTGTGTATGAGTGTTTTTTCTGCATGTTTGGTTGTGTACCACATGCTTCCCGGGAGCACACAGAAGCCAGAAGAGAGTGTCAGGTCTCCTAGAACTAGAGTTACAGACTGTTGTGAACTCCAATGGCAATGCTAGGAATTGAACCTAGGTTTTAACCATTGAGCCATCTCTCCAGCCCCTAATTTTTATTAGTATTGGGAAGACAATTCATCACATAAAACATGGAAGGTCTTGGGGATATGGGGCTGCTTAGTTTGTCCACAGCTGTTAACGATGATTGTCTCTTGCTCTGGCAGGGGCCATGATCTTTGCCAGCTGCAGATAGTTTAATTCTGAGGACTCTGAGAGGATATAAATACCAGAGCTGGAAGAGAGCAGGGAGACTCAAAAGAAGGAGGAGGGTGCTACTTTCCACGCTGTTGCTGGTTATCTTTCTGCTGTGTTTGCTGTTGCTGCTTTGCTGGACTACCAGTTATCCTTATGGCTGAGATTGGTGTTGCCACAAAGAACCAGATGACCCTAACCAGCAGGAGCTAAGTCTAAAGAGGTTTACGTCCCCTCTCCCTTCTTATCTTCTTTCTATCCTATCTGGTGTTTGGGGCTTGGAAGGGACATATCAGTATAAGAAACCCAAATAAACCAGGCATGGTGGCGCATGCCTTTAATCCCAGCACTCGGGAGGCAGAGGCAGGCAGATCACTGTGAGTTGGAGGCCAGCCTGGTCTACAAAGCGAATTCAGGACAGCCAAGATAACACAGAGAAACCCTGTCTCAAAACCAAACCAAAACAACACCCCCCCAAAAAAACAAACAAAAAGAAACCCAAATAAAATAAAGTAGATTAAAAAGTATGCTAACACCCCTGAACTGTTGGTCCTGGGTTCTATAAGAAAGCAGGCTGAGCAAGCCAGCAAGTAGCACTCCTCCATGGCCTCTGCATCAGCTTCTGCCTCCAGGTTCCTGCTGGGTATGAGTTCCTGCCTTGGTTTCCCTCAATGGACTGTGGTACAGGATATGTACAGCAGATAAACCCCTTCCTCCCCAAGTTGTTTTTCAGTCATGGTGTTTCATCACAGCAACATTAACCCTAACGAAGATAGCCAGGCTGGCAGTGAATGTGCAGTCATCTTGTCTTTGCCTCCAGAGTGCTGGGATTATACACCTATGCAATGTTGGGGAAATAGGGATGCTGGGGGGGGGGGGGAGGTGGTGATTGTATTTCCTTTGTAAGAATCCACAGAGTTGTGAAATTGGGCTTCCTGTCCTGAATCATGGAGTAGCACCTGCTCCTAGTGAAGCTAGAAGGGCACTAACAAAAGAAGCATTTGCCTAGCACCTGGAAGGCAGAGGCAAGTGGATTTCCATGAGTTCGAGGCCAGCCTAGTCTAGAAAGAGTTCCAGGACAGCCAGGGCTATCACACAGAGAATTCCTGTCTGGAAAACAAAACAAAACAAACAAACAGCAGCATTTAGTCCACGGTTGCCACTATTCACTTAACTTCTGGGGCACGCTCCTTTCTCAGTGGTGAGGTTAACAAATCTATGAAGCAAGGCTGAAATTAGAAGCTTGCCAGAGAACCAGCTTCCCCAACTCCCACAGATTGTATGGGGCTCAAATTTAATAACTCAGAAATGTGTCTTGTGCTTTAGAAGATTTGTGTTCGGGCCTGGAGAGATGGCTCAGTGGTTAAGAGCACTGACTGCTCTTCCAGAGGTCATGAGTTCAATTCCCAGCAACCACATGGTGGCTCACAACCATCTATAATGTGATCTGATGTGCATTGTATACATAACAAATAAATAAATCTTTTTAAAAAAAGAAGATTTGTGTTCCTAACACACCGTTTGGAGTGACCAGAACTAATTTTAGTTGGCTCCTTTGCCTTTGTACACACCATTGTCTTCATGCACGCAGAGGTGGGTGTTTTTGGAAATGCCTCTTGTGGCACTTGTTGCGTCACATTCTCACTATGTTTCCGAAATGGTTTCTCTTGCTGGACAACTAATGTGTGACAAGAAGGGAGCCCCCGTAGATGTATATTCACTTTTATTACACTTTAATTAACTTAGTGTGAGGGAGGCAAGTGCGACAGTGCACCTGTGATGGTCAGAGGACAACCTGTAGGAATCACTTCTCTCCTTTCACTGTCCCAGGGGGCAAACTCAGGTTGTCAGTTTTGGCAGCTAGGACCGGTACCCACTGAGCTGTCTCACTAGCCCCACAACTATTAATAATCCAGGTCTACTCCAAACATGTTCACAAGGAGAGCCTCGCATATTTTTTAATGTGTATTCATGAATGTGTGCAGGTGCCCTCAGAAGAGGGTGGCAGATGCCCCGGAGCTGGAGCTGCAGGTGGCTATGAGCCACCTGGTGTGGGTGTCAGGAATTAAGCTTAGATCCTCTGCAAAAGCCGCAAGTACTCTTCACTGCTGAGCCACCTCTCCAGCCCCGCTTCGTGTGCTTCCAAGGAATTCTGTTTTAATTTAGAAGTTGTCATGGCTATTTTAAACTCCTTGGTGTTTTCCTGTGGCTCGTGCCATTATTGATATTTATTTTAAGTTTTCTTATTTTGTTTTAAATATGGAAGCGAGTTATTAACAGGAAACTGACTCAGGTGCCAAGTGGGCAGATCACAGGATCTAATTACCTATGCATTATTAGTCAGAGGTGGTGTGAACCTGAATACCTGTAAAGGCTTTTTATCAAGCTGGGGTGAAAGGCATTGAGAGTAATGAGTCACCAGCAGTGAAGCCATGATCTGCAGGCATGAATTTAAAATATGCTGAAATGCCATTTTAAATGTTATGAGAAGACAGCGCATAGCAAAATCAGAAATCAGATGTCTCAAAAACATTTTTATGATTATTTTATGTGTGTGTGTGTATGTTCTGCCTACCTGTATGTCTGTGCAGCACACTACGTACACACAAGGATCTGATGCCCATGGAGGCTGGAAGAAGGTGTGGGGTCTCCTGGAACTGGAGTTACAGACAGTAATGAGTCATCATGTGGGTGCTGGGAATTGAAGCCATGAGGAGGAATTTTAATTTAGAACATGGCTGCTCTGGCAAAAGATCACACACACACACAATCAAATCCAGAGACCTTGTAGGGCTATGTGATCCAGCTGAAATACAAACACACTTTAATCCAGGGGACAGAGACAAGCAGATCTCTGAGTTCAAGGCCAGCCTGGTCTAGAGCAAGTTTCAGGTAAAGAAAGCTTAGGTAAAGAAAGGCAAGTCCATGATATATGCCTTTAACCCCAAACAATGAAGGTAAAGATTGTTTATAGAGGAAGCACCCATGATCAAGGGTGATGTCCAATTGAGTGGCAGAAAAGGTGACAAGGTAAGAGAAAAGCCAGATTGATAAATCAACTGGGAGAAGAGTTTGAGCCAGAATTGCTGAGTTGAACCAGCCAGCCCAGAGCTCAGGAAGAACAAGTAAGGGTGAGGTTATTAAGCAGTAGGACTCAGAGGCAGAAAACATTCTAGGCCTAGGTTAGATTGTATGGAGGCTAGAAGCTTCCAGGACTAGGTCTAGATTAGCAGAAGGAGGCAGTAAGCCTCCAAGACACTTGAAACAGGTGAATAAAAGTTCCTTTTACAAAGCAAGGTCCCTGGAAGAACAGCTAGTGCTAACCATTGAGCCATCTCTCTGACCACAGGAATCACTTAGATTTTACCAATTACTGTTAATTATTTCTAGCAAAGTTTACTGTGTTTGTTAATTGAACTAAATTACATTTTAGGAAGTTTTTGTTATCTTTTACTATTGTGATTGTTGATTAGTTCCCAAAATATTTTATTTCTAAATCATGTCTATTATTATATGATGAAACCACATTTTTGAGTGAGGTGCTGGTACACACCTGTAATCCAAGTGTTTGGGAAGCTGAGACAGGAGGTCACATAACCAGTTTGGGTAGCATCACAAAATCCTACCTCAAAATAGAGCCTGACCAGGCTTGGTGTTGGTGCACATCTTAATCCTAATATCTGGAAGGTAGAGACAAAGAGAAGAGAGGAGTGGAGAGAAGAGAGGAGAGGAGGGGAGGGAAGGGGAGGGAAGGGGTGGAGACAGGGGAGAGGAGAGGAGAGGGAAGGAGAGGAGAGGGAAGAAGAGGAGAAGAGAAGAGAGGGAGGTGAGCAGGGGCAAGAAGGAGGGAAAGGGAGAAGAGAAAGGAGGGGAGAGAGGGAGGGAAGGAGGGCATCCGGCCTTTTATGTGGATTTTGGAGACCCAGACTCAGGTCATGAGGCTTACAGGTTGTGGCGCATGTGTGCCTGTCCATGCAGAGGCTAGAGGTCAGTGTTGTAGTGTTGTTCTCCCTCAGTCTCTCTCCACTTTAGTGTTTTGTTTTTTTTTGTTTTTTTGTTTTTTTTTTTTGGTTTTTCGAGACAGGGTTTCTCTGTGTAGCCTTGGCCATCCTGGACTCACTTTGTAGACCAGGCTGGCCTCGAACTCACAGCGATCCACCTGCCTCTGCCTCCCGAGTGCTGGGATTAAAGGCGTGCGCCACCACACCCGGCTCCACTTTAGTTTTTGAGACAGGGATTCTCGTGGAACCCAGAGCTCCCTGATTCTGTCAGACTGTCTATCCAGTGAGCTCTTGGCATCTGCCTGACTCTGGCTCTCAGCCCTGGGATTATAGGAGCACCACCATGCCCAGCTCTTTATGTGGCTCCTTCTGTATGCACAGCAAGTACTTCACTCACAGGACCATCTCTCCATGGCACCCCCCTGCATTGTTTTCCATATTTTAGATTTATTTTAAGTGTATGAGAGTTTTGTCAGCATGTATGTCTGTGTACCATGTGCTTGCCTGGTTCCCATGGAAATCAGAAGAGGGAATTGGATCTTCTGGAAATGGAGTTGTGGATGGTTCGTTGTTCCCTGCCATGTGCGTGCTGGGAACCAAATCCAAGTCATCCAAATCATTGGTAGAGTAATAAGTACTCTTAATTGCTGAGCCACCTCCCACAAACACAAACACAAAAACAAATCTTTTTTTTTTTTTTTTTGAGACAGGGTTTCTCTGTGTAGCGTTGGCTGTCCTGGACTTGCTTTGTAGACACCTAGCTGGCTTCAAACTCATAGATTCACCTGCTTCTGCCACCCTGAATGCTGGGATTCCTGGCGTACGTCACCACACCCAGCTAAAAACTATCTTAACCACAGATGCCTGCACATTGCAAGACACAAAAGGCATTATACATTTTTGGAGCTGACTTGCTACCACAGGCTTTGGTATTGGGCCAGTTCTGGCACACAGCAGCCATTTTAGCTTTAACAAATTACCACCTACTTCAGGTCTACCTGAATCCTCGGGTTGTGTGTCTATGTGAAAATGCTAGCACTCGCCTGCAGGATGTGCTTTAGAGATTAGTTATGGTATTTATAAGGAGCTCAACACAGAGTAGTCAGTAAGCCACTCCATCCTTTTATTTTGTTCTGTTTTTTAGAGACATGGTTTCACTCTATAACCTTGGCTGTCCTGGACTCCCTTTGTAGACCAGGCTGGCTCCAAACTCACAGTGATCCGCCTGCCTCTGCCTCCCTGACTGCTGCATTAAAGGTGTGTGCCACCATGCCCCGATCACTTGATCCTTTTATACAAAGTCTTTTGTGTTCATGCAATGCAAACACTGGGCAACACTGGATCTTAGATTTTTCTAGATTGTCCAGAAACACTGTCGCTAGAGATGTATTTGTCAAAATATGAATCCTGGATTGTTTGTGGGTGTTTTTTTTTTTTTTTTTCTTTTTTCTGATTAAAGGCTTGCTGACACAAGCCTTTAGTCCCAGCATTTAAGAGGCAGAGGCAAACTCTCTATGAGTTCCAGGCTAGCCAGAAGTACACAGTGAGGTCCTTGCTCAAAAACAAAACAACAAATTAAAAATAAAAACTAAGATTATCACGCTCAAATATCACTTTGAGCTAAGCTTATTGAAGAGACCTAACAAATCCATGTGAAATAAATGAATGAATCTACTATAGCATGCACAAATGTGGAAAGAACTCATAGACAGGAATATTTATTTTCAGTGGATGAAATGGAATAAATAGAGTTCACTAAGTTACTTCTGACTGTTATATTTGATTTACTAAATGCTGATAATATTGGTCCAATTTATGTTTATAATTTGATGCAATATGCAAAGGAAATATGATTATCTTCACCTTTAAACGTACAGTTACATTTATCTATGTATTTATTTATTTTAGATGTATTTTATGTGTATGGGTGTTCTGTCTGTGTATGTCTATGTATGTCTGTGTACCACTTGTATGCCTAGTACTTGCAAAGGCCAGAAAAGGGAGCTGGATCCCTTGGAACTGAAGTTATACATGGTTGTGAGCTACAATGTGACTGCTGAGAATGGAGACCAAGTCCTCGGCAAGGGCAGGAAGTGCTCTGAATCTCTGAGCCATCATAAATATTTACTACATTTAGATAAGCTCTCATTGCAGTACAGTACAGAGAAACCCTGTCTCAAACAAAACAAAACAAAACAAATCTGATGTCAACCTATAGTGCTCTCAAGTGTGTGTGCATGCAAACACACACACACACACACACACACCACATCACACCAAAAAAAAAAAAAAAAGAGAGAGAGAGAAAAATGCTTATTTAATTGAGGGAAATACATGCTTTAAATTGTACAGAAAACTAAACTCTCTAAATGATGGTATCCAATAGGTACCTTTAAATACACCTACAAAAAAAAAATTCTGCTTTCAAAGTTATGACCAAATCTTATACCAATTAATAAAATTTCAAAGAGTGGACAGGTAAGATGGGTCAGTGTGAAAAGGGACCTGTTGCCAAACCTGATGATCTAGGATCAATCCCCGGGACCTACATGTAGAAGGAGAGAACCGTCTCCCCCCTCCCTGTTTGTTTTTTTTGAGACAGGGTTTCTCTGTGTAGCCTTGGCTGTCCTGGACTTGCTTTGTAGACCAGGCTGGCCTCGAACTCACAGTGATCCACCTGCCTCTGCCTCCCGAGTGCTGGGATTAAAGGCATGCGCCACCACATCCGGCAAGAACCATCTCTCAAATATTTCCCTCTAACACACAAGATCCCCATCATAAATAAATAAATGTAAAACTTCACAGAGAAATTAAAACTAAGTCCTATAGTTTAGCAGTCTGGTCATGAGGGTTGGGCATGCTGCTTAGCAGGAGAGTGCTTGCTTAGGTTCTTATTGCCCATGAGATAGACACAGTAAAACCCAAAGAAGAGCTTACTTACCAAAGAGCTATTTCACATTTAAACCATGTCTTTCCTAATGTAGCGTGCTTGTCAATTAATGTGAACAGCAATACTCTTGGAGGTAAACTAATTAGGCTGTTGCTCAGGTGGATCTGGGAAGCCACAGGGAAGCGACCTTCCCCAAACCTCTTCCACTAATTCCCTAGGTGCTGTCAGTCATTAACATGTTAGTTTAAATTAGTTTGTCATCACCCACCAATTTTTATAAGTCTCAAAAGAACTAAAACATTGGAGCCCAACAGGGAGAGAGAACCAAAGGCCAAGCTGATTGAGTCTGTAACAGGCCAATAGGCAGTTAGGGAAGTGGGAACAAAAAGCCAAAGGGCTGAAAACGGAGAATGCAGAAAGGTGGCTCAGGAAAAAAGAAAGGATTCATAGAGGAAAAACCTTACCCGTTTCAGAACATTTCAAGGAACCCACAGGACGCAGGTGGTGGCGCACGCCTTTAATCCCAGCACTCGGGAGGCAGAGGCTGGCGGATCACTGTGAGTTCGAGGCCAGTCTGGTTTACAAAGTGAGTCCAGGACAGCCAAAGCAACACAGAGAAACCCTGTCTTGAAAAACTTAAAAAAAAAAAAAAGGAACCCACGGGTATTCCTCATATGCCGTTGGTTCCAAACAGCACTGAAGCTGAATATTACACAATCACAACATCACAGTACTATGTTCCCATTTGATTGGTGACCCTGTCTTCCAAAGTCTTTTGCAATTAAATATCAGGGAAACCCAACTACCCTGAGCTTGGAGGGCCTTGGGGCAGCTGCTCTGGCTGCCCCTGCTAGCCTGTCTATTGAGTAACGGGGATTGCAAGTTTCTCAATTACACAGACAGGTTGAAGACTGGGGACTTGGCTCAGTCAATGAAGTGCTTGTCTGTCTCACACCAAGTCCTGGGCTTGATCCCTCCACTGGCTCGGTGTTGGGGACGGTAGGCCATATGGCCAATGTTCAGCCATCTTGTCAGAGCCTACACCTTTAGGCTCCTATTTCTCCAGCAGTCTGTCATTTACCAGAAACCAGCTGACCTTGTCATGGTTCAGCAGTTAGACACCTGTTGTGGTTTATTGTGGAGGACGGTCATTCTAAGACCCCCGAGCTCATAGTAAGAGCTACTCCTTTCTGGCTATAAACTAGCTTTTCCAGTAAGACTACTGGTAAAATCAGATTAAAGGCCAGCTGCCTGCGAGCAGCAGTTCCGGGAACTTTTTCGTGACTAACCAGATCTTTTACAACTTCCCTTTCTCTCTGGAATTTCTCCCTCTTCTGTGATTATATCAGCTGTAAAAATAGATACCTGCTGGAGCATTCCAGAGTTAGGTATCCATAGCAACCCTCGCTTACGCAAATACCCATGCCCCCGTGCCTATAAAAACTCTGAAATTTTTCAATAAAGGCGGCTTGATCAGAATCCAGACTTGCCCTCATTTCTTTGTGTCTCCTGTCCCCCACCCCACTTGTCTGCCCCCTCCACAGGTACCCATTGAAGACCCCGCAGGCTGAGACAGCTCGGTGGCCCATGACTGTGATCCCAGCATTTGGGATGCGGAGACAGGAGTAGCACAAGTTCAAGGTCATCCCTGTCTGCAGAGTGACTCTGACACTAACCTGGGATATGAAAGAGAGTGTGCTGGCAGGCTTGATTTCAACTGGACACAAGCTGGAGTTATCTGAAAGGAGGGAACCTCAGTTGAGCAAATGCCTCCCTAAGATCTGACTGTAGGACATTTTCTTAATTACTGATTGATGGGGGAGGGCCCAGCCTATTGTGGGTAATGCCACTCCTGGGCTTTGGTTCTGTAAGAAAGCAGGCTGAACAAGAAGCCTAGGGTAGCAAGCCATGAGCAGCACCCCTCCATGGCCTCTGCAGCAGCTCCCGCCTCCAGGTTAGAGCTCCTGTCCTGACTTCCTTCAGTGATGAGCTGTGATGTGGAAGCATCCACTGAATAAACTCTTTCCTCCCCAACTTGCTTTGGTCATGGTGTTTCATCACAGCAATGGTGAACCTGCTAAGACAGCTATCCCGCGGAAATTATGATCTTTGATCTCGGTGAGAACGAAAAGTACCTCATGAGTGCCAGGTGATGAGGATCAGGTGTGCATTTGGCCCCAAGGCTCCACCAGTAAGAAGGTGCCACTTGCCTGAGATCACCTATCTCTCCTCTAACCAACCGGCTCCTTAAAAATAGCTTCCCAGCCACATGGCAGAATCCCATCTGCCTTGCTAGCTGCTCTGTTGAAATCAAGTTCTCTCTTCCCCTTCGCCTTCTTTCTTCATCACTGCCTCGCTTCTCTACTGGCTTTCCTCCCAGACCCGGGAGAGAACAGAGTGAGCCTCCTGAACAGTAACCATTCAAATGTGGCAGATCTTATACGCTACGTGCAATCTCAGATAACAAAACGCTCGAAACCGCTAAGAAATACTTCAGTAATTACCTTTGCTTTGGCGTTGGAAAGTTACAGGCTGACTGACTGTCAAATGGCTGGGAATGTGTTCTATTTACTGGTCTTCTCTTTCCAGCAGTTAAAAACCAGTAACCTAAAGTCGTGCAAGCTCAACATTCTATTAAGATTAATCAGAAGTAGCCAAGCCCACATTGCTGTGGCAAGGCCGCTCACTGTCAGGTATAGGGAAGCAAAAGTGTGTGTGCTAAACCGCTTCTAGATGTGACAATGGCTGAGCACTGAAATAAATTATCAGAAGAAAGGCAGCTGTCTTTCCTGTTATTCTTGGTCCACAAGTCTGAGAAATGGACTCTTGTGGGTGCTGTGATCCAAAAGAAGGTGTCGTCTAAGACTGAGGCCTTTAGGGACAAATGTAGGTCCATGTTTCTGTTTGTGTCAGATGCAAGCAGGGTGCTGAGACTGGAAAGCGAGGGCAGACAGGCAGCCTTGTGGGTGGCCCTGAGTCCACCAGTGCCTCAGCAGAGCAGAGGCTGGCAGTGCACCATTTTAATGCTGTTTTTGGTTGGTTTTTTTTTTTTTTTTTGGTTTTTCCGAGACAGGGTTTCTCTGTGTAGCCTTGGCCATCCTGGACTCACTTTGTAGACCAGGCTGGCCTCGAACTCACAGCGATCCGCCTGCCTCTGCCTCCCGAGTGCTGGGATTAAAGGCGTGTGCCACCACGCCCGGCTTTTTAATGCTGTTTTTATTGTCTTCTCTCTCTCTCTCTCTCTCTCTCTCTCTCTCTCTCTCTCTCTCTCTCTCTCTCTCTCTCTCTCTCTCGCTGAAGGAAAGCAGCAGATTTTGTTTTATTTTACTTTTTGTTTTGTTTTTGAGATAGAGTTTCTCTAGGTAGCTCTAGCTGTCCTAAAGCTCAATATGTAGGCCAGGCTGGCCTAGAACTCAGAGATCTGCCTACTTCTGTCACCCCAATACCAGGATTTAAAGCCAGCACTACCATGCCCAGTTTACTTTTTGTTTTTCTGAATAAATGTCTCACACATTTACCTGCATGTATGTACACCAGGCTGACCCAGAACTGGCATGTAGCTCAGTCTGTCCTCAAAACAAGACACTCCTCGTGCCTCAGCTTGCCAAATGCAAGGGCTACAGATGTCAGCCACTATACCCAGCTAAGCACTAAGCTTTGGAAGACAACCACCACACTTATAGACAAAGATAAAAGCTACTTAGTGGTTGCTTTTTCTTTTCTTTTTTCTAATTTTTGTTTATTTGTTTGTTTGTTTGAGACAGGGTTTCTCTGTGTAACCCTGGCTGTCCTGGAACTCACTCTGTAGACCAGGCTGGCCTTGAACTCACAGAGATTCCCCCTGCCTTTGCCTCCTGAGCACTGGGATTACAGGTGTGCGCCACTATGCCTGGCTCTAGTTAGTGTTCGAAGCCTTTCAAGTCAGTGAGAATCTGCACTAGTCTGCTATAGCTTGAAGGGTAGAAAAGCTAGCTTTAACTCAAAGAACAGTAAGTACCACAGAACGTTAAGAGAAAAAGGAGCATTTTGCAGGGTGTTCTTTGAAGTCAGTGAGGCTTGAGTTCGAATCCCACCTCTGTCACTTAGAGCTGCAAAGTATACAATAACCTACATTACTCACTCTTTCTGCCTGTTGATCTGGACATGAGCTTGGTAACTGGCCCTGGAATGAGTTTTAAACCACACAGTCACCCTTAGGAGCATTCTTCTCTACTGCTGTTGGGAAGTAGAAAAAGACACACAAAAAATTATTTTCTTTTGAATTAGTCCCGTTATATAACACTGGCTGGCCTTGAACTTAGTATATGGATCAGGCTAGCTTGGAATTTACAGAGATCCTCTACCTCCTCAGTGTTGGAATTAAGGGTGTGTATCACCATGTCTGGATAAAAAGGCAATTTTTAAGATACTATGATTGATAATTATTTGTTGAGTCCAAGTCTGTTTTTGACACTTTATGTGCCCCCAAACTGAAATTTATGTAATACCCCAAATATTAAATATCTTTATTAGCTGGGCATGGTGGCGCATGCCTTTAATTCCAGCACTCGGGAGGCAGAGGCAGGCGGATCGCTGTGAGTTCGAGGCCAGCCTGGTCTACAAAGTTAGTCCAGGATGGCCAAGGCTACACAGAGAAACCCTGTCTCGAAAAACCAAAAAAAAGAAAATCTATATTAATATAAGAGATTTCTGAGATAGATATGATAGTGTAAATAACCTTTTAATGTTTGTGTAAAGCTCCTATATACATAAAATACAAAATGAAAAACATTTGCATATTATGAGCATTTATGGAAATGCAAGGTGATCATTAGAAAACAACACAGGTTCTCAGAGGACCATTCTAAACGAATTCCTTTCATTTACTTATTTATGCAGTGTTGCTAAGCTACATCCCAGTCATATAACCACACCCTTTTTCTTTTGGTTTGGTTTTTTTGTTTTTTCAAGACAAGGGTTTCTTCTGTGTAGCCTTGGCTGTCCTGGACTTGCTTTGTAGACCAGGCTAGCCTCAAACTCACAGGGATCCACCTGCCTCTGCATCCCGAGTGCTGGGATTAAAGGCGTGCGCCACCACTACCCGGCACCCCACATCTTTTTTGATAAGGTCATTTGGTGGGCTTAACAGGAGAATCTGGAACCTGCTTTCATTTTTCATTATGGTTGAACCATGAGCAGAAATGATGGCTACAGTAAAAACTATTTATGGGTATGCAATTACAGCTGCCAAGGAATTAAAATTTCTCAAACCAAAACAGAAACTAGTAGCGAGAAGTCAGATTATATCTGGCTCATGGCAAGATTTTGTTTGTTTTTCGAGTCAGTTTCTCTGTGTAGTCTTGGTTGTCCTGGACTCACTTTGTAGACCAAGCTGGCCTCGAACTCACAGCGAGTGCCGTGGCTCATGGCAAGAATTTTTAAGGAATACTACGGTACGTGTTTGTGCCTGAGTGCATGTATGTGTATTACACGCAGACAAGAGCCAACAGAGGCAAGAAGGGGACATTAGATCACCTGGAACTGGAGTTACAGGTGGTGGTGAGCCACCCTGTAGGTGCTAAAAACTGAACTCCGGTCCTCTGCAAAACCAACAAGTGTTCTTAAACACTGAGCAACCCTTCTCCATCCCATGACAAAAATATTTAAAGCAGAGGGCAGACATCCAGACAGGAGTACATCTGTGAGTCCTTACAGTGAGCAAGCAAGGCAGGAACTTTTTTTTTTTTCCCCCAAGACAAGGTTTCTCTGTGTAGCCTTGGCTGGCTTGGACTCCCTTTGTAGACCAGGCTGGCCTCGAACTCACACTGCCTCCCAAGCGCAGGGACTAAAGGCATGCGCCACCATGCCCGCCTTAAGGCAGAACATTTTAAATGGGTGTCAGAACAGAAAGCTGTACAGGAAGGTAATTATCAGGAAGTAAAATTTGTTTATCAAGGACACCGAAGAAATGGCCAGGCTTTTTGCCAAGCTAGGCAGTTATAACCACCACGAAGTCCTGGGAACACAGTTTCGTGTGTGATGCTCACTGTTGTTTTCCAGGGACACCCCATCAGAAAACAAACGCATCCTTTCTGCTTTTGAAATAATCAGAACCTTAACAATGGCAGCCTGTAATTGTAGAGTGCTCCCTCTCAACCCCGATGCAATTAGGGGGCTTTAAAAATACCAGTGCCAAAGGCTCCAACCTCCAGCCAATTAAATCAGTCTCGACGGAGCAGGCCCAGTCCTCAGGAGAGTTCAAAAGCTCCCCCAGGTGAATTTAATGTGCAGTGAAAGTCAGCAATTGCTCCCCTAGGGGAGAGTTCCTCCTGTACACTGCTCTTCGACTTTAACATGGGCACAGTAAATTGGGGAGGGGTTGTTAAGATGCAGGGTTTGATTTAACAAGTCTGGTCTGGGAACTAAGATTAGCAATTCATTATAGTCTCCAGTAATATCAGTGGGGTTGGTACTCAGATCGCACTTAGAGTCACAGGCTGTAGGGAGAGTGCTCACAGTGCATTCTGGCCTGTGTCAAAGTGTGATGCTGGGGTTCAAGAAAGGCTCAATAATTAAGAGTACAGGCTGCACATCTAGTGGACCGAGGTTCAGTCGCTAGCATCTATATGGTGTCTTACAACCATCTGTTACTCCTGTTCAGAGGATCCAGTGCCCTCTTCTGGCCTCTGTGGGCACCAGGCACTCAGTCAAAACACTTTTGCACACATAAAACTTAATATTGGATCAAGATCTCTACATATTAATTCTGATGACTATACAAAGAAGACAACAGACTATTTTTATCTTGGAATTACAATTTAAGAATATTTTCACTGGCCAAAATAAGGTAAAATTTATTCCTTGGGAGCCTGAAGAGATTGTTTGGTAGTTAAAAAGCATTTTTTATGCTCTTGCGAGACCCCGGGTTCAGTTTCTAGCACCCACATAATAAACCATTCGTACCTCCAGTTTCAGAGGATCCAATGCCTTCTGGCCTCCAAAGCCACAGACATTCATACAGGCAAAACGCTATGCATGTAAAAATAATCTCTTAGAAAGTATTTCTTAGGCCAGGCACAGTGATGCACACCTGTAATCCCAGCACCCAGGGAGGCAGAAGCAGGTCGATCTCTGTGAGTTTGAAGCCAACCTTGTCTACAAAGAGAGTACAGGACAGCCAAGGCTATACAAAGAAACCCAATCTTGAAAACAAAAACAAAAACAAAACAGAAAAGTACTCCTTAAATGAAACTGGGCATGGTGTTACACGCCTTTAATCACAGGACTTTGGAGGCAGAAGCAGGCAGATCTCTGTGAGTTAGAGGCTGGCCTGGTCTACAGAGAGCTCTAGGCTAGCCAGGACTACAAAGAGAGACACTTTTTGTTTTGTTTTGTTTTTATTTTTGGTTCTTCAAGATGAGTTTTCTCTGCGTAACATCCCTGGCTGTCCTGGAGTCTCTTTGTAAAGCAGGCTGTCCTCGTGCTCACAGGGATCTGCCTGCCTCTGCCTCCTGAGTGCTGGGATCAGAGGCTTGCGCCAGAGAACCTCTGTTTTCTAAGTTCAATTCCCAGAACCCATATAGTAGCTGACAACTGTCTATGACTCCAGTTCCAGAGGATCTGCTGCTGTCTTTTGGCCTCTGGGGCAGCAGGCATGAAGGCAAAACACCTCGCAAATAAAATAAAATAAAATAATTTTTTAAATAAAAAATAGGATAATTCTGACATTTAAAGCAGCAATTAATATATTGAAAGAAGAACGGTAACAGAACAAAAAAAAGAAAGAAAGAAAGAAAGAGAGCCAGGGGTGGTAGCACAAGCCTTTAATTCCAGCTTTCAGAAGGCAGGGGCCTTCTGAGCGGCCCCAGCACTTCACAGAGAAATCTCCTCCTAAAAAAACAAAACCAACCAACCAACCAAACAAACAAACAAACAGAAAGTGGTAGGCGGGGCTTTAGAGGGCTGGAGAGATGGCCCAGTGGTTAAGAGCAATGTCTATTCTTCCAGAGGTGCTGAGTTCAGTTCCCAGCAATCACATGGTGGATCACAACCATCTACACTGGGATCTGATGCCTTCTTCCAGCATGCAGGTGAACATACAGGCAGAGTACCCATATGTAAAATAAATAAATAAAAAGAAGAGAGCGCTTTAGGACACCAATAACCATCAGATAGGAAGAAAAACATGAACCTATAAAGTAGAATTATATACTGATGCTTTTTTGTTTTGTTTTGTTTTGTTTTGTTTTGTTTTTCGAGACAGGGTTTCTCTCTGTGTAGCCTTGGCTGTCCTGGAGTCACTTTGTAGACCAGGCTGTCCTCAAACTTACAGAGATCTGCCAGCCTCTGCCTCTGCCTCTCGAGTGCTGGGATTAAAGGCGTGCACCGCCACGCCTGCCTCATACCAACGCTTTTTAAACTATGTTGGGGCTATACACCCCATACACTTACGGTCTGCTGAAAATACTTGGTCTAAGCACATAAGACAGCTAATCTACTGGACATCATTGCTTTTAGTTCAGCCTACTTTGAACATATTCAGAAGAAGTATATTAACCTATAGCTAGCCAAACTTATCTAACACAAAGCTTATTTTGTAATGAAGTGTAGAATATCTCATGTAATTTATTCTTGTATCTGAAAACACCCTAAACACTTCAGCAACATTTTGGCCTGCCACGTGTCTGCTGCTCCCCGCTGTGATTTCATGGTTCCCTGGGAGCTGTGACAGCTGCCCAGCATTCCAAGGGGCTCTCATGCTGCCCACGGCTAGCTCCAGAAGGCTGAAATTCACATTCAAAGCACAATTTCATCTTCAGTAGGTACCAGTTGCTTTCGCACCTTAATATATGGAAATTTCTCAAGTCAAACCATCCTAAGTTTCTGCCCATCTTTTACGTTAGTGGTTGAATTTGAGGAAATGAAATAGAAAGTGTCTGAGTGGCTACTGTAAAAAAAAAAAAAAAATGAGAGGAGACTGGAAGTGAGGAAACAAAGTAAGATGGAAGGGTGCACTGGGGATCTGTGGGCATGAATTTGTAACTTGGTGGGCATGAATTTGCAGTGTAACAAATCACAAGAGCCATGCCCACCACCCCACCCCACCCCAGCATTACCCAGCAAGTCAGAAGCAGACAGACTCAGTATGAATGAGAAGTTCTAGGCCAGGGAGGAAAGAACATTAGAGTCAGGGAGTTAGGTATGCTCGCAAAGATTGGCCGGAGGGCTGGAGAGATGACACAGTGGTTGAGAGCACTTCCTGTTCTTGAGGACCACCTGGATCCCAGTGATGGTTCACAGCCATTCTTAACTCCAGTTCCAGGGAATCGGGTCATTCTTCTGGCCTCTGAAGTCAAGAGGCACACACATGGTGCATGTACATACATGCGGGCGAAATACTCATACATAAATATAAATAAAAGAACATAAATTTTAAAAATGTTTTGGGCTGGAGAGATGGCTTAGAGGTTAAGCTGCTCTTCCAGAGGTCCTGAGTTCAATTCCCAGCAACCACATGGTGGCTCACAACCATCTATAATGAGATCTAGTGCTCTCTACTGGCCTGCAGGTGTACACTGTATACATAATAAATAAATAAATAAATCTTTTTAAAAGAATGTTTGACGAGGAGAGGGGTGGGAGAGGGCGAGTGGCAGGTGTGGTGGTGTGTGACTTGGATGACCCGGGAGGGAGTGATAGACAGATCCCTGTGTGTCCTAGGCCAGTCGGAACTACATGGTCAGGCCCTAAAGAGGAGAGGGGGTAGGAAATGACCATTGTGAAATGGGTGTTAGCTAAAGATGAGGAATGGGGACCCCTCACTCTGTCATTGATACAGATGGGAAGAAATGAGATAAAGTCATAAAGCAGAAGAGCTAAACGTTTTTTTTTTTTTTTTTTTTTTTAGATGAGCTCAAGGCACAAGGGTGGGGGGCGCACAGGTGGGTCAGTTTCCTATATGGTTTCTGCATAAAAACTCACACATTTCTCAAAACAGCCACAGTGGATTTATTTTCTACCTTGACCCATGTAAGACACGCACTCTCATACTTCTGTTGCAGTTTTAGAAAAATAAAAGTCTGTAAAATTCCCTACTGTAGCCTGCCAGGCCTTTGCGCTGTTTTATACATTTTTTTTTCCCTATAAAAGCATATGCCCTTCTTTGTCAGCTAGTAGTCTAAGTCTACGGACGTGTGTGTGTGTGTGTGTGTGTGTGTGTGTGTGTGTGTGTGTGTGTGTGTGCCGGCAGAGGTAGGAAACCCTGAGCAGCAGACGTGTTCTGTGACCAATCAAAATACCCAGGAAAGTCTACAATGACTCTGCTCTTTGGGTTACACTCACTCCCTTGAGTTGAGTCTCTTAGACCTATGCAAATTCTGCTCTGGAAAACTCCAGAATTTGAGAACTAGACTAGTAAGTTTCTCATCCAGTCAATGAAACTGAGCAGAGCTACAGGTATCAGCTACTTTCCACTAAGCCCTGAGTGTAACACAGCCAAACATTCTATTGCTGCAATCCATTGGCTTTTCTGTTCCACCTTCTGTTAGGCTGATGCATATATGGCTGTGCTATAATAATATTTATGGGGCGCAGATATTGGGAAGGCTCAGTGGGTAAGGGCACTTGCTGCCAAGACTGAGTTTGATCCCTGCAACTCTAGTGGCAGAAGGAGAGAACTGACTCCTGAAAGTCTTGCCCTGCAAACATGCAGACACATTCCCCTCCCCACCTCTTTTAATGTGAACAATACCTGAATAAAGAGATCGGTGTTAGGTGTGTCTGTGCATGTAGTGCCATATATGGCTCTGTACACACTGGCACTGGGTCTCTTATCCTCCCTACCATGATTCGGAAACTATCTTTATAACAAGAGTTACAGTCTATTGCACTCTGCCTTCCAAAGTGCTTGCTTATGCCTCCATTATTTTATCACCTGCCATCTCCCATCTTAGCTAGGCTGGGGATACATTCTCACCCCTAGATTGTAGAAGAGAAAGCAGTAGTCAAATAATCATTAATGACTTACTCAAGATCATAGAATTTGATGGTAGGCTAGTTTTTAAACTTCGAATATGTTTTGACACTTCCTGACATACTCTTTCTTTTGTTTTTGCTGAGTTTGTTTTTTAGATCTCTCTCTTTCTCTCTCTCTCTCTCTCTCCCTCCCTCCTTCCCTCACTCCTCTTTCCCTCCCTCACTACATGGCTGTCCTGGAGCTCCATATATAGACCAGGCTGGCCTTGGACTTACAGAGATCTGCCTGCCTCAATTTCCCTAGTACTGAGATTAAAAGTGTGTGCCACCACATTTGGCGCTACCATATACTTTCTCTTCATTATAAGAAGTGAGACCTTTGGTAATGTCTAGTAGAAATGCTCTAAATGCTTTGTTTCTTTCTGAGGTATTAAATCCTAAGAGTTAACCCTCATGCATCATTGTGTGAGAGATTCTTCCTAGGAGGAGTCAACACATACCCTTACTCACCCAGGAAGGAAGGCTAACTTGGTAAGCCAATGAGGTTTTTTGGATAGGGGTGAATTATGGGTGAGGGGTTAAGGAGTAGAAATGAGTCAAAGATAGCTGCATAGCCAAAGCCCACCCCAACATGGGTTACAGCTCACAATGTCTGGAAATCTGAAGCACACTGCACAGCCTGGAGACAGTTTAACAAGTTGGAGAGTGTCCTTTTCAGGTGCTTCAAGTGGCCTGAACTTCTTCCAGTCAGTTAACCTGGTCATTGTTTCTTCCACACTGGTGCTTCTTCCTAGCAGCTTAGCAGAGAGTACTGAAGTCTACTGTTTATAATACTCTTGGGGAGGAAACGGGCTAGTGAGTCTAGTCTGTTTCAGGGACTTCCTGTGCTATTTTGAATTGTTTACTTCCTGACTAAATCAGCTTCTCTGTTACACTTCACCTTTCCTTAGAACATCTTGTTCCACCTACAAGTAAAACATCCTGTATTAAGTTTTCCCTCCAAAATGGAACAGTCTAAACTTGAGAAAACTACTGAATAACATGCATATTTAGCACACACTATAAAGATGGGTTATACCCATAACCTCTAAACATGTTTTTATATTGTTTACTAGAAAGAAGGTCTCTGTAAACTTTTTTTTTTTTTTTTGGAGTAAATATCCAATAAAGGAAAAATAACCACAATATATAAAAGAGTTATGCTGGCTAGTTTTATGTCAATTTGACACAAAGTAAGTCATCTGAGAGGGAGAGAACCTTATTTAGTTCCCGTCCTGACTTCCTTCAGTGATGGACTATGATGTGAATGTGTAAGTCAAATAAATCCTTTCATCCTCAACTTGCTTTTGGTCATGGTGTTTCACTACAGCAACAAAAACCTTAACTAAGACATTAGCAGGACTTTCTGACTTTCCAAAACATTGCCACTATTTTTTGTTTGTTTTGCTTTGCTTTTTTGGGGGCGTGGGGGTTGGCTTTTGGTTTTTGGAGACAGAGTTTCTCTGTGTAGCCTTGCCTGTCCTGGACTTACTTTGAAGACCAGGCTGACCTTGAACTGCCTGCTTCTGCCTCCCGGAGTGCTGGGATTAAAGGCATGCACCACCACACCCTGCTTTGCTTTGGTTTTTTTGAGACAGGGTTGCTCTGTCTAGCCTTGGCTATCCTGGACTCACTTTGCAGACCAGGCTGGCTTCAAATCCTGAGTGCTGGGATAAAAGGCGTGTGCCACCATACCCAGTGACCCTAATTTAAATAGTTTATCACTGTATCTAGTGTTTACTAAACACATTTCCTGTTGCCAAACGTAATGATAGTTTTGGTTTTTTGCAAATGTTTTTTACATTTATTCTTTTATTTATTAAGGTGTTGGGGACAGTAGGCCATATGGCCAGTGTTCAGCCATCTTGTCAGAGCCTACACCTTTAGGCTCCTATTTCTCCAGCAGTCTGTCATTTACCAGAAACCAGCTGACCCTGTCGTGGTTCAGCAGTTAGACACCTGCTGTGGTTTATTGTGGGGGATGGTCATTCTAAGACCCCCGAGCTCATAGTAAGAGCTACTCCTTTCTGGCTATAAACTAGCTTTTCCAGTAATACTACTGGTAAAATCAGATTAAAGGCCAGCTGCCCGCGAGCAGCAGTTCCGGGAACTTTTTCCTGACTACCCAGATCTTTTACAACTTCCCTTTCTCTCTGGAATTTCTCCCTCTTCTACGATTGTATCAGCTGTAAAGGTAGACACCTGCTGGAGCATTCCAGAGTCAGGTATCCATAGCAACCCTCGCTTACGCAACTACCCATGCCTATAAAAACTCTGTGAAATTTTTCAATAAACGGGGCTTGATCAGAATCCAGACTTGCCCTCATTTCTTTGTGTCTCCTGTCCCCCCACTTGTTTGCCCCCTCCACAGGTACCCATTGAAGACCTCACGGGCCACAACATTAAGGGGTGTGCCTGCCACAGTACACATTTAAAGGTCAGGGACACCGCGCACACCGCGCAGGAGTCGGTTCTCTTGTTCAACAATGTGGGTCCAGAGTGTGGACTTCAGGCCATTGTTCTCCACAGCAAGGGCCTTCACCTGCTGAGCCACTTTATCGGCTGTGAGAACAGTTGTGCATAAGATTATTTATTCTAAAGACCAGGACAATAGCACCTGTCTATTGTTCGGCATCAGTATTCTACAGTAGACCTTAGTTGTCATCAGAGACAATGAATCACTGGCTACTTCGTTGGACACCTAAAACTAAAAGCTCAAGGGGGTTAGGGGATCCATATACAATCTGGCACTGGGTTACCTCTGATCCTGGGTGGGAGCTAAGTGGCTCAGTGGACCTGAAGGGGGGGCAGAGGGGGGACTGGAAAGCAGGAATTGTGTCAATTACCCTCCTCCTCCATCCAACCAGTGTCTGCCTTAAGAGTAGAAGGAAGTTATTTGACGTGTGACTGCCAAATTCTTTTCCAGCTCCATCTCTATCAACCAAGACACAGCACCCCTGAAGAAAGGCAGCAAGGAGGCCTGAAGCTTCTGGAAGACTGTCCCAAGAATAATCCCCGGCTGCCTCAGGGCAGTACCCCACCTCCAACCCCTGCAGGGCTGGGACGGAAGGCCTGGGCCACCACACCCAGCCTTTTTCAAAGGCGTTGTTCTCTCTCTCTCTCTTTTTTTTTTTTTTTTTTTTTTTGGTTTTTCGAGACAGGGTTTCTCTGTGTAGCCTTGGCCATCCTGGACTCCCTTTGTAGACCAGGCTGGCCTCGAACTCACAGCGATCCGCCTGCCTCTGCCTCCCGAGTGCTGGGATTAAAGGCGTGTGCCACCACGCCCGGCTCCAAAGGCATTATTCTCAAATACTTTCTTCCGTGCCCTGATTATCTATTTTACAGTGTGCTGCTGTGGAGTATCAGAAACATGTGCATTTTGCAAGCATAGTGAGCTACAGCCCCAGCCCTAAGGTCTTTTCTGTTTGTTTTTGTTGTTGTTTTGTATTTTGAGACAGGGTTTCTCTGTGTTAGCTTGGCTGTCCCTGACTCGCTTTATAGACCAGGCTGGCCTTGAACTCACAGAGACCCACCTGCCTCTGCCTCCCAAGTGCTAGGATTAAAGGCATGCGCCACCACTGCCCGGCTTTGAAAACAGATCTTATTTATTTATTTAAATCTTGTTTTTATGATGGAACCCAGCCTAGGACACACACACACACGCGCGCATGCTCGCTAAGCAAGTGTTCTGCCTCTAAAGTATACTCCAACCTTGGGTTAATTTTTAAATATAGTATAGGTTGAAGGCCCAACTTTTGCTTTTTTGTGTTTTTTAAAACAGAGTTTCTCTGTATAAAAGCCCTGGCTGTCCTGGACTTACTTTGTAGACCAGGCTGGCCTTGAACTCACAGAGATCTGCTTGCCTCTGCCTCCCAAGCTGGGATTAAAGGCATGCACCACCATGCCCAGCCCTTGAAGGCCCAACTTTATTTATATGCATTTAAATATCCATGTATTTTGTATCCCTAGCCTTTGCATTCCTATGTACATGGATTTATTTTTGTCACTTACATATTTAGGCTTGTAATAACTGCACTCTTATGTTATCATTAAAAACTGTTATGTAGCAATTTAAAAACATTCTGTATATTAAATTATTAATAAGATTACACTTATGTGGGCTGTTGAAAGGGGGGCGGATTTTAATTCAATAAGACCAGTTCTATAGATTGCATAGGTTGAGTATAAATTGTACCACAGTATCTTAGCTGCCTACAAAGCTTTGTGGAAAAAGAGACCAGCATTAGGAACAATATTTTAAAATGAAGAAAGAGATTGTTAGAGGAAAAAAAATAAAAGAAATTAATGTTGTGCTTCAGTAACAGGATTTGTGAGCAACTGGTACCAAGACCCTTCCCCTGATATGTGCCATCAAGGATTTTATAGTTAGAAACTGGATGTGAGCCAGGTATGGTAGCACACTCCTTTAATCCCAGCACTCTGGAGGCAGAGGAAGGTGGATCTCTGAGTTCTACACCAGCCTGGTCTACAGAGTGATTTCCAGGCCAGCCAAGTGCTACACAGAGAAAGCCTGTCTCAGAAAACAAAAACAAAAACAAACACAAACAACAAAACAGAAAGAAAGAAAGAAAGCTGAATCTAAAGGTATACCCTGATGCTCATGTGGAATAAAGATTTTTTTGGCAGCTTATTGTAGGTCATTTTCGTTTTCTCCCCAGAGTTAACCTGTGGGTCCTCGACTACTCTAAAGAAAGTTAAAGCCACTCTCACGCACGCACTGTGGCATCCTTGGTGTCTCCGCATCTTTGTCTGGGGTCCACCAGCCCTCCTTGGTGAAGCCAGTGGCTGATAAGCTAGAGGACTCTGTGGGGCTTCTGCTCTGAGGTCAGCGCCCCCGCCCTGGACGCTGCGAGGCCAGCTGTCCCTGGAGACTGGCCAAAGGCCAGGACAGGACTCAATATCTTTAGAGCACCATGCATGTTCCTGTGGAAAACACTTTGAAGGACTCAATGCAACAATTTGGGGGAAGTTCTAATTCTGCTTTTTCCATACCAGAGATTCTCACCCCTATGGGAGGGGTAAACTGAGGAGGATGAGAGGAGCTCAATGGCACATCCCAGGCCTCACAGAAGAACCAAGCCTGGGAGAGAAGAAAGACCAGGAAATGTTTACAGACTCAGCCTCTGAGGCTAGGACTCCTGTCTTGTCATCGGGTTAAGGACCTAGAGGACAAATGCCCTATCCTGTCATTTACACAAATGCTGAATTCTGGTTGGTTCATTCAAAGATGTTTCAGGCCATCTCAGGCTATATGTGCAGGTGGCTAAGTAAGTACCCTGTCATAGCTGATTGTAGTTGAAAAAGAAAAAGCAGAAAGGAATCCCAAAAGATTCATGTGCCTAACATCTCTTCCCAGCTACTTAGTTACAATTACATAAGATGCACACTTTCACTGGAGATCTGCGAAGATAATTCCTCTACATGCCTAAACGGAGCCCAAATAGTAGTGAGGGCTCGTGACACAGAGGGAGAAGTCCAGGACTTGGGATCAGAGCAAGTGCTGAAACTTCGCCTTTTGAAGTAACTGGCATTAAATATAGGGTAAGAATGTTGTAAAGTGGTATGTGCTAGCTTTTCAGCAAATGTGTTTGATTTATAATGTATATGAAGGCCGCCCTGGGGTTGCTGCTTTGCAGAGAAGTCTGGCTGGGTTCCCAGCACCTACACGGCAGCTCCCAACCCTGGGCAGTGCATTCATGCGGTACACAGACATGTGCAGGCAAAACACATAAATAAAAATTAACAAATATTTTTCAAAGGTCACCCCTTTGTGGCCATGCTTATCTATATATTTTTTATCTTTAGAGTCAAAATGACAATTTCCTTTGTTTTATTTGTAACTGACCACCACTTTATTTTATTTTTTTAAGGATTTGTTTATTATTTACACAATATCCTGCCCACACGTGTGCCTGCCCACCACAAGAAGGCAACAGATCTCATTACAGATGGTTGTAAGCTACCATGTGGTTGCTGGTAATTGAACTCAGGACCTTTGAAAGAGCAGATGGTGCTGTTAAACCTCTGAGCCATCTCTCCAGCCCTCACCATTTTATTTTTATTATTTATTTATTTGTTTGTTTTTAAAGATTTATTTATTTTATTTATTGCATATGAGTGCTTTATCTGCAGAAGAGGGTATCAGATTACATTAGATGGTTGTGAGCCACCATGTGGTTGCTGGGAATTGAACTCAGGATCTCTGGAAGCACAGGCGGCGCTCTTAACCACTGAGCCATCTCTCCAGCCCTATTTGTTTGTTTTTAAGGAAAGCATGGGTTATTTTTTCACACAGTTCTAGGGTACAGCCCATCATGGCATCATGGAAGCAAGAACTTGAGGCAGATGGCCACACTGTCTACAATCAGGAAGCAAAGCTTACATTTTTTTTAACACATTTTTATTGAAAAATAAAATAATTCATATTATATCTCATTTTCTATCCCATCCCATGTATCCTCCCATTCCTCCCTCCCTCCCACTTTCACCCCAGTCCCCCTTCCCTATGACTGTGACTGAGGGGGACCTCCTTCCCCTGAATATGGTGCTAGGGCATCAAGTCTCTTCTTGGTAGTCCACTATCCTTCCTCCGAGTGCCATTGGGCCTCCCCAACAAAGGAACATGGCCAAATATGGGGCACCAGAGATCCTGTGAAAGTCAGTCCCCAGTCTCCACTTAACTGTGGAGAATGTTCTGTCCCTTGGCTAGATCTGGGTAGGGGTTTGATGATGACTGCATGTTTTATCCTTGGTTGGTGCCTTAGATCAAGCAGAACCCCTGGGCTCAGATCCACCCACCATAATGTTCCTCTTGTAGGTTTCTAGGACCCTCTGGATCCACCTACTTCCCTATCCCCTATATTTTTCTCACCTAGAGTCTCAATAGGATGTCCTCACCTCTATCCCACTTTCCTGGTAGGTGAAGACTTTCATGGGACATGCCCCTTGGGCTAGTGTCCAGTTATAAGTGAGTATATACCATTTGAGTCTCTCTGCTTCTGGGTTAGCTCACTCATTATGATCATTTCTAGTTCAATCCATTTGTCCACAAATTTCGGGAAATCCTTGTTTTTAATAGCTGAGTAGTATTCCATAGTGTAAATGTACCACAGTTTCTTTATCCATTCTTCTACTGAGGGACACTTAGGCTGTTTCCATGTTCTGGCTATTATGAATAAGGCTGCTATGAACTTGGTTGAGCAAATTTTCTTGTTGTGTGCTGGAGCATCTTCTGGGTATATTCCAAGGAATGAAATAGCTGGGTCTTGAGGAAGCCCTATTCCCAGTTTTCTGAGCTAGCACCAGCTAGATTTCCAAAGCGGCTGTACTAGTTTGCATTCCCACCAGCAATGAAGGAGTGTTCCTCTCTCTCCACATCCTCGCCAGCATGTGGTGTCACTTGAATGTTTGATTTTAGCCATTCTGATGGGTGTAAGATGGCATCTCAGAGTCGTTTTGATTTGCATTTCTCTGATGACTAGAGATGTTGAGCATTTCTTTAAGTGTGTCTCAGCCATTTGATATTCCTCTGCTGAGAATTCTCTGTTTAATTCTGAGCCCCATTTCTCAATTGGGTTATTTGGTTTCGTGGCGTTTAATTTGAGTTCTTTATAAAGTTTGGATATTAGACCTTTGTCAGATGCAGGGTTGGTGAAGATTATTTCCCAGTCTGTAGGCTGTCGCTTTGTTCTCTTGACAGTGTCTCCTGCCTTACAGAAGCTTCTCAGCCTCATGAGGTCCCATTTATTAATTGTTGACCTTAAGGCCTGGGCTGTTGGTGTTCTGTTCAGGAAGTTGTCTCCTGTGCCAATGTGTTCCAGGCTCTTCCCACTTTTTCTTCTAACTGATTTAGTGTCTCTGGTTTTATATTGAGGTCTTTAATCCATTTGGACTTGAGTTTTGTGCATGGTGACAAGTATGGGTCCATTGCATTTTTCTACATGTAGAAATCCAGTTAGACCAGCACCATCTGTTGAAGATGCTATCCTTTTTCCATTGAATAGATTTGGCTTCTATGTCAAAAATCAGGTGACTATATGTGTGTGGACTCATATCTGGGTCTTCAATTCAATTCCATTGATCAACCAGCCTATTGCTGTGCCAGTACCATGCTGTTTTAATTACTATTGCTCTATAGTACAGCTTGAGATCAGGTATGAAGATTCCTCCTGAGGATCTTTTATTGTATAAGATTGTTTTAGCTATTCTGGGTTTTTCAATGTCTTTTAAAAAATTGTGTAGGTATTTTGATAGGGATTGCATTGAATCTGTAAATTGCTTTTGGTAAAATGGCCATTTTTACTATGTTGATTCTTCTGATCCATGAACAAGGGAGATCCCTCCATCTTCTCAATTCACCTTCAATCTCTTTCTTTAGGGACTTAAAGTTTTTTTCAAACAAGTCTTTCACTTGCTTGGTTAGAGTTACTCCTAGGAATTTTAAATTGCTTATGGCTAATGTGAAGGGTGTAGATTTCCTAATTTCTTCCTCTGTATGATTGTCATTTGTATATAGGAAGGCTACTGATTTTTTTTTTTTTTGAGTTAATTTTGTAATCAGCCAGTTTGCTGAATGTGCTTATCAACTGAAGGAGTTCTCTGGTGAAATTTTGGGGGTCACTTATGTACACTATCATATCATCTGCAAATAGGGATAGTTTGACTTCTTCCTTTCCCATTTGGATCCCCTTGATCTCCTTGTGTTTTCTTATTGCTCTGGCTAGGACTTCAAGAACTATATTGAAGAGATATGGAGAAAGTGGGCAGCCTTGTCTGGTTCCCCATTTTAGAGGAATTTCCTTGAGTATCTCTCCATTTAATTTGATGTTGGCTATTGGCTTGCTGTATATAGCCTTTATTATGTTTAGGAATGTGCCTTGTATCCCCGATCTCTCCAACACTTTAAACATGAATGGGTGTTGGATTTTGTCAAATGGCAAAGCTTACTTTTTAACGGTTATTCAGTCCAGTCAGCAGCCACCATTAAAGCAAGTCTTCCCAACTCACCCTAGCTGGATGTTTGTCTCCTGTGCGGTTGTAGGTCTCATCAGTATTAATCATCACATGGAATTTTCTGTCTTGGACATAGATCAAGGTATGAACGTGGCCCTTGAAATGGGCTCTGGGTTTGAGATGTGATGAGGTAACACTGCTATGATAAAGGACAAATAATGCAAGGCGCAAGGTAGATATGCTGTCTATATTAAGTAATAAGAATATAATAGCTGGGCATGGTGGCGCACGCCTTTAATCCCAGCACTCAGGAGGCAGAGGCAGGCGGATCGCTGTGAGTTCGAGGCCAACCTGGTCTACAAAGTGAGTCCAGGATGGCCAAGGCTACACAGAGAAACCCTGTCTCGAAAAACCAAAAAAAAAAAAAAAAAAAAAAAGAATATAATAGAAAGAAAGTGATTTAACCCATTTCTTTACAGGTAGTAAAATTTTCAGCATAACATCTTTTATACAATAATCAGTTAATTTTTTTTTTTTTTTGAGACAGGGTTTCTCGGTGTAGTCTTGGCCATCCTGGACTCACTTTGTAGACCAGGCTGGCCTCAAACTCACAAAGATCCACCTGCCTCTGCCTCCCGAGTGCCAGGATAAAGGTTTTGCCACCGTGTCCTGCTATTTGGTTTTTGAAAGGGTCTCCTGATCCTCCCTCCCACAAGTGCTGGGATTATAGGTACAGGTCACCAGCCCCAGCAATTTTACCTCTTTTTGTTTATTAGAACCACAAAGACTGAGCACTGGAATGTTGCGCCTGTGAAAGGTGAAGACAGTAGTGAGAACCAGACTGAGTTTGTCTGAGTCTGGAGGAACAGGTGGGCCAAGCCACTGCAGTAGAGAGGAAGGGGAGGAACCAGAAGACAGGTAAGGGTTATATAATGGAAGTATGGCACTGAGATGCCAGGGCCAATGTTGATATCAAGTCAGAACCAAAATGAGTCACAAATTAAGATACCAAAAATGATGCTTTGCTGGACCAGAGACAAAGAACAAAGATGAGTCATACTGCCCCAGGGGGAAAATGAAGGTGCCTTCCTTGAGTCAAGTTTTGTACACAAGTAAACGCAACCTAAAAACTTCAATTTCAGTTTGGTTTTCCATGATCCTCACTGTCTTTAAAAGCAAACAAACAAACAAACAAAACAAAACCAAAAAGAGCTGGGCAGTGATAGTATACACCTTGAATCCGAGCACTAGGGAGGCAAAAGCAGGTGGAGCTCTGTGAGTTCAAAGCCGGCCTGGTCTACATAGTGAGTTCCAGGACAGCCAGGGCCACACAGAGAAACCTTGTCTCAGAAAAAAAAAAATCTCATATTTGCTGAATAGTTGGTCTATTATTACTGGCCTTTCTCAGCCTAGTCTTAAAAGAAATGATTGGAGACATGCATATTTTGCCCAGATATTAGCCATTTTAATTTTTCTTATGAGGGACACAATTAAGAAAAACATTTAAAAGTATGTAAGTGGAGCCAGGCATGGTGGTGCATGCCTTTAATACCAGTACTCGGGAGGCAGAGGCAGGTGGATACCTGTGAGTTTGAGACCAACCTGGTCTACAAAAGGAATTCAGGACAGCCAAGGCTAGACAGAGAAACCCTGTCTCAAACAAACAAACAAAAAAGTACATTAATGGAAAACAATATTTTTGTTTGTTTGTTTGTTTTCGAGATGCAATTTCTCTGTGTAGCCTTGGCTGTCCTGGACTCCCTTTGTAGACCAGGCTGGCCTCAAACTCACAGCGATCCACCTGCCTCTGCGTCCGGAGTGCTGGAAAACAATTCTTAACCTTACCACTTTTGGGAGTTAAGAGGCCTTTATCATAGTTTTTGTCATTAGAATTTTTTTTTTCTTTTAAAAAAGCTGGGCATGGTGATACACTCCTGTAATCCCAGTACTTGGGACTAAGTGAGTGCAAAACAGCCAAAGCTACACAGAGAAACCCTGTTTGGGGGAGGGGAGAACTCCCTCTTTTGTCCAGGCTGGCCTTGAAGTCCTAACATCAACTTCCTAAATTACTGTAACTATAGAGGTGTGTCACATTCCCCAGATTGTCATCAGAATTCCTCGGGGCATTTCAATTTGTTCATTTATAGTAAAGTGGTTTTTCTTCTTTCTATTTCCAGGAAAGACTAACCCAGGTATGACGACACAATCCTGTATTCTGGGCACTTGGGAGTTTGAGACAGGAGAACTGTGAGTTCAAAACCACCCTGTGTCCCACAGCAAGACTGTGTGTCAGGTACTTTTGTGTCTCTATAACAAAAAGCTGAAAGAAACAGCCTAAGGAAGGAGATACTTGCGCAGGTGATCAGTGTCAGACTGTCTCTCCACATTAGAAGACGAGGCAGAAGAAGTTCACATCCTGGATGACTAGGAGGCATTCTGTGAATTGGGAGCCAGGGACTGACTAGTCATCGCCTTCAAAGTCCTGGCCACTCCTGCCAGTTAAGTCCTTCTTCCTAAAGGCTCTACAGATTCCCAGAATATTCCTACCCACTGAGGAACTAGTGTTAACATCCTGGGGTGAGGGGTGGGGAATCAACTCTCCCCTCCTGTTTGGTAAGGGTTTATTTTTTCTTCCAGATTTTATTTATTTTTGTTTTATGTGTATGAATGTTCACCTGAATTTGTGTCTGTGCCTGCAGAGGCCAGAAAAGGGACTGGAGTTACAGACAGTTGTGAGCTGCTATGTGGGTGCTGGGAATTGAACCCAAGTCCTCTGGAAGAGCAAGCCAGTGCTTTTAACCATGGAGCCATCTCTCTAGTCCCATATTTAGTATTTTTTTTTAAAAAAATGATATATTAAAAAAGAAAAAAAGCAACAATGAAAAACATGTCACATATTCTAGAAAGCTCCAGTAAGGGTCCATGAGCAAGGGGACAGAGCAGAAACGCTCATTGAACTGCATGTGTGCAAAGAAAAGGCTTGTTATTTTAAGCCACAAACAACTATTGGGTAACAGCAAAAAGCACTGTATGAACAGCTATTGCCACTTAATAGCTATTTTCAAGAGACTGCCATCCTTCCTAAGGACTGTGATGAAACCTGTCATGTTCAGTGTTGTCCCACATCTAAATGACAGTTGATTGGTGTGGCATCTGCCCAGTGTGGCCAGTTGGAACTTCTCCCTAGGAGCTGAAAGAGAACCCTCTCTTCTTGTTTGTACATTTATTTTTAAACTAATTAATTAATTAGAGAGAGAGTCTCATGATGTAGCCCTGGGTGGCCACAACTCACAATGTAGACTAGGCCTTGAACTCCCAGAGATCTGCTTATGCCTGCCTCCTGAATGCCACCATGCCCAGCTGGTTTGTAAGTCTGAGAGCTGTTAGGGCAACCTGGGTGTGGAGGAACCAGAGGAACTCCTTGGATATGCCTCATTGGTTAAAGACTCTTGCCTCCAAGCCTAAGTTGAATCCCATGGTAGATCGAGAGAAGTGAGTCCTGCAAATTGCCTTCTGCTCTCCATAGTCACATCACAGCACATTATGACAACGCACACACACCATACAATAAATAAATAAGTGCAATTTAAAAAGAACCTAGGTGGAGAGTAGGTGGAAAGAGGCGCATATATTGGGGGCTGGAGAGTACTGGCTGCTTTTCCAGAGGTCTTGAGTTCAATTCCCAGCAACCACATGGAGGCTTATAACCATTTGTAATGGAATCTGAATCCTTCTTCTGTGTGCACGAAGGCAGATCACTCCTATACATAAAATAAGTAAATAAATATATACATACATAAACAAAGAAAGAAATAAAAGAAAAACTTAAAAGAAAAGAAAAAAATTTTAAAAAGAAGCCAAGGTATAAGAGGAGGGGAGACAGAAGAGAGCATGTCCTTTCAACATTAATGGACTCCTGTGTCCAGTTTAATTTGTACCTGAGTTCTGTGAATCACTTCTCTCTTTACATTTTTAAGCATTTTAAACCCCATGCCCCCATGTTTAAATTTGATTTGGTGTTGTAGTTGGCATGACACTTGGGTAGTTGGTTGCACTGTTCATATACAGATTTTACTGTTTACGTTATATAGCAGTATACACTGATATATGCATACACATCACAACACACACCCACACACACATTTCTTGAGAGCAGCCATGCACAAAGCATGCAATGAGGTAGCTATACTCTTGATCCCAGGATGTGACTAACTGGGGGAAAAACGTTGAAGCAGGCATGCTTGGAGAAGTGACATAGCACTGAGTGACAGGTTTGAAGGGCATTAAGAGCCTGTGTAGAGCTGGCAGTGGTGTCGGTGGTGGGCAGAACCCTTAAATTAACCAGTTCAGCACTACACAAGTGCCACCCAGTAGTAGTGTGCAGCTGTAAGGGTTTCGAATTTTGTGAAGCTGATGTCCTCCCAGGATGTCATCATACAACAAAAAGGACATACATGTCTGACCTCCAACAAAAATTCTATCGCAGCCTAGGCCGTGACATGGTGCGACATGAGAAGACCTTACATTGCAGTGGTTTTTTGGATCCTCCCAAAGTCTTTCTGCACCCTCTTCAAGCCTCAGCAGGAGTTAGTCATCTTCACAAGATTCTATTTTTTTTTTCCCCAAGAAGCACAGGACACTAAGAAAGATTCCTTTATTAATCATGGTGAAGACTCAATCACCTACCGAAGGTCCTTCATCTTATCTCCTACAGGTAACCCAGCGGCCCAGGGTGGACAGCCTTTCGGTTTGATCGCCTTGTAGTCACTGGCAACCACCTGCTTGTCAGCCTACTCTCTGCTGTTTCTTACCTGCATCAGTGCCTAATTCTGGCTGCAGATTCTTCGGTGGGGAGTGGGGGGGCACCAGCACATCCCACCCACACAGGCACACTGGAGTCTCCATGCCCTGCAAGGACCTGACCACCACAGCTTGAAGAATGAGCTCCTGGCCCCTTCCTCCAGCAGAAAGGGAATCCGGCTGAATCCGCATCGCTGCTACTTCCAACACTGTGGTTTTGGGGAAAGCCACTTATCTTTCCAAGCCACAGAGGTTAAGAAACACTCAGCAACTCGCGACCTGGACTGTATTTCGTAACATTAGGAATAACAGACTTAAAGATGTTCATGCTACGCTAGACTAAATTAAGGAGGTCCTTTCTTTCTTTTTGATGTGCCCCAGTGTGGCTCATTCAAGGGCCAGCTTGAAGTTTGCAGTCATCCCATAGTCTTTGCCAGAGACAGTTTTTTTTTTTCATCTTTTCCTAAGGAAAGTGCTGCCATATTGGATATCCAACATGTCCCTTTAGATTGTCTTTCATGACAGTAATGAGAGCCTTCATCTGCAAAGCTCTCAATTAAGACAGTTGATGGCACAGGCCGTGCCAACAGCACCAACCCCAACAACTGCAGTCTTATCCTAGGGGCCTGTCCCCCTTCAGAAGAGTCATAGACAGCTCGTCCTTGAGGCTCACTGACCTGGACTTGAAACCCAGAGTGCAGATTGCAAGTTCCAGGGCCACTTTAGCAGGACTCAGTCAGCAGCACCAGCACCATTTTAAAGTCTTTGGAGACAAGATCTCACTCTGCAGCCCAGACTGGACTAGCTTAGACTGGTCTCCAACTTGCAGAAATCCTCCTGCCTCAGCCTACCAAGTGCTGGCATTGTAGGTGTGAGCCATCATGCCTGGCTATAAACTCACCTTAATAGCTAAGCAAGGACCTATTTGTGTTCCTGTTACTTGCAACCACGAAGCCTCTTTTAACTGGGCGTGGTGATACTTAGTCTTACAGTCCTAGTACTTGGGAGGTAGACATTTAAGGCCAGCCTGGGTTACAATGTGTCAAGAAAAAAGGAAAGAAGGAAACAAGAAAGGAAGGAAGTAAGGAAGAAGGAACCCAAGTAGACACACTTAATCTACCCCGGCTTACACTTGTTTAAGGCCTGTATTTCTTTACATATTTAATTTTAATTTTTAAAAATGTATATGGGCCTGTTGGTGCACACCTTTAATCCCAGCACTCGGGAGGCAGAGGCAGGAGGATGGCTATGAGTTCAAGGCCGGCCTGGTCTACAAATTGAGTCCAGGACAGCCAAGGCTACACAAAGAAACTGTTTCGAAAAGCCAAAACAAACAAACAAAAAGTGTATGTCTGTGTGTGTGTCCATGTGTGTGTGTTTAGTGCCCACAGTGGTCAGAGGCTTTGGATCACCTTGGAACTGGAGTTAAAGGCAGTTGTGAGGCCCCCAATGTGGGTGTGAGAACCAAACTCAGGTCCTCTGCATGAGCAGTTGTTCTTAACCCCTGAGCTATTTTTCCAGCTCCTGTATTTGGTTTTTGCATTTTTAAACCATTTATCACTTTATTTATGCGTTTTGCCCGAGTATCTGTCTGTCTGTGCACCGCATGCATGCCTGGTGGTGGAGGCCGGCAGAGGGTTGTTGGATCCTTGGAAGAGGTTACAGACTGCTGTGAGCCACCATCTAGAAGCTGGGATTCTGACCTTGGTCCACTGAAAGAGCAGCCAGTGCTCTTAAATTCTCAACCATCTCTTCAGCTCCCCGAGTTTGCTTTGTAACCTAAGAAGTATGACTTTACAACATCTGTAATAAAGATTGGCACTCCTCATAGCAAAAACTGCACAAGAATGTACTAAAAACCACGTAACCCCTCATTTTCAAGTGAGAAAACTGCAGGTTAAGTGACAAAGTCATACAACAGGCTGTAGGAGCAGAACACCTGCGTATCTCACTGCTCACTCCGGTAAAAAGCGGCATCTCTTCAGGGAAGCATTTGGATGCACTGTAGAGCAGTGTTTTTGCTTGTTTTGGGTGCACTAGCTGCACAGTCAGTGAATCAGAGCAGAGTTAACAAGGACCTACCAGGGAGAGCCAACAAACAAGGCACGGTGAGTGGTGATTAAGTACTATGTTACAAGGACTTAATGCTAAAAATAAATGCCTACTTTTAAAAATTATTAGTCATAGAAGGACTCTATTCATCGCATAGATATACATAACTACTTCAGGAGTAGTTGTATCTAGATTGAAGAAAACAATTCAAGACCATATGAGATGGAGTACAAATTACTCAGGTTTATCTAAACTTCCTGAAACTGGGGTGTTAGCTCATAAACTTCCTGTTTGGTCATAATGGAGAGCCAGAGGACTGGAACAGTCCACCTCTCTGAATCTAGTCTTAGAGTTGATGAAAACTGCTAATTTGAGCCAACTGTTGTGCTAACTGTGTTTGGGGGAGTCACCTGTAATGTGGGAAAGAAATGCCCAGGTTTTTAAATGAAAGGAAGTTCGTTGAACATGTGACTTGCTGGAAGGCACCGCAGAGAGCAGGAGGTGTAATTGGCATCTTTTGTCGTCTCCTCCTACTGCAGCAGCTGCTGCTGTCACTGCTAGCACATTGGCGGCTCAGAGTCACAGGTGTCTAAGTTTAGATAGCATCTGTCTGCCACACTGGATTGTGTCTTATATTTCCCTGGGGGTTGTGGGTGGTAACAGGGAACCCTGTGCTGTGACCATGTGGACTCCTTCCTACTCTTGGTTTCTCCTAAGCAGGTAGGGAAGCTTTTTGTTTGTTTGTTTGTTTGTTTTTGTTTTTTGAGACAGGGTTTCTCTGTGTAGCCTTGGCTGCCCTGGACTCGCTTTGTAGACCAGACTGGCCTCGAACTCACAGCGATCCACCTGCCTCTGCCTCCCGAGTGCTGGGATTAAAGGCAAGCACCTTTTTGGTTGGGGTGGGCGTAGGGGTGGGGTGCAAGAGTGGGAGGGTGGACCTGGGAGGAATGGGAAGCCAGCGTGATCGCGTGCATTGTATGAAATTCCCAAATAGTTAATAAGCATTATTTGGGGGGAAGGGAAGCTGAAAAGAAAGAAAGAAAGAAAGAAAGAAAGAAAGAAAGAAAGAAAGAAAGAAAGAAAGAAAGAGAAAAGGCAAAACCCATCATGCCCAGATGTTAACTATATACATCTTATATTAGAAGGAAGGAAGGCTGAGCATCACAGCACTTCGGAGGCAGGGGAAAGTACGTGAATTTATGACCATTGTAGTCTGTGTGTTCCAGGACTAGAGAGAACCTGTCTTTAGAAAAAAGAAAGAAAAGCCGGGCGTGGTGGCGTACGCCTTTAATCCCAGCACTTGGGAGGCAGAGGCAGGCGGATCGCTGTGAGTTCGAGGCCAGCCTGGTCTACAAAGTGAGTCCAGGATGGCCAAGGCTACACAGAGAAACCCTGTCTCGAAAAACAAAACAAAAAAAAAAAAAACCAAAAAAAAAAAAAAAAAAAGGAAGAAAGAAAAAGGCAGCCAAGGCTGCACAGTAAAACCTCGTCTTGCGGGGGGCGGGGGGGTGGGGGTGGGGGCAGAGGGGAAGGAAGAAAGAAGGAAATGAAGGAAAAAACAAAGGTTTGAGAGGTAGAATGCTAACCTGATACACATAAGGCCTGGAGGATTCCAAGCAACACAAACAAAAATGTACACAATGCATAGTGACTGTCACACCTGTAGCCTCTTTTGATGCAAACAAGTATGCATTTTTAGTGCCACATAATCTATCATTGAGAAAGAGCTATTGCTTACCAGAGTTATATGTTAATTATATGTTACATGGATATCATTAGCTGTGTGGTTGAGCCTGTTAGCGTGTACGCAGAGAAGGGACTCCGAGTAGTCTATTTCACTTCATTACACACCTGTACTTGAAGGTATGTAGTTACGTTTAATAGGTCATGTAGCATGGAAGATATTATGCCAAACAAAATTATAGCTGGCGGTTTATTTACCTGTCTAGCTTCTCTGCCCTTCTGCCAAGTAGAACATGTGCTTGAGGGCTACGAAGAGCCTGTGTGGTTTTCTGTTTGTTTCGGTTTTTGTTTTTATTACAGACACGGATTTTCACCTTGTCTGTTTTTGTTCATAATTGCACTGCTGTCCACAACAGCCTGACTCAAACAGTAACGTAAAAGTATGTAAATACATGTTGAATGAATCAGAAATAGGGAAGGAACTTTAAGAGATTTTTAAAAACATGGAGGGGTTGGAGCGAAGGCTGAGCAGGTTAACCCACTTGCCATGCAAGTGTGAATGCCACGTACATGACAGGCAGTCATGGCAGCCTGGCTGGCGGTATCCTAGCACTTTAGGAAACACTGGATTCTCAGGGAAAGCTGGCTTGGCTAGCTGAGTCAGAGGCTCTGGGTTCAAGTGAGTGGTCCTGCCTATGTATAAGATAGAGAGCTCAAAGAAGACCTCTCAAGGCAACCTCTGATCACCATTCGTGCTGTGTAACCTGTACACATACGCTCTCCCATGTGTCAGACCCTGGAAAGTCTGCACATGCATACTTGCATATAGCACACACACACACACACACTTTAAAAAGTTTTAAAAAAGAAAACAGAGAGCATGGGTTTTATAAAACACCATAAGCAGAAGTTCTAGAAGATTCCCCACACCCCATTCTAAAATAAATCAGATTTATTCAGAGTTTCAAGTTATTCTGTGTCCCGACTTTGAAGTGCATCACAGGCTTACTGATGATATAATTAGGCAGTGACACTAATTGCTAGATTCAAAGATAAGTAAGGAAGGGGATTTGTGATGCAGAGTCAAAGGTAGCCTTTGGCCTCTGAGTAAGCGTTTCAGGCAGGCCATCACTGCCTGTGGGCAGATGTGTAAACTGACAGGGTGAACAGGAAGGAGCAAACTCATTTGCTCATCCCTGTGGGTTTCTCTCTCCTAAAATGTTGTATTATGTTTGTTTAATTTGGTTTTTTAAAAAATGTGCCAGTTTCCAGGTAGGGAGGTGTGCACACCTTTAATCCCAGCACTCGGGAGGCAGAGGCAGGCAGATCGCTGTGAGTTCGAGGCCAGCCTGGTCTACAAAGTGAGTCCAGAGCAGCCAAAGCTACACAGAGAAACCCTGTCTCAAAAAACAAACAAACAACCACCAAAAAAAATTTAGCCAGTTGTAGTGGTGCATGCCTTTAATCCCAGCATTTGGTAGGCAGAGACTGGAGGATGTCTGTGAGTTTGAGGCCAGCCTGGTGTACTACATAGTGAATTCTAGGTCAGGACTGCAGAGAGAGACTCTCTCTCTCTCTGTCTCTCTCTGTCTCTCTCAGGGAAAATCAATTATTGTACTTATCTTATTATTTGTTATGTTTATGAATGGTATTTGCCTGTGTGTGTGTGTGTGTATGTATGTGCGTGCGCATGCCAGGCACGCATGGAAGCCAGAGGAGTGTCAGAGGTATTGAAACTGGAGTTACAGACAGTTGTGAGTTGCTGTGTGAGTGCTAGAAATCTCTATAAGAGTTCTTAACTGCTGGGCTAGCTCCTACTCCCTTATTTTGTACGTCTATGTGTCTGTGCCCATGAATGAGTGTCACAATGTACATGTGGGTGTGAGAGGCCATCTTTCAGGGGTGGGTTCTCTCTTTCCACCATGTGGGCTCTGAGGATCGGTGGTGGAAAGTACTATTAGCTGCTGAGCCATCAGCTCCTTTTGTGGGCGTCTCTTTAACTTCGTTCTTTATCCTTCATTGCTCCAAACTAAAGGAATGCTTAGCTCCGGAGAACTGAAGCAACCGATTTAGTAAAAAGGCAACTTATACAATTTTAGCAGAATTAGTTGAAATGTATAAATAGGTTTAATGGAAGGTAAGAAAAAGCCCCTAGAAGCTGGCGAGATCTTCTAGAGAACTCAGGTTCAATGCTCAGCACCCACATGGTGGTTCACAACCATGTTCCAGGGGACCTGCTCCCCTCTTACGGCATCTGCAGGCAGCAGCCACACACTTGGTTTACAGATGTACATGCTGACAAAAAAACCATAACAGATAAAGTATATAAATTAAAAATTAAAAAGAAAAGAAAATCCCATTAAAAATAATAATATTATTATCTGCAGCTTTTAAAAGCTTGAACTTAAATATTTTCAGTTATGATATGTGTGTGTTTGTTGGGAGCAGGGAGTGGCTTGTGTGTGCATGTGTGGGTGCCCATAAAGGCCAGAAGCGTTGGCCCTGCTGGAGCTGGACTTGCAGGTTGTTGTGAGCACTTGTGGAAGCTAAGAACCAAATGCCAGTGCTTGGCATGAGCAGTGAGCTCTTAACCACTGACTTATCTGTCCAGGCCCCAAAGCTTTGAGGTTTAACACATTTTAAAATTCAGAACAAAAGAGCCAGAGGTGGTGGCACACACCTTTAATCCCAGCACTCGGGAGGCAGAGGCAGGCGGATCAGTGGGAGTTGAAGGCCAGCCTGGTCTTCTCTTTGGTTTTTCGAGACAGGGTGTGCCACTACAGCCTAGTTTGAGAAATGCTGTCTTTAAAAGCCAAAAAAGGAGGAAAAAAAAAAAAAAATCCAAATTAGAAAGATAGCTTCTTTCAGTTGGTTGCTTGATTGATTGTTTGACTGATTGATTCTGTTTTTCTCAGACAGTCAGACTCCATAACTCACTGTGTAACCCAGGCTAGCCTCAAACTCCAGTACCCTCCTGACGCAGGCTTTCCTGTTTCATTTGTTTACTTACATTTAAAAGAAAATTTGTAGCCGGGCGTGGTGGCACACGCCTTTAATCCCAGCACTCGGGAGGCAGAGGCAGGCGGATTGCTGTGAGTTCAAGGCCAGCCTGGTCTACAAAGTGAGTCCAGGATAGCCAAGGCTACACAGAGAAACCCTGTCTCGAAAAAAAAAAAAAAAAAAAAAAAAAAAAAAAAAAAATTTGTATAAACTTTATTACTTTTTTTTTTTTTTGAGACAGGGTTTCTCTGTGTAGCTTTGGTTGGTCTGGGCTCTCTTTGTAGACCAGGCTGGCCTCGAACTCAGAGATCCGCCTGTCTCTGCCTCCCAAATGCTGGGATTAAAGGCATGCGTCACCACGCCCAGTTTAAACTTTATTACTTAAAGAGCTTACAAGTAAAAACAAATAAAAACAACTACCACCAAGAATATGGTTTTGTTTTGTTTTCTCTTTGTAGCCTTGTCTGTCCTGAACTCACTTAAAAAAAAAAAAAGATTTATTTATTTGTTATTTATACGGTATTCAGCTTGTGTGTATGCCTGTGTGCCAGAAGAGGGCACCAGATCACATTATAGATGGTTGTGAGCCACCATGTGGTTGCTGGGAACTGAACTCAGGACCATTGGAAGAACTGTGCTCTTAAACTCTGATTCATTTCTCCAGCCCCTGAACTCACTTTTTAATCCCAGGCTGTCCTTGAACTCACAGAGATCCACCTGCCTGTGCCTCACCAGTGCTGGGATTAAAAGTATGTGCCACCACTGCCCAGCTAAGAATATGTTTTTAAGTCAACTAATTAGAATTATCAGGTGATTGTTTTCTAGCTATCACACAATGGTGGCTGGTGTATTAAATAGACATGTGCATCTTCAGGCTAGGCCTGGGAAGATGGCTCAGAGGTTAATAGCACTGGCTGCTCTTCCAAAGGTCGTGAGTTCAATACCCAGCAATCACATGGTGGCTCACAATCATCTATTATGATATTTGGCACCTTCTTCTGGCCTGGTTGCTCACATGCAGGCAGACACTCTATACATAATAAATAAATAAATCTTAAAACAAAACAAAACAAAACACATCTTCAGGCTGTGATCATTTGTACTAAAGAGTCCTTGTTTCCAGAATTGTTCTGAGTTATTTCCAAACTAGGAGTATATTCTTTTCCAGGATAATAGAGAAATAATTAGGGACTTTCAACTTAGAAAAACAAAAAACAAAAACAAAACAGCAATTAAAAAAAAACTTGTTTCTAAATGAAAAAGCATGACTACATTTCTTGCGAACTTAGAAGCACAATTATCACACAGTTGTTTACCAGCATAGAGGTCTTTTCTGGGTAATAAATACCTTGGTTGGGAAGGAATAAGTCTTTTAGCTGGGTGGTGGCGGCGCACGCCTTTCTCTACTGCCTGAGTCCTGGGATGAATGCATACGCTATCGTGACTGGATGTATTAGTTACTGATTTCTGTGTAAAAAAATACTTCAAAAAATTAAAACTTGGAGCTGGTAGCTGGCTCAGTGGTTGTAAGAGCACTTGCTGCTCTTTCTCAACACCCACACCATGTAGCTCAAAACCACCTGTAACTCCAGCTTGAGGAGATCCGACGCTGTCCCCGGCCTCCACTGGTACTCACACACATGGAACATACAGATATATGTATGCATGATATACAGCATACATACATAAAAATAAATCTTTTTAATTAAGCAAAACTAGTCATGGTGGCACATGTGTGGAACTAACACTTGAGGGGCTGTCTCAAAAGCGTAAAGAGACAATCAACCATTGTCTTCCACTGTCCCTGAGTGACTAGGCACAGCTTTTAGATTTGAGTTCCCCCCAGGCTGTATGTAAGGGTTTGGCTGGTGCTACAGTCATCTTAAGGGCAGTTCATAAACTGTGTATTGAACTGGGTGCAGTGGCACAGGCCTGTAATCCCAGCACCTGGGAGGCAGAGGCAGGCAGATCTCTGAGTTCGAGGCCAGCCTGGTCTACAAAGTGAGTCCTGGACAGCTAAGGCTACACAGAGAAACCCTGTCTGGAAAAACCAAAAACCAAAAACAAAACAAAAACAAAAACAAAACCAAACCAACCCAGTGTATTGGCAAGGACTGTTTTCTTCCAGAATGTTGTAGTGATAGCCTTATGTCTTTAATTCACACATAGCCCAGGTTATCCTCAAACTAACTGTGTATCCAAGGCTAGCCTAGATCTTCTTTCTGACCCTCTCGCCCCAGCCTCATGAGTGCTGGAATTACAGGTGTGCACCACTCACAGGGCTCACTATTGACTTTCTTTGTTTTGTCTTATGGACCCACCCAGTGGGTCCCACACAGCTTGCAGCTTCCCTCACTGAGCCAGTGAGAGAGGAGAAGGAGATTGGATGGATGGTCACGTCTTTGTTATTCCAATCTCGGGCAGAACACTATCATGTCGCCATATTTTACACATTAAAAACAAGTTCTAGCCCATCATGGAGGAGGAAATTGCACAAGATGTGCAAACAGCAATTGGGGTGATGGGGGAGCCGCGCTGAAGGAGCCTATGGCAGGGACAATGAAAAGAAGGAAATCACCAAGTGAGAATGCCAGCTCAGCAGGAGTCATCGCGAAGGAATATCTTTCATGCATTGAGATGGTGTTACTGATAATGATCCCCTTATGACTCTGTGGTTAGGAATGGAAAGACGGCTGAGCGAAGTAGGAACGCTTTCCACGAGAGAACAAAGGCGGTTTTATGATTTAAATCACTATTTCTAGTTGGTGGCTGTTTTTGACTGCACAAATAGGTTTCCCCTCCCCCTCAAAACAGCCAGGTGGTGCTGAGATTTAGAATTCAAAAGCAACTGTGGGCCAGCCACGGTGGTACACACTTGGAGTCGCAGCACCAGAGAGGAGGCGGCTCAGCTTGCGGGTTATCGGACTATGCAGTAGAACCCATAGAAAAAGCCAAGTCAGAAAAGCAACCCCCTCCTCGCCCCAAATTTTGGGATACTGTAGTCATCGTCAAAAACATATTTAAGTGCTTACTTTGTATTATATTAGAGCCATACGAGATGACATTTGTTCTCAATTAGTCTGGGACAAGATTTGTAACCAATGAAATAGAAGCCTTGAAAGCTATTTATGTATTTATTTTTGTTTTTGAAACATTTATTTTCATTTTATGTGTGTGGGCGTCTTGCCTGCATATATGTCTAAGTACTTCATTCGCACCTGGTGCTGGTGGAGGCCGGAAGTGAGCAGTGGGTTCTTGGAACTGCAGTTACCGAGAGCTGAGAGCTGGTATTTAGGTGATGAGAATTGAACTGGAGTCCTCTGGAGGAGAAGCCAGTGCTCTTAACCACTGAGCTGGCTCCCCAGCTCCAGGAATCAGGCTCTGACTGTCTCATATTCTGTGTCCTAAAGTCAAAAGGAGAAGAAAAAATTAAAAAAATCAGTGAGGTAGAGTAGCACATACCCGAAATTCCAGAAAAAAAAAAAAAAGAGAGAGAGAGAATAACCTCCGCACAGTTTTCTTGGGGAGCATTCATTTCTACATTCATGCATGTTTTCATTCATTATTTTCAATACAGTTTTTGAGTACCTACTGTGTGCCAGGCACATACTTTCTATGCCCTCCCTCGTTTTTCTTTCTTTCTCTTTTTCTTCCTTTTTTGGGGGGTGGTGGTGGTGGTAGTTTGGGTTTTCAAGGCAGGGGTTCTCTGTGAAGCCTTTGCTGTCCTGGACTTGCTTTGTAAACCAAGCTGGCCTTGAACTCACAGAGATCTGCCTGCCTCTGCCTTCCAAGTGCTGGGATTAAAGGCATGTGCTACCACACTAGACCTATTTTTTGGCCTTTTTGAGACAGAGTTTCTCTGTGTAGCCTTGGCTATTCTAGACTCACTTTGTAGACCAGGCTGGCCTTGAACTCACAGCAGTTTACCTTCCTCTGCCTCTAAGTGCTGGGATTACAGGCCTGCACTAGCACCATAACTCATTGTGATTATATTACTTTAATTAAAAAAAAGAAGAAGAAGAAGCCAGGTGTGGTGGGGCATGCCTTTAATCCCAGCACTTGGGAGGCAGAGGCAGAGGCAGGCAGATTGCTATGAGTCTGAGGCCAAGCTGGTCTACACAGTGAGTCCAGGACAGCCAAGGCTAACACAGAGGGACCCTGTCTCAAAAAAAAAAAAAAAAAAAAAAAAAAAAAAAAAAAAAAAAAGCCAAAGTGTGCTATTGTGTATTGTTAGATGGTAGGGATATATATTCTCACATTTTCAACTCATGTGTTTATCATCTCACGCCCAGACCTGGCATGCTTTAATGCATGTGGGTAGTTGACATTATTCATTTGTACCTAAAACATACTTAAAAATCAGTTGGGTTGTGTGTGCGCGCACGCATGCGTGTAAGCGTGTGCTATGCATGCCATGCCTGTAGAGGCCAGAGAACAGCTTTGGAGAGTTGTTCTCTGTTTCTACCACGGGTCTGGAGATCCAAGCGTGACATTCTAGTCCTCCTATGCCTTCCTTCCTAGTGCTGGGATTACAGGTATGTGCCACCATGCCTCCTTTACGTGACGCCAAGCATCAAACCCAGGCCTTCACATGCTAGGCAAGCACTCTACCAACTGAGTTACATCTCAGACCCTAAATCAAAATATTATGTTGAAAACAGTTCAGCCGGTCAGTGGTGGTGCACACTTTAAATCCTAGCACTTGGGAGGCAGAGGTAGTCAGGTCTCTGGGTTTGAAATTGGCCTGATATACAGAATGAGTTCCAGGATAGCCAGGGCTACACAAGAAAACTCTGTCTCAAAAACAAACAAGCAAACAAACACACAAAGGGAAAAAAGAAGAAACCATTTAGTTCAATTGGTTACCAATATTCTGTTTTACGGCAGTGGGGGCACTAAGCCTAGATCTTGCCTGCATTCCATGAACTCTTTGCCATAAACACTACTGCCAGCTTACAATATTACCTTACTTATAAACTATTATCTGGGCCGGGTGTGGTGGCACACGTCTTTAATCCCAGCACTTGGGAGGCAGAGGTAGGTGGATCGCTGTGAGTTCGAGGCCAGCCTGGTCTACAGAGCGAGTCCAGGATAGCCAAGGCTACACAGAGAGACCCTGTCTCGAAAAACAAAAACAAAAACAAAAAAACAAAAAACCCCAAACTATTATCTGAATGAAGAGTTACTGTAAAGGTGATTTGTAAATCAAGAATTCTTCTATTACTATTTCAAATATGCTATTAGGGGGATGGAGAGATGGCTCAGTGGTTAAAAGCACTTGCTGCTCTTCTAGAGGACCCCATAACTGCAGTCACATGGGATCTGATGTCTTCTTCTGTTGTGCAGACATACATGCAGAGAAAAAAGACCATATACCTAAAATACATGAATATATATTTTTGTTTTTTTGAGACAGGGTTTCTCTGTGTAGCCTTGGCTGTCCTGGACTCGCTTTGTAGACCAGGCTAGCCTCGAACTCACAGCGATCCGCCTGCCTCTGCCTCCCGAGTGCTGGGACTAAAGGCGTGTACCACCACGCCCGGCTGAATATATATTTTTAAAAGATTTAATTTATTATGTATACAATCTTTTGCCTGAAAGTACACCTGCTAGCCAGAAGAGGACACTAGAGTTCATCATAGATGGTTGTGAGCCACCATATGGTTGCTGGGAATTGAACTCAGGACCTTTGGATGAACTGGCAGTGCTCTTAACCTCTGAGCCATCTCTCCAGCCCATGAATACATTTTTAATGCAATTATATCAGAACATTAGAGGTAAACAAGAAAGCATCGGCCATCACTGTATGTGGGTTTTATCCATGAGTATCCTATCAGTATTCTTTGAAGATGATATGAAACAAGTGTGGTCCCGGGAGAGTGACGCAAATTCATAGCTGCTACTATTAAATGATTTATCTGTCTAAAAAACTAAGACAGCTGTGATGGTGCATGCTGAGGCAGGAGAATCACTAGCTTGAAACCATCCTGGGTGCAAATTCTAAAAAGAGACCCTTCTTTAAAAAGAGGAAAAACTACATAGTTCTCTGAGACATTAAGACGTGAATTCTTCAAGCAATTCAAAGCCAACCTTGGCTTGTCTAAAACACAACCATTAAAAATGTATCCTCAGAAACTTTTGGTAAAGCACGTATTGTCTTTTCAATAAAGAAAACTTTGGAGCCAGGCATGGTGGTGCACACCTGTAATCAGCACTTGGGAGGCAGAGGCAGAGGATTCAAAGCCAGTTTGGTCTACAGAGTGAGTTCCAGGACAGCCAAGGCTACACAGAGAAACCCTGTCTCGAAGTAAAAAACAAAACAAAAAAACTTTGGAGTCAGTCACATCCTTGAATACTTGGCAAGTTACTCGGGGGAACCCCAAACATGTGTGAAACAATGGGTCTCTGGTGGGGCAAGGTTCTTAATGCCATGAACGGATAAACAACAGCATGTCAGGAACGCTAGGGGAGATCGTGGTACCTGGGGTCTGTGGGCATCTGTGAAGGGGCAACTGCATGCTTTGTGGCCTGGGCAGCAGCTGAATTCTCACCTTACATTCTTACACAAACACCTGGTTTGTGCAACAGGGAAACTGAAATTTGGAAAGCTTTGTGTTAATCCTTCAATGCCTTGGCCAAGATCTAGTATTTGGGTTGTACTTTGAATTTAGTCAGTTTAATAGTTGATATACCTGCCGGGCAGTGGTGGCGCACACCTTTAATTCCAGCACTCGGGAGGCAGAGGCAGGTGGATCACTGTGAGTTCGAGGCCAGCCTGGTCTACAAAGCGAGTCCAGGACAGGCAAGGTTAATACAGAGAGACTCTGTCTCAAAAAACAAAAACAAAAACAACAACAACAACAACAACAAAAAGTTGATATACTTTCTATCTGAGAAAATATAATAAATGGGTATTTGGAGCGGGGAGAAGGAATAAAAGTTTGCTCCCTGCAGCTTGCACTAAGGTGGTACTGTGGTACCTCCAGGAACAGTGGACCAAAAAAAAAAAAAAAAAAAAAAAAAAAAAAAAAAAAAAAAAAAAACCAAACAACAACAACAACAAAAAAAACACAAAACACAAAAAACAAAACAAAACAAAACCCGAGCAATAGAGCAGGCATTTAAAAGGACTGGTTTCATTTTTATTAATTTATTTATTGTAGCGCGTGTGCATGTAGATGTGTCCACACGTGCGGACATGAACGTGTGGATATGAAAGTAGGTTCTCTCTTATCACGTGGGTCTTTAGGTCTTCAGGTTTGGTGGCAAGTGCCTCGATCTGCCCACCTGGTTTCGAGAGCACAATGACAACCCAGGCTATTGCCAAGGCTGCTGGTTACTGAATGTAAGGTCCGGTTGCTGAAGACACCACCACCTAGACAACTCACTGGACACGGAGAAGTCATTCTGGCGCCTTCACCCCTACTTCAACCCTTCCATGTTGAGTGGAGACCTGCCTGCAAGACATGCTGGTGCAATAGTGCTCAAGGCTCATGGGAGTAACCAAGCAACATCTGGCCGGGTGTAAGGGCCACACCGTGAGATGGAACCCATTCCTGACACTGCTTAAGTGGTCAAAAATCTGAGACTAGCTAGGCCAGGGACCTGGGGTAAAACCACATTCTACTGTTCTGTTAGATCAGTGGTTCTCAACCTTCCTAACCCTGAGACCCTTTAACACAGTTTCTCATGTCCCAGTGACGCCCCCAACCATAAGATTATTTTTGCTGCTATTTCGTAACTACAATTTTGCTACTGTTATGAATCATAATGTAAATATATGTGTTTTCTAACACTTAATAGTGTTAGGTGACCCTCGTGAAAGGATCATTCTGCTCCTAAAGGTGTGAGACACACAGACTGAGAACTGCTGTGTTCAAGGAACAGCAATAAAATCACTCTTATTGAGATTCTGTTTTGCTCAGAGAGCCTTCCTCCAGGAGAGAGGAACAAATACAGAGACCCAGCTGGACAGTGTGTAGAGTGAGAGACCTTGGAACACTGAGTCCTACATGACATGTCTCTCTCAATCTCTCTCCTCAGGGCTCAGGGAACTCTGCAGGAAGGGGAGGCAGAAAGAGTGTAGGAGCCAGAGGGGATGGAGGACACCAAGGAAACAAGGCCTGAACTTGGCAGGAGTCTCCCTGCTACAAACCATTCTTAAGGGCAGGCCTCATGGCCAGCGGTAGATGTCCAACACAAACTTATCTCAATGGCGTTTTGGGAGGGTTCTTTGTCTCATAATGCTTCGTCATCTGCCCCCACCCCCTCCACCTTTACTGGTCTTCTGGGTATATACTACGGTTTCCAGTTTTGTGGTTTTCAGATTTCTGTGTGTGAGGCCATGTATGTCTCCATGTCTATGTGTTTCTTGTGCTTTTTCTTTGGGTCTCTTCTTCTTTTTCTAAATATTTATTTATTATGTATACAGTGTTGCACCTGCATGTACACCTGCACACCAGAAGAGTACACCAGCTCTCATTATAGATGGTTGTCAGCCACCATGTGGGTACTGGGAATTGAACTCAGGACCTTTAGAAGAGCAGCTGGTGTTCTTGTTTGTTTTTTTAAAGACAGGATTTTCCTCTGTAGCCTTGGCTGTCCTGGACTTGCTTTGTAGACCAGGCTGGCCCTGAACTCACAGCAATCTACCTGCCTCTGTCTCCTGAATGCTGGGATTAAAGATGTGCGGCACCACTGGCCGGCTGTAGCTGGTGCTCTTAACCTCTGAGATATCTCTCCAGCCTCTGGTCTCTTTTTATTTGCTGTTTTGCTCTATTCCAGTTTGCTTGCTTGCTTTTGTTTTATATTTATTCTTACTATTTTAGATGCCTGTATATCCTAACGAGAGAAAAAGAAAGGCTGTAGGTTTTGGGGTTTTTTGTTTTTGAGACAGGGTTTCTCTGTGTAGCCTTGGCTATCCTGGACTCGCTTTGTAGACCAAGCTGGCCTTGAACTCACAGCAATCCGCCTGCCCCTGCTTCTGGAGTGCTGGGATTAAAGGTGTGTGCCACCACGCCCAGCTCATACAATGACTTTTTGAAGTTATAATAGAGCTGGGCATGGTGGCTCATGCCTTTAATCCCAGCGCTGGAGAGGCAGAGGCAGGAGGAGAAGCTCTGCATTCAAGGCCAGCCTGGTCTAAATAGTGAGTTCTAGAACAGGCTGCACAGAGAAACCTTGTCTTAATAAACAACAACAAAAAGCCAAAAATCCCCAAACCAACCACCAAATAAATAACAAAAAAGAAAAGAAGCTGGGCATGGTGGTGCACACCTTTAATCCCAGCACTCGGGAGGCAGAGGCAGGCAGATCGCTGTGAGTTTGAGGCCAGCCTGGTCTACTAAGTGAGTCCAGGATAGCCAAGACTACACAGAGAAACCCTGTTTCGAAAAACCAAACCAACCAAACAAAACCAAACCAAACAAAACAAAAGCCGGGCGTGGTGGTGCATGCCTTTGATCCCAGCACTTGGGAGGCAGAGGCAGGCAAATCGCTGTGAGTTCGAGGCCGGCCTGGTCTACAAAGTGAGTCCAAGACAGTTAAGGCTATACAGAGAAACCCTGTCTCAAAAAACAAAAAACAAAACAAAACAAAACAAAAGAAAGAAAAAGAAAACAAGAAGTTATAGTTTTAGCTGAGTGTCTCAGTACATGCCTCTAGTCTCAGTACTTTGGAGGTGCAGGCAGGAGGATCGAGGTCATGTTCCATACACAGGACCATATATTGAGGTAAACTAGTTATTAAGAGCCTCTCTAGCAAAGGCTGTGAGATCTGATACATTCTAACAGGATTTTGTATTTTTTTGTTTGTTTGTTTGTTTTGTTTTTCGAGACAGGGTTTCTCTGTGTAGCCTTGGCCATCCTGGACTTACTTAGGATTTTGTATTTTTAAACTTATTTTTATGTTTTTATTTTGTTGGTTTTTCAAGACAGGGTTTCTCTGGGTAACCCTGGCTGTCCTGGAACTCACACTGTAGACCAGGCTGGTCTTGAATTCACTGAGGTCCTATTGTCTCCCAAGTGCTGGGATTAAAGGTGTATGCCCCCACTACCACCTGGCATGTTTTTATTTTTTACACAGGTCTCATTGTATAACTTTGTCTGTCCTGGACTTTGCTATTCCACATTTTTTTCATTTACAGGGTAGAAATATTTTGGAAAATTATGCTGCATCAGGAAGCCATTTTGCTTAGTAACCATCCCATTTGATCTCAAGAGAAGCCCAAGATGCTCTGCTGTAGAGAGCGGAGGACCACAGCATGCACGTTCTCACCGGCAGCCTTACTCAGGGGGGGCTCTCTCTGCTCTGGTCCATGAGAGTGGTAACTGGCCAAATTAAAATCACATTTACATTCAATGCTCCTGTACCTACCTACAAGCAAAGTTTTTAAGTTGATAAGGGCAAAAACTATGGTGAAAGGGTGGGTTTTCAAAAATGCTGCAAGTCTAGAAATGTGTGGTTTTTTTGTTTTTTGTTTTTTGTTTTTTTGTTTTTTCGAGACAGGGTTTCAGTGTGTAGCCTTGGCCATCCTGGACTCACTTTGTAGACCAGGCTGGCCTCGAACTCACAGCGATCCACCTGCCTCTGCCTCCTGAGTGCTGGGATTAAAGGCGTGTGCCACCACGTCCAGCTCTGTCTAGAAATGTTTATGACTTGAAGCTATAAAAAATAATTAGCAACTAAAATACTTAAAAATGATTTTATTTATTTGTTGAATTCAAGACAGGATCTCTCTGTATAGCTCTAGCTGTTCTGGAACTCACTCTGTAGACCAGGCTGTCCTCGAATTCACAGAGATCTGCTTGCCTCTGCCTCCCAAGTGCCTGGATTAAAGGCATGTGTCACCACCGCCCAGGTATTTTTATTATTTTAAATTGGGGTGTGTGCATAGGAGTGCAGGTGTTCATGGAGGCCAGAGGTGTCAGTTATAAGCAGTTATAAGCTGTCTCTCATGGATGCTGGGAATGTAAGTCAGATCCTCTGCAAGAGCAGCAAGTGCTCTTAACCACTGGCCCCCTAAAATACCCCTTCATGCATCTTTTGTACAAGGTTTGAGGTATTACCTAATTACCTTAAAAAAATTATTTATTGTGTATACAGTGTTCTGCCTGCATATACACCTGCACACCTGAAGAGGGCACCAGATCTCATTATAGATGGTTGTGAGCCACCATGTGGTTGGTGGGAATTGAACTCAGGACCTCTGGAAGAGCAGCCAGTGCTCTTAACCTCTGAGCCATCTCTCCATCCCCTAATTACCTTTTTGTTGCTGTTGTTTTTGTTTTGTTTTTTGAGACAGCAATTCTCTGTTTAGCTCTGGCTGTCCTGGATTTGCTTTGTAGACCAGGTTGGCCTGGAACTCACAGAGATCTGCCTGCCTCTGCCTCCCTGAGTGCTGGGATTACAGGTGTGCACCACTGTGCCCAGGTATGCTTCCCCAGTTTTCAAGCATTCTCCGTCTTATGCACTGAGTCCGGAAATTGAAAAATACATTCTCTGTAACACTCAGGATTGTACGCTTAGCTCAGAAAATACAAGAAAATGAAAAGCTTGTGGTATTCCACCACCATCTGGGATGGTGTGAAGGGACCAGGATCAGCCTCCCATTAAACCAGCATAGGAAGAAAGCACCGAGCGAGAGGGCTATATAAAGAAGCTGCATATATAGTGATCCTACATATAAAAAAATAAACTCTCATGAAATGACTCAGATCAGTGTCTGCTTGGGCAGTAGGCAGGGGCGGGATGGATGACACACAAGAGGAAACTTGGAAGGACGGAGATGGGCCGGTTGGCCACACCATGGTCATTCTGTCATTTCAGTGAAACTACTCACAACACCAACGCTGGATACATTACTGTGAAGTAGTTAGAATTCTAAGTGTGTACAGAGCCTTGTAAATACGTATTTAATCACTACCACCTCTTTTTCTACCGGAGTCATTCTCTTTTATTTTTATTTGTTTTATTTATTTATTTAATAGTTTATTTTATTTGCATTGTGTTTTGCCTGCATGTGTATCTGTGAGAGGGTGTCCTATCCTCTGAAACTGGAGTTATAGTTAGTTGTGAGCCGCCATATGGGTGCCTGGTATTGAACTCAGGACCTCTGGAAGAGCAGCCAGTGCTCTTAACCGCTGAGCCATCTCTCCAGCCCCTGTTTTATTTATTTTTGGTCTCACATAGCCCAGGCTGACCTGGATCTTACTAGGTAGTGGAGGATGACCTTGAACTCATCCTTCTGTCTCTACTTTCCGACTGCAGGATTACAGGTGCTGCAGCCTTGATCCTTCAGCTTTCATATGCATGTCCCCTGGTCTCAGTACTAATTTGTCTATACCCCCAGCAAATTTTATTCTAGATGGAGAAAAAAAGGCTAGCTTATCCATTGGTCTTAGACCCGATGCCTTATCGAGTTGGGGGTATCCTGTTTTGTCTTTTAGACCTCAGTTAGCAAGCTTCACCTCGTTTCATGTGTACGATTGATCATTCATAAAGTAAAATGTATCCCTAGTGCTATAATGGTTGACAACTATGAATATGGTCCCCAGGGAACATGCATGAGAGCACAAATAGAAGACTGGGGTTCAGTTAGGGCTTTGTGCCTACATATAACAGAAATGGGCTGCAATGACCATGATGAACCTAGTGAAATTTGCGTAATTCTTTTTTTTAAGATTTGTTTTATGAGCCGGGTGGTGCTGGCACATGCCTTTAATCCCAGCACTTGAGGCCAGCCTGGTCTACAAAAAGCGAGTCCAGAACAGCCAGGGCTACACAGAGAACCCCTGTCTCGAAAAACAAAACAAAACAAAACCAACCAACCAAACAAACAAAAAACCCAACCAAACAACAAAAATCATCCTATTCTAGGCTCTTCAGAGACACAGTAAATCGGATATGATGAGACCTGCCATTTCCTCTTTTCTTGCATGAAAGAAGCCACTGTCAGGCTTCCTAGTGGCATGTAAAGTAAACTCAGAATAAAGGGGCAAACAAACATTTCAAATAAATATTTTAATTATCATACAATTTACTTATATGTACATACAACTGCTGTGTATATGTATGTAGTCATAGAGAACTATTGCAGGTATATGGTCATGCATATAACACTTGAAAGGGAACATACAAAGCATATGGATTAACATAACACACTAGGGAGGGTTACTTCAGTGCTAGAGAACCTTATATAAATGAATTTGCTCAAGAGCTTCTCCATCAGTGTCCCTTTGTGGGTATACATCAAGGTTCAATGGTATCTCTTCTACCCAGGAAGACAGCTGCATATTAATCTATGAGGAAAAAAAAAGTATTAACAACATGAAATTTCAGAATGATTTTATTATTTAGAATTTTACAATATCACCTTAAGTAAGTTACACAACAGATTTTTAAAGGACTTATTTTTATATTTATCAATGTTTGTGTATATGCATGTATGTGTTCTTTGTGCCTGGTCACCAAGAAGGCCCAGGAGGGTGTCATTCCCTGGCCCTGGAGTTAGAGCTCACCCACGTGAGCTGCCACCTGGGTGCTGGGAACAGAGCACAGGTCCTCTGCATGAGCAGCACATGCTCTTAACTGCTGACCCAGCATCTCGCCAGACCCTTGCACAACGGGATTTTTACTATGGTAAAGTTTACATGAGTAATTTTCGTTTTACTCTGATTCTGGAACTTGAAATTTTTTCAGAAATACTTATAGATTTATTTATGTCTATGATGTTTTGCCTGTACGCAGACTGTGAACTACCAGTGTGTGCCTGTTGTCCATGGAGTCCCGAAGAAGGATTTTTGGGGCTGGGGAGATGTCTCAGCAGCTGAGAGCACTTGCTGCTCTTGCGGAGGACCCAGGATTGGGTCTCTGCACTCACAGGGTGGCTCACAACCATTCCTCAGTACAGGCCCAGGGAACTTAATGCTCTTTCCACCAAAATGGGCAGCAGGCACACACACTCGGTACACATTCATACATGCAGGCAAAAGTTACACAAACAAACCTTTAAAAACCTGTTATTTTGGTAAGTGGAAAAAAAAAACCCCCAACTAAATTGGCTTACGAATATAAATATTCTATTATGAATTAGACATTTAGAATGATTATATTTTGGCTTTGGTTTTGGTTTTAAACAGGGTCTTGCTGGGCGGTGGTGGCACACGCCTTTAATCCCAGCACTCGGGAGGCAGAGGCAGGTGGATCGCTGTGAGTTCGAGGCCAGCCTGGTCTACAAAGTGAGTCCAGGACAGCCAAGGCTACACAGAGGAACCCTGTCTCAAAAATCCAAAAACCAAAAACAAACAAACAAACAAAAAAACCCAGGGACTTACTATGTAGCTCTGATTGGGCTGGAACTCACTTTGTAGACCAGGTTGGCCTTAAACTCAAATATTCTCCTGCCTCTGCCTCTGAATTGCTGGGATTAAATGCATGCACTATTATGCCTGACCAAGAATATATTTTAAAAGGCATGTTTGTATGAGAATGGGAAATTTTGGTAGGATCACACTATTGATGGGCAGGGCTCTCACAGGAAGAAATGAAGCAGGTAAACTGGAATTAGCATCTTTCTTTACACATTTCTGGATTACTTCCTTTGCCGTAACAAGCACAATTAGGGCAGGAGAGATGGTTCAATGTTCAAAACACTTGCTGCACAAGCATGAGGACCGGAGTTCAGATCCCAAGTGGCTCTAGAGTCTATGGGACCAACAATAAGCATCCATCATCACGCTGAAGTAGATCAGCCTGGGCCTGAGTTAAAAAGAAATTTCTTTTTCTTCTTTCTTCTCCTCCTCTTCCTCTTGTTCTCCTCCTCCTCTTCCTCCTCTTCTTCTTCATCACCTCCTCCTCCTCCTTCTTTTTTTCCCCCCGAGACAGGGTTTTTCTGTGTAGCCTTGGCTATCTTGGATTCCCTTTATAGACCAGGCTGGCCTTGAACTTACAGTAATCTGCCTGCCTCTGCCTCCTGAGTGCCAGGACTAAAGGCATGTGCCACTACGCCCAAGCAAAAAGAAATTTCAAACTGACTTAGGAAATCAAATTCCACATGGAACACAGTCTTCCTCTCTACTTGTTCAATTCTGAGACCCTTGAACAACTTTGACCCTACTGCAGCCCTTTATTTTGTATGGCAAAGGCTCCATATATAGTCCAACTGGCCTTAAAATGCACTCAGCACCTGTTCCTTCTCTGCTAGGGACAATGTGAGGATGTGGGTACTCAGTTTTTGAGTTTAGTTTTTCAGAAGAGGGTTCTGTTAACCAGGTTGGCCATGAACCAGTGGGTTCAAGTGGTCTTCCTGTCTCAGCCTCCCATGTAGCTGCGGTGCAGGCTTGTTATCTTTCTCCTTAGCTGTGATGTGGGTGCTAAGTCTCTTACCCACACTTGAGTATTTATTACCCTTCAACTATCACCCCACAGTTATTAAAACTGTGTAGAGAAACAAGGGAATCTATATCCACATATGAAATAAACCACAAAACAGTAGTGGCACAGTCTTGCTATTTCTAGAATGTTATAATAGTTATCAGAAAAAAACAGTTTTGATAAGAAAAATGGTGAAGGGCAGGGGATATAGTACAGCACTTGCCTAGCATGCACAAGCCCTCTGGGCTTTCTGTTTGTTTGCATTTTCAATGACAGAGTTTCTCTGTGTAGCCCTGGTTATCCTGGAACTCTCTCTATAGGCCAGGCTAGCTTTGAACTCAGAGGGCCTGCCCCTCCTTCCCAAGTACAGAATTAAACACCTCGGCCACCATAGAAGCTCAGGAGCACTACGTTTAATTCCCACCACCACCAAAACCAACAACCAACCAACCACCAGAGAAGTGGTTACATACCTGAAGACCCATGAGAGACTCTTGGAGACTTGGTACTGTCACTAAAAGTGAGCCTTGTTTTCTTACATTATGGATGATGTAGTCCCAGGCACTAGAACACAGTAAAAACTGATACAATGAAATAATAGTAAGATAACATTGCATATTAATCAGAATAGAGACAGCTGTCTTGTTCAGTACCTCCCCCCCCCTCTCTCATGATGGGGAGAGAAAGAGAGCCTCAAGCATGCTAAGCAATTTATTCTACCTCTAAGTTACAGCCCCAACTGATTTTGGTGGCACACACCTGGAATCCTAGCATGAAGGAAAACTGAGGCAAGAGGATCCTCTTGAGTTTGAGGCTAGCCTGGGGTACACAGTGAACATCAAGGCACCTGCCTTGGTTATGGAATTAGACCCCATCTCAAAACAAACAAGACAAACCTCTGCATATAGTCTTTAATATACAACCCAGCAACTCTCGTTTGCACAAAGAAGTTGAAAATATGTATCTAAACTAAAGATCTATACATGAATATTTACTGTAGTCTTATTCACAACTGTCCAAACTTGGAAGCAATCGTGACATCCTTCAGTAGGGGAATGGATAAAGTGTGATATAGCCAGATAACAGCAGATTGTTCAGTAGTAAAAAGAAGTGTGTGCTCAAGCCATGAGGGCTCGGAGCAAGCGCAAATGCCTGTTGCTGGAGAAGGGATGTAAACGGAAAGGCTTGGGATTCTACCATCACATGCTGGAAACACAACACTACGGGCTGCCGAGGCTGAGGCAAGAGTACAGGACCAAGAGCTGAGCAGGGGATTTTTAGGGCAGTGAAACTATTGTCCCTGTTTCAAGGCTGAGTGCATATCATCACACATTTGTGCACATACATGGGATGCACGACACCAAGAGTGAATGTCACTGTGGACTGGGGACTTCTGGTGACTATGGAGTACCCAAGACCCATCATAACAAGCACACTGTTCTGGTGGGAGGAATCGTGGTGGCACAGACTCTGCAGGTGGGGGGCGGGCTGCACAGGAAGTCTATCTTTTTTACAGATTTGCTGAGAACTCAGATATCACACACACACAACAAAGGCAAAAACCTGATATGTTAGTTTTTATCAGACACTGGATTTTTTTTTCCTGAGTAAGGATGACAAAAGAAAATGCAGATAGTATCTAGAAATCTAGATGGGCAAAATGTTTACCCACAGGAAACGGAACTACAGTAGAAATTGGCAAATTTTCCAGTTCCTGAGGGGTGTTGCCAAAGTTACGAGGTCAAAGTACTGAGATTAACAAGATGGGGATGTGGGTTACTGTCAAGTTTCTGAATAAGGAGAAATGAAGTTTTCAGAATCACACAAGTCAAGTAGGATCAGCATCAAAGCCTTGTCATTTCTCCATGAAGCAAATGAAAATCAGCCCTTCAGACTGGAACCAGAGCTGAGAAGATAATGAGTCCTTGAAAAACAAGGGGCACCAAAGCCAGAAACCAAGCATAACTGTGTGGATGTGTACAGCGTGCAGATTAGATCTTCTAAAACTCACATCAAGAGTGAAGCAGTACCTCATTTGGTTGCCTGTAGCATTTTGGGATGGAAATCTAGTATCACAGGGTACCTGCAGAGTTTAGTGGGACTAGCCAGTCCTAAAGGACAATGAAATGGGCCCTGCCAATGATGTCATAGTGCAGTGTGTGTTGGACCAGTTCTGTTTAACTCCCAGATTGATATGCATTGGACTTCATAACATGGTCTTGATAGTTTACCACACCAATGGGGACACACAGATGAAGCAATGCGGGGGGAACACAGTCTTTGCAGTGTCAATTGTACTTATTTTTGGTTGAGGCTATGGCTAGTAGGTTTTGTAAGTTTCAGAACTTCTTAACAAGGTAATACAATGTTCAATAATGTTCAGTAATAAACGTCATCGTTTCAGCTAGCGCTATCTTTTTTAGTGTGATATGTAAAATGATGTACTTTACAGTTTGACTTAATCCAAGACTGAAGAACTATATTAGCACAATCTTTCCGTTTATCCGAGACAGGACTTACAGAGCTCAAGATGCCCTGAATTGTTCAGCTGAATTCACCGCCACAGCGTAAGTGTTGTGTCCTGGACCCTGACTAGGGGCAATCAGAAAAACTAGGGTGGACTGTGCCCTGGAATGGAGAAGATGCATCACCCTGGAAGTTCAGTGTGTTCTTTATATGCAGTTGCACAGGCTAATGCGTGCAGCTGTACAAAGAGGCAAGGTAGCACACACAGGTAAACAAGGAGGCGGGGCTTATGGTGTACAGCTGACAAGAAGACAGGCTTAGCTAACCTCAATAGCAGCAGTCTCTGGAGGGGAGCAGTTTTCAGGCCGGAAACACCCTGAAATTTCCTACACTCACTCTCAGCATCCGCACAGGGAGGACAGCGAGGCTTTGCTGCTCCCATGGGCCTAAGACACTGGGGTGCTTGGCATGGCCACAACCACGTCAGTAACACACATTCACCCAGGGCTTCACTGCTCCCTAAGTACACGTTATTAAATTGCATCAGATAGCCACTACTTGTTCAGTGACTCACGTAGTCTCGAGGAATGAATGTATGAAGAAAGCCGTTTGTATTTTTGTTTAGAGACAGGGTCACGCTATGCAACCCTGGCTGGCCTGGAACTCTCAGAGATCTGCTTGCCTCTGCCATCCCAGTGCTGGTATTAAAGGTGTGTGCCACCACACTAATCTAAATATAGAACCTCCCCATCCCCCACAGAGTTCACCAACAGCTTACCTTCTGCATTCCCAATCTATATTTCGAAGAGTTTAAGCTACTTTCCTTTCAATGCCTAATACATATACCAGTGATATTAATACCTTTCAACAATAACATAACATTCTGCTTATCTGCAACTAAGTTTAAAAGTAAAAAAGCTGCTGGTGTGGTGATACATGCCTGTCATCCCAGCACCGGTGGGGGTAGGGGGATGCTCAGGTTTGAGGCCAGCCTGGGGTGCAGAGAGAAGCAGTCTGACAGCTGCACTTTTCTCACTAGCTGAAAATGGAATAAGTGGGCTGGAGAGATGGTTCAGAGGGTAAGAGCACTGGCTGCTCCTCCTGAGTTCAATTCCCAGCAACCACACAGTGGCTCACAACCATCTATGATGAGATCTGGTGCACAGGCATACATGGATGCAAAACATTGTATACATAATAAAAATAAATAAATCTTTAAAAATAAGTGGAATAAGGAACCTGCTATTACTTCCTCCAGGACAGTGTTAGAGGATGGAGATGAAGCTCAGAGACAGAACACGTGCCTAGCATGTACAAGGCTGTGGGCTCAAGCCCAGCACTGTAAAAACAATCAGTTTTCCAGGCTAATATTCTCATCTTCGCTACAAGCCTTGGCTAGCCCATACTACTTTATGATAGGAGTGATGCTAGTGTTAGCTGTTGACTTGATAGAATCTAGAGTCACCTGAGAAGGACTCTGGCTCCTGCTAAGGGCTATTTTGAGCAATTAACTAAGGTGGGCAGAGCTGAGCTAACTAGCATGCGCACGCACACCGCTTCTCATCTGTGTGGATGCAGCTGAGATGCTTCGCTTTCCTGCTGCCTCGACTACCCTATCACAGCGGGCTGTAACCAGGAACTAAAGATCCTTTCTTCTAAAGTTGCTTTTGTCAGAGAGTTTTATCACTGCAATAGGGAAAGAAACCAAGACAACGGGCTAGAAATATGGTGGTATTTTACAGAAAAGAAAACCAAGGCAGAAAAGAGCAGTGTAAGAACCACTGGGAACTCTGTTTAACTGCACCCTAAGCACAGGCGTGACTCCTGCTGTCGTTTTATATCTGTCAAACACTGTGTGTTACAGGGACCGCTGAGACGGCCCGGAGTGTAAGGCCCACTACCTGAGCTTCATACCCAGAACAAACAGTGGAGAGAACTGACTCCTGCAACTTTTCTTTTGACTTCTACACAATTACTCTGGCACATTCACACTCACAAATAAATAAATAAATAAATGTAAACTAAAACAATTATTTTATGGGCTGGAGAGATGGCTCAGAGGTTAAGAGCACTGGCTGCTCTTCCAAAGGTCCTGAGTTCAAGTCTCAGAAACCACATGGCGGCTCACACCATAAATAATGAGATCTAGCGCTCCCTTCTGGCACGCAGGCATACAAGCAGTCAGAGCACTGACACATAAGAAATAAATCTTTTTAAAAAATTATTTTACAAAGTCAGTTTTTGTCAAAATTTTACATTTTGAATTTAATCTGTTTCCTTCTTAAAATAAGTTTATATCATGTATGAAACTGTCAAAGAATAAATAAAAATATTAATAAAACCAACTTGAGTGCTGGATGGCCTTTAATTCCAGCACTGGGATGGCATAGAAGGGCAGATCTCTGTGTTCCAGGCCAGCCTGGTCTACAGAGTGAGTTTCAGGCCAGCCAGGACTACACGGAGAAACCCTGTCTTGAAAAGCCAAAACCCCAAAACAACAATAAATAAACCAACTTGAGTTTGTTACTTTAAAATTAGCATGAAACCATTGCACCTTGCCACTCTCTTTTCACACCTCGCTGGGTATAGTTTAGTAACAGATTTCTTGTTCAGTAAGTAACATACCTGACCTGCTCAGCCTCAGTAAGAAAGTATTCGAAGACGTTATTCATTACAATGACATCAGCACTCTGCAGAAGTGAACTCTGGGTACATACATCTGCATGAAGCACCTACAGAAGAATGAGCTGGTGTAAGACAATGAGGAGAGTGCATCCAGCAGCCGTGGAGGAGAGGCCTGCTGGCTCAGTGATGCTGGAGGACCACGGCTGGCTCAGTGATGCCATGAGGACCACGGCTGGCTCAGTGATGCCGTGAGGACCACGGCTGGCTCAGTGATGCCGTGAGGACCACGGCTGGCTCAGTGATGCTGTGAGGACCACGGCTGGCTCAGTGATGCCGTGAGGACCATGGCTGGCTCAGTGATGCTGTGAGGACCATGGCTGAGACACTTAGTATCTAGTAAAACCCAGATGCTTGTAAAGATTTGTCTTCAATGGAATTATTTGTTCCATTATTATTGTGTCTCCCGAATCATAATTATTTTCTTTTAACAGAGTTCAGAGATTTTTCCATTATAATTACGTTGTTAGATGTCAGAGACAAAGGATCTAGATTTGAATTATGGCTCTGCCCAACTAGATCTGTACTCTTAGGTAGGTAGTTTTGTTTGGTTTTTTGTTTTGTTTTTTTTATAGTGATTATCAATCCTGATTATACAATATAAAAGTTATAAAAGTAGATATGAAAACCAAACCAAACCAAACCAAAAGCCCAAGGGGCTGGAACAGCAGCTCACTGGTTAAGAGCCTTTACTGTTCTTGCGGAGAACCAGGGTTTGGGTCCCAGTACCCATAGGGAAGCTAACAGCTATCTGTAACTCTGTAGTTCCAGGAGACACAATACCCTCTTTTGACCCTGGTGGATACCAGACACACATGTGATGCAGACATGCACGGCAAGCAAAACACTGAACACACAATTAAAAAAAAATCTTCAAAACAAAACAAAACAAAAAAAACCCTATGCCCCTCAAAACCACTAAAGTAAATTATAAACTGTCAAATTTGTCAAATGTTCGAACTTGATTCTAAAATTCACTTCAATGTATTACTGCCAAAAAACGTAAGCAAAATAATTTATTTAAATATTATATAGAGCTAAAGATTTGGCTCAGCAGTCAGGGGCACTGAGCTTTTCCAGAGGAGCCAGGTACAAGTATCAGCGCCCACATGGCAGCTCACAACCTTCTGTAATTCCAGTCTCAGGGGAACCAACCCTCTCTTCTCATCTCTGCAGTCACCAGGCACCACATCTGGTGCACAGACATACATGGAGGCAAACACACACATAATAAAATAAATAAATCTTAAAAAACCAAAAACACAAAAAAACAAAACTCAAGCCAGGTGGTGGTGGTAGTGCACGCCTTTAATCCCAGCACTTGGGAGGCAGAGGCAGGTGGATAGCTGTGAGTTTGAGGCCAGCCTGGTCTACAAAGCGAGTCCAGGACAGTCAAGGATACACAGAGAGACCTTGTCACAATCCCTCCCCCAAAAAATCACCATAATGCTATTGATAGTGGGCTTGGGAGCTACAAGCCAAGAAAAACATGTGGGTGTGTACTGGAACAATATTTTGAAAAGTGGTAAAAATTTCATAAAAATATAAACATCATAAATGCTTTTATCATCATATTTAAGAAGCAAAAGCAAGCACTTGATCATTTGTTTATTAACTATGATTTTTCAGAGGTCTTAATTTCCACGCCCAAGTCAGAGTGTCTCTGTGTAATAGCCCTTGGCTGTCCTGGACTTTGTAGACCAGGCTGGCCTCGAACTCACAGACATCTTCCTGCCTCTGCCACTGAACATTGGGATTACAGGTATGCACCACCACACCCTCAGAGTTCCTAATTTTTAAAGAAAGACTTATTTCCTTTTGTTTTATGTGTCTGGTTATTTTGCCTGCATGTCTGCTTGCATACCATGTGTGTGCAGTACCTGTAGAAGTCAGGAGAGGGCGTCAGAAACTGAGTTCGAGTTACAGACAATTGGTAGCTGCTACTATGTGGGTGCTGGGAATTGAATCTGGATCCTCTGCAATGCTCTTAACTGCTGAGAGACCTTGCCAGCTCCCAATGAGTTCTTCTTATTTTTTTTTTTTTTAATTTTTTAAATTTTTGGTTGTTTTCAAGACACAGTTTCTCTGTGTAGCCTTGGCTGTCTTAGACTCACTTTGTAGACCAGGCTGGCCTCAAACTCGCAGCGATCTGCCCGCCTCTGCCTCCCGAGTGCTGGGATTAAAGGCGTGTGCCACCACCACCCAGTGAGTTCTTAATTTTTAAATTTTAGTTTTCAACTTGATAAATATTCTTGTTAGCTATGTGATTATTACCTAAGAGCAGAGTGAGGGCAGTAAGTTCTAAGCTAGCCAGGGCTAAAAGAAAGAAAACAAGAAAACTATGAGTTGATTTTTTTTTTTTTTTTGCAGTTCTAGGGACTGAGTCTAGGATTTTGTGCATGGCAGGCAAGTGCTCTTCCACTGAGCATGATCCCCACGCTCATGAACTTATTACCAGATAATGAATTCGCTCTGATCACTTATCTCTGTCTTTGCAAGACAAGGGAAGGAAAAACACGTTGTGTGAGGAAGTAATTACCCTTTATAAACTGGGGGAGGCTTGGTCTTTAAATTTTAAAAGAATGTTATTTATTGTTATTTATGTGTATGTGTGTGTGCCTGTTTATTTGTATGTACACCACATGTGTGCAGGTACCTGTGGGGATCAGAAGAGGTTGTTGGATAATGCGCAGCTGACAAGCAACTTTGAACATTGAATATGGGAATCCAACCTGGGTCCTCTGCAGGAACAGCAAGCAACTGCTCTTAAACGTTAAGCCATCTCTCTAGCCCCTTGATCTTTAACTCACTGAGAAGTTTTTCAATATTTTACTGTCTTTAATATCAGAGATCATTAATATTGTCTATGTTGCCATGAGAAGTACAGAACAGTAATGAAATTTCAAGGACCACTGCATTAAACAAACAGAGTGCTTCCCCAAAACCAAACCCTCCCAAATCTTTTATCTTGTTATTTTTCTTTTTACAGGAAAAAGAGGAAAGCTGTTCTAGCTTAACAGGGACACCCTTCCCTAGGCACCACTGTGCTGTGACACTTACAGTATCTCCACCTCCCAGTGACAAGAAGATAAGGAATCACGGGCCGTGCAAGCCCTTCCGCTTTCGGTTTAATGAAGTGTGCTGGCTGCCAATCTCTGCAGAGTCACGGTTCTGCCACCCAAACTGATGCACAGAAACAAAGGAAAAACTCTCCCAGGGAGGCAGAGGCAGGCGGATCTCTAGGAATTTGAGGCCAGCCTGGTCTACAAAGTGAGTACAGGACAGTCAAAGCTACACAGAGAAATCCTGTCTCAAAAAACAAAAACAATATCTGTCTAAAAAGACAGCAGGTCAAGTCAGTCCAGTTCCACACAAGAGCAGCAACAGGAAAGAATACAGAATTATTCAATTAGGTAAGATTCACAAAGGCAACAGAAAACATACTGAACAGGTACCTTAATTCTGTCACCGAATTGGTATTTCTTTACGATCATTTCCTGCAACTGGCAAAATTCTCCATTCAGCTCTACCCCGCAAAGCTGTGCTGCCGAGCTGTAGAGATATCCCTGAAACGAGAAGGCACGGCACGGCACAGAACAGTGAGGTTTAGGTTTATGTTTATGTCCACTTGAATTAAAAAAGCCAACTGTTACAAACCCACGGCGTTCAGAACTTTTCTGACCAGGCCCTTGACTCAAGTTTATTAACTCCTATTACGTAGCTATATTTGTAAAGACTGGTTTTTAAGTTTTCCTGATAGAACTGGGCATTCAGCAAAGCTGGAAATGATAGAAGTGACCACAGTCCCAAGCTGTGTAGGGTCTATTCAGCCTTCGTAATTTCTGGGAATGTTGCATCCTAGCAAAGCAGGCAAGGAGATCATCTGTGGGGAATGCAGTGACAACCACAATCAGTTAACAGGGACATGGAGACTTGCTGCAAATTGTGAGCTGCCTCTGTGGCAGAGGAACAAAAAATAATACACAAGGAGGGGTCAGCTAATTTAGTGAGGTAATCTTCTGCTAAAGGTTTTTCTTTCTTTTTTTGAGACAGGATTCACAGAGTACAGGCTGGCTCTGAACTTATCTTTTGGGTGCTTTAGACATGTGCTGGTTCTATCGCTGGTTCTTGAAGATGGCTGCCTAGCAACACATGCAAAGACCAAGTTTGAATCTATAGCTTCATCATATATGCTTATAATATTTGTAATATGTTTCATAGTACACATGTCAACATTAAATTTGGTATTGATTCAGTGATCTACTATAGGAAAAATGCCACCATATTTACATTATCAACACTGATACTATTCCAGCTAATTATGTGACAATACATTTTTTGCATGGTTCTTTTTTCCTTCTTTCTTTCCTTCCCCTTGCTCCTCTTTCTTCTTCTGTGTGTATATGTGCATGAGCATGTGTGGAGCCAGAAGGGGGTGTCTTCCCCTCCTCCCCCTTCACCTTGCTGCCCCAAGGTAGGCAACAGTCTTTAAAAAAGAAAGCTGGGGGGAAGGTGGGCAGAGCGTTGCACGTGCAATCCTGGCACTCGGAAAGCTGAGTGTCGGCCAGTTCAAGACCAGCCTGGTGATTTGGCAAGTCTCAAACCCAATGCAACCTAACCCATCCAACGCCCAAGAACAACAGGAGCATTAGAGTAAAAGTCATCAAACTGTCATCTATTCACACACTGAAAGTTAAGCATTGAAGAGGTGGTTTATGCCTAAAGCAGGCAGCAATGCTGGGAGCGGACAGCACCTGTTCATGGCAGAAGTTGCTACTGCTATGGCCACATTTTATTTGTTTTGTTATAAATTGATCTAAGAACATTAGAAGTACTCAGGATTTGGATTTATAATAAGAGCTACACTGAAGTGATATTTCAGAAACAAAAGTCATGCACACATTTTGGGACACAGGAAATTGGACATGCTGTGTCCTTGGACATTGCCTAGTGTACACTTTTAAAGATAGGGAACTAGAGGGACAGCGCCATCAAGTGACTTGCTCTGGACATACAAAGGTTTCTTAGGCCCGGTGTATTTGTTATTCTTCTGAGTTCTTTTTTTTCCTTTTTGGGCTGGGATTAAAGGTGTATGCGACCACCACCCAGCTCTTCTGAGCTCTTATCAAAGCTCAGTGTACTATTTTATTTTAATACAGTACAAGGATAAAGAGGTTAGGCACGGAGACAAGCCTCAGTCAGAGTACTTAGTGGGCTGAGGCAAGAGGATCAGAGTTCAAGGTTACCCTCATTGACATAGCAAGTTTGAGGCCAGCCTGAGCCACATGATCCCCTCCCCAAAACAAACAAACAAACAAACGAGAGGGCAGTGAGAGGGGGAGGGGAGAGGAGAGGAGAGAGAGTCAGTCAGTCACATGGTCCACTCTGTTTATAGTTGTCACCTGTGGAGACAAGCCAGGAGAGGAAATTGGACAGCTGGTGTTTGAAATTCCAAACCCAATTATTGCCACCAAGCCGAATTCAGGAGCCTGCCAATGGATCCTATTTTAACCTTAGCCTGTTACTTTAATAATAAAGCCAAGCTGTCACCTTGGACGGTGGCAGGCAAAGCTCTCGCTAGCAGAAGAAAGTATTTTCCACAGGTCGAGCAAGTCCACAAGCTGCACTTTACCCCATAAAGGACTGTGCCAAGTCTGGAGCCAATGTCCACCAAGACCTTTCCTGACAGGTCGGGGAGCACGTGGTGATAAATGAACTTCAACTCCACGAGGGAGAAGGAATGAGAGACAAACCCTGGGGAGAGAAGAGAATGAGCATTAATTAAGCTGTGCTTTTGCTTGTTGGTTGGTTTTCGAGACAGGGTCTCACTCTGTAGCTCTGGCTGGCCTGGGGCTCCCAGAGACCTACCCACCTCTACCTCAGAGAGCTGGGGTTTGGCCTGCACCAACATGCCAGGCTGGCTGTGGTTACTTCTATCCTTGTCAGAGTTTTGCACCCCAGTTTCCGTGACAGCCTGACTCTGGTTTTCTTCTGACCTGGAGGGGAACTCCAAGACTCATGAGACCATGTCCTACATAGCATACCTGCCAGGAAGAACTATCTTGGTCATGGAAAAAAAACAAAACCTAGGTGTGGTGGCGCACACCTTTAACCCCAGCATTCAGAGGCAGCGGCAGGCGGATCGCTGTGAGTTAGAGGCTATCCTGGTCTACAGAGTGAGTCAAGGACAGCCAAGCTACACAGAGTAACAAACAAAAAGAAGATGGAGAAGGAGGAGAAGGAAGAGGCAACTAAATGAAGAAGGCGGACTAGTCTTCAGGAAGAGAGGGCATGTGCATGCCTCAGAGGTGGGAGGGGCTAGGCCACAGCAGTCCCCTACCCTCACAGCCCCTCACCATCCCAGTGACTCCCCTTGCCGTCTGAGTGCTTGTCAGAGTCATTCATGGTGACCCAGATTCATTAGTTATCTGAGCTGCTCTGCTCTGGGTTTCCATTCGTCATTTATAACTGATTACATAGGCCAATCTTAAGACTTACGGTTGTCAAACCCAGTTCTATGAATGTTTACACACCAGCCATTTGGTACATGGTACTTCAGTTTTTCCTCTAGCTCTGAGCCACATCTTTTTCCATTCTATGAATGGCATCTTTAGAGATGTGTCTCTTGGTCAAAACAAAGCCCAAATAAACTTTTTTTTTTTTTGATTGCCTGTCTCTGTCCAACCCCATCCAGTAGTATTTCACCACCATCTGTCTTGCTAAGCAGGGGACTACCTCAGGTGCCGGGGAAGCTACACTTCTCAGCATGTGGCCTAGCTATCAAGCTCGGTTGAAGAGCTATCTCTGACTAAGCAGTTTTTTAGATGTGAAAGACATTAAGTAAACTGATCTCTAAAGACAGCTTTAAAAAAAACAGAACCAAACTCTATTACATTTCATCGCTCTACCCACCCACTTATCTACTTATTTGTGTGTGTGCCAGCGAGAGTGCATGTACTTGTGTGCCTCAGTGCACATGTGGCAGCCAGAGGACAGCTTGTGGAAGCTGGTGCTACTTCTACCTCGTGGGTGCCAGTCACTGATCTCGGGTCATCAGGTTTGACACAAACACTTTGCCAAATAAGCCATCTGGCTGTAGTCTCCCTACTTCTAATTTTGGTAATGGCAATGTTGGAGGTTAGCTTTTATTCTAAAAAGTGTCCAATAGTCTGATCACAAATTTACATACAAGGACTGGAGAGATGGCTCAGTGGTTAAGAGTGCCGACTGCTCTTCCAGAGGTCCTGAGTTCAATTCCCAGCAACCACATGGTGGCTCACAACCATCTATAATGTGATCTGATACCCTCTTCTGCAGATAAATCACTCATGTGCAATAAATAAAATAAATAAATCTTTAAAAAGAACAAATTTACATACAGAAGACATGGGTTAAAAAAACCACACAGAAGTCAGCTTTGCAAATGAGGATCTTACCCAAAGGTGCTGTTCGGTGTGAGCCACACACGGTGCAGTAGTTTCTGCTCATTTTTCCTTCTTCACATAATGAGTCAATAAACTCTTCATCATAAAGGAATGCATCAACGTGAACTGTGGGTTCTGGCTGCTGTCGTATCTGGAGAAACACATCAAAGAAAACAGAGTACAAAGAAGCTTCTTTTTATTGCTAAATAAGGCAAAGCAGCAGAGCAAGGCACAGGAGACAGAGCTCTGATTCACTTCTGTTTACTGCCCCTCCCTCTTTTTTTTTTCTTTCTGAGACACTGATAACTTTCTCTTTAATCTGGAAGGACACAAAACATGGCTGAGGTCTAACTTTGAGTCTTACATGTCAATCACCATTAAGATACTTGGCAAGGGCGTGCACGCCTTTAATCCCAGCACTCGGGAGGCAGAGGCAGGTGGATCACTGTGAGTTCGAGTCCAGCCTGGTCTACAAAGCGAGTCCAGGATGGCCAAGTCTACACAGGGAAACCCTGTTTCAAAAAACCAAAATAAATAAATAATAAATAAAAAGACACTTGGCCAAACATCTTTGCTCAAGTTTTCAAATTGCTAAAATAGTATTAAAACTTCAAGTTTATATATGTGGGTATCATAGTTCCTGTTTGTAATACCAGCATTTGGAAGACAGAGGCAAGAGTGCCTGAATTTGAGGCCAGTTTGAGCCATATAGTAAATTCAAGGCCAGGCTGGAGATTACAGCCTGTATCAAAAAACAAAACAGACTCAACATGTGGCATATGACTTGATGCCACCACTTGGTAGTAAGAGGCAGGCGGATCTCTGAGTTTGAGGCCAGCCTGGTCTACAGAGTGAGTTGTAGGCCAGTCAAGGCTGTAGTAGAACTGTCTCAAAAGTAAGTTAAACTGGGTGGTGGTGGCTTGGCTGTCCTGGAACTCACTGACCAGGCTGGCCTCAAACTCAGAGATCCACCTGCCTCTGCCTCCTGAGTGCTGGGATTAAAGGCATGCGCCATCACCACCCAGTTTACTTTGCTCTTCTGAGATCCATTCTGAAGGACTGAGTATTTTCTAATAATTGTTAAATGTTCACAATGTCCATGTATTATTGAAATGTTCTGGGTTTAAGGCTAGGTGTGGTGATACACACCTGTAACCCCAGCACTTGAGACTGAGACCTCAATTTTGAGGCCAGCCAGTACTACGGAGCAAAACCTAAGCAATAAAACTCTATCAACCCACCAAATAGTCAAACAATACTCTCCATCAACCCCTCCCCCTGGGAAAAAAGTGCGGGATTTCATTCCTCCACTCAGGTGTTATAGATGGAAGAGGCTGGGCTGTTAACTCCTGTTGAGTAGCCGAGTGGTGGTGGCGCACGCCTTTAATCCCAGCACTTGGGAGCCAGAGGCAGGTGATCTCTGTGAGTTCGAGGCCAGCCTGGACTACAGAGCTAGTTCCAGGTCAGCCTGAGCTGTTACAGAGAGAAATCCTGTCTCAAAAACCAAACCAACCAACCAACCAAACAAAAATACTTGTTGAGTAAATAGTACTGGGGAATCCAAAGGTTAAAGCCTCAAAAGAAAGGGGTGCATGACTGAAACCCCGAGTGGAAAACTGCTTAAAGCTGCATTTAAAACTAGTGAGACTACAGAGTGTGCGGGTAGGAAAAGCAGATTTCTTGCGTGGGACAAAAAGGAATGAACTTAGTTCAACATATTTACTTTTTGAAGGGCTAGCTGTTCCGAGCAAAGCACAGCTTCTAGAGGCAAGCAGTTCCGAAGGTCATCGGCTATGTTCTTCAACATAATGTCATTGTTATCTTCAGTGAATTCATCAAAATCCCCTGAAAAAGAGTAAAAGGGAAAAAGAAATAGCCCCTGTTCTTACAGTCATACCTAGACTGAGAGATTACGGATGGTACATTTCCCAGTAGAGAAGCTGTCTACACACTGGCATGCCAGCTCTAATCCGAGTTCCATTTAAGACGGTGAATCTCTCAGGCTGCCGAGATAGCTCAGTAGGTAGAGACACTTCTTAAAGAAGCATGATGACTCAGTTCAACCCCTGGAAGCCACACGAAGGAGCGAAGAACTCCCACAAGCTGGCCCTGGCGTCCTAACATGTGCACAGAGCTGCACAAACATCAAATAAACAAATAAGCACACCTTACAAATAAAACACATTTTTTTCTTTCTCCAAACTCATCATCAAATAAAAGCAAAGAGATGCAAGGAAATATGTAGTTTTTAGTTTTTTGTTTTTGTTTTTGTTTTTTCGGGGCCAGGTTTTTCTGTGTGTAGTTTAGCCTTGGCTGTCCTGGAACTCACTTTGTAGATGGTGAAGATAGGTAGTTTTAAAATTTAAACTTCTTTCTTTATATTCATAAATAGTACTCTCTTGGTTTTCAGGGTGTTAAACCCACTAACAAATAATAAAGTATTTTATCTTTTGACGGAGTGAATCTTAGAAATTTTGGAGGTATTGCTCAAGGATTACTCAGAAGACTGACAGCCTTCCTCTCAACATCCAGACTCCAATAAAATGCACTCTTCAAGCTGTGAACACAATAGGGCAGGGGCTGCTGAAGCCAGGCGGTAGAGTTCTTGGCTACTTGTACTGGCCTCAGGTTGATCGTAGCAATGCGTAAACAAGATGTGGTACCATGTGCCTGTAACTCCAAGAAGCAGGAAAGATCACAACTTAAGGTTCTCACTGGCTACATGGTGACTCTGAGGCTGGCCCAGGCTACATAAGACCCAGCCTCAAAATATAAACCAAATAAACAGGAGTAATACTGACACCGACTGCTGCTCTGATGCATTATAGCACATATTATGAGGTCTACTCTGAGGTAAGATAGGCCTTGAACTCATAGCAATCCCCCTGCTTCATCCTTCTGAAGTATTGTGATTACAGTTGTTACAAAGCCTGGCTAAAATAGCATATTTCCTTAAAAAATATTTATTTGCTCTATGTGTATGAGTGTTTTGCTTGCATGCACGTGTGAGTACCATGTGTGTGCCCGAGGAGAACAGAAGAGGGCATCAAATCCCTTGGAACTGGACATTTGGTTGTGAGCTGCCGTGTGGGTACTGGGGACTGAGCCTGGGTCTGAACCATCTCTTCAGGCACCACACAGCAGATTCTCAAAGGCTGTGCCCAACATCTGAATGGTCTTGTAAAAGGGCGAAATAAAGATGGAAAGATATAGTAAAAGAGTGACAGGGAGCCTGTCTAGGTAAGGGTACAAAATAGTATCCATTTTTCTGTAGTTTCCACTTTCTATAGGTTAAACTGTGTCATTTGTAAGTAGTTCAAAAACAATCTAAGACAGAACATAATTTACCTGGAAATGAAGCACTCTTTTTTAAAATTTTATTATAAATAATTAATTTTTTCATATACATTTATATTATTACATATATATATATATATATAAAATGAACAACATACAGCAAGAAGAACTACGAAACAATCAGGAACTATAGTAGTGTTTTGGCTATTTGTATTTGGCAACCTTGAAGAAAAGATATTTCCTATCTTGGTGAGTCTAAGAAGCACTCTGAAGAGGCCAGCTTCTCTTTGCCCAGCTAAACGGGAAAGACTGAATGAAATGGTAGATTGGAAAACAAAGTATTTTACCTTCTCGGAAAAGACTATTGTAATTATGAGTTCTTGCTAGGGCATAAGGAACACAGGGTGCTGTCTTTCTTACTGTTAAAAGGAGCTATGATGATGCCAGACATGGTAGGTCGTATTTCTACGGGCTTAGTTCTCAGGAAGTCTGAGGCAGGAAGACTGTTGCCTTTGAAGCCAGCTCAGGCTACATGTGAAACTATCTCAAAAAACAAAAACAAACAACCCCCCAAAAAACAAAACCCAAATGCTGTGGGGGTTAAGGGCAAAACCGAGTGGCTGCACATAAGCTTAGAGGGTGCAACGCCCCATTTTTGATCCCCAGCATCAAATCAGGAAGGGACAGAAAAATAAATAGTTCTAGAAACAAGTCAAGGACATCTTGAAGGGAATGTCATCCCATTTTCTCCATGTCTGCATGCCCCAAAACTTAGATCATGATCTTTGCCTGTCAGTCACTCTCTCCTTTAAAGTTTTGAGGCATGGTCTCTCACTGAATCTGGAGTGTGTCAACTCAGCTAGACCTGCTGCCAGCAAGTCCCAGGGATCCTTTCTTGCCACCTCCCCAGCGCTGGGATTACAGGCACCTGCAGCCATGCCGTTTCTTAGTGGGCGCTGGTGATCCATCAAATTTTCACGCTTCTATAGCAAGCGCTTCACCAACACTGAGCCGTCTCCCTAGCCTCCTGAGTGCTGGGATTAAAGGCGTCTGCCACCACGCTCGGCTACATATACCATCCTTGCACAAACCCAAGTTCAGTTCCCACGCCCTAAGCCACCTACTCCAGCTGCTGGCCTTGAGCTCCCACCAGTGCCTATACCACCCTCCCTCCACATATCTGAAAGAAAATTTAAAATGTACTAATTTCACAATCAAAATTAAAACATGCCCAATTTGACAAGTTAGTTTTATGTATTTTCCTAAATGTTCTTATTCTGTCCCAAGTGTTTTCTTTATTCACTGTCCCTGATTCATAATTGTTAATAGAAACTTTCAGACTTCAAAAGAAAGTTTTTAGCCAAGATGAGTACAATTCATCTTATTATTTATACTGGTTGGGACATATCGTTTGAAAAGACTAACTAGGGGATCATTTCCCCCCAATAAGGGCTATAAAAATATCAGAAAGGCAACTGATATATTATGGAAGTATGTAAAACTGGAAATCATTTTAAAGTATTTCTTACACATTTATTTATTGATGGCACACTGCCATGCTGTGCATTTGTGGGGTCAGAGGACAAGTAAGTGTGGCACCCATGCTTTCCTAGCATGTGGGTCCCAGGGACGGAACTCAAGGTGGAACTTGGCAGCAGATCCTTTAGCACTGAGCCATCTCTCTGGCCTTTGAATTCACTTTAGTATTAAATGATATTTACTCTAAGAAACTAAATTTGTTGAAGCTAGGCTTGGTGGCACACAGGTGTGACTCTAGCTATTCCAGAGGATTGCCTGAACCCATGAGTTTATAGCTGGCGTTAGGCAACATAATCAAACTGTTGGAAAACCAAATTTTATTGTTGAAACATTATCTGTCAAAAATTTTATTTATGGACTGGAGAGATGGCTCAGAGGTTAGGAGCGCTTCTGCTGGCTGCTGTTCCAGAGGTCCGGAGTTTAATTCCCAGCAACCACATGGTGGTTCATATCCATCTATAACGAGATCTGGTACCCTCTTCTGGCACACAGGCAGAATACTATATATTAAATAAATTTATTTATTTTTTTTGAGACAGGGTCTGAACATGTAGCTCTAGGGTTGAAATTCATTATGTAGACCAGGCTGACTTTGAACTCACAGAGATCTCTCTGCATTAAGTGCTGGAATTTAAGGGATACACCACCGTGCCCAGCTTTTAAAAAAGTTAAATTACATCTTACTTATTTGTGCATGTGTATAAGTCTGTGTAAGCACTTGTGTGGCAGACAGGATGCATGCAGTCCTTCAGCCCTGGGTGTTACTCAAGTATTCAACAAGGCTTTTACAGCATACTTCCAAATTTCCTGCATGATGTACTAAGTAGCTCTGAAGGAGAGAGAAAGCTGTTTTTTAGGATTCCAAGTGTGGGATCAGAATGGTCTCGTGAGAGAACAGGTGAGGTTAATCCACTAGAAGACCGACCACCTCGTGCGGAAGCTTGATTGTTGCCAGCTGAAAAGATCCTGTGAACAGACTCTGGGAGGAGATATATAAATGAGCCCAGAACTGGAGGCGGGGCTTTTTGGAGACTTGGGATAGCTCTGGCTGTTCATCGCTGTGCTTCAAGATGCTCCTAGAGAGACCTGCTCAAGGGAAGACTTCGGGGCTCTGGCTCCTACTGAGGTTCTGGGTTCTCGTTACTCCAGGTTCCAGCAGAATCCTGCGGCCCATGCCCGGAGAATCGTTCCTCGGAACTGATAACCTTACGGTTTTGTTATTGTGTCCGTTAATCCTCATTTCCTATTGTTTTGGTTAGTCGGGTTATAAGTGACGTATGCTCGGTCACTAAGTTGTTAATAAAATATATTGGTTAAGAAAATTGAGCATACATTGCTCTGATAGATATGAGTAAGAATGGGAGGTCGTGGGTATGGCGGCACCTGCCTTTAAGCTCAGCACTCTTCTCTCCCCTCTCTACCACTGGGAGGCTGAGGCAGGGAAGCAAGGGTTCTAGGACAGCTTGGAATGAGGAGCAAATTCCTAACTCAAAACAACAACAAAGAACATATATTTCATCGACCTTCCTTCCACAGCATTGGATGGAGTCATAAAAACAAACTTGGTGGTTTTAATTCACATTTATTCAATTACCAGTTAGAACAAACACCTTTTAACCCACGTGACAGCCATTTCAGAAGGGCCAGCCACAGTCCTTTGGGAAGTCTAGCCTGTGGGACTCTGCTGTTAAGGTGGAAGTCTGGACTGCTGCCACCATTTTTCCACCACTGCTCGGCCTCCTGCAGTGCCTGCAAGAGGCTGGCTGTTCCTGAAGCAGCCGGCTATTTTGTCTGCCTAGACAAAACCGGGCTCACACCTGTCTCTCTCGGTTTTGAAGCTCCGAGCCAGCCTCCATTACCAAATCAGGCCAGGCCCTCGGTGCAGCCTGGCTCAGGTCCCTGAGGCCTGAGTTCCTTGACTCGGAGCTTTACCCTCTTCTGCCCCGAGAGTGCACTTCCAGCTTCATGCTCGATGGGGCAGGAGCGTCTCAGTAGAGGACCCAACAAAGTAGAGGTATCTGCTGGACATGGAAGGACAAAATTCCATTTTCCTCAGCCTTTGTACCGCCCTTACTACACAACAGATTGGGGGGAGATCAAAACCAACAAAATATCTTTTGGGCTTCAGTGAGCTTTTCAGCCAAGTTAACTTCTCCACAGGAGCACAAGAAGCTACTCAACTCTGGGGTACTTTGATCAAGTACACCTTTGTGCCCTTCATGCCTGGGATCGCATGCCCCCCACCCCCAATACCAAGATGGGGATTCCTAGTTTCTCTTCCTCTGGCAGAAGCCCGAGGAACCACTCTTCGATTTTGTTCTTAGAACAAAAAGGATTCTAGAACATAAAATCCTTGATCCTATATAGGGCTAGAGAAGCCCTCCTTAAAAGCATAATTTGGAAAGGCATGACCGGCTGGCATGTTAGGGTTTAAATAATAAACATTATGGCCAGGCATGGTGGCGCATGTCTTTTGTTTTGTTTTTCGAGACAGGGTTTCTCTGTAGCCTTGGCCACCCTGGACTCACTTTGTAGACCAGGCTAGCCTCGAACTCACAGCGATCCGCCTGCCTCTGCCTCCCAAGTGCTGGGATTAAAGGCATGCGCCACCGCCGGGCAAAGGCAGGCAGATCGCTGTGAGTTCGAGGCCAGCCTGGTCTACAAAGAGAGCTCCACGATATCCAGGGCTATTACACAGAGAAACCCTGTCTACAAAAACAAAACAAAAAAAAGAACATTGCTTTCAGGCGCGGTGGCACACACTTGTAATCCTAGCACTCAGTGAGGCAGAGACAGGTGTTGGAGGTTGGTCTGGTATACTTTGATGGATATTGTTTGTACCTTGCCTAAGAGCTTAATCCTGTTTGACCAATAAAAAGCCATCACACCTAGGCAGGGCAAATGGGACAGGCATGGCTAGGGTTCCTGGGTTTTGGGACAACAGAATCTTGGGAGAGAAGAGAGATCGGAGAGGAAGGGCAGGAAGGAGGAAAGCGGGCACTACGGGTTAGGTGGAGGAAGAAGCACATGGCCGGCATGGATGGAGATTTGGCCCAGATGATGATGATAAGCAAATATTTGGGATTCTGGATGGGAGGTAGCTTGATAGAAATTATTAGAAGCAGATGGCATGGGACTGGGACAGATATCCCATACCTGACCCACTATGGGAAGTAGTTTAGGGGATTAATATCGGTCCTGCTCCAAGTTAACTAAGACTATTTTAAAATATAACTGGTGTCTGTGTTTCATTGATTGCTAGCAGGTTAGAAAATACTGCCATAATAATAATTATAGGCTGCATAATAAACATTATAGGCTATATGATACGTTAACTGCAACAGGCAGCAGATCACTGTGAGTTCGAGGCCAGTCTTGTTTGGACAGCCAAGGCTATACAGAGAAACCTTGTTTCGGGAAAGCCAAAAAGAAAAAGAAAAGAAAAAAGAATGAAAAAGAAAGCATCTCAATGGCCGGGTGGTGGTGGCACATGCCTTTAGTCCCAGCACTTCGGAGGCAGAGGTAGGTGGGTTGCTGTGAGTTCAAGGCCAGCCTGGTCTACAAAGCGAGTCCAGGACAGCCAAGGCTACACAGGGAAACCCTGTCTTGAAAAACAAAACAAAACAAAACAAAACAAAAAAAAAAGAAAGCATCCCACATATCATAAAGATGGTAAGCCTACCAAAAGGGCAACCCTCAGCCCTGACAATGAGGGAAAACCCACAAAATCTTATGGGTCACTAAACTTTAGAAGGCTCACACCCCAAACCCGGTATAAAAAATTTGGGGAAAACTATTTAAATGCCTAATCGACTCTGGAGCAGACAGGACTATTTCAAAATGATCTGAAGGCCCTTGGTCCACAACTAATGGGCACAGGAGGCTCCTCCCAGGCATATACCACAAAAGAGGCCTTCAAATGGAAGGATCCAGATGGTGCTGTTGGCCTTATCAGACTTATCTTGGACGTGGCCACCAACCTGTTGGGGAGAGATATCTTAGAAGCCCTAGATGTGCTCCTCACCAGTAACATGGAAAGAGAATGCACCCAGAGAGAGGACTGTGACTAACACCCTCCCAGGAGTCACCACTAGTTCTAAGAGCCACTGTTAGGTATGACACTTCCTGCCTTGACTGGGGCTCAGATAAGGCCTGAACAACGGCCTTTACCCAGGGAGAAACTAAAAGCTAACTCAGCTCAATAAAGAACAACTCCAACATATCCACCCCTCCCGAAGCCCATGGAGTACTCCCATCTTTGCAATTAAAAAGAATTCCAGGTGGGTAGCGGCTATTATAAGACCTATAGGTCACCCACAAGATAATGCAGATCCAGGGATGCCCCCAAGGGGCCTTCTTGTCTCTACAATCCCAGCCAATACTCCACCACAGGCTATAGATAATAAAGATTGTCTTTTCTCTATCCCCCTCCAAAACAGATAGTCAACATTTCACTTTTTCTTTTTTGGTTTTTCGAGACAGGGCTTCTCTGTATAACAGCTCTGGCTGTCCTGGAACTCGCTATGTAGTCCAGGCTGGCCTCGAACTCACAGAGATCCCCCAGCCTCTGCCTCCCAAGCGCTGGGATTAAAGGCGTGCACTACCACTGCTCGGCTGTTTTTTTTTTTTTTTTTTTTTTTTTTTTTAACATTTCACTTTTTCAAGCCCCCAAATGAACAACTCTGGGCCAGCCTCCAGATATGAATGGAGAGTCCTCACTATAAGCTAGCATATGGTTGCTGCAGCCCTGAAACCATATTTAGATAAGGGAACACACATTTACCACTATATGAATGATATCTTGGCCTGGGGAGATAAAAAACAAACTTTACACTATGACCTTAAAGATTTACTTGTCCTCTCTCTAAGAAAAATGGGATTCAAAATAGCCTCAAACAAGATACAACTCATTCCGCCATCCCCCTTCTTGGGGGTGGAAATTTCCTTAACCTCAGTCTGTCCTCATAAGCCCATTCTAACATTCCCCCATATGTTAAATGTCAACCTCCAGAGTTTCTTGGGAAACCTCAACTGGCTCCGGCCATCGCTGCCTATCCCTACAGCCTCTTTTTGACCTCCCAAAAGGAAATAAAATCCCCCACCCCTCAAACATTCACCTCTGAGCTCAAACATGCCCTTGCCAAGATTATTGAGTTGTTTCAGGGCATGTCGCTGGCCCAGGACACCAGACAAAGCTGTCCACCTCCTCACACTCAACCCTCCCCCACCAGCGTGTGGGCCCTATGTAAGCTTCAGGGAGTTTTGGAATGGCTCCACTCTCCTACTGGCGGCATTCCCAGAATCCTAACAGAGGTTGATGCCCTGGCCTCTGTGATAAAGCTAGGAAGGGGCATGGCTGTCTTCACTGAAAGGGGAGGGGAGAAAGTGGGGGACCTTCAGCCATGCTTTTCTACCCCAGGAGATGAACCCACCAACTATACATTTCTGAGAGCTCCCTGGCTGCTCCCCCAAGTTCAGGGAACTCTCATGCGGTCTACATGACCCTTAAAAAGACGGCCCTTTCAACTTATTTTTTGACAGTGTGTATGTTGTTAACCTACTCTCCTTAGCTCTGCCGTTGCCTCGATGGGAATTTTTATAGTCACTCTTGAACAAGGAGACTTTTCACTGAGGTACCCATGTTAAGCTTAGATTACAGTCTTGATTCCCCCATATTCCATCTAACCAACTACACTGGATCACAAAAACTTGCAGCTCAGGTGCCTCACTAATTACCACCCCTGCAATACAACAAATGGGAGTTAACCCCCAGGCCTCAAGGCCAGTGCCTTGTGGTAGATGTCACTCATCTTAGATGTCACCCACGTACCCCTTTACAACAGACAGCTAGTCCTTCCATATATGTATGTGTGTGTGTGTGTGTGTGTGTGTGTATGTGTGTGTGTGTGTGTGTATGTAGGTATCTATCATGTTTTTTCAAGACAGGGTTTCTTCTGTGCCTCCTTTCTGAGTCCCCTTATAGTTGTGGTACCAGCTAACACTACATTAACTGACCCCTTCCTCAAACCTAAGCTCCACCTTTAACCAACTTTTACAAGAAATGCACCTCTTTGAAGCGCCCCATCCTTTCACCCTGTGTAGACTGCCCCATGCCCACTGCATGATGGATGGCAGGGTTGTCGCTATCAGATGTGTCAACCTTTCCTTGTTCCTCTGGTGTGGAGGGATTTTTAGTTCCTGCACCAACTAAGCAAGGAAAGATTGTTGTGTTCCTGCCATAGTTATTCCCTAGGTTTGTATGAGGAGGAAGAAGTGGCCCTCCTGTTCCAAAATTCAAGAGACAAAAGAGAGATTTTCATCCCTTTGTTGGTGAAACTAGGACTCACCCTGTCATCGGGAGCAGGGGGAACTGCTGGAGTGGCACTGGTACCGACCCACCTCCTGGCTGGAGACTTCAAAGACAAACTAGATCAAGCTTTGGCCGCCATCACAGATAGTCTGGACGCCCTCCAACGACAAATGGCCACCCTTGCCAGGGTGATATTACAAAACAGAAGGGCTCTGGACCTCTTGACAGCAGAACAGGGTGGAGGACTTGTGTCATCCTGTGGGAGGAATGCTGTTCCTATGTAAACGAACAAGGACTGGTTGAACAAAATATTAAGATCCTCTGAGACCTCAGCAGCAATATGAGGTCCTAATACGCCCTCAATGACCCTGCCCCTTGTACTCCGACCCACTCTTAGCCTTGATGGGCCCCATCGCAGCCACTGAGCCCTCTATGCCCCAATAAGGCCTTCTCACTCCATGTCTTATACAGTTTCTCAAAAATCAAGTTACTAATATAGCCAAAGTCACAGCTAACCAAGTTCTCATACAGTATCAAGCTATTCCTGCAGAGCTGGCACATATGATGTTATGGCCCCATTATTAAAAAACATATGGAAAATGTGGGTTCCCAAGCCAGACGAGGGAGATGGTCATACCCCAGACTTCTCTCAGAGAGCACAGCAGGCGTGAGGCTGCTCCCTACCCAAATCAGGCCTGGGCCTACTTGACCCCACAGGGACAGAGGCCATGTCATGTTAGAGTCAGTTAAACTTCTGTTTCCCTGACAGAGAACTTGCTTCTCAGAAATCAGTGACTGGTGGTCTGCCAATCTAACCGAAATGCTTAGAAAGTGCTATAGCACGGCCTCTCAAAGGCCTTGGTATTTGAATGGGTCATTAGTGTTTGCCTGTCTTCAGTCAGGTCTGTATAAGCAAATTAGGCACATTTCCTCCCTTGTTCTTTTGCCCGCCCCCTTGAGCTATAAAAGCCAGCCCCATGACATCAATAAACGAGCTGTCCTCTCAAACAGTCTCGTGGGTCGTTCATACTCTCCACTGCCTGAGACACTGCTCCCAGCTATCTCCTCCACAGCCTGAGACCGCTGGTGCCGATCAGTGTTGGGGGACCCACACCTCAATACCAATTTCCAAAGTGGATGAACTAATTTACATTCCTACCAACAGTATACAACAATAGCCCTCTTCTTCACGTTTTGCCAACACGACATTTTTGGCCTTTTTCTTAATAGCCATTCCAAAAGGTGTGAGTCAACTTGTCATTTTCTACTCTCATTATTCCCTAAGATTCTGGCTGTAGGTGCACCTCGGTTGTTTCATACGTTGTTTCCTACACACACAGCGCCTTGATGAGCTATTATCATCCCCCGCTCACCTTTAATTCATTACAGTGTCTAAGGACTAGGTCATATGGTACTTATTATGCAGTCCTATCATTAAGGAGACTTCTGGTTCCAGACAAGATGAACGTTCCCTTGCTCTCTTCTAAATACAACAAAATGTCCCATGAGCAATCCGACAGTCATCACAAAAAACCTAAAAACAAAACAAACAAACAAAACAAAAAAACCCTAGATAGAAAGCCAACTGTTTAGTTACTGCAGAATCAGAGGAGGTACACTCTGGTAAACTGTTTGAAAATCTTAAACACAGCCTATACAGGGTAATAGAGGCCTACAAGCTAGAACCGCCATAAGCATACACAGAAAACGAAACAGAACAGGACAAAAATAACAAAAGCATAAGCCTAAGAAAAGCTTGTTGTGGGCAGAGACAGAGAAAAGAATAGCAGAGATTACTAGGGAGTCCCAAGCCCCACTCCACACTGGGCAGTGGAGGCTGATCTAGCACCAGTGGAGCCTGCTGTCTCCAGGCCCTCGGTGCACCGCCATTGCCTCATCGGCTGCCCAGTAGCACAAAGCACAAGAGGCTGGTTTTGCCTCCTCATCAGTGAAGGGCAGGTTAGCCACACAAGGTGATGCAGGAAAATGTCTTCTGTTCTTGTAGAAAGGACTGAGTAAACAGCTAAAAAGAAGAAAGGGGTGCCCAGGTACCTACAAGGAAATCTCTACAGCTAACGTTATATTTAACGATGGAAGACTGGGACAAGGAGAAGATTTCCATTTTTAACATTATTACTCAACTTAGCACTGAATAACATGATAACTAATATTAGGTCAATAATGTCAAAGTAGGAATAAGAATAAATGATATTTTAAGATGCATGTGATCACACAGTAAAATGTGTCACGCAAATATAGTTTTTTAAAATTTTTGTTTGTTTGTTTGTTTTTTGAGACAGGGTTTCTTTGTGTAACCTTGACTGTCCTAGACTCACTCTGTAGACCAGGCTGGCCTTGAACTCACAGAGATCCACCTGCCTCTGCCTCCCAAGTGCTGGGATTACTGGTGTGTGCCACCATGCCCAGTGCAAATAATAGTTTTTATTATGACAAAGTTCCAAGCCTGGAACACACTCTTAGGGAAACTGCTTAATGCAGAGAAATAAGACTTTATCACAAAACAAACAAACAAAAAAACTTGAAGAGACTTGACAAACACATTGTAACTGGAGGGAAAGAGAAAAGAGACACCTCTCCCATGGAGTGTGGGTGTTCATGCACCACCTGTAGTGCCTGACAGTATCAGTTAAAATAACACATATTACGGAATCATTCTTGTAGATTTCCCAGACTTCTCAACTTCTTGTTAAATCCAGGCCCTCAATTTCATAAACCACCACATAGTCCCCTTTAATAGTGTTTGACATTTCAACATAAATTAAATATGACAACTGAAAACCAGCCTTAACCTCTTTATGATACTTCTTTCTCAGCCTCCCCAGTCTTATTTGATCCCTAAATGATTAAAAAAGTGACTAATATGTCACTGCAGATACTAAATAGTTAAAGTCAAGAATACTGGTAATCACATAGAAAATATGGAGAACCTGGGTTATTCATACATTGCTGCTGGAATGATAAAACGACACAGCTAATGCTGGGTTGGGCATAGTAGCCCAGATCTTTAATAGTAGCACACGAAAGGCCGAGGCAGGTGAGTCTCTGAGTGTGAGGCCAACCTGGGCTACATACAGAGTACTAGGCTACACTTTTTTTTCGGGTGGGTGGGGTCTCAAAAGGGGTGGGGGAAGTGTAGTGGTGCATACCTTTAATCTCAGTACTCGGGGCAGAGACAGGCTCTGAGTTTGAGGCCAGCCTGGTGAGTGCAGGATAGCAAGGGCTCTGTTACACCAAGAAAACCTATCTTAAACAAACAACAAAACCCTCAAAACAAATAAACAAAGACAAGACAGGCTACACAATGGGGAAAAAGCCTTCCCAACTCTCTATTAGAGATGGGATAAATATTTAAGAACTTCAAAAACTAAACACCAAAACCAAATCATTCTGTCAATAATTGGGCTAATGAACTGAATAGACTTCTCCAAGGAAGAAGCACAAATGACTAATATTTGAAATGCAAATGAAAACTGCTTTGAGATTCCAATTCCTCCCATAGAACAGCTAGCATGGCAACAACAAACCATAACAAATGCTACTGAGGACATGGGGAAAAGGAATTCTTTTTGGCAAATACATTTTATTGTTTTTAAATTTATTTATTTATTTTGTATAATGCATGTATGTCTTTGTGAGGGTGTCAGATAAGAGACAGTTATGAGCTGTCATGTGGGTACTGGGAATTGAACGCAGGTCCTCTCAGAGAGCCAGTGCTCCTAACCTTGGAGCCATCTCTCCAGCCTCAGGAATACTTACATACACTGATGGGAATGGAAACTGGTACAGCTACTACAGAAGTCAGTATGGAGGTGCTTCACAAAGTACAAAAAGAACTATCATATATGGCAGCTATACCACTCCCTAAGGACTCTATGTCAACATACCACAGATGGAGGCACACTCATGTTCAGGTCTCCACTACTCATAATACGTAAGAAATGGAGTCCCTATAGATGTCCATCAACAGATAAACAGATAGATGCAAAGGTCTGTGTGATCTGGCTGGAATGCAGACATGCCACATACTGTTAGTCCCTCTTGCTGGAATACAGACACACCCTTAATCTCAAGCAATGAAGGTCAGATGAGTTTGTAGAAGGAAGCACCCATGTTTGAAAGTGATGTCTAATTAATCGAGGGGCAGAAAAAGTGATAAATGAGAGAAAGATTTCACAAAATAAGATATGCCAACTCTCACCAGACTAGAGGAAAGAGAAGCTATTTGAGAGAGCAGAGAGAGCAAGAGTGAGGAAGAGAGAAAGGAGAGAAGGCAGTTTTACTGGGATGGTTCTAGAGACAGGTTGAAGAGAGAACAAGCTAGATACAAGTAAAGACAGACAAGTGGGAGAATGAGAAGGAGCCAGAAGAGTAGAACAGATTGTTAGAGTTAGTTTGAGGGTACGCAGAACAATTTAGTCAGAAGCTGAAAGAAGGCAGTTTGTATCAGTCAGCTTGGAGAGGGAGCTTGAGCCAGAACAGTTGAGTTGAGCCAGCCAGCCAGAGTTCAGAAAGAGAAAGAGTGAGCTTACTCAGCAGTAGGTTTCAGAGGCTGAGATTAGATTGCATGGAGGCTAGAAGCATCCAGGACTAGGCCTAGGTTACTGCCAGATAGAGGCAGTAAGCCTCCAAGATGGCAATTACATCTGCTTTTTGCTTTTACAAACAGATAAAGAAAATGTGGCACATACATACAATGGAATTTTATTTAACCATAAAGAAAAATGAATTTTTTTGTTTTTGTTTTAAAAAAAGATTTATTTATTTTATTTATTACATATGAGTGTTTACAGAAGAGGGCACAACAGATCTCATTATAGATGGCTGTGAGCCACCAAGTGGTTGCTGGGAATTGAACTCAGGACCTCTGGAAGAGCAGGTGGCGCTTTTAACCACTGAGCCATCTCTCTAGTCCCAGAAAAATGAAATCTTGACATGCAGGAAAATGGGTCCAGAAGTAATTCTATTGGTTCTACCTTTAGGCTTGCATAATCTAGGCAGGTCAAGGAGGCCTGAAATCATAGCAGTTGGGAAGTAGACTCAGGGGCATCAAAAGTGTAAGGTCATCTTCAGCTATTCAGGGAATTCAAGGCCAGTTGGGGAAACATGAGAGTCTGCCAAAACAAACCAACTCACCATTTATATGTTGAAATTTGTGTGTTATGTATCATTTACCAGAATAGGTGAGCATACTAATATACTTCTTGTTTTGGTTGATAATATAGGCAGGCACAGATGGGATATCTTGTAATACCCAGAGGATTTATAATTGGAGGCAGAGAGAACTTGGAGGATGCCCAGTTCAAGGCTAACCTGGGCTATAATGGGACCTTGTTTTTAAAAAAACCAAACCAGAACACTCCTTCAAGCCAAGTGATCTAATTTCTTTTGTTTGTTGGTTTTTTCAAGACAGGGTTTCTCTGTGTAGTCCTGGCTGTCCTGGAACACTCTTTGTAGACTAAGCTTGCCTCAAACTCACACAGATCCTCTGCCTCCCAAGTGCTGAGATTAAATGTTCTTTGGAGCCAGGTATGATGGCACATGCCTTTAAACCCAGCATGTGAGAGGCAGAGGAAGGTGCATGTCTGTAAGTTTGAGGCCATCTTGGTCTACAGAGTGAGTTCCAGGATAGCCAGGACTACACAGAGAAACCCTGTCTTAAAAAACCAAACCAAACCAACCAACCAACAACCCCCAAATCAAAAACCACCCCACTGAACAAACAAAAATGTTCTTCAGAAACTCACGTTATTTTCTAATAAACTACACATACTTCCGGAGTAGAAGGCTGGCTGCAGAGTGGGATCACCTGCTGGCACTGCTCTCGCAGAGGACGTGAGTTTGGTTCTCAGCACTCACAACAGGAAGCTCACAACTGCCTGTACTTTTAGTGCCAAGAGATTCAACACTCCTTTCTGGCCTCTGCAGCACCTGTACACATGTAGCATTCACTCACACAAACACACAAATAAAAGTAAATCTTTGAAAAGCAGAAATGTTACTGGTAAGATGGCTCAGTGAGTGAAGGCCTTTGCTGTTAAGCTTGACAATATGAGTTTGACACCAGGAATTCACACTGTAAGAGACCCAATACCCCAAGTTGTTCTGATTTTCACATATACCCTGTGACTGCCCCCATACCCCTACACACACACAAAATTTAAAAATATAAGTAAAAATATTCTTTTTATTCAGTGACATTGGGAGTACTTTTTTTTAAAAATTAAATTAACATCCAGAACAGACATTAAAGTCAATCCAACCTTGAACAATGGAATCTCTATTGATGATTCTAAATCTGAGGACTTCAGTTACAAATAATTCAACAACACTAAGTGGGACCTTATTTTAGTAACTATGCAAGTGCCAGAGGAAGGCACAGAACATTTCTGGGTTGTACGTATGCATGTGGATGCCAGAGGAGAACCTCAGTGTCCCTCCTCGTTTCTGAGACAGGGTCTCTTACAGGTATTTGAGATCACCAATTAGACTAAGCTTGCTGAGCAGGGACCCCATCTTCACCCCATCCCGGTCCCCCAGGGACCAGTATGTCTCTGTCTCGCCAGACCTGGGACTCCGTGTGCTAGGATTACACGTGTTGCGCCATGCCACATCTGCTTTTTACATGACTTTTTATACTAATGCACTTATGGTTTAGGAAAGGAAACACCCAAGAGCAGTTGGCACACCTGTAATCTCAGTAGTTTGGAAGCAAAAGAGAAGTAGGGATGGAACTCTGGTCCTCATGGTTGAGCACCGAGCACTTGGCTCTAGGAAGCACAAAAGTCCCTGGCATTCAAAGACAGCACGAGGGAAACCGGAATGTTAAACACACAAGGCTACCTTTTCAAGGGAAAAGATGTAGAACCTATTTCCCACCCAGAAAGCTGGGACTGGAGGTGGCTAACAGCCACTCTCAATCTGTGGGTCATGACCCTATTGGGGGTTGAATGACTCTTTCACAGGGGTCACATATCAGATACTTACTTTATGATTCATAACAGTAGCATAATAACAGTTATGAAGGAGCAACAGAAATAATTTTATGGCTGGAGGGGGTTCATTATAAATGAGGACCTGTACTAAAGGGCGGCATCATCAGGAAGGTTGAGAACCCAGGTGATCCTGCAGGGCCAGGCCATACCAAACTCCCACAGACAGGATTGTGTTACACCAGGAGACGTTTTTCCAAATTGTACTGTACTAAATATGCCTAAAATAAGTTGCCTAGTGTCATCTGGAAGTCTGACAACACCGGTTACTGAGTTCTGTTGAACTGGATTTTCTTCTTAGCTCACTAGGATCATTACTTGGCCGGCCCTGGTGTTTGCAGAGACCCTCTACACGGTATTATCGCCTCAGCCTACCATATGTTTTTGGTTGTGAGCCTGAACCTTTAACTATTAAGCTATCTCTCCAGCTCCAACATTGCATTTTTGTAGTCAATAATGTTTTTGGAATAAATGACATAATATAGAGGTAAGTAGAACAACTCAAAAAAAGTTGGTGCTGTTATAAACAACTAGGTGATGGTGGATGACAGAGGCAACTTTAAAAATGATAGAAGACAAGATGTTTATAGTGAGACCTGCCTTTAAAAAAGTATATTCTGTAAATTCCTATCTTGAAGCACTCTTCGTGAATGTGTAAATAACCATAGAGAGGCGTCTCTCACTTCCTATACTTTCCAAGATCAACCTTGGCTACGTGATACTTCAAGCCAACCTTAGTTTGGTGTTCTCAATTAAAATAATCTCTCAAGATGCTAGGCAATTCTTATTCTAATATCTAAAGGTGTTGACTGTCTCTAACTACACTGCGAAGCTTTCTCTTAACAGGTCAAGGGTGAAGGTCTAAAACGGGAAGTTGGAGTTGACAGTGCAGCTCAGTAGGTACGTGGCTTGCATGGCTAGCCAAGGCCTGGGTTTGCTCTCCAGCATCAGCACACGGGGGACAGCTGTAGGAGGACCAGAAGCTCTAAACCATCCTCTGTTAAGTTTGAGGCATAGTGGGACAACATGAGACATAGACTCAAAAAGTAAAAATACACTGGAGGTCACCATCAAATAAGACTATTTCAAGTACTGGGTCTGAATGAAAAGTAAGCTTGGGAGCCGGGCGGTGGTGGTGCACGCCTTTAATCCCAGCACTCAGGAGGCAGAGGCAGGTGGATCACTGTGAGTTCGAGGCCAGCCTGGTCTACAAAGTGAGTCCAGGACAGCCAAGGCTACACAGAGAGACCTTGTCTTGAAAAACTTAAAAAAAAAAAAAAAAAAAGTAAGCTTAGGGATTAACGTTTTGCAGTATTGAAGTATAGCATACGTTGGTACAATGATCAAAAAAGGACGAGCATATAAATAAAACAGTGCTTTCAGTAGGCTTTTCTTTGCTACAAAAGAATAGTTTTTTTTTCTTCGAGACAGGGTTTCTCTGTGTAGCCTTGGCCATCCTGGACTCACTTTGTAGACCAGGCTGGCCTCGAACTCACAGCGATCCGCCTGCCTCTGCCTCCTGAGTGCTGGGATTAAAGGCGTGTGCCACCACGCCTGGCTCAAAAGAATAGTTTTATCCACTAACTAGATCTAATCTTTCCTGGATTCTAATTTGTGACTTTTCATTTTTACCATTAACGGTTTAAAGTAAGTCTTTTTTCCCTCCCCATTCCCTGATATTATTATTTAATGGTCTATTTTACCATTTATAAAATAAATGTACTAAGTACACGTGGATTTTTTTTTTTAACCTTGAGGATAACTCTACAGCCTAAAAACCTTTCTTGCAAAGAGCTTTTCAAGGTAGTAACCGTCTGTACGAGTAACTGAACAAAGGTTCTAGAAGCCCGTCTAAAATCAGCACGGGAATCACAAAAAAACCCTAAAGTTGGTTCTCGGGCATCCAATCCTAAAACGAATTCTGATGACTAGGCATCAGGTGTGCAGCGGTCCAGAGCTGCCTAGCGACCCGGTGCCTAGCCCCGGCCCGCCCTGGTACCCAAAGATCAAAGCCAAGCGCCGGGCTCTAGCCATGACTGCTTACGCGTAGTTCTCATCCAGTGGAGCAGAGCCGGGACTTCTGCCGGAGCGGTAGTACTGAGCAGCTGAAGCACAGCCCGCCGAGCGGAGTCAAAGTCCATGGCGCAGCCAGCAAACAGGCCGGGAGCGGTTCTCACGGAGCACGCGCAGCCAGACACGCGCCCGCCGCGACCCCGCCCCCTACGGGACCTCCACTCAGGGAGGCTGACACGCTAAGCCCCGCCCCCTCGGGGATCCCGCCCCCTCTCGGCGGCAGAGGGCGCAAGCGTCGCCCCCTGGCGGGAGTCCTCCGGCACGCTTTTTTCTTAAGGTGTCTCTTCGAGAGTCCGGACTTTTCCGCGACATTGCACCCGGAGAGAGCCTGCTACGCCGCTGGCTTGCCGCCCCAGTGACGTAGAGGTAGAACACTAAGGTCAAAGGTCAGCTCAGGCAAAGAAACACCCCCTTAAACCCATAGCGGAGGCGAGCCTCAGAAACGCGGCTTTGTGCCCCGGAAGCGGAAGTGCGTTTTCTTCACGAAGGGCAGGACTACGCTGAGTGATGACGTCTCATTGGGGCGGAAGGTTCGGTGGCAGTCGTCGCTATTCCAGCTGGTGGGAGTTGGCTTCACGGTGCTGGGCTCTGAGCCCCTAGTTTGTGTAGCTGGGAAGTTGGGCCACGGGGGTCGTCCCTGTCCTTCTGCTTCCAGTGTTCCTGGGTTTCCTTCTGCGGCGTGGGGGGCCTCGCCAAGGACTCGCCGGCCCTGTGGGGCCACGGCTTGAGTGGTGCCTTTTGCGGTGAGTGTGGGGTTTTCATTGCTCGGCGCTACTGAGAAGGTAGAGACGGGCAGCCGAACCCCCTAATTAGGACGAAACCCTTCTGCGGGAGTCTTCCCCCGTCGCCACTGGCTGTGGTCGCGGAGGCGGAGGTGCACCGACGCTTTTATCTCTTGCCCTCCATCGCAAGGTTTACGAAAGGATGCGCTGTGACCCTTTTTAGTCTGGCTTCAGATTTACCCGAGCCGAGTAAGAAGCAAGCATTTGTAGACCTGACTTAACTGAAAGGCTTTCCTGACCAAGAGTTTAGATGAAGCTATTTGCTCGAAGCCTTCGGTGACGGATACCAGATTTTATGTTCCTATCTTTTAGTGCTTAGCCTTTTGTTTTTTATGTAGCAGAACAAATAAGAACTTTCAGTTCAGTGACAATGATAAGATATCCTGACTTGACGCTACCCACTATGCATTTAAAAAAAAAAAGAACTTTCTTATATCAGCTTTTCTGTTGCCAGCGTTCGTTTAGTTGTTAGATAGGCATTTGAACAAAATGTTTCGGCCTTTCTTCGTTGTTGGTTTTTTTTTTTTTGTTTTGTTTTGTTTTTTATTTTAACTAGTAGGGGTAAAGTAACAAAAGGACACAAGCCCCAATATAGAGCTACTAGCAATACAGTGGAGAAAAAGTCCATCAATGAATAATGAGAAACTCTAATTAGGCATAAAGAGGTATGGGACAGTGAAGAAAGTTAATGTGCCCCTTAAGAGATTTGTCTGAGTTATTTACTGTTAAAAGTCTACCCTCAATTTCCTAATGGGCTTATGAAGACGGAAGGAGGGTTCGGTAGTATGTTTAGTGCAGTACCTGTAAGATACTAGTAATGGTGTGAAGCGGAGGGAGACGTTTCCCTCAAACCTCTCTACCTCAGCTTTTTAATATGAAACGAGTGTTTTCTGATCTAATAAATAATGACTGTTTTACAAGGAGTACTCCTGTAACTGTCTGCGCCTGCTACTGGAATGGTCGCTTTTCTTTCTTTTCGCTATTGGCTTTTTTTTCTGTGTGCCTCTGCAGGCAGAGAGGATCAGTTAAAAACTACAGCCTCTTGGGATATTATTAGTCTTGGTTGATTCGCTCTTTCATTTGCCCCTCATTGCTAGAATACATAATCTTCCATAGACTCACCTTAATATTTGTCATTCCCATGTGTTGGTTCCACACATCCTTCTCATTTGCCATCCATTTCCATGCAGTTTTCTCTAGCCTTCATTCTGAGAGTTGACTCCATGGGTCCAAAGTAAACACACTGCTTTCATCTCCTATTGTCCACTAAAATATGTGATATGTCTGTGGAAGCAGCAGTGTGTTTTGAGTTTTGATCCTTATTTGTTGAGTGTATTATATGTTCAATTAAAAAAAAAAAAAGACTAAGCCACATGGGCCTAGCTACTTTGTAGGCAGGGAAGGGAAATTTGAGCACAGGAATTGGAGGTGAGCCTGGGCATCACTATCAGAGTCGCCTCCCTAAAATATGCAACAAAGTAGCGTAGTACAAGGACCACTTATCGAGACATTCTACGTAAGTTGTGGACTATTACAAGTAGCTAAGAGTCTTGAATTTTTTCTGTATTGATTTTTTTTTTTTCTTTTGGTTTTTCAAGACAGGGTTTCTCTTTTTGTAGTCTTGGCTGTTTTGGACTCACTTTGTAGACCAGGCTGGCCTCTAACTCATAGAGATCTGCCTGCCTTTGCCTCCTAGAGTGCGTGTATTGATTTTTCTGACTTTCAAATTAGCTTTCCATTCATTGGTTAATGGTATCATTACACATCAGGCTATTTCAACTAGAGACATTGGAATACTTTTTTGCCTTGTTCCTTTTCTTTTTATAACCATTTGGCCTTTTGGTCCTGAAGACTGTCTCATGTGTATTTTGTTGTTGGTGTTCAGGAATACATTTCTTCCAAACTTTTGAATTATGTTTGTAGTATTTGTAGATTTCTTTTTTTTTTTTTAAAGATTTATTAGTGTATTTATTATTGTGTATACAGTGCTCTGCCTCCATCTATACCTGAGTGACAGAAGAGGGCATCAGATCTCATTATAGATGGCTGTGAGCCACCGTGTGGGTGCTGGGAATTGAACTCAGGACCTTTGGAAGAGCAGGCAGTGCTCTTAACCTCTGAGCCATCTCTCTAGCCTGTTTGTAGACTTCTAACTCTTGGATTTTTCACCATTTGATGTTTTTCTTTCTTCTTCACCCCCCCCTTGGTTTTTTGAGACAGGGTTTCTCTGTGTAACAAGCTCTGGCTGTCCTGGAACTTGCTGTGTAGACCAGGCTGGCCTCAAACTCATATCAATCTGCCTGCCTCTGCTTCCCAAGTGCTGGGATTAAAGGCGTGTGCCACCACTGTCTGATTGCATTTGCTGTTGTTTCTAAAGAGGTATTATTATATTCTATATTTTCAGGTATGTATTTATGTGTATACATACAGTTTTTGTTTTCCTTTTTGAGACAGGATCTTACTGTGTTGCCTTGGCTGATCTTGGACATGATCTCAAATCCTCCTGCCTCAACTTCCTGAGTAAAAAGTACATATACTGGTGCTCTGCCTAAGGTATTTTGAAAGTTGAGGGCAGGTTTTCCTTCCTTTCATTTGAGGGACACTGCTGAGTGTGCAGTGATTACTAGACCTGGCTTCTTCTGCTTGTCTAATCAAGAGCTTAGGTAAGATTTCTCCAGAACGTTGCATTATTTTTTTCCCCAATGTTAACTGTCCCTGGGGATTCTGACTGCGGATTTACTTTTGAGCTGATAGGCATTGTATCCATGTAACTAATGGAACACTGCTTGAACTTGTCCTTTCTCTCTGCTTTTCCATTTCCTCCCTCAATGCTCTTTTCAGTTTCAAAAGCAATTGTTTCCAAGGAATGTGTGTGTGTGTGTGTGTTTTCATTTTTCCTCTTGGCAATATTTTCTGTAAAAATTCTTTTTATGACTGACCTGACAGCCAAAGAGTATCTTAAGAAACTATTCTTCATAAGTGTTTTTGTTTTTGTTTTTGAGATAGAGTTTCTCTGTGTCAGGTTTTTTTTTTTTTTTCTTTCTTCTTCTCCCCTCCTGCCCTCCCTCCCTCCCTTTCTTCCTTCCTTCCTTCCTTCCTGGGCTAGAATCTGCTGTGTAGACCATGCTGGCCTCAGGTCACAGAAGCCCTGGAGTCTCTTCCTTCTAAGTGCTTAAGTAAAAGATGTGCACTACTACACCCACCCTCTTGGTTTTTCAGTTACTATTCTTTTTGCTTATTGGTTATAGTGTTGAGGAGGGAGGAAGGTGTATCTATGTTTGTGTATATGTATGTGTTTGACCATGTGAACATGTGTGTGCAAGTCTAAGGAAGAGGCCAGAGGAGACAGTTGGATGTCTTCTTCTAGCCCTCTCTGCCTAACCTCTTGATTGAGACAGGCTCTTTTTTTCCCCTTCTTTTCACTGTAAAATCTTTAAAAAAATTTTTTTTGAGATTATAGTTACAGCATTTCCCTCTTCTCTTTCTTCCCAACAAACTATACACACACACACCCACACACACACACACACACACTATACTCCTATTTACTCCTGCTCACTTTCAAATGCATGGCCTCTTTTTTATTAATTATTGTTACATACATATGCTTATGCGTATATTCTTAAATACATAAATATACCCTGTGTAGTTATAGATATTACTTGTATGTAAGTTTTCAGGCCTGACTATTTAGTATCAGATAACCAGGTGGTATACTCCCATGAGGAAGACTATTTCTCCTGCTCTTAACATTTCTTAGTTGCCTGTAGTTCCTTGGGTAAAGTGAAGCCATCTGAAGAGCTGTTCGTTATTGCCAGGATATTTGCGCCATTATTGCCACCTTAGTGCCATTGTGCCATCCCAGTTGTTGCTGTTGATTAAAGCCGTCGTAGCTGGGTAGGACTCTTGGTTGCTTCCTGCGTGTGTGTGTGTGTGTGTGTGTGTGTGTGTGTGTGTGTGTTTGTTTTTGAGGCAGGGCTTCTCTGCGTAGCCTTGGCTGTCCTAGACTCGCTTTGTAGACCAGGCTGGCCTCAAACTCACAGCGATCTGCCTGCCTTCCGAGTGCTGGGATTAAAGGTGTGCGCCACCACCGCCCGGACTTTTTTTTTTTTTTTTTTGGTTTTTTGAGACTTGGTGTAGCCTTGACTGACCTGGACTCGGATCTCTTTCTAAATCTAAAGCCCCACTATTTTGGTTAGATGGCTGGCTGGTGAGCCTCCTGGATCTAGCCCTTGGTGCTGGGGTACACGCATGCACAGCTTTTTACAGTGGGTGCTGGGAATTCAAACTCAGATTCTCATGTTTGCACAGCAAGTGCTCTTAGGCATTGAGCCATTTCCCCAGGCACTCAATTAGTCATTTAAAATTGTATTAATTTTCAGGGCAAGCATGAATTTATTAAGAAAAAGAGGAAACCTCCTGAGGATGGGAGGGGCGACAAGGGAGGAAAGTCCTTGTCTTTTAAAGTAAGCCTGATCTATAGCCAGGTGGGCCCCAAACTCATGATCCTCTGCCTCAGTAGGATATGCACTACCATGCCTAGCCTAATGGATGTTTTCCTCTACCTTTTCTTGTATTAGACTATGAGTGGGGTCTGGAGAGATAGTTCAGTTGGTAAAGTGAGGACTCGAATCTAAACCATTTTCTCAGATTTTAAAACTCTTTGTAAAAATATAGCCAAGAATTGAGAATGATGCAGACCTTGTATTAATGTTTATGCCCAGCCAGGTAGAGGCATGAGCGTTGTTCTAAGTTCCAGGCCATTCTGGTCTAGATAGTGAGTTCCAGGCCAGCTAAGACTGTACAGTGAGATTCTAGGGGCTGGAGAGATGGCTCAGTGGTTAAGAGCACTGACTGCTCTTCCAAAAGGCCCAGGTTCAATTCCCAGCACCCATATGGCAGCTCACAACTGTCTGTAATTCAAGATCTGACACCCTCACAGACATACATGCAGGCAAAACACTAATGCACATAAAAATAAATAATAAATTATAGTGAATTCTGTCTCAAAAAACCAAAAGAAGAACTTATGGTGGCATGAAATTATCAAGAGGCTTTGTCTTTGTTAATCTAATGTTAATTAATTAAGAATGAAAATGTTTTTATGCTGGCACAATTAATGGAGCACATAGTAGGTATTTAATGAATGGATGAATGCGTACAAATGACACCGACCTGAACTCCTACTTTACATACTAATAGCGTATGTTCTGTATTTCACAAAGAAGCACATTGGAAAATAATTCTCTTCTTGGCATAAAAAGTAATACTCAAGCTAAGCAGTGGTGGTGTCTGAGTTAGGTTTTATTGCTGTGAAGAGACACCATGACAGTGGCAACTCTTTTTTTTTGTTTGTTTGTTTTTTTGTTTTTTGAGACAGGGTCTCTTTGTGTTAGCCTTGGCTGTCCCGGACTCACTTTGTAGAATGCTGGGATTAAAGGCATGCCCCACCACTCTCTGCGACCTTGGCAATTCTTTTAAAGGAATCATTTAATTGGGCCTGGTTTACAGAGGCCTAGCCATTATCATCATGGCAGGAAGCATGGTGGTGTGCAGGCAGACATGGTGCTGGAGAGGGAGCTGAGAGTTTTACATCTTTATTTGCAGGCAGCAGAAGGAGACTGTTACTGGGTGTGACTTGAGCATATATGAGAGCTCAAAGCCAGACTCCACAGTAACACACTTTGTCTAACAAGAAAACACCTCTTAATAGTCTCACTCTAGATGGGCCAAGCATTTAAATGCATGAGTCTGTGGGGGCCATACCTATTCAAACCACCACAGGTAGTGCACACCTTTAATCCCAGCACTTGGGAGGCAGAGGCTGGTGGATCTCTGTGAGTTTGAGACCAGCCTAGTCTACAGAGTGAGTCCAGGACAGCCAGGGCTACACAGTGAAATCCTGTCTTGAAAAACAAAACAAAACAAAACTCTTAAGTATGCACTCAGCATGCATACATACATACATACATACAGGCATAACCCCATACATAAAATAGTCATTGCCAGGTGTGGTGGTACATACCAGTAATTCCAACATTTAGGAGTTAGGTCAGGAGTTCAAGGCCTTCTTTTGGGGCATAATGGGCTCTAGACCAACCGTGGATTCGTTAAAGCCTTCCTCAAAAGAGCCAGCCAAACAAACGAGCGAACAAACATAAAAAAATCATGTGTTGTGATGGCATCTATAGTCCAAAACTTAGCCCCCACTGTAATCATTTTATCAACTGAGTCATCCCCCAGCCTGAAATATGATTCCCATACCACACAGTTTTATACAATTTGAAGGCTTTTGATGAATCTACAGCATTATGTAGCCATCGTCATAATCAATTTTAGAACCTTTCCACTACCCTGTGATGAAACAGCACACCCACTAGCAGTCAGGTTAGTCCCTGAGTTTTGAGCAGCTGTCCACCTGCACTGCATCTGTAGATGTGCCTGCTATGGATGTCTTGTACGTGGATGATAGTACCCGGCCCTTTGTCAGCGGTGTCACTCCCTGTGCATGATGTGTTGAAGACTCATCCGTGTTGTAGTATACGGCTCCACCACATTCTACTTAGCCATTCATCAGTTGGTGGATAACTGGGTGCTTTCTGTTCTTGGCTATTTTTGGTAATGACGTTGTGACTGGCCATGTTTTGTTTTTGTTCTTGCTTTCTCTTGGATAAATATCTTATAGTAGAATTTCTGGGTCATAAGGGAGCTGTGCCTCCCACCCCCCTTTGGTTTTTCGAGACATACTGTCTCTACATAGCCCTAGCTGTCCTTGAGCTTAGAGATCTGAGAGCTTCTGCATCCCAAGTGGCATTAAACGCTGCACCACCACGCCTGCCTTAAAAAAAATGATTATTTTTGAGCAGTGGCTCACAACGTGTGATTGGTTTAGAACTCTCTAGTAGCTTAGGCTGGCCTAGAATTCATGATTCTTCTTAAGTCTAGATTTTTATAAAGAAAAAAAAGATATTGGTTTTTTGAGACAGGGTTTTTTCTCTGTATTGCCTTGGCTGTCCTGGACCTTGTAGACTAGGCTGGCCTTGAACTCACAGAGATCTGCCTGCCTCTGCCTCCCCTAGTGCTGGGATGTGCCACCACGCCCAGCACCTAGATTAATTTTTAAGAATTAACTGGTATAACTTAAAATGAAAGGTGATCTATGATGTCATCTTAACATGCTCATTGTGTCACAGACAGGACTGTGTCACCCTTGGTAACAGTGATAAAAGAATAGAAACATCCCGCTTCCATGAAAAGTAATTACGTCATTGATTTAGCATTTTGGATATTGGATAAGAAATAAATCTTAAGCTGGACATGATGGTTCACGCCTTTAATCCCAGCACTCGGGAGGCAGAGGCAGGTGGATCGCTGTGAGTTTGAGGCCAGCCTGGTCTACAAAGTGAGTCCTACACAGAGAAACTCTGTCTTGAAAAACCAAAAAAAAAAAAAAAAAAAAAAAAAAAAAAAAGAAAGAAATCAATCAATCAATCAATCAATCTTGAAATCTTGAATCTTTTCCATGAAGTAGTTGCTTTTTGAGGTTCAGCAACCATGTAACTGTTTAAAACAAAACAGCCTTTGCTGAAGGTAAACAGACTTTTCTCATTTTCATCATATCAGCAGTAATTTAAAATTTTTAACTTAATTTTAAGTATTTTTTGGAGACAGGGTTTCACTGTGTCACCCTGGCTGACCTCTAATGCACAGAACTCTCCCTACCTCTGTCTTCTGTGTGCTGAATTAAAGGTTTGTGCCATCACGTCCAGCTTCAATTTTTTAAAAATTGTTTTTAAAATTTAGACAGTGTTTCACTATGTAGACCTGACTGGCCCAGAACTCACTATGTAGACCAGGCTGGCCTGGAACTCACAGAGATCTCCCTCCTCTGTTTCCCAAGTGCTGGGTAAAGGTGCGTATCAACCTACCTGGAAATAATTATTTTTAACTTCTAAGTAACTAAGTACTCAGCCTGAGATAGCTCTTTGTGCGGGTGTGGGCAGGTGTTCAGAAAAGGTTTCTCTGTAGCCTTGACTCTCTTGGATGCACTTTGTAGACCAGGCTGGCCTTGAACTCATAAGTGATCTCCTGCCTATGTCTCCCCAATGGTGTGTGCCACTGCTCCCAGCTGAGAGAGTTTTTTTTTTTTTTTTTTTTAATTAGATTCTAGAGTTCATTTTTCCTTTCCTATGTCTTTTAACTCCCCTAAGCTCAGTCTTCTATGGCTCTTTGTGGCAAATACCTTTACTATTTTCTTACTGTTTTCCTTTAACTTTTATTTCTTATGTTTATGGGATTATTTTTTTTCCCTACGTGTATACCTGGTGCCAGAGGATACTAGAAGAAGGAACCAGATTCCCTAGAACTTGAGGTATGAACCTTTGTGAACTGTGCTGTGAGCTGCCATGTTGGTGCTGGGAATGAAACCTGGGTCCTCCAGAGGAGCCATCAGTGCTCTTACCTACTGAGCCATATATTTTTTTATTTTTGTTTATCGAGACAGGGTTTCTCTGTGTAGCTTTGGCTATCCTGGACTCACTTTGTAGACCAGACAAATGCTGGGGTTAAAGGCGTGTACCACCACCGCCCACCTTGAGCCATACTTTTTTTTAATGAACTTTTATTATTTAATTTATGTGTATGAATGTTTGCCATTTGTGTGAGTACCTGTTGGGGGGACACAAGAGGGTGTCTGATTCCCTTGGAACTGGCTTTACAGGCAGTTGTGAGCTGCTTTAAGTGGGTACTGGGAATTGAACTCAACTCCTCTGGAAGAGTAAGTTTAACTACTGCTGAACTATCTCTCCAGCCCCTGTTTTTTTTTTTTTTTTTTTTTTTTGAGACTGGGTCTCTGTCCAGCTCTGGTTACTCTGGAGCACTCTATATAGATCAGGCTGGCCTTGAACTCACAGATTCTCTGCTTCCCAAATGCTGGGATTAAAGACATGTGCCACTGTGTCCAGCTTCTGTTTTTCTTAATTTTAGTGTCTTATATACTCTGCAAAATAGGATCAAGTCTGGATAATCGCAAAAGCGCTGCCAGAATAATTTTTAAAAAGATTTCTTTATTAACTATCAGGACCTTTGGAAGAGCAAGCAGTGCTCTTAACTTCTGAGCCATCTTTCCAGACCCCAAAACAGTTGTTTTAAGCACTTAACTTTGGGCCAATAATGTTTATATTAGACAGTTGCTATTTCTTAAATCTGGTTTCCAAAGCTTTTATTCCCATGTCTGCATTTCTACTTAATCCATTTCACATTTCTCAAATTCCCTTTTGCCTTCTTTTCCACTTGCCTAAAACTGTTACTTCAGAACCACATTTTGATAAAGCCTATTTAGTTTTGCCTAATTTTGTTTTTTATTCTTTTTTTTAATGGAAATCAATAATTGACTATGGCCCCTTATTATTAGGTTTGCTTCACTAGTCATGTGTCAGCATTCTCCAAAGAAACAAGACAATTTCTTTATTATTGTTGTTGTTGTTGCTATTGTTGTTATTATTAGAGTGTGTGCGTGCGTGTAGAGGGGGTATTTATTGTAAGAATTGGCTTAGGCAGCTATGGAGGCTGACAAGCCTGAAGTTCTGCAGGGCTTGTTGGCAAGTGGGAGGGCTGATGCTGTAGTTGCAGTCCAAAGGCTGACATGACACTGAAGACCAGAGACAAGGAGCTGGTTTTCTTTTTTTGTAGTTGGGCAAGAGTACTCTGCTTTTGGTATTTATTGTATTCTTCTTTCGTGTACCTTGCCTTACCAACTAGTAAATAAAGCATTTGTGTACAGGTAGTACTAAACATATTTATTTACTGTCTGTGAATTCTATCATCCTTACACACAGTGTGTCTGTATACTTTTATAAAGCTATACCGTTTTTGTTTTAGACTATCTAATGTAACTCAGGTTGGCCTCCACAGCTCCCCTGCTCTCAAGTGCTAAGACTACAGTAGTGTATTCCCATGGTAGAACAGGTTGGCCTCATAATGATCTGTGTTCTTCTGGATCCCAAGTGCTGGGTTTAAAGGTGTGTGCCACCATGCTCAGCCTTGAAGTGATGCCATTTATGTGGAATGATTCAGTGGGTGACTGTCATGTAGTTAATGGCTCAGCAGTTGATTTGTTTTGTGCTGGAAAAGTTAAGTAAATTAAGGTAAGTTTTCCTTATCTTTTCTGCTTAAGAGTCAGATTCAAAATAGCACAGAGTTCTATAATGTGGGAATTAAGCACCATTTCTAGAGAATTCACTCCCCCCCCGCCCCTTTTTGGTTTTTCGAGACAGGGTTCCTCTGTGTAGCCTTGGTTGGCCTGGACTCACTTTGTAGACCAGGCTGGCCTCAGTCTCACAGAGATCCAGTCAGCCTCTGCCTCCCGAGTGCTGGGATTACAGACATGTGCCACCACCCCCAGCTCTTTCTCTTTATTTACAAGTGGACATGATGCATCAATCAGTTACCCATGTTCATGAGCATGTGCCAAAAAGAGAACAAACTTAGCTTAAGATCATATTTTCATTTCCTTAACAGATATTATTTAACATTTTAAATCTCATGATTTATGTTTAGGATTTTCTAATTAGATGTTTAAATGAAAGGTGTCATAATGAAATTTATCTTTTGGAAATGAATGTATTAAAGTTGTAGGTCAAGGTGCTAGAAGCTGAAATGACAGTGTCCAAACATTGGAATACTTTAATTGGAATTTAAATATTGTTTTTCTTTGGTTAAGAGTTAATGAGAAATGGTTTTCAATTACTTTTTTTTTTTTCCCTAGAGTTCTCATAAGTATATCTTAAGAACTTCAAGATGGTTCTAGCAGATCTTGGAAGAAAAATAACATCAGCATTACGCTCATTGAGCAATGCCACCATTATCAATGAAGAGGTATGAAAATACAGTGCTTGTACATTGTTACTGGGATGAGAGAGTGGGACTGGACACCTCTTTAGACTTGTGATTTAATTTGATGTAGAATACACTGTAACAGTAAAGAGTGATTTTTATTGAAAAATCAACTACTGTGTTGATGTTATTTTTATAAAACTGTTTGTTTCTCTTAGTTTCTTAACCCAGTTATCACACAAATAACTGAGACTCTTTTAATACCAGGCTCCACAACACAATAAGAGCAGTTTAAGTCTGACCTTAACCCTCAGTATTATTTTGTCCTACTCCCAGCAAACATTCCAGCAATACTTGCCCCTTATAGCTTTCCTCAGCCCCAGCTTCCTTCCTCCTGATCTTATTTGGACCTCACCCTGTGGCTGCATCCCCTGGCTTCCTCCCCTAGCCCCTCCTCCACTGACTGTAAGCTGCTTTATTGGCATATCAGGGGGACAATTGGGGAACAGAGTTTACAGAACATTTAGATAATAAATTCTCAGAACAAAGTTTGCATGTAGACATGGGGAATACAGAAATCAGCATTTAAACTACACAATAATTCTATGCCTACACTGTGTCATTTTGCCTTTTTAACTTAATTTTTAAAAAAGTATGTACATGTGTGTGTGTGTAAGAGGTTATGTGTGCATCAATGCTGATGCCCACAAGAGCCAGAAGAGGGTAGGTCTCTGGAGCTCAAGGTATAGGGAGTTGTGAGCTGCTAGAAATCAAACCCAGGTCCTTCGGAAGAACAGCAAGTGGTCTTACCCATTGAGCCATCGCTCCTTCCATTATTTCATCTTACTAGTTATTAGATAGAACTTTAAAAGTCCTTCAAACCTACCTTTAGTTAAAAAAAAAAAAAAAAAAAAAAAACAAGAAAAAAACCAAGCAAACAAACAAAACCCAAAACAAAACAATGTAGCTTTTAAATGCTTGAATCTGGAAATGTAGTTTGCTGTTCTGTCTCCACAGATCTAAAATTTCATGGTCCTTCCTTCTCCTTGGGCAACTTGTGCTTACTTGTTTATTTTTTTCCTGTATCTTCCATGTAGCATTCCTTATATAAAAGATTAACATTTTTGCATAGTGGAGTGGCATGTACTATAGGGATAATTAATACTTGGTTGTGTAAAACTAAATGCTATGCCTCTTTTGACAATGATTGCATATTTAATAGTATTTTCTCTCCAAAGGTAATTGAAAAATTTTTCTCACCTCCATTAGTGTGACAGTGCTATATAGTAAGCTCCTACAGTATATAAAACCTGGTCAACCATTGTTTTTATGTCACTGAAGTAAAACACTGATCATATTTCAATTTTATCTATTTTCAGGTATTAAATGCTATGCTAAAAGAAGTATGTACAGCATTATTGGAAGCAGATGTTAATATTAAACTAGTGAAGCAACTAAGAGAAAATGTTAAGTAAGTTGAATTAATTCTGTAAAAACAAGAGAAACTAAGTTTGGATTACTGGGGTTGAGGCCTAACTAGGAAAGCTTGCTCTATTATGAGATACTCCTACCCAGCACTGGAACGATAGAGAACTGGCATTAGAAAACAGCCTGTGGGACAAGGTGTAACGGCTCGTGCCTGGGAGACTGAGGCAAGAGGGGTGCCAAAGTCGGTTCAAGGCCAGCCTAGTTATCTAGTGAAGTTTAAGTCTTAGCTAAAAGATTTAGATGGAAGAAAGAAGACAGGAGAAAGATAGAAGGACTATATATTTCCATAGTGTGGTTCAGTGACCAAACCAAGAATGGCTTCATTTCATTGTAAGTTTTCTCCTATTCTACTTCTTTATTTGGGTGGGCTCAGTCATTTCTTAATGTGATACCATCCTAATGTAAAACCTTTCTAACAATTCAATTTCTTTATGAAAAGAAATTGTGGTAAAGTTACATGAATCAACCTTCTTCATGATTGAAGAGTTATAGTCTCTTTTGTTCTCCATTTTAGTTTCTCTGCCCATGTTTGAAGAAGTCTTGTGTGTGCGTTTGTTACTGTATCCACTAGGAGAGGACATGCACAGAGCATCTAGAACCACACGGGCACCACCAATAGCGTTCCTTCTTTCTGCGTTCATCATCTGGAAAAAAATAGAGAACTACTAGCATTTAGAACTAGAAAGTCAGTCAGTGAGTTCTCTGTGTATAAAATTTACAAGATACAAGAAAAATGAAATTAATACTTTAGTTACAGACAGAGAAATTATATTTATGCATTGAACTAAAAGCCTTGAAAAATTAACCAAAGTCTTGCATCTAGTATTTAGTGGTATAAATCTTTGTGGTATAAGCTTATAAGTCTGTAACAATTATATGAATGTTAATTAACATGAATAATTGAATACTCTTACATTCTGTGGGATAGAAGTACTTTTAGATTACCCTAACTGACTTTTCTCCTTCTTACCCCAATTGTCACCATTGTGAAGGTCTGCGATTGATCTTGAAGAGATGGCATCTGGTCTGAACAAAAGAAAAATGATTCAGCATGCTGTATTCAAAGAACTTGTAAAGGTAAAAGTGTGTCAAGATTATGATTCTATCAACTCAGTGCTTTTGAGTCCCTTTTAATATATTTTATGGACAGTTCACCTGTATTTAAATATAAATTTGAGCTAGCAAGATGCTTCTCTGGTGAAGGTGTCTGCTGTTAAGACTGATAGCCTGAATTCAATCCTGGAACCTATGTGATGGAAGAGAGAGCTGACTCCTGTAGTTGTTCCCTGACTTTCACGTGTGTGTCATGGGACATGAGCACAAACACATACACACAGAAAAAAATGTTAAGAAAAAAGATAGCCAGGCAGTGGTGGTGTACTCTTTTAATCCTAGCACGTAGGAGGCAGAGGCAGGTGGATCTCTGAGTTTGAGCCGAGCCAAGCTACATAGTGAGATGCTGTCTCAAAAACAGAAAGACAAGCTAGACATGATGGCAAATGCCTTTAATTCCATCACTCAAGGAGGCTGAGGCAGGTGGATCACTGTGAGTTCAAGGCCAGCCTGATCTACAAATCGAGTCCAGGAGAGCCAAGGCTATGCAGAGAAACCCTGTCTCAAAAAACAAAGAAAGAAAAAACAATACAACTTCCCCCAACCAAAAACAAAAAGACAGTAACACTAACTAAACTATATTAGTGACTGTAGACTTTACTAGCAAACAGTTAAATGCCCACTCTGACTTAAGGAAGTCCTTGATCAAACAGTAGATACTATCAGTTGTATTAAATTGTGACTGTTGACTATGCATGTGTCTTTTTAAAGTTCTGTGGATGAAATGGGAAGTATAGATAAAGTCCTGTCTGTACTGTACTCTCAGGTTTCAAAATCCTCTTAGCATATCTGTGACTTCAGTTACAAGCTGAATATTATTTTATATAAATGAGCAATAAGCACATAAGCTGCTTATTCTAACCTGGATTTAATTTGGCAGAATTTTTTTCCTAAATAGAGTGAACCTGTCACTTGAAGGAAAATAACTGATAACATCGTAGCTGATAAAATGTTAAAAATTTTATGTGGAAATATATGAACTAGGGAACCCTGGTTTGAGTCTCAACACCACACACAAAAAAAGGAAAAATTGCATCTCGAGTTTGATAAAATCCTGATTTTTTTTTTTTCTGCTGAAATCAGTACTGACTTTAAGATTTTTAATGATTAGTAAAATGAGTAATAGTATAAATTTACACAACTCAGTAAACCAGTGACTTAGGTTTTTAAATGTATGGTGTTACAGAATCATGTACTAGGATCTCAGTTTCAGTACAGCAGACTTAAGGTTTATATGGCTTCAAATTACGTATTGCAGCTAATCCATTACAAATGAGTGTGTTTATAAAGGATATTTTATACCAAAAGGTTGGACATGTTTCATAGTTTAGGAGGAAGAGAAGATAGATTTATAAAATGTTCGGTAATAATAGCCAAGTTATTCTGCCATGAGGTGTACAGAATGGAGTTTAATGTAGGGCAGCCTTTCCATATTGAAAAGAGATAGGAGGAAGGGAACTGGCCCTGTTTTAAGACAGATTTTGCCTATTTTAAAAGTTTTTCCAAAGTTGTGCACATGCTTGTGATTTGTTTTCCCTGTCTTTACCAGTCTTTCCCTGAAACTCATTTGTAATAACTCATGTGTAATACCTTGATGACACTGTCTAGGATGAGTGTGACTGACTTCCTCATACGGGCTTTAGAACCACATGTTCTCTCTTGCAGCTCTTCAGCTCTGCTTTTGAAGTACAAAGGTAGTAAGTGAGTTAACATAGCTGTGTTCACTAAAGGGTTATTTACACCAGGTTGGCAGTTCACTCCCGCCCCCCCCCACCCCCCCCCCCCCCCCCCCGTAATTGTAGCGCTCAGGAGCTGCAGCAGGAGTTGTAGGGCAACTTGGGCTATATAGTGAGTGAGTTCCAAACCAGCCTAGGTTACAGAATGAGATTTGTATGAGCATCATCATAATGATAATAATAATACATAATAAATTTACTTAGATTGTAAGCCTCTGGGTTAGAATATTAACAATGATTATGAATTTATTATCATGTGCAGGTAAATGTTTCAGGCTCCAAATAGACTCAAAATTGAATTAAGCTGGTGAACACACTTTTAGGATTCTTTTGCTTGTTTGTTTTTGTTTTTCGAGACAGGGTTTCTCTGTGTAGACTTGACTGTCCTGGACTCGCCTTGTAGACCAGGCTGGTTTTGAACTCACAGCAGTCCACCTGCCTCTGCTTCCCCTGTGCTGGTTTTAAAGGCGTGCGCCACCACGCCTGGCCTAGGATTCTTTATACTTGGCAAACATGGTAGTACATGCTTGTAATCCAGGCTTTCAAGAGATAGGAGGAGGACCAGGAGTTTTTGGTTAGCCTCAGCTACATAGTGAGTTTATGGCTAGCTTGGGTAACCTGAGACGCTAAAAAGGCAGGGCACCCAGGAGGCAGGGGCAAGTGGATCACTGTGAATTCAAGGCCAGCCTGGTCTACAAAGTGAGTCCAAGACAGCCAAGGCTACACAGAGAAACCCTGTCTTGAAAAACCAGAAAGAAAAATTTAATAATTGAATTAGATATCTTTGTGTGCCATTTATCATTTTGCTTCATATAATCATTTGTCAAATTGAACATACATAGCAATGTCGAAGTCTCTAGACACGTAGTAATTGAGCACTTATAATGTATCTAGGCTAAATTGTAAGGTTATTTAAATAGGAAATTTAATTTAAACACCTACTTTAAATGAAAAAAAGGAGACGGTGATATAACATAAATGGTAGAGTACCTGCCTTGCTATATGAAGCTCTGGGTTCTATCCGTACTATCAAACCACCTTTTTTTTTTTTTTTTTCCTGTTTTGTTTTTTGAGTCAGGGTTTCTCTGTGTAACAGAGCCCTGGACTCGTTTTGTAGACCAGACTGTCCTAGAACTCATAGAGATCTGCCTGTCTCTGTCTCCTAAGAGCTGGGATTAAAGGCATGCAATAGTATGCCTGACCTCAAACCAATTTTTAATTTATTTAAATTTTTTCTGTTTTTAACCTAAAGGAAAGACAAACTCAAAAAGTATACGCTGGTTGGATTTAAAGACTTGGTATTTGAGAAAAGAAACATAAAATATCTCACTATATAGATTGCATGCTGAAATGATATTTGAGTAAATATAAGTGTATATAGTCTAAATAATAAAATATTTTATATAGATTCAACTTTTTATATTTTATGAGAAATTTAAAAAATTACATTTATGTATTTGTGTGTCTGGCAAATATGTGCCATGTTTAGCAACTTGAGAGAGTTAGCTGTTTTCCTCCTCTATGTGGGTCCTGGGGATTGAACTCAGGTTGTCAAATTTGATAAATCACTTTTTCTTAAGATGGCCTGAGTACAATGTTAACCCTGCAATATTTTATAAAAATTCTTAAATTTAACCCTGCATGAAGGGAGCTGGTAGTGTTGCCTCAGAATGTTGGGATTATGGTAGCTTTAGTAAATTGAAAAGGCCTTTAGCTTGGCAGTCATATTTAAATGCCGTAGGGACAGGGGCTTTTGAATGTCACATGTTAGTCTGACATTTTTATTTTGGACATATAGCTTGTAGACCCTGGAGTTAAAGCATGGACACCAACTAAAGGAAAGCAGAATGTGATCATGTTTGTGGGATTGCAAGGGAGTGGAAAAACGACAACATGTTCAAAGGTAAATGCTAAAAAAGTCACACGGAGCATACATTTGTATAAGTAAAGTTTTATTTTAAAGCCAAGCTATAGACTGTTGTTTTATAGTTTTGTTACTTGGTGTATTTTTTTTTTTCTGCTTTTGTAATATTTTATAAGAAAGATGGTAGAACCCCATAGTCTCCTGTGACATTTATCAGGATGTTAGATTTCCTAGACAGGTGTGGTGATACCAGCTTGTAGTGATGGCCACATCTGGAGGTGGTAGGATCGAGAATTGAAGATCATCTCATATCATAGTGAGGTTGAGGTCAGCCTTAGGTATATAAAACCATCTCAAAAAACAAAAAATGTTAATTCTGGCTTATTTTGAAAAAGAAAAAGCAATTCCTGTTCTTAAAGAGAGTAAGTATGGCCAGATGCCATGGAAAAAGAACAGATGGCCCTTTATGTGTTGAGGACACCCTGTCCTGTAGTTACTTTCAGGCCAGCCAGGGATACAGGCTGAAAAAGAGGGGGTGGTAGGAGGGAGAGCTGTTATGCACACAATGATTTTTTTTTTTTTAATTGAAGGAAACAAAGGTACTCTACTTCCTGTTTATGTACATTGGTGTTTTGACTGCATATATGTGTGAGGGTGTTATATCCCCTGGAACTGGAGTTCCAGATAGTTGTGAGCTGCCATATGGGTGCTGGGAATTGAACCCAGGTCCTCTGGAAGAGCAGCCACTGCTCTTAATTGCTGAGCCATCTCTCCAGCCAGGTGGAAGTGGCGCACGCCTTTAACCCCAGCAGTTGGGAGGTAGAGGCAGGTGGATCTTTGTGAGTTTAAGGCCAGCCCTGGTCTACAGAGTGATTCCAGGGCAGCCAAGGCTGCACAGAGAAACCCTGTCTCAAAAAGATGTATTCATCAGGCCCTTTTTTTATAATTGGGCTCCCTAACTTAGTTGGTAGGTTTGTTTTGTTTTTTAATTTCCTTCACAAGCGGTAGTCATGTTACAATTTAAGGACAGGAGTAATAATTATTATTAAAGGATGGTATGAGTTGTTTTAGCCTAATATTAGAACATTTTTAACAGTGACCATTGCTGCATCTTATATTCACTGAATGAGAATCAGAATTTAAAATCTTTTTTTTTTTTTTTAAATTATTATGTATATAGCATTCAGCCTGCATGTGTGTCTGCAGGCCAAAAGAGGGCACCAGATCTCATTATAGGTGGTTGTGAGCCACCATATGGTTGCTGGGAGTTGAACTCAGGACCTCTGGAAGAGCAGTCAATGCCTTAACCTCTAATCCATGTCTCCAGCCCTGAATTTAAAATCTTAAAAAAAAAAACCAAAACTTTAAACTCTTTAAAAGTTTTACTATGCCTCGAGATATTTTATATTACACTCAAGAGAATTATGAACATTTTATTTTACTTCTTGGATAAATAAGATTAAACAAAATAAGTTATATATAAAATGACTTTTTATGTTTTCTGATACTTTATTTTGAATCTTCCTTTCACAGTTAGCATATTATTACCAGAGAAAAGGTTGGAAGACCTGTTTGATATGTGCAGATACATTCAGAGCAGGTAGTGTGTTGACATTTAAAATTTGTTTTCTGTAATTTTTATTGCCACATTTGAGACTTCATCAACTCTCTATCTCTTAGGAGCTTTTGACCAGCTAAAGCAGAATGCCACCAAAGCAAGAATTCCATTCTATGGAAGGTAGGTTCCTGTCTATTTTGGTTTGTTGAGACTCAAGTCTCATGTTTAGTTCATTCTGACCCTGAAAACTCTAGTAGTCCAGGCTGCATTCTATCCTGTGATCCTTTTGTCTCGGTCTTGTGAGTGCTGCAAATACAAAGTATGTACCACCATATTTGGCTCACATCCCCGCCCCCTTTTTTTTTTTTTTAAAGATAGCCAAAGCATTCCTTACTCATACTAGGGAATATGTTCTTGAAATTCTTTATCATTTAAAAGTATATAGCAGGGGCCAGACAGCCTGAGTTTAACCCACAGAAACATGGCGGAAGGAGAGAACCAACTTTGTAAGGTTACTCTTGTACCTGTAGATGTGTACTGTGGCATGTGTGCATGCATGTATGTACGTATGTATGTGCGTACATACGTACACACACCTACAAATAAGTATTTATTTATTTGTTGGAGTTCTTGAGACAGGGTTTCTCTGTGTAGCCTTGCCTGTCCTGGACTCACTTTGTAGACCAGGCTGGCTTCCAACTCACAGTAATCTGAATGCCTCTGTCCCCGACGCCCCTCCAGTGCTGGGATTAAAGGTGTGTGCCACCAATGAAGTATATGTTGACATACCTAGTTAGCATTTTTATGCTGTTTTATTATCAACTACCATACATATGTTTATAAAAAGATAGTTTACTTTAAATTAAATAATTAATTGACAGCTCTCTTAGTTAGGGTTACTGTTGCTGCGATGAAACAGCATGACCAAAAACAACATGGGGAGGAAACATTTGCCTGGCTTTCACTTCCACATTATAGTTCATCATCAGTGAAGGAAGTCAGGGCAGGAGCTCAAACATGGCAGGAGCCTGGGGAGGCTGGAGCTGATGCAGAGGCCATAGAGGGTGCTGCTCATTGGGTTGCTCCACATGGCTTGCTCAGCCTGCCATGGTGCCAGAGATGGCACCATTACAACCAGATCTTAGGGAGGCATTTTTTTCAATGAGGTTCCTTCCTTCTAGATAACTCTAGCTTGTGTCAAGTTGACATAAGACTAGCCAGCACAACACAACTGCTTTGTACCTTGAGTCCTACCATAATGATTTATGGATGCATAATTTTGTTAAAACCCATCAACTGGAACTGGACATGTAGCTTATGGATAGAGTACTTGCCTATGGCATACAAGACCCTGAGCTTAATACCTAGTTCCACCAAAACAAAACAAAGCAAAAACCAAAACAAATCTCTCCTGCCAAAAAACAAACAAACAAACAAAAACCCTCATTAAAATGAGTACAGTGGGGACTGATGAGATAGCTCAGCAGGTAAAGGCATTTGTCACCAAGACTGGCAACCTGAATTCAATCCCCAGGAACTTGACATTGGAAAGAGAATCTACACTTCAAGTTGCCCTATGACTCCACAGGTGCACCATGGTTTATTCATGCTTAGAGAATACACATATGGAAGAGTAGGTAAATAAGTAGGTGCATATAATATTTTTGATTGTGAGTCTAGCTTTTAACAGCTGAGCAATTTCTCCAGCCCGTATATACATAAAAAAAAAAAAAAAAAAATGAACACAATGGCATACTTTATTATATCATTTGTTAGAAAGGGCAGTTTAATTTTAGAATGATAATTACTGCAACCTTTTATGAAGCCTCCTATTTGTATATATGTAGTTGGTACCATTTTCTATGAAGATCTTTAATCCTGTTTTCTTATGAATTTTAGTTGTATAGCTATAGTCTTAGTTCATAAGACACTGAGTGGGGATTATCATAAGTTCATGACTACCCAGAGCTACATAGCTGGTACCAGGTTAGCCAGGGCTATATAGCGAGACATTATCTCAAAAAATAATTGATTGATTGATTAAATAATATATAATAATGTTAGTAACTGTCATTTTAATTTTATTTTCTATATATTACTATTTTGCCTGCCCAGTGCCCTGGGGGATAGAAGAGGACATTGCATCCCATAGAACTGGAGTTAAACATGGCTGTGAGCTGAGCTTTGGGTCCTGGGAATTGAACCCAGGACCTCTAGAAGAGCAGCCAGTGTTCTTAATTGCTGTGCCATCCTCCACCCCCCCCCCCCTTTTTTTTTTTCTTTAAGAGAAGTACTTAGGAGCTGGAGAGATGGCTCAGAGGTTAAGAACACTGACTGCTCTTTCAAAGGTCTTGAATTGAATTCCCAGCAACCACATGGTAGCTCACAACCATCTGTAACAAGATCTGGTACTCTTTTCTGGTGTATAGGCAAAATACTGTGTACACGATAAATAAGTAAATCTTTTTAAAGAGAGAGACAGACAGACAGACAGACAGACAGACAGACAGAGAACTACTTATTTTGGCTCATCTCTGTTTTTAATACTAACATACCAGAAAAACTGCTAATGTCCAACATTGGTATACATAGTAAATGATGATGTCATCTGATGTGATGTTGGGATGCTGTATAATCTAAAAGTTTGTTTTATTGAGGCATTTTCCCCCCTTAATACAGGGTTTCTCTGTGTAACAGCTCTGGCTGTCCTGGACTTGCTTTGTAGACCAGGCTGGCCTTGAACTCACAGTGATCCACCTGCCTCTGCCTCCCAAGTGCTGGGATTACAGGTGTGCACCACCACGCCCGGCTCATGCGAGCATTTAATAACCTCATAAAATGATTTTTTTTAAGGTTGTTAAATGGAAGAGCAGGTATAATATACTTTGTAAAGAAGATATTAAAAGGTGTTTATGGAAATAACTCAGAAAAAAACTGCAGTAGTTATGCAGTCTTATATAGGAGAAGTTCAGTGGTTCCTCATGATGCCAAAGAAATGGTTTTCTGTATTTATTACTTGCTAGTAATTTCTTCTAAATCGAAGCTATATTTTCAGTTTTTCAGAGCAGATTAAAAGTAAACTGACAATTTCCAAGTAAACAATATCTGTATGTTTTCCCATTGTGGGCTTGTTAAATTACTTGTTTATGTTAAATAGCTATACAGAAATGGATCCTGTCATCATTGCTTCTGAAGGAGTGGAGAAATTCAAAAACGAAAATTTTGAAATTATTATTGTTGATACAAGTGGTCGTCACAAACAAGAAGACTCTCTGTTTGAGGAAATGCTTCAAGTTTCTAATGCTATAGTAAGTAGCTTTCTGTGGAATACCACTTTAAGGACTTCAGTCAAGTTAACTATGAAACCTGATTGAGTTTGTGGTGAATATAAATTGCTCCTTGCCTGAAAGACAGCTGCTAAATAATTTGTTTCTGTTTGGGGGATCTATCCTTGTATGGTAAGGACTTAATGCCATCATTTTTAGTCTTCAGTATAGAAACACAAAAGAAAAATTAATTATCTGTACTTGTTGGCTTTTCTCTTATTGCTTAAGTTCAGTAGAAATAATAATTTTGAAGATTTTTTAAAATGAAGCATTAATATTGTCATTTAGTGTCTCCTTTAAAGCTCCTAAAAGATGGAGCTAGATGTAGTAGCACACACCTTTTATTCTAGTACTTGGGCAGATCTCTGAGTTCAAGGCCCGCCTGGTCTATATATCTAGCTCTAGGCCACTCGAGCCTACTTGGTGAGACCCTGTGTTGTTCATTGTTCTGTTGCTGTGGAAAAGAGAACATGACCAACTCTTACAAAAGTAAACATTTAATGGGTCTTGCTTACACTTTGAGAGGTTTAGTCCTTTATCATGGGGGTGGGGCGGGGAGCATGGCAGCACACAGGCAGACAGGGTGCATGAGAAGTAAGTAGCTCCCCATCTGTAGGCAGCAGGAGAAGACAGAGAGCTGCGCCTGGCTTGGGCCCAGCCCCAATGACACACTTCCTCCAGCCCAGCCACACCTCCTAATCCTTCTCAAGTAGTGCCACTCCCTAATTATTAAGCATTCAAAATGTAGGAGGGCTTGGGGGAACATTTTTATTCAAACTACCACATCCTATCTTAACAATCAAAACAAAAATAAAATTATGATGCAAATAATGTAGGAGTAAGAAGCAGCTTAACACCTGTTGCCTGCATTGCAAACTCATGCTTGGCTATTAGGGCATTGCCAGTCGTTCTTTGGTTAGTGAGTTTTACTAGTTAGTACAAATTAGCACTTTTTAATGCTACTGTTATTTTAACCAGTGTGAGCAGATCTTAGGGAAATAGCCTCAGTGTGTTACTGATTCTGTTTTCATAATACATTCTTCTGCCTTGTACTTTTTCGATTTACTTTTATTGTTCCTTTGTGTCATTCTTGAAGGTCTTGCATAACTTTTTCCTTCTCCCCTCTTCTTGTCCTTCCTCCTTCCTTTCTTCCTCCTCCTTTCTTTCTGATTTTTTTTTTCGAGACAGGATTTCTCTGTGTAGCCTTGGCTGTCCTGGACTCACTTTGTAGACCAGGCTGGCCTCGAACTCACAGTAATCCGCCTGCCTCTGCCTCCCACGTGCTGGGATTAAAGGCGTGTGCCACCACACCCTTTCTTTCTTTTTTTTTGAAACAAGGTTTCTCTTTATAGCCTTGCTGTTTTAGAACTTGCTCTGTAGGCCTCAAACTCAGACATCTGCCTGTCTCTTTCTCCTGAGTGCTGCAGTTAAACGCAGCTGCCACCGCCTCCCTACAACTTTCTTCTTTATTCAGGCCTCAGTTCAAAATAGTTTCCAAACAGGCTACCATATTTTCTTCTCTATATCATGGGCACCAAGTTTTCCTCATTTATCTCTTTGTCAAGATCTATATGCCACCTAATGCATGGTGCTTCCCTCAGACCATATTTATTGATTAAATGTATGTGTACTAAGCATGCTCATGGTGACCTTTTTTGTAACACTAGTAAAAATGTGTCATTTTAATTTACTCTTTCTAGCAACCTGATAACATTGTCTATGTGATGGATGCATCCATTGGACAGGCGTGTGAGGCCCAGGCAAAGGCCTTTAAAGATAAAGTAGATGTGGCTTCAGTAATAGTGACAAAACTTGACGGTCATGCAAAAGGAGGTGGTGCTCTCAGTGCGTGAGTATCAGTTGAAGCTTCGCTGTTGTGATTGTTGCTAAACACTTTGTTCTGTAAATCATTTGTTTTGTGTCTTGGGATCGCGCGCGCGCACGCGTGCGCGCGTGTGTGTGTGTGTGTATATTTATGAGTTTCTTACTTTTTTTTTGAAACATTCTAGTAATGGAACTGTTAGGATCCATAAAAGAGATTTAGGTAGAAACAGAATTTTGGAATCTCTTTGGTATAGTTCTAAGCAGTGAAAAGAAACTTGAGTTTTATACATTCTGTCTATTGTCTTTGAAAAATCTGCTGGATATTTTCTTTTTTGAGGTTATATTTTACTTTTTTTCTGTGTAGAGTTGCTGCCACAAAAAGTCCAATTATTTTCATTGGTACAGGGGAACATATAGATGACTTTGAACCTTTCAAAACACAACCTTTCATCAGCAAACTTCTTGGTAAGTACAGTATGGAACTACAGAGCAGCCTTTGAGATAGTATGGATCTTAGAACAAGTTAGGGCTTTAGTCCTGTCCTTACTAACTGGCTTAAGAAGGTCATTTCCTTCTGTGGTTTACCCTTCCAACTTCAATTTCACTTTTTTTAAGTGCTGGGGATCAAAACCAGGGCCTGGTGTGTGCTCCTGAGCCGTGTCTCTAGCCCTCTAACCTCTTACTTGCTGTGGTTAACATGGAAACATGCATAGTAGATGCAGAGTTTTGGAAGAGTTTGAGCACATAATACAGACATAAGTAGTTATTGTAATAGAAGTTGTAATGATAGTAAAACCTTTGTATGTCTGAAAGTGGCATAGTTAGGGCCCGGAATTAGGAGGCTAGCCCTGGGCAGTTGTCCCTGATTTATGTCTTTGCTGCCATTTAACATTCTTAGCTTTAGTTTTTTTCACATAACGTGCAGTAAGAGTACTTAACCAGCAATGCAAAACTATTAACATGTGTCAGTGTTTTTTGTATGATGAAAAGTGAGCATATTGTTAGCTGTTAACTTTTCTCTTTGGTGTTTTTTAGGTATGGGTGACATTGAAGGACTGATCGATAAAGTCAATGAGTTGAAACTGGATGATAATGAGGCACTTATAGAGAAGCTGAAGCATGGTATATTTGTAGCAGAAAAAGCATTTGATCGCACATGGTTTCTCTCTGTTTTGTTTTTCTTTCCTTTTTTGTGGTGCTGAGGATTGAACCCAGGGCTTTGTGCATGCTAGGCAAGTGCTTTCCTGCTAGTCTGCTTCCCAACCTGTTGGTGTTCTGAGTGTCTTCCTGTGTGGCTCAGGCCAGCTTTAGACTTCTGATCTCGTGCTTCTACTGGGTCATAGGCATGCACTGTCATCTTTTCCCTTGATTTTTCTTTTCTTTTTAAAAAATATCCAGGTGGTTGTGACACATGTCTTTAATTCCACTGCTTGGGAGCAGAGACAGGCAGATCTCCATGAGTTCAGGGCCAGCCTGGTCTACGACGTGAGTCCAGGACAGCCAGGTTGTTACATAGAGAAACCCTGTCTCCAAAAACAAAACACAAATAAAATGTATGTAGGGAGGGAGTAGCATATGTGTCACCACACTCATGTAGAGATCAGAGGGCAACTGTGTAGATGAAGTTTGTTCTCTTTCTCCCCCATTTATATAGGTTCCAGGGATTGAACTTGAGTCATTGGACTTGCAAGACAAGCACCTTTACCCACTGAACCATCTTCCCAGTCCACCTTTTTGATAAAGTTACTATTAATTTGTTGGAAATGATACTATAATTAGAGTCAATTTTAATAATTTTTAAAAGCTGGCCATAGTGGCATATGCCTTTAATCTCTTTGAGTTCAAGGCTAGCCTGGTCTATAAAGTGAGTTTCAGGCTTTCCAGGGTTACATGCTGAGCCTCTGTCTCAAAAAAAATCAAATACTTGTTTTAGATTATTTATATGCAAATCATTCTTGGGCACCTGATCAGCTACTGAATTACTGTTATGGTATGTTATTATTAAATTAGCTGAAAGTTAAAATAGAAGCTTTTATTTTGTTCTTGAAACAAAAATAGGTGGAAAGTCAGAATATACAGTGTCTTGCCTTCTGGGTTTGTCTTGAATATATTTTCTCTTGCTTCTGACTTTCAAGTACTGGGGTTACAGGATATACCATTCACACTTGGCCGTTTTTAGTGTTGTTGTTTTTTTTTTAATTAATTAAAAAAATTTTTTTACATGTACATTTATATTACTACACCTATAAAAAATAAATACAGCAAAAAGAACCACAGAACATTCAGGAATTACATCCATGTTACAGTCATAGTGTTTTGGCTGTTTGTACTTGGCAACCTTGAAGAAAACATTTTCCTATCTCAGTGAGTCTAAAATTCTGAACATAACTCAATATCTATCATATCTCATCTCTGTCAACTTAAAACATCTATCTAGACCTAAAAACATCTTAACCCCTAAACAAGTAGTCTTAATTGTGAAATTCAACTATTTGGTCTTCAACCCTATCAGAGACTTGAGAAGGAGTAAAACTAATTACTTGATTAAACAGGAAGTGTTGGTTAGCAGCTTCCAAATTTAATAATAATTAAAAAAAAAAGACAGACAGTTTGCTGCCTGAATAGTCACCCATAGCTCTCCAAAACGTTGGGGCATCATCTTCAGCCTTCTGGCCCAGTGTATCTGACAGACATATTTGTGAACCAGGAACTGTTGAGGACTTGCTGACCGTCTTGGCAGAGTTTGGCCATCGACTCTGCTTTCATCCAAATTTGCCAAGTTTTAGGCAGAATTCTGTCAGTGGTTGGAACGAGGACATTTTGCCCAGTGGCTGGTTTGTCATGTTTGAAGCCATCTCCATGAGGAGATTCGAGAGGAGGTCTTACAATAAATATAGCTCTAGCTGGCCTAGGACTCACTATGTAGATCAGGCTGGCCTCAGTTTGTGGCAGTTCTCTTACCTCTGAGTTCTGGGGTTACAGGATGCACCACCATGCCTGACCTATGGAGTATATATTTTTAACTTGCTCCCTCCCAATGATATGTGTATATAATAAACTGTATAAAAAGAATTTTTTTTCTGAGACAGGGTTTCTCTGTGTAGCCCTGATTGTCTTGGACTTGCTTTGTATACCAGGCTGGGCTCAAACTCACAGAGATCCTCTTGCCTCTGCCTCCCTGAGTGCTGGAATCAAAGGCGTGTGCCACCATACCCGACCATAAAAAGAAATGTAAAAGAATGAGATTAAGAACATATAGGCCCGGAGCTGGAGAGATGGCTCAGTGGTTAAGAGCACTGACTGCGCTTCCAGAGGTCCTGAGTTCAATTCCCAGCAACCACATGGTGGCTCACAACCATCTATAATGTGATCTGATGCATACTGTATACATAATAATAAATAAATCTTAAAAAAAAAAAAAAGAAAAGAACATATAGGCCCTTTCTTCATGTCATATGAGTGAAAGGCCACTTCTGTATCTGTGTTCAAGTCTTAGATTCTTCCATTAGGGAATTTCAGCTTTATCTATAAAAAGGTGATACTACTGCTGTGGTTGTGACTGTCACATAACAAGATACACAGAAATACCTAGCACATCATGAACACTTAACATGGTGATAGTGATCATCCTGGCTTTACTCAGGTCTTTTTTGTTTATTCCTGTGTTGTGTTTTATTCTGCTTTTTCCCCTCTTTCTTGCTCATTTTGCCAGGTACTCCTTTGTTTACTTCTCAAATATAACTTTTGTATTTATCTAATTTACAAATATTTCCTAGATTCCCTGAATTCTTTTCATTTGATCTGCTGTTGTTATTTTTAATAATTTATTTAATTTCATGTACATTGGTGTGAGGATGTCAAATTACCTAGAACTGGAATTATAGACAGTTACGAGCTACCATGTAGGTGCTGGAAATTGAACCCAGGGCCTTTGAAAGAGCAGCCAGTGCTCTTAACCATTGAGCCATCTCTCCAGCAACCGCCCCCCCCCCCTTTTTTTAAAGCGTGGATTCTATGTAGCCCAGTGTCTTTGTTCCTTTTTTATTGCCCTGAAGAGACCATGCTCAAGGCAACTTACAAAAAAAAAATATTTAATTGGGGGCTTACTTACAATTTCAGAGAGTGAGTCCATGATCACCATGGTGGGAAGCATGGCAGCATGCAAGCTGGCATGATACTGGAGCAGAAGCTGAGAGCTTCCATATGAATCACAGGCACAAAGCTTGGGCTTTTGGAACCTCAAAGCTCATTCCAGTGATATTTCTCCAACAAGGCCACACTTTCTAAGCATTCCTTAACAGCCCACCAGCTGGGAACCAGACGCTCAAATATATGGGCCTATGGTGACCGTTATCATTCAAGCCACCACATCAAGACTGTCCTGGAGCTTGGGATCCTTTTGCCTCAAGCCTCTGGAATGATGGAGTTATAGGTGTGTGCCGCTATGCCTGGCTGATCCGTCACACTAAAGTCCTCCAGCAGCTTCCCATTGTCCTTAAAGTGCATGTAAAAGATCCCGTTCTCTAGTTTCCATCTTCTACACAAGGCTTTGACACTGCTATGTTTAGCACTCCGCCAACCTGCTGACTTTGAGTTTCTCAAGTGTAAGTTGCTCACACCTTTCGCTAGTCCCTCTGTTATATATATCTTGTCTTTATCTTACCTGTGGACAAGTACTTAATTCATATATTGATCTCTTCTAACATGCCCTACCTGATTCCTAGATGTAGAGTAGAAGCCTCTGATGCACTTTCCTTTGTATTCTATAGTTAATTGTTGTCATTCATCATTCATTTGATGCTTACCTTTCCCGTTCGAAGGTAAGGTTCATAGCTGTGTTCATCTTTCATCTTCATAGTACCTTACTCAGTATCTGACACATAGGTCCATGGTAAATACAGTTTCAGTGTAGAGGAATTTTAATTCAGAATGTGGTTGCTCTGGCAAGAAATCACATCCAAAGACCTTTTTTTTAGGTCTGTGGAATATATAAATGCCTTTAACCCAGGAGATAGAGCCAAGTAGATCTGAGTTCAAGGTTAGCCCGGTACAGAGCAGGTTTCAAGTAAAGAAAAGCTTAGGTCTGTGTGGTGGGACACGCCTTTAATCCCTAACAATGAAGCTAAAGTTAATTTGTAGAAAGAAGCACGCGTGATCGAAAGAGATGTCTAATTGAGTGGCCGAAAAAGTAATAGATCAAAGATGATTTTACAGAATAGGGCACACCCAATTCTCTTGAGGAGAGAGGAAAGGGTAGCACTTAAGGGGCAATGCAAAGGTGGAGGAGGGCTTGGGAGAGAGAGAAAGAGGGAGAGGGGGCCATTTTACCAGGACAGTAATAGATGGGCTGCAGAGAGAGAACTCAGGTGAAAATGGAATGAACCAGAGAATGAGGAGCCAGAAGATTAGAACACATTGCTGAGTTAAATCCACCACCAGTGGCAGACATCTTTAATTCCAGCACTTGGGAGGCAGAGGCAGGCGGATCTTTGTGAGTTTGAGGCCAGCCTGGTCTACAAAGCCAATCCAGGTCAGCCAGGGCTACACAGAGAAACCCTGTCTCAAAAAACCAAGCAAAAACAACACACACACATTGCTGAGTTAGTTTGAAGCCAAGCACAACAATTCAGAGGCCAAGAGAGAAGCCAGATTGATAGCTGGGAGAGGAGTTTGAGCCAGAACAGCTGAGTTGAAGCAGCTGGCCCAGAGCTCAGTAAGAACAAGTAAGGGTGAGCTTATTAAGCGGTAAGACTCAGGCGGAAAACGTTCTAGGCCTATGTTAGATTGTGTGGAGGCTAGAAGCTTCCAGAACTAGGCCTAAGTTAGCAAAAGGAAGCAGTAAACCTCCCAGATAACAACTGAAACAGGCAAATAAAAGTTCCTTTTACAATTCAGTGGCTAAATTTACCCTTCATTGCCTGACTTCTCTGCCTTCTGTCATTTTTGTTGTCTTTTGAGAACAGGGTTTCACAATATAGTAGGCTGGGCTCAGATCCCCCTGCCTCTGCCTTAGAAGTTATGGGATTAAAAGCGTGTACCAGGCCAGGCTCTTCTGTCTTGAAGCAGTCCCCTAGTTTTTCTTCTCTGACTACATAGTCTGCCTACTGACTTCAATTCCTTGCATCTCTGAGGCATTTTTTGTTTTTTATTCCTAATATTCTGCTCATTCTGAGCTCACTAAACTCTGCCTACTTTCCAAATATAATCATTGTTCTCTTGTTCTCCAGTTAACATTTAACAGCGTTGCCTGATTTTTTTAAAAGTTTTATTTGATTCTATTGCATGGATTTTCTGTTTGTTCAGTGATCACTTATTTTATTTTATAAAAAAATTTTCAAGTATGTGTGTATGAATGTGTGTATGCCCACATATGTCATGTCATGCATATAACTTGCAGGACTCTCTTCTCTCATCATTATGTGGGCTTTGGGGATTAAATTCAGCTCCTTAAGTTTGGTGACAAACACCTTTACCCACCAAGCCACACTTCTTTATGAGTGGCCAAAGTGGATGCTAGAAGCTGAACACTAATCCTTATTGCAGAACAGCAAACTCTCTTAGTCACTGAACTCTCCAGCCCAGGGTATTTTCCAAATTCTGTGGTGTGTCCATTTTCCCCCAATCAGTTTATTTCATACACCATGATTTCTCCCTGAACTTATTATTATTTTTCTCATTATCATTACTATTGTGTGTGTGTGATGTGTGTGTGAGTGAGCATGATATGGCATCTATATATAGAGAGATCAGAGGACAACTGAAATCAGTTCTCTCATTTCACCTTTTGTGGTTCCCAAGGATTGAACTCAGGTTATCAGGTTGCATGGCAGGAACCTCTATCCACTGAGCCATCTGAGCAGCACCACATAATTTGGTTTTGTTTTAGAGATAGAATCTTCCTTTTTAGCCCTGGATGGCTACAAACTTGAATCTTACCTTCTCAGCAGGGTGTGGTGGTGCATGCTTGTAATCCCAGCACTTGGGAGGCAGAGGCAGGTGGATCTCTGTGAGTTTGAGGCCAGCCTGGTCTATAAAGTGAGTCTAAGACAGTCAAGGCTACACAGAGAGATCTTGTCTCAAAAACTAACAACAACAAAAAGAATCTTATCTTTCAGCTCCTGAATATAGCTATTACAGATGTGAGCCACTATGCCCATTAACATAATGTTTTTATAATCATCAATGAAGTTATGTGTAACTGTAATTTTTTCAGATAGAAACCAGCCTATAGACCTGGTTGTCCTCAAATTCACAGGATCCAGCTGCTTCTGCTGGGATTAAAGGCATGCTTCATCACTCCTGGCATTATTTGAGTACTGTTTCATCCTGAGTCTGTCCATTTTCCTAATCATGGGTAGCTAAATTACTAGCACATTACAGAGCTTATAAATCATTTTTGTTCTTTTATATTTTTCCATATGTGTAGGAATTTTGTTTATTCTATATTCTCTTTAGCTTTTGCTATGTCTAAGCTTTTTAATTGTAGCCATTTTGTTAGGTGTAGTATGTCTGCCTTGCTTTTAAGTTTCTGTGTGCTTGCATATATCTATCTAATGTGCTGGAGTAGTAGTAGGCTTCTCTTAGAGCCTGACCATGTGCCTCCTAATCCTTACAGCATTCATCTTGTCTTCCACACAGTAATGTGCAGTGAATATTTGTTGATTGGATAGTATGCTTCAAGATGAATTCATGTTTAAGGAAAATAGTTTTATTGAATGGAAATGTACATTTTCTACTATATCTGAATTATTTGTGTTGTATTTCAGGTCAGTTTACACTGCGAGACATGTATGAACAGTTTCAGAATATCATGAAAATGGGCCCATTCAGTCAGATCTTGGTTAGTTACCCCTAAATGTTTCTAAAGTTTCCTTATATATTTTTGTGTTCATCTTATTTTTACAAAGACAGCAATTTTAATGCACTGCAAAGCAGCAGGCATGGCTATAACATAAGAGCCACCTGCCATAATAGGGTCAACCAATTTTGTAAAATAGTGGGTTTTGCTACGATGTTTTCATGAGTTTACATAATATGTGTTTTGTTTTTGGTGTTTTGAGACAGGGTTTATTTGTGTTCTGTGTAGCCCTGGCTGTCCTGGACTCAATTTGTGACCAGGCTGGCCTCAAACTCACAGAGATCTGCCTGCCTCTGCCTCCCTGAGAGCTGGGATTACACATGCACACCGCCACTGCCCAGCCTTTTTTTGTATTCTTAAGATTGGTTTTTCTCTGCATAGCCCTGGCTATCTTGGACTCACTTTTGTAGACTAGGCTGGCCTTGAACTAGCAGAGATCTGCCTGCCTCTGCCTCCCTGAGTAATTTCTAAGAACAGATATATTTGGACTAATCATTTGAGTAAAATGGATCTTTTAAGAATTAGTTTCAAAGCTAATATTTAAATATTGACATTTTGAGCAATATTAAATCATTGATGACTATGCTTAAATCTGTTTTAGGGGATGATTCCAGGTTTTGGAACAGATTTTATGAGCAAAGGAAATGAGCAGGAGTCAATGGCAAGGCTAAAGAAACTGATGACCATCATGGATAGTATGAATGATCAAGGTAAGAGATAGATGGCTTGACTGAGGAGTGTCATTCTGAATAGCAGCAAGTTTGAGTTTAATTATTTTCTTGTTGGCAAAATGGAGGAAACTTAGACCAAAAGGTTCTCTTAGATTTGAAGTAACTTGTAAGCTCTGACTTAAGGGCTGTGGTCATTGGGCTTATTTGTCACTGAGAGAAATGTGAAGTGTAACACTTTTTCAAATGAATTCTGAAGAATGAATTGTACATTTTCATTATGTTGATAGAAATAAATGAGAAAAGTTACAGTCAATTTTGAGAGACTCTGGGGCTTAAAAGAATTAACTGTTGGCTAGGTGTAGGGGTTCACTCCTTTTTTGGTTTCCTTTGGTTTTAGTCTTTTGTTTTTTGAAACAAGGTTTCTCTATGTAGCCTTGGCTGTCCTAGACTTGATTTGTAGACTAAGCTGGCCTTGAACTCACAAAAATCTGCGTGCCTCTGCCTCCCCAAGTGCAGGGGCTGCAGGTGTATGCCACTGTACTCACCTGAGCTTTACTCCTTTAATCCAGGCATTGGAGAGGGAAAGGCAGGTAGATCTCTTTGATGCCAACCTGGCCTAGATAGCAAGTTCCAGGCTAGTCAGAGGTACATAGTGAGGTCGTATCTACATAATCAGGGGCTGGAGGAATGGCTCAGTGGTTAAGAGCACACAGATGGTGGCTCACAACCATCTATATAACTGTAGTCTCATGGGATCCAATACCCTCTTCTGATACTACAAATGTATATGCAGACAACACACTTGTATATATAAAGCACATAAATAAATAAATCTAAATTTGCTTATTATTTATAATCAAATAAATTCAATTTTTTATTGTCTCTTCAATACTTAGTCTTCCAGTGTACCTTTCAGGTCTATAAGGGGAAAATAATTAAACCAATATTATAGACTTCTTTTACTCTGTCATCCTGTTTTATCACATCCTCTGGTTTTATTTAGTCCTTAGTCCAATTAGCTTGTTTTTGTTTTTGTTTTTGTTTTTCGAGGCAGGATTTCTCTGTGTAGCCTTGGCTGTCTTGGACTCCCTTTGTAGACCAGGCTGTCCTGGAACTCACATTTATCTGCCTGGCTCTGCCATTAGCATTCTTAATGCTAAATTTAGGATCTTGTTTTTTGTTTTTTGTTTTTTTTTAATATATATCTATGTTTTAACCTAGGAGTATGCTAGCATATTTTACCTTTTTAAGGTCTTCTACTTTATTACTTGTTCAGTTTGCCTTCTACACTCAGTTGAGAGACAATGAAAATTCTTTGACCTTTGGCTCACTTAGTTATACAATTATGAGAAATAGACCTCCTAACTCTCTTCATAGTGAGTCAGCTGGGGCTACACAGAGAAACCCTGTCTCAAAAAAAAAAAAAAAAGGAAAGAAAGAAAAGAAATTGGTAATACTAATTTTCAAAATTGATCAAAATGGAAAAAGCGTAGACACTGGGTATGGTAGCACCCACCTGTAATCCTAGGACTGAGGCAGGAATACCATGAGTGAGCTTGAGGCTAGCCTGGGCTGTGTAGCAAATACAAGGCTAAGCAACAGCTGCGTAGCAACACTTGGTTTCACAGAAACTAAGAAATAAACAGTCTAAAAAAGGAAAACATCAAGAATAGCCCAAACATCTTGAAAATTTTAGATTAAAGCATCCTTTTTCACTCAGTCACTGAGATATTCTACACTGCTGTCTTCTAGGAAGCTTTTCACTGTACTTCATTCCTGCATCTGTAACTGAGGGTTTGTGTCTGTGTAGGAAGACAGGTGACCCTGGTCTTGCTGCACTGCTCTTTGTTGCCGTTCTACAGAAATCAGTGTTTATATGGATTTGTTCTGCTTCTAGACTCTGAGTTTCCTACGTCATACATTTGTTCTGTAGGTTTTGTTGTTTTGTTTTTTACTATGTAACCCTAGCTGGCTTGTAACTTGTTATGCAGACCAAACTAGCTTCAAACTCAAAAAAGATCTCCTGCCTCCTGAGTGCTAAGATTAAAGTCTTTACCATCACACACCTGGCTTCATTCTATACTTTTGTACTAAATCTAGGAATTGTGCAGTCTTGTGTTCCTTGTGTGTGAGTGTCAGGCTGCTTTATGTTAGCCAGTTACTAGAGTTATTAAAACTGAGCCCACTTACGTTTTTATAACAGAAACTGATTTTTCTAAATTATAATTTTATGTATATTGGTGTTTTGCCAGCGTGCATGTCTGCACAGTGTGTGTGCTGTGCCTGGGGAGGTCAGAAGGCATTGTCAGATTTCTTGAAACTGGAGTTATGCCATGTGCCACCACTGCCCAGATCCCCTCAACTTCCATTAAAAAAAAATTACGTACTTCCTAGCAAGGGGTAGAGGGACTTGGTATACAATGTGAAGGTCAGAGGACAACTTGGGGAGGTTGGTTCTCTCCTGCTTGCATATGAATTTTAAGGACTGGACTCAGGTTATCAGGCTTGGCAACAAGCACCTGAGCCATCTAGACTGCTTAATAAGGGATGTTAGGAATGTTATAAAGAGAATATTGGGCTAGGCCATATCATATTCCTATAATCCTGCCGCTCAAGAAGCCAAGACTGGCAGATCACAAGCTTGAGGCCAACCTGGGATACAATGAAAAAGAAAGAGAGGTATTTTCTGTTGTGTGTATATTCTGATTTTGCTTATTTTGCCTTGTTCTGTTTGTTTGAGGCAGTCACATTATAGAATCCCCCCCCACCCTTTTGTTTTTGTTTTTGTTTTTGTTTTTGGAAACAGGGTTTACAGTGTAGCCCAGACTGGCCTAGAACTTGTGATCCTTTTGCCTCAACTTTCTGAATGTGCGTCCACCTAATTCCTTACATTGTGTACAAGTAAAGGCAGAAGAGCTTCACTTTATATTCCAAATGATCGAAAAGCTGGAGGGGACTTCTGAGAACACAAGAAGCATTAGAATATTACCAGGTGTAATTTCTCCATTATAGGAAATGCAAGAATTTCCCCACTAGAGTCTTCTGTTTTCTACTTGCTTACAGGGTCTAAGTTTGTGAAGTAGAAGTTAGCAGTTATTTAGGGTAGAATGAAGGTGAGTGCTTCTGTTGTGTGTTTGAAATGTGCCATATTCTTGTGATATGTAGAGGACATAGAAAGAATGGACATGTAGAACACAGAGTGAGAGAGTTGCAGAAATCCTCAGGCTTTTTCTTTTCCCTCCTGTTAAAGCCAGGTAGCCAGGTCTTACTATGTAGCCCTAGTTGGCCTTCACACTGTGCCACTGTGCCTGTTTGTTCTCAGACTGTTCTGTTTAAATCATAGATAAAATACACATATGTTTGCTTTATTCTTTTTTTTTTTTTAAGATTTTATTTATTATTATGTAAACAGCGCTCTGCCTGCATGTTACCAGCAGACCAGAAGAGGGCGTGAGATCACATTACAGATGGTTGTGAACCACCATGTGGTTGCTGGAAATTGAACTCAGGACCTCTGGAAGAGCAGACAGTGCTCTTAACCTCTGAGCCATCTCTTCAGCCCGCTTTATTCTTTTTATCTGAGTGCTACAAATATTTTAAAGATATTTCTACTTGAAAAATTAAATTAGAAGCAAACATAACAAACGGTAACATTTATTAGATGTTTTGTGGTTTGAACATTTATATGTCTTGTTCTGTATACATTTTATAATATACAGACAGAAAATGAAATATTATCTCTGTAAAAAGAAAAAAGCTGGGGAGATGGCTCATGGAGTGAGAACACTTGCTGTGAAGAATTTCAAATTCTCAGAGTCCATATGCAGAAACCAGGCATGGGTGTACAGTCCTCTAACCCTTCTGCTGATGAGTGGAGACAGGCAGATCCTAGGAGCTTGTTGGCCAGCCAGCCTACTTAAAACGTCAGGCTTCAGGTTCACTGAGAGACCCTATGCCAAACAGAGAAATTTGGAGAGTACACATCTGTACACACATGTACATCATCTCCCCCCATTCCCACCCTCAATATCTGAGGTTGATAGAGCTCAGTTGGTAGAGTGCTTACCTAATACACAGGAATCCTTCTGTTAGGACCCATTAAACAGGTGTGGTACCAAACACCTGTAATCTCAGCACTCAAGAAACAGAAGCAGGGTGATCAGAAGTTCAGAGTCATCCTCAGCTACATAGAGAATTTGACCCTGCCCTAAAATAAAAATAAATAATGTATCTTTAAAACCCTCTGAGGTTTGGTTTTGTTGTTTTTGTGTGGGTTTTTTGTTCTTTTTTAGGGTTTTTTTTTTTTTTTTTTTTTTTTTTTTTTGGTGGGGGGTTGGTTTTTCGAGACAGGGTTTCTCTATGTAGCCTTGGCTGTCCTGGACTCACTTGTAGGCCAGGCTGGCCTCGAACTTACAGAGATCAGCCTGCCTCTGCCTCCAGAGTGCTGGGATTAAAGGCGTGCGCCACCATGCCCTGCCTCTCTTAAGTTTTATATTGCTCATTTGAATTTCCTCTGTGAGTCACTTCTTCTTTGTTCAGTCTCAAGTTTTGTCTCAAGTTTTTCATTTGACTTTATTTTCTGATAAATACATTTTCATTTTTAGCACTGGAGGTGTAACTCAGAGGCAGAGTACTTGATGAATGATAATTTTATGTAATGAGATTGTCTTTGTCTGCAGAACTGGACAGTACAGATGGTGCCAAGGTTTTTAGTAAGCAACCAGGCAGAATCCAAAGAGTTGCCCGAGGGTCAGGTGTGTCAACAAGAGATGTCCAAGAACTTCTGACACAGTACACCAAGTTTGCACAGATGGTAAAAAAGATGGGAGGCATCAAAGGACTTTTCAAAGGTAAGGGGGGAAAGCAATTTATCACTTAAAAAAACAAAGTTAAAGCCAAGTAGTCTCATACTGGAAAACTCGCTACTGGATTTCACGTTGTAGGGGTTGGGCCTTAGCTCCATGGAAGGGCCTGAAAGTGTGTGACCATTAACCTAGAAACTATATTAGAAAATGTACTTAGTATCTACTGTATTTCTCATTAAAGAGGACAAAACTCATTCCATAGTAATACCTAGAAGCTGACCCTAATATACAAGCAGACAAGTCTGTCATATATTACATCTCAACTACTGTTTCCCCTCCCCTCCCCTCTCTCCCCCTGCCTCCTCTTTCCCCTGGATCCAGCTCCCCTTCTCCACCTCTCAGAAAAGAGTAGGCGTTCCCAGGACATCAACCCTAACAAGCTACAATAAGACCAGGCTCATATTGTAACATCAAGGCTGAACAAGGCAATCCAGTAGGAGGAAAGGGGTACTAAAGGCAGGCAAAAGAGTCAGAGTCAGCCCTTGTTCCCACAAGAACACCAAGCTGCACAACCATAACATAGATGCAGAGGACTTAGGTCACACTCACACAGCTTTCTGATCTCTGTGAGCCCACTTGAGTCCCAGTTAGTTGACTCTGTGGGCTGCATTCTTGTGTCCATGATCCCTCTGGCTTCTCCAATACTTCCTCCCCCTCTTCCACAGACTTCCTTAAGCTCCACCTGATATTTGGCTGTGAAGCTCTGCAACTGTTGCTGGATGAAGTCTTTCTGATGGCAATTAATTATGCATTAAATTATTTTACTTTTTTTTCCTTTTTTATTATAAGTTTAACCTCCCTGTTTTTTTGTTTATTTATTTATTATTATACATACAGTGTTCTGCCTGCATGTGTACCTGCAGGCCAGAAGAGGGCATCAGGTCACATTATAGATGGTTGTGAGCCACCTTGTGATTACTGAGAATTGAACTCAGGACCTCTGGAAAAGTAGTCAGTGTTCTTAATCTCTGAGCCATCTCTCCAACCCTGAGACAGGGTTTCTCTGTGTAGCCTTGGCTGTCCTGGACTTTCTTTGTGTACCAGGCTGGCCTTGAACTCACAGAGATCTGCCTGCCTCTGCCTTCCAAGTGCTGGGATTACAGGTGAACACCACTACCCCGAATTGAACTATTATTTTTTAGTAAAGTAACTTTTGTTAAAAACTACATAGATGTCCATTTCAATACCACTTGATTATTGAAGGTCTTGTGTTTTCCTGGGATAGTTGAGGTGATTGATGTTTCTTTCCTGAGTCAGGGATATACCCAGGACAACCCAGGAGCACCACATGCCCATGTGGTCCCATTTGGTCTTTTGGAGTTCTCTGAGCACACACATGCACAGACAAAACTGTCTCACTGTGTCATTTGGTTCTTTATATGTGGTGGTCCTTCCAGCTTTCCTACCTCATCATAGGCCATAGCAGGGTCTACCTAGATTTGTTGGTTGCAGTATAGTGTGCCCCTTGGGCCCCTGGGGAAGAGGAGGGAGCATCTCTGTGTCTGCTTCCTATTTCTGTTAAGCGGTTGCTGTTGTATCTGTTAGTATCCACTCAGTGCAATTCTGCTTATAGTGGTTCATCACACTTAAAACTAAAAATTTCTAGGGGGAAAATCATAGTTTTAAGAAAACACTTCTGGCCTTTAATCTCAGTACTTGGGAGGCAGAGGCCTGTGAATCCCTGTGAGTTCGAGGCCAGCCTGGTCTATATAGTGAGTCCAGGACAGCCAGGGATACACACAGAAAACCCTGTCTCAAAAAACCAAAAAAAGAAAAGAAAAGAAAAAAGAAAGAAAGAAAGAAAGAAAACACTCTCCTAGGGGCTGGTTCAGTAGTTAAGAGCACTGTCTGCTCTTCTAAAAGTCCTGTGTTCAATTCCCAGCAACTACATGGTGGCTGACAACCATCTATACTGAGATCTGGTGCCCTCTTCTGGCGTGTAGGCACACGTGCAGGTGTGGTGTCACATGACTTAAGTCCCAGCACTTGGAGGCAGAAGCAGATGGATCGCTGTGATTTCACGGCCAGCCTGGTCTACAAAGTGAGTCCAGGGCAGCCAAGGCTACACAGAGAAACTCTATCTTAAAAAACAAAACAAAACAAACAAAAATAAAAGAAAGAAAAACACTTCTAGGAGCTTGAGAGATGGTAAAGAGCACTGCAACCAGTGCTCTTCTAGAAGTCCTGAATTCAATTCCCAGCAAACACATGGTGACTCATTACCATCTATAATGAGATCTTGTATCCCCTTCTGGTATGCAGGCAGAGCACTGTATACATAATAAATAAATAAATCTTAAAAAAGAAAGAAAACACTTCTAGCTGGGCGTGGTGGCGCATGCCTTTGATCCATTACTCAGGAAGCTATCTATGATAGGCAAAGCAATGCTTTATATAGATTTTGTGGTTTTCCTCGAAGAAAAAAGTAATTGAGAAAAAGATTAGTAAACTATATGATATTCTACAGCACATACACTAATTAAAATTTTTTTGTTTTATCAGGTGGTGATATGTCTAAGAATGTGAGTCAGTCACAGATGGCAAAATTGAATCAACAAATGGCCAAAATGATGGATCCACGAGTTCTCCATCACATGGGTAAATATAAAGTTCTTGATCACCTGTAAGGTTTGTAATTTAATGGTAAGCCTTCTGTAGTGATACAGGAAAAGCTGTTTAAAAGATAAGTTTGAACGGAGATGACTATCAGAATCTTAACTGACTACTTAATCATTTTTGATAAGGAGTTTTTGAACAATTTATGAAAAATTTGCGGTGCATGCACATGTGCGCATGTCTGTGTCTGTATGTTTCTGGTGTGTGTGTGTGCGCGCGCGCGCGTGCTCTCATGCTACATTGCTGTCATGGAGATCAAAGAACAAAGTCCAAACTGAGCCCTTGCCTTCTGCCTTGCTGAAGCAATGTCTCAGACTGTTTTTTAGCTGCTGCTCCCTGTGGTCCTGGCTAGCTGGCCCACAGCCTTCTCTTGCTGACTGTTGAGATCACGGATGCATACTGCTGCATGTAGCTTTCTACATGGGTTCTGGGAATTAAGTGTCGGTCATCAGGCTTGAGCAGCTAGTACTTGAACTCACTGAACCATCTCCCTAGCTTGTAAATAAGCTGAGCTTTTATTTTGCCCTCTGGGATGTGTGTGTGTGTGTGTGTGTGTGTATGTGTTTATTTTGTCCTCTGGGGTGTATGTGTGTGTAATGTGTGTGTATGTGTGTGTGTGTGTCTATTTTGTTCTCTGGGGTGTGTGTGTGTGTGTGTGTGTGTGTGTGTGTGTGTGTGTATGTGTATGTGTGTGTGTGTTAGTACGTGTATTTATTTTGTCCTCTGGGGTGGGTGTCTGTGTGTGTGTGTGTCTGTGTGTGTGGCATCAGGTTTCTTCTTCTGTTGCTCTCCATCTTTTCAAAGATAGAGTCTCTGACTAAACTAACATGGAGCTTGCTGTTTTAGCCAGGCTGGCGGCTGGCCGGCCACCAAGCTCCAAGGATTCACGCATCTCTGCTCTCGTCCCCACCTCCCATGGTTGGGATTACAGAAGTCCTGGCCACCGAGCCCAGCCTTAGTGTAGGCGCTGGGGTCCAGATTCAGCTCCTCATGCTGCTGCAGCACATAAGCACTCCCTAAGGAGCCAGCTACAAACCCAGATCTTTCTAGTTTTTAAATTTTATTTTATTTATTTACTTGAGGATTTGAGGAGGTGTTTGAGACAGAATCTCACTATGTAGCACTGGCTGTTCTCCCTGGTCTGCAGGCCAGGTTGCCTTCACCTCAGAGATACCCACCTGCTTTTGCCTCCCAAATGCTGGCCTCCATGTCCAGCCCATGAAGTGTGACTTTGGGGGGAAACCATTTTATCATCTTTGCTTTGAGACAGGATTTTAGGTAGTCCAGGCTGGCCTAATCTTGCTCTATAGTTGAGTTTGATCTGGAGCTTCTGATTTACTACCTCTGTCTCCCCAGTGCTGGATTACAGATTTTGAGTGCTAGGGGTTGAGCCTGTGTATGCATATTGGGTATACATTAGGGCATGTGCATTAGGCAGACACTCTACCAGTTAAGCTACATCCCAGCACTAATCTTCTGTCCTTAATGCTTTTCCACTGACATTTTCCCTATTTTATATTTGGGTATTTTATTTATAGAATTTTTGAAATCACACAAAATTTTGAACTCCAGTTCCATTTATACTGTGTAATCTTTGAAAAGTCCCTCAAACTTTCTAAGCTTCACTTTACTTTTCTATAACAATTGTAGGTAATATTCCTGAAGGGATTGTGACAAATTAATCATCTAATATATGTGAAGCATTTAGTATAGTTCTGGATTTATAGGAAATGCTTAGCTTATGGTGAATTTTTTTTTCTCCTTAAGTCCTTTGAAACACAGCGCCCACCCTAGTTGGGATAGAGAAAATGTTCTGTTTGGACTACTTGATTGTGGATAAAAACTATTCTGACATCTTTTTGTTTTTCTTTATTCCTCATGGTAACTTCATGAAGTACATTTTTCATTTTTTTAGATAAAAATAAAGCAAATAATACATATTTTAATTTGTTATAGACTACTGTCTAAAGTACTGTCAAAACACTATTTTTAGAAGTTAAAGTACTTCCTGGTAGAGGCAGAGACAGGTGGATTGCTATGAGTATGAGGCCACCCTAGTCTACAAAGCAAGTCCAGGACACCCAGGGCTACACAGAGAAACCCTGTATTAATAAACAAACAAACAAACAAACAAACAAACAAACAAAAGTACTTGTTAGGCAAAAGTAGTAATAACCATTTCAGAATTCGCTTGGTCATGACCTGTTATATTCCTCTTTTCCTCTAGGTGGCATGGCAGGACTTCAGTCAATGATGAGGCAGTTTCAACAAGGTGCTGCTGGCAACATGAAAGGCATGATGGGATTCAATAACATGTAGAGAAGCTGCCTTAATACAAACTTACATGGTTGATTATGTTATCTGCTGAGACCTCAGAGTTTCCCTCCCTTTTGCAAATGGGGAAGAAGAATTTTCTTGCCTCTCTTGCCCTTTTTCTTTTGTCTCACCTTTTCCTTGTCTTCCTTCTGATGTTTGGGAGGAGTGCCTGGTTTTTTGCGGAAGTCATCATTTCTGCTTTAAATCTGTTAGTTTTCACTGTTATAACACTTAAGTTAAACAAATCATGATGTAAAATTTAGTAAAGGTTTTTAACTGTCTCAAAAGGCCAAGCATTACATTTATAAACAGTCACGATCAGTAAATTACATGATATTGAAGAAAAGTGCTGCAAAATAAACTTCAAGTGATAAGTTCAAGGGTTGTTAACTTTTTTATGGTTTAACATTGTCAGTGTACCACCCTGAAAGCCAGCAGGTACATTTAAAGGGAGATAAGGTAGAATAATTTAATCATAAGTGTTAAGAAATACTATTTATTTTAGAATAAAATAACTTTATTACAAAAAAAAACCCTTCAGCTTTGCCATTTAAATTGAAATCAAGGATTTGGTTACAGTTCAAAGTATATTATGTTTTGTATCAAATTTAAATTTTTTACATGTTTCTGGAATCTCATCCTTGATTGTTTTTAAAGTCATTTTTTAAATATTTCTTACTATTGAAAGATGATATGTTTTGATAATAGATAATACATAAATTTGCTAACAGGAAAATAATATCAAATTATTAGGCTACAGTATTATGTATTAAAAATATTAAGGGCATGACAAAGTTGGTTGGGTTACTGGTAACTATTGCTGTGTGTGTCTATGTACTTGTGCCATAGCACATGTGTGGAGGAGATCAGAGAACTGCTTTTTTTTTTTTTTTTTTTTTGAGATAGGGTCTCACTAAGTAGCTCTGGCTGTCCTGGAACTCACTCTGTATATCAGGCTGGCCTCAAACTCAAGAGTTCCACCTGCCTCTGCCTCCTAAGTGCTAGGATTAAAGGCATGAGTCACCATGTGGGTCCAGGGATTAGACTCACTCAGTCACACTGGCACCAAATGCCTTTACCCACAGAACCATGTTATTGGGCATAGTTCTTTAAAAAGGAAATCTCTGTGTGTGTGCGTGCATGCGTGTGTGTGTGTGTGTGTGTGTGTGTCCCCGTCCTTGCACATGACAGGGTACACGTTGGAAGTCAAGACAGTTTCAGGTGCTAGTCCTTGCCTTCTACAGTGTTTAAAACAGGGTCTCCTGTTCGCTTCTGTATAGCCAGGCTAGCTGCTAGCTGGCCACCAAGTGTCTTTGGTTCTCTTGTTTTAATCTCACATCTTGCTGTAGAAGCACTGGGACTACATTGCTACCATGCCTACCTTTTGTTGGTTTGGGGAGAAAGGCTCAGGCTGGTCTGGAACTCATGGCAAATCTCCTGCTTTGGTCTCCTTAATGCAGGAATCATAGTAAATTCGCTATTTGGAAAGTATTCTCATGGTGGAGTTCAGCTGAGCATGGCAGTGTTTAGCTGATCCCAGCACTTAGGAGGCTGAGGAAGCCTAAGTTATGTAAACCCTGTCTCAAAAACAAAAATAGAACAAAAAGAATGCAGCTGATGCCGGGCATGGTGGCGCACGCCTTTAATCCCAGCACTCGGGAGGCAGAGGCAGGCGGATCGATGTGAGTTCAAGGCCAGCCTGGTCTACAAAGTGAGTCCAGGATGGCCAAGGCTACACAGAGAAACCCTGTCTCGAAAAAAAAGAATGCAGCTGACTTTTTTGGTTTGCTTAGGTACAGATGTTATAGCTAATAATTGTTTAGTACAGGACAAGGATTTCCCTACTGGGTATTGTATGTATCTATGGAAATTTTACGTATTTTGTGTTCTGCAAAAGCATAGCAAGGTATAGCTATAGAAATCTGAAACTAGAGAAAATGTTAAATTAAACTGCACACTACCATTCCTGGGTATGCTTGTTAGTGATTTCTGCTTTCTGGGTATTTTGTTTTGACTAAATAAAGGTAAAATGAGATGAACTTTTGGCCATTACATCGTGAATGCCTTCTGTATGGGTTTTGGTATTTTTGTGTCTGATTTGAACTTTATTTTTCAGAAACTAAACAGTGGCAAAAGGACAGTTAAAGATCAAGATACCTTTGGTTCAATGTATTAGTAAGGGTTCTCCAGAGTCACAGAACTTATGGAATGACACACGTGTGTGTGTGTGTGTGTGTGTGTGTGTGTGTGTGTGTGTGTGTGTGTGTGTACACAAAGAACTTACTGGAATGGCTTACAGGTTACAGTCCAGCTAATCCAATAATGGCTAGCTGTGAACAGGAAGTTGTTGCTTAGTCCTACAAGGCTGGATGTCTCAGCTGGTTCTCTACATATGTTGGAATCCCAAATAAGTAGGCTCCAATGCCAGTGAAGGAATGGCTCTGTTAGCAAGGCAAAGGGCAAGCAGGCAAAGAACAAAAGCTTTCTTCTTCCACATCCTTATATAAACTTAGAAAGTATAACCCGTAATTAAAGGTATGTTTTCCTGCCTCAAGATTTGGACTAAAGGCGTGTGTCTTCCCACCTCAAGATCTGAATTAAAGGCAGGTATCTTCTACCTCAAAGGTCTGGACTACATATGAATTCACCTATTTCTAATCAAGCAGAAAATCTTAGTTCTTAAGCTTTTGAGGATCTGACATTTTCCCAACTTCTGTAACTAGATACATCAAATATTGCATAGCATTGAATTGTTAAATTTTATTATAAAGTTACTTAAACATACGCAAACATAAAACAGCCTAGCTGCCTTAAACTAGAGTGCTTACATAGCTTTAAAACAAAAACAAAGCAGGCCAGGCGTGGTGGCACACGCCTTTAATCCCAGTACTCGGGAGGCAGAGGCAGGCAGATCACTGCATTCAAGGCCAGCCTGGTCTACAAAGCGAGTCCAGGACAGCAAAGGCTAAACAGAGAAACCCTGTCTCAAAAAAACAAAGCTAGAAATTAAGGAGCAACACACTAAGCTAAGAAGGGTAGAGAAATCTTTTTTTTTTTTTTTTTTTTTTTTTTTTTTTGGAGATTATAATGAACTCTATCATTTCCCCTGTCTCTTTCCTCTCTTCAAACCGTCCCAGGTGCCCACCCCTTGATCCCTCTCATCATGGACTCTTTTTGTTTGTTTGGTTTTGGTTTTTCAAGACAGGGTTTCTCTGTGTAATAGCCCTGGCTGTCACATACATGTATATGTATGTTACACATATATACATACACAGTGTCACAGCAAAGTCCCTCATCCTCTGGCTCTTGCCATCTTCCTGCCCCTCTTTTGAAATAGTCATTGAGCTTTATGCACTGGAGTGTTTTGTAGAAGTATCCATCAGGACCAGATTCCACAACTCTGCATTTTGATTGATTTTTGTTTCTGTAATGGTCTTTATCTGTTGCGAGGAGACATTTTTTTGATGAGGGGTGAGGACGATGATTTGTGTGGGTACAAGGACAAATGTCTAGAATGTAGTTAGGAGTTGTGCTGGGTTAGTAAAATGGCAGTTGTGGATTCTCTTCCAAGATGGATGAATTCACTAACCCCTGGGGAGTTGGCTAGGTTTCCAGGATCAGGCATAATTTCCAGTCTAGTTAGAGAGCTCTTGCTACCCCCCAAGGTACATGTGCCACATGCATGTTCCATGGTGGAGAAAAGGCATGATGAGCAGAACAGCTGAGAGTTCATATTTGGGTCTGCAAGTAGGAGGTGGGAGAGTCACAACAGTCTCACACACTGGGACCGAGAGTTCAAGTATATGAGCCTCTGGTGTCATTCTCATTTAAACCATCATAGAACCAAACCCAGTTAGGTCTTCTGGAAGAGCAGCTAATGTCCTTAACCACAGCCCTTCTTCACCTCCCAAATTCATTTTCTGAAAATTTTGCTTTAAATTTCAGTTACAATGTTTTGAACATTATAGTAGTGTCATCGTAATGTCCTCTGCTTTTGGACTGAAAATTATTGGGATGATTCATTAGCATCTCAGCTGCTAAGAGATTAGCTTGAACTTTACCTCTGAATGAGTTGTCTAGCTTGTGGCATGTTGTAGTAGTTAGGTGATGTGTGTTAATTGTTCTGTGCAGTTTCTCCCAACATTTTGCAAGAAGGACATTTACCTGCCCTCACTGTTGAGTCCTTGCTCATCAATAGTGTTGGGCTAACTCCCTGCACTGACATTGTCTGAAGCAGGATTTTGATATCCAGGTAATTTTATGCTTTTAGAGTAAAACTGCACCTTTGTGAGGTAGTATAATTATTAATATTTTATTAATGTGAACCTATCATTGAAGTTTTTCTTTATTTGTTTTGGGTTTTTGGGTTTTTTTGTTTGTTTGTTTTTTGTTTTATTTTTATTTGTTTGAGACAAGGTTTCTCTATGTAATGGCCCTGGCTGTTCTGGAACTCACTTTGTAGACCAGTCTGGCCTTGAACTCACAGAGATCTGTCTGCCTGTCTCTGCTTCCCGAGTGCTGGGATTAAAAGTGGGCAGCATTACATCCGCCTGGCGTGTCGTGATTTTCTTAGTTTGACATCCCTTTTTTTTCCCCAGTTGAGTATATTACATATTTTTTAGCTTCACTTTGCTTAAAGGATTATTAGCCTTAAGCAAAACATCATAAATGTTAAAAAACAAAACAGATAAGGAATTGCATGTAGTAGGTGCTAACGAGGGATAACTGAGATGTGCCTGGCATTAAGAAATGCTGAAATGCACACAAGATTCAGCATCTCGTTACCTGACATGTCCTGTGACACAAGCAATAAGAAAACAAAGCTACAGAATATGCTCAAGATGGCCAAGAGAAGGAAGGACTGGGGAGAAACTCCAGGATTAGAGTGTCAAGGGATGTAGGCTGTTCTCCATGAGAACTACTGCGCCTAATCCGGTCAAAATTAAGAGGAGCACGTTATCGGTCCTTGGGAAGAAAAGAAAAAATGTCCTGCTAGGCCTGAGGAGAGGGCTCAGCAGTTAAAATAGTGAGTGCTCTTTCAGAGGATCGTTAATTCCAGCACCCCCATGGCAGAACTCTAGTTCTGGGGACTCCAACACTCTCTTCTGCTCACCACAGGCACTGTGTACGCATAGTGAACAGCAGTGCACAGAGGCAAGACACCCGCACATATTAAATAATAGTAAAAAGTACTGATACTCCTGACACTCTTGTTTTTTTGCGACAGGGTTTCTCTGTGTATCCCTGGTAGACCTCTGTAGGACCAGGTTGGCCTTGAACTCAGACTCTACCTGCCTTTGCCTCCCTGGTAGTGGCATTAAAGGTATGCTCCATCACCGCCTGGCTGGCATTCCTGACACTTGTTTTCCAACCTAGAGAAAACAAGGTGGAACAGCCTGCTTGTGGCTGTAGGTTTTTGTTTTGTTTTAATTTTTAAAAAGTTATTTAAAAGCATTAGTGTTTTGCCTGTATGTGTGTCTGTGAGGGCGTCAGGTCACCTAGAACTAGAGTTATAAACAATTGTGTGCTGCCATGTGGGTGCTTGGGAATGAAACTGGGTCCTCTGGAAGAGCAGCCACAGCTCTTAACCACTCTCCAGCCCTCAGGTTCTTTTTTTTTCTTAAATCATATTTATGTATTTGAGTGCAGGTGCCTGCCAAGGTCAGGAACATTGGATCCCCAGGGCCTCTGGCAGAGCAGCATGTGCTCTTTACTGTTAAGCCATTTCTCCTGCCGCTTATTTTCCAGAGATAAACTCATGCCTGCATTAAGTGAGGAAAACATATAATGACTAATTTTCACATTTTATTTATTGGTTTTTCTTTTCTTCTCCCCCCCCCCCCCCCGCCCCTTGAGACAGGGTTTCTCTGTGTATCCTTGGCTGTCCTTGGCTGTCCACCGCCCGGCTAAGCATAACTCTTAAAATGTGAAAATTAGCCAGGCATAGTGGCACATGCTTTTAATCCCAGCACTCGGGAGGCAGAGGCAGGCGGATTGCTGCGAGTTCAAAGCCAGCCTGGTCTACAAAGTGAGTCTAGGACAGCCAAGGCTATACAGAGAAACCCTGTCTCAGAAAACAAAACAAAGAGTTAGGCTTGGCTTGCTTTTTAAGCTCTTACAGGCATTAAGTACTGGATGTGGTAGTGCACCCCCTTAATCAGGCAGCAGAGACAAATGAATCCCTGAATTTGAGACCCATCTGGTCTACATAGTTTCAGTACAGCCAAGAGGCACATATTAAAGCCCTGTCTTAAAAAGTAGGAAGGGAGGCTTGTCCTTAAAAGATACAAAGGAAGCCAGGCACAGTGGCACAAGCCTGTAATCCCAGCACTCCCAGGCATAGTTCTTTGAGTTCAAATGAGTCCAGGACAGCCAAGGCTACACAGAAAAACCCTCTCTGGGGGTGGGAGGCACACAAAGGAAAGGAGATTATTTCAACCTTTACTTTGTTCTGGCAAGTTAAGGCATAATAATTTCAATTGTTGCCAAATGGTACAAGAAATAGTTACACACTTTTAAAATGAAGATGTATTATGTACACAGTGTTCTGCCTGCATGCATGCCTGCACACCAGAAGAGGGTACCAGATCTCATTATAGTTGGTTATGAGCTACTAGGTGGATGCTGAAAATTGAACTTAGGACCTCTGGAAGAGCAGCCAGTGCTCTTAACCTCTGAGCCATCTCTCCAGCCCAGTTGCACATTTTTGATACTTCATTTGATAGGAAATTGGAGAATGAGCCCCATTAGTTGATATGTGTGCCTTGATTTTATAAAATTTTATAGTTACTGTGTTAACAGAAATAGTGTATGAGCTTGCCCTGAGGCAAGAAGACATGGTTATGACTTTTAAAGATAAATAATAGAATCCTTGAAATAATTTTATATACATATATATGTATGTGTGTGTAAATATTTGACATAGATCTTGCTATATTGCCAGACTGGTCTTGAATTCCTGTGCTCAAAAGATCCTCCTGCCTCATCCTCCATAGGGTGGCACTATAGATAGGTGCCCCTGTGCCTGGCTGCTGAGGTTTGAATCCTGGCTGTGTTCCTTATCACTTGTGCCCTTGAGCAGATTAACCTGTGTCATCCGTTCTCATCTGTAAAAGGTGATAATTATAGTGTTACTTCAGAGTAGTTCTAAGAAACAAGAAAGACCTTAATATAGTTCCTGATAATGGTCTCCATAAATGAAAGCACTGCTTTTATTTAATAATTTTCTTTATGCCTAAAAATCAGCAAAAATGTGTTGTCTTATTTCTCATGGGTTTTACCACCTCCATTTTCAGTTTCAGGGCTGGGGATCAAATCCAGATGTATGATAAGGCAAGTGCTCACTGAGCTATATCCCTCAACCTTGTGTATCATATTTAATGAAAACATACCTTCAAAAATTCTACTTCAGGGATAGGATAACCTGAAAAATAGCCCCAACTAAATATATGCATACAGACAGATAGAACTGTGCAAAAGCCATATGATCATGTTCAGTGAGTATTCCTGCTCTCCAGTTTTTGTTCAGCTTTACTTTCCTAGTTTTACACAGTAGATAGACCCAAATTTACCTTTATAGCTCCATGTGCACCATTTAAGTTCCGAGAACAAGCTGGGCATGGTGGCACACACCTGTAATTCCAGCACTAGGGGAGGCAAAGGTAGGCGGAGCTCTGTGAGTTGGGGGTCAGCCTGGTCTACAAAGCAAAGGCTACACAGAGAAAAATCTGTCTCCAAAACAAAAAACAAAAATTCAGAAACAAGTTCATTTTCCTTAAATGATGGCATGAAAGGACAATGTTTTGGCATATAGTTTTGTTGCTTTGACTTAGTTGAATTATGACAAATTGGAAATGACTATAAATGCTCAAAATAAACTAGTGGAATTTCTTCAATATCCTTTTGCTTTGCGTTGTTGATTTATATTAAGTTGCTCTTCAACTATGTGTGTTAAGAAGCTGCCATTTTAGCTAGAGTGGTGATGCAGGCCTTTAATCCCAGCACTCAGGAAGCAGAGGAAGGTGGATCTCTTGTGAGTTCGAGGCCAGCCTGGTCTACAAAGAGCGTCTGAGACAGCCAAGACTACACAGAGAAACCTTGTCTTGAAAAACCAACAAAACAGCCAGGCATGGTGACACATGCTTGTCTTTCATCCCAGCACTCGGGAGGCAGAGGCAGGTGGATCTCTAAGTTCCAGTGTTAGGATTCTGCTTCAGTCCACCTATCTGTGATGTCATTGCCTACTTGCCATGGGGGCGTGGCCCCGCTCAGGGCTGTTTTAAAGAACAGACCCTCCTCATGGCTCTCTCACTTCTTACTCTTCCTGTCTTGTTTCTGTCTCTCTCTGGGGTACCCCTCCCCTTCTCCCCCCATGCTCACTTAATAAACTAACACAATATTTGGCATGTGGTACCTTATTATACCTTTTACCTTATATCTTTATATATTAATCACAAAATTAGAGGCCTGTATCTGCTGTCTGGTATCTTATTACCTTATTATCTTATATCATTCTCTTTATTTTTAATTATAAAATTGAGTACAGCCTAGTCTACAAAGCGAGTCCAGGACAGCCAGGGCTACACAGAGAAACCCGGTGGGGGGTGGGGGGTGGGGAGGAAAAACCTCTGGGCATGGTGGTGCATGCCTTTAATCCCAGCACTTGAGAGGCAATGACAGGTGGATTGATGTGAGTTTGAGGCTAGCCTGATCTACAAAGTGAGTCCAGGACAGCCAAGGCTACACAGAGTAACCCTGTCTAGAAAACAAACAAACAAACAAACCAAAAAAAAAAAGAGTGCCATCTTTAGGAAATATTTTCTTTGGAATATAACTTACTTTTGAATTTTCAATAAACACAGGACTTGTAAACCATGAGAATAATTCTGATCAGCAGTGAAAATTCCAATTTAATGTTTGTTGCTAATTTCCCAGATAGCATGCATTTATAGATACCTACATTCTAATAACAGTGATTGTTGCTTGCCCTTCATGCCAGTAAGAAGGAAAAGATTTTTGAATGCATACAGTGTAGAATTGTGTTGCTTATAAGACCAATTCAAAACTTAACAGTTGGCTCTTTATTTTCAATTTATCAGTTTAGTTTTGATGCTTTGGACTACTTCACTCCTTTGTGTATGTTACTGAATCAGATCATGTTATAACTTGGTTGTATTTATAACTAGTGTTCAAGTGAAGATGGTTTTTAAGGAACCATCTTTGTGCTTAAAGGTTTTGGGTATTGTTTTTAGATTGTCATAAGGATAGGAAGTATACAAGAGTATTAGGCAGAGAGTAAGGAAAAGAACAAGTGCACTGTAGAGAAATCACGTCAGGATGTTAGTGGCTGAGGGCTGCTGCTTCCATTCTGAGTAACAGACATGCCATAACTTTCTTCTATGATATTTCTGAATTGTGACTGGCATGAAAATACAATTTAAATCTTTCATATGAACCAGGCTTGTAATCCCAAGCCCGAGAGGCAGGAAGATACTGGTTTTGAGGCCAGCCTGATCTATATTTGAAAAAAGAAATGCTTGTGGAAAGCTGAGGACATGTGGGCTCATGCTATGTGTCCCCTTCCTCACAAAATGGCACATGAAATAAAAATCCCACCGGTGGATTTCACTTACTATGCTGGGGAAATGGGGACAATTTGATTCTTTAGAGCCCTGTGTGAGAAAGCATGTGTTAAAGATGGGTAGGGGCTTTAGATCATCACACTTCTGTGGCCAAAATAATCTTTTATTTTTACAAATCATCATTTGAGACAAGGTCTCATGTATCCCAGGTTGGCCTCAGGAGTGCTGCGATTACAGGTGTGAATCACTGTGCTGGGCTGTATTTTATTTTATTTTTTGTCTTTCTATGTATTGGTGAAGATGTTCGTGTTAATAATAAAAAGCTATTTACCAGGAAATGCTCCAACTAGCATAATGTCGAAGTCATGTAGTAAGTTAATACCTCAGCAGCCCTTATGGCACTTGCCTCAAATTCTAGCACACAGGAAGTGGAGTTAGAATCTTAAATTCAAGGTCATCCTCTATTTAGGGATGCGACCCTGGCTACATGAGACCAGTCTTAAAAGAAATCTTGTAATTATTATGGTTATGAATTCTTTAGTTTTGCTGAACAGTAGGAAAAATAAAGTCTTGGTGGATCCCTGCTCTTTACATTCACAGCCCTATAATAAATAAAACCCCCATTCCCCCACCATACTGTAAGCAAAATTCACCCGTGGGGCTTTATTTCAAGGGCATTTCCTGAGAAATGGAACAGGTAACATGAGTGGTGCGTTTTACAGCTTTACAGCTCGCATCTCCATCTCAGCTTTCGAAACAGACGCAGTTCTGGTTTTACCAGCTCAGAAACCGGTGTGTCGGGTCTCCGCCCGGGACAGCGCCTCGAAGGTCCCCGCGCAGTCCCTGGCTGCCTAGCAGGTAGGGCGGTACCTGCGATGGCCACGCCCCCCGGGCCGGCGGAAGCGGCGAAGGCCCCACCCCGCGCCTGTCGTCTGGGCGCGCCTTCGCGGGGAGGGTAGGCTGGGTGTGCATCCCCGGCGGCCAGGGCGGCCCGGTGGGAGCCTCCGTGCTTGCGTGCGGGCGTTGGGGAGCGTTCCTCCGATTACCCTCCGTGTCGCCACTGCCCGGCGCTGACGATGGACCGCGAGGCGGGCCGTGCGGCGGCGGGAGAAGCCGAGGCAGCAGCCGCCGCGGCGTTCAGAGACACGGGACCGCAGGTAGGTTGGCGACGAGGGTCAGCCGCTGCCCCCGGTGCAAGTCTCCGCTGGACATTTCAGGGTTCCTTTCGGTGTTTCCATTTTGCTCGGGCACGGAGCCGCTGCCGAGGCGGGGCGGCGCGGCCTCCGCTGCCTGGGCTTTCCGGGATGACACTCCGGCCACCGGTTGCGAGCGAGAGAAAACAGGCGTGTCCCAGAAAGGCTGTCCTTAAAGTAGCCAAAAGGCAGGGGCTGCAGCCCATGACTACTAGGACTGCGGGGTCAGCGTTGAGGTGGCGAGGAACCAGGAATTAGTGAATGCACTATAAGGATGTCCCGTTCAGCTAGCTCAATCTACTACTACCCAGCCTAGGGCCCAGACTCAGGGAACTGTGCCATCTGCTCACTCCAAGCCATGGTCTTCCACATCAATTAAGGTAGCCTGATGTGGACAACCCCTGGCTGAAACTTCTAGTCTTCAGGCCACTTAATCCTTCTATTAATGTCTGGAGATGGCTGTTAATCCCAGTTCACGGATGAGGTGACCTGCACAGCCCAACACAGACATGTGCTAACGGCAGTTGTGAGGGGAGAACCTTAAGAGAGTAACTTTCATATACTTAAACCTCTGTATAAAACATTTCAACATATACGTAATAAAAAATCACTAATGAAGCGTTTTACTTTCTTTTAATTTTTATTTATAAGTGGATGTATGGTGTGTTTGAGAGAGACATTGTAAATCTAAATTAGCCACTAGTGACTGGTGGTTGTCGTCTCAGTCATCACTAGTTAGAAGAAATTGCTTTAAAACTTAATTCAGGAGTATGTATAATTTTGGCTATTAACATTTTTTAATTTTCAGGGTATGGTGCTCATGCCTTTAATCCTAACATTCATTCAGGAGGCAGAGGCAGGCAAGTCCAGGACAGCCAGGAGTACACAGAGAAACCCTGTCTCAAAAAACAAAAACAAAAAAAAATTTTTTTTGAATTCTATTTCTTGTACAAAAGGTGCTTTTTAAGCTGTTTCATTTTTTTTTTTAAATAAATAGTTGAATGTTGATCAGCCACTTCTCCAAAACTTTGGGTTCCTGAATTATGATCCACTCAACTGTAGGTCTGTCACTTACAAGTCTAAGTTGTAATATACTAACAAAGTCTGCTCTACCTATCAGTCTCTATGGGATCTTACCCCCGGTCCTTCAACTTACGTGTAGAAGGAATAACACGTAAAGAGTTCAGGCTGGAAACAGGTCACACTTGTAATTCCAGCACTTAGGAGGCTTGCCACAGGTGTGATGTCAGCTGGGTGGGCTCAGGTGTTGAAAATAAAGTGGTTGAGGGGAGATTCTCACTGTTGCCCACTGGCTTGAGCTGCCCCTTCAGGAGTGCAGGCCGTGATGTGATTGTTACTTCTCTCCTGCTTTCGCTGCTGCGCTCTCTTATACTGCTTGAGCTTAAACTGATGGCAAAGGAAGCATACCAGTGCTCGGAGCCCTTGCCTGTTATTTCAAGAGTGGCTGCTTGCTTTGGTTTAATACTAAGTTGTTGTGTTAACTTTTCCTGGGGAGGCACAAGTAACCCTCCAACCACCCCAGATGGGCACTACCTACACACCAAATACCATAGTCCATCCGGAGAGGCCATGAGTTTATTGGGCCTTACAGAGTATGGCTTACATACTATTACAGAGAATGGATGAGTTCCTCACAGGAGCGCAGGTGACCCCCTGAACAGCTGCACCGCTATCACATCCCACCCGGTCATGGGTGGTGAGCTCATAGAGCCTCTCATTTAATCAGGCTTTTACTTCTATATATATAGTCTTGAATCTCCCAAGATCACTTGCGGTTGGGGGAAAGGAATGACAGGTGAAGTTCCAGATAAGGGTTTCCCAACCCTCCCTTCAGGAATGCTAACAGTTCCATGGTAGTTATCATAGACCCAGCCACACCTATATTATGCTTTAATTACCAGAGCTCATTTCAAAATGGTATCTTGTTACCATAGGAAAGGAAGAAGAAATGCCAGACCACAGTGTTTCCATCGTCTTTTTTTTTTTTTAAACTTTCTTACTTAAGTGTGTACATGTGTTCGGGTCCCTGAGGCAGGGAGAGGTGAATGCCTGGGTGCTAGAGTTTCAGCAGTGGTGAGCCACCTGATGTGGGTGATGGGAATTGAACTCAAGTCAGTTCTCCAACCCCAGTCTTCGTAGTCTTGGTTTAAAAAATAAATATTTAAACAGTAAAGGCTATAGAGAAAAAGGTAAGCCTCACAGGAATACCCCATGGCCTTTTCTCTGAGTTCCTGTTCCACAAATGATAAAAGTATTTCTGTGCGTGCGTTCTACCGCTTTCTTGTTAACACAAATTCACACCATAGATGGAGACTCTTGGAATTGACCAGTTTTGTATGTTACTCACATTCCTGAAGTAAAAACACCTCTGAGCACTCTAGGGGTTTGCCCAGTTTGAGGAAGAGGTCAGTGGAGATCTGGAGGAGGGAGAGGCAGCTGGCTTGGTACATTCCTCTTCACACTGTTGAACAAATAGAGAAACTCCTTCCGGGTGTGAGGATTTACACTTGTAATCCTAGCATTTGGAAATCTGAGGCAGGAGAATTGCTGTTAATTTGAGGCTAGCTCGGGCTACATATTGAATTGTAAGCTATAGAATGAGACTTGAGGGAGGGGGAGGGAAGGAGAGGGAGAGAGGGAGAGAGAGAGAGAGAGAGAGAGAGAGAGAGAGAGAGAGAGAGAGAGAGAGAGAGAGAGAGAGCGCGCGCGCAGCCTGTGGTACCATGCAGACAAGGAGTAGAAACAGTTCTCAGTTAGGCCTCTACCAGGCCGCCTAGGATCTCATGTGACATTTTATGCAGGCTCTTTCCCCGGCCTTCCCCTCCCCCCCATTGGGTTTCTCTGTGTAGCCTTGCCTGACCTCCCTAGACTCACTTTGTAGACCAGGCTGGCCTCGAACTCACATCGATCCACCTGCCCCTGTCTCCCGAGTGCTGGGATTAAAGGTGAGCACCACCACGCTCGGCTTTGCAGACTCTTATCTGAATAGACATCTAACAGAATCTCAGCCTCAGGACTACTGAGGAGGTCAGGTTTCAGTTCTATTCATTTATCAGCACTTATGTTACTGGGCAGAGGTTCCACCGTGACCATGTACCAAGATGTTGCTAAAAAAGCCTGGCAGAGGGAGGTGACAGAATAATCCAGAGTTCTGTTTATTTTAAAAGAAGGCCTGAGTGTCTTTTTGCATTCACAAAAAGACAACATCTATTAAAAACATCTTGTAGCTGAGTGTGGTGGCACACACCTTTAGTTCCAGAAGCCAGGAGGCAGAGACAGGAGAATCTCTGTGTGTTGAGGCCAGCCTGGTCTACATAGTGATTTCCAGGACAATCAGGGCTACATAGAGGGGAAGGGAGGGAGAGAGAGACTGATCCTGTCTTAGAAACAAAACAAGAAAACCCAAGACTCAAGATTTATAGTCTAGTTAACCACAAAGTATAGTTAAATGCTAGTGGACATTACATTTCTAACTTTACTGGTGTTAGAAAATTACGTTTTCATAAAATAGTTTTTCATTGTTGTTATGGTTTTGGTTGTTTTTGCCTGGCAATGCCTCTCTTCACTGCCGCATTTCCCAAGTTCAGGCTATAAGCACACTCGTGAGTTGTTCCTCATAGGCTTTGTTACTTTCTAGTCTGGTTCACAAGCCATAGGCCAGGGGCCAGGGCCAAGCACTTGCCCATTTCATGCTAAGGCTTACTGGAATTGGGCCATGTCGATTCATCACATAGCATCTGTATAAGTGGTCTCATCCCTGCCTGCTTTGCAGAGTTCGTTTATGGAAGACAGGAGCTCAATGGTTCTCAACCTTCCTAATGCTTCAACCTTTTCAGACAGTTCCTCAGATTGTGGTGACTCCCAACCATAAGATTATTTTGTTGCTACTTCGTAATTGTAATTTTGCTACTGTTATGAATAGTAATGTGCCAGGCATGGTGGTGTACACCTTTAATCTCAAGCAGAGGCAGGCGGATCTCTGTGAGTTCCAGGACAGCCTGGTCTACAAAGAGAGTTCCAGGACAGCCAAGGATACATGAGAAACTGTCTCAAAAAACAAAAACAAAAATAAAAACAATACAAAACAAATCATAATAATGTAGTATCTGATGCATAGAATACCTGATATGTACCCCCAAAGGGGTCACAACCCAGAGGTTGAGGACCACTGATAGCTGGGCTGAAAAACCTAAGAAATTTACTACTTGGCCTTTACACATGCTTTGTTTTAAAATGATAGGGCTAAAAATTGAGATTTACCATGTCAAAAACAATGGCTAATTTTTGTTATTATGGGTGTGGGAGTTTCACAAGCGTGTGCTTGCTGTCCACAGAAGCCAGAAGAGAATGTCAGATTCCCCAGGTCTGGAGTTTAGGTGGTTGTGAGCCATCACATGTGAACTGGAACCAAACCTAGACCCTCCTAAGAGCAGCAATTGCCAAGCTATCTCTGTGCCCCGCCCTCTTCAGTATGATTTTTAAGATAGGATCTCATGTAGCTCAGGCTGGCCTCAGATTTACTGTGTAGTGGAGGCTGGCCTTGAACTATTGATCCTCCTGGCTCTCCTGCCCAAGTGCTGAGATTATAGGCTTGTGCTACCGCAGCCGTCTTAAATCTTTCACATGAAATATGATAATTAGAACAAGTCAAATGCTACTGAAAATTATTACATACTGAGAACATTACTCAGGATTTGATTTTATGCTTACGTACTTTTGGTTCTGCAAAAAATTCGTGAATGGTGTTTCAGGCTTTCTCTTTTTTAGATTTGTTTTTGCTGTTTTGTTTTGTTTTCTGAGACAGGGTTTCTCTGTTACACAGAGCTCGGCTGACCTAGACTCACTTTGTAGACCAGGCTGGCCTGTAACTCACAGAGATTTGCCTGCCCCTGCCTCCCAAGTGCTGGGATTAAAGGTGTGTGCCACCACGCCCAGTTTATTCCACCACACCAGCCTCTTTTTTTTAGATTTTAAAAATTGGCAAAAGTCAGAACTAACAAAAATTCTGTTCTAGTCTTTATGGCTTAGATAGGACAAGCATGACAACTTGTTCCATCCTCGGGACATACTTTTTAAGAAGCTTGTAATCCCAGCGCTGGTGAGCTGGGTCCCAGGCTTGCTGGCCAGCCACACTGTACTAGTTGGAGAGTTCAGGGCCAGTGAAAGACTGTTAAAAAAAAAAAAATGATGGATGACACTTTGGTTGTCCTCTGGCTTCCACATGCCAGGCACACATGTAATGCACATATATTTTATGCAGGTAAAGCACTCATCCATATAAAAATAAATCTCAAAAAGAAGTTTCTCCCATTTTAAATGCTTCAGTTGGGTCATGTATTCTCCCCAGGAGCCCTTCATCCCTGTAAAGATTTATCAGTTTGGGGCATCTTCTTGACCCTAGAAGGAGTTTGGATTTAGGATTTCTGAGGTGTGTATAATTTTTTTTAATTACTTAAGGATTTTTCTAATTTCTTTGGTCTTTAAAATAAAGCAGTCAAACACCTGTTAGATATACAATGAAACACTCACTCAAAACTCATTTCCTTAATTTTTCATTGCTGTAGATGAATAATGAAAGAGGCTTTGAGAATGTAGAACTGGGGGTCATAGGGAAAAAGAAGAAGGTCCCAAGGAGGGTCATCCACTTCGTCAGTGGCGAAACTATGGAAGAGTACAGCACCGACGAGGACGAGGTCGACAGCCTGGAGAAGAAAGACGTGCTGCCTACTGTGGATCCGGTACGCTTGGTACTCGCTTGACTTTTGCTCCTTTTAAACACTGAGTGGATGGGACCATTTGAAGTTTAAGTCAACTGTCATCCATTATGGTCTGGTAGAAAACATTATTTTTACACAGTATGGATGGAAATATTGCCAATGTTTCAATAGCCTAAACCAGTTCTGCTTCTCTGTGGCAGAGTGCTCTGTCAGCGTGGGTGTAGGGAGGCTCAGTGCGTGGGAAGGAGTGTTCTTGGAGGTTACAACGTCCATTGATCCAATGTCTACAATGGGTACCTTGGAGAGGTTCTGGTTTAGACGCTGGTCGTGAGGCAGCAGCTTGTATAAACTATATGCTAGTGGGGATACAGGCAATAAACAAATAAATGTCCTATAATTAATGAGGCTCTCAAAGTGCTATAAATAAAATAAAGCCCAGGAACATATACGAGATTTTAAAAATTATATTTAAAGTCAAGACATGCTAATTTTATAAGGTTTAACTTAGTAAATTTTTGGTTATTTAAAAAATCAATTCTGCTGGGTATGGTGGTGCACACCTTAGTCTCAGCACTTGGGAGGCAGAGGCAGGCTGAGCTCTGTGACTTTGAGGCCAGCCTGGTCTACAAAGCAAGCACGTCCACGACAGCCAAGGACACACAGAGAAACCCTGTCTCAAAAAACAAAACAAAATCAATTCCAGCTGGGCACAGTACTGCACGCACTCGGGAGGCAGAGGCAGGCAGATGGAACTCTGACTTTGAGGCCACCCTGGTTTACAAAGCAAGTCCAAGACAGCCAGGACAATAAGAGAAACTGCCTTAAAACAAACAAACAAAAAATCCCAGATTATCTGGTACAGAAAATATTCAAAAGCTTGTACAATATACTCAGACAAGTCAGACATGTTAACTATTAGTGGTAATCCATAAAGTAGAAGAATTGTTTGGTTAAATGTTTTTCTTTTAGAGTACTCTGAAGGGATAGTTATAGTTATATTTTAAAATATTTGTATATTCCATGTTTTTAAAAGTCATTTTCAGCTGGTGTGGCAGGAGGTAGAGGCAGGATCAGGAGTTCAAGGCTAGCCTCAGCTATATAGCAAGTTTAAGTCTAGTCTGGGCTACATGAGACTCTGTCTCAGAAGTTACCTGGTGGCACACACCTTTAATCTCAGCACTTGGGAGGCAGATGTAGGTGGATCTCTCAATTTGAGGCCAAGCTTGGTCTACAGAGTGAGTTCCAGGACAGCCAGGGCTATGCAGAGAAACCCTATCTCAAAAAACAAAAAACAAAAAACAAAACAACTAAAAAAGCTGGATTGAGCTCTTGCTTCTATGCAAATTCGCCTGTTTAATAGCTGTTAGCATAGCCATGCCCACAGTCAATTTTAGTGCATTTACATCACCCTCACTTCCTGTGCCCCCGCGCTCCGTGCCCTCATTCCTGGCAACCGCTAATCTTTCTGTCCGTACATGATTCCCCACTGTGAACAGTCTCGCATTCTTTTTGACTGTCTCCTTTCATTTGGTTTGATGTTTTCAAGGTCCGTTAGCGTTAATAGCATGTGTTAATGCTTTTATTCCTTCCTATAATAATGGCATATCACATAATATCCAAATACTTCATTGTGTCACTATGCAACATTTTATTCATTCTTTTGTGAGTTAGTGGAAACTCCGGTTGTTTATGCCATTTGGGTCATATGACTATTTCACTGTGAATACGGGCTTTTGTGTCACTGTGGCTTTTACATCTTGGGTATGTAGCCAGAAGCAGAATTGCTGCATCATTGAGGGTTTCTGTTTTGGCTTGTCGGGTCATTTGCTAACTATTTAACACTACCACCACCTGGCTCCATTTTTCATTCTTTTTAATTTTTTTCAACTTTTATTTTTGTATGTATGTGTGTCTTACCTGTCTGTATGTATGTCTGTGCAATAAGTATGTCTCCTGAGTGCCGGGATTTAAGGTGTGTGTCACCACACCCACCTAGAGTTAATTCTTATGTTTATTTTTAATGTTTTATAGTATCATTCTGGGCATGGAAAGTCCTAAGTTCAAGGCCTGCACAGGCACCGTAATCGAGTTCTAGGCCAGGCTAGGCTTTATGATGAGGCCTTATGAGCACAGCTTGTACAGTGAGGTCTGTGGTACTAGGCTTGTTTTGAGACAACCTGTACCCAAGCTTGTCCAGAATTCAAGGTGATCCCCCTGCTTGAGCCAGGTGTGTTCCAGCAGCCGTATCTGTGTTGAGTTAGTGTTGTATATTATATGGGTATGGGTCAGATGTCATGTTTTGCCATGTGAAGAGACACCATGACCATGACAACTCTTATAAAGGAAAGCATTCAATTGATGGCTTGCTTATAATAGTTTTATGATCTTACAGCATGGGGCGGGGGCGTGGGAAGACCAGACAGATACTTTGAGTTTTTGAAAAGTCAAAGCTCACCTCCAGTGACACAGTTCCTCCAACATGGTCACACCTTCTAATCCTTTCAAATAGTGCCACCCCCTGGTGACCAATCATCCAAATCTATGAACCTATGGGGGCCATTTTGTTATTGTTGTTTGTTTTTGTTTTTTGGAGACATGCTGTATGTTGTTGTTTGTTTTGGCTTTTGATTTTTGGAGACAGGCTCTATGTAGCCTTGCGTGTCCTGGGCTCACTTTGTAGACCAGACTGACCTCGAACTCACAGCGATCCATCTGCCCCTGTACCTCCCAGAGTGCTAGGATTACAGATGTGTGCCACCATGCCCATCTTATTCCAACCACCACACTGGTCTTGTTAATCCTTTAACTATTGACTGTGGGTTTTTTGTTTTTGTCATTCACAAAACTGATTTATTACATAGAAAAATAGCATTTTAGCTCAGGACAAAGATATTTGAGGCTTAGGACACTGTAACCCAACACAAAGTCGCTATCTGGACTGTTAGTAGGTATAGATTTGTGAGTTGTCCTAGGAGGTGAGTCCCCTGGTGCCCTAATAACACGGTGTTCCCCCATACACTAGTGTTTCACTAGAGCACAGCCCAGGGCAGGCCACAGGAGAGCTGCTGGACATTTCCCTCTGCAGAGGAGCTTGCTGGTCTATCTCAAAAGGAACCACCTCCACACATTCAGGTTTAGTTTAAAAACCATGCACGTTTGTTTAAAAGAGCTCATAAATCCAGTTATAGGACTGGAAATAACGGCATCTCTCAGATGGAAGTCCTGAAGTGGTCATGAAGAAGGCCTTGTCTGTCAAACACAGCTATCTTCTCTCTGTCTGTGTGTGTGTGTGTGTGTGTGTGTGGTATCATCTCTCATCCGTCTGTACTGACTGTGGTGTTATCCTGGCTGTAAGTCCTCCACTGGCTCTGAGTCTGTTCGTGTGCTGTACCTTCCCTGCCTCTCAGCGTCTGGAGCGCTGAAGTGCAGGTGTATTCTGTGTTTGGTGTAGATTTTGAAGCTGAGAGATGTGAGCCTTCGGCCTGTTCTCCCCTACCCTCCCACCTTGCTTTCTTTTCAAGATTTCTTGGCTATTCTAGGTCCCTTAAAATACTATGCAATTTTAGAATTAGTTTGTCAATTTCTAAAGAGAAGGCAGTAGAGATCTATAGGTCTGTTTAGGGAAGGGTGTGACCTCCCAGGGGGTCACATACCAGATATCCTGCATATCATATATTTACATTATGATTCATAACAGCAAAATTACAGTTAGGAAATAGCAACAAAATCATTTTACGGTTGGGGTCACCACAACATGAGCATCTATATGAAAGGGTTGAAGTACTGGGAAGGCTGAGAGCCACTGGTGTAGGGAGTCTGGCCATATTATTAACCAGAGTGGTGTGAAAACCAGAGGTCTTCATTGGGTACACACATTTTTGGAGGAACAGCAATTTTTTTTTTCCTGTAAATGAAAGCCCTGAAGACCCACAGTGTAGTCTCAGATGGGTGCTTCTGAGATGGTGATGGTGGCAGCGATGCTGGGGGTGTGACGTGGCTCTGGGGAGACTCTTGAGCCACTTGTGATTTTTGGCTCAGCAACATCCGTGTCCAAATTATGGGCTGGGTAAGTTCCTTCTGTGCGGTTTTGGGTGATGACAGGTGCCCTCCATCTCCTCAGCCAAAGCAGGGGTTTTGGTAGTTCTCACTCCGGCATCAGCAGTTACTGTCTCTAGAAACAACTTCAGGAGGATTGCCCAGTGAGAATATCTGTATCCTTTGTCTGTATGTACATGTGTAGATGTGTGTGCATGTTCATGTGTGTGCTGGTGTACCCATGCATGCACAAGTATGGAGGCAAAGGTTAACTTAAAGTGTTGCCCTGTTTGACAAGGATTTTTGACAGAATTTTTTTTCTTGCTTTTTTTTTTTTTTTTTTGAGACAGGGTTTCTCTGTGTAGCCTTGGCTGTCCTGGACTCACTTTGTAGACCAGGCTGGCCTCGAACTCACAGTGATCCTCCCCAGTGCTGGGATTAAAGGTGTGTGCTACCACCGAGGACTTATCAATTAGGTGGCTGTCTGGCCAGCAAGCGCCAGAAGGTCACCTGTCTCTGCTTCCCCTGTGCTGGAGTTAAAAACATGCACTATACACCTGGGTTTTGTTTTTTGTTTTTATTATTATACACCTGGGTTTTTATGCCTAGTTATTTTCTAAGTAGTTCTTTACTGATACAACCCAAAACACTTTATAGACATTTCTCATTATATATTATAGAAATTGTGCCAGGCATGGTGGCACATGCCTTTAATCCCAACACTCAGGACAGCATACAGAGGTAGGCAGATCTCTGTGAGTTCAAGGCCACCTGGTGTATGTAGTGAGTTCCAGGACAGCAAGGCCTATGTATAGAGACCTTGTTTCAATAACAAAACAAAACAAAAAGACTGGGGTCTTTAGTGACTATATCTTCTGGGTGTGATGTTGCATGCTTTTAATCCCAGCACTCAGGAAGCAGAGGCGGGTGGATCCGAGTTGGAGGCTAGCCTGGTCTACATAGTGAGTTCCAGGACAGCCAGAGCTTCATAGTGAAACCCTGTCTCTAAATAAATAAATAGAAAGGACAAACGTTCATCCTTCAGGTGTTGCTTGTTTTTCACCATTGAACGTTCATTTGATATGCCCTTATTTACCTTACTTTCTGTACCACAATTTTCCCGCAGTAATGTTTGTTAGACATATTGCAAGGTTCTTTCTGTTCATTGTACTCTCCTGGATGTGCTTAGGAAGACTGAAGACAAAAAAGCAAGACAGGAGAAAGGATGCAGACAGTCCAGACTGAGTTACAGTGCCATTCCATTGCTAAATCTGTTTCGGTCCTTCCGTGGGTAGAGGTGGTGTTAATTAGATGGAATAGTATGAAATATCTTTGTGGGATTTGGATATGAATATTCAAGTTTTTATTTGGCTGGATTCTGCAGACCTATATATCGATGGATACCTTATATGCCCACTGCTTATTTGACTAGTTCACTCTGCCCTACAGACACTGAGATGAGTGTTACTAATCTGCCTTCTTGTTGCAGACAAAACTTACCTGGGGGCCCTACTTATGGTTTTACATGCTGCGGGCTGCCACATCAACCCTCTCAGGTATTGCTCTTCTGTTTGAATATTGTTTGACTGCTGTAATATGTTCTGCACACAGGAGCTTTACCAAATGGGATGTTCCCCCCAAGGAAGAATACCAAATAGGGAACTACTTTGTCCTCTACAGGTAGCCTGCTAGCATTGGAAAATAATACTCTAGTCTGTACAAAAGGCCTTTGGTTTACAGCTGTGTTATGAAGCACACACACTAGGGCCAGTGAATTGGCTCAAGCAGGTAAAGGTGCTTGTCACCAAACTGACAACCAGGTGTGGAGCCCCTTGGGGGAAGGGGACTTACCCCTCACGAGCGTCTGACCTCCACACAGTACAGTACCCTGCCACCCTTTAAGTGTAATGATAAAAAATACTGGAAAATGGCACCACTGATGCAGACAGGATTGTCATGGTTTTGTTTGTTAGTTAGTTAGTTTTGGTTTTTTGAAACAGGGTTTCTCTGTGCTATCTTGGCTGTCCTGAATTCTCTTTGTAGACCAGGCTGGCCTTGAACTCGCAGTGATCCGCCACCACGCCCAGCGGATTGTCAAGTTTTAAGCCCTGTTACCACTCATTGTTACTTTACCATTTGGTTTCCTACTGCTTATTTGAAAGCCTTGTTATAAGCCATTTATATTTTTATTAGTAGTAGTTCTTCCTTGCATATTAGCATCTACCATTTTATTCTTTGTTGTGTAGCAATTTTTGTGTGTTGCTGAGGATTGAACCTGTCCTGTACATCCCAGGCAAAAACTCCCTGAGTTATGTACCAGCAATATTTCACTTCTTAAATAGAAATATGTAACTGCTATTTGAAGGAAGTGAATTATCAACTTATATAGTTATGCTAATATGTTTAAACCATAAAATTTACTGTTTCCAATTAACTGCTTGATAATTTCTGTTGCCTTTTTTCATTAGAGGAAGTCACGGCTAGTAGTTAAGTCAATATTTACTGAGCACATATTGTTGCGGGGCAGTCTGATATGACGGAGGGGCACACGCTTCACACAAAGATCTGTAGTTAGCTTCTTTATCCACTTTGGCAGCAACGTTACGCCTCTAAGCCTGACTTCTCATTTCCTGCCAGAGCCTTCTGTATCACATGCTGATCTTGGTGGGACAGAGTACATGACAAAAGCAATTTAAAGGTTGGTTCTGGTGCCCAGTTGAAGGGTACAGTCCCTCCTGATGAGGAAGTCATGGTGGCAGGGCCATCCCTTGTCCAGTGATATCCTAACGGTCTAATGCAGTGTGCTGTCCTAACGACTGGACTTGTCCCTGACAGCTACAGTGCCTCATGAGAGGTGTTAGAGCTGTGGCCGGCCCTGAGCACAGCTAACCCCAGCACTGTGGAGACTGGTGGAGGATTGCTGATGAGATAGTCTTGAGTACAGTGTGCTAGACTGTGAGACACTGTTCTCAGAACAGAGAAATAGGAAGGTGAGCAGACTGGACATCCAGGATGGAAATGAGGAGACAGGGTGAGAAATGTCCTGAGTTTAAGGATAAAACAGTAACTCTCCTGTTCTTAGTATTATGTAAAATGCTCAAGAAATGTTTATGGTATTGTATATCTATTAACTTTTGTTATCTTTAGTGTGTGATTTTCTTGGAGAGAAGATTGCGTCTGTTTTGGGCATCAGCACCCCAAAATACCAGTATGCCATTGATGAGTATTACCGGATGAAGAAGGAGGTGTGTCTCCTCTTTTCACTTTATTGGTGGTCTGCCCGAGGTCTGATGAGCCGCATGAACAGCTGCCTGCTCTAGCAGTGCTAGAACGGCAAACACAGCACCTCACACACCCAGACAAAGGCCCTGCCACTGAAGATAGCTATTTAGTTAACAAATCAACATGTTTTAGGACTCTTCAAAATGCACATTTCCTAAGGTAAATGTCGAAAACCTTTGTTTGCCAGTGATAACAACTGAGGTTCCTATGTGTATTGGCTTAATCCTTACATACCTTTTGGTATTGTCATTTTAATTTAAAGAAGAAACACCACCCAGCCTGTGCACATAGTGAGGTAGTTACTAAGTCCCATCAGCCTCATCTCCCTGTCACTCTGAGCACCCCACCTACTCTCAGGATTTGTTTAAAAGGCTGAGAACAGCACCTAGCGTGCCCTGATGAGCAAGCACACAGTAAACTAGTGCCTGCTGCTCTCCTTGAGTCAAGAGCAATAGTTCAGGCAAAGCCAGACCAGAGACATGAACATGGGCGTGCGGTGGGTAAATGGCAAGAAGCTCGGCCTTGGAGGGCAGCCTAGAAAGAAACCTTTATTTTGTTGTGTGGCTTCAAACATGTGGGGTTTTTGTTTTTGTTTTTAATAAAACCAAACCAAGCAAAAAACAAACCACTGCAAGCCTTGTTTGGAGCCTCTGTGTCTCATTCAGACCCCTTCAGTGGCTTCTGTGGTCTCCTGTCCTGTCTCAGGATGGGCCTGCTGAGAAGACACGACCTCCTGCCAGCCACTGCTAAATAGCTCTGAACTAATAACTCCTCTCTGTTCTCTGGAGTGCTTCTTCCTGTATCACTGCTCTCCTCTTCCATCCTAACTTTCCTACTAGATTGCAAAGTTCATGAAGGCAGTCACTGGACTATCTGTACATTGATCAGGTGCTTAGGGGAAAACTATGCTATATCATTTAATGAATGAACCAATCTGTTAACTAAATAGGATGACACTTTATAATTAAAGTGGTACAGTATAGCCAGTGTGTTACTTTGTTAGGCCAACTTAATTTAGTTCTCACCTAAACTTAGTACTGCTGGGCCATCCACCTTTTAAAATAACTATTTTACTTTTAACAACAGGGGAGGTGGATGGTTTGTTTTGGTGGTAGAGGTGTGTGTGTGTTGGGGGGGTGCTGGGGATCAAAGCTGGATTCTTACATGTATTTTAGGCATGCACTTTACCACTGAGCTACATCTCCATCCCAGACAAAATTTTGGCTTTTGAAAAAAAAAAAAAAGATGCTAGCAAGAGAAGAAATATTTGTTCCTTTTGGACATTAATAGTTTACTGATATTTCCCATTTTTAGGAGGAGGAGGAAGAGGAAGAAAACAGGATGTCTGAAGAAGCAGAAAGACAATACCAACAAAACAAGCTGCAGGCTGATCCCATCGTACAGACAGATCAACCGGAAACCGTGGTGTCCAGTTCGTTTGTGAATATTAATTTCGAAATGGAGGAAGACTGTGAAGTAATCAAGGAAAGCAAACAGCGCCCTGTCTCTGTCCCGCCATAGAATGAAATGACTGTATAGAAAGCACTAAGCCCTAAACTTCTCCAGTCAGGAACTTTTTATGTTTTGTTTAGTGGGACTTCAAACAACTATTTATATTTTAAATTATTAAGGGAAAATCTTTCTTCATTCTTATGCTGTATCTGTCACAGTCAGGTCTGACTCTGGGATGTTTTTATTATGAGTTAAATTAGTGACAACCCCCAGCCCCTTGTTGGGGAGCAAACCCAGGGCTTCTTTCACATACACTAGCCAAGGACTCTCACTAAGCCCAGTGCTTTGATTTTAAGATAATCTTTTATAACCATAAGGACTTTTAGCTAGGCCTAGTAACACACATCTTTAATCCTAGCGTTGGGGAGGCAGAGACAGGTGGTTTTCTATGAGCTCAAGGCCAACCTGATCAACACAGTGAGCTCCAGGACAGCCACACAGTGAGACCTTGTCTCAACGACTGAAGGCTTTCTACATTTAAGAGGAAAGTTAAATTACTCATTAACATTTTTGGTTTGGGGTCATTTTTTTTAAAGGTAAGTATTGATTAAGCATTACTAGTCTTCATAGCCTCAGATTAAAATACTCCTGGATTTTCCCCTAAGGATGGTTCAGAGTGTGTAATAAGGAACAAGATGGAAGCACTGTGGATGCCCTTTTGTTGAGAATAGTTTATACAAAAGTACTGACTGTATTACTCTGGATATTAAGTTGGCTTTTCATTTTCAGTACAAGTCATTCTTGTACTTTTCAGTAGTTACTGAAATGTCTTGCTTTGATCACAAATTAACACTAGTTACTGAATGAATCTGTAGTTGTAGTTAAGTGTTGACATCGGGTGAGCACCCGCATGGCATCTTGGGTGTGCCACATTTCCTCTTTGTGTAACTGAGGAAGAAGAACTGGGAGCAGTTTGTGTTCACCATTTTCATCCAGCAGTGGTTGAGTTGGACAGTTGATGTGAACCAGGTTCGGCTACTTCTCTCCTTCCTAAGTTATTTCTTTATAAAGCTGTATACTCTGAATCTGAATTTAAGAAATATTTTTAGTTGGGTGGTGGTGGCGCAAGCCTTTAATCCCAGCACTTGGGAGGCAGAGGCAGAGGCAGAGGCAGAGGCAGAGGCAGGTGGATCTCTGTGAGGCCAGCCTGGTCTACAGAGCAAGTTCCAGGACAGCTAGAGCAGTTACACAGAGAAATCCTGTCTTGGAAACCCCCTTCCCCTAAGAAATATCTTTAAGTGTGTTCAGAACCTTGTATCTGTATAACTTTGATTTATAACCAAATGTGGGCAGTGTTTTAGAAATGCTGATGTTTGAAATGCTTTAGAAATTAATGGCTATACACCAGTCTTGAAGTAGCATGACACTTACTGTCTTAAATGTGTACACAATTAAAACATGGATAGGGGAGCTATTGTAGAGACCTGCTAGGGCACCTCGGTAAGTTCAACTGAAAACTGAGAATTTTTAACGGAATAAAAGTTTCAGTTGGACTGAAATTTGTAAGGCTCAGCAAGGATAGTCTTTCTCAGAGATGTGAGCAGTGAGCTCACTTCATGAGTGTAAACATGTGATTAAGTCCTTAGGGGTTTATGTTTGGATTGTGTAATTAATGTTACTATCAGTTAGTTTACTAAAAATCAGTCATAGTTGATAGCTGCTAAGACATGCTGGCCTGACCTCTTCCTCTTTTTAACTTTGATACGGTGCCGCCAACCCCAACACATTTGGTTATGAGGTGAAGGCAGGAGGTCTACATGTGACCTACTAGACCGCCTCTCCTAAAGTGTTAATACCTCAGTTTACGCCTGCCAAAGGCGTGGGGCCACGGTAGAATGTTAAGAGCCTGCGAAGGCTTGCACTTTCCTGAGTTTTTGCTGCCTGTTCAGCAAGAGCTGCTTTGTGATGCTTATAGTTATTCACTGTGCCTTACATTTTTATACTTTGGTTTATGCAAGCTGTAAAATTTATCATAAATGGTTAAATGGTTTATTTTAAGCCTCCCTCACCTCTTCCTATTTTCTAATTCCTTTTAGAATTATTTTTCCCTCTGGATCACAGTTCATGACATTCCCCTTTCTTCTGGTCTCTCTATAAACCCTGAACACAAGCCAGGTGTGGCAGTGTGCATCTGTACTCCCAGCACTAGGGGGCTGAGGTAGAAGCATCATGAGTTGGAGGCTAGCCTAGACTACATACCAAGACCCATATCTCAACAACAAAGAAAAAACCATAAACACATGAGTTAGTACAATCAATTAGAAAATTCTGTAACAAAACCTTTAACAAAAGGTACGATTTTGTAAATGTAACTTGCTAATGGCTAATAAAACTAGACAAAATTTCATACTTGTGATTTTAATGAAAACAAAGTATTTGCTTGAGTAGTTTTTTTTTTTAACACTATATTTAAAAAAAGAACTTGCAACTGAGCATGGTGGTGCACGCCTTTAATCCCAGCACTCAAGAGGCAGAGGCAGGCAGATCTCTGTGAGTTCGAGGCCAGCCTGGTCTACAAAGAAGAGTCCAGGACAGCCAAGAAAAAGAACTTGTGGCACCAGATAACTGTGTACTCGTGCTTGCTGGCAAGCCTGACCACTGAATTTGATCTCCAGAACCCATGCAGGGAAAGGAAAGAATCAACTCCTGAGAAATGTCCACTGACCTCTATGTGTGTTCTGGTGTCCACACACAATAAATAAATGAAATAAAAAAAGCTACGCATATTTGACACTCACTTTTCATCTTAGTACTTGGGAGACTGAGGCAAATGCCTCATGAATTCAATGTTGAAGGCCAACTTGGTCCACAGAGCAAGTTCCAGGCCAGTCAGGGCTACAGCGTGAGACCAAGTCTCAAAAAACAAAACAGCAAAGCTATTTATGCCTTTAATTCCAGAACTTGGGAGGCAGAGGCAGGTAGATCTGAGTTCGAGGCCAGCCTGGTCTACAGAGTGAGTGCAGCCAAGGCTACCCAGAGAAACCCTGTCTCAAAAACCAAAACCAACCATACCAAACAAAAAAACAAAAAACAATCCCAGCAACAACAAAGCCACATCTAAAGTGTTTGAATCCAGAAATGCGGCGATCCTACTATGATGGAAAAGTCTAAGGTCCTGCATAGTCAGAAGAACAAACAGTAATCCAACAAGAATATTGGAAATAAACTCAACACCTGCCTACAGCACATCTTACTTCCCACTTCTGAGCTAAATGCTAAATGGAACCAGAACTTACCACTTCATTTAAAAAAAAAAAAAAGTTGATGCTGTTACTTTGAAATTGTTCCAATTGAACCAAAACTCTAGTAAGCAGAGTATCTGCGGTTGTGCAGGCCTGTGATGAGTTTTATTTAGGCGTTCCTAAGGGTTCTGCTTCAAAGGGAGCTTTGCATGCAGCGTTCAGGTGTCTCTATGAAGGTGGTCTGTCCTTAAAGAGCTCATGGATCATCCACATCTGCGGAGTTCTCGCTGTCATTTGCAACAAGGGCTTCTCTGTTCTCGTAAGTCCAGAAGCCATTCAGATCAATCAGAATGGTCGTGACTGTGTCTCCTTGGTTACTGTTGATCAAATCCTGAAGGGAGATTTTCAGAGGATCCTTTGGTTTTACCATGTCAAAGATTTCATCCTGTAAGAGAAAATGTAATGAAAGCTGATAGAAGTAATTTCCGTCACACAGTTATGTAAAATTCAAGGTAGGTATTTCCCTATTTTACAAATTTTTATTCCAGTTTTTTTTTCTACCTGATAGGCATCTCCATTTTATTTTCGAGACAGGGTTTCTCTGTGTAACAAGAGCCATAGCTGTCCTGCCCTCACTTTGTAGACAAGGCTGATCCCAAAGAAATCCACCTGCCTCTGACTCCTTAGGGTGCTGGAATTAAAGGTGTGCACCATCACACCTGGCTGATAGGCATCTTCTTAACTACAGAACTTTCTTGGATAATTTCTTAGCTGTGTGAGAACTGTCTCTCATTTTATAGATGAAGAAAACAGGCTCACAGTTTAATCCAAGCCCACGGCTAATGAATGGCAGAGCTATCCAATACAGCATTCTTTGAATGTAACTAACTACTTTTTAAGCTTTTTACTACCTTCTAATAGTGGGGCAAAGTCTTAGCATAATCTTTTTCACCTGCAGTGCTGGGAATCAAACCCAAGACATCTAGTTTTTTTGCCAAGTAAACACTGTGCCACTAAGCTGTGTCACTATACTTTAGAACAAGAGCTCATCTAAGCAAAACTCTTCAGAGATAGCAACAAAACTTCATTTCCAGCTGGGCACAAAACAAACCAAACTGCTTTTCCAATAATAGCTTCTTTTACTCTATTCCCAATACGGGAGGAATGGAATTCTATATTAAGGAATTAGTCATCCAAAATAACAAAACTGTGCCAAGACTTAACTAGAATTCATGGAAGAGCCTCCACTATGTTACAAAGTATTTAGTATAAATATTTGCAAGGCATTAATTCATGTTTTCTAATCTTTTGTAGTAAAATTACCCTGGAATTTTGTTTTGTTTTTCCGAGACAGTTTCTCTGTGTAGCCTTGGCTGTCCTGGACTCACTTTGTAGACCAGGCTTGCCTCGAACTCACAGTGATCTGCCTGCCTCTGCCTCCCCAGTGCTGGGATTAAAGGCGTGCGCCACCACACCCGGCTACTCTAGAATATTTAATAACATTTAAGGAAGCAATGACATTTTAAAAAAAATTTAGAGTAGGGCCTGGAGAGATGGCTCAGCAGTTAAGAGCACTGCCTGCTCTTTCAGAGGACCTAGGTTCAATTCCCAGCAACCACATGGTGACTCACAACCATCTACACTGGGATTTGATCCTCTCTTCTAGCATGCAGGTGTACATGCAAATAGAGCACACAGTATCCATTAAATAAATAGGCAAATAATCTTTAAAAAATTTTAGAATAACTTGGGTTCATAAAATAGAGACTTTTAAAGTTTGAATTCTTTTCCAGATTGGTTGAAGGTTGAAGTGCTGGTTCTTAAATTCAGGTTACAAAGTCTGAAGTTCCCCCATTTGTGTTGCATCAGAGTAACCCACCAGGCTTACCCTTGGTTAAAATTGGCCAGGGTATTTTTATTGTGTTATTCAACTTGAAGTAGAAAGACCCTATTGAATGATTTTCCTAGCTGGTGAGCTGCAGATTAAATGTTGAATAACAGCATATATTTCAAATAATGATGTTTTTCTAGATTTGTGTTTATATGTGTGTGTATGTGTGATGGCTACATGTGTGCCAGTACCCACAGAGGTCAGTGGAGGGGTCAGATCTCCTGGAGCTACATATGTGAATGCTTGGAATAGAATGCAAGTCTCTGTCTCTTTTACCCGAATTGCCATCTTTCCAGCCCTGAGTAACGATGGTTTCCATATTGAAAGATGTGTGTCTCTTTAATGGAGCAAAGTATGCAGGCTCTTTAATGCAACATACTAAAGGGCTTGAACCTAAATAGTCCTCCAGCTGAATGCTGGGTTTGTTAGTGAAAAGGACTGCTAAAGGAAGCAAGCTAATTGATATTTTTTCAAATAAAATGAACGGATGCTTCCACGAAAACACGAGTGATAATGAAATCAACACATCAATCAGTAAGTCCAAATTTGTCTCCATTTCTGATGATGTAAGTATCAGTTCAGAACAAGTAACAGCAAAAATCTGATTTGGAATGATGTTTCATAGTTCATAAACTGCTTTCATATAAAGTTGGATACAACATTATTCAACATTACTTAGTATTATTGTGGCTATATTATCTGATAATGTTACATAGGTAAATGAAAAGGTAATAACCTTGACATCTTGAAATGAAACAGGATCCTGTCCATGGATTTTCATTAGTTCTTGTATGGCCTGTATTTAAGGGAAATAAATCTATAAATAGCAATTAAATTCTTACCGCACAGTTCCCACCCAGTTCCACACTGTACGTAGGTCCCTAAGCTTCACCATCCCGTGGCCCTTGTCAGTCTTTCTTCTGACTGTCCCACTTCAGTCCAGAGCTGGCTGAGAGTAACCACGGACCTTTCTACACTTACACTTTAGCTATTGAGAACTTGAGGTGAGGAAGGAGGGTTAAGACTGGGGCTGGAGAGATGGCTCAGAGGTTAAGAGCACTGACTGCTCTTCCAGAGGTCCTGAGTTCAATTCCCAGCAACTACATCTCACAACCATCTATAATGTGATCTGATGCCCTCTCTTCTAGCATGCAGGTGTACATGCAGGCAGAACACTGTATACATAATAATAAATCTTTAAAAAAAAAAAAAAAAAAAGACTGCAGACTGCTGTTACTTCACAGGAATATCCTCCAACCTCAGGTGGGCCCCCAGTGTGGCCTAAGCAACTACTAATCGGGTTCTGGTTTCCAGAAATGCTTATACTTTCACTTGTTTGTTTCTTTAAACTTTTAAATGTGTAAAAGTGTTTTGCCTGCATGTATATATATGTATACGTGCTATATGTGTGCCTGGTACCCAAGAAGGTTAGAAGTTGTCAGATCCCCTGGACATGGAGTTACAGTAGTCGTGAGCCACCATATGGCTGCTGGGAACTAAACGGAGGTTCTCTGCAAGAGCAGCAAGTGCTCTTAACCAGTGAGCCAACTCTCCAGCCCCACTTCACCATTTGAAAAGACCAACAACCTCTCTACTCTTAGAAAAAAGAGAGCTAGACCACCCAGACTCCTCCCTCTGAAACCAAAGCCCAGCATAGTGGCACATGCCTATAATACTCGAGAGGCAGAGGATCCAGAGTTAGTCATCCTTGGCTACCTAAGTAGGTCCTGCCTGGGTTACTTGGACCCCACCTCCAGAAAGCCAGAACCTTTAACAACAGAGTGGCTAAGTAAGCTACCGCCATTCATCTGGAAGCTGAAATTCTTGGCAGTTGTGCTGGTTAGCTTTTTGCCAGTTTGACACAAATGAGTCACGTGGAAAGAGGAAGCCTCAACTGAGGAAATGCCTCCATCAGACTGGCCTATAAGGCAATTCTGTGGGGTACTTTCTTGAATAATGCTTGATGTGAGGGTCAAACCCCATGTGCTGGTGCTACCCATGGGCTAATGGTGCTGGGTTGTATAAGAAAGCAGCTGTGGGCCGGGCGTGGTGGCACACGCCTTTAATCCCAGCACTTGGGAGGCAGAGGCAGATGGATCCCTCTGAGTTCAAGGCCAGCCTGGTCTACAGTGCGAGTCCAGGACAGCCAAGGCTACACAGAGAAACCCTGTCTCGAAAAACAAAACCAACCAACCAACAAACAAACAAAAACCAAAACCAATCCCCCCCCCCCCCCCCCCCCCCCCCCCGCAAAAAAGAAAGCAGCTATGAGAGCCGAGAAGAGCAAGCTGGTAAGCAGTGCTCTTCCACGGACTCCCCGGGTTCCTGCCTATTTGAGTTTCTGCCTTGGCTTCTCTCAGTGATGGAACAAAAGCGAACTAAGAGTCATTAGCTAATTCCTTAGAGATTCCCACTCTGAGGTGTCACCAGTCAGAGTATACCAGGAAGTCTCTGTAGGGGCCTCAGTGTCCAAGCTTAGCCTCATCACTGTGATAGTGTAATGCATGTTAAATTTTGTAATATTATGAAAAACAAAAACTGTAGCTATGAAAATGTGGTACAGGGGCTGGAGAGATGGTAGAGCATTGGGTTGCTCTTCCAAGCAACCTCATGGTGGTGCACAACCATCTATAATGGTGCCCTATGCTGGCAAACATGCAGGCAGAGCACTGTATACATAATAAATAAATCTAAAAAGAAAAGAAAATGTGGTACAGTAAACATTTCACAACTCTCCCACACAGCAGAAATGTTCCCATTCAAACTAAGGACTCGCAGGACCAGGGCGGGCATTCCTATTCTTTACATCTGCTGGTGTTGATGCACGGCACACAGTCTGTCCAGTTAAAAATTATTACTCGAAGCTAGAGAGATGGTTCCGTGGTCAAGAGCACTTGTTGCTCTTGCACAGGACCAAGTCTGAGTCCCAGCATCCACATGGCAGTGCACTACCATCCATCGTTCCAATTTGAGGATCCTTTACAGCATTAGCACATGACGTGATGTGCAAATACCAATGCAGACAAACACATATACATAAGCCTAAAAAAATTGACTAATATCTACAAAAACTGCCTAGAAAGAAGCTAGGTATTTCCAAGTGAGTTACTGATGGCCAGAAGCACAGGATGTCTCATCTCCAAAGGCTGAGCCCCTCATGTTTCCATAACAATACTGTAAAGGTAACAAAATCAGCTTTACTTTACCAGTGTGTATTTCTTAAAAATAGGAACAAAACAGACATGATTTCCATTTTAAATCTATTAGTCCTCTTAAATTTCAAAACAAGTTAGGTAAAATTGTCAGTACATACAAAAAGCCAAATACTTTAACATATCTCAGGGTAACAGTGCTTCTTTACCCAAACCATACTTACCCTGAAGAAATAATTAAGGGAAAAGACATTCAGATACCCCTTGTTCTCAATGTCCAGCAGCTTGAAAATATACTGCAGAGCTGCAGGCTCCTTTCTGTTTTCTAAGGCAAGAACAAAATCCAGGTAGGTCTTATAGTCCTACAGAAGAGAACACATCCATAGGAGACCGTGAGTGCAATTTTAAACGAGTGTCCGCTGAGATGAAGTTATTTTGTAATCGCAGATGGCAAATGCAAGTATTTTCTTAAAATATAAAATAAATCCATTTATGCATTTAGTGTTGGTTTCTAGGCATTCCAAGCAGTTGCTACTCTATAGGACAGTTTTCAGAGACACAGCCAGGTTCTTTGAGCAATTTGCTTAAACTATAATTTTCTTCTATTATACTATGAAAGTGTCAAGAGAGCCGCGTGGTGGTGGCACACAACTTTAATCCCAGCACTTGCGAGGCAGAGGCAGGTGGATCTCTGTAAATTGGAGGCTTGCCTGGTCTACAGAGTATCCAGGAAATCCAGGGCTAAAACCAAGAAACCCTGTCATGAAAAAACAAAAAAAAAAAAAAAGTCAAGTCAGTGATTAAGTTATTTTATGCTACCATTAAATTTGTTTTCAGTGTTTTTTTATAAAAGATTTATTTATTACTTATACAATAATCTGTCCACATCTGCATGTCAGAATAGGTCACTAGATCTCATTATATATGGTTGACTGGGAATTGAACTCAGGACCTCTGGTAGAGCAGCCAGTGCTTTTAACCTTTGAGCCATCTCTCCAGCCCCTCAGTGTAGTTTCTTTGAAGAATCTATTTTCAACCGGGCAGTGGTGGCATACGCCTTTAATCCCAGCACTTGGGAGGCAGAGGCAGGCGGATCGCTGTGAGTTCAATGCCAGCTTGGTCTACTAAGTGAGTCCAGGACAGCCAAGGCTACACAGAGAAACCCTCTCTCGAAAAACAAAAACCAAACCAAAACAAACCAAAACTAACAACAAAAGAATCTATTTTTTGGATAATGAACAGTGGTCTATTTAATTGCTATTTAGAACCCAGTCATCCACGTCTGTGGGTCACATCAACTGTGGGCTGAAAGAAAATATTTGGGAAACCCTTGACTTTTCACCTAACAGACTCTCCCTGTCAATACTCAAACCACACAGTACAAGTGCACAGCATTCCCATTGTATTAGGGATTACAAGCAGCCTAAAGATGGTCAAATGCACTGCAGCCAGTGCACGGAGCTTCTGTGGATCATGACCCTGAAATGCGGGGTCTGGACGCAGGCCACAGAGTGGGCCTGAGCGTGGGGTCTGAGCCAGTAAGCCAGCACTGGGGAAGGTGAAGCGGGAGGGTCACAGCTGAAGCCAGCACGGGCCTGCAAGCTTATTTCTCCATAACAGAAGAAAAAAGAAACAAGAAGATTTTCAGTAGAATGAGGAGGTGGCAAGGTTGCCTGAGGGCCTGAGGCGTGCCCCTGTATTCCTGATGAGAGGGAGACTATGATCCTAAGGCTGTCGTGGCCGGCCAGGCTAACCAGAGATCCTGTCTCAGGTGGGTAGCATTTCTCAAGTTGTAGACCTCTACTACAGGCATGGAAACTTGCACACACAAACAGGATTTTAAAAATACGAATGGAAGCTAGAAACATATGAGAATAGGTTGTCTGCCCCTTGCAAGGGGGTACTTGTAGTTTATTTGTTTGTATTTTTTTATTCATTTTGCTTGTTGAGACAGAGTCCCACTCACCCCTGGCTGTCCTGGAACTCTCTGTGGTTCAGGCTGGCTTCAAACTCAAGGAGCTTGTGTCTCAGCCCCCTGAGTGCTGGGGTTACTGATGTGAGCCACCATGTCTGGCAGAATACTTGTCTTATATGATAAAAAAAAAAAAAAAAAAAAAAAACAGGAAAAGAAGCCCACATTCTTGGAAAATATTTGGAACAATATGATAAAGAATGGTTTTGGCATAAATTGTAGCATGAGAAATTAAGGAAATGGCATGAGGGTATGTAGGTCAGTTGTTAGTGTTTGCCTAACATGCACAATGAAGCCTTGGACTAAATCCCCAGCACAGAGTAAGCAGGGTGAGTACAGCACACTGTAATCCCAGCACTGAAGCAAGGCCAGCCTTGGTGACAGGACACCCTGCCTTAAAAAAGCAAAACGAGCCAGGCGTGGTGGCACACGCCTTTAATCCCAGCGCTCGGGAGGCAGAGGCAGGTGGATCTCTGTGAGTTCGAGGCCAGCCTGGTCTACAAAAGCAAGTCTAGGACACTCAAGGCTACACAGAGAAACCCTGTCTCGAAACCCCCCGCCCCCCAAAAAAACCAAAACGAAACAAGAGTTAAGGAGACAGAGCTTCATTATGGCTTAACTCCATCCACTTCTGCCCCTGGTTTTTCTTATTCACCAAAAGGGACTGGTTTACGATAAACCTCCAACATCTATGTCAAGAGTTGTGGAGTCACTTTTCCTTTGCTGTTGGCCAAGAGTAGTGCTGCCATACAGCCTGCTGGCGTCACAGTAGCATAATACAGTGTAAGGGCTCACTCTTATCTGGATGACTGTTTCTTAAGCAGTCTTCATTAGGAAAACTGTGTCCTTACTCTTTCTCTATTTGTTCTTAGATGCTCTATACCAGTGCTCAACCGTTTTAATAACCCAACCATAACATTATTTATTTATTTATTTGGTTTTTCAAGACAGGGTTTCTCTGTGTAGCCTTGGCTATCCTGGACTCACTTTGTAGACCAGGCTGGCCTCAAAGTCACAGTGATCCACCTGCCTCTGCCTCCCAAGCACTGGGATTAAAGGCATGTGCCACCACCGCCCGGCCCAACCATAACATTATTATCATTACTACTTTGTAACTGTAATTTTGCTGCTGTTATGAATGACAATGTAAATACCTGTTTTTTCTGATGATTTTTTTTTTTGGGGGCACAGCCCTCAGGTTGAAAACCACTGCTCTGTAGTCCATTTGACTTCAAAATTCAAATTCTCCTCCCCCATTTTCCATCATTCTGGGATTACAGGTATATCACCTTCTCTGGCCCTCTACAATTTTTATTCTGTGGCCTTTTGTTGTTATTGTTTATTTTTCAAACTGAGTATCCTATAACCCAGGCTGACCTTAAACCCCTGATCTCCTGCCTGCCACCTTCCAAGTGTTGGAATTTCAGGCTTCTTACACCACCACACTTTGCTTCCGAATGTTTTTTATTAACAAGAATAGTGGTTTTAAAATGCTATTTACAATTTTTCTTCTCAAAGCTAGGTATGGTATATCTTTAATCTCGGCACCCAGAAGGCAGAGGCAGGCGGATCTCTGTAAGTTCCAGGCCAGCAAAGGCTACAGAGTGAGATCTTATTTTTAAAATAAGCTTTTCTGCTCAGCATGGTGGTATATAGCTTTAATCCCCAACACCAGGGAGGCAGAATCAAGGTCAAGGCTAGACTGACATAGTCAGTTGAAAGCCAGCCAGAGCCACATAGTGAGACTTGGTTATCCCCACCCACCCACCCCCCAAAAAGGAATTTTCTTTCCCAGGTGTTTTGAAAACATTAAAGAGAATATGTAACAAAATCTCTACATCTCTAAAACATCTGTATAATGTAAGATGTAATTTCTATATTTAAATATAACTAAACTTCTGTGTATTTTGAGAGGGAAGAGGAAGACTGTATGTTAGTTAGCTTCAGCGATTAAAACAGACACAGTGACCCGACAGGACTCTCAGCCTTAGCTGGCTATGGTAGTGTCACACCCAGAACCTCAGACCTTAGGAGATGCCAGCAGAAGTAACTACACGGTAAGTCCCAGGCAGCCTGCATGACAGAGCAAGCAATGGGCCTGATTTAAATCACAGCATACATGGTCTGTCAGACCTGGTAATTTAATGACTGAGCTATTTATATAGAAATAGTTTAAGGGGTGGGGGGCTGAAGAGATGGTTCAGAAGTTAAGAGTACTAACTGCTCTTCCAGAGGTCCTGCATTCAATTCCCAGCAACCACATGGTGGCTCACAGCCATCTATAATGTGATCTGATGCCTTCTTCTGGTTTGCAATTGTACATGCAGGCAGAGCACTGTATACATAATAAATAAAAAAAACTTAAAAAAAAAAAGTGGTTTCCTTAGGCATACCAACAATGAATGAGAAAAATATTACATTTTCTATGTTCTAAGCCCAGAGGGAAGGTTTTTGTTTGGTTGGTTGGTTGCTTGCTTTTGGATTTTTGAGACCGGGTTTCTGTGTGTAGCCCTGATTATCCTGGACTCCGTGCTTTGTAGACCAGGCTGGCCTCGAACTCACAGAGATCTGCCTGCCTCTGCTTCCCGAGGGCTGAGATTAAAGGGTGTGTGCACCACCATGCCCAGCCTGGGTTTTTGTTTTGTTTTTGAAGACAGAATTTCTTTGTGTAGCCCTGGTTATCCTGGAACTCACTCTGCAGACCAGGCTAGCCTCGAACTAAAGAGATCCACCTGCCCCAAGTGATGGAGTTGAAGGCGTGCACCACCACCGCCCAGCTTGAGGTACATATTTTCCTTAAGAGTAGATTCAGAATGTCAAGTAATTCCATTGACTTAACATTTTAAGATCCTGTTACACGCTAATATTAATAATGCTGAAGGAAGCAAGGCATGCTGGCACGTTCCTACAGTCCTGGTACTTGAGATGGCAAGACAGCAGGCTCTAGATTTCAACATCATTCTTGACCATTAATCACATTCAATGCCAGCATGGTCTACAAGAGGCCCTAATATTAAGACAGACACACAAACAGAACTGTTGATTTGCATTAAGATAATAGCTTATGGAAAATGTAGGAGCCTAAATTTTTAAATAGCAGATTTCAACAACTACCATTTCTCCATCATAAGTGAGACACTCCTGGAAAACTCGGTCTAAGAAGACACTGGTCATGGTCGCCGTTCCATAGCGGGAGAGCTCTTCTTTACTGAGCATGCCATTGTGATCTTTATCAAGATTCAAATACTGACCTTGCAAAAAGATAACAGAAACAGAAAATGATATTGTAGAAGACTAATGAAACTCAATAAATCCAAATCCCTCCCAAATACCCCTGACAACAGCGTTTGATTGCAAAATAAGACAAGAGCTGTTGTTCTGAACTGTGAAAGGATGGACTGCATTGTTCTACATATGCTCTACAAACTGCAGAAGAGAGTTCAGACATTAGTGATGGAGCAGGCACATCCCAGGAGCCTAGAGCAGTCCTTTCTTTCCTTTTTTTTTTTTTTTTTTTTTTTAGGTTTTTCAAAACAGGGTTTCTCCGTGTAACAGTCCTGGCTGTCCTGGACTCACTTTTGTAGATCAGGCTGGCCTCGAACTCACAGCAATCCACCTGCCTCTGCCTCCCCAGTGCTGGGATTAAAGGCGTGCGCCATCATGCCTGACTCTAGAGCAGTGAGCATTCTCTGGGGGTAAAGCAAGCAGCCCGGGTATACAATAGCTCTCGGGATATCGATCCCCTGGGAATGGGAAATGAAACCTTAGTAGTGGGTCCTACCATAGACCCTCAGGGCCGAAGGAGCAGAAAACCAATTTGTTTCTTGACTCTCTTTGGACAATTCCTCATCCCTTAGCTAAAGAAATACAAAAATATAATTAGAAAATAGCGATTATCATGTGATAAAATAAGGTAGTTTAAAAAAATATTTACCTCTAGTAAATCATCTAGGAAGCTGCATGCTAAAATATCTTGAATTTTGATCTTCCCTTAAAAAATACAAATTCATTTTGAGAACAAGTTATTTTCTAGAGGTGTTATTTTACAAAGTTATTTTACAGAATCATATAGTAGCTCTTAGGTTCCTTACATTTTGTTACAAAATTGAAACAGTGAGAAAAATGCACACACAAAAGCAAAATGAAATAAAAATACTCCAAATAACAAAAAGAGAAAACAAACCCCAATAACCCACAAAACTCTACATTTCTACTCGTATGCCTCCAATGATAAGAAGCTAAGCAGTAAATTCCTACTATCATTTTGTTATCAGAGTGTACAAAAGCTTATGTCATATTTTTCCCAGATAGGGACAATACTGGTAATAAGGGGGTGGAGCTAGAGAGCTCAGCTGTTAAAGGTTAAGGCCACACTTCTCAAAGATGGTTTCTAGCACCTATGTCATCAAAGCCCAGCTTTCCAGCTTTCTTTTTGCCAAGTGTGGTGATGTACTCCTTTAATCCCAGATACTCAGGAGACAGGCAAGTAGATCTCTACGCGTTCACGGTCAGCCTGGACTATACAGTGAAACACCACCTTATTAATTAAAAGGGTATATCTAACTGAAAAATAGGGGGTTTTTATGAGTATACTGTTAAAAGCATATTTGCTAATCTTGCCACCACTTAAAAAGGAGAAATACATTATAGTTAAATGACTCTCAAATACAAATTTTTCATAAGAAGAGACTAATCATACAGCATGTCATACACCAGGCAGGAAATCATGTAACTATCTGTGGCTCCTTAGAATTGGAAGAGGTGACAGTGACTGCTCACCTAGGTCACACTTCAAGGGACAAAAGGAAACGTGTTTTTTCTTATGAGATAGGGTTTCACTATGTAGCTCTGGCTGTCCTGGAACTCAATCTGTAGACAAGGCTGGCCTTGACCTCACAGAGACTGTCTGCCTCTGTCTCTGCCTCCCTGGTGCTGGGACTGCTACAGGCCTGCACCACCATGCCCAGCGTGAAGGACATTATTAAGAGAGTAGGTGTGGTGGTTTGAACAGGAATGGCTCGCATAGGCTCATATATTTGAATGCTTGGTGATTAGGGAATAGTGCTGCTTGACAGGGATTAGGAGTTCTGGACGATCGCTACAGAAAGCAAATCATGTCTTGTACTCTTGCCCACTCTCTGAGACTTTCCAGATTATGTCACTGACTTTAAGAACAAAGAGAAACTGTGGAGATTGGTCTAATAGTGAGAGAGTATGCAAGAGTAATATCCCAAAATTTAGGTTAGATATACGTTTTTCTTTTACCTGTTCTTAGAGGGTCCAAAAAGAAGAAGAACTTCCTAACGGCAGTACAAACATAAAACGAGTAAAAGGATTTTTCCAACCCATCTAATTGTGGCAAAGTAGGAATAAGTTCCAGTATGTAGTTTTCTAAGTCCTGGAAACAAAACAAAATGTTGGTTAAATCTTCCCTTGTGACTTCCCTCTGTGACTGACTAGAAGCTGGAATTGTAAACTAAATAAAACCCTTTCTCCCTTTAAGATTGCTTTGGTTAGAGTATTTTATTACAGCAAAAGAAACAATATTAGGACACCAAGTTAATATATTTAAAACTCTCTGGTACACACATGTAGTCCCAATATTTTGGAGGAGGCAGAGGCAAGAGGATCACTGCAAGTTCAAGGCCAGCCTAGCTACAAGGGCTGCAAAGTGAGACTTCGTCTCACAAAATCCAATGAAAAAATACAAGTCTCCTGGGGCGCTTTGTATTTAACAACTTTATTTTTCCTCTAACTATTTTAAGCATATGCCTGGTAGACCAATGAGTTAAAGTTCATAAATGAACAGGTACCCCAAAGCTGCTTTCTAAAATGAGCTTTTCCCAGCTCCTCCTGGCCTTTATCTGCTTACCCTATTCCTTACTTTATATCATCAAAATAAAATTTAGGACTCAACTTTAGTTTCTATATTCCTTTTACCAGTATCCCATTTTCTATATTACACATCCAATCTACCAATAAGATGTGTATCCCTCCCCCACCCCACCCGACCGTCTGTGTTTCCTTCTTTCCTTTCTTTTTAGGGTAGTAGAGGTGAAGGCAGAATGTCCGAAACGTGTGCTGAAGACATCTGTTTTTAGCTTTGGGGGTGGTGGTGGTGAGACAGGGTCTCCCTGTGTGCCTCAGGCTGGCCTCAAATTTATGAGTCATCAATCTCCTGTTTGGCCTTTGATGCTGAGCTCAACAAGCATGAGCTCCCATGCCCAGCTTTATTTCCAGCTCCCTCTACAGCCACCAGCAGTCTTGGCCACTGTCATATTTTTACCTACACTACTATCATAGCTGCCTATTATTTCTGTCTCCATTTTATACTCTTAAAATCTTTCTTAACACATCCAGAGTAGTTGGGCATGGTAGCACACGGCTTTAATCCCAGCACTTGGGAGGCAGAGGCAAGCATATCTCTGTGAGTTCGAGGTCAGCCTGGTCTACAAAGTTAGGCAGTCGGGGTAATACAGAGAAACCTTGTCTCAAAAAGCCTAAATAAACAAACAAACAAACAAATAAATAATAGTACATCCAGAGTGATCTTTAGAATTAGAAGCCATGGGCCAGGCAAGATGGTTTAGTGGATAAAGGCACTTACAGCCACGTCTGATGGCCTGAATTCGATTCCTAATTCCTTTATGACAGAGAGAAAGAACCAACGCCTATAAGTTGTTCTCTGACCTCCACACTCACACGTAAAATAATAAAAAACCAAAACCAAAAACCTGACAACTCACTGAAACTTTCACTGGCTTAAGAATCTCAGAATAAAATCTAAACTCCTCATTACAGCCAAAAGGGCTTAATATATGGTGGCCACTATCTCCTTCTCTGGCTTCATCTGCCACGTCAGCATTTGTCTAGCCACACTGGCCTCCATTTCTACAGAGACAGGCAGAGGCAAGAGCCATTTACTACAATGTTGGTCTGAATATTAACTATATACTGTCCTTGGGAGGGACAAAATGATGATCAAAATAGTTTACTCATTAGCTGTACTGATATTTATGCTCAACATGCCAACTCTCTTAATTAAGCTCTAAAAGAGGTCTCCATGTTGGAGAAAAAAATATAAGCCAAGAAGAAATATACCTACACAATTTACTGCCAAAATTACAGAAGTAGCATAGCCATATTGATCATGAGGTTTTAATCCCAATCATGGCCTGACCTAATGACATAATACCTAATAGGAAACAAATACCCTCTTGGTATCTTACCATGTCCCTCTAAACCTATGGGTAAAAACAACGCCATTTTCACAGGAAACAACTTCCTGAACAGTACACCAACATCCCAGGCCTTAATGTCAACAATTAATAAATGGGACCTCATGAGGCTGAGAAGCTTCTGTAAGGCAGGAGACACTGTCAAGAGAACAAAGCGACAGCCTACAGAATGGAAAAAGATCTTCACCAACCCTTCATCTGATAAAGGTTTAATATCCAAAATATATAAAGAACTCAAGAAATTAAACACCACAAAACCAAACAACCCAGTTGCGAAATGGGGCTTGGAACTTAACAGAGAATTCTCAACAGAGGAATATCAAATGGCCGAGAAACACTTAAAGAAATGCTCATCCTCGTTAGTCATCAGAGAAATGCAAATCAAAACGACACTGAGATTCCATCTTACACCCATCAGAATGGCTAAGATCAAAAACTCAAATGACACCACATGTTGGCAAGGATGTGGAGAGAGAGGAACACTTCTTCATTGCTGGTGGGAATGCAAACTAGTACAACCACTTTGGAAAGCTATCTGGCGCTTTCTCAGAAAAATGGGAATAGGGCTTCCTCAAGACCCAGCCATCCCACTCCTTGGAATATACCCAGAAAATGCCCTACCACATAACAGGGACATATGCTCAACCATGTTCATAGCTGCTTTATACATAATAGCCAGAACATGGAAACAGCCTAAGTGTCCCTCAGTAGAAGAATGGACTAAGAAACTGTGGTATATTTACACGATGGAATACTACTCAGCTATTAAAAACGAGGAATTCCCAAAATTTGTGGACAAATGGATTGATCTAGAAATTATCATAATGAGTGAGTTCACCCAGAAGCAAAAAGAGACAAACGGTATATACTCACTTATATCAAAACACTAGTCCAAGGGATACGTACCATGAAAATCTTTACTTACCAAGAAAGTGGGTCAGAGGAGAGGACATCCGATTGAGACTTTAGGCAAGAGTAGCATGGAAGAAAGGGGAAATAGTAGGACCCACAAGGTCCTGGAAACCTACAAGAAGAACTTTATGACAGGCAGATCTGGATCCTGGGGTCCTCCTCAAACTAAGGCACCAGCCAAGGAGAATATAGGCAGTAAGCTTCGAACCCCTACCAAGACCTAGCCGACGAACAGGATATTCTCCACCGTTGAGTGGAGAGTGAGATCTGACTCTCACACGAACTCTGGTGCCCCTTTTCTGACCATGTCCCCTGGATGGGGAGACCTGGTGGCACTCAGAGGAAGGATAGCAAGTTACCAAGAAGAGACTTGATATTCTAAGAGCATATATAGGGAGAGGAGGTCTCCCTCAGTCACAGACATAGGGGAGGGGAGAAGGAGAGAAATGAGAGGAAGGGAAGAATGGGAGGAAACAGGGGAAGGGCGAACAATCGAGATGTAATATGAATAAATTAATAAAATTAAAAAAAAACCCAACACCATTTTAGTTTTATCCTCTATTCTATAATAAAGGAACTTCCTGGTCTGTCTCAAAATAATAAAATAATGTATATATGTGACTAACCAAGAGCCGGTGAGGTAAGATGACTTAGCAGGTCAAATGCTTGCTGTGCAAGCCTACAGACCTGAGTTTGAGCTCTAAAACCCACGTAAAGGAGGGAAGAGAGAACCAGCTCCACAAAGCTGGCCACGTGTTCTGTGGCACGTGTGAGCCCTATCACTTCTCTCTCTCTCCGGCTCCTAGAGGCGTGGGCTAGGGAGATGCTCAATGGGTTAGGCACTTGCTTTTCAAGCGGGAGAACTAGAGTTCAGCTTCCAGAACCTATAGAAATGCCAGCGGGCTGGTGGTCCACCTACAATGCCAGCCTGGCCTAGCGGTGCCCAGAGCAAGCTGGTTAGAAAGCTAGCCATATTGCGAGCTCTGGGTCTGACTCAAAGCCCGCCTCAACGGATAAGCAGAAAGAGTGAATGAAGATGGTTCCTGACATCAACTGGACCTCAGTCCTCCATGTTTGCCTGCACACATGCCAACACACACAACTCCTACATGTACAGAGAAAATGGAAAAACAAAACCCAAAACTTTGGCCAGGCACTCGGGAGGGAGAGGCAGGTGGATTTCTGTGAGTTCAAGGCCAGCCTGGTCTACAGAGCGAGTTCCAGGACAGCCAAGGACACATAGAGAAACCGTGTCTCAAAATAAACAAACAAAAAACTAGCCAAAACACTGTTTCTTCAGTAATTTTTTTTTTTCAATCTCAGAGACGAGATCTCACTACATAGCCCTAGCCAGCTTGGAACTCCATGTGTGGGGTAGGCTAGCCACAAACTTGCAGTGGTCCTTCTAAGTGATCCTGGCCTTAAGCTAGAATCATGGGTGTGTGGCACCACACTCCACTCTTGTCAATCATTTTAAAAGTCTGTTTAGATACATTCTATTCACTTATTGATAATGTTTTATTACATAGCTCAGGATGGCCTGGAACTCTATGTGCAGTTTCCACTACCCCTGAACTCCCAAGAATCTTCTTGCCTCAGCCTCTAAAGTGCTTGAATTAGAAACAAATACTATGATGTTCAGCTTCATTTTCCTTTAAAAAAAAAAAAAATGAAAAAAGAATGTTTTTTAAAGGCTGGAAAAAAGAACCTAATGACCATTTATGTGACTAATATATACTGAACCTAGTATGTTTACAAAGGCAAAATCAGGCAAATAAAAGCCATTGACAAAATCAAGCAACATAAGACTTACAGTCACAACTCACTTGGCGATAATTTGAGAATTTGATGTCTATGTTTATTAAGTTTGGATCAATACTCACTGATTCCCGAAGGTATCCTTGCCCGGCTACATCATATAAACTGAGTCCTATTCTTGTCTGATGCAACCAAACTGCCAATAAACAAGAAAATTACATGTAAACACTGAGATCTGTCCTTTAGCACATACATGAAAAACAATAAGGTGCGAGACTACAAGTGTAAGCCAATGCAGGAACTCCATAAAGCCATTTTCACACATACATATAATCTGTGACCCCTAAGCCATTTAAACCAAAAGAAAAAAGCCATGAAATGGCAGATTTCAACAATTCTGCCATGATTACAACTTCAGTAAAGCCGATGCCCTTGGGGCTATTGTTTTCCACACATTAAACTTGATTTTCCACCAAACAGAGAGAGCTAGCCCAACACTGTCTTCAGTGAAGCCTGTATCCTCCTGAGGTTAATTTCTGCAGCCAAATCTGTTCCCTGACAATGGCACACAGTACCATTCTGCAGACCAGGCAATACTTAGAAGAGTCACAACTCCAAAATGTTTTAATACAGGCTCCGTGAAACCAAGAGTGCAGCTGTGGATTTGAGACTGCCCTTCAGGTACATGTATTAGTGAAATGGAATTACTTCAAACCACTCGCTGTAACTCTTGCTCTGCTTTTTAAAAAGGACTACAGTGATTTACTGCTCAGGCACACAAGACAAATATATGCCACCAGGGCAGGCTGTGGATGGCTCAGTTCCAATCAGGGAGCAGTCCCTCAGTCCTGCGGTAACTGCCAATGGATGAACTTGGCTCTCTCTCAGAATCCGCTCCTCTCAAAATGCTTGCTTCCTTCCTTACACAGCAGAGAGCTCAGCAGGTCAGGGACCAGCCCTTTGGGCTTATGGAGTCTCAAGCACAAAATGGACTAGTGCTACGCCCTGTGAACCCCTCAGGAGCACACCTCTCTGCCCAGTGTGTAAATCCATTCCTTCACATCATGGTGAGACAACAACTCCGGCAAGGCAAGGACAACAGGACAGAGCTGACTGGAAAAGGCCCTTTGGGGAAGAGTACACCTGTGACCCAGAAAGAAGTGTTTCTGCTATCTCTACTTTGCCGCTGTCCTTAGGGTGCATGAGACTTTTGTTTAAAATAATGAATTCAATTTTAATACAGAAAAATCACACCCTTGTACAATGTACAGGAGAACCATAATAGCATAGGGAAAAAGCCACGTGACATGGAAGAAGTAACAGAAAAGCACAGACCAACACCCACTTGATTCCCAGACAAAAGTTCAAACTCACACACACACCAAGTCACCTTTTCGCATGACATAGTTAAAGAACTGCATGATGGAAATTCTCCCGTATGAATCTGTGTGAAGGAGTTTGGCAAAGACCTTTGCTGTAAAAAATTGCCTAAAAAAGAAAAATAAAGATTAAAATGGTCTACTAGCACAGCACAAAAATGATGTCTATAAGAATTAACAATATCAATTTATACAATTAAAAAATCAAAGTAAGAGATAATGGACTCCTAATAGTTCAAAATTTGAAATAGTAAGTTGTAAATATTTGCATTTTCTTTGCGTTCTTCAAAGAATGAAGACCTAGATCCATGGACGGGTAATTGGTCTTTAAAGGCGCCTGAAAACCACCAGCACTGTTGATGAGATCTGGCTCTACCTCTGTTCACCAGAGATCAATGTGAGCTAGCAAAGAGACATCACATCACTGGGGTGGTTGCAGCACCATGGTCTGAAAACACAGCATTTCTAGTCTAAAGACAATGGAAAAGACACTAAAATCATGACTATAATTCTACTTATGGGATCATGTCACACTGGTGTTTGAATATCTTGTAGCAAATATTCCTTGGATGTTACATATAGTGTAAACGATTTAATACACTGGCCATGATGTGGTGTATGCAGTATTTAAAAGATTATCTATACAACTATATTAAAGAGGGCAAGAGAGTGGTTAAGAGTACTGACTACTCTTCCAAAGGGCCTGGGTTCAATTCCCAGCACCCATATGTCAGCTCACAACTGTCTGTAACTCCAAGATCTGACACCTTCACACAGACATATATGCAGGCAAAACACCAATGCACATAAAATAAAAAAAATTATATTTTAAAAAGCTACTATATTAAAGAGTTTATCTAAAAGGAATACCATGGTTTTATAAACACATAATATAAAATACTGTGTGTTTAAGTAGATGTGGGTTGATATAAAGACCATGTAAATATATAAATTATCATTAAGCACTAAACATCCAAAAACCCACTGTGGGATTTGTATACTATAAAGTTCCTGCTCTTGGGTAAACATCCCCAATCTGGCTCTGAAGACACCACCTCAGGTGGCCAGCTATCTGCCACAGACATCTACTCTGTCTTACTAATCGTAGCTCTGAACGGCTGAGTTTAATTTTATCATTTGTGCTTACCTTTTTTGTGCCCTTAAAACTGCTTTATAGTAAGCAACTCTCATTTATATTTAAACTATATTCACTTTTAAATGACTGTAAATAGGAAAAAGTAAATCTCCACTAAGTTAAAAAGGAATGAAGACATAGAAGCACTAAATGGCATTATTTTGCTTATTCTTTTTCTTTTTTTTTGAGATAGGACCTTGCTATGCAGCACAGCACAAACTAGCCTTGAGCTTACAATCCTCCTGCCTCAGCCTCTAGAAGGTAGATGACAGGTGAATGCCAACACCTCCAACTTGGCATCATCCCCCCCCCCCCATCCCTCTGTCTCACTATGTAACTCTGGGCTAGCTTGGAACTTGCCATGTAGAGTAGGCTGCCTTCAAAGTCACAGAGATTCTCCTGCTTCTGCCTACTGAGTGCTGGGATTAAAGGTGAGAGCCACCATACCCAGTGGTAATATTTTTCTTAACAACTTCATAGCACTGTTTTGTTTTGTTTTTCTTGCTGTTTTATTACATTTTATGAAGTTGAATGCCTCAGTCTCCAGAGTACTGGGATTAAGGTTATACCACCATGCCCAACTTTGTATCTTCTTTTCTCTGAGGCAGGATCTCACTACAGAGCCTAGGCTGGCCTTGAACTTGTGATTCTCCTCCTGCATCTGCCTCTTATGTGCTGAGCCATTATACCCAGTTTTGCATTATTTCTCCCAATACATCCATACCAACACTTATGTATGTGTGGTATACGTACATGTTTCTTTCTGTGGCTGTGTGCATATGTGCATGTGGGCACATAGAGAAGCCAGGGGGTGATGGGAGCTGTCTCCCTCCATGATCTCCACACTGTTTTTTGAGACAGCTTCTCTAACTGAGCCTGGAGCTCATCAGTTTGACTAGCTGGCTGGCCAATGAATTCCCATCCCTAGTCTACCAACACTGGGGGGTTACACACAAAGTCTACTAGTAGCACCCAGCTTTTATATAATTACTGGGAATCCAACTGACTCAGATATCTACCCAGCCTCCAATTTTTTTCTTGACTTCAAATAACTTTATTAGAGTGCAATCACTTAAAGTAGTAAGTCAAGTGTCACTTAAAGTCACTTAAAGTAGTAAGTCACAACACTGATTGATATTTGAGGCATTAAAAATGTCTAAAACACCAGGCACAGTAGCACATGCTTATAATCCCAGTACTCGGGAGGCAGAGGCAGGTGGATTGCTGTGAATTTGAGGCCAGCCTGATCTACAAAATGAGTCCAGGACAGCCAAGGCTACACAGAGAAACCCTGTCTCAAAAAAAAAAAAAAAAAAAAAAAAAAAAAAAAAAAAAAGGAAAGAAAAAGAAAAAAGTCTAATATAACACGTTCCTCGTTACATCACATTACTCTTACTTGCACTTTGGTCCAGCCTTTTCACCAACCTTCAAAAAATTTTCATAATTGATCATTGCTTCCTCTCCAATCATAGGTGGTATCTGGTGTTTATCCAGCAAAAACCATAAGTTCTTAAGAGAATCAGGGAAATGAAGATGTTAAAATTTAACAAATGATTTAAGAATGTTAATGCATCATTTGTCTAATAAGGTTAAGATGAATTTATGCCCCAGTATTTTGGTTACTACCAATAAAAATAACTGACACTTAATATGCCGACTAAAGTTTTAAGTTTTCAAAATACATTGCTTCTTTAATCCATGTTACTATGTAATGCAGGCAGCTATCTTACTTTACATGTGAGAATTAAAGCATAAAGACATCAGATCCACTGCCGGAAGTGGGCGAGGATCTGAAGCTCTGCAGAGCACCACACTGTATGTTTCCCAAACCATGACCACTCATTAGGATTATGTGGGAACAGAAAAAGCAAAGCCATAAGTGCACTGTCGTCAGCATCAGGCACGCAGGCTCAGCAGCGACACTGGTGCACACCGCACACCTGCTTCAGAAACCTGTGCAGAGCCGCTCTGCAGCAGCGATTCAAAAAGACACGATACACCCTGCGCGACTTACATCCACCCCACTCGTACCTGCAATTCTTCGTTATCTAAGAGCTCTCTGCTCTTCCTCTGTAGAAAGACAGCTCTAGACTCTTCTCTTAACTTCTGGAGTAAGACTTCATCTTCAGCTGGCAACTACAAACACATTGGAAAAGTCACGTGACATGGATATGAAACTAACTGGACTAGCTTAACAGTCTGGGCAAAGCAAGCATGCCTGCTGAGCCTAGACCACCTAATAGTATACTTCCTACTATGTCTATAATAAAAAGTAGACGAGTCTATAGCTCAAAAAAGGGAGAGTAACCATTTTTCTGTCTTGCATCAATTTATATAAAGTCTCAATATTTTAGTAGATTCAAAATATTTTTATCATTGTGAAAAAAAACAACTGTAATGAAATATACAAACTGCGCAATGTAATACTCTAATTTTAAGACATATGCTTTGGATCCCACTTCTGATGTTACGTTTTATTTACAGATCAAAAACATCTACTCAGAAAACACTTACCCTGTAATAAAACCGGGGAATGGTCTTATAGAATTCATTTGTGTTTTTTCTACCTCCTTTCCATTCTGAGTAGTATTTGGTAAATAAATCCATTTCTTCATCTTTTAATTCTTGTTCACTCTTTTTTCCTAGTAAAAACAAAAAAGTCAAAGTGAGAAAATCATAAATATCAAATATTATTCCTATTCAGGATAGCCTATATATTAGAATCTAGTTAAAATATTTGCAGTGCAAGGCCAGCCTGGTCTACAAATTGAGTCCAGGATAGCCAAAGACACACAAAAAAAGCCTGTCTCAAAAACAAAACAACCAAAAACAAAACAAACCACCACCAACAAAACAAAAACACAACAAACAAACAAACAAAAACTGTAGTGGCAGAAAGGCATTCAAAACTGCTTAGACACAGAACATGCTAATCTGAACATACTAACTGCTTGGAACTCACCAATTATAGACGAGCCTAACTGGCATTGGTTTTCCTTCTATGTCTGGAGTGAATTAAGGGATGTACCTGGCTTACAAAGGTTTATATGCTAATGAAATGATTAAGAAAACTTGATGATACAGGTGAAGGGCTGTCCTTAAGAATACATCCTTAAGAGGGCTGGAGAGATGGCTCAGAGGTTAAGAGCATTGGCTGTTCTCCCAAACTTCCTGAGTTCAATTCCTAGCAACTACATAGTGGTTCACAACCATCTATAATGAGATATGGTGCCCTCTTCTGGCGTACAGGTGTAAATGTAGACAAAACCCTGTATACATAAATAAATAAATCTAAAAAAAAAAAAAAAAAAAAAAAAAAGCCAGGTGGGGGTGTCAGGCAGGTGGATCTCTGTGAGCTTGAGGCTAGCCTAGTCTACAAATGGTGCCCAAGACAGCCATGGCTACACAGAGAAACCCTGCCTCAAAACAAACAAACCAAAGAACACATCCTTGGGAAGGCAAGAATATACCCTAAGTAGAAACATGGATTTACTACGCTGATGGCAACAGCCTTCAGTAGGAGCTATTAATATTATCCACACAATCTAGATGACTTGCTGCACACACTCATGGCCCAGTAGTAGGACTGCTATTAAAGGTGAAGAGAAATGGAAACTGTAGGGCAGCTGGAGAGATGACTCAGGAAGTTAAGAGCACTTGCTGCTCTCCTGGAGGGCTGGGTATGCTTCCCAGCACCCACATGGCAGCCCACAACCATGTGTAACTCCTCTTCCACGGGATCCAATACCTTCTTTTGGCCTTTGCGGGTGTCAGGTCTCAAAGAAATCTGGGACAAACGGCTAACTGAGGTGCCTACTAATACATCAAAGTGGAAGCAGGACCCATCCCCCCAACCCCACATCACCCAATACCTGTGGTTCCTCCCAGCACTTCCCACCCCACCCCCTACCTAAACCTCTCCAGCCCAGGGCCTGGGCTTTTCCTCCCTCAGGTTCTGACCTTACCTAACTCAGCTCTGTTGGATAAGCACCATCTTGGCTCTGCTCTCGGTTCCCATGTGCTCTCTTGGTCCATTTACCCTCACCCCCCCCCCTCGCTCTCCTCTCTCATCGTCCCGTCTACCTGCTGGCCATATTCAGTCTGGACCCTTCCAGATGCCTCTGGCTGAACTCACCCTCTTATCTACAATGAAACTTGCCCTCAACCATATCTAGGAGCAGTCGTGTCCTCATTTTCACTCAGCGGGCAACTTACACCCGGGCAGACTAGTCCATCTTTGTTAGTAGCGATGGAATATGATGGAGGAGGAAAAGATGATAATGTGTGAGAGGAAAACAAGCCAGGTGATATATGAAAAAGAATGTCATCTACTGAGGGACTGGAGGGACTCAAGTAGGCGTGTAGACAATTCTTGTCTTTTCTAGAGAGAAGGTTTCTCTGTATAACCCTGACTGACCTGGAACTCTCTGAAGACGACGCTGGTCTCCAACTCAGAGATCCACCTGCCTTTGCCTCTGCCTCCCAAGAGCTGAGATTAAGGCATGAGCCACTGCTGCCTGCCCAGTGACTATTTTAAAGATGAAGGGTGAGTGTAAGGATACATACTTATGACCTGAGAGAAATGTAAATGCAACAATTGAGGCTCTCCTTTTTAATGTTGTCTATTTCCTCTTTGATATACATACATACATACATATGTGTGTGTGTGAGATATACATTTGAAAAACAAATTCATCAATTGAAGTCTGGAGAAGACAGACTGAAGGTTTGGAGAGATGAGAGGAATTAAGAGTAGCAAAGCAAGGGTCGGGGATTTAGCTCAGTGGTAGAGCGTTTGCCTAGCAAGCGCAAGGCCCTGGGTTCGGTTCTCAGCTCTGGGGGGAAAAAAAAAAGAGTAGCAAAGCAAATGCTTTTCTTGCAAATGTGACTCTACTTTAGCTTAGTGGATGGACATGGAGTCTTAAGAACTCACCGTGGTTATGTTTTTCTTTTTGGTTGTGAGTCTAGCCTTCAATGGCTGTGCCGTCTCCTCAGCCCGGTTGTTTAATACTTTAGCCAATTTCAGCTGTCTGGGTGCTGGAGTGGAACTGGAAGGATTTAACCAGACTGATTGGCAAGCAAGTGTGAAGGACCAAGGAACCAAGAATGTAAAACGAATTAATGAAATTTAAAATGGAGTGTTAAGTGAAAAGTGAGAATTAAAAGCCAGCAAGCATTCGGGAGGCTGAGGCAAGGAGGGTCAGTAACTCAAGTCTAGCCTGGGCTATAAGATAAACCCCTGTTTCTAGGGGGGAAAGGTTGAATTATAAGTCTTAGGGTTCTCGGTTATTCCTAAGTCTAAGATAGTGGAAAACGGGTGCCACGGTTATGATTTTCGTTCCTAGCAGGTCCTTTATCAGGGAAGTTTGGGTCTCCCCTCCGTGGATCTCGAAAGCACATTCCAATCTGACTCCTTTGTCAAACAAGTTTAAGAGACGCGGGAAGTCCGGCTCGCACTTCCTCCTCCTCCCCATTCACTCTCTCCGCCACTTCTAGCCTGGGGCAGGCTATCTAGCGGGCGGCCCCTCCCAAACTCACTCTTTGGATCCGTGTTGGGCGACGCTAACCGCCGGCGAAGCACGTCTTTCCAGTCCATGGCTGACTCCCGCTCAGAGGACCCTACATTTGCGGTTTCTTAACCGCCCCACCCACTGCCAGCTGCGACGTCAGACGCCACCAAGGAAGGTGGAAGTTAAGAAGGACGCCTGGACGCCATCTTGGACAAGGGCGGAAGCCGTGACTACAAAGGCAAGAAGACGAATGCTGTAGCTATTCCGGTCACACTAGCAGGGACGAAAATCAGACATGAAATAGGTGAAAGATTATTCGTCTTACGTGGGTATCCTAGCTCACGAAACCAGATTTTAAAGGCCAGAAGAAGCCTGCGTGACTTAGGCGCTGTGGGTATTTAGCGCCTGCGCGCCACAGGATGCAGGACGCCATTGACATTTCCGACTTGAGAAAAGCACTTTCGTCACATTTTGTTCTCGTTCTGGAGGCCTTAACAGTATCTAAAATGTACTCGGCAGCCGTATCCAGCCCTCTTGAATACTAAAAGCTTCAAAATCACCTTTTTCCCCCTGCTTATCTTCCCAAGCTCAACAGAACGCCTGAATTCAAGCCACTGAGGCCCGGGCGGCTCATCCAGCGCGGTGCCTTGTGGGTACTGTAGTTTTCACCGCTTCTGTGGTTCCTTTAAGCATGCGCCGCGTGGTGAGTTGTTGAATAAACTGAACTTCATTTGTCAGCCATCCGTAGAGTTAAGTCTGAGCTCTTTCTGGACCTCACTTTTTTCTCCGTGATGGTTATGCTTCATTCCCGGATCCCTCTTCTCTGAAGAGTTTTCGGCCTGGAGAGAGTTGTGAAGAGCAAGGGACCGTAGGCCGGCTTTTCTTGCTGCTGCTGGAGCTGCGGTTGGTGGTTCCTATCGAGGTTTTAAATTTTCCTGTTGTAGCACGCTTGGTATCCCACCCTTCTTCATGACCAAAGTCTTGATCCACTTGAGTCAAACTGGCAGGCCTTTCTTGTGCTTTTTCCTCAGATTCGAAAAGTGGAATGTAACAGACTTCAGGACCGTTCGTTCTGTCTTCTGGTTTAGGGGTTGATAACTGGTGTGGGGTGTCTCTGGATCATTGTTTAATGGTGAGACCTCACGTGCTTTCCTTGCCAGTAAATCGCCCCTAAAGCATAATCTTGATTTGTTTGTAAGGGAGAGACAGAAGTTCCTTTTCAAAAATTGTGCTTCAACTGTCTTCAACCCCCACTCCCTTAATTTTACGTAGGATAGTAGAACGGTTTTGTTTTTAAGCCTCATTCAACTCCCTGCACAATGACCTTCTGTTTGTCTGGCTTTCGGAGCTTTCCGAAACTTTGGAAGACCAGCCCATACTTGGAACTAGGCCCTGTGACCTCTTCTGTCCCTTTTTTTCTCACGGTCTACTGTGTCACCAGGAACCAACAGAGATGGTTTTCTGTTAAGCCCACGTCCCCTCCAGATAGCAAAGCAATGAATCTGCTGGTTGCCAAGGCTAGAACACTGAAGAAACGTAATGACAGCAATAAGCAGATTTCCTCTGATCCTCACTATTTTGCTGCTGGGGCAGCTAAGAAGAGGTCACACGTAACTAAGAATCCTCAGGATAGTGGTCATGCCTTGCCACCCGTGAGAAGCACTATACAACTGCCAACTAGACCTTTGAATTCCAAAGAGTGGGATAAACTTAAAGAAGACTTCGAAGGAAAGGCCAATTTTGAAGACTTGGTCATTTCACAGATGGCACAGAGCTGTAGTTGTGTAGATGTGGCTAAGTCTCTCCTGGCATGGGTGGCAGGGAAGAACAATGGCATTGTGGGGTATAATTTACTCGTCAAGTATTTGTATCTTTGTGTCTCTCATGGGCAGACATCGGAAGTCATCGATGTCTATGAAATCATGAAAGCCAGGTACAAGAGTTTAGAATCCGGCGCTTACACCCTTCTCATCCGGGGATTAAGCCACTCGGACAGATGGAGAGAGGCCTTGCTGCTGTTAGAAGACATGAAAAAGGTCATGACCCCTTCAAGAAAGAACTACGACGACTGTATACAGGGAGCCCTCCTTCATCAAGATGTGACCGTGGCCTGGAGTTTGTATCAGGAATTGGTGGGGCATAGTCTCATTCCTCTGTTGGACACTTTAAAAGCCTTCTTTGATTTTGGCAAGGACATAGCCGATGATCACTATTCAAGCAATCTCCTGGACATTCTACTATATCTAAGGACTAACCAGCTGTATCCTGGAGAGTCATTTGCACACAGTATAAAAGCGTGGTTTGAAAGGTAATGTTGATTTTTGTATGTGTGTTTTATCTTAGTGCCTATATTTTTAAAAGTAGTTCCTTTTTTGTGGTGTTGGTTAGTTGCTGAGACTCCTTTTAGTCGGGTTATGTCTTTCTCACCTTGAGGTAAGAGTTGCTTCTCTTAAGACAAAATATTCTCTTAAAGCAGTAGGAAGATGGGCGTGGTGGCCACGCCTTTAATCCCAGCACTCTGGAGGCAGAGGCAGGTTGATCTCTTTTGAGTTCAAGGCCAGCCTGAGGCCAGGTGCTGGTGGCCCACGCCTTTAATCCCAGCACTTGGGAGGCAGAGGTAGGTGGATCGCTGCCAGTTTAAGGCCAGCCTGGCCTACAAATCGAGTCCAGGACAGTCAAGGCTACACAGAGAGACCTTGTCTCAAAAGCAAACAAACAAACAAAACAACAAAAACAAAATCAAGGCCAGCCTAGTCTACACAGCAAGTCCAGGACACCCAGGGCTACACAGAGAAACCTTGTTTCAAAAAACAAACAAAAAAAAACAAAAAAAAACAAAAAAAAAAAAAAAGAAAGAAAAAAGAAAAGAGAGAGAGAGAGAGAGAAAGAAAGGGCTGGAGAGATTGCTCAGAGGGTGAACATACTGACTGCTCCTCCAGAGGTCCTGAGTTCAATTCCCAGCACCCACATGATGGCTCACAACTATCTATAATGTGATCTGATGCCCTCTTCTGGACTGCATGTATATGTGCAGGCAGAGCGCTGTATACATAATAAATAAATATTAAAAAAAGAAAACCCAGAAATAAAGCACCTTTTTTGATGTAAATAGATCTCTTCCTTTTAGAACTAGAATTTATTTTATTTTCTGAAGCCTCTAACATGAATAATATCATAGAAAGAAAAAGGTTCGGGTGGGCGGGATGTATGCATGTCTGAAGAACAGCGGTTGACTTCAGGTTTTTTTTTTTTTTTTTTTTTTTAAATTAAACTCCGCCTTGCTTTTAAGGCAGAGTCTCTTACTGTACCTAGAGTTGAGCAGGTCATCTAGGCTCCGAGTTAGTGAGCCCGGCCATCTGCCAGTCTCTGCTCCCATCTTGCTGGGGTTACAGGTTCAGGCTGCTGGCCCAGGCTTGTGCACAATGGCCTCTGGGGACCTGAACTCAGATCATGCCTGTGCCGCAAGCACTTTACCCCGTGATCATATCCCTCTTTTCAGAAGTACTGACTGAAGTGATGTGCTATAGTTAGTCTGTGAGCCCTGGCTTCAGCGCTTACAATGAACAGAGTGGATGGGGCAGTTCCTGACCCACCCTGATACCCAAGCCTTACATGGAAAAGCATCCTTTTTACTTTGGGTCTTTTCTTGTTTAGCCAAACTCTGCTTTGACTCATGCTACTAGTCAGATAGCTGCTTATTGCTTCGTTCTTTTACTCTCGTTTCTTCGCCATTGGTTTATTTCAGGCCATTCCTAAAAGCTCCTACCTTCTTTTCTCTCTCTTTTTTAAAATTATATATCGTGTTTGCAGAACTTTCAGGCAACAGTCATGTTTAACTATCTTAATATATTTAGTGAGGATCGGAAGAGGAGTAAGAGTGAAGATCTTGGATTACCAAGGAGTTTGGGTTTTATTCCGTTTTCAAGATCATTAGTTTTAGAGTAGAATTTGAGATCTCAGAAAAACAAGTGTCAGAACAATGAAAAGAGCTGAGGGGAAAGGAATTAAGACTGAAAATGGGGATACCTGTGGTTTGGTTTTGTTGTTTTGTTGTTGTTATTTCTGAGACAGGGTTTCTCTGTAGCCCTTGGCTGTCCTGGAACTTGCTTTGTACACCAAGTTAACCTTGAACTCAGAGAGCTACCTGCCTCTGCCTCCCTAGTGCTGGGATATTTCTTTGAATGCAGTTTGGGATTTGAGTGACAGATGATAAGGTTTTGGATTAATTGGTCAAGGAAAGAAGGCAACGGAATCAAGAATCAATATGAAGCAATGGCAGTTTATATAAGAAGAGAGGATATGGTGACTGAGTGAATAAGTCAATAAGTAAATTTTGGATGGCTGTAATTACACCAGAGCCATGTGTGTTTCTGGCATAATCTCTGTTAGGATGCCATCCTCAATCTAACTAGGAAGGCCGTTCCTGGCACTGGTCCATGAGACAGCAGCACTACAAGAGATGAGAGAAATTACTCCAAGCAGGCGCCATGTCTAGCAGTTTTATGAAGAAGGTTAGAGTTGCGTGTGATTTGAAGAGTATATCAGCTGGACATGGTGGCACATACCTTTAATCTCAGCACTTGGGAAAAAACCAAAAAAAAAAAAAAAAAAAAAAAAAAAAAGAAAGAAAGAAAGAAAGAAAAAAGAAAAAAAATTATATCCATTTTTTGCACACTTCCAGTGAAAGTAGATTTAGACATGGGGCTTGCTGCTGCTGTTTTTGTTTGTTTGTTTGTTTTTGAGACAGGGTCTATGTAGCTGTGGCTATTCTGGAGCTCTCTGTGTAGACCAGGCTGGTCTTGAACTCACAGAGGTATGCTTGCCTCTGCCTCCTAGTACTAGAAATAAAAGGCATGTCCCACCATGCCCAACCCTTAGCCAAGCTTGAAGAGGAGGAGGGTTATGCCAGGAGAAGAGCCAAAAGGATACTTTAGGATCTAGTAGAGTACTATCTAGTCCTTAACCCCAACCCCAGCCCAGCCATGGAGGAAGCCATCCTCAGAAAGCATTCTGGAATTCTCCGAGCTCTTCCTTGCAGAATGTTGTACAGTGACTGTCTGTCTTTAGGTCCAGTAGGAATTTTTAACTTATTGATAATTTGGTTTTGTAATTTTTTTTATAGTATTCCTGGGAGACAATGGAAAGGACAGTTCACCACAATCCAGAAAAGGTAAAGGCCATTATTTGTCTTTAATTTGTTTGATTCAGTTATAGGAAGTTCTGTTGGCATTGACTTAAAAATAGGAGGAGGTGGAGAGACAGCACAACGGTTCTTCTTCCTCTTCTGTAGGATCTGGTTCAGTTCCCAGCACCCTTACCTGGGGGCTCACAACTGCCTACAATTATAGCTTCAGGTGATCTTCTGCCCTCTTCTGGCCTCTGCTTGTATCAGCACTCATATGCATATACCCCCACACACTCACACACACACACATAATTAAAAATAAAATTTCATGCCAAGAGGTGGTGGTATATGCCTTTAATCCCAGAACTCTGGAGGCAGAAGAAGGCAGATCTCCTTGAGTCTGAGGCCAGTCTGATCTACAGAGTGAGTTCCAGAACAGCCAGGGCTACCCAAAATTCTATCTTGAACAACCAAAATTTAATAATAATAATAATAATAATAATAATAATAATAATAATAATAATAAAAGAAAAAAGAAGAAAAGAAAAACTTTTATTTTTCATCTAGATGCCTAAGAATCATCTCTTCTGGGTTTTCTGGCATACTGATAGGTAATATTTTCAGGTTTAAAAAAAAAAATTCAACCAAATGTGACAGGCGCAAGGGTGGTGTTGTTGTTGTTAGTAGTAGTAGTAATAGTAGGTTTTTGTTTCCTTGTGCTTTGGAGTTACTCATCTTAGGAAAAATTATTTTCCAAGACATTATTTAATACAAAACATTTCAATTACAGTGGCCAGTGTTCAGGCTGTGGCAGAACCATAGAGTCTATTCACTTGAGTCCAGAAGAATATGAATTTCTCAAGGAAAAAATCATGAGGAATGTGATAGATGGTGGTGACCAATATAAAAAGACGACACCTCAGGTGAGTCCAGCAGGCTTTATTGTGTTCTTAGATTGCTTGTCTAGAGCAGAGGCCAGCAGGTTTTTTCCTTATAAAAGCCAAATGACAAATATTTTGGGCTTTGTGAGCCATGCAGTCTCTTGTAACATTTTGGCTTTGTTATAGTTGAAACAGCAATGGACAATATATACATGAATGACTGTGACTCTTCCATTAAAACTCTTCACAAGGACTAGGAAGATGGCTCAGTGGGTAAAGTGCTTGCTGTGTCAGCTTGAGGGCCCAAGTGCAGGTGCCTAACACTCATGTAAAAGCTAGACATGATGGTCCATGCTTATGGAATAGGGAGCTTTAGGCTCAGTGAGAGGCCCTGTCTCAAGGTATAAAGTGGAGAGTGATGAAGGAAAACTGCAAAAGTTTACCTCCAGCCTCTACATGTACTTACATGGGCACACCCACTCCTGTATACACCCATAAACACATGCACATCCACCCTGCCCCTGCAAACCCAAAAAAACTGTTCATGCAAACGAGCAGTAGGCTAGAGTTAGCCCATGGCCACAATTGCCAGTCTTCCACAAATTAATTTAGAGTTTTGTAGAATAATTGGGTATATTACAATCTGTTGAATTCAGTCTTATTATATCTAATGATATTTTCAGTAGTCAAATAAGCGGGTACCTATTTTTTTTCCTCTGAGTGTTTCAAGGAAAATTTTGAGCAAGTTCTTTTTCTGTTTTGTTTTGTTTTGTTTTTGAGACAGGATCTCACTATGTAGCTCTGGCTGTCTTGGAACTCACTTTATAGACAAGGCTGGCCTCATACTCACAGAGACTGTCTGCTTCTGCCTCCTGAGTGCTGGGATTAAAGGTGTGCGCCACTATGCTGGCTCTTCAACAAATTCTTATGAAAATACTGTCATTTCTTATAACCTTGCTAGTTAAGGCAGTTGAGGATAACAACAAAATTATGTTAACATTTCCTTCATAGTGAATTTGATCTTTGTTATTTATAGTAACTTCATTTTGCTTATCTATAGGACATTATGCTGAGAACTAAGATTAAGTTGCATATTTTTGAGTCAGGATACTGTCATGTCCAGGATGGCATGGAACTCACTCTGTAAAGCCAGGCTGGCCTCAAACTACACATCTTCCTGCTTTAGTACCATCCGCTTCTCTGATGTCCTTTCTTGGAGTAAAGCTGCCCATCATTTCACTAAATCATCCTCCTCTTCCTCCTCCTCCTCCTCCTCCTCCTCCTTTTTCTCCTCCTCCTCCTTCTTGGAGACAGGGTTTCTCTGTGTAGCCCTGGCTGTCCTGGACTCACTTTGTAGACCAGGCTAGCCTTGAACTCACATTGATCCACCTGCCTCTGCCTCCCAAGTGCTGGGATTAAAGGCGTGTGCCACCATGCCTAGCCTAAATCTACCAAATAAAATCAGGAAGTGATCATTATTTTGTCTTCTTATCTTGACTTAACAGTTTTCAAAAAATATTCCTATGGTTTTTTTTTTCCCCCCCGTTGGTTGGTTGGTTTTCTTTGTTTGTTTGTTTTTTGTTTTTGTTTTGTTGGTTTTTGGATACAGGGTTTCTCTGTATAGCTTTGGCTGTCCTGGACTCACATTGTAGACCAGGCTGGCCTCGAACTCACAGAGATCCACCTGCCTCTGAAAATATGTAGCCCAGGCTGGCCTCAAACTCGTGATCCTCCTGCCTCCGCCTCCTTCAGCAAATCCTACCAGCGTGTGCCATCACTACCAGTTCCTATGTTCTATAACAACCCTAATCCTCAGAATAAAGTAAAACATTGAGTATCAAAACAATGCCTCCCTGGGCATGGCAACACATGCCTTTAATCCCAGCAGGTCATCTTGTGGGAATTGAGCCTGGTGCCTCTGTAAGAACAAGAGCTGTAAGCTCCAGCCCCTGCCTCCTCCTCATGCCATCCTTCAGTTCCTCCTGTGCCCCCATCTCAAACATATGACCTCATTTTCTATAATTACTGTTGTGGGCTTTTTCTTACAGAGGACCTCAGTTCAGTTCCCAGCACCCATATGGTAGCTTACAGTTCCTTCCTGGTGCCCCCTTCTGGCTTCCACCAGCACCTGACACACATATACACATGCAGGCAAACACTCATACACATTAAATAAAAATATATCTCTAAAAAGTTGTTATTGTGTAGCCAGGGCTGAGGCGGCTCATACATTTAATCCCAGCACTCAGGGCAGCAGAGGCAGGCAGATTGCTGAGACTTTGAGGCCAGCGTGGTCTGCAAAGTGAGTGCAGGAAAGCCAAGACTACACATAGAAACCTTGTCTCAAAATAAAAATAAAATATTATTGTTATATATCTGTACATATGAAGGGGAGATAAACTTGTTTCTGTTTTGATCTCAAGTGTGGGAGGGATATTTACCACTTAGATGTGAACTTGCTTTTTGGCTGTTCATCTCTGCACTTCTAGAGGCTCCTAAAGAGAACTGCTCCAGGGAAAGTTTCAAGGCTTTGGACTCCAGCTGAGGTTTGAGGTTCCAGTTGCTGCTCCTGGTTGCAGCAGCAACTTTTGTGGAATTGCTGGTCTGCTGAAATCCTGCTGACTATGCCAGGGACTGATAGCCTTAAGGTTTCATTGTAGTGTTTTTTAATATCCTTTTCTGGTTGTTTGGGTTAATTGGGTTGTTAAAAGGGTAGGCTCCTTTAATAAGTTCACAATAAAATATAATTGATAAGAAAATTGGGCCTACATACATATGTATAGATAAATCAAGCTGCTGAGTCCATCAATATTGCACACTTATATGACCACTTAGGATTAGATAACCTATAGTAAAAATGATTAATTTGGTGCAGGATTTCTCAAATTTTGTCTCTGTGAATCATTAGATGCTTTATTTGCTTTGTTTGAGACAGGGTTTCTCTGTGTAGCTCTGGCTGTCCTGGACTTACTTTGTAGACCAGGCTGGCCTCAAACTCACAGAGATCCAGCTACCTCTGCCTCCCAGAGGGCCGGGATTACAGGTGTGCGCCATCACATCTGGATCTCATCAGAAGATCTTAGAATTCAAATTCTAAATGAGATGTCGGCAATGATGCCTAAGATTCTGTATTTTAAACAAGATCAGATGATGTTATTTTGGTCTTTGGTTAAGACAGTGGGCTGTTTAATTGTCTGTTTAGTCTTCATTAGTTTGTTGCAAAGACCTTTGAATCTGCTACATGCCATATGCTTCTTGGTGTAACACACAACTTAACCTTTCTTGCTGATGCTCATTTGCTTGGGGCCAGGGTTTGGCTTTGTGACACTGGGCATAGAAACAGGGTCTCCTACCCATATGCCAGGCAAGCACTCCAGCCCCTAAGCTACAAGTCTCAGTCTCTGAGGCTGTTTGACCACTTGATTAAGAGAGTGATTGCAGGATCTCTCAGTGTGAAGGCACATTTCCCCTTTCGTGCTTAATACATGACCTGTGAGGTAACACCCTCAGACCATGTTAATAGAATGTCACCTTTCACCCTTGTGCCCAGTGTTTTTAGCATCATGGGATCTCTACTTTTGAAATTGCAAAGAGGTGCTTTTGTAATTTTTTCAATTCTTCCCACATCTAGTAACTGACATTATATTGTATGAAATATTTCTTCACTCTCTTTTTTTGTCAGCAATGTAGACATGAAGACTCTTCCATGACTCTCTATGTTAGGATCCATTGCTGTCATTTATGTTGATTTTCCCTGACTTGGCTTGTGGGAGCCCCTTCAAACCATCTCTGTCTCCTTGGACACCTCTCCATCCCTCTCCCAGGCACTCCCCAGTTATGGCGCACCCCTAAATGGATTCTTTTGCTTAACACTTCCAATGGTTCCGCAGTGGTGGGATTCATTCTCAACACTTATTCTAAAAGAATAGAAGGAAGTGTAGTTAGTTCACTTTGCTATGCTGATCTGAGCTCAGATGAAGTCCGCCCCGTGTATACGGTTTCAGATTCTAGGTGGTCAGTGCTGCGACAGCAGAAAGATTTGATGTGTTTCATCAGCCCAGCTCCCTGAGCTGCTGGCTCCACTCATCCTTGGCTCCCCATAGTGCCCTTTTCTCTTCCTTGTGCCCTAATTCTTTAGTAGGAGAGGGCCTGGAAACAAGCAAACAGGAAGTAGAGGACACCTTAGGGGACAGACTGGCGTTTGCTTTGCTTACAGTGCCTAGGAAGGAAGATGGAAGGACATGCAAATTTTGAAGTGGGCATCCCCTATTTCTCTTCTTCCCTCTCCCTGGAGCAGCATTGCTCAGAAACAGTTGTAGGACAGGATGATACTCTTATTTCTGAAAGGTGAGGGCAGGGGTCAAGCTTTGAGAGGAGAGTTAATGCCGGAGGTTTAGTACACCACATCCACAGAATGCCTGAGCTCGTCCAGTAAGAGAGGGAAGGGCAGTAGGTTCATTTGAGAACTTGCTAGGGATGGGTGGGGACAGCAGCACGGAAGGAAGGTCAGAGAATCCCATAGCGGACAGGACAGTGCTCGGTGCAGTGTCATAGACTTCAAAGAGGTGATGGCACCATGGGGATTTGGTCAGAAGAGAATTGATGAACAGTGACTTAGTAACCAAGGTTAGACAAGACTGGCAGGGCCAAGTTCAGCCAGGTTAGAGGAGCAGAAGGAGCACATTCAGTATAAATCTGCTTTTGAAATGCTTAAGAATAGGGCTGGAGAGATGGCTCAGAGGTTAAGAGCTCTGCCTGCTCTTCCAGAGGACCTGAGTTCAAGTCCCAGCAACCAACTGGTGGCTCACAACCATCTATAATGTGATCTGATGCCCTCTTCTGGTATGCAGATGTACATACAGACAGAACGCTGTATAAGTAATAAATAAATAAACCTTTAAAAAAGTCAAATTGTTAAAGAAAAAAAGAAGAAGAAGAAGAAATGCTTAAGAATAAGAAAGAGATGGATAGCCGGGCGTGGTGGCGCACGCCTTTAATCCCAGCACTCGGGAGGCAGAGGCAGGCGGATCGCTGTGAGTTCAAGGCCAGCCTGGTCTACAAAGTGAGTTCAGGATGGCCAAGGCTACACAGAGAAACCCTGTCTCGAAAAACAAACAAACAAATAAAAAAGAAAGAGATGGATTGTTCATGGCTAGAGAGTGGTAGGGGCAAGAGATATCAGTGAAGATAAATTTGTTGAATAAAGGTTAAAGGGATGATTCAGTGCATAAGAGCACTAGCTGTTCTTCCTGAGGACCTGGGTTCAATTCCTGGCACTCACATGACAGCTTATAACCCAACTCTCTCTATCTGTCTGCACTGTGTCCATAGCAAATATAGCAAAGAGAGAATTACAAGTGAACATGAATCAAAAATAGGCACAGAGGCTGGCAAGATGACTCAGCCAATAAAGGCGCTTGCCACCAAGCCTAGTGACCCAAGTTACCAGAAGGACTGACTCTATAAGTGGTCCTCTGACTACTGCACGTGTGCCATGGTATGCACACACACACACACACACACACACACACACACACACACTCTATACAGACAATTTTCAAGTCTGTTTGTGCCTTTGTATTAGTTTCTCATGATACTCTAATTGCTGCCCAAACAAAATGCCACAAATTGGATGACATAAAATGACAGAAACTGCCGGGTGGTGGTGGCGCACACCTTTAATCCCAGCACTCCAGAGGCAGAGGCACACAATTGCTATGAGTTCGAGGCCAGCCTGGTCTCCAAAGTGAGTCCAGGACAGCCAAGGCTACACAGAGAAACCCTGTCTCAAAAAACCAAAAACCAAAAACCAAACAAATAAACAAACAAAAAAAGACAGAAACTGTGCTCTCACAGTTCTGGAAGGGAGAAGTGTGAAGTCAAGGTGTTGCCAAGCTACTTCTGAGGCTCCAGGGAAGAGCTCCCCGCCACCTGTGTGCCAGCTTCAGAAAATTTTCCACTCCTAAACATTTTATACTCCTCCCCATCTTTTTTCCCCTCCCTATGTTAAATATCCCGATTTAACGCCTCTGGCTTAGGGAGGCCCAGGGTTAGGGGTTTCAAAGCTCCCAGCTGCTTTCAGTTGCAGCCGGGCTGGAAAATAGCCTCCAGGAATGTAAGAGCGAAGAAGGCAAGTTTTTAGTTTTTCTGTTTTTAATTAATTGTGAGACACAAGCAGAGTTTTTGTTTGTTTGTTTTTCTTTTTTCCAAGAAGGGTTTCTTTTCTTCCCCCACCCCAAGACAGGGTCTCTCTGTGTTAGCCTTGGCTGTCCTGGACTTGCTTTGTACACCCGCCATCTGCCTGCTTCTGCTGGGAGTAAAGGTATGCGCCACCACTGCCTGGCAGGAAGAGTTTCTTTATGTAGCCCTGGGTATCCTGGAACTCACTCTGTAGACCAGGCTGGCCTCAAAATCGGAGATCTGCCTGCCTCAGCCTCCTGGGGCTGGGGTTAAGGGCATGCACCATCACCACTGGACTAGTTTTTTGTTGTTGTTACTATTTTCTTATTTTTTGGGGTTTTTGTTTTGGTTTTTGTTTTTGAGACAAGGTCTTTCTGCATAGCCCCGAGACAGTGTCTTTCCTGGATTTCAGTATGTAGACCAAGGCTGGCCTTGAACTCACATAGGTCCACTGTCTTCGCCTCTCAGTCTCCCTCCCCAACCCAATTGCTGGGATTAAGGTGTGCACCACTCACTGGGCACAAATTTAGACTTTAACTCATGACAAGCTGCCAGCCTCAGCTTCTCCCACTGCCAGGATTTTAAGTGTGAGCCACTACCCACCCACACTTCCTGTTTTAAACATTTGTTTGTTGTGCTTAGCCAGTATAGCCACCAGGTGGCAATAGCGTAACGTATTAACTCCAGGCTATTGGGCAAGTCAGTCCTGTTAAAGGATTTGGAAGTTTCTCAAACTGACAGATGTCTGGCATTTTGTTTTTGGTTAGGTGAGTGGTATTAGGTGAAGAGAAGAGGTGTGGGTGTGAATTTTAACTGAAAAAAGCAGAATTCCAAATAATTTAGCCAGAGACTAATTGTGTGGGTTTTCAGGGAAGAGCACAAAGAAACAACAACAACGGGGCAGGCACCGTGCCCACACTCTTCTTACAACAGCAACAACGGGGCAGGCACCGTGGCCACACTCCTTGCGGACTCCTCCCAGATGTCGGCTTTACAGGTGTATGCCCACCACACCTGACTTGCCCTTTATTTATTTTTCTAAGAGCAGGTCTCTCTACATAGCCGTGGCTGTCCTCTTTATTTAGACCAGTTTGGTCTCAAACTCACAGAGATCCTCTCTGTCTCCCAGGTGCTGGGCCACGCGCCATTAAGCTTGGCTCATCTTTTTGGCTTTTTTGAGACAGGCTTTCTCTATGTAGCCCTAGCTGATCTGGAACTCCCTCTGGAGACCAGGCTGGCCTCGAACTCATGAGATCCACTTGCCTTTGCCTCCAGAGTGCTGGGATCAAAGGTGTGCACTACCACCTACTGGCTTACAGATTCACTTTTAAGTAGCTTTCTTTGTTTTTCTTACCTTAAATAAAATATTTCTAGCTAGCCGCCGATGGTGCACACCTTTAATCCCAGCACTTGGAAGGCAGAGGCAGATGGATCTCTGTAAATTCAAGGTCAGCCTGGTCTATAGACTGAGTTCCAGGACAGTCAGGGCTACACAGAGAAACCTTGTCTCAAATAAATAAATAAATAATGCTTTCCCTACAAAGTATTTTAAAATACTTTGGAATAGCTTTTTTTAAAATGTTTTATTTCAAGCCTTTTTGTAGTCTTACAAATTACTGAGGCATGGGGAAGGTGGCTGAGTGGGTAAAGTACTTGCTTTGCAAGCCTGAGGACCTGTGTTCGGATTCCCAGTATCCACATAAATGCCAGGTATGGCAGTGTGTGTTAACCTCAGTGTTTGGAGGGGCAGAGACAGGAGGATTGTGAGGGCTTGATGGCCAATCAGTCCAGAGGAAACTCCAGACTAGTGAGAGACCCTGCCTCACCAAGTTAAGTTGGAAAGCAATAGCAGGAAACACCCATAGGTATCTTCTGTAAGTGCAGTTCAGCCTCTGCACAATTGCACTCAGGCACCTGCACACACACACTCGTGCAGACACACAAAGTAAGAATTTGGGGGTTGTTTTATGTGGAGCTATATCTATTGATGTTTCTGGTTTAGAAATGTACTCTAGTAGCCTTTAAAATTAGAACTAGTACATGGGTACATTTTATGGAAATTTTGTTCAAAACCAAAAATAAATAGTATCAGTGAGAAAGAACTGTTCTAGTTATCTTTGCAAGTCTCTAATTATATAGCCTAATAGACCACTTTCTAGCGGGCTAGAGAGATGGCTCAGAGGTTAAAAGCACTATCTGCTCTTCCAGAGGTTCTGAGTTCAATTCCCAGCAACCACATGGTGGCTTACAGCCATCTATAATGTGATCTAATGCCCTCTTCTGGCCTTCAGGTGTATATAATAATAATAATAATAATATTATTATTATTATTATTATATAATATATAATTAATAATAATATTATTATTATATATAAAATAAGAAGAAGTAAATTCATTAAAAAAAATAGACCACTTTCTAAAATGGCAAAACAACTTATATTTAGAAGTAGCTAGCTGGACTTACTTTACATGGCTCCAGTTTTGTTGGCAGTGTCCAGAGCATGAGTTAGCGAGATGAACAAAAACGTTTTCTCTAGTGACTTCATCAGATGCTCATCTTGGCCGTGTCAATGTCATCAAACTTTTTAGCAGCCTGTTCAACGTGATGCTTGTTGACCTTGACAAAGTGCTGTGTTCTTGGTTAGCCAGAATTTGATGCTGGTGTATAGTGGTCCAGATTAATTCTCCTCGGGACATCCTTCAGGAATACTGGTGCTAGTTTGGGAGCTGAAGTGTCTTGAGCTGTGGAATTATGATATGCAGAGTGTGTGTGTGTGTGTGTGTGTGTGTGTGTGTGTGTGTGTGTCAGACAGTGGATGGTTTTAATTATTTTTATTTGTTTGTTGTTTCAGATAGGTTGTCACTGTATAGCCCATGCTAGCCTCAAATCTACAATGTAGTCCAAGCCAGCCTTGAGCCCTTCTCTGGCTTAGTCTTCTGAGTGCTGGGATTACAGGTATTCTCCACTGTGTCTGGCTCAGGACCACCTCTTTTTAGCTTTGAATTAGGCTGTGGGAGAGATGTATATTCCTTACTTTGCTTTCAAATATCATCTTTTTTTTTTTTAATGTATATGAGTGTTTTGCTTGCGTGTATGTCTGTGCACCACTTGCATGCCTGGTGCCTGTGGAAGTCAGGAGGGTGTCAGCTCACCTGGAACTGTAGTTACAGGAAGTGTCCACTGAAACAAGGTCCTCTGCAAGAGCAGCAAGTGCTCTTAACTGCTGAGCCATGTCTCCAGCCCATCAAATAGTATCTTAATGAAAGAGTTGACAGGAAGCCTGGGCTGTCTTTAAAAAGAATTCCATTTAAAATAGACAGCTGGAGGGTGCTGAGGAGGTGGCTGTCACAAGCATGAGGACCTGAGTTCAAATCTCCAAATCTCCACATGAAAGCCCGACACAGAGCAAGGGTCTGTATTACAGAGAGAGAAGGGGGAGACAGGAGATCCCCAGGAAATTCCCAAGCCAGATATCCGTGTTTGCACAGCAGCAAAACAAAGAGACTTGTTTCACGAAAGGCGGAAGGTGTGAAGAGCAGCCCCGCCCACTCCAGTTGTCCTCTGGCCTCCAGACACACACTCACACACATAGTACATACATGCACATCCCAAACACATGCATTACAAAGGGAGCCATGTGGCAGGGCGGCCTAGCTGGGAAGGCCATTTGCCACCAGTCCTGAAAGCCTGACTCCTGTTCCCAAAGCCTACGTGGGGAAAGGAGAGGACTAACCCCACAGAGCGGTTGGCTAAGCTCTCCCTGCATCCCATGGCCTGTATGCACACACACGTGGCCTGTATGCACACACACGTGGCCTGTATGCACACACACTAAACAAAGTGTACCTATTACAAAACATTTATAGAAGACAGCTAAGGAAGTTGTGATGCCCGTGGTTTCCACTGACAATCCTATCATCTACAACTTTCAGATAATTTCAGGAGCATGGGATTTTCTTTTTCTGAGAGAAAAAAGGAAGGCAAATTCTGTGTGGTACATTTGTTTGAATTCTTACAGTGACATTGAAATCAAACCACCAATCTTGGTTGATAGCATCTCTTTAGTTAACCGAGAAAAGGGATGCCTTCTGATGTTTCTCATGTGACATGTGATGCAAACAAGATGGCACTGTAAGAACTGACGTAATACAGGCCGACTGTGGGGGAAGGCATTGTTTTTGTTTGAGATGAGCGCTCACTGTGTAGCCCTGCCTGACCTGAAACTCCTTATGCAGACTGTGCAGGCCTTGACTCACAGAGAGCTGCCAGCCTCTGCCTCCTAGTGCTAGGACGAAAGGTGTGCACCTCTACACTCCACCTTCCACAGGGCTGAGGGGTTTTAATTGTGTGACGGCCCAGGGCAGACATCCCTCCTGTGGTCTGAGTGGCAGCTGGACACTGTACATGATATAAATTGAGTTCTTTATCAGTTTCCAGAACTTTCTGTCTTGAGCTTGAAGAGCTTGCTATTTCTAAGATAAAGCATGGGGTTCTGCTTCCCCAGATTAAAAACAAAAATGTAGTAAATGGTAACTTTGGGGAGCTTAGTGGCTTTTTTTTTTTTTTAATTTTTTTTTTAGCTTAATGACTTTTAAAAATCCAAGAAATTGTGTTATCTACATATTCTCTCTCTCTCTCTCTCTCTCTCTCTCTCTCTCTCTCTCTCTCTCTCTCTCTCTCTCTGAGACAGAGTTTTTCTATGTAGCCTTGGCTGTCCTGGACTCACTTTGTAGACCAGGCTGGCCTCAAACTCACAGCGATCCACCTGCCTCTGCCTCCTGAGTGCTGGGATTGAAGGCACCACACTGAGCTTCTTCTACATTGTTTTCAGCCATGTACTATTGATGTACTTATTTATGATGTCCATTCATAAACAATTAGTTTTTAACTTGGGGACATGTTGCCCCAGTGCACCTGTAACAGTTGCTGAGCCTTATCTAACCCTTTCTTTCTTCCTCAACTCCACAATTGAAAACCTGAAGGTAGACACGTGATCTCTGGACCATCCAAGTGTGTCCCTGAAAGGACTTTGGTTATAAAGGAGAAGTAACTAGGGAGCTCAGTAGGTGCTGAGGAGTCTGCAACGTAAAAGGAGAACAGTCACTTGAATTGTGGCCTTCACTTTGCAGGTTCACACAACAGACACATTCACCAATGGGCATCCGTGTAGAGGCCTGCTTGCCTGCCTTTCTTCCTTCCTTTGGAATACTTTCCCTATTTCTGCACTGTTCTTCATTTTTTTCTTGTTTGGTTTTTATTGGATTTTTGAATGTTTTTATTTCATGTATACATGTATGCCTGTGCACCACAGAGGACATTGAGTGTTCTGGAACTGGAGTAACAGATAATTGTAAACCTCTATGTGGGTGCTGGGAATTGAACTTGGATCCTCTGAACCACTGAGCCATTTTTTTTTTTTTTCCTTCTTTTTTTTGGTTTTTCAAGACAGGCTTTCTCTGTGTACTCTGTAGTACTCACTCTATAGACCAGGCTGGCCTCAAACTGACAGTGATCCACCTGCCTCTGCCTTCTGAGTGCTGGCATTAAAGGTGTGCGCCACCATGCCCGGCACAATGTACTTTTTTTTTTTGTACTTACCTTTTAATGTGTCTGTGAATTTTGTCTTACGTGGTAGGGATATGCTTGATGGCTCTTCTAGAGTTACAGGGCTGGTTTTTTGGCGTGGAGAATGCTTTAGGGCAGGTGTGAGAGGGATGCTTGGTTAGGAGGTACGTGTGGGCAGAAGTGCCAGAAGCTAAGGGATGAAGTCATGTTTAGGAGTTACTAGGTTACTAAGAAATGTAATAAGATATTTTCTGTATTTAGTAAAGGATAAGTATGCACTATATTTCTGACGATTTTCATAATGGATTATCTTTACTTTAAGAGATTAAAATGTAATAAAAGGCTCAGTGGCTCATGCACTTTGGAATCCCAGCAGTTTGGAAGCAGATGCAGGAAATTAAATGGCTGGATGGTGGTGGCGGCTCACGCACACCTTTGATGCCAGCGCTTGGAAGGCAGAGGCAGGCAGATCTCTTTGAGTTCGAGGCTAGCCCGATCTACAGAGCAAGTTCCAGGACACAGAGAAACCCTATCTCAAAAAAGAAAAACAACAACAACAAAAATTTTTTTTAAATGATGGGTTTGTTTGTGGGAATGTGTACATGAGAGCCAGTGTCAGCAGAGACCAGAGATGTTGGCCTCCCTGGAGCTGGGCTTATACCTGGTGTTTAGAATCTAACTCAGGTCCTCTGGGAGAGCTTTTAATAACAAAATGGTCTGTCCAGCCCCCAGATTTCTCTGTAGTCACGGGAAAGTTACCTTGCTGCTTTCATTTCTGCTTCCTGATCTTTAAACAGAGAAGGTTGGAGCAGATGGCTGGCAGTGTCCCTTCGGAGCGCTTTGATGTTAAGGTTTCCTGTTGCCAAGCAGCTTCTTGATCCAGAAAAAGGGAACTAAGGCCAGCTCTCCCCGTGGAGCAGAGCTGAAGGTGGAGCGCCGAAGACAAGAGTAGCATGGGACGGGTGATCCGAGTGTATCAGATTGCACTCTGAATATTGTGCTGTCAGGTTGGAGGGCAAGAAGAGGACATTAAATCCTTGTTGATGTCTCAGATGTACAGAGCTCTACTGAGGACCTCTTTGCCTTCCTTTAGTATCTGAAGGTAGAAGTGTAACGTTTTCACATGTTGAGCAGAGTATGTGATGCCTCAGGAATCAGCTTTATAGCTATAGGTGATTGTTCTGCAGGACTTGAAGAGATGAGAAATAGGAGAATGTGAGTCCCAGCACTCAGGAGGCAGAGGCAGGCAGATCTCTGTGAGTTCGAGGCCAGCCTGGTCTACAGAGTGAGTCCAAGATAGCCAGGGCTACACAGAGAAACCCTGTCTTGAAAGAAAAGAAAAAAAAAGAAAGGAAGGAAGGAAGGAAGAAAAGAATTTGAGTAGGGTGGTGTGGAGTTTCACATGTGTACTCCTAACACTAGAAAGGATAAGGCAAGAAGATTAATATGGGTTGAAGGGCAGCCTGGGCTACATAGTGAGTCCCAGGCCAGCCTAGGCTACATGACCTTGCCTCAAAACAATAAGGAAATAAGGAAACTAACCTAAAAATGGGGCATGGAATAGGTGGGGTTGCATATGACACAAAATTGGCCTGAGTCCTCAGGTAAAGTTAGTTTATAGGCTCAGGGGATTCATTCTGTCTGTTTTGTATATGATTTAAATTGCCATTATAAAAAATTTTAATCAACACTTTACGGTCTGACAGTGTTTGCCATGTAAGCATGAAGACCTGAGTTCAGCTCCACAGTAACCATGGAGAGGCCGAACATAGTGGCACACATCTGTAACCCCCATTCTAGGGAGTGGAGTCAGCTGAGCTGAGCTTGTGCGCCCCGGGTCCAGTGAGAGACCCTGTTCCAAAAATAAGGTGGTTGACCTACATTGTAGGAGAAAACCATCTCCCAAAAGTCGTCCTCTTTACCTCTGCACATGTGCCATGACACATGCGACTACACACACCATGCATACATACATACGAAATAATAATAATAATAATAATAATAATAATAATAATAATAATAATAATAATAATAATGAAATAATTGAGGAAGACATCCAATGGCAACATCTGGCCTTCACGTACGTACACCACACACACACAGCTAGAGGGAGCTGCTGTCATGCACAAATCCACATGGGCTTTCTGGGTAAGAGTGTTGCAGAGGGAGGTCATAAGACAGCACATCCTTCATGGTTTCTTTCTGTAGCGTCTCCCCTTACTTAACACTGTATACTTAATGTTTATTGTAAGGTGAGAACAGTTCAGGACCTCACTGTGGAGTGGAAGTCTCCTTTAAACATTTTGAAAATGCTGACAATTGCTGGGTGTGGCTGCAGAGGCTTTTAATTCCAGGGGCCGAGTCAGGTGGATCTCTGTGAGTTCCAGGCCAGCCAGGGTCACCTAGTAAGACCCTGTCTCAAACAAGACAAAACATCCCCAAACCCAGAAAAATGTCAGTGGTAATATGGTCTTTTTTCTGTTTTTAAAGCAACTAGATGACATTTCTGATGGAGTAGGTAGCACAGTTCATTTAAGAGGCTTCCTGTTGTATATTGTGTATTGCTTTTGACTTACAAGAGTTATTACTTTAGAAAACAACAAAACCCCAGTAACCTCTACATGTGAATCCACGGCACAGTTAAGACTGTGGCTAGAGCAGCAATCTGGACAAGCGTAGTCTGGAAAGCTCTTCTGCCCTGCGTGTGAGCTGCGGATTGATTGGGGTGGGGGTGGGGGGGGTGGGACTTCCATGCAGGGAACTTGAGTCTGAGTGCCCATGTCCTCTGCAGTGCTAACTGGGAAGTGTGAGGTGTGGGGATTTCCATCCTTTATTGGTTACGTCTCCCATCTCCCACTGTATTTCCTCTAAGTTCTGAGTTCACGCATGGGCCTGAGCAGCTACAGGGAAGCGAAATGTGACTCCCTACACTCAAGAGGCCTGGCTTTTCCTTTGGAGAGTATTTCACTGCAGGGGTGGGATGTGCATGGATCAGGTTGTCTTTGGGGCTGCTTACGCAGTAGGTTTGTTCTGTCGTTTCTGGAATGACTTTGCTGCACTTGTGCCAGCAATGTGTCTGCTCAGGTGACTTCCTTCGCTCTACAGACAGTTCAAGCATTTACTGGTCCCCCGCTGGAACTAGCTTTGGGCCTGGATTGGAGCAATCACACCTTGCCTTGTTGAGGAGTGCCTTCGCAGGTTCCAGTTGTGTAAAGGCTTGTGTTTTGTTGAGCTCGGTGTTTATTTCGGAGTCTCTGAAATGAGAAACGCTGCCGGGGATATTTTTTGGGACAGTGCAAGGCCCTGCATAGGTAGGGTGGCCAGGGGCAGTGAGAGAACCCAGAATGGTGGAGAACCAGGAATTATCCAATGTTGGCTGAAAGGTCGAGTCAGAGGTAGTCTGCCATCTCTGCTGATATCTTGAGGCCTAATACATTTGTTCATTTTTCCAAAAATATGTTTTGGATGCTGGTGTGGTGGCATACTGCTCTAACCTCAGCATTCAGTTCCAACGGTGAAGGCAGGAGGATCAAGAGGGCAAGGCCAAATTAGACTATCTAGGCTGACCCTAAAGTAAACAACCAGCTTCTTCTGGTACTGCCCTTGCCTCCTGTTTCCTTGCAGAGTAGGAAACAAGCGTATTTTCTTGTTTCTACTCTGAGAAAAAAGCCACAAAATATATTTAGGAGCCCATACTGCCTCTAAACATAGACCAAGAACTTTGCAGATAGAAAGCCGTGATGACTTCTTCCCAAGTCACTTGCTCTTTTATGACATCGGCCTCCACCCCTGCTGTCAGAGAGACTTCACGTAGCTGGAGATGAACCGATAATCATGAAACCAGAATAGGCGGACAAGCCACCTCTGCAACCTCTGGTTAACCAGCTGTTGATGAGCTCCTCCCTGTCAGCTGTGTGGTCAGTGAAACTATAAACAAGTAAATTTATTTCTATTGTATTGGGATAAAACTTTTTTATTACATTTATTTATTGGAGTGTGCGTGTGTGTGCTTGCTCATGTGTGCTTGTACTTGAGCAAACACACCATGGTGCAGGGGTTGGGGTTAAAGGACAAATTTCAGGAGCCCTTTCTGTCTTTCTACCATGTGGGTCCCAGGGATTGAATCCTGGTTGTCTGGTTTGGTAGCTATCGCCTCTGACCACTGAGCAATGTTCTTACTGCCCTGATCCTATTTTAAATACAAAGTAACTGTACCAACTGTTTATGAACCATTTTTAAGTGGGTAATTATAAACTCAACTTGTCAGAAATTAAATGCTTGCTGGGCGTGGTGGCATGTGCCTTTAATGCTAGCATTCTTAAGGCAGAGGAAGGCAGATCTCTGTGAGTTCAGGGTCAGTCTACGTGGGAGTTCCAGGCCAAGCTAGTTTACATGGTAAGACTGTCTCGAAGCAAACAAACAACCAAAGCAAATGTTTTATAAATGCTTCCTCTTTTGTAGTTCCCAAGGCCTCCTTTGGTTTTCCTTTAGTTATTTCCTCTTTATCTGCCACCTGGACCAAAATGCTTAAAGCTAATTTTGTCTCCTTTTACTCCTTGACTTCGGTATCTACTTAGTGACTCATCCTATTTTTGCATCCTTCCTCATATCTGCCACTACTGTTCACCTGCACTAGTTCTGTGTTGTCTTTACTGATACTTTAGTGTCCGCTCAGTTTACAGAGTACTTCCTGTTTCACCAGCATGTACCCTTCTACCCTCTAGTCATTCGGACTCTCTTGTCCAAAACATCTGCACTTTCGCACTTTTCCTAGTTTCGCCACAACTTATATTTCAGGCCCTGGCTCTTATTTTTTGTTTTTGTTTTTCGAGACAGGATTTCTCTGTGTAGCTCTGGCTATCCTGAAATTCACTCCGTAGGCCGCCACCACCGCCACCACCAAGGCCCTGACTCTTAACCTCTCCTCTCTAAACACTCTTTGAGGGATTAGCACCTTCTGTAGTTTCCAGACTACTTGGTATTTTGTAGGTATACCACAAATACTGCTAATTTTACAGTAAATAGGCAAATATTTACATTTTATCAAAGCTACTGTTTACTTAGCTGTAGCATTTAGTAATAACTTTCTGGAAGAAGTATTTCCTTTATAGGGAGGGGAACTGAGATTCAGAGAAGTCACTGATTCACAGCATCATACAGTGTAAGTAAGTGGTAAAGCCAGGATTCAAACCTAGACCTCTGGATTAAATAACCCGTGCTGCCTGCACTGTCAGCAGTTCTACCTCCCCGTTACACTGGTGTAGATTTTTGAGCATAGAAAAGTAATGCTTAGCTTGCATATTTGCTTAATTATGACAGAGAAAGAGATATGTGAGTTTGTCATTTTTAGCAGAAAAATTGAAATCAATTAAAAGTGTGTCAGAGGTCACAGGAACATAGAATTACCCTTAATGTTGTTGGTTGCTGCTAGAATGACTCATCCTCCAGTTCTTGGTTGGTCTGTAGTTACTCAGTTATTTGTGTGAGTGAGAACTCAGGGATACTGATGAGGTGTACAAGCTTTATCCTGTGAGCTAGTGAATGTTCTGGGATAGCCCTGGGATTTCTACGGAGTGGCCTTATCTCCTCTGTCCATTGTTTCTTTTTCTCCCATCCCCCTTTTTTCTTTGTGCTTTTTTTTTTTTTTTTTTTTTTTTTTTTTAAGATAGGATCCCACTGTGTAACTCAATTGGAGCTCAAATTCAGAATCCTCCTGCCTTGCTGTCTAGCTTTGTGATCTGATTACTGGAATGTGCTACTAGGCCTGGCCTTAGATCTACTATTATAACTTTTGTTTGTTTGTTTGTTTGTTTTGGTTTTTCAAAATGGAGTTCTCTGTGTAGTCCTGGCTGTCCTGGACTTGCCTTGTAGACCAGGCTGGCCTCAAACTCACAGAGATCCGCCTGCCTCTGCCTCCCGAGTGCTGTGATTATTATAACTATTTATCAGGTCAAACTTAAGTGTTGTTTCTCTTACACATTCTCTCTTCTTGGGTTTTAAGGGCTCTCCCTTTTACTTCTGGTTCCCCAACCCCTTTTTCTCTTTTGGTGTGTATGTATGTGTTTTCATTAAAAGAGAATTAAAAAAAAAAAAACAAAAAAACGGAGCATGGTGGTAATGTCAGTATTCAGAAAACAGGCAGGAGAATTCCTTTTCTTTGAAAATTACCATTAAAACCCGAGTGAGGTGATAATCGTCTCAGAGAACATCTGAAACTAAATGGCTTTTGAAGACAAGATGGGTAAATTACACTTTATTCTTCATAAACAAAGCTCCCTAAGGAAATGGGGAGTGAGTACTCTTAAAAAAATCTGAAAGGCTGGGTGTGGTAGTGCGCACCCATGGCCCAGCATCTAGAGGCAGAAACAAGATTTCTGCCAATTCAAGGCCCGCTTGATCTGCACAAAGTTTCGGATTAGCCAAGGATGTATAGAGAAGCAAAGAATATTGGTCTTTGCAGGCATCTGTCCACTCTACTTCTGCATAAATAAAGGAGCTCATTGATCAGTAGGAAACAGGAAGTAGGGAAAGGTGTTCTAATAGCCCCTGTTAAAAGACCAAGAGCAGAGAGTTGTTGGCAAGCACTTATTTAAAGCAATTAGATGGTGCTTTTAGTAGTAAGACTTTTAAAGTTTTTAATGTATTTTATGAATATAAGTGCTCTATATTTGCATCTGTGCCAGCAGGGCAGAAGAGGGCACCAGACCTCATTATAGATGGTTATGAGCTACCATGTGGTTACTGGGACTTGAACTCAGGACCTCTAGAAGAGTAGCCAGTGCTCTTAACCACTGAGCCATCTCCCCAGCCCTGTACTATAGACTTTTTGTCATGAAATCATTTAATGTGTGTGTACGTGTGTGTGCATGTGTGCGTGCGTGTGCGCGCGCGCGCTGAATATGTGTGTGGTATGTGTGTATGTGGCTGACAGCCAGCAAGCCCCAGCAATCCTGTGTACCCCACCCCACCCCCGACAAGCACCGGAGTTACAGACTTGCCAGGCATGGTACCTGGGTGTTTTTGTGAGCGCTGGACATCTAAGCTCAAGACCTCATGTTTATGCAGCAAGTGCTCGTACCCACGGGCTATCTGTCTCCCTCGCTCCAATTTTCTTGTGTCTTTATACTGGCTCTGAGGTAGGAGCTACATGAGGTTGTGGACCGCCAATTTGCTGCTGGGAATGGAAATCAGTCCTGCAAGAGCGGTGTATGCTCTCAGTCGCTGAGCAATCTCCTCAGCCCCTTGGGGTTTGCCTTGCTGGCCTGAAACTCACCATGTAGCCCAGGCTTGTCTGAATTCCTCATCGTTCTGCCTTCACCTCCTGAGTACTGGGGTTACAAGCATAGGCCACCACACCTGGCCACTTAACTCTAATCTCTAAAATATGCTAAACATATTTTTGACACACTCGTTATATATTTGTAGCTTTTAAGTATTGAACCCCCTAGAAGTAAATGTTTATCAGGCCAGAATAAAATTACTGGGTCAAATGAGTAACAGTAGTTTTAGATTTTGAAATATATTGCCAACATAACTTTCCAGGAGAGTAAAATGATTACGTTGTGTCCTGCAGGTTAGAGAACTGTGTTTCCTGTGTGGACTCCTCGCAGTCCTTCAGGATAGACATTGTTATCTGTCTTGTTTGTTTGTTTGTTTTCCAAGATAGAGTTTCTCTGTGTAATAGCCCTGGCTGTCCTTTGGTAGACCAGGCTGGCCTTGAACTCACAGAGATCTGCCTGCCTCCCGAGTGCTGGGACTAAAGGTGTGGGCAACCATACCCTGCTGTGTTATCTGTCTTTATCAATGAAGGGCAAGGTAGTTACCACATGCGTTATCAGCAATGAATGGAAGAGCTCATGGTTATACCCAGACCTGAGTCCAAAGCCTAGCTAATTTCTATATCATATTGTCACTCAGAGATTTCAGTCTATTGCCGTTTTTATTTGATTCTAATTGTGTGTGCATGGTGAGTGTGCACACCTATGTGGCCGTGTTCATTTGTACAGTGTATGCTGGTGGGAGGGGTGCAGAGGCTGGTGTCAGATGTCTTCCTTGATTGTTCTCCACCTTACTTTCTGAGTCCCAAGCTCTCTGGTTTGGCCAGTCTGGCTAGCCAGCTTGCTTCCTGGATCTCCAGTCTCTGTCTTCTGAGTGTTGACATTACAGGAGGCCACCAAGCCTATCTGGCATTTATTTGGGTGCTCTGGTCCTAAACTCCGGGCCTTATGCTTCTGTGGCACGTTGAACTATCTCCCCTGCCTCTGATTGTCCTTTTTAATAAAGAATAGCTCCCCTGAATAAAAAATAGTGGAGGGCATTTTGGGAGTGACTTGCAGGTTTCTGCCTAGCCCCTGTTTTGTTTGCCTTTTTCCTCCCTCTTTCATCTTACTGATAACTCAGATAAGATTACAAGGTTTCAGGGTTACAGAAAGGCCCAGTTGGCCTGTGTTCCACAACCTATGTAGAAATGCTGCATGTGGTGGTGTGCTTGTGTGTTACTGCACTGGGAACTGGACAGGATGATCCCTGGCCTGCTGCCTTCATTGGTGAGTTCAGGCCAGTGAGGGACCTGTGTCAAAGAGGTGGATGCCGTTCCTGAGGATGACGCCCACACTTGTCCTCCAGCCTTCACATATGTGCACCTGCATATGCATGACAGTACACATACATAAAAGGTTTATTTACATGGCCAATGGGATATCATACTGTGTAGTAGATGTATACATGTTTTTGTTTTGATCCCAAGTATAGGATGGGGAACAGACTTGTGAGAGAACAGGTGATGTTTATCCACTAGAAGATGAACCACCTCGTGTGAGGGCTTGGTTTTTGCCAGCTGAAACACATCCTAGTACAGACTCTGAGATATACACATACATACACATGGGACCAAAACAGGAGGCGGGTGCTTTTTTGGGTCTTGGTATTGTTTGGCTGTTCATCGCTCTACTTTGAGATGCTCCTAGACAAAACTGCTCCAGAGAATGCTTTGGGGTTCTGGGTTCCAGCTGCTGTTCCAGGTTCTAGCAGCGACTTTGGCTGAATTGCTGGTCTGCTGAAATCCTGCCGACTATGCCAGGGGAATCACTCCCAGGAACGGAGTCTAAAAAGATCTACTTCTGTTCCCATTAACCTTTTTTCTCTATCTACTGTAGGTGGGCTGGAAGGGAGGTATAAGAAATTAAAGAACCCCAAATAAAGTGGGTTTGGAAAAGGTCGAAGCCTACAACTAATGTTCCTAATATGGGGACATCAATTTTTTAAAAAAGATTTATTTATTATATATAGTGTTCTGCCTGCATGTGCACCTGCAGGCCAGAAGAGGACACCAGATCTCCTTGTAGATGGTTGTGAGCCACCATGTGGTTGCTGGGAATTGATCTCAGGACCTTTTTGGAAGAGCAGCTAGTGCTCTCAACCTCTGAGCCATCTCTCCAGTCCCCAATTAAAAAAAAATTTCTTTAGACATTAGGTGTAAATTATGTGACTTCTTCAGGACATGGTTCCCCAAATCGTCTCTAACCCTGAGACAGGCACACAAGGAGTTGGATATGAGGAAGTCGCAGGTGTGTTTCTTGGTAGCTATAGCTCCTGATGCTCAAAACTGTCTTGTAGCCATAGCTAAGGCTCCTCCTGCTACAGCAGAAATTCAGGTGCCAGGACAGTTTCCAAAGTGATATATGTGTGCATGAGTGAAGGGCCTGTGCTTCACTAGAGTAGCGTTTGCGTTGTGGCTGTCTGAAAGCTGAATTATTTCCTTCACTAAGTCAAGAGCTGAGAAAAACTCTCCCAGTAACAGCATGAGACTGCCTTAGTGTAGGTTGACAAATCCAGGAAGTCCCATTAGAGCTTGACAGCTAAAGCAGAGGCTGGAGGACATAAGCCTTTCTCAAACCTTGTCAAGAGAGAAAGTGTAGAAAGCTCACACTTATTTAGTGAGAAGTCAGGAGAGATTCTTTAATTTCCCACAGTTGTTCCATCCCCTGTGACTACTACAGTACTGTAGGCTTCGACCTTTCCCAAGCCTACTTTATTTGGGATTCTTTAATTCCTACACCTCCCCCTTCGAAGCGACCTACACTAGATAGGAGAGAAAAGAGGTTAATGGGAACAGGAGAAGAAGACCTTTTTGGACTTCCTTCCTGGGAGCGATTCCCCTGGCAGTCGGCAGGATTTCAGCTGACCAGCAATTCAGCCGAAGTTGCTGTTGGAACTTGGCACAGCAGCCAGAACCCGCAGCCCTGAAGCCTTCTCTGGAGTGGTTCTCTCTAGGAGCATCTCGAAGTGGAGCAATGAACAGCCAAACAATACCAAGACCCAAAAAGCCCTCACCTCCTGTTTTGGTCCCATGTATATTAAGATGTGTTTCAGCTGGCAAAAACCAAGCCCCTACGGGAGGTGGCTCATCTTCTAGTGGATAAACATCACCTGTTCTCTCACAAGTCCATTCCCCATGCCACACTTGGGATCAAAATAAAAACACGTGTACATCCACTACAATTGCTTGTGTCCAAAATAGCTGATATTTCCCTGCTTTTCCACTTTCAGTATAACTAAAGCCAGTTGTTTTAATATTTCCTTTCTCCTTGTTTTAAAAAATACTGTGTCTGCAATACTTTGATACATGGTTTTTTGAGACAGGGTTTCTCTTTGTAACAGCTCTGGCTGGAACTCGCTCTGTAGACTAGGCTAGCCTCAAACTCATAGAAATCTGCCTGCCTCTCCCTCCCAAGTGCTGGGATTAAAGCGGTGCTCCACCACTGCCCGGCTTACATTGATACATGTTAAGATCCTTGGTCTTCACTCAGGAGGCAGAGGCAGAGACAGGCAGCTGTCTGTGAGTTCAAGGCCAACCTGGTCTGTATATCAGGGCAGCCAGGGCTTCTTTTTGTTTTGATTGGTGTATCTCCATATCCCCAAGTTGCCCTTCTGGAACAAGACACTAGCTAGACAAATGAGAGACTTCTGTATCAGAATTTAAGAACAGAAGTAAACCATTATGTGCATGGATGATCCCTTTCAATTTAATAGGGAGGCTCAGCAGCTAATAGCACATCCAGAGGGCTTGGGTTCAGTTCGCAGCACCCACGTGGTGGCTCACCACCTACAACTCCAGTCCTGGACGATCCAAAGCCCTTTTCTGTCCTCCTCAGTCACCAGGCAAGCATGTGGTCCACGTGCCCACATGTAGGCAAACGCTCATACACACATGACAAACCTGAAAAAAAAGAAAGGGAGAAGAGAAAGCTTATAATTTGTGCCTTATTTTCTTGTTTGATTTTTTTTCTTTTTAAGACAGGGTCGCACTCTGTATCTTAGACTGGCCTGAAGTTCACTACCTTGGAACACACCACAGCCTCTCAAGTACTGGCTTATAGGCATGAAACTAGAAAGTTTGTTTATTAAGAATTTTAGCATCTTCACTAACCAAGAAAAAACTCTTGCTCAATTTGTTATCTTAGGAGAATTGTAAGTAGAGTTAGGTTCTGCCATGTGGGACTTAAGACTCACGTAATTATAAATCAGCTTTTTCCTTTGCCCTGGAGCAAAGGAAATGTGTCATTTTAAAAATTCCGGTTAGTTGCTTGCATCACTTAGTTTGCATTTACTCTGTTACAGTCGCAACAACAGTTCTGCTTCATTGTTTCTAATGTGAACTTGGATAAGGTAAAGAATTCAAAACTTAGGATTGTTTTAGAGTTCATTTTACATTTTTAAATACATTTCAAGCAAGCATTTCTTTCTCCTTTTTTCTTAATTTAAATCCAAGATATACCTTTTTATTATTTATTTATTTATTTATATATATATTTTTTTAGGGCACAGGGTCTCATACAGCTCAGGCTAACCTCAGATTCTCTATGTAGCAGAGGATAACCTTGAATTTTTGCCCAGCTATTATTTACTTATTTATGAAAAATCTATCACTGGGCCAGTCTCTTGAGTTTAAAGCCAGCCTGGTCTACAGAGCGAGTTCCAGGACAGCTAGGACTACACAGAGAAACTCTTTTGTCTCAGGTCCCCGCCCTCCAATAAAGGAAGGAGGAATGGAAGGGAGAAAGAAAACCTGTCATGTAATCCAGATGTTTTCAAACTATGCACATGGATGACCTTAAACGCCTCATCTTCCCATCTCTACCTCCAGAGTGCTGAAATGGCAGGTGTGCATCACCACTCCATTTGTTATTTTGTTTTTGCTTGTTTTGTATGTTTTTGAGTCAGGGTCTCACTACGCAGCCTGAACCTCACATAGACCTGCCCATCTTTGCCTCCCAAGTTCTGGGATTACAGGTGTGCACCACCATGCCCATACAGATCTACTTTCAAAGCCATGTCCTCGTGCTTCTGAAAGATCAGAACATAACTCACAAAAAAACTTGGGTCAGTTTTCTTTTTCCACCATGTGGATTCTGGAAGTTGAACTCTGATGGTCAGGGTAAGCAACAAGCACCCTTACCCACTGCACCATCTTGGGTTTTTTTTAGCCAATGTTAGTATTTATTTTACCGGCCTGATCCCTGCCAAAATTTGTGCTAATAGCCTCTGCTTGTAAATCATATTTACAATTCCTTTGTGGTTATATTTTCACTCATGTTTTACTATCAAGTCCATAGCCTCTTTTTCTTTGGTATTGTTGTATGGAACATATGTATGCACAAATATGTATAAATATATCCTGCTCAGTCCATTTTTGTTGCTTGTGTGTATGTGGTTTAAGGCTGACTTGGACTCTGCATTGGACAACCAATAAGAGGGCTTGCCCATGGGAGAAACTAATTCCTCTTGTCCCAGTAAACATCAATTGCCTGTAGTCCTTTGTCCAGAAGTAGAACCTCCTGAAAAATTCTCCCCTTTCATATTAATGTGTCCATCGATATTTCCATTGTTCAGGTCATTCGGTCATTTCTAGAGAGCCTGCTTCTCTGACTTGTTAGAGAAAAGGCAAGCCAGGTGTGGTGGTGCACGCCTTTAAACCCAGCATCCATGACAGAGTTTGAGGCCAGCCTGCAATACATAGGGAGTTCCAGGCCAGCTTGTGCTACATAGTGAGACCCTGTCAGAGGTAGGTGGATCACTGTGAGTTCAAGGCCAACCTGGTCTGCAAAGGGTCCAGGAGATCCAATGCTACACAGAGAAACCCTGTCTTAGAAACAAACAAACAAACAAACAAACAAAAGTAGATCAGCGGTTATTGGCATTTCTCTCTTTTCAATAAATATTTAAGCCCAGCCCCAGCTCCCTTATACATACTGAGGTTTTGGGTTTTGGATTATTGGATTTTTTTGTTTTAAGATTTATTTTTATATATACAGTGTTCTGTCTATGTGTGTGCCTGCCCACCAGAAGAGGGCACCAGGTCTCATTATAGATGGTTGTAAGCCACCATGTGGTTACTGGGAATTGAACTCAGGACCTCTGGAAGAGCAGGCAGTTCTCTTAACCGCTGAGCCACCTCTCCAGCCCCCTTGGTTTGATTTTATTTGCTTTTGTGGGACAGACTATCCTGAAACTTTGAATGTACCTAGCCTTGTCCATGGTGATTCTCCAGCCTCATCTGCAGTGCTGGGATTTCAGGCATGCACCTCCAATTCTACTGTGTTTTGTTGGTTTTGTTTTTCGAGACAGGGATTCTCTGTTTAGCCTTGGCTGTCCTGGACTTGCTTTGTAGACCAGCCTGGCCTCGAACTTACAGCGATCCCCCTGCTTCTGCCTCCTGAGTGCTGAAATTAAAGGCGTGCACCGCCACCACTTGGCTCAATTCTGTTTTTTTATTCTTTATTCTCGGAAATCACAGATCCACTTGTTGGGGATGTGGCTCAGCTTTAGAGCAAGGTCTTTCCTAGCAGGCAGAAGGCCTTGAGTTTAACCCCAGTACAACAACAACAAGGCAGGGAGCCTCACTAGAGACTGTGTTTACCTTCAAGCCCAGTTGGGCTCCAGCTTTTGAGGTAGAAATAGTGCCAAATAATTTTCAGACATGTACTGACTTTTACAGTGTCATGCACTGTCCAGTTTCTGTCCGCTTTGATTCTGTGGTTAGCTTTTAATCTGGGGTTTCTATTATTACTATTGGGCATTCCAGTACAACAGACAAATTCTGTTGTTACCAGTGTGGGGTTTCCCCCTTCTTTTCCCTCCATAGCAGTCCTCTCATCTGACATTTAGCACAGTTTATTTAATTTGTGCTCACATTAAGCTCCAGTAAAGTAGAGGGCTTTCTTCTTTATAAAGTAGTAAGCATAGAATAGTAGTAATGGCACATACTTGTGATTTCAGAGCCCACAGGCAGAAGCAGGAGGAGTCTGCATTCAGGGCCAGCCCAGAGTACATACTGAGACCAGCCTGAGCTATAGAGAAACAAGGTTTGTTTCAAAAAATGAAATTCAAGGGCAAAAAAAAAAAAAAAATTTTTTTTTTTTTTTTTTTTTTTTTTTTAGACAGTCTCACTGTGTAGCCCTAGCTAGCTCAAAACTTCCTATGTAACCAGGTTGGCCTCAAATTTATAGAGATCTAATTGTATCTACCTTCAGGGTGCTAGGGTTAAAGATGTGTGCCACCAAAAAATATAAATAAGTAAAAATGTAATAATCTAGATCCACGTTCTCTCACCATAGTTGCCAGGGAACTGTTCACTTCTCTTGGCTTACAGAACAGGACTTGAATTTTTCAGTATTCCAGTCTCTTCATGACTGCATGGGTCATGTGCAGATCTTGTCTGATTGCCTCAAATGAAGCTGTATATCACGATGTCCTGTGAGGGGAGAGCACTAAGAGACGGGAGAACCCTGGATAGCTGTGCAGATGGCATCTGAATGCAGCCCTTTATAGACTTCATTTTGGAATTCTGGAGTGGGGGTGTGGGGAGGAGGATGCGTTTTTTTATGAGAGGAGTATTTTCAGTTACCAAAATAATACTAACTCACCTCAGCATGGTTACAGTGAAGTCTTTGTCTAGTTCTCTGATCTAGTTCTTTTAAGATCTGTTTGCTCTGAGACAGCGTCTTCTCTGTCTTGGGCTGGCCCAAATTCCTTGTGTTACTGAGGATGAACTAGAACTTTCTACTTCTCCTGCCTCCACTTCTCTGGGTCGAGTGACATACCTAGTTAGACAGTGCTGTGGATCAAACCCAACGCTTCAGGCAGAGTAGACCAGCGCTAACCCACATCCTCAGCCCCTGACTCTCAGACAGAGTATAGACCAGCACTGACCCACATCCTCAGCCCCTGACTCTCAGACAGAGCGTAGACCAGCGGTAACCCACATCCCAGCCCCTGACTCTCAGACAGTGTATAGACCAGCGCTGACCCACATCCCAGCCCCTGACTCTCAGACAGAGTATAGACCAGCGCTGACCCACATCCCAGCCCCTGACTCTCAGACAGAGTATAGACCAGCGCTGACCCACATCCCAGCCCCTGACTCTCAGACAGAGTATAGACCAGCGCTGACCCACATCCCAGCCCCTGACTCTCAGACAGAGTATAGACCAGCGCTGACCCACATCCTTAGCCCCTGACTCTCAGACAGAGCATAGACCAGCGCTGACCCACGTCCCAGCCCCTGACTCTCAGACAGAGCATAGACCAGCGCTGACCCACATCCCAGCCTCTGACTCTTAGACAGAGCATAGACCAGGGCTCTACCAACTGACCTGCATCCGCAACCCTTAACTCCAGTTGATGTTTCCTCTTACTTTGCCCTTTTAGGAACTGAAGAGATTCGAGAGCTTTGTGAACTCCCGTCCTCCTTTTGATATTGTTATTGACGGACTCAATGTTGCAAAAATGTTTCCTAAGGGCCGTGAGTCTCAAATTGTAAGTATGGTTTATTTTGTTACTCCTGTAGAAACAGTTCTGCCCTTTTTGCATGGCCCTCAGCTGGCTTTCTCCTGACCTCTGCTTTCTCTTGGCCTCTTACCTCTCTAATTTGAAAAGGAATATACCAAGATATGATGTTGAGATGCTAGGTACTCGTTATCTCTTGTTTTCTCCACACATGATGCACTCATGAATTAACCTATATAGTTGTTTTCTCACTGGGTAATTATTTGGGTTGTTTTGGTTTTTTTGTTTGTTTGTTTGTTTTTTTATCAATTTATAAATGTGCTAGCAGTTTCAAATAAGACTACTATGATTTTTTTTTCCCCAATCTTTTCTTTTTGAGATAGTCTCTCTTTTTAGAGCAAAACTGGCCTGAACTTACACAGCTCCTTCTGCCTCTCTGTCCCAAGTGCTCCCTTCTGTGAGCATGCTTTTTCATAGCAGCAATGGGATTAGTACAGGTGTGGTGGCGCACGCCTGTAATCCCAGCACTCGAGAGGCAGAGGCAGGAGGCCCTCTGTGAGTTTGAGGCCAGGCTTGGTCTACAAAGTAAGTCCAGGACAGCCAAGGCTATACAGAGAAACCCTGTATTGAAAAGAACAAAAAAACCAAAAAAACAAAACAAAACTAAAAAACAAAACTGAGGAAAAAAAGAAAAAGGAAAGAAAAAAAAAAAAAAAAAGAAGGAAGAGAATTAAAGGTAATTTTGTACAATAAACACCCAGAAAACAACCAGACCAGTAAAATTAGGTTGTAGAGAGAGCCTGACTTTCAGCTGTGGCTGTGGTGATTGGTGATTTATGCCACTCTTCTGCAGCTGAAGGCTCTAATTCTTTCTTTCTTTCAACTTTTTATTGGTTCCCCATCCCGCTCATCTTCCCCTCCCCTGCACCTGCCCACCACCCTGTGCCCTCCTCCCACAACAGAGAAAAGAATCTGTGGAAGCTGAAAAAAGCTCATAGGCACAAGCAAAGGACAACTTCAATTTACAGCAATATCTTTTTTTTTTTTTTTCATTTATTTTTTCACCCACATTCTTAATGACAAATTATGCATTTAAAAACCTTTATTTTATCCCAGCATTCAGGAGGCAGAGGCAGGCAGATCTCTGTGAGTTCCAGACCAGCCTGGTCTATAAAGTGAGTCCACAACAACCAGGGTGACACAGAGAGACCCAGTCTCGAAAAAACAAAACAAAACATAAAAGCAAAACCTTTATTTTCAAAAGTCACAAATGGAATTTGTATTCTGTTGTCTTTGTTTGTTTAAGGACGAGGTAGTTAGTAATTTAGCTTTGTGACTGGCCTCAAACTCCTGATTCTCTTGCCAGAGAGGAATTTGAACGTATCTTTGTCGCTTATGGTATATTTGTCACTTAAGGACCTGGGAGAGATGCCTGTTGACAAAGGCAAGACAGAAAATGAAGAGTGCAGTTCCTGCCAAATGGCCTTGGAAGAATTCAGCTTTGATGGGCTCATTTAGGAATGTCACATCTGATACGTGAAATATTGTAGTTTCACACTATTTTGCCTTGAATTTGGTTTTCAGCTTTCCACAATGCACTAACAGTTAGCTTGCCTGATATAATCTAAATTGGACTAAGTTTTTTGAGGAAAGTAGGATGTCAAAGAAGGTATGTCACTAGCCTGTCAAAATAAATAAATAAATAAATAAATAAATCTCTATATGAATGGTCCTGTCACATGTTTGGAAAAAGAGACAAAGAGACAGAGAACAAAAGCCAACCAGCACAGCACCCTTGTGAGCCCTCTGGGGTACTTTCTAGGTTTTCAAAAGTAGTCTTCTAGGTTTTCTAATCATCTCATAAATGGCATTTTAGTTTTGAAATTAAGAGTAGATCTTCTGTGTGGGAGACGTGACTTGGTTGGTAGGGTGCTTCTCTAGAATGCACAAAGCCCTCACTCCCATCCCCAGCACCTCGTAAGCCAGGTGTGGTGGCACACACCTGTAATCCTGGCACTTTAGAAGTGGAGGCAGGAGGGAACAGAAATTCAAGGCGATCCTTGCTTGCATAGCAAGTTAAAGGCCACCCTGGGCTGTTTTCCAGTCTGTAGAAAGAGAACAGAATGGTTCCCAGCTCTGAAACGTGTTGTGAAGATTTAGTGACTCCATATATGCCAGCTCTGGGTGCATGTGCTTCACAAGTGCAGCTATGCTCGTGATTACTATTCAAGTGAACTCCCAAATGGAGCAGTAATTCTTGTTTGTCTGTAGGTCTTTATCTGATAGCTTAAGGTTTTTTTTCCTGTCATTCATGACAATGAAAAATGCTAAATTCTAGGCCATTCATGTTAGGTAATCCCAGCATTTAGGAGACAGACACAGGTGGATCTCTGAATTTGAGGCCAGCTTGGTCTGCTATGTAGAAGAACTCTTGTCTTAAAAGAAGGAAAGAAAAAAAAAAAAGAAAAGAAATACTGAGTTCTACCTTAATATTAGACTCAGTCTAGGCCAGATAGTCGAATAATACTTAATTAGGAATTGAAGTCAGTACTGGATCCTGAATCAGACCAATGAATCATTGCAAGTAGAGATGTGTGGTCAAAAAGGTACACCGCAGGATACAGGACACACTACAGCTCCCGCGAGGAGATGGGGTTTTTGTTTTGTTTTATATTTTATTTTCTTTTATAGAGGGAGGTTGCAAACGTGGAGGGTGGATATGAAGAAATGGGGAGACGAGTGGGATTAGGGTGCATGATATAAAATTCATAAAGAATCAATACAAAGTTAAAAATAAAAAATACTTAAAGGCAGGCGAGGTGGCATAGACCTTTAATTCCAGCACTTGGGAGGCAGAGGCAGAGAGATTACTGTGAGGTTCAGGTCAAGCCTGATCTACAAACTGAGTCCAGGATAGCCAAGGCCACACAAAGAAACCCTGTTTTGAAAAACAGAAACCAAACAACGACAAATTAAAAATAAAGACAACAGCTAAAAAAAAAAAAAAAAAATTTATTCCCTCCTGCACACATCCTGACTACTGGTTGCTCCGGAGTAGCGTCTGCTATTGTTCAGCTGTAGCTCCCCTTGTCATCCATATAGATTAGTCACGGTAACTGTATCTTCTGCATCCTTTATACCACTGAATTCTCCTTTGTGTGACCACATCAGGCTCAGGTCAGACTGATACATTGTAGAAGGAAAAAAAAAAAAAAAGAATCAAAGTCAGTACTATTAAAAACACAAGACAAAATAAAACAGTATGAAGAAACTGTTTCACGGTGAGCCTAAGCTCAGTGGAGAGAACTTACATAGCATGTGTGTGGTGAGATTTCTATCCCAGCTCCACAGGAGGAAAACAGACACAACTTAAGTGGGTATGATGGTATACCTGTGAGCTCAGGCTTCAGGAGGCAGAGGCAGATGATCTCATGTTACTAAAGGACACACTGTTGTTAAGCATATTGTTTTGTCTTGCTTTCTAGACAAGAGTCTTGAGTAGACTAGACTGGCCATTAACTCACTAGGTATCCAACTGTGACCTTGAACTTCTGACTATCCTGCCTCTACCTCCATACTTCCCCTTACTGGTTAATTATGTGTCTGATATGCTCGGTGAGCACAATGGTGAGAAAAGAATCTGATATTTGTTGTCTAGGGAGCTTTGCTCTGATCACACAGCTTGATCTTAGACCGTACATCTTAAGGGTAACAGAAATTAAGAAATTAAGAAAACAACCTTGGGGCTGGAAAGATGGTTCAGTGCATCCAAGCTGTTTCCAGTATCCACATCAGGTGGCTGTCACTGCCTGTCACTGCAGCTGCAGAGGATCTGACTCCTGGACTCCTTGGACACCTGCACTCAAGTGCATGTACACACACACACACACACTTAAAAATAAAATAGCAGAGCCAGGAGCGGTGGCACACACCTTTAATTTTAGCACTCGGGAGACAGAGGCAGGTGGATCTCTGAGTTTGAGGCCAGCCTGGTCTACAGAGCAAGTTCTAGGACAGCCAGGGTGGTTACACAGAGAAACCCTGTCTTGAGAAAAACCAATAAACAAAATAGTGGATCATGGTGGCATCTGCCTTTAATCCCAGCACTCAGGAAGCAGAGGCAGGTGAATCTCTGTTAATTGTAGGATAGCCAGGGCTACATAGTGAGAGCCTGTCTCAAAAAGAACAAAGTTGTGAACTTATTTTCTCAATTTGCAGATGCATCTTGTATGGTGTTTTACATTTTAACTTATTTTCCATGTGTGAAATGTGCATGTCTCTGTGCTCTTGTGGAGAACAACTTGCCAGAATCGGTTTCCTCCTTTTACCATGTGACCACTGAGCCACCTCATGACCCTTTCTTTTCCATATTTCAACCTTCTCTAATCTCAGCACTCAGAAGGCTGAGGCAGGAGGATTGTGAGTTGGAGGGCATTGAGTGCTAGGCCAACCTGGGCTACATAGGAAGACTCAATCCAAAAGAGAAGGGCAGTAGAGAGATGGCCTGGTGGGTAAGAACTCTTGCGGCTTTTGCAGAGGACCTGAGTTTAGCTCCCACACCCACACAGTAGCTCACAACTATTTGAACTCCACATCTAGAGGATCTGATGCTCCTCTCAGGCCCCTGAGGGCAATAGACACTCACATGGGGCACATACATGCCTGCAGGTGAATACTCATACATGTTTTTAAAAGAAAGGCATTGCATAGATAATGATAAATAGAAATTACGTATTCATGGCTTTAGACTGATGAGTATATATTTGGCACCACCATCCACCCAAATCAGTTATTCCAGGCTTAATCGTTATCTTTCTCAGCCAGTGTGGTAGTACATTCTTGTAATTCCAGGACTCTGAAGGCTGAGGCAGGAGGATTACTACACGTTTGCAGTTAACCTAGGCTACAGAATGAGACCTTGTTTCAGAAAATAAAGAACAAACCACCAAAATGTATTCTTTTCAGTAGCTTTATATCCAGTTGACTGACAGTATAGATTATCACCCCAAAGTATCCCCCCACGCCCTAATTGCTTCTTTCCATTGCCAGCAATATTACATTTCAGCAAAGCATCTAAAGCTGTCTTTTTGCTTTTTCCCTCTCAGTAACTTCCTACTGTGTGCATAATAGTGTCTAAGTTCCTTGTTGTGGACTATGGAACTCTTTGCTATGAGATATTTACCTCTTTTCAGCCATCTCGGTGGCATTTGCCCTTTGTCTTTCACTCAGCTAATTGGTTTGCTAGAATCCTCCTTGTTTGTCAGACATTCTGACCCTGTTCCTGCCTGAAGATCTTCTGCTTGCTCTTCCTTCAGTCTTTGGTGTTCTTTCGTTCCAGTGGCTGGATCATTCATTACCAGCACCTCAGGAGGCCTCCGGAATTTCAGAGAGGCCCTGGCTCTGCTTACCCACGTCTGTCCTTTCATTTACATCAGCCCTGTTCACGTCTCTGGTGCGTTAAAAGTGATCACATAGGTGGCTGTGGTAGCCTCCACCAGAGGTCCTCCCAGTCAGGAGGTAGATGCAGGAAGGTCATGAATTGGAGGCTAATCTAAGGTACACAGGAAGAGTCCAGGCAACCTGCAGACTGATTCTGAATACAAGAATGAGCTCAGCCAGTACACTGTGTGGTACCAGAGAACTCTCCAGACCTTGACCTAAAATGAGCAAGTGAATAGTTACTTTGAACCCCAGTTTTAGGTGGTTAGTTGCATAATGATAGATGACTGTTGTAGTTGGCCCCCTCAGTGGCTGTGATAAAACATAAACAAAAAACAACTTGGAAGGAGTGGGTTGTTTTTTTGTTTTTTGTTTTTTCACCTTACAGTGTGTCATCCAGGGAAGTCAGGGCAGGAACTGAGCACACTGCTTATTGCCTGTTCCCTGTGGCTTGCTCAGCTTGTGTTCTTATACCACTAGAGACCAACCTGTTCAGGGATGGCAGGGCCCAAAGTGAGCTGCTCTCTCCCACCTCAATCATTACACACACACACACACACACACACACACACACACACACACACACACACACACACACACACACGCCAAGCTGATGGAGGCAGGTCCTTATTTGAGTTTCCCTCTTCCATTGTGACTCTAGTCTCTAGTCTGTGTCCACTTCTGTCAGTCCATTTCATAGATGATTGAAAGAATGGACAATTGAGACTAGAGTCGCTTATGTAGCCTGTTAAAGAGAACACCTGCTTTTCAGCCAGACTGAGGAAAGTTTATTCTTAGCAACCTCCTTCACTTGCCTTTACATGATCTAAGCTAAGTTACAGACCTCCTGGTGCCCTGTGTGAAATTAAATACGCTATCTTTGAAAGACGTATTTATTTATTTAATGTGTACGTGTGCGCACCTCACCGTATATTGTGCGCCATGCACATTCAGGTGCCTGCAGAGACCGGAAGGCAGAATTGGAGTTGTGGGTAGTTAAAAGCTACTTGATGTGGGGTCTGGGAACTGAAGCCAGGTCCTTTGCAAACCATCTCTCCAGCCCTCAAATGAGCTAATTCTTGGAATATACTCACTGTAGTGTTTGCACGTGATCCAATTAATTCAAAAGCAAGGGAATAAAGCAACCCAAAGCCTGTGGGTGCATTTGTTACCCCCGGTTGTAACGTTGTAGAAACAGAAGCATGGGAGTTTGTTTTATTGTGGCTCTTGGTTTTAGACTGTGTTTAGGATCCTAGCTGAACAGCTGGCGACATTTCCTTTTTTGGTGTTAGCAGTCGTCATGAAGTAGTCTTCATGCTTTATTGAACTGGTGCTCAGAGTCTAAACCCAAGTCACCAAGGAAACAGGCATCTTCTCTGTAAAGTAACCAGGAAATACGACAGCGAGGGACTGGGAGGAGATGGCTCCATGGACAGTGCTGTGCAAACATGAGGCCCTGAGTTCAGATCCCCACCACATAGATCCAGGCATAGTAATGCATGCCTGTAACCCCAGCATGAGGGTGGGCGCGCCAGGCAGGCAGGCGGCGGCACATCCTAGGAGCTTGATGGGCAGTCAGTCTAGCTGAGGTAGTGAGCTCCAGGTTTAATGAGAGACTGTGTCTCAAATAATTAAAATAGAGCGGAGATATGATTGAAGAAAGCATTCCGTATCAACATCTGGCCTCCATTTATACCTGCCCAGACAAGCACGCCCTATACTTACATATACCATGTGCGTGTGTGTTCTCACATAAGCATTCATGCACATACACACACATGAATATACGTATATACATATACTCCCATACATACATATACTGCACACCCTCACACATGCACACACCACACACATATACATACATATATACATATATACACGAGGAGACAGACATACATCTACACACTCCCTCACATACATACATACACAAGTACGTACATACACACACACAGTATAGTCATTCATACAGATCCTCACATATTCATATCCACACACATGCATGCACCACACACACTTGCATACACACACACCTACACACACAAGCACATATACACACTCATATACACACACACACAGGCACACCATACATGCATACACCACACACACAGACACATACACATATGTACATACATAGTACAAACACACAGGTATTTGCCATGAATATACATGCATGCACACACATCCATATATGCACATACACACATATATGTAACATACACCATACACATACATATATACACAAAATAATAAGGAAGAAAGAAGAAAAGGAAGAAAGACTGTGAAAAACCTGGTATGGTAGCACACACCTGTAATCTCGGCACTTTGACAAGAAATTGGTGAATTTAAGGACAGCTTAAACTGCATAACAAGACCCTTTCTTTAAAAACAGAATAAGCAACTTTCCTTTGAGAAGCCACACCTACACTCTTGGGTATATGTGCTTAAAATCTCTTCATAAACTTCAACTCTACACACACACGCACACACACACGCACACACACACACACACACACACACGTATATATCTATTATTAGTGCGTGCCTGTGTGTACATGTGTGTGTGCATGTGTGTTCTGTGTGTGTATGTGGGCATGTCCTGGTGTCCATGTAGCGGTCAGAGGACAACCGTGGAGCCTGTCTGGCTTCTGGGGCTAACCTGAAGCTCTCACAGTTTGACAGCCAATATGCTCTCCCACTCAGCCCCTCTGCTCATGTTTATTAGTAGCTGATGCAGACTGCCAATCACGTTGACTTCAGTAGGACAGGGAAGGCACCCTTACCCTGTGCTCGGTGGAAAGAGTGTTTCTCAATAGCTTCTGGCTGCCTGGCTGAGAATGCTGATGTCTTGTTACAATAGCCAAGCTAGAAATGAGTTTTCACACAGCAGCGCAGATTCCTTTTTTTTTTTTTTCCAGAAATCTAGCTCTTTCGTTGCAGTTCTGTGTGATACTTTTGTTGATTATTTTTCTTAGAACCACTGGGGAAGGAATTCTAAAAGTCTCTATGACTCATACTTGACTCACACTTTCACAACTTTCATTTTTAAGAACCGAGTTTTTCTTTGCAGTCAGTCACCAAGTGTTCATTAATGCTTGGTGATGTGAGGGTGCTTTGAGGAGACAGGAACAACACACAGCTTTTCACTTGGGAAACAAAAGAATAAAAAGTGGAAAGGTTCTTACACCCCAGTTTCTCTCATTAGCTTCTGCACCCCACACACCTGCCCGCACACCCATCCTAGTGCTTTTGTTCCTCGCGCCTTCTGAAGCCTGCATTTTAGATTGCCCAGTGTCCCTAAGTCCCTCTAATAGAGAGCGTGTGGGGGGGAAAGTACACCATTTTAGTTAATCTTGCTAGCTGTTCACAACTCTGCTCCCTATTTCTGCAACAAACGGAGAATTGGTTAAAATGGCTTCGGCAGAATGAAAATTTATAATGTAATTTAAAAGAATCACGGGCAGGCATCAGCACTGAATGCTTTCATGCTTGCCGCTTGCTTGGGCAATGAATGGAAAGCCGTCTGGTTGGAAACGCTGCAGAATCCATTCTGATTGCCGTCTCTTAGCTGCTTTTACTACAGTGAGAGAAAAATGAAGGCAAGGTATTAGCCATTAAAGGTCATTTGGTAGAGCGTTTACTTGGCAATGAGTTCTCGTATTTTTCTGCCACTCAAGTTATTTTATTTCTCTCTATTGATTTACATAACCTCTTGTTAATGTTTCAGAACCACGAAGCACCTAAGATACAGTAAGCTGCGCTCATGGTTTACGCGACATAACCTTGGGCCCTTCACTGCAAGCTGTAGTAATGGTGAATTGTCACTGCCTGTGCTCAGAACTGTTTCCGTAATGTGAAGCTCACTCGGTCCCTGCTGTTCACAACGGCAAATGTTAAATACCGAAGCCAGCTTTCTGTTACATCTTTGAAATACTTTGCTCGGTGTAATTGTTTCTCCCGCTTCACCACTGACCCTGGAAGGGTGGCTCTGCTGAAAGCGTGCCTTGTTTCTCAGATCCCCACACTTAGCTTGTGCTACTTTTTCTCTCAAGGAGCATGTTTTTATTTATATTCTTCCTTTTAATAAAAGAAAATGTCCATTGTGGACTAACGAGATAGAAAAGAGTGGGACATAGGATTAGCGTGGGCCATCTCTCCCAGGCCTTCGCAGCCAAGCCATGGGGCTGCACGGTTCTTTGGCATCAAGAAGTTAATCTTTCGAGCCCTTTCCATGTTGTAGATCCTTCGGCATGTTTCGTAGCTGTCCCGCTGGCGGCAGTGACAAGGCTTCTCATAGTAGCGTTGTCACTTTATGACTTCAGCGAGCCCATCGGTGGTGAGGATTCTGTTCAGGGTCCTATATGCACCTTCCACATTCCCCTCCTGAACCATCACAGTCCTGGCAATGAACTTCAGATGTTTAGCCATGTATTCAAGTCTTCATTCTTCAAGACCTATAGACTGGCCGGGCGTGGTGGCGCACGCCTTTAATCCCAGCACTCAGGAGCCAGAGGCAGGCTGATCGCTGTGAGTTCGAGGCCAGCCTGGTCTACAGAGCGAGTCCAGGAGAGCCAGGGCTACACAGAGAAACCATGTCTCAAAAAACAAAAACACAAAAAGACCTACCCACTGGGACCTCAGTACTCAGACTCCTTCCTTTGTTTCTTTAGGAAAAAATATTTCAGTACTTTTTTTTTTAATGTATTGGAATCTAGAATCAAAAATTGTTGTTTGCACTTTGAAGTTTTGTGCATTACAGATGCCTGGAATGATAGGTAATTGGATGTGATAGTTAAATATATTTTTACATTTTGGTCAGCTGGTTAGTAGATGTGTTTTCCTGTTAGAATTTGAAAAGTAGTTAGCTGGGCATGGCGGTGCACGCCTTTAATCCCAGCACTGGGCAGGTGGATCTCTGTGAGTTTGAGGCCAGCCTGTTATACCAAGTGAGTCCAGGACAGCCAAGGCTACATAAAGAAACCCTGTCTATAATAATAATAATAATAATAATAATAATAATAATAATAATAATAATAATAATGAAAGGTAGTTGACTTTGTGTGTGTGTGTGTGTGTGTGTGTGTGTGTGTGTGTGTGTGTTAATGGGTGTTTTGTCTGCACGTTTGTTTGTGCACCACAATTGTAGAATGGCAGAAGGACTCAGACCCCCTGGAACTGAAGTTTCAGAAGGTTGTAACCCACCATGTGGCTGTTGGAAATTGAACCTGAGTCCTCTGAAAGAGCAGCCATTTTAACTGATAGCCTATCTCTCCAGTCTCCTGACAGTATTTCATTTTTCCATTATCATTCTTTCATTCATTGATTCACTTACTGGTTTTGAGACTGGTTCTTACTATGTAACTCTGGCTGTCCTAGAGCTCACCGTGTAGACCAGGCTGGCCGCGGATTCACAGAGATCTGCCTGCTTCTGCCTCCCAAGTCCTGGGATTAAAGATGTGTGCCACCATACCTTATTTTTTTTTCCTTTTCCATCTCCCTGATTGGTTTTCCTGACAATATTTTTAAGCTATTCAGTTGCTTCTGAATTAAACTCTAATCCAGAAAGTTTGTCTGACTCACTCAAAGTGAACTAATTTTTAAAATAACATTTCTGATTTCAAGATTAAGAACCATGTAGTGGAAGGAATGGACTGACTCAGAAATTGTTCCCCAACCTGCACACACAAGTGCACATGTATACAGCACATTAAATAGACAAATAGAGTTTAAAGAGTGGCTGGAGAGGTAGCTCAGCAGGTAAGAGTACTTGCTTGTACAGGACCCAGGTTCAAGTCCCAGCACCTACATGGTGGCTCACAACCATCTGTAACTCCAGTTTAAGAACCAACGCTATGAACACCAAGCTTGTTTGTGGTGCACATACGTCATTCAGGCAAAACACACGCACATATGAAATAAAATGGATAATTCTTGTAAAACAATAAAATATTTAAAAAGATTTAACTTTAAGTTATGTGTGGTGGCGCTTGCTGATAATTCTAGAGTTGGAAAGGTGGAGGCAATTGGATCAGGAGTGCAATACCATCCTCGGTTTTAAAATGAGTTTGAGATCAGTCTGGGCTACATGAAACCCTGTCTCAAACAAAAACAAAACAAGAAGTTTTGAAACTAGGCCTGATAGCACAGACCTGTGCCTTATGTTGTCTACAGAGTGAGTAACTGAGATCCCGTCAAAATTGAAAAGTTGAAAAAAGAGAAGGTAGGGCAAAGGGTGGTTTGGTTGGTAAAATACTTGCCATGCAAGCATGAGACCTCAGTTCAACCTCAGAACCCAGGTTTTAAAAAGATAGGTAGAGTGGAGCCGGGTGTGGTGGCGCACGCCTTTAATCCCAGCACTCGGGAGGCAGAGGCAGGTGGATCGCTGTGAGTTCGAGGCCAGCCTGGTCTACAAAGTGAGTCCAGGATGGCCAAGGCTACACAGAGAAACCCTGTCTCGAAAAAACCAAAAAACAAAACAAAACAAAACAAAAAAGATAGGTAGAGTGGTACATTCTTCTAATCCCAGTTCTGGGGAGGCAAAGGCAGGTAAATCCATGGGTCTTGGTCACTAACTAGCCTGGTGTGCTTGGCAAAATCCAGGCTAGTAAGAGACTGATGTCTTAAACAAGATAGAAGAAGACAACAACAAAACAAGATGGGGTCAGTTACACTTTTAATCCCAGTGCTGGGGAGATAGAAGGTGGTGACTCCCCATGAGTCAAGACTAGCCTAATCTACATAATCCTGGCCATCCGGGGCTGGCCACCTTCCCCCAAAAAATTAAAATAAAATAAAATGCCACATGAGATTGTCCTCTGATGGTCACATGTGTGTAAGTATGTATGAGTGCATAATCATATATACACATGTGTATGTGTGTGTATGTGTATATATGTCCACATATATATGACCACACACACACACATACACACACGCGCGTGCACATCATTCTCTGATATCCTAAAAACATATTTACACACTCTGAAGACCTTTATATAAAGTAGTGTAGGGGCTGGAGAGATGGATGAGTGAATAAGAGCACTGGTTGCTGTACCAGAAGACCCAGGTTCAATTTCCAGCAAGCACATGGTAGCTCACAACCATCAACTCTAGTCTCAGGGAATCTGTTTCCTTTTCTGGCCTCCATTGGCAACAGGCACACATGTGGTACACAGATATGCATGTAGGCAAAACACCCATACGCATGAAAATGAATAAATAAAATGAAGTGGCATAGTGTTTGCATATGCCCTATAAACATCATCCTATGTTCTCAAATTGAGCTGTTAGCTTATTTATAATCCAGAATACAATTTAGATAGTTACCTAGGAAATAACAACAAGAAGAGTCTGTACACTTCACATCATATTCCATCACTGAAGGGAAGTCAGGACACAGGGCAGGAACCTGGAGGCAGGAGCTGATGCAGAAGGCATGGAGGACTGCTGATTCCTTATAGAACCCAGGACCACCAGCCCAGAGATGGCGCCATCCCCTATGACTGGGCCTGCCCCCAGCAATCACTAATTAAGAACATGCCCTACAGGCTTGCCTACAGCCTGATCTTATGGAGATATTTTCTCAATCAAGGTTCTCTCCTCTCAGAGAGAGGTTTGTAGTGCTAATGAATAAAAAACAAAACAATGCCAGGCATGGTGTCGAATGCCTTTAATCCTAGCACTCGGGAGGCAGAGGGAGGCAGATCAGTGTGAGTTCGAGGCCAGCCTGGTCTACAAAGTGAGTCTAGGAAAGCCAAGGCTACACAGAGAAACCCTGTCTCGAAAAAACAAAACAAAACAAAACAAAACCAAAAAACCCAAAACAACAACAAAAACTTGGGTGAATGCTTTACAGCTAAGCTATACATTCTATAAAGTTCTTTAATCTATAAGCTCATTGCATGCTGGGAAAGTAAAGCTAATCTAGGACTCCTTATTTTTAAAATAGTTAACAGCTGGGGGCTAGAGAGACAACAGCATTTGCTGTTCTTGCAGAGGGCCCAGGTTCGGTTCCCATCGCCCACATGGTGGCTCACAGCCATCTGTAACTCCAGTTCCAGGGCCTCTGATGCCCTCTTCCGACCTTCATGGGCACCAGGCACTCATGTGGTAAGCATACACACATACTGGGGAAACAGTCACAGACATAAAGTAAATATATCTACATTTGTAAAAAAGTTAAGGTTGGGCATAGTAGCAAGAGCCTAAGGTAAGAAGATCACAGTGCCAGGCCAGCCTTGTCTCCGAAAAACCACAAAAATTAAAAGGATGGAAAGTTAACTGGTTATATCTGGTTCCTCAAGGGTGAGATAGTGACGGGGGCGGTGAGAGACAACTAGTAGATGCCTCTCCAGGGTTGCCTGAGGAACAGGAAGTGTGGTGCTGGGGTTTTTCCTGCTATTCATCTTGGATGACATGGATATAGAGAAGTCAGATCATTGCCTGAGGCTGGTCAGTGGGGCTGACTCCTCTCAGTCACCTGCCGCTCCACCCACTCCTCTTGCCCTGCACGTGTGAGTTCTCCTTTGGCATGTGACTGCTAGACTAGCCTGCACCTCTCACAGTCACCAGCTTGTGAATGCAGGCCATCCACCAGACAGGTGAGACTTGGTGCCTTCATCCAAGATGCTAAGTAGAAAGCTAAGTGAAGCCAAGCAAAGTTTCTGTGTTGAATTTGGTTTCATGTTCCTTTCTTTACAAATTTCCAGAAAGGTACACCTTGGGTAATGGTTAGAACTTCTCTAGGTGCGTCAATCAGGTGTCATGCTTTGTTGCCAGGTTCCTGTATCTGTTATCTTTCTGGCAACATCTTAATGCCTAATTGATTCCCCATCTTAATCTGTCTTGTGTGATAAGTAAGCATTTGGGGTGTGGTGAGAGTGACTGTGAATCATTATTGTGTGTATCTCGCTCCTATGGCAATATATTAAAACATCCTCCTTAGCAATGTCACAGGTAGAGGCCACTATGCAAATAATACCAATTTTAACAACAAATCAGTATTCGTAGTCAGGAAGCAATGATTCCACCTTCAGCAGTAAATGTATTCCTGTTTTGAGAGCTATGTAAATACTTAATTATTACAGTGATAATGATTCAATAATTATTAGTTCTATGGTGACATTATTCTAAAATAGCATTTTTCTTCTAACATAATTGGTTGTTTCACACTTCTCACAGTTATGAAGGCTGATATTTTCTCCCTGCTCCAAATAATTAACCCAATAGATTGAAGGCAGTTCAGTTCTTAAGGTTGTACTTGTTTAGTTTTAGTTTTGTTTATTTGTTTGCTTTGGATAATTCAGTTTTCTTTTCTGGGTAGTTTTGGGAAATGTTACATTTCAGACCCGGGACAAGCGGCTGAGGTGCCCATTTAATATACCAAATTGGACCTGACCTCTAAGCTCTCTCAGCATCCCTCTCGGTCCCTGCCTGTTACGGGACATGGCTGGTACACCCCTTCCTCTACCCTGAACTTTCCAGTGCAGAGGCTGGCCCTCACCTCCTTCAGAGGCGCTTCACTGAATAACTCGCTCTCTTTCTCTCTCTGCCCCGACCCCTGCATGGCACCTTCACTGACCCCCTCCCTCCTCTCACCCCAGAGCTGCCCCCAATAAACCTGCCTTCAGGCTTTAATCCGGCTTGAATTGGCGTATTTCATCAGCGGAGGGAAGCTTTTTGTCAAGAGTATGTGGCTCCTTTTTAATTCACCAGTCTCCAAAGTGGGTCCTCTGCATCTTAGGTCAGTTCAGTTCCAGAAAAGATAAGATAGTTACAACCATACAGTACAGAAAATAGAACAAATTTAGAGGTTGAAAGAAAACAAACATAAGAAAGGAGAAAATAAAGTTAGGAAAGCAGATTTGTCCGTATGGAAACCGCGTGTGTGATCTCTCGGTTTGGCAGTGGTCCTGTAGCAGGTGCGCATGGAGCGTGACTTTGAAGCAAGGGCTCTCATAGTCTCATCTGCTTGGGCATCGTTTGTACATGTGACACTCCCATTCTAAACATCTTTCTTTACTCACGAGGATTCTAAAAAGGAGGGATGAGAGAGGCAGGCTGGGGAAACTTGGAGACACACCCAGTTCTGATATATCTCCCAAGTGAACTCTTCCTATAAGACTCACTGGTTTATAAGATTCATGTCACTCATAAGATTAAATAGGTATAATTTGGTGAGGAAAAGTATTATTCCTCCTTGAAAACAAAGGGATTTCTCCGGTGACCCCTGGTGCAGGCCTTCGGGGTGCTCTTTGTTAGTCATAACACTGTCATCAGGTCGGAGTGAGAGGATAGAGTGAGAACTGACAGAAAAGCATGGGAAGAATGGTTATGGTTCTAGAGAGGCTCTGAGGTGTGGAGAAGCCTGGATAGTTCAGTACCGCTGACGTCAGTGGCTGTTCACAGGAGGCATAGAGTTCAGCTAGCTTGCCTTGTATGGAGTGCCCAGGGCTGTCCCTTAAGATTGTACAACCTGTATAGAAGCCAGTCCTTGAAGAAGGCTGCTTGCCTCTCTCAGTAGGCACTGACTACCTGTAGCTCTTCATCTAGGGGTGGGACTCTGTGGAAATCCTTGTCCACGGTGTCATGGCCATGTTGGTCTTGTTCATATTATTGGGAATTCATAGGTTAGTTTTAAGGTTTCATTCTCTAGTCCCTGGTGTGGATGTCTTGTTTTTCTGAGGCCTTGCTTACTAGGTAGCCCAGGATAGCTTGGAACTTGCTATTTATTTAACACAGGGTGTCCTGTCCTGCATCCAGTATGTTGAGAACTTTTTCTGATCTGTTTAGGAAAGAGATAATATATAATCTTACTGAATTTAAGGTTGGAGAAAGTGGAAGCAACAGTCTATCTTCAAATAAACCAAAATAACCCCACAAAATATCCTTTTTTTTTTTTTTTTTTTTTTTTTTTTGGTTTTTGAGACAGAGTCTCTCTGTGTTAGCCTTGGCTGCCCTAGACTCATTTTGTAGACCAGATTGGCCTCGAACTCACATTGATCCACCTGCCTCTGCCTCCCGAGTGCTGGGATTAAAGGTGTGCACCACCACACCAGGCTTTTTTTTTTTTTTAATGTGCATTAGTACGAATGTGTCAGATCCCTTGGTACTGGAGTTACAGACAGGTGTGACCTGCCATGTGCATGCTGGGAATCAAGCCCACATCCTTTGGAAGAGCAGACAGTGCTAACCACTGATCCATCTCTCCAGCCCCATACATAATATTTTAAGAGTTTGTCTTCTACTAAAATAACGTAAGAGCGAAAACCCCAAAGCCATAGCAGTTCTATGGTTATAAAACATGAGTCTACCAAACTCTCAATTATTCTCCAGTATATTATTTTAGGTATTTTATGTTATTTGGTTATCACAGTGATGTGCGATTGCAGGGAAAGCATCCCTAAGCATTTGGCTCTTTATTATTTTACTTCTAATTAAATCCTGGCTTCTATGAATTAGTTTGTGTAAGGAAGCCAGGCTGTTGACTCCACACCTGCATACACACAGACACCCACACACTGTAATCTCTTTAAATACTAGTCCTTATTAAGTTTATCATGCATATAGTTTTAGTATTAACCACAGAGATAAAAACCAAAAAGTTCAGTACCACTGCAGGGTGCAGCTAACAGACTTTGTTGTTAAATCCATGTAAACATACATACGTTCCCACATACACATATCTATGGTGTGGATGTCTTGTTTTTCTGAGGCCTTGCTTACTAGGTAGCCCAGGATAGTTTGGAACTTACTATTTAACACAGGGTGTCCTGTCCTACTTCCAGTATGTTGAGATTACAGATGTGTACCATCATGCTTGGCTTAATAAACATATGTTTTGGGGGCTGGCAAGATGGCAGAGTGGATAAAGGCGCTTGTCACTAAAGCTGTTGGCTTGAGTCTGATGCCTGGAACCCACGCAGTGAAAGAGAGAACCACTCATGCAAGCTGTCCCCTGACCTCCACGTGTTCTCAGTGGTGAGTGCAAACCCACACATGGATGTGTTTGTTGGTTTGTTTAGAGATGAGGTCTGATGTAACCCACACAGGCTGCCAAGGGTGACCTTGAACTCCCCAACCTTCTGCCCTCACCTCCTGAGTGCTGGGATTACAGGTGTGCACGCTGGATAGCTTTTATATATAAAAGTATAATGTTGGGGGCTAAGTATTTTGCCATCCACGTTTTAGAAGCTGGGATATAGGCCAGTTCTTGATGTTACTGACACTTTTAAAAGCTTTTTAAATTAGCTTGGTGTGGTGCCCCACACCTGTAATCCCAGCACACGGGGGAGGGATCTCTGTGAGTTCAAGGATAGCCTGATCTACAAAGCGAGTCCAGAACAGCCAGGACTGTTATATAGAGGAACCTGTTTTTTTTTTTTGGGGGGGGAAGCTTTTTAAATTATAAAAGTAATATTTTTATTTTAGCAAATATAGAGAACAAACATATTCTCAGCACATATTGCCAATTTTTTATTGTATTGCCACTTCTTCAGGATTTTTTAAAAATCATTTTTAATTATGTGAAGGTGTATGTGTCTGACATGGCTCTGTGCAGGTGAGTGCTGGTGCCCTCAAAGGACAGAGGCGCTGGCTCCCCTGCAGCTGGTGTTATATATAGACAGTTGTAAGCTGAGTGACCTGGGTGCTGGGATCTGAACTCAGGTCCTCTGGGATAGCAGCACATGGTTCTAACCACTGAGCCATCTCTGCATCCTGTATTTCCACTTGTTAGTTTGTTTTTATTTATTTATTTTTCTTTTCTTTTTTAAAAGATTTTATTTATTTATTATTTATACAGTATTCTGCCCCCAGGTGTGCCTGCGTGCCAGAAGAAGGCACTAGATCTCATTATAGATGGTTGTGAGCCACCATGTGGTTGCTGGGAATTGAACTCAGGACCTTTGGAAGAACAGACAGTGCTCATAACCTCTGAGCCATCTCTCCAGCATTTATTTATTTATTTATTTTCAAGACAGGATATTTCTGTGTATCCCTGGCTGTCCTAGGCTCACTTTGTAGACCAAACTCACAAAGATCTACCTGCCTCTGCCCCCTGGGATTAAAGGTGTGTGCCACCAGTTTGTTTTTAGATAAAATCTCATATTCCTTTGACTGACCCATATTCAGATTATATCTAAGGATGACCGTGAACTCCTGATCCTCCCGCCTCTCCCACCTAAGTGCTGGGACTGTAGACATGCACCGCTACCCCTGGCTCACTTTTTTTTCTCTTCGACGTGGAGTCTACAGGCATGCACTGTGCCTGCCTTTCCACTCTTTCCTTTACACTGAGACAATATATACCTAAACGTACAGCTTGGTTTGATGTTGGCTTTGTCTTCCATCTTGTAAGATCTCTTCTATAGAACTAAATATTCTGAAAACCATTCTGAATGAGTAATAGCTATTTTCCTACTGTTTGGTGTTTAGGTTGTTGCTTTTTTTTTTTTTAGTGGAAAGTGGTGGTGGCATGGGGCTGGGGCTACAACTCAGTAGAGGGCTTGCACTAAGCCCTGGATTTGATCCCCTAGTACCATATAAACTATATTTGGTACTACAAGTTTGTAATCCCAGCATTGGAGGTGAAGGCAGAGGATCAGAAGTTCAGTCATCCTCTGCTAAGGCCAGAGTGGGATACATGTGAGACTGAAAGCATTGGAGCCACCTGACAACATGGACACCACCTCTGAAATCTCTTGGCATTATATGAAACCTGTGTTCCACTCAATGTGTGTGAGTGAAGAAGGCACTCTTGTGCAGGTCAGAGCACGCCTCAGACGGTTAACCTTCCTCTTGCAAACAGACACATTTCTTTGTGCCGAGATAAAAGTGAAAAGCTAGACACCAGTTTGACCACTGAGCCCTCTCTCCAGCCCCTGTCATGTGTTTTGAATGGAGAGCAGAGTCAGGGATCTTAAGACAGAGTCTTGGTAGTCTTCAGCTTGTGATTTCCCTGTCTCCACTTCCCAAATGTTAGGGTTCCAGGCGTGAACCCCTACGCCCAGCTTATGTGCATTTTTTGTGTGTGGGTGTGTGTTTTCTTTTCTCTTGGGTATCTGCCTAAGAGTAGAATTGCTCAATTATATGATCACTCTCTGTGTAACCTTTGAGGAACCGACTGTTTTCCAAAGGACTGCAGCATTTTACATTCCCACCGAAAGTATGAGGTTCGAATCTCCTCTTGCCACCAACACTTCTCATGATCTTCTTGGAATTTTTCTCACAGTAGTCACACTAACAAGGATGATGTTACTTTAAGGATTTTGCTTTGTACTTCCCTGATATTTAATGATGTTGGGCATCATCTCTTAATATGTTTTTAGCCATTTGTATACATTTTTTAAAGAATGTTATTATGTTCACTTGCCTGTTCAAAATTAGATTAGTTTTGTTTTACAATAAGTCAGGAAGTTTTCTCAAATGTATTTTGGTACTAGGTCCTTATCAGATAGAGAAATGATTGCGAAACTGCCCTGCTAGTCTGAAGTTATCTTTACTTTCTTTTTATTTATTTACTTATTTATGTGTTGTGTGTCTGCATGTCAGGACAACGTTCAGGAGTCAGTTCTCCCCTCCCACCATGTGGGCCCTGGGGATGGTTGGGTGTCAGGCTCCGTAGCAGTTGCTGCTACCCCAGGAGCCATCTTGCCAGCCTGGCCCTCTCTTTACTTTCTTGAAAATTTCTGCCTCCTTTTTTTTCCTAAGAATTTTTATAGTTTTACATTGAGTTTCTTTGATCTGTTTGTGTCATTTTTTAAATGTGGCATGAGTAGAGTCCCACTTTATTCTTCGGTATATGGATGTCAGTTACCTTTGTATTGAGAACTTTATATCATTACTAGTTAATTTATTAGGAAAACTGCTGTGTACCTGTGTGCTAGTTAGCTTTTTTTCAACCTGACACAAGCTAGGGACATCTGGGGGGAGGGAACCACAAATAACAAGATGCGCACTACAGATTGGCCTATGGGCAAGTCTTGATGATTGATGTGGAGGGCCCAGCCCATTATGGTGGTGCCCCCACTGGCCAGGTGGTCCAGGTAGCATTACAAAACAAAACAAAAAGAAGCTGAGCAAGCCATGCAGAGTAAGCCAGTAAACAGCATTCTTCAGCGACCTTTGCTTCAGTCCCTATTTCCAGGTTCCTGCCCCAAGCCCCTGCCCTCACTTCCCTCCAGGATGGACTGTGATCAGGACATGTCAGCCAGGCAAACCCTCCCCTCCCCCAAGTTGCCATTGGTCATGGTATTTATCACAGCCACAGAAACCAAACTAAGGCCACCTGCTTGCTGCTTGCATCAAAAACACATCTCCTCTAGTGCCATGAAAGTAACTCTCTCAGTTTTTGGAAACATTACAGAAAAACTTTCCTCAGTGGGAACTTTTCATGGACTCTTGAGTTTTTTGTTTGTCTGCATTTTGTTTTTCTACCAGGCAGAAAATGACTAGAAAAGAGACTGTTAGCCTCAGAAGCTCTTAAAATCTACCTGCCTGGGTCCTCTCCTGCCTCCTCCTTTACAGACTGCCTTCTGTGTTTTGTTTCTCTCTGTGTCTCTTAACTCTTTGATGTAGCACCCTCTCAGCCAGTCCAGAACAATCTTAGCTAAGAGATCGTTAACTTGGTGTATCCTCTCCTCAGTCAGCTCAGACTCACAGTTCAGGCATTGTGCCACGGGCAACTTTTGAGCCCACTTATCTCCCATCTGCCCCATCTCACTTGACTTTTTTTCTGGCTTCACAAGCGTTTGGAATCGTGGGACAATTGTCTTACGTATCTTCACAGTCTGTTTACGGACAGCTTTCAGAGGTAAACCTTCTTCCTTACCCTGAGCCAGGCCTATCCCAAGATACGATTTAACAATACGCTCCAGGTTTCTTCTGCATGGATGTAGGGGGCAAAAAGACTGGTGCCATGGTTGTCATGTGAGGGAGAATTAGCATACCCACCAATTCTCCATCGTTCCAGTAACAGCTGTGCTTTCCAACACAGACACCGCCACACAATGGAAAAAAATACTCCCGTTCCTAATGGTCACCAAGTGCGTAGCACCCTTCCCTACTTCATGCTTTCAGGCTCCGATTCCCCTCCAGGGGACCATTTCATGCCACGTTAACAAGTTGTGATGGAAATGTACACGGTGCAAATGACCCCCTCCTCCCCCGCCCCCGGTCTGCCACCACTCCCCCACCCCACCCCCTCCCTCCCTCATACATACATATGTACAAAAATGAATAAATGTAATAACCTACAAAATTTTAAAGTAAAGCCAAATTATGCACATCCTCTCTAAAGGTACTGTGAAACTTTCCCTCTTCTAGAATTCTCTTTTACCAAAGTCCCTTCCTTTACTGTTACAAAGGCTGAGCTAGAAAACATACTTCTTACAGCCAGTCAGTGATGGCGCACGCCTTTAATCCCAGCACTCCAGAGGGGCAGAGGCAGGTGGATCGCTGTGAGTTTGAGGTCAGCCTGGTCTACAAAGTGAGTCCAGGACAGCCGAGGCTACACAGAGAAAGTCTGTCTAAAAAAAGAAGAAAGAAAGAAAAAGAAAAAAGAAAGGAAACACACTTCTTCTAAACCTCTGTCGTTCCTACATCACCTCTAGTCTCCTCCCTGTCAGTCACGGTAGTCCTGACTAGACGGTCTCTTTGTTGTTTGATCTGCTTTCTGAGAAAGGAAATTGTCGATATGGTATCAGTTTACCAGGTGCTTGGCTTTTACCGGAACGAAACCTCTCTTGGGCTGGGAGAGGTGCTGTTTCTTTTGACTGCAGTGTACTGAGTGTGTCAGTCCGTCCTGCAGTCTCTATTAGGAAGCCGTCACTCTGCATCGATTACATCTGTATCATCAGGATAGAGCATCACTTACTGCCCGGTGCCGTGAGTTTCTGTGACAGTTGCCCCTTGTATAAACTTTCCAAGTTTACTTTCCTTGTGAAGTCTGTCATAGGTATTGCTACCAGGAACGAAGCCAGTGGCCTGTGCAGAAGCGTTATTGGGAGCCTCCCCCGTGGTCATTATTGAGGTACACTGGTGATTGTGCGTGGGAACACTGCTCTTTTTCAGATAATGTTACGAGACCTTGGCGCCTACGTCATCAGTGTTTATGTCATACATCGAACCCGGGGAGTGAGGTAGCCCCTATTCCCTCTCGTTTCCACAAAGGCGTGGCAGGTTGGGAGGAATGAGGACCTAAGCAAGTGGACTATTCCAGACGCAGGCACTGTAACCAGCACTGTGCAGGCAGAGTTAGGAATCGTCGGGAAAAGAAGGGCAAAGCAGACAGTGCTCCTTAGAGAGCACGAAAACATGACCGCCGAGTGCTGTCTGTCTGTCTGTTTGTTTGTTTTTTAAGATGGAAGTTCAGTCTTAGCTCAGACTGTCCCTGAGCTGTCATCGAGCCTCCTGCCCTGGCCTATTAAGTTCTGAGAATGTAGGTGTGAGCCAACAGCCCAGAAAAAAAAAAAAAAAATCTTCCTTAAATAAACACTTGAACTATGGCGGCTAGAGCTCATTTAACAAACACGGTGCACTGAGTGTGGAGTCCTCTGTGAACAGTAATTTACTTAAGCATCACCAGCAAATCTCTGTTTTCTTTTATTTATTTTTATTGTGATTATGGAGTTTTGTTTTGGGGCTCATTTTTATTTTTCTGAAATAGACCTCACTATATAGCCCTGGGTAGCCTGGAATTTATGGCAATCCTCCTGCCTTAGCCTCTTTAGTGTTGGGATTACAAGCTTGAGCTACCACTCTTTTTTTTTTTCCTTTTAATTCTAAGAAGTAATTTTAATGGATTCCTCTCAGTTATGTTACAAACAATGTATAACAACCTAATACACTGTATTGTATGTGACCCAGGAACATCATTTGGGCTCCTCCAGTGTGCACCTGTGAGCTGAGCCTATCGGTTAGCTTTTATTTCTCTTCCTTCTCTTCCATCCTCTTTTTCTGAACAGGAGAAAACACCTCCTCCCCCCCCACCCCCCCGAGAAAGAAGAGCCCCTTTAGCTGGGTGAGGTGACACACGCTGTAATCTCAGCCCTTGGGGAGGTAAGCAGATCTCCAACTTTGAGGTTAGCCTGCTCTACAAAGCAAGTCCAGGACAGCCAAGTCTATACAGAGAAACCCTGTCAGTTTAGGGGGTGGGGGCTCCTTTATACTTCTTCCAGCATCTCATCCCCTGGAACATTCCTGATTTATCTTAAAACAAAATGAAGTAAGCGTAGTGGCACACACCTTTAATCCCAGCACTCAGGAGACAGAGGCAGACAGAGCTTTGTGAGTTTGAGGCACAGTGAATTCCAAGCCAACTGGCTACTTGGTGTGACTCTGTCTCAGAAATAAATAGATAAGTATAGCTATACAACGGGCAGCTAAGGAACCTAAGATCCTAAGTGCTAGCCTTGCAGTATTTCTTTTTACTGATAATAACCTGCCTGTTCCTTGTCACCACTGTTGCTTGCTGAGGGGAAGTGGATGCAAGCAGTATAAACTTTAATACCTTTGCTTGGATTTTGGCTTTGGGGTTTTGTTTGTAAGTTTGTTTGGTTTTAGAGGCAAGGTTCTGGTGGTCCTAGCTGGCTTGCAAGTCACAAGGATAGACCAGGCTGGCCTCAGAATTGCAGCAGTCTTGCTGTCTCAGCCTTCCACGTGCTGAAATTTTGGGGGTTAATTTGGTTTGGGTTTTGAGTCAGTCTCAATATGTAGCCCAGGCTAGCCTCTAAATGTAGGTATTTGTAAAGAGCATGAAGGCCTGAGGCAGGAGGATCAGGAGTCCTGAGCTGCATAGTAACACACACACACACACACAGACACACACACACACACACACACACACACACACACACACTTTTTTAAAAAGCAACAAAATAAATAATATCAAGATAAATTCATAAATGAGCATGCGGCCTTTGGGCTGTAATGTGCCTGGCTTCCCGTTTCACTTGCTCCCACGCTGTACCCCACATGCCCTGTAGATGGCAGCACTTGTAAAAAAAATAGAAGTTCATGTGCAACTTGGGTATGGTGAGTGGTTGGGTCTCTAGGGATACGGTTCATTTTAAATATCTTTTCTTTGTAGGTCTTCTGGACCCTCTAGGTATTTTAAACACAGAGTTTCTTTTAAAATTATGTTTCCATTTCATTTTCTTCAGCCACTGTCTGACCTCCTGTCTAGCTGTGACTAAAAGCAACCATGGGGAAATGGTTTATTTGGCTTATATATCCTGGTTCACAATCCACTGACAGAAGCCAAGACAGGAACCTGGAGGCAGGAACGGAAGCAGAAACCATTGAGTAATGCTGCTTAATGGCTTGTTCTGCGTGGCCTGTTCAGTTTGCTTTTCTGTACACCCAAGACCACCTGCCCAGGGTGGTACCATCACCCTCCTCATCAATCATTAATCAAGGAAGTGCTCTACAGGCTTGCCTATAGGCCAGTCCAATAGGGGCATTTCCTCCCTTGAGGTTCTCTCTTCTCAGATGACTCTAGCTTGTATAAAGTTGACAAAAAACTAACACACCTCCCAAACCCCCACTTTTTTTCCCCTCAGAAATCATATTATATGCTCATTCTCTCTTTGGAGGACAGTGACTGGAAAGTAGGTGATTACACCCATAAACAAATTCTATGCAAAGTTATGTCTTCCTCAAGAAGATTGACTGCCTGAGGGCATCATTAATTGTGATATCGATAGAGAGATCAATGGCACATATGTCGCAGATAGTTCTTTACAGATCTATAGTTCTGGGGCCAATCAACTAAATGTTGACATACAGGAAAGTGGCTCACTTAGGAGTGCGAGCAGCTTGGTTGGTTGGTTTGTTGGTTGTGGGTATTATTATTATTATTATTATTATATGTATTTGTTTATGGGGAGGGGGCATACCATAGTACATATATAGTCAGAGGACACCTTATGGAAGCTAGTTTTGTCCTTCCACTATGTGAGACCTGGATCTCAAACTCAGATCATTAGCCTTGCAGCAAACACCTTTACTGTTAACCCGTCACATTGGCCCCTGTTATATTTCTTCGAGAAAGGGTCTCATATTGTTTCATAGCCCATGCTATCTCAGAATCCACTGTGTAGCCAGGCTGACCTCAAATTCCTGGTAATCTTCCTGACTCAGCCCCTATGCCTTACTGAAAATCTGTTCTGGTCTCCGTAAGCATTTGGGATCTTACTGTGAGGTCCACTCACTAAATATTGCATACTTACTGAATGCCAGCCATGTCTGACTAGGTGCTCTGCATCGTGCTTATGAAAGGACATGGTCCCTCCATCTGCCCAAGCTGGGCAGTAAGAGAGCATTGGAAGGCGCAGTAAGAGCATAGAACAGGAACCGATTACTGTAGAATAACTGTAGCTCTGCTCACCTCACACTCTTCCACAGTACTCAAAAAAGCTGGAAAGTTTAATCAAGGAAGATTTATAAGAAGAAATGTATTTTCTAGCCATGGCAGAGGGGGCCAGGTGCCCAAGAGTCTGTATAGAAGTGGTGGTGTACAGAGTGCTACCATTTCAGTAAAGAAAGCACACACCCCTGTGCCCGCCTCCCGCTCCCACACGTGCACGTTCTCACATATACTTGCAGACGTCTTGTTAGAAGGCTCCCTGGGAAATAGAGAGTATCATGTACCTTTGACGTAAGGAACTGGGTGTTTAGAGATAGAGGAGGAGAGAAACTTCCATCAAACACTCTTTGGTTTCTTTTTGATTTTGAACCATATGGGTTTATAACTCATATAAAAATAAAGTTTTGCTTCCTTGGAACATCCCATAACCGCAGCTGAGGAGAATATACAGCAGTTGTCTTTTATTTGGTGGGTGATATAAGCAATTACAATCCTAAAAGCATACCAGATAGACAAAAAGAATCCCCAAGGATCATCTAAGTGTGTAATGTGTACTATATTTTGTTTTGGTTACAGGGAACTTCCCACTTTTATTTTCATGCCTTTCAACTAGTATATCCTGATAAACATCCAGTGGTTGAAAGTAGGTGTGGTTCCTCCCAGGAGCAAACTACAGACTTTTTTTTTTAAATATATATATACATCAAAGAGCCTCATGTTTTGCATCTGATTTGTTTTGTTGTTTTAGTGGAAATTACCCACGAACTGTGCCAGGTAATCCTGGCAGAAGACAGATTAGAAAGAAAAAATGTGATTTATTGAATACATTTGCTTTGTCCAGAATTTAGAGCAAGTTAGATTTCCTTTTGTGTGGTGCATTGCTTTTGAAATGCCACCGGCGGAGTCGTGGAAGACACACGGAGCAGAGCAGGGCTTGTTTGTGAAATCTCAGCCAGTGGCGTCGTGGCAGCAAAAGAATCTCAAACTCATTGCTCAACCTGGATCATACAGTAAAACCCACCTCAAAACAAAGCAAACATGCGTAATAGAAATCCCATGGAGTATAGAATCACCCATATGAAGCCGGGCGTGGTGGCGCACGCCTTTAATCCCAGCACTCGGGAGGCAGAGGCAGGTGGATCGCTGTGAGTTCGAGGCCAGCTTGGTCTACAAAGCGAGTCCATGATGGCCAAGGCTACACAGAGAAACCCTGTCTCGAAAAACCAAAAAAAAAAAAAAGAATCACCCATATGTGAGTTTCAAAAAGCTCTCATCGTAAAAGAGTTTAAGGATTATGTAGAGATATAGAGGATTATAGACAATTTAATTTATTTAGCATTCATTTGCTGTGTGCACGGTATGTGTGTGGCGGTCAGAGTGCTGCTTGCCATTTTGTTCTCTGCTTTGATCAAGGGGTTCTTGGGTTCCAGTTTTAAAGCCAGCAGCCAGGCATGGTAGTGCTCACCTGTGGTCATAGCCCTTGCAAGGTAGAAGCAAGGAGACCAGAAGTTCAGGTTATTATTGGCCACATAGGGGAGTTAAGGGCCAGCCTGGGCTATATTACAAGACCATGTGCCATACCTCAAACTCTACTGTTACTCTGCAATCATTCCCTCAGCCCTCAGCCCCCAAAAAACAGATGTGTAGTGTGTGTCTTTCCTCCAACAGGTTATGCTAAGCCACTAAGATTCACTTATAACATACCTTCAGTGGCTTAAAGGGTTGTTTCCTGTGCCTTTGAGTATTTCTCTACTTTTTCTGTTTTTCAGTTTTTTTTTTTTTTTTTTACTAGACAGGACTTCTCTGTGTAGCCCTGGCTATCCTGGAACTCACTTTGTAGACCAGGCTGCCCTTGAACTCATAGAAATTCACCTGTCTCTGCCTCCCAAGTGCTGGAATTAAAGACATGTGCCACCACCACTCACGGCTTCCTTTTCATATTTTCTTTCTCATTAAAAAAAATATGAGTGTGGGTATGGGGGCAAGTGTATGGAGGCCAAAGAACACCTCCATTCCTCAGACACTATTACCTTTTTCTTTCTTTTCTTTTCTTTTCTTTTTTTTTTTTTTTTTAAGCTGTGGTCCCTCATTGACCTAAATTGTAAGCACCCTTTGCCTCTGACCTTCACAGGCACACTGTGGCAGAGTGCAAGCATGTACACACACACACACACACACACACACACACACACTTTAAAAAGAAACAAGCTTCACTAGTGTAGTACAGAGCAAGCAGTAGGCATGGCAGGAAGGACAGCCTGACACCATATTAGTGCTGCACACCTATGTCCCGGCCCTCAGGAAGTAGAGGCAGGAGGCACTGGAATTTAAGGGCACCCCAAGCTACTTAATGAGTTTGAGGACAGCCTGACCTACAGGACCTTGTCCAAAAGAAGAAAACGAAGTCCGCCTGTCTGCACCTTTTCCATTGCATTTCATTGGTTAGGGAGAGATGTGCCAAGTAGGCCATTGGGTGCTGCTATGAGTGGCTGCTCAGCTCTCTTGCATTCTTTGACGTTCAGACTCCTGTGTGGCTGCAGCACCTGTTAGCTGTACTTACTCACACAGCCAATTTAGAAAATAACTGCATTCATCTCAGAACAGCTTTGATGCTGTACTCATTATTAGAATGGAACATGTATTGAAAGGTAGCGAATCTTCATGCATACAAGGTTGGAAAAATTGAGACATATGTTTACTTGCATGCTGTTACAGTTAAGATCAGACGGAAAGGTTTAGAGTTGTGTAATTGTGGAATATCTTCTACCCACGAACTCCCAGGCTGTGCATTTCACATTCGTTAGCAATCAGGCCCAAGGATACTTGGATTAAAATCTGCTTTGGAAACCAATTTTTCCAAATACTTTGTTTCCTAGATCTCTATTAAAATGCTGTATGACATCAGATGTTCAACTCTGTCAACAATTTTCTTCTGTGAGATAGTTTGGCTTTTGTTTTTTCCTTGTTCTTCCCTAGTCATGTTGTGTCATGCCCCCCCCACCGCCCCCTCCCACTGCCCCCCCACCCCCCCCCCCCCCACCACCCCCACCACCCCTGTACTGAGCCTAGGCTCACTTACCCTAGGCTCACCTAGGGCCTCACTTATGCTAGGCAAGTACTCTACCATTAAGCTATGTTCCCAAGCCTCTTTTTACTTTAATTTTGAACAGGTCTCTTTAATTTGCCATCGCTGGACTTGGACTCACTCTGCAGCCCACGAAGCCTTGAACTTACAATCCCCTTGCTAGGCTTGCTAGGCTTACAGTCCTGACCTACACTTGTTGAACTTTGGTCAGCCTCTTAGAACTTATCTCTGTTGCCAGCCTCATCCAGCCACTGTTGGACTTCTGCTAATCTCACGTGAGGTGTGGTCCAGCCCTGATCCAGCCTCACTCTGACTTACTTCATCCTTTCTAGGCTTCTCTAGACAGGAGTAATGAAAAAAGTAGCCTTGGAAGGCTTATACAAGGAGGTGAGCTGCAAGGTGGTGGCACACACCTTTAATCCCAGCACTTGGGAGGCAGAGGCAGGCGGATTGCTGTGAGTTCGAGGCCAGCCTGATCTACAAAGTGAGGCCAGGACAGCCAAGGCTACACAGAGAAACCCTGTCTCGAAAAACCAAAACAACAACAGCAAGGAGGCAAATGTCACTGGAACTCGTGACTCTGAAAAACAGTGCTCAGGGCGGTGCACAGTGAAGATTTCCTAACACAGATTGCAGAACACCTGGCCCTGCCTCCCCAGGTCACCTCATGCTGCTTACATTCTTTATTTACTCTACTGTGAATGGGTGTGGGTACACACGTGCCACGGCTCACACGTGGAGGTCAAAGGACAGCTTACTGAAGTCGGCTCTCTCTTTTCACTATGTGGGTCCACTGGGCACTGACCTTAGATCATCAGACCAGACTACAGGCTCCTTTACCTCCTGAGGCATCACCCCAGCCCAAGACTGTTACTGATTAGGAGAATGGGTTTGAGGTTAGAATTTTCTAGGTTTGAAACTCACCCCTTATGTTTACTGGCCTGTGACTTTGATCTAGTGCCATAACCATGCTGAGCCTTAATTTCCCCACATAAAAAGGAAGTATGAGGAGACCGGGTACCAAATTCAATGATGATATGTATAGAAGACTAGCTTTTTTGTTTCGTTTTTTGTTTTGTTTTTCAAGACGGGGTTTCTCTGTGTAGGCCTGGCTGTCCTGAACTTACTGTGTAGACCAGGCTGGCCTCGAACTCACAGAGATCCGTCTGCCTCTGCTTCCCAAGTGCTGGGATTAAAAGTGTGCACCACCACTGCCTGGCTAATTTTTTTTTAATTATCTCTTTTCTTTTTTAAGTTTCATTATTTTTTTATACAGTATTCTGCCTGCATGTGTGCCAGCTAGGCCAGAAGAAGACACCAGACATTATAGATGGTTGTGAGCCACCATGTGGTTCCTGGGAATTGAATTCGGGACCTTTGGAAGAACAGCCACTGTTCTTAACCTCTGAGCATCTCTCCAGCCCCCAGAAACACTGACTTTTAAAGTATTCTGGACATGCCATAATTACCCAGGAACTCACAATAAAAGTAGTGTCTGTTTTGTCCAGACACCAGTGAAGAAGACTCTCCTTCAGTGGGGACCCACTCACCCCAGCATGCTTCTGCCTTGATCAGAGAAACAACACACTTGCCTCATGAATATTCTGATCCCCCTGCCAGCCTCTCCCTTAAGTCACACCCCCATTATTGCTTCCTGTCACTTCCAGTGCCTGGCTTCTCATTTCTGCTAAGAAAAGCAGAAGTGAGATGTGCAGGTTTGGGGATTTCTAAGGGCTGTTCTTAAGGCTGCATTATTATATTGAACTATATTTATATGAATATAGTGCTTGGCAGATCTTTTCTCTGGGAAACACAAAGGAAGTTCCCTACTAAAGACTGAAATGTGTTAACTTTTTAGGGAACAGAAATTACTATACTCTTCATGTTCAGTATGGCGGTTATACAACTAATGAGTGTAATTAGACTTAACATTGAAGACAGAAACCTTCTGCTCCTTTTTTCACCCTATACTTTGCATGTGGGGAAACCTAGGCCATTAATTTGCCTCAAGGACACAAGGTGCACTACTGAGCCTGAATTAGGGATAAGCATATGAAGTTGTGGGGTTTTATTTTTGTTTGTTTTGCTATCATCCATCCATCCATCATCTATCTATCTCTATCTATCTATCTATCTATCTATCTATCTATCTATCTATCTATCTATTTATGGGTCTCGTGTGCTAGCCAGGAATTCACTATGTGAACCAAGCTAGCTTCAAACTCACTGAGATATACCTGCCTCTGCCTCCTGAGTGCTGGGATTAAAAAGATGTGTACCACTATGCCCTGCAATTTAAATACTTTTAAAATTATACTTTGTTCATTTAATTTGTTTTTAGTTTTGGTTTTAGGTTGTTTGAGAGTTTGTTTGAGCCAGGTTCTCTCTCTATAGTCTTATCTGTGCTGGAACTGGCTCGGTGGACCAAGCTGGCCTCAAACTCAGATCCTTCTGCCTCTGCCTCCTGTGTGCATGTGGTACCATGCCTGGCTTCTAGTCATTTAATTTGTATGTGCATGAATGTTCATGTGTATGGAAGTCAATTCATAGGAGGCAATTTTCTCCTTCCACTATGTGTGTCTGAGGAGTTAAATGCAGCTTGTCAGGCTTGGTGGCTGGCCTATTAACCCGCTAAACTGTCTCTAAGGCTTTGTTTGTTTGTTTAAAATATAATTCTGCTGTTTTTATTTATATGTATGTGATTGTATATGTACACACTTGTGCATGTGAATGCCCCCAGAGGCTAGTAGAGGGTGTTGGATCCACAGGAGCTGGAGTTACAGGAGTTTATGAGCTGCCTAATGTGTGTGTTTGGAACAGGTCCTCTGGAAGGACGGCAAATGCCCTTTAGCCAGCGAGCCGTCTCCAGCCCTTGTTTTTATTTTTTGAGACAAGATCTTACTCTGTAGCCTAGGGTGATGTGGAACTCATTATGATCCTCCTGCCTCAGCCTCCAAGTACAGGGAGTGCAGAATGAGGCCCCACAGTTGGCAAAGTTGCTGCATGTTTGCTCGTTTGTTTAATAAAAATGGTGGGATCTTGAGAAATCCATGTAGTTTCTAATGCCCAGCCTCTGTGGAGTCTATGGAGGACAGGCATGTTTCAGTTATAAAGAAAACTATTTAAATGCAAATGTGTGGTTTAAAGAGAAATGAATAAAACATCTGTACCCCCCAATTGGGTTATAAACTCCCTGTGTAACCTCTTCACTCCCCTCCTCCCCACTTCTATGTCCGTCTCCAGCTGTGTAATATAATCCTAGCTTCTACGTCAGTAATTTTCTTGTTTTCTGTTGCTTAGAACTGAGTGGTGAACTCAGCGCCAGCTGTGTGAGAAGGGACAGTATTGTTGCTGTCAGGGAAGGCTCCAGGGAGGTGATAAACTGGACACGGTTTTCAGCTCATGATCTGGCTGTGTTCACTGGGGGCCCTCGCCCCCAGAGGCCAGAGGTCATAGTCTTAAATAAATGTTTGGAAACAGGTTGTGCCACGTGCAGAGCTGTTGTTTGGACTTGGTTCAAATAGAATGTTCCAGCTTTCAGGAGCAAAACAAAACTTCACTTTCCTGAATTTTCAATAACACACAAAGCCTCGCTGGTGCCAGCAACGTTGCATGTTGAGGAAGGTGGACACTCTGGTTAAGACAAGCCAAGTACAGGCATCAGGCTTTCTGCTTCCAACATGGCAGTGTGGTGGCAGTGGGGGTCCTGATGGTAGATGCCCATCTCTGGAGCCCTTTTCCAGTCAGGATTCACTGCCTTCTCTGACACAGCCCTCGTAGTAGCTGGGACCTACAGTCAGCACCCACGCGGAAATGCCTATGCATGTCCTGGCCCGAGCATGTTTTCTATCTTCCTCTTTCCTGGGTTAGTCTCTGCTGTCAAAAAATCCCCAGAAGCTACTTGTTTTGTTTTGTATTTTTTTAGGAGTATTTGAGGCTGGTCTCATAGCCCTGAACTTCTGATCTCCCTGCCTCTGCCTCCCAAGTGCTCGGAATATTGGCCTATGGCACCAGGCCTGGTTCTCCAGGGGTTTGTTTCTTAAGAGAGCAAATGCATGGCAAGTAAAATTATTGGCAGTTTCCACGTTTTCAAAGGTCTTTACTTGATTCTCATACATGAAAATGTAGCTGAATACAGATCTAAATATTTAGAAACAGTATTTTTAAAGAATTTTGGAGACCCTTCTTCAGACGTCCAGAGTTACTCCTTTATTGGCAGGGGGGAGGGGAGCATAGGTTGGGCTGGGCCATGGCACAGGGGATCAGAGAGCAGCTTTAGGATTCAGTTCTCGTTGGTCCACTGAGATCCAGGATGGGATTCAGGTTGTCAGACCCACTCATCAGACACCTCTACCCACCTCAGCAGCCCTTCCAGGGTTGCTCTCAACATGCCCACTTCTTGCTTTCTTGTTTCTTGTTGGTTTTTTTTTGTTTTCTGTTTTCTGTTTGTTTGTTTTTTGTTTTTGTTTTTTTTCTTAGGTTTTGGTCTGGGTTTTCATTTGGCTGGTTGGCTGGCTGGCTGGCTGGCTGGTTTGGGAAGTTGTTTCAGTACTGGAGATTGAACCCAATGCCTTGTACATATTAAGCAAGTATATGCACTACTTAGCTAAATCCCCAGCCCTCCCCCCCCCCCCTTTTAATTTTTAAGGACTTATTTTTTATTTTATTTTATTTTTTGGCTTTTCGAGACAGAGTTTCTCTGTGTAGCCTTGGGTGTCCTGGACTCACTTTGTAAACCAGGCTGGCCTCGAACTCACAGCGATCCACCTGCCTCTGCCTTATTTTTATTTTTCAATTGTGTGTATGTGTGGGTTTGTGCACTTAAGCACCAGATCCTTATAGAAGCCAGAGGAGTTGGATCCCACCTCAGCTGGAGTTGCAGGCAGCTGTAAACCACCTGATGTGGCTGATGTGAGTGCTGAGAACCAAACTCGGGGGACCTGCTCTTACCCACTGAATTAGGTCCCTAAGCCCAGCCCTTATCTTTTCCATGTGAAGCAGGGTCTCACTAAGTTACCCACACTGACTTCGAACTCACTCCATAACCAGACAGACCTTGGTCTCACAGTGGTCCTGCCTCAGTCTCCCCAACAGCTGAGGTTACAGGCCTGTGTCACTGGACCCAGCCTGTGATTTCCATTCTTTAATATGAGATCTGCTTTATTCCCTCTGAAGGCTTTAAGCATCTTTCCCTTGCCTCCTTGACTTTAAAACTTGACAGTAATGTGACTGGTGTGATGTGTTTCCATCCACTGAGTTGGCCCTCCCCCAAAATAATGACCACATAGGCTCCTGTCCCCCACCTCAGCAGGAGCAATGTAGGCTTGAGTTGCCCAGTTCTTCTTTGCTTCCAGTTCTAGAGTCTCTTGGGAGATTGTGTTGACCCTTACTTACCTCTGTGCAGGTTTGGCTTTGTCACATCTGCAAGGTAAATTCCCCCTTGCTCACCTGATTCCAGCTTCCTAAACTAGATTACCTTCGTCTCCCAAGTCTGTGGATTTGTCATTTTAGAAAGTTTTTATTATAATTTTTTTTTTTTAAGTTTGTTTATTTCTATTTATACAGTGCTCTGCCTGCATGTACACCTGCAGGCCAGAAGAGGGCATCACATTATCAATGGTTGTGAGCCACCATGTGGTTGCTGGGAATTGAACTCAGGCAGTGCTCTTAACCTCTGAGCCATCTCTCCAGCCCCCTATTACAGTTTTAAAGGAATTCCAAGTGGGATTAAAATTAGATGTGCGATTGCCTTTTTAACTTGAAATTGCATATTCTCCTGCTCTTACCTGGTATTGCCGCCCGATTGACATGTGTCTCCCACCCCCACTCCAGGCAAAATAACTGGTTAAGAGGTAGAGGGGGCATAAGAAAGAACCCTTGCGTTCTTCTGCTTCTTATTCATGTCTCTTACTGGCTGACCCAAGACATTTTGACATAACAGAGTAGACCTCCTGCCAAAGAACTGTGCTCTTCTCCCTGAGAAAGACCAAGCAGAGAGCTTTTTAGAACGGCTTAGAAGCCATATGTTAAGTGCAAGCTCTTTGTGATTTCTGTATAAGTAGGGCCTCTGACCAGTGTTCTCAGCACTGCTAGCACTTCCTTCGCCATTGTAAGCTGCACACTGACCACAATAAGCTTCTTCTCCAAGGACGTACACAATTCTTTGATACCTCAGGCCTGGAGAGATGGCTCATCTGTTAGGGCTCAGACTGCTTTCCCAGAAGACCCAGGGTCAGTTCCCAGAATCTACATGATGGGTCACAACTGTCTATAACTCCAGCACCAGGGCATTCAACACCTTCTTCTGGCCTCTGTGGGCACTGGACACACATGGTGTACAAACATATGTGCAGGCAAAATACCCATACACACAAAATAAAATAAAAGTATACCCGCGTATACTTAATCTAATAGTCATTAAGTAGCTTCATCTATATAGCTACTGCTGAGGCTCTCAGGGTCATTCCTCTCCTAATGCCTCCATTTGACTCTTTTTGGGTGTGTCTTGGTGCGGCACACACCTTTAATTCTAGCACTTGGGAGACAGAGGCAGGTGAATCGCACTGAGTTCAAGGCCAGCCTGGTCTACAAAGCGAGTCCAGGACAGCCAAGCTTAACACAGAGAAACCCTGTCTCGAAAAACAAAAAAAAAAAAGAAAAAAGATAAAGATAAATAAATAAATAAACTCACCAGCTTTGTTCCACAGTGACTTGTCTGAAATTCTTATCTGTGTTACACAATCAAGATCCTAGATGAAGCAGGGGGTGGTAGCGCAAGCCTTTAATCCCAGCACTCAGGAGGCAGAGGCAGGTAGATCTTTGTAAATTTGAGGCCAGCCTGGTCTACAAAGTGAGTTTCAGGACAGCCAAGGCTACACAGAGAAACCCTGTTTCAAAAAACAAACAAACAAACAAACAAACAAACAAAAACGATCCTCGGTGAATTTAAGCTGAGGCTCTAAGAGGGGCTCCAGATTCATCAGCCATGACACTGAGTTGCATTCCTGTACGTCATTCTTTACTTAACTCCATTTTTTTTCTTTCTATTAGAAGAAGGAGTTTATTCTATCTAAGTTCACTGGGTTAGACTATTAATGACAGTTAACATTTATTGGGTAAATTTTCATATGTTTTGTAGCCACGTGCATTGTCTACGATAGTACTCATTCATGATAAATAATTATTTCCGTTTTACCAACAATGAGACATCGGAGGCACAAGGAAGAAATGTGGCTTTCTCATTTGATAGACTTTGTACATCATGGGACCAGAATTTTATTTATTTATTTATTTATTTTTGTTTTTGTTTTTGTTTTTTTTTTTTAAGACAGGGTTTCTCTGTGCAGCCTTGGCTTTCCTGGACTCACTCTGTAGATCAGGCTGGCCTCGAACTCATGGTGATCCATCTGCCTCTCTCTGTCTTTGCCTCCTGAGTGCTGGGATTAAAGGCGTGTGCCATCATGACTGGCTGGGAACCAGAATTTGAACCCAGGCAAGCTGGTATCACAGCTTGTGTCTTCGTTACTATTGCTATATTATTAAATAGTAGATACCAAGTGGAAAAGTCACTTCCATGTGTCTCTCATCTCAATGTAAAAGCCCTCCTGTTAGCATTCGGTTGAGATAGCTACTGGAGAAATATGAGGTGGTTTTTATGTAATCAGGTCTTTCATACATTTGAACAGACCAAGAGTGTTCAGAGTGTTCAGAGAACACAGTCAGTAACCACTGTGTACACTGTCGGGAGGCCTTGTAATTACACCGAAGGTGTGTGGACTGGTGCAGCTGGGGAGGCCACACAGATCTTCAAAGATTCTCTTTTAACCAGTAATCAGTGTCCTAGGAATCTTTAGTATTCACATACTTTCCTAGAGGGATAAAAAGTATTCCCATATCTGGGATTGGATCTAGAACTCTGTGGAAGACTTTAAAAATTAAATTTATTTTTAGCTTTTTGAGACAGGCTCTTACTATGTAGCTCTGGCTGTCCCAGAACTCACATTGTAGACCAGTGTCGACCTCAGCTCACAGAGCTCTCTCTGCCTCTATCTCCTGAATGCTGTGTTTAAAGGCCTGCACCACTACACCTAGCTACTGATTTATTTTATGCACACAGATGTCTGATGCGTATACCCACAGGGGAGTCTGGACCTGGAGTGACAGCCGTTGTGAGCTGCCATGTAGCTGCTAGGAACTGAACCCAAGTTCTCTGGAAGAGTAGTCAGTGCTCTTAAGATCTAAGCCACTTCTCCAGCCTTTGTGGAAAATTTTATAAACCCTTTGAGGGTGAGATTTGTATGCATCAGAATAAGTTAGGTCAATATTACTAAAACTAATTTTTAGTATTCCAAATCCCTACTTTCTCTTGCCTTGCAGAGTAAAGGAGACACAGATATTGTAGACGCACTAAAGACAAACACTGCGTATAAATATTCAGAAAAAAGTCACACTGTGAGTCAAGAGCCAAATCTGTCTTCTAAACATCTCTGGGTCTCATAGCCGGGATCCACCGAGACTGACGATTTGATTATTTCTAAAAGGTTAGCTTGCTGTGTGGGTGCTAGTGGTATCAGAGCAGACAGAGGTGTTCAGGAAACACATCCCACACTGGGCAGGATGTGCCCAAGGCTGGGATGGCATTTCTCTTCCTCAATAGAATTGTTTCATTAACTGAGGACAAGATGAGGTCATTGAAATCTCCCTAAAATACCAAAGACTGACAAACACAGGGTGAGTCTTAAAGCAGTGGGATCATTCTGACATCAGAATGAGGTAATACGATACAGTGTACGTACATCCCCCAGACATTTAAAGAGCTCTACAGAGTTGTCTCTGAGTAACTTTAAATTTGCTTATAGAGATGGAGGTAGAACTCTGCCTCTTTCCAGCCTCAACCTCTCCCCTCTGGAACTACCCCATCAGACACACAAGCCTGTGGCGTTTGCATGCCTTCTTCCTGCTTGCCCCAGGCTCTGCTTCTTTCCTTCCAATAGTCCCATTGTCATTGAGTGCTAATCTCTCTCTTCCATGGCATATAAAGTTTGGACAAAACAGCATTATTAATCTGTTTTTAAAAAATAGTTGGGCCAGGCAGTGGTGGCACAAGCCTTTAATTCCAGCACTCCGGAGGCAGTTGGATCTTTGTGAGTTCGAGGCCAGCCTGGTCTACAAAGTGAATCCAGGACAGCCAAAGCTACACAGAGAAACCCTGTCTCAAAAAAACTTTTTTTTAAAAAGGACTGGAGAAGTGGCTCAGCCTTTAGGAGCAGTGCACTGGCTGCTCTTTCTGAGGACACAAGTCTGATTCCTAGAACCCACATGATGGCTCAAAACTGAATACAACTCTAGTTCCAGGGGAATCTGACTCTCTCTTCTGGCCTGCATGGGCACCAGGCACACACAAGTGGTGCATAGACAAACATGCAGGCAAAACACCCATACCAAAAAACAAAAACAAAAACAAAAACAAAAAAAATCCTCCTGTCAGTTTAAAACTGAGGCCAAAACAGCATCAACTGAACAGCAGGCAAAGAAAGAAAGAAAAAGAAAAAAAAAACAAAAAACTGATACGAATATTTGAAACCAGAAGCCTCAGTCCACAGTCTAAAAAGGTTTCCTGCACCCTTTCCATGGTGGTATTTTGAGCAGCACACAGAAAAATGTTGGATGTTATAGTCACTTTGAGAAATACAGAGTCATTGTCTCTAGCATCCTCTTCCCAAGATTTAGCTCAGTAGTAAAATGAGAAGAGTCAAGTCAGGGCAAAGAAAGTGGATAATCAGCAGAGGGTAGCCAGACCGCAGAAACTAGTAGAAAACACCACGTGCTTCAGTGTAAGTTACAACTTCACTGTCTCCTCTGCTGCAAGCAACGTAGAGAGCGAGCGTGTTGGCTCCAGGCATGTTGGTGGCCTTGCACTGCCTCCTGAGGGTTCTTCATTTCCCGTTGTCCTTGCAATGGTGCGTTCATGTTCTCTTAGTTTGTGAGAAACAGTTATCGAAATGAACGACTGCCCCTGAAAGAATCTGTTTATTTTTATTCTCATCTGACTTAACTCCTTGAAATATCCTGAAATCTACCCTGGTTTGAATAGAAACACCACTCCACCCAATCTCTGCCACTACGCAGTGCCGCCAGCCAGGGTACCATGAGGCTGGCTTCACTGAATCCGTCACATAGAAAACGGTGAAGCATTTCCTGGCTTCAGTCTCCCAAAGAGCTGTGTAACTGGTATTAGAAAGTGCTATTCCTTTCTGCCGGAAGTGTCTGTAGGCTGTTTGTGGCGGCTTTAAGAACCTCTGTTGTTTGTGGTGCTTTAATTGTCTCCTTTTATAAATAACTAAGACATTCTCTTTAACCATGGGGTCTATTTAAAATTAGCTTGCTTACCTTTGACAGCTCAATCAGGTCACAGGCTGCATCCTGTTACATCCTCCTTAGTGTGCACACTCTCAGGGTTTTATCTGAGAAAAAACAGACCTTTACACCTTAGGCATAATCTCAAAAGGAGCAGGGAGGGCTTAGATCTACAAAATAAATGATGCCTTGCTCCTCAAACACTCCACCCAGTCCCAATTTGCACTAATAACAGCTGCAGCCCATTTTGGGTGAGAATGGTTTCCACTGAACCTAGCTTCCCTTTCACCCCTGATTCTGAAAAGAAAGAGAAAAGTACTGAGTTCAAGACTCTGAGCTTCCAATGACTCTAAAAGAGCGGTTTACATGCCTTCATTTCCCACAGGGCACGGCAGTGACAGAAACTGCCAGGGAATGCTACTGCCTGCATTATCCAAGGGACCCTGGGCCCTAACAAGAGGGGTAGGATTGGGTGTACCTCCTGGCCAAAGCAGACATGATGTACAGCGTTCCTCACTGCCCTCTCCCTCAGCACTAGTTCATGAAGCAGAGAACTCTTAAGATGATGTCCTTCAGCGCTGACATATAGCCTTCTGACATCAAATACACACTGTTTGCTCCATAAAGCCACGAAAATGTGGTGCCACAGAGAACTTGCCCCGAGAACTGCGCAATTGTAAGATCCTCTCTCTAGGGCTGGAGAGACGGCTCAGCAGTAACAGTTTGCAACTGCCTTTATCCCTAGTTAGTTACAGGGGATCCAACACCCTCTTCTGCCCTCCACAGGCCCTTGTGTGACCATGGTGCACATGAACTCATGTAGAACCAACATGCAAAAAATAATAAACAAACAAACAAACAAGGTACAAAAAGATCCTTTCTCTACATTACCACACGGGAACACCCTGAATAAGTCCCACATTTCTCTTTACTTCCTTTTTCTTTCTTTTCTTTTCTTTTTCTTTCTTTCTTTTTTTTTTGTTTTTTGTTTTTTGTTGTTGTTGTTGTTGTTGTTGTTTTTGGGTGTGTGTGTGTGTGTGTGTGTGTGAGAGAGAGAGAGAGAGAGAGAGACAGGGTTTCTCTGTGTAGCTTTGGCTGTCCTGGACTCGCTTTGTAGACCAGACTAGCCTCAAACTCACAGATTCGCCTGCCTCTGCCTCCCGCGTGCTGAGAACTTCCTTATTCTTAAATGAGAAAACACTATTGACTTCCTTTATAATTTGCTATAAGAGATAGTAAAAAATTATGAAAGATTATTTCATCTTTGCATATGAAGAAATTTTATGTAAATGATGTAACTTTATCGTTGTGTTAATGATGGCATGATAACATTTTATAACACAAGGTTAATGGGGGCGAGGAGGAGAGGCATAAGTGAAGAGTGAAGATATTTTATTCATTTTACAAATAAAGATATATCAACAAATAAATAAATAAAGGAATTTGGAATTCCTGGGGCCAGAACCCCAAACCATCAGTCCTGCGCTGACATAAATTTGGAATCCTGTGCTCAGTTGCTCATAGTAAGTAAGAAGAGTAACCCTGGGTGACTGATGCCTCCATTATAATCCCTCCTGAAAGCCTCCTCACCAGGCCTAGTGTGGGACTGAGCACTTTCCCGACACCCTCAGGGAGGATGCCTGTTCCTGCCAACATTGCTGGCCTCTCACCACACCTGGGCCTCATCTTGTCCTGTTCTCTACATATCTGCAGCCATAGAAAGTCCTGTGTCCTGTGTCTAGGCCACAGAAAAAAGCTGCTGGGAGAAGGACCATTTTCTACATGTCCAGCGCACACACACCCTCTCTTTGCTGGTCTAGTCCATCCTCACGCTCCCTCCATGTTAGCGCAAGAGGCGCTGTTCTTTCCCTATGCCTGGATTCTTCCTCAGGAGCCCTCTTCCAACAAGTTATTTCTCTGTGCCTGCTGTCTTCAGCTTTTACCCTTGCTACTGTCTTTTCCTGATCAAATATTCTCAAGCCTTTGCCTTTAAGGCAGTTGGAGGTGTGCAGGATAGAGGTTGGGGGGTCGCAGTATGAGGGTAGGGGTGAGGGGGTGCATGCGTGCACGTGCAAGCGAGTGGGGACAGGGTTTGAAGAGGCCACACCACGTGGTCTGAATGAAGAGCAGAACTGACTGTTTGCTCAGCAAAACAGCTAATAAGTCCACATGTGCTGTGCTCAAAAACAATCTGAGCCTTATAAAGGGGCCAGAGAAGCAACTAGGCTAAGTACTGTGTGCTACGGGGCCTCAAATTGCTTATATGCATTTGCAGACCACGTGGCCCTGGTGTGGACCATCTGCAGCCCTGCCCCCTCCCCCCATTTCTCCCAGGATTCTCTGGTTGGCCCCTCCTCCTCCTGTTCCATGAGAGCTCTTCTACTTTCTCCTCCCAGCACAATCCTCATTTGATCCCAAACCTAAAGCTTCCTATTGGCTGCCTACCAGACACTTCTAGCCCAGGGACATCAAAGGTTCTTCCCCTCAAGACCCTGCCTGGGAGCCACTGTCTATCCAGCGGTCCAAGGCTTGCTTACTTTGTCCTTTTTATTTCCTACCTCCAGTCACTGACTGCTCCCCTCTGCCCTTTCCAGCTGTGCGGCCAGCTGCCTCCTTGTTTCCTGCCTCCTTGTTTCCTGCCTGCTTGCTGCAGGAGCCGCCCAGTAACTCCCCTCTCCCACCTCCATTCCGGCACAGTCTTCTTGCTGTTCAGAATTTTGCCACCTATAGTGATAGTCTCTGTTTGTCTCCTCAGCTGTGTTCAGGCAAGCAAAGACCCTGGGATGGAGGCCTGTATGGCCATTGCACCGTCATTTTAGGCATTCTCACGTCCCCCTCCTGAACCTCTGCCTGAGCCGAGTCTGCTCTTACATTTCCTGGAACTCAACATGATGCTGGTCTTTTGAGCACGCTGCTCCTTGTCCTTGGAAACCCCCATTCCTTGCCTGAGTAATTTGTCTGGAACCTCAGCTGGGCTCAGTGGAGATATCCCTCACCACTTTCTTCTCCTTGAGTGTGACTGACTTGCCCTGTCTTCCCTCCCGGCAGTTAGTACGCTGTGTTAGTCATTCAGGAGTAATGTCTTTAAGGCTAGGAGACAGTTGCCCTTAGATCTGCATGCCCAACGAACGGTTTCCACCCAGGAATTACAGAGAAAGTTCCCATTAACGCTGATGAATGAGCTGGCCTGTCCACCATTAACACCATGCTTTGAAACACACGCACAGGCATGCCACAGAGTGAAATATTTTGCATCCAAACTGGTTTCTTTTCTCTTTTGTTTTTGTTTTTCAAGACAGGGTTTCTCTGTGTAGCCCTGGCTGTCCTGGACTCCCTTTGTAGACCAGGCTGGCCTCGAACTCACAGCGATCCACCTGCCTCTGCCTCCCTGAGTGCTGGGATTACAGCATGCACCACCACAATCCAACTTAGTCAATTTATTTTTTAAAGACATTAAAAGAACATGGACAGGAACTACATTTGCTATTTAGGACACTCATGGCCTGACCTTTGCTTCCCTCCTGCATGCAGCCAGCCCTCAATTTCCCAGCCCTCCATTTCCCATGCCTGAACATCTCCATGCACAGCTAATTCTAACACACGAGGCTCTGCCAGTTGTATTTTTGCCTGCACTCAGAAACTATTTTTAAGCAGTTTTATGCCAAAAGTAGCTTTGTGATTTGTGAGTTTATTTTTTAATTTAGTACACATTTCTATAGAAGGTAAAAAAAAAAAAAAATCAAGGTGAAAGCCACACCAGGTGTACTTACACCAGTGCTGCCCTCCAGTGTGTTCTCGCTCTTCCGGTGTGATTCTTCCTAGAGACTTACTCCTTCATTGTCTTATGGACCATGGTGAAATAGTAGGGAACAGAAAACAGAAATCCACAATCAAAAGTGTGTTCCTTTTAGTTAGTGTGAAATTGGATTATTTTGTTTTTAACATAGAATTGATTTAAAAACAAAAAACAAAAAACCTCAGCTCTACCAACCTCCATGGGCTTTTTTTTGTTTTGTTTTGGGTTTTTTTTTTTTTGTTGTTGTTGTTGTTGTTTGGTTGGTTGGTTGAGTTTTCTGTTGGTGGTGTTAGAGATGGTTTTGAGACAGCCCTGGCTGGCCTAGAACTCACAGAGATCCTCTTGTCTCTGCCTCCCAGTGTGAGTTAGTCACCACACCCAGCTTGTGTATTCTTCTTAACAGTCACTGTTCCTACAGTGTTCATCAGAGTTTCACTGATGTCCTCACCGTCTACCGATCTCCGGGGACACTGCCTCTTGAGTCATTTGCCCAGAGAGAGCAGCCTTCATTGTGCCTTTATTGTCTGTGCACATTGGTGTTTCTGTGTTGACAGCTTCTTCAGCTTTAAGTCTGGAATAAATGAGGCAGAAACCTCAAGCCAAGTAGAGTGGTTCAGTTGTGTAGTCCTAGCACAAGGCCAGCTTCATCTATAAAGCAGATTTGAGACTAACCAATGTCTTCTTAAAATGTTTGGGGGGGATGTGTGCTTGTGCGTGCGTGCGTGCGTGCGTGTGTGTATGTGTGTGTGCGCGCGCGCTCGCAAGGACATGAGTGCAGGTTCCTGGAGGCTAGAGGCCTTGGATCCCCTGGATCTGGAGTTACAGGGTGTTGTGAGTCACCTGACGTGGGTGCTGGGAACCCAGTGCAGGTCCTCAGGAAAAGCATCAAGTGCTCTTAGCTGCCTCCACATATAACTTCTCCAGCTCTCACAGCCTTTTCTTTCTTTCTGGTTTGCTCATCTCCATCCCTCACATCGCCTCCTCCTTTATGCCTCCGCTCACTGCTTCCCTTCCTCCCCAAACATTTCTACTTCTACTTTTGTGTCACTGTGTGTTTGTACTGTCATCCTCCCGGCTGTGTTAGGTTTTGTCATATTGCCCCTCCCCTCACTAGCTATTATAATACAGTGTATCGATACTACTATATTTAGCTGCTTCAGCTAGGAACAGTAATTAATTGCTATACACAGCTACAGCTCCAGTCCCAGGTCGGTTTGCTTTGCTTGGCTTTGAGACAGGGTCTGTTTGTACAGCCCAGGCTAGCCCAGGACTAGCAATGCTTGTGCCTCGGCTTCTTCAGTACTTGGATTACAAGCATGCACCATCACACCTGGCTCAGTTTTATTTTTGAGCAAACATACAATTAAGTTAAATTTTCTTTTCCTTTACTATTCTGGGTATGCCCATGACTTTGAGCCAGCCCACTAAGTCCAGCTTGCAATTTGCTGAAGAGGCTTTTCTTTTCTTTCTTTCTTTCTTTTTTTTTTTTTTTTTTTGTTTGTTTGTTTGTTTTGTTTTTTGAGACAGGGTTTCTCTGTGTAGTCTTGGCTGTCCTAGACTCGCTTTGTAGACCAGGCCTCGAACTCACAGTGATCTGCCTGCCTCTGCCTCCTGAGTGCTGAGAATAAAGGTGTGCGCCACCACGCCCGGCCTTGCAGAGGCTTTTCACAGCCAGACTGTCTTAAGTTTTCAGGTTACCTTTATTCTACCCAGCCATCTTTAAAAAAATAATAATAAAATAAATTTTAAGAACTGTCTTTTACTGTCATTGGTTTTAAAAAGAAAAAAAAAAGTTAGAGACCTCTCCACCACAAGATGGTGCCACAGAGCAACTGAAGCTATGTTTTTTTCTCTTCCTTAATAATTTCTAATTTAGTGAACTTGGGGTACCTTCTCTGAGTCGGAGCCTGGCTGTGAAGACTTGGTTGAGTTTTTCTTTAGACCATGTCTTCCAGAGTCAAACAGTGTGGGACTATGCTGTTTGATCCTGGTGCACCAGCAAGCCAGCCTAGCCTGTGTCATAATTGTAATCGGGACAGGCTCTCTCTGGGTTGCTGGGGCAGGCTGGGGTTAGAGGCATGCAGCACTCTCTCTGGGCCGCTCAGGCAGGCTGGGGTTAGAGGCATGCAGCACCTGGGCTTCAACGTGTGCTCCCACATGTTTAATATATTTTTTGTAATAACTTTATGCTGATTCTTACAGAAAAAATTTAAAGTAATTGTCATCCCTATAAGTGAGTCCGATTTCTACTTTGAATCTATGTTCATAGAAAATAATCTATAGTTTCTGCATAGCTCTAAATAAATGGAGAACCCAGGAGGTGCCACCTACACCTAATAGCCTGAGCTCAGTCCCTGGAACTTACATGGTGGAAAGAGAATCACTTCTTACAAGTTGTCCTCTGATCTCTGTGCAGATCAGAGGCGTGCGTGTGCCTCTGCCCCCCCACCCCCCACGCGAAAAGTTAAATACAGCCCTGCACGGTGACGCATGCCTATGAAGCCGCTACTTGGAAGGTGGAGTCAGAAAAATAGTGAGTTTAAGTTCAACCTGCATAACTTATCAAGATCCCATCTCAGAGTAAATAAAGTAAACGCCATAGGCATGGTATAAAATCTACAATTCCAGCACTCTTATTCTTACTCCCAGCTGAGGTTGGAAGTACCAGGCCAGCAAGGGCTTCATAGCAAGACTCTGTCTCTAAAGCACCATGTACATTCACACACATATGAACATTCATGCGCACGCGCACACACACACACACACAGAATAAGTGCATTCTGAAAGAAAGACACTCTTAATGTCTTTTGAGGTATTTAAATTCATGAATCATACTTTTTTGTATCATCTTCATTATTGTTGCTGTTGGTCTTGTGATACAGAATCTCTCTGTGTAGCCCAAGCTGGCCTGAAACTCACATAGTCCAGTCTGGACTTGAACTGCGAAGGTCAGCTGAGTGCTGGGGTTGCAGGCATGGGCTAACATGCCTGGTTCTTGATGTTAGGCATACTTTTCAGCTAATCAGAACCTGCTTATTAACCATCAACTATATGTACAGTCGTGCGCCACCACGCCCGGCAATTCTGGCATTCTTTTTTGCTTGTACGTTAACTCATTCAGTGGACAAATACCCATTTGTTTTCATTCTAGAGTTGGAAGGTAGGGAACAATAAAACCAACTAGAGTAGGATGGACAAAAATCCAGGGTAAACATAAAATATGCCAATATACAGTATAGACAAGAACGGAGCGCTTCCCTTCCAGGAGCTTTGGCGCTGTGTGGGAATAGTGCCCCTCCCCCATCCTTAACTGTTGTGTTATGTTTGGGAGGTTTGTTGTTGTTATTGTTTTCATTTTTGTTTTAGACAGGATCTTGCTGTGTAGCTTAGGCTGACCTCAACTACTGATTTTCCTGCCGCAGCCTCCATAGTACTGGGATTTTAGGCAGGTGTTACCACACTTGATAAATACCACCTTGGCAACCACCAGTTCAGTTCCCAGTCCCTGACAGCTGTCCTCTGACCTGCACGTGTTTGCTGTGGGAAATACCCCACCAGTAATAATAATAATAATAATAATAATAACAACAACAACAATAATAATAATAGTAATAATAATAATAATAAAGTCTCCAGACAGGCTTGCTGGCACATATCTTTAATCCCAGCAACCAGGAGCCAGAGGCAGGTGGATCTCTGTGAGTTTGAGACCAGCCTGGTCTACAAAGCAAGTCCAGGACAGCCAGGGCTCTGTTACACAGAGAAACCCTTTCTTGAGGAAAAAAAAAAAGAAAGAAAGAAAGAAAGTTAAAAATAATGCCAGACGGTAGTGGCGCACGCCTTTAATCCCAGCACCCAGGAGGCAGGTGAATCTCTAAGTTCAAAGCCAGTCTGGTCTACAAAGTGAGTTTCAGGGCAACCAAGGCTACACAGAGAAACCCTGTCTCAAAAGAAAAAGGAAAGAAAGAAAGAAAGAAGAGAAAAAAGTTTTAAAAGTATATAATTTTTAGTTTGGGGGATTTTTTGCTTCAAAGTTGGGTAGTTAGGAGCTGGAGAGATAGCTTAGTGGTTGAGAGCACTGGCAACTCTTTTAGAGGTCCTGAGTACCCACATGGCAGCTCACAACTGTCTGTAACTCCAGTTCCAGAGGATCCAACACCCTCTCACAGAAATACATGCAGGCAAAAAGACCAATGCAAATAAAATAAAATAAATTCTTTTTAAAACTTGGGTAGTTACTCCTTGCCCCGTCACTGTCTCAGAGAGCTCTAAAGGGTTGTTTAAAAACAACTGAATTTAACTAAACTAGTCTGTCTTTAGAAACCAACACCTGGAATCAGTGTAGCTTGACCTCGGCAGGGCTTAAGCGTTCATTTATAAACTGGCCATGGTGGTGCTTGCCTATAATCTCAGAGCTCAGGAAATAGAGGCGTGAGGGCCAAATGTTCAAGGTCACCCTTGACTTCATAACTGGAAGCCAGCCTGGACTACTTGAGAGCTGTTGTTAAACCAACAAACAGCAATGAAGAAGACATTAATTCTCTTTAAATCTCAGGCTTTGAGAGACAGAAAATTATTAAGAGCCATTCTCTTCCCACTAGGAAGAGACTCACCTACAGGGACCCGCTGGAAGAGCCTGCCTGGTTATTTGAGCTTTTTTTGTTTCACTGACTCTTTGTGTTTCTTAGCTCCTGGCTGTCGTTTCTCAACTAGCCCAGCAGAATCTACGACTGCTGGTCCTGGGCCGGAAGCACATGCTAAGACCAAGTTCCCAGTGGAGGAAGGATGAGATGGAACAGGTGCAGAAGCAAGCCCACTGCTTCTTTGCTGATAACATGTGAGTATCGGAGGCAGCGGGTGGCTCAGATGAGTTCCTGATCGTCTACTTACCGCTTACCTATCCTCTCATTTAGAGATGCATGCCTTTGTGTATGCAGCCTCATTTAAAACAAAAACAAAAATAGATTGGAGGGAGCTTACAAAATTGCAGCGTCTACAGTCGAACAAACATACAGATGAGGAAATTGGCCTGAGGAAAGTAGGTCGGGAGTGAGGCTGTTAGGCGGACTGCACGCCATGAACTCCTGAGCTCATCACTGAGCAGACGCCCACCAAATGTGAGTGCAGTGCTTGTTTCTAGTGACTGTGACAAAGCCCTGTGCTTCTCGCCCTGACAGAAGCAAGCAAGCAGATAGCCTCCTTGTGGCCAGGGATCCGTGCTATGGAAGGATTCCTCGCCTCACAGCACCTCCCTCATACAGGGGCAGCAGAGAGTCCAAGGTCCTGGCACAGGACTTAGCTGGACACGGGTAAAGAAAAGTAAGAAGGACCATGTGGGTGGGTCAGGACAGCCGCCAGGAAAGTAGCCTTTTGGCTGAGGATGCAGTTCGGTTGGTAGAAAGCTTGCCTGGCCTGCTGGAAGCTCTGAGTTCTATCCATTCCCGGCCCCACACAAAACTAGCTGTGGACCAGCCCTGTGAGGGAAGACCATTCAAGTTCAAAGTCATTCTCTGCTATACAAAGGCCACCCTGGGGTGCTTGAGGCTCTGTCCAGAAAGGGGGAAAGAAAAGGAAGGGAAAGGGAGGGGAGAGCAGGAAAGAGGGAAGGGAAGGGATGGAAAAGATGTCTGAAAGTCAGCGAGAAGGAGGGACCATATTACAGAGGCCCTCACAAAGGGCCTGGATTTATTTCGATAGAAAATTGCTGTTGAGCTCCAGCGTCCTGGCGAGCCAGAGGAGCATGGGAAGCAGGGTTAGTGACACAGTGTGCAGTTCATAGACAGAAAGCAGCTCTGCAGGATGACTGTACGTGCAAACCCTCTGTGTTCACAGCCGTTCATGCCCACACTAGCACATGCTCATCTGCAGCCTCGCCTAGCTATCGCTTTGCAGTGTGTGTGCCTTAGTCCTAAGCTTAGTGCTCAGTAGTTCAGAGATGAAAACGTCAACATTTTTGGGGGATCCCAGAAGGAATTTAGTCTTCAAAAGGTAAAATGGCTCTTGACACATGAAGCATGAGGCCAATTCCTTGAGGAGGCATTGCCATTGGTTCAAGAGCAAAAGTCTTGATCCTCTTGATGTCACTCATGCAGTGTTGGCAAGCATCGGGGTGTAGGCTTGTTTCAGACCGTGGGCCTGCTGTTTCCTACCTGGGAAGGCGTTCACTCCATGTAAAGGAGATAATAGTTACAACGCCTGACATCCGGCACCAAGCTCATGGACAGCCAGTATGTTCATTGCTGTCACTGCTGCTGTTTTTCTTATGGAAAGGAATGGGATAGACCATGTGCTGTAACCCAGAAGTGGGAGTTGGCCTTGCTGCCTACTTTGAGGCCTGCACATCGGCCTGTACTCAGGGTGTCTGCTGCAGTTCTAAGCTCTGTCATAAAGACTGACCCACTGGTGCCTCTGGACTTAAATATCTATATATTTAGTGTTAACTTGTATTCTCCACTAATGTACCAAACATTTCAGACATAAATAGAGCGGTGTAGTGAATCCCCATAATCCCCCTGTAAATGTGGCCTGCGCTAACATGCCACTCCTCTTCTTCCATATAAAACTCCCACATCTTTAATCACACCTTTAATCCCAGCGCTCGGGAAGGCAGAGGCAGGCGTATCTCTATGAGTTTGAGGCCAGCCTGCTCTACAAAGTGAGTCCAGGACAGCCAGGACTATACAAGGAATCTTAGGAAAGAAAGAAAGAAAGAAAGAAACTAACAAACAAAGAAACAAAGAGAAGAAGAAAAACAAATTATTGTTGTGGGGGGATTAAGATTTTTGTTTTAGCCAGGTGTGGCAGCCACACCTTAATCCTAGCACTCGGGAGGCAGAGTCAGGCAGATTGCTGTGAGTTCGGGACTAGCCTGGTCTACAAAATGAGTCCAAGACAGCCACGGCTACACAAAATGACCCTGTCTCGAAAAACCAAAACAAACAAACAAACAAACAAACAAACAAAAATAAAAGATTTGTGCTTTGCTTTTTGTTTGTTTGTTTGTTTGTTTGTTGGTTGGTTTTGAGAAGGTCACAACAATCTGTAGTCCAAGCTGGCCTGAAAGTTTTTACTCCCCAGGCATTGGCAGCCCCTTCCCCTCAGCTTTCCATTGCACTTTTGGTAGTGTCATCAACTAAGGACTCCAAGTGCTTTGTGGGGGGTCACTCGGATCCCCTCTGTCAAGAAATCAGAGGCACCTCCAAGGAAAGTCCAAGTACAGGGAAAGGGATGGTGGAGAGTCACCCTGCCTCCTGGAGCATGTCACTGTGTTCTGCCTTCTCCCTGCTGCAGCTCGCAGGACGATCCCTTCCTCCTGTACGCCACTCTGAACTCAGGCAACCACTGCAAGTTTATCACCAAAGACCTGCTGCGGGACCACAAGGCCTGCCTGCCCGATGCCCGCACCCAGCGCCTGTTCTTCAAGTGGCAGCAGGGACACCAGCTGGCAATCGTGAAAGGGTTTCTAAGATCAAAACTAACTTTCCAGGTATGGAATCTGTTCTCTAAGTGATGCTAACAGAGTCGTGTCTAAAGAAAGAGCCATAGTTCTTTAAATGTCACCAGTTGAAATTCTAAATACTTTGCTTTTGTTTTACCTTGGCATTTGGTAGCTACCAGTTCCCAGAAACAGCGTTTGTCAGGGCAAAAGTATTCATAGGCCAACCCCAAATTGTTTGATGTATTAAAATATCTGGAGTGTCATGATTGTGCCTGAAACTGTGCTTTCACCTACACTTAGGTCCTCATGTGTTTCCATATCCCTGTTTACTTGAATAGCTTGAAATTTCTTATCCTGTCATACTTTTCCTTTTAAGCAACTGCTCCTGTTGTATAACTTAAATTACATTTGTTTGTAATTGTGTGTGTGCACACGCGTGTGTGTGCGTGCACACCTACTATACCACAGCTCGTGAACAGCTGTCCAAAGACCACTTCAAGGTGCCACTTCTCCTTCTACCATGAGCATCCGCACTTTAATCCCATGAGCCATCACTCAATCCTATTTTATTTTATCTAGAGGAGGGGTCTCATTGACACAAAAACATAACTCTTGCCTCAAAGAGAATAAGAACATAGTTTATTTGGGGGCCAAATATTAATGACCATGGCCCAATAACACAGACTTAGTTATCTTGGATTTTGTGTTAATGTGGTAACAGGTTTATCAAGTTATATTGTAACAGAACAAAGAAAATCAAGACACTTTTCAAATACTTGGGTAGAAACATAAGGGAGCTAGGTCACAGAAAGCAGGGGCACCTCAGGTATAGGCCTCAGCTGCTATCTAATGGCTTTTTCAGCCTTTTGGTTGGTGTAAGCTGGGGATCTGTTTGTACATTTGTGACAAATATATTAGGTGACATTCAGAAGGCAGTGATTAAGAGGGTTAAAGATGACTCAGGAGAGTCTGGCTCTGGATTTATAACAGTCTAACCTTTCCGCATCATTCAATTTGGATTAGCTCATCAGCCTAGTTGCAGCTTCTTTCTAGGCACTCTTGCTTATGGTCTGTTATGTAGCCCTGGCTCACTACTATATAGACCAGGCTGGCCTGAAACACATGTCCGTCATCCTGTCTCGGCTTCCTAAGTCAGACTACATGCCCAGCTCACTTTTCCGGTATAATGTATTCCATGTCAGTCTCCACTGGGTTGTCCTTTGATTCTAGTGTAGACAGCATAGTTCACGGATGCCTCGTATTAAAACAAAGGAGAAAAAAAACAAAACCAAAAACAAAGGAGCAAAATCCAAAGGAGAATTATTACAGGGAAATATAGTGGCCTATACCCAGGGCTGGTGCGATGATGTGTTGGTGCAATGTATCATGCTTCAGTTAGACAGCGGGACTAAATTCAAGAGATCTGTTATACCGTGTGCTGTGACTATAGTTAATAACAATTTATTGGGCAGGCACACACCTTTCATCCCAGCACTTGGGAGGCAGAGGTAGGCGGATACTGTACCATATAACTCCTGACACTCCTATAGTGAGCCCTTAACCTTACAATGAAAGCCCTCTCTTACATTTTTTATTTTGCTTACTGTTGTGGGGGCTGGAGAGACGACGGGTCAGTGGTTAGTGCTTTCTGAGTTCAGATCCCTGTGCTCTTAACAAGCTGCGTGTGTCCTTGCACACACCTGTGTCCTCAGCACTGTGGAGTCGAGACAGGAAGGTTGCTGGGGTTTGCTAGCTGCCAGCCTAGCCAAAACAAACAAACAAACAAACAAAACCCAACGGAATAGTGTGGAAAGTGGTAGAAGAGGATGCAGTGTCCAGCCCTGGCTTCTGTGTATGCACAGACATGTGCATTGGTTACATACACATGCATACACCACACACAGAGATACACAAAGGAAGGAAGGAAGGGAGGAAGGAAGGAAGGAAATCCAGTGTCAGATAAAACACAGCACCCCTGCAAAGAAGCAGGAAGGACTGGGGGAAGACTCGGAACCCTTCGCTGCTGTCCTCACCATTTGGCTGTCTTTGATTCGTCAGCACATTCTCAGCTATGACACCGTGGTGCAGACAACTGGAGACTCCTGGCACATCCCTTATGATGAAGACCTGGTGCAGAGATACTCCTATGAAGTGCCAACCAAATGGCTGTGCCTCCAGAGAACGCAGGCGCCTGCCCCCTGCTAAGTTGGTCCTGGCTGGTAGCAGAGCTCTTACATGATGCATGCTAATTTTGGGCATGACCTCTGTCCTGGAAATAAAAAGGGTTTAATAACACTGTTTGTTTTAGTTGGTTGGTTTGCGGCATCAGGTTGATTTTTAGCTTTCTTTGCTTTGCTTATGAGACGGGTTCTTCTGCCTCCATCCTCCTGCTTTTACTTCCGGAATGCTGAGATTCCAGGCATGGGCCACTGCCTGCTGTGTGCAGGGAGGAGACGGGGCATGGGCTTCGTGTAGGCAAGGCAAGCATTCTCCCAGCTGAGCTTACACAAGCTGACTTTGTCTCTGCAGGTTTAACTGGGATGGTGAGTCTCATGCAGAGTCTTGGTACTTGTGTCTCCCTGCCTCACCAGCTTCCCATGTAGCTGGGGAAAGGCCGTTCCTCAGAACAGTCACTCCTTCTGACTTGACCTTCCAGACTTACTGATTGTTTCTTCTTTGTTTTATACAGTAATTATAAACCTTTCCAAGTTGATTAATTTGTGAACGTTTTTGACAAAGTTTTAGAAATTAAAAAACTGGCTTTCTGGGAGGAAAAAAAAAGAATAGGATTTAGAGCTCAAATCCCTAAATCCCTGAACCATATATTTCACTATTCACCTCCTCCAGACTGTGCTTTAAGGCCTTTTTTTTTTTTTTTTTTTTTTTCCCATTTAACTTTGAGACAACTGAGGTAACCAGGCAGGCCTTGAACTTAGGATCACTTCTGCTTTCGCTTCTCAAGTATCTGTAGGCCTATGACACTGTACCTGGCTAATTTTTTTCTGTGTAACAGCCTTGGCTATCCTAGACTCACTTTGTAGATCAGGCTGGCCTCGAACTCACAGAGATCTGCCTGCTTCTGCCTCCCAAGTGCTGGGATTAAAGGCATGCACCACCATCCCAGGCTAGGAAGAGCATCTTTTAAGTTCATCTAAAAGTGTAGCTCCAATCCCTGAGAGAGAAGGAGCACACAGATGAAAGGTGCCAGAAGTCTAGAAGAGCCTGTGCTGGGTAGTTCGTCAGCTTGGCACAAGCTCAAGTCATTTGGGAAGAAGGAATGCCAAGTGAGGAATTGTCACCATCATATGGCCTGTAGGTAAGTCTGTGGGCATTTTTTCAACTAATAACTGATATGGTCGGGCGCAGCCACTGTGGGTAGTGCCGTTTCTGGGCCAGTGGCCTGGGTTGTGTAAGAAAGGTAGTTGAGGGAGCTGAAAAGTTGGCTCAGCAGCTAGAGCACTTGTTGCTCTTGCAGAGGACCTGGATTCTATTCACAGCACCCACAGGGCAGCTAACAACTATCTGAAATGCCTGTTCCAGGGGGATCCAGTGCCCTCTTCTGGCCTCTGAGAGTACTGCACACTCATGACACTCATGGTGCACAGACATACATGCAGGCAAATATCTACACATAAAATAAAATTAAATATTGAAAAAAAAAAAGAAAATGCAAAGAACAGTAGCTGGCAAGCCACAAGGAGCAAGTCAGTAAGGAGTGTTTCTCCATGGCTTTGTGTTTCAGCTCCTGCCTCCAGGTTCCTGCCTTGAATTCTGGCTGTAGGTTGTCTCAGTGGACTGAGACCACTGGTCAGTGTTTTATCACAGCAGCAGAAAAGAGACTCATACAGACTCCAAAAGCCATAGTTGGGTTTTAGAGACGAGAAGCAATTGCAGACAAATGATATCACTTTACTTCAAGGGCCCAGGTATCCTATATGACCCGCCAACTCAGAACACAGGGAGAGAGAAATTTCATGTTTATAAACCTCATGCTGTTCAGAAACAAAACCCTTAACTTCACTTGCAGTTGCTTAAGGTACATCTGTCCTTTTCGCAGGTTTACCCCTTAGAGCTGCTTAACGTATGTCACCCTACCACAGTGGCCCTAGGGAGCAGTGTCTCTTAAAAAAGACAATGGAATCAGACATCTAGATTGCCCTTTTGTGCTCTATCCACCTGACTGACTAAAACACCTGTCTGAGAACAAATGAGAATTGCTTAAGAAGCCATTGTCTGTTGGTCCTGGTGCCATATGCCTGTCACCCTAGCATTCTGGAGGCTGAGACAGGGATTCCAAGTTCCATGCTAGGCTGAGCTATATAACAAGACCAGGTATAAAATAAATAAATAAATCTGTGGATGGATAGTATTTTTAGTAGCATAAACACTGAGGCTTTGAACCAAGCTTGGTGGCTCACACCTTTAATCTCTGCACTTGGGAAGCAGAGATAGGAAGATCTCTGTGAGTTCAAGGCCAGCCTGGTCTACAAAGTGAGACCAGGACAGCCAGGGCTATTACACAGAGAAACCCTGTCTCAAAAAACAAACAACACCAACGAGGCTTTGAACAGGCATTACCTCTGCCATGGGAAATGGAAGAGGGTATATGGGGCTGGGATATGCTTTAGAAACAGAATAGACCCAATGCAGTGTGACAAGCCTTCGATCCCAGCACCCAGGAGGTAGACACAGGAGGATCACAAGTCTAAGGCCAGCCTGGGCTACACAGCAAGACCCCATGTCAGAATCAAAGTGCTATTTCAGTATTCCTTTGCTCTTTGTTAGCAGTATTTAAGTTGATAAGTGAGTGCAGGGGTTTTGCCACATTCACAACTTTCCCTTGGTTGGTAATTGGAATAAAGATGGAGGCCGTGTTAGGTTCCCCAAGCTAGCCTAAAGCGTCTACACTCAAGCAATATTCCTGGCTTGACTTCCGAAACATCTGAGACTAACCCTCACTGTGTCCAGCTCCTCATAGCTTAATTTTAAGGCAGGAATGGAGAGGAGGAGTATGTTATATATAGGCATCTGTCCAAGTAATAGGCTCATAGCTAAGTGGGGTCCCTATCTGTGTAACAGTCCTGGCTGTCCTGGAACTTGCTTAGTAGGCCAGGCTGGCCTCGAACTCACAGCGATCCGCCTGCCTCTGCCTCCTGGGTGCTGGGATTAAAGGTGTGCACTACTGTGCCCAGCTCCTGCCTAATATCATGCCCATCCTTTGTCACAGGCTGAAAGTGTGTTAAGGGCCTGCAAGACCAGGAGTATGGGAATGTGGGCAGCTATGATGTAATGGTGGGAATCACACTTGGGTTTGCTTCCAAGACTAAGCAGTCAGGTTCAGTCCTCAGCAACAAACGCTAAGCTAGAGCCCATGGCAGGGTTGCCAGAGAAGATACTTGACTTTAACTAGAACTTGAACTTCAGAAAAATTAACTTCTTAAAATGGAAACCGGGTGTGGGAGTGCACGCCTTTAACCCCAGCACTCGGGAGGCAGAGGCAGGCGGATCGATGTGAGTTCGAGGCCAGCCTGGTCTACAAAGCAAGTCCAGACAGCCAAGGCTACGTGGAGAAACGCTGTCTTGAAAAAAACAAAAACCAAAGGAAGGAAGTTTATCCTAAGTATGGCAGGCAGGGACATGCCTCTGAAATCCTAAAACTCAAATGTAACTGACTTCCTATGTTTCTATTTGGTAAATCTGACAATGCCAGATGAGGATAGCATAAACTAAGGAATAATAAGAAATAGGAATACTGGAGGCAGGAAGAGAGTAAAAGTAAGAGAGGGCCAGGGAGATGGGTCGGCCGGGAAAGGCATTTGCTACAAAGCCTGACCACTGCCTGACTTGGCTCCTTGGACCCCACGTGCTGGAGAGAGAGACCCTTCCACAGGTTGTACTCAACACAGCTGCCAAGGCATGCACCTGCGTACATCATAAGTAAATGTAATAGACTTTTTAAAAGAAATATGACAGGAAGTCAAGAAGATGCATGAAAGGAGACCAAATGTGCCAGCCAGTGGCAAGCAGACTACTTAGGTCTATAAGCAGCTCTGTAGAGAGGGCTACTTAGAGCAGAGGTTCACAACCTGTGGGTCATGTGACCCCTTTGGGTGTGGCATGTCAGATACCCTGTATAACCGATATTTACATTATGGTTCATAACAGTAGCAAAAATAGCCAGGCAGTGATGGCACACACCTTTAAACCCAGCACTTGGGAGGCAGAGGAAGGTGGATCTCTGAGTTCAAGGCCAGCCTGATATACAGAGTGAGTTCCAGGACAGCCAGAATTACACAGAGAAACCCTGTCTTGAAGAAACAAACCAAATACAGTAGAAAAGTTACAGTTATGAAGTAGCAATGAAAATAATTTTATGGTTGATGGGTCACCACAACCTGAGGAACTGTATTAACGGGTTGCAGTATCAGGAAGGTTGAGAGGCACTGACTTAAAGGAAGCCATGGGAAAGTTGGAATGAAAGAAAACACCAGAGACAAGAACACCAATAAATAAACAGAGCCAAGCACGAATGTTTAATTTCAGGATGTCCTGGAGCTCTCTCAAGCCTGCGTGTTGTTGGCAGTATTTGGCCTGACAGAAGCCTGCAGAAATCCTACTACACACACAGCTCAGTTTTGTTTAAGGCAGGGTATCACTTTATAGCCCTGGCTGGCCTAGAACTCACTATGTAGAGCATGCTGGCCTCTACCTCACAGATCTGCCTGCCTCTCCCTCCCAAGTACTAGGATTAAAGGCTGTGAGCCACCAGCCAGGCGTGATGGCACATCCCTTTAATCCCAGCACTCCAGAGGCAGAGGCGGGTGGGTCACTGTGAGTTCAAGGCCAGCCTGGTCTACAAAACGAGTCTAGGACAGCCAAGGCTACACAGAGAAACCCTGTCTCAAAAAAAAAAAAAAAAAAATGTGAGCCACCACACATGTGTAAAGGATTTTAGGTGGTGGTGGTGGTTTGTTTGCGGAGGGGGGGGGGGATATCAACCAATGGTCTTGCAATGTATACCTGTTTGGTCAGGAACTTGCAACCATCCATCTGCCGGAGCTCCCAAGTGCTAGGTTGCAGGCATGAGCTGCCATGCCCACCTAGATTGAATTATTAATGTTGCCATACAAAGGGCTGGGGAGATGGCTCAGCTGGTGCTGCCTCAGCATGAGGACCTGAATCTGGTCCCTAGTACTCACATGAAAAGGCTAAGCGTAGGGGCATAAGCTTATAAAGACAGCACACGAGGGAGCCAACCAAGACAGGCTCACTGGTCAGCCCGCTATCAGGCAAGCTTTAGACCATCGGAAGAGCCTGTCTGAAAATTCCAAGTGGATGGCTTCTGAGGAACAGCGCTGGAGGCCTACCCATGGACACATACCCCAACATGAACGTTCATGCACACACAAATGATAACTGCCATAGTTTACTGTAAATACCAGTAACATCTGAAAGATTTTTTTTTTTTTTTTTTTTTTTGTAACTCTGGCAAGAAGAGATCTTTTCAGCTGATATGAATATGTCAGGCATCTTTTTGATTCTATTTAAAATCTACTCCAATTGCAAATGCCTGAGAAATCACCGGTAGCAACTTGAATCTCTAATATGTTAGAGAAATAAATTCAAGAGGTCAGGTCAGACAACCTCATCACTCGCAACTGAGCAGAACACTATTAGGGATCAAGTTCAGCTGGCATCTGATTCTTGGCATCTTGGCCCATCTGTGACTACATAAGAACAGAATGTCTGTGTCCACTATGTGCCAATGGAATCCCCGACAGTTCTGTCCATTTGGCTTTTCTGGGACACAGTAGAGTCCTGGGCTGGGGAGGGGGCAGGATGAGACAGAGCATCCACCTCTGAGAAACAGCTTTTTTGGGGGGTGGATATGGCCAGTCTCCGGAAAAGTGAGTATCTCGTGTCACTTGTTGCATAAAATCTTTTATCAGTGGATCGTTGCAAAGAAAGAAATTATTCTTAGATTTTCTTCTTTAGTGACCTTGGCCTAGAATCCAAGGTTCCTTCTCTTTTAGAGGGTCTCCATTCTATAGCTTAGAACTCACTATGTAAATGAAGTTAGCATACATGTTTACCCAATTTTATGTACACATATGCCCATCGTCCTTGTTCTAACAGCCTTCTGCCATGTGTCCTTCATATTACTTTATCATCATCGTCATCATTTGGTTTTTTTGAAACAGTTTCTGAGTAGCCCTGGCTGTCTTGGAACTTGCTCTGTAGACCAGGCTGGCCTCAAACTAAGACATCTGCCTGCCTCTGCCTCCTGAGTGCTGGGATTAAAAGAGAATGGTGCCACCACCACCCAGCTGTTCTCCATATGCATTATTATATACTCATAATAATGTAAATTCATAGAAAGAGTCAACTGGGAATCAGATACAGTGGTCCATGCCTATAACTCTCTTTCAGAGCTGGAGGAAGACGACTCAGGCCATCTTTAACTACTTAGCTACTTTGAGGTAGCCTGAGCTACAGGAGACCCTGTCTCCAAACAAACAAACAAACAAACAGTTTCCTGACTTAAACTAGGGCATTCCACATAGTGTAGCATTGCTCTCTTGTAGCCACGTTATCAAACTCCTACTCAGGGCTTGCTCAAGTTTAGAAGAAACTGTTCCCAGAAACTTTCTTAAGTAAAAGGCCACATCCTTTGGCAATTAGTCTGTCCCTGCAGGAGTGGTCACATCCTTGATGAGCCGGGTCCTTTCCAAGTCAGGCCCTCTGATCTGCAGCTCATAAAGAAAACCCTGGCCAGGCCAAGTCTGTGACGAGAACTTCTAAAGGGCATAAAGAACCTTTTGTTTTTCAGAGCAAACCGTGCAGCTTTTGTTGCTGTGAATCAAGGGACAAAGGGAAGTTTATACAAGAAAATCATTTATTGAACTCTTTGTGCTCTGCAAATGTCAAAAGAATATTTTTCTTTCACTTCTAGAATAACCACAGTGTTTCAACCTCTTACAGTAGTGATTTCCCCCTGCTGTGTAATGGCCCCCTCTCTCTTGCCTATCTTTGACTTTTTTTTTTTCAAGACAGGGTTTCTCTGTGTGGTCTTGGCTGTCCTGGACTCACTTTATAGACCAGGCTGGCCTTGAACTCACAGCGATCCATCTGCCCCTACCTCCTGAGTGCTGGGAGATTTTTATTTTTTTATTTATTATTTATTTATTTGTTTGTTTATTTATTTATTTTGGTTTTTCGAGACAGGGTTTCTCTATGTAGCCTTGGCCGTCCTGGACTCGCTTTGTAGACCAGGCTGGCCTCGAACTCACAGCGATCCGCCTGCCTCTGCCTCCCGAGTGCTGGGATTAAAGGCGTGTGCCACCATGCCTGGCTGAGATTTTTTTTTTTAAATATTTTATTTAATTTTTAATTTATCTGTGTTGGTGTGAGGGTGTCAGATCTTGGGGTTACAGACAGCTGTGGGCTGCCATATGGGTGCTGGGAATTGAACCCCAGTCCTTTGGAAAAGCAGGCAGTGCTCTTAACCACTGAGCCATCTCTCCAGCCCCTGGCTGAGATTTTTATTTTTTATGCAGGCTCTCTTGTAGTTCAGTCTTGCCTCAAACCACTCTGTGGTCTCGTGATCTCTCTGCCTCTGCCTCCCAGATAGTGGGATAAGAAGAATTTGTGTGTTTATGAGCACATGTGTCACGTGTATGCAGGTGCCCCACACACAGAGGTCAGAAGAGACTCCTCAATCCTCTGGAGCTGATTACAAGCAGCTATGAGGAGGCCAACATGGGTGCTGAGACCTTGCAAATTGGATCCCCCGAAAGAGTAGCAAATGCTCTTAACTGCCAAGCCATCTCTCCAGCCCTCAGATCTTTTTCTGATTACTTAAAACAGTCCTAGTTTCAGGGTTTCAAACTTTTTCTTTTATATTCATTTACTTATTTACTTGTGAACTCTTGCACATATGGAAGACAGTCAGACTTTTGGGAGTAGGTGGTTTTGTTATCATTAAAAATACATAAAGAGACAGCAGATATGATATGGAGAGCTTTATTTCAAGGAAGGAAAGGAGAGAGGAGTTAGGGCTTGAGTGAGGCTTGAGGAGACAGAGGGACAGTGGGAGAGAGAGAGATGGAAGGGGGACACCTCAGAAATAGGGAGGGGGAGAGAGACCGAGATGGAGAGAATGCAAGAGAGAGAAAGAGAGACAAGGTGGCAGGTTGGCGCTTTTATATCTGCTGTGCAGCTGAAGGGTGAATGGCACACACCCAATGGCAGGTGATGATGTCAGAGGTTGCTAAGCAACATAGAGGCAGGCTAGTGGATCTGCATGTGAACTAACAGGTTTCAGGGATTGAACACAGGTCATCAGGCTTGGTAGCAAGAACTTTTGCCTACTGAACCATCTCTCTAGCGCAGGATTTCCAAGTTTTGTTTTTGTTTTAACGTGTGTGTGTGTGTGTGTGTGTGTGTGTGTGTGTGTGTGTGTGTGTGTGTGTAAAGGCCATGAAGTTAGACACCACTCTTCTTAGAAGGACCTCCTTGTCGTCTTCCTTCCTTCCTGAAGGTGCTTTCCCAATCTTTTCAGTCTTGACTTGAAAATCAGCTAGCTAGTTGCGCCTCCATTTTCTGATCCTGAGGAAACTGGGCTGGCTGTAGCAGTACTTCTCAAACCATAATGGCTAGCATGACCTAGGGCTCTAACCTCAACTGCTACTTCTAGCTGGACGTATAGCTGCATACTGGAGTGTGGGCATGGCCCCGGGGTAGATGCGCTCTAGTTCAGAGAGAGCTGCTGATGCCGATGGTGCAGCCTCCAATGTAAAATGGCCTCCACGAGCTCCAAGATTTTATTAATTACATCTTAAAATTAACATTTGGGCAGTGTGGGGGCCAGTGTGTGAGAGAACCACCCCAGTTATCATCCTCAAGAACACTACATACCTTTGTTACAGGGTCTCTCACTGGCCTGGAGGTCGGCTACACTGGCTGGCCAATGAGCCTCAAGCATCCGCCTCTCTCGGGCTCCTTGGCTAGATTTACAAGAGCTTGCCAGGCATTTTTACGTTGATTTTGGAGATGATATTCTGGTCCCTGAGCTACTGAAACAAGCATGTTCAGCCCGTTTGGAATCTGTTACAGAACTTCATACTCTAACTTCTGAATTGCAGTTACTTTGGTTAAAGTGCCCCTAGGATTGTGTGTTATCTAAGGGGAGCAAACCTTCCAGAGCAGTGGGTCTCACCCTTCCTGCTGCTGCAGCCCTTTAATACAGTTCTTCATGTTGTGGTGACTCCCAACCATAAAAGTATTTCATTACTACCTCATAACTGTAATTTTTCTACTGTTATAAAAATAATATAGGGCTGGAAAGTTGGCTCAGTGGTTAAGAGCATCGTCTGCTCTTCCAAAGGACCCGGGTTCAATTCCCAGCACCCACATGGCAGCTCACAACTGTCTGTAACTCCAAGATATAACACCCTCACACCAATGCACATAAATTAAAATTAAACAAAAATATTAATAAATACATAAAGAGAATGTAAATATCTGATATGTAGGATATGTGATATGTGCCCCCCCCCCCGCAAAGGGGTCAAGCCTTACAAGTTGAGAACTGCTGAGAGATATCAACTAGAAAGAGAAAAACTGCGAGGAGTGGGAGAGCAAAAATCATCAGTTCTGTTACAGTCCATCTCACACTTGCTCCAGAAACACCCTTCTGCCTTTTCCCCTACTTCTCACTCCATATTGATGAGCATTTGGCTAGTTTCCAGTTTGGGCCTATTACAAATGACCCTGCTTGTGACTAACAATGGCGTGGGAAGCTAACATCTGGAAGATGGTGTTGCTCTGCTTTCTGAACTTTAGGCCCTCATAAAGTCTTCACTTAGCGTGTTGACAATGGCCTCCTGATTCATCTGCCCAGTGATTGCTCACCCTAAGTCTTACTACCTCATTTATCTGTCCAAAGCATAATCCTGCTCATGCAACTATGAGTGCTCAAAGACATCAGCCTAGCACACACAGAGTCCTGTGTGCAAGCCCTAACACCACACAACCAGATATGATTGCACACACCTGTGATCCTCGCCCTCAGAAGTAGAAGGAGCAGGAAGTTCAGGGTCATTCTCGTCACGGCCCATATGAGACCCTGTCTCCAACAGGCAAGCAAACAAAAAAGCCAACTGTGGTGGTGAATGCCTGTAATCAAGAGTTTAAGGCCTTTCTTGTTGCCACAGCAAGCTTGAGGCCAGCGTGGGCTACTGTGTGACGCTGTTTCAAAAACAACAACAAAACCCAAGACATTTCAAGGTCTCCCTGTTGCCTTCCAGCCAGAGCACAAACTCCTTATCTTAGCATCAGGATCTTGTCCCTTGACGTGTGTGTGTATGTGTGTGTGTGTGTGTGTGTTTGTGTATGTGTGTGTATGTGTGTGTGTGTGTATGTGTGTGTGTGTGTGTGTGTGTGTGTGTGTGTTCGGACATCTGACACACCTGTTAGAGTCCTGGTTCTCCCAAGTCTGCCCTCTAGAGGGGCAGGCTCTGGTTCATCTGCATATAAACTCATTTCCTCACCTGCCTGCGCTGCTCTGTATTGCCAACTGCCTCATATTAGCCTCCATTTCATTCATCCTTCATCTCCCGCCATGTACCCCTCACTCTAGGGAGGACCCTGTGGTTCATCTGTCTGTCTCCCAGTGCAGTGAGGCCAGCTTCTTCCCCTTGGAGGTGGTTCAGTTAGGGTTCTTAAACTACTTTGGAGAAGTTGTTTGAAAGTGCTTCCCTAATTTTTACCTTTCATGCCCACTTCTCCTTTGAATTCCCCCTACTCCTTGGCACTATGTATGTGAGTGGCTGGACAGAAACTAAGTCTGTGGTGTCTGATGTCTCAATGATCAAGAAATAATAGCCTCTTAGGGCCTGGCGGGTTGGCAGATCCCTGTTAATCACAGCACTTCGTAGATAAAGACAGGAGAATCATGAGTTCACAGCCAGCCTCAACTACATCAAATCTGAAGCCAGCCTTGTCTACATGAGACTCTGTCTTGACAAACTAAAAACTTTTTTTAAAAGATTTTATTTATTTATGTTTATAGTGTTCTGCCTACAGATCTCATTACAGATGGTTGTGAGCCACCATGTGGTTGCTGGGAATTGAACTCAGAACCCCTGGAAGGACAGTCAGTGCTCTTAACCTCTGAGCCATCTCTCTAGCCCCACAGCCTTGTTTCTAAATCAATGAATGAAAATACTTGTTTAATGATCAGAAACCTCATTCATTTGCATTCTCCTCCTCCCTCTCTCCAATTACCCCAAGAGGATATGGCCTTTTGAGCATCAGCGAAGTCACTTTTGTGGTAAGGAAATAGGAATTAGAGGAAGCCAATTTGGAAACCTCAAAGAAGAGGAAGTGTCTCTGGGCTGAAAGGAGGGCCGCTGAGTCTTATTTCCTCTCTGTTCTTGACCCTCCTGGTGGTCCCCCACCCACATCCCCCAGTCAGGAAGTAAGGTCTGGGATGAACAAGGGAAATTCTAAAAGACCCCAAGATGCAAGGACCCAATGGCAGCCATGACAGTCTCAATAGCAGACTGATGTTTGCAGTTCCACAACTGCCCATTCACTGGTCTGAGGAATGGTGTGGGGTGGGGTGGCCAAGCACTGGCTACTTTCTAAGTAGGAAGACTTTCGCTTCTGAATACCAAGTATGCTCAGGCCTGCGCAGTTCTTGCCTTCGCTCTTTACTAATTGAACACACTGGCTCACCAGTGTTCACTAGTACCCTTTCCAAGAAGAGAAGCTAGGCTTCAATCTAGCTGTAGTTGGTCTTATTTTTACTGTAGTAGTCAAGTTGATCTTTACTCTGCCTTTAAAGTAGAGACAAAATGCTCCATTTGAGAGAAGAAACTGCAATTGTGGTCAGTTGGTAGCCTGTGGTAAGGCTCAGATTTAAACCCTGTTTCCGATACTCCAAGCAGAACTTGAGTGTGCTCACGGCCCAGGACTGTGTCTCTGTCTTCTCTGGCTTGCTTTTCACAGAACTGGTCTGTTCTCTCAAGCTCTGAAAGGTTTCTGGCGTCAGCATGCCTAAGGAGAAGCAGTGCGTCACAATCCACCAACAGTTAAGACTAAGCCAGCTGGGGCCTTCCAGCATCTCAGGAGACCTGTGAGACTTCGCAGGGGATCCACAATCTCCTTGGCTTCCAGAAACTGCAGCTGAGCACCAGGTCTTGATTTAAGGCAGTTTGGTAAAAACAAGAGAAACATCAAAAGTCTGAGACGGTTACAGTGATGTAATAGCTAAAAATCAAGGGCAAGCTGCAAAGCTGGAGGTCTCGGCTGTGCAGAAGGGGACAGTGGCTGGTTATAGGTAAATGCCCTCGGGATCAAACCAATACAAGCCTGTTCCCCTTCAAATCAAGAACAGCACCTTCTTGTTGTTGGTAATTGCTGAGAGAAGCCAGGCACAGTTACACTGACTGATAAGGAAGGGGATAGACAGAAGGGACATAACAATACTGTGTGCCTGCTGTGTTGGTAGACTCGGTTTTGTGCCCGCCATGGTCTGGACATTGTGAACAAGGGGAACTGGGGGCACTGCTTCATTAGAATACTGTGAGGTAGGGAATTGAAGGCTTTATGAATAAAAATATAACGAAGTTGGAATTGGAGAGATGGCTCAGCTGTTAAGAACACTAGCTGCTTGCTCTTCCAGAGGTCCTGGGTTCGATTCCCAGCACTCACACGTCAGTTCATAACCCTCTGGCGACTTCAGGCCTCCTTGGATACTGCATGCATCTAGTTCACAGACATACATGCAGGCAAAACATTGAGTCACATGACTTAGCATGAAATTAACGTATGTTTCAGAAACTACATCCCAGCCAGCATTTGGTGTCTCATTTGTCCTTCTCCTTTGTTCATAGACTGTAGAACTAGAGTACAGATAAATTGTCTTTTCTCCCTTACAATACTTATTCAGGATTACTGGACTGCTAGCTATCCAAACATAGCTATTGTGGTTCAGGAAGAACTGCTGGGCACACATGAGCCAGGGAGAGATTTTTTTCTGAATGGGAAGATTCAGATAGATTCTTGTCTTTGGGCAATCTTCTGGGGAGAGTTGATTGGTGGAAGTCTGGCTGAGAGCTGGGCAGAGTCTGCCTCCTCTTCACTGTTCACGCAGGGCTCTTGTACCCTCAGCTCTGTCCTGGCTGCAGCTGCCTCTAAGGGCTCCTTCACAGTGAGGAATCCCAATTCTCCCAAGATTCTTTACTGTTGTATATTTGAATTCACAAGGTGTCGGGTTTTAACACCTGCTAATATCACGCGGAACCACAGACCTCATGTTTTCCTATTCATTGCCTCAGTGAAACTACCAGGAGAGCATTTTAAGTTATGGACTTTTGGGGGTGATAGGAAAGAGTGAGGGTTGTGGTGGGGATGGCCTTGCCCTAATTTGGGCCTTGCCCATATTAGACAAATCAGTCTTCACTGAGCTATGGCCCCAATAAGGGCAGAATTCTTACATGGCCTTTGAACACCATGTGACCCAGCATGCCACTGTGAAAGCTACACTGCCACTTTGTACCTTCACCTTGTGGGTAACCCCTACCTTCCACCTTCTTCTATCCCCGGGGAGAGCGTGGGCCTGGCCAAACAGAGGCCCCACAGAAAGTTTTCCAAGACTCACGAGATGTCAAGTCATTTCTAAAATTTTTCAAAAACCCAGAAAGTCATTTCAAAAAGTCTGACATGGTGGCCTCCGAGAGAGGAAGGACAAACTTTCCATACAGATGGCAGCTCTGCCCTGTAGGTTGTGCTAAAGCTGCCGGGAGGGTTGCTGCCCAGACTTGGGTGACACCTCCCTGAGCCAGGGGAAGTCCACTGGGCTGAGTGGGTTAGCTGCTGCCCAGGGCATGCATCATGAAGCCTGCTTCCAGGGGATTTCCCTTCGCAATGGAATCAGCAAAGTTTCGTCTTTCTGAAAGATTTCCCAGAGGAATTCATTTGACTGTGTGGAAAAATCTCAAATGTGGATTTCTCATTTAGTCACACGTCTCTTCGAATAAAGAGAAATAAACATAAGCAGCTCACTGGCAAAGATGTACAATTCTCTGAATGGTCTGGTGCTCACTACACGATGGACCCTCTGCTTGACAACTACTGGAAACTAAGCTGACTCCTTCAAGGAAGTATACTAAACAACTCTTTTTTTTTTTTTTTTCCCCGAGACAGGGCTTCTCTGTGTCGCCTTGGCTGTCCTGGACTTGCTCTGTAGACCAGGCTGGCCTCGAACTCACAGCAATCTGCCTGCCTCTGCCTCCCGAGTGCTTAGATCAAAGGTATGCACCACCACTGCCCGGCAAAACAACTTTAAAATATACCATCCCAGCACTCTGGAGGCAGAGGCAGGAGGACCACTGTGAGTTCAAGGCCAGCTTGGTCTACAATGGCTAACACAGAGAAACCCTGTCTCAAAAACAACAACAACAAAAACAAACAAACAAAAAACCTAGCCACCCCACTGGAGAGCAAAATTTGTTTGAATCTGTGAAACCGCCTGGCCTGTAGTGCATGTGTTTTGAAACATCCCATTATTACAAGGTTATGTCTATAAGGGAAGCAAAAGATTATGGTTATAAAAACATTTCTCTGTTGTTACCTTTCTCTCTACAGCTTTCAATTTAGTGTAACAGTCATTTATTGAACTATGATGGGGCAATTCCTGTTCCAGGGGTAGTGAGGATAGAGAGATGCCCAGCCCCCCTCTTCCAAACTGGGGAAGCCTAGACATACAGCTCTGTAGTTAAACCACACAGCTGCCAATATTTCGCTCACAGATGGCCTGCTTGGACTGGCGGTGAGGTTCAGGGGTCGAATGCTCGCCTCGCTATGTCAGAGGCTAGGTTCAATCCTCGGCACTGCCAACAGTAAATAAGCAGGCTTTGCTGGAAGCAGGGAGGAGATGACAACACATCCAAGGGCCAAGGAGACCCCTTGTGTAACTGTGCAGTGGCGGTAGCAAGCGGCTCTGAGGATGGTCAAAGAACCAAGATGTCAACAACTGCCAAGCACACAAAGACAGCTCCGTACAGAGCGCTGGCTCAGCCCACGTGGCACAGTTGCGGGTGGTCCTAAACGAATAACCCCTGGAGCTCCTACCTTGTTCATTTCTAACCAGATACAGCATTAAGCAGATGCCAGGGTATTTCAGAGCGGCTCTGTTCTAATTCTGTTTTGTTTGATTTGTTTTGTTTTTTGAGACAGGGTTTCTCTGTGTAGCCTTGGCTGTCCTGAACTCACTTTGTAGACCAGGCTGGCCTCCAACTCACAGTGATCCACTTGCCTCTCTCTGCCTCCCGAGTGCTGGGATTAAAGGCTGTGCCCAGCTTCAGTTCTAATTCTTTTTTTTTTTTTTTTTTTTTTGGTTTTTCGAGACAGGGTTTCTCTGTGTAGCCTTGGCCATCCTGGACTCACTTTGTAGACCAGGCTGACCTCGAACTCACACAGTGATCCACCTGCCTCTGGCTCCCGAGTGCTGGGATTAAAGGCGTGCGCCACCACGCCCGGCTCCAGTTCTAATTCTTAAAAGTCCAAGTTCCTCTGCTTTCCTTTGCCCAACGTTTACTGGCAGTCCATTAAGCATCCAAAATATGAGTTAATTATTCTAGTCATCCATGATCTCTATTGTGAGCTGACTAGGGTTAAATACACTCTCTTCTATGCTTTTTGGAATAATCTTTTTGAGAATTCAAGCCAATAAAAATATGAATTCTATACAGTGGGCATGAAAAGTAAAGAGACAAACTGGTAGAGTTGGGCTTCAATAAGAGGAGATGGGAATGGGTGGTCGTCACAGTAAGGTGGAGCCTGAGGGGTGACCAGGCAGTGGAGGATGAGGCAGAAGAGGCCAGCTTGTTAACAGCCCTGGCCCCTAACCTACATGTTAGGCTTCATTCAGAAGACAGTGGGGACCCCAAAGGAATCTAGGCAGAGAAGCATCTTGCTCTAAAAAAAAAAATTGAGCTGGGCATAGTGGCTCATGCCTTTAATCCCAGCACTCGGGAGGCAGAGGCAGGCGGCAGGTGGATCAGCTGTGAGTTCCAGGCCAGCCTGGTCTACAAAGCAACTCCAGGACAGCCAAGGATACACAGAGAAACCCTGTCTCAAAAAACAAAACAAAACAAAAACAAAAAACCTTTTTAAAAAATTGATAATTATAATCGATGGATCAGCAAGAAACTATTGTTTCAGGGTAAACCAAAAGGGCTCTAAATCTGAACAGTGGGAGAAAAAATAAAAAGCAGGAGAGTTGTTTCTTAGGAATAATCAGCAGCATTCAGTAACACACACGGGAAGCGATAGTACTAACAGTCCTCATTATAATGCTAGGGACCTTGCTTACTACTGCTCTTATTCTTAACCTCCATAAAGCGGATCTTACTACGCAAAGTCAGCAAGAGAATCCAGCTTGTATTAGGTCACATATCTGAGCACTGTTGCAAATGGAATTTAAGTTCAAGTTGGAATAGAAAAGAACACTCTTGTAAAAAAAAAAAAAAAGAAGAAGAAGAAGAAGTGTGCATTTACATGAACATGTCACATGTGTGCAGGTGCCCTTGGAGGCCCAATACCCTGAAGGCTGAAGTGACAGGTGAGCTGCCCTCATGTGTACTGGGGAGTGAGCTACCAGGTCCTCTGGAAGAGCTAGTGCTCTCAACTGTTCAGCTATTTCTTCAAGCCCCAAGGGATACATTCTTAATGTGCTCTGAACAATTAATACATTCATTCAGCAACTATTTATTGAGCACTTTATGTATGCCAGGCATTGCCCAAGTTAAGCTGTATCAGTAACAATGTTATGGGCTTTTCTCTTGCCATTTAAAGTAAGGATGACAGGACAGAAGTGAATAGAGGGGGTTTTGTTGGTTTGTTTGTTTGTTTTGTTGTTTTCTTGCTTTCCTGGGGTGAGCAGCCATGAACAACAAACGTCTCTGGAGATGCCCTGAGCCAGGCAGTGTGGGAAATCCTGCCCAGGACCAACACAAGGGCCACAGGTGCCTGAAATAGCGGAGCTGCAGATGAGCCTCAGGAATGTCAGAAGGACACATGCTTCAGGCACCACCAGGCCTAAGACCACTTCCCTGCCTCAAGTTCTCTGTGTGCATCCTGGGGGGACTGGCAGCGCTGCGATGAGGCCAAGGCCGTGGCTGTCTCCCACATGGACAATGAGGTGCTAACGAAGCTTAGCAAGAGCAAGAAGATAGGACAAGAAGTTGGTCAAAATGTGGGAGGCCCTTTTGGCCTCCAAGTCTCTGATCAAGCAGATCCCAAAATCCCGGGCCAAGGCCTGCTTAAGGCTGGCAAGCTCCCCTCCCTGCTGGCACACAATGAGAATGCCAGGCCACAGTGATAAAGTTCACAGTCAAGATGAAGGTGCCATGTCTAGTCGGTGGTGGTGGTCGTGTGAAGATGAGGGACGGTAAGTGGGCCACCGGAGAGTCCATTTCTTGGTGCCATTGCTCAAGATCTGGTAAAAACATCTGGGTTTTATACACCAAGAGCCCGGTGCCTTCATTAGAGCACATCGTACCATAAGGTGAGTAAAACTATGAATTGTAAGGAGCCAGCTAAGACTTCAGGAGCAGAGGAGGACGTGCTATGCCAAGGAACGGCTTGAAAGAAAAAAGATGAGGAATTCTCGTTTTGCCTATTTTGGGGTTTTGAAATACTTGTTTACTATGACAGAGGCAACTGGGAAAATACAACTTCAAGGAAGAGTCCAGTGTGAGACCTAAATTAGAGACATCTGCGTACTAAAGCAGTGCACCCTCCCAGCAGTCTTACAGAGAGCTCCTTATCCATGGCTGTTCAGGCAAACTGTAGGCGGCACAGTTCACCTGGCTCACACTGAGTGCCCCAAAGGTTAGGAGTTAATCCTGATGGACCTGAACCGGAAACAAAAGGACAGCAGCTCTTATCAGTACACTTGGGAATTAGAGCTGGAAAGTACCGAGGGTTCCAGAGGCCGAATGAGTTTCAGTTTTGGATGTCCATGGCTCCATCTCCCCGCCCCACCTTCCGTGTGTGTGTGTGTGTGTGTGTGTGTGTGTGTGTGTGTGTGTGTGTGTGTGTGTGTGTGTGTGTGTGTGTGTTATCCTGCAACTCACTTTGTATTCAGAGATCATGACTGCCTTCCAAGTGTTGGGACTAAAGATGTGCCCCACCACACCTGGCTTTATACTTTTTTTTTAATGTTTCACTTCTAAAAGAAGAAAAAAATTAACTTGAGAAATTAAAACTTTCAGGTAACACCGAAAAACCCTGTCTCAGAAAACCAAAAAAAACCAAAAACCCAAACTTCCTTATGAATAATCTCTTCAAATGTTTTGCTTTAAAATAAGTGCTTTTAGAAAGAATAACAAAGAGCTGAATATTTCAGTATTACAGCAGTAAATTGTTACAAATATTAGAGAGAACAGCTGGGCAGGGCTTTAATCCCAGCACTTGGGAGGCAGAGACAAGTGGATCTCTCTGGGTTCCAGGCCAGCCTCGTCTACAAAGTGAGTCCCCGACAGCTAAGTCTATATAGAAAAACCCTATTTCGAACAATATTTTCTTTTTTTTTAATCTAGGGGAAAATAGTTTAATAACACTCTTTGAGAGCTGGGCGTGGTGGCACAAACCTTAAAAATCCCAGCACTTGGGAGGCAGAGGCAGGCGGATCGCTGTGAGTTCCAAGCTACAAAGTGAGTCCAGGACAGCCAAGGCTACCCAGAGAAACTCTGTCTCGAAAAACCAAAAACCAAAACAAAATGCTTCAAATTTTATATTCACTACGTGTTGTACCCTGAGGTGCACAGTGTGCAGAATTTTACCGTTTGAAAAGCCACTCGTTTCCCAGGAGCTACTTCACCTACCTAAAATTACTCTCCTGTATCCATCCACCACCAGTGATCTTGTTCATTACCAATTAAGACTGCTTAACCTCGCGTTCCCATTACTTGCATTTCAACTTCAATTCCACATTTATGACCCAAATAACAACAAAAACCTGGGCCGCTGTCCAAAGGAAGATCTTGCCAGACTGGAAGAAAACGTTTTGTGCTTTCCAGTAGCTTCTTCAACCAGCCCTCTTTCAGATGCTACATTTAAGGGGTGCTGCTACAGCAGCTGCATTCCTTTCTCCCCCAAATCGTAGCATGAGAACGGCGGGTAAAATGAGGTTAGGAAGAACAAAGCCAGATCTCCGGTAAGACAAGATATCAAGTGCATGCGCCAAAACTAACGACAGATGCGTTGGGCATACAGTCTCTTGACGTCACAGATAGACAAATCGCTACTTGAAAACTTCCTCTTTTGGCTCATTTGCTCTCCAGAAAGCCCTAACGGCCGCGACCCAGGACCAGAAGCACGGCAGGGCTCAGCCTGGGGGCGGCCGAGGCCCCGCCCACTCAGAGGCGGTGCTGTGGAACTTCCCCTGGAACCAGAGCGGGTACCGAGAGGCTTACCAGAGCGGAAGCGGCCCGGCCGGTGCTCCGGAAGCAATAACTATAACTTCCGGGAGGGGCTTGTGTGCTGCGTGTGGGTGCTACGGGGTGCAGACTGGGTTTGAAATAGTGGGAACGTCATGTCCCGTGGTTCCAGCGCCGGGTTTGACCGTCACATTACTATTTTCTCTCCCGAGGGACGACTCTACCAAGTAGGTGAGTGAACTAGGGCCGCCCGTGGGACACCCGAATTGCTCTGTCATGCTTCGGCCTGGAGCGAGCAGACGCGGCCCAGGTATAGTGTGGGGCTTAAAGCAGGGCCTGAGTCAGGAAAGGAGAAGATCGAGGTCGGCTTGGGCCTCGGGTTCCCACTCCTGTCTGCAAGCGGACTCTGAGGCAGAAGCCAAAGCCTGGCGGCGCTCTTCAGGGGGCGCCTCGCTATCCAGACACAAAGAACTAAGTTATTGCACTGTAATGCCTGCCCCTGGCTTCCGGGGTGCCCTTAGCTCAGTGGTACGGCCCTTTAATGCAGTTCCTCATGTGGTGACCCCCAACCATTAACTTATTTTCGCTGCTACTACAAACTTGTACTTTTGCCACTGCTATGAGCCTTAATATATATGTCTGTGTTGTTTTGGGGGCTCCAGGCGACCCCTCTGGAAGGGTTTCCATACCCCCAAAGGGGTCGCGACTCACATGTTGAGAACCGCTGCTTAGAGAGTGGTTCCTTAACCATCCAACTAAAATGCACACACATCCTCCTGGGCAGTAATGATTTTTTTAAAAAATGTGGTTGATTTTATACAAGTATGCAAAGCCCTATAGCAGACACTTCTGTTTCTAGGAAAGAAATAATTGTCACTCGTCCCTACTGAAGCCCACACAGCTTAAAGGAAGTGACAGGGAACCAAACGAACAAAAAGCAGACAAATTTACAAGTATTTGCCAAGTTCAAAAGTGCAAAACAAAGGAATAGTAATAAACTGCTCTTGGAGCTGGCACCCAGATGTTAGCCCCCGTCTCTATGAATGCTTCTATAGTTTAAAAGCTGATTCTCAGCCTAGTTGAAGTACATTTAGTCTTTACTGAAGGTAATGTACAGAAAGCTGAACTCGGAATCAGTTACTCTCAGTAACAATAAAATTTGGCAAATTGAAGTCGTGGCAGAGTTAGGTTGAGAATATAGGACAGACTTTGAAGCGCTTGCTATAGAAAACTTAGTGTTAGAAGGGCCTGATATACATCTGGCCCATGATTTTTATTTTTTTGAGTAAGTTTTTTATCTCAGTGTCTTGGCAAGAGGAGTCATACTATGTTGGTTGGAGACCCTAGAGTTGGCCTATAAATGGAGTTCTACAGACCTGTAAATTTTAGAAGGGCCATTAAAGAGGCTGGGCTGCTACATGTTGTATATAATGTGGCTAGGACCGTCATCATATAAGTAATTTGGTAATCTATTTAATTCACCTCATTTGAAAGTGGTGACAAAAGAGGGAATGGTCCTGATGAAGAGTTTCTTTACTGTCCGTGCTTTATTTCTGAGTTTGAAAGAATTTTTCTATGTTGATTATTGTTTGAGGTGTTGATTTGTTTTTTTTTTAAATATTCATTTATTTTTATGTGCATTGGTGTATTGCTGCATCATGTATGTCTGTGTGAGAGTCTCAGATCCACTGGAACTGGAGTTGCAACAGTTATGAGCTGCCATGTGGGTGCTGGAAGTTGAACCGGGGTCCTGTGGAAGGGCAGCAGCCCCGTGTTTTGTGTTAAGTTTGTGAACAGGAAAAGCCACCCTTAGACTTCTTCTGTCTTATTTCTGTACACTGCTTTGTAGAAATTGGCCATAAACCGGTCTTTAGTGCTTCTTAAATTTGGTGAAGAGAAAGGCTGAATATAGTGTCATTTTAGTAGGATTTGGGAGCGAAGATGCAGCGCAAAGCAAATTTAGTATCTAGAGAGTGAGTGTAACTGTTGACAGCGTTCTCTCTGCTACTCAGGCTAGCAGTTAGGCATTGTTAGAAAAAGAAAGTGAAAGAACAGTATGAGCAAGCAGTATAGTGGTGCAGAGTTCAGGGCTTGGAGCCATACCTGGATTAAGGGACCTGTTGTGCTCCATACTAGCTGGCCTGGGCAAATATATAGTCTTTGCTCAAACTCTGTTTGCAGAGCTGGCCTAACATTCCTCCTCTTGTGGTTGTTTTGAGAATGAGGTTGGGCAATGCATTGTATTGCTTAGTGTATGCTGTTAAATGTTGAGCATTTGGTACATAACAGGATGCCTATGATTCTTTGACTTTAAAACATTCTGTTAAATTAGTCTCTCTAACTAAAGAATCCCTTTCTTTGAGTCCATCTTGCTTAGTTTCCTAGTGAAATATATGTGTCTATTCACAATATTGTAAATGCTGTGTATTAGGCTAAACTTCAGACTCACCCAAAGACGCAGCATCTAAGAACTATAAAAATGAAAATTGTTAACCTACACAGTTGTAGACTAATATAACAAGATGGAATGATGATAAGGGAAGTAAGTATTAATAGAATAATATCCCTAATTTGCTAGAGTTTAAGACTCAGAGATGCTATAAGGGGTTTGGGGTGGGGCTCAGTGGTAGTGGTTTTTTTTTTTAGCATGCCTAAACATCTACATTTAATTCCCAACACCAAATTAGTCTAGCAGTTATCAAGTCATAAATTTAAATTATGGTATACTAAGCATAATTATAAATATTGTCTGTAATTTTAACAGAAGCAGTTGGTAGACTTTTTTGTTTGTTTGTTTGTTTTGGGTTTTTTTGTTTTTCACAACAGGGTCTCTCTCTGTGTTAGCCTTGGCTGTCCTGGACTCCCTCTGTAGACCAGGCTGGCCTCGAACTCATAGCAATCCACCTGTCTCTGCCTCCCAAGTGCTGGAACTAAAGATGTGTGCCACCACGCCCGGCTGGTAGACTTTTAAAGAAATAACTCTGGTAACTTGATTTTTTTTTTTCTTTAGACCTTAAGATAATAGTTTTTTAAATTGCATTTTATTTATTTTGTGTGTACAGGAGTCAGAGGACCAGTCTCAGGAGTCAAGGTATCCTGCTTGCTAGCAGGTGCCTTTACCCACTGAACCAGTGTCTGGCCCTGAACTACCCCACGTCTCCACACTCCACTGTCTGTGTCTGTCTCTTTGCCTGCCTGCTTGTCTACTGCCCAGCATGGGTGCTGGGAACTGAACTCAGGTTCTCTGCAAGAGCAATACACTCTTAACGCCTGAGCCATCTCTCTAGCCTCTGAAAAAAATTTTAACGTGTATGCACATTGTGTTTGTGTACAAGCATGTGTTAGGAGTTATAGAGCATATAGGTTTACAGTTCAGTTCTTAAAAATTATGTTGTGTTGTCTGTGTATGTGTTTGGGTGTTCATGTGCATATGTGTACATTTGTGTATGTTGGTCAAAGGGAGCTTGCGGGAGTTGGTTCTCTCCACCATGTGAGTCTCAGGAACATAATTCAGGTTGCCCTGCTTAGCCTTTACTCAATGAGCCATCTCTCTGGCACTGAAATGTCTTTTCTTTTCTTTTTTTTGTTTTGTTTTGTTTTTGTTTTTCAAGACAGGGTTTCTCTGGGTAGCCTTGGCTGTCCTGAACTCGATTTGTAGACCAGGCTGGCCTCGAACTCACAGCGATCCGCCTGCCTCTGCCTCCGGAGTGCTGGGATTAAAGGCGTGCACCACCACGCCCGGCGAAATGTCTTTTCTTAATGTATGTATACAAATTGTATTTGTGCAGGCATGTATTAAGAACTATAGCGCTCCTTGGTTTAAATTTTAATTTTAAGGTTTGGGGTATAGCTCAGTGGTTATAGCACACAAGAAAAAGATAAGGTGAAGTCCAGAGGAAGAGAGAGGAGAGTGTTAATTATATGTATGTACATACATAAATGTCTACACCAGAATATTTTTTAAAGGTTATTTATTTACCATTATGGATTCAGTGCTCTGCCTGCATGTACACCTGCAGGCCAGAAGAAGGCATCAGATCACATTATAGATGGTTGTGAGCCACCATTGTGGTTGCTGGGAATTGAACTCAGGACCTCTGGAAAAACAGTCAGTGCCCTTAACCTCTGAGCCATCTCTCCAGCCCAACCAACACTTATATTTTCAAATCTCATATTCTCCTCCTGTGCCAACACTAAGATTACTAATGATCCCACTTTTGAAGATCACTATTTTAAGAAACAAATATTAGCAAGTTGTGTGAAATTATTATGTAGCCTTCAAACTTAGGGAAACAAAAGAACATCGGGGCGGGGGTGTTTGAGACAGGGTTTCTTTGTATAACAGCCCTGGCCATCCTGGAACTCGCTTTATAGAACAGACAGGGTTTCTCTGTGTAGCCTTGGCTGTCCTGGACTTGCTTTGTAGACCAGGCTGACCTCGAACTCACAGAGATCTGCCTGCCTCTGCCTCCTGAGTGCTGGGATTAAACGCATGCGGCACCATGCCCAGCACTTCTGTTTTTTTAATAACCAAGATTTACAGACTATTTGGATCTTTTCATTTTTATTTGCCATCTTCTGTTTATCTAAGAAGAGGAGAGCCAGGCATGGTGGCGCATGCCTTTAATCCCAGCACTCCAGAGGCAGATGCAGGCAGATCCCTGTGAGTTTGAGGCCAGCCTGGTCTACAAAGTGAGTCAAAGACAGCCAGGGCTACACAGAGAAACCCTCTCTCCAAAAAAAAAAAAAAAAAAAAAAAAAAAAGAAAGAAAGAAAGAAAGAAAGAAAGAAGAAGAGGAGGAGGAGGAGGAAGAAATATAGCCCCAAACTCAATGTAACATTTTTAACAAAAGTGTGGGCAGAGAGTCTCCCGTTGCTCTGCTAATTAGTAACACCTCAAAGTCCTTCATCTGAAAGAGTCTGTGCTTCTCTGCTGTTTGCTGGCTTTGCAGTGAGAGCTGTTTACACTGAGCCATTCATTACTTGGTATTGTTTGCTTGTTCTGAACTTTTGTTGTAGTAGACATAGTACCTTTTATAGTAAAAGACAAAGAAATGGTAGGAATTGTAGGAAATAAACAAATTGTAAGAAATTACTATAGGAGAAATCCTTATATTCAATCCTTATATTACTGACACCGTAGTTTTCAAGCAAGGAAGGAATTTATATCTTATTTTTTAAGATCTTGGGGTTTTTTTGTTTTGTTTTGGTCTGGCAGTAGTTGTGCATGCCTTTGATCTCAGCACTCGGGAGACAGAGGCAGGTGGATCTCTGAGTTCAAGGCCAGCCTGGTCTACAAAGTGAGTCTAGGATGGCCAGGGCTGTTACACAGAGAAACCCTATCTTGAAAAACAAAACAAAAACAAAAGAAAGAAAGCAAGAAAAAATATTATCTTTTGTATTTTCTGTATTAACACAGAAGGTGATAGTCTTATTTCTAATCTTATCTCCTGAGAGATAGTCATTGTCAAATAAACTATATAATATGAAAGTAGTTTATGTTTGGCTTCTATCTTGATACCAGTTTTTTAAAACCAGAGAATGCATTGACAGTAGCTAGAAGTACACATTTTTGAGTTTTGTTTTGTTTTTGTGTTTTGTTTTTTGAGACAGGGTTTCCCTGTGTAACAGCCCTGGCTGTCCTGGAACTCAATCTGTAAACTAGGCTGGCCTTGAACTCACAGAGTCTGCCTGCCTCAGCCTCCCAAGTGTGCTACCATAGTCCAGCCTTTTTTGTTTTGTTTTGGGGCCATGTGTTTATTATAAGTTACAAAAAATTGCAGTGTTTTCTTTCCACTGTTTGAGACAGGTTCTCATTATGTAGCCCTGGCTGGCCTGGACTGTGCTGGGATTAAACTTCAACTGGTAGACAAAATATCCATGGGAGATCCAAAAGCAATTAAAGCTGTGTGTGTGGTTAGTTATTGCCCACACAACAGAAGTATTAAATCTTTTTTTCTTCTTCTGTTTTTGGTTTGACACATGAGCCTATTTCCCTTTCCTTATACCTACTGCATAGCAGCCATAATTACCACACATAGACCTAAAGCCTCCTTTCTGACTACTTTTTGTGTCATAAGGTCATCTTTCTTTCTTTTTTTAAGATTTATTTTCTGAGTGCTCTATCTGCACATGCACCTGCTCACCAGATGAGGGCATTGAATCCCATTATAGATGGTTGTGAGCCACCATGTGGGTGCTGAGAATTGAGCTCTGAACTTCTGGAAAAGCAGCCAGTACTCTTAGCCACTGAGCCATTTCTTCAGCCCAAGTATTAAATCTTTAAAGCATCTAACTTTGACCTAGGAAAACCAGGCTTGGTTGAAATAGTGCCCATAAAACAACTTTGAAGCCGGGTGTGGTGGCGCATGCCTTCAATCACAGCTCGGGAGGCAGAGGCAGGCGGATTGCTGTGAGTTCAAGGGCAGCCAAGGTTACAAAGAGTAACCCTGTCTCAAAAAAACTTTGAAAATGATGAAATATTAAGATCTGCTGTGATTAAATTAGAGTAAAACATTGGTACTTGAACCTAATGAAAATTCAGTAAAATGGGAAGAAATTGAGCTGGTTTGACTGGTTTATTGGCATTTTTATTATTTTGACTTTACTTCCCTTGGTTGGCATTCCACATTCATATAGCTTGACCTCGTTATTTTAATGACAGTATATTAATTCCATTGTAAGAATCTATGATAAATTATCTCATGTTAGCAGACATGGTGTTACATGCTTTCAGTCCCAGCACTCGAGGTCCAGGCCAGCCAGAGCTACATAATGAGATCCTGTCTCAAAAATGGAAAGAAAATTATTCTTTTTTCCCCCCTTTTTTAAAGACAGTCTCTTGTATCTCAGGCTGACCTCCCTGATTCTCCTGTCTCCGTCTGTCAGATGCTAACTTCTAGCCACCACACTCAGATTGATCCAGTATTTTGTGCATAAGCCAGCACTCTACCAACTGAGCTACATCCTCAGCCCCTATTCTACCTTAAAAAAAAAAAAGTCCCAAAACAACAATCTGTTTTGTTTTTCCAGAGTATGCTTTTAAGGCTATTAACCAGGGTGGACTCACATCTGTCGCCGTCAGAGGAAAGGACTGTGCAGTTATTGTCACACAGAAGAAAGTACCCGTAAGTAATACCGCCAGGTATCCAGTTGCTACAGAACAAATGTAAGGGTCTTTTGTGGGTTTGAACAGGTTCACAGCAGCGCTGCTTTTGTCTTGACTCGGCCTTTTAACTAATCACTCAAGGGGCACTGTGCAACTAGCTAGCTATAGATGGTGTGCATGAGGAAACAGAAGTGACACATTAAACTCTCTATAATATAAAAAGAAATGGAAGGATACTTCTAAGTCCTTTGTCGTCTGGGACTGTTTGGTTCATCTACAGAAAGCATCTCCCTCTTTTAAAAGATTGATTTAACTGTAAATTGAACAGAACATACATGTCTCATAACTATTTTACAGTATGTTGTTATAGTTCCATACTGTTGGGTTTTTATAACCGCACGGAGGCCTGTTTACTTTAAAATGAAATGGTCATGATTTATTTTGTTCATTAGGACAAATTACTGGATTCCAGCACGGTAACTCACTTGTTCAAGATAACTGAAAACATTGGCTGTGTGATGACGGGAATGACAGGTATTGGCAACTAGTCCTGAAAACAAGCCTGATGTATTTCCTTCTGAATTCTTTTGTATTTGTATTTGTGTATTTGTTTTTGCATTTATTTATTGATGTACACTATGTAGTGCAAAATGCATAGCAAAGCCTTTGTATCTGGCTTTGAGTGATATGTTTCAGCAACATGAGGTCAATCAATTGAGGCTGAGAAATTGTTTTGAGAGTGTTTGAACCTTGAATAAATGTTGTCTCTGCTGAGAATCTGCGCTTGGTGTTATGTGGAAGCTTGCAGCGGCACCGGCTGTGGTCCTAAGACACTCCTGGCAAATGTGGAGTTATTACTTTTGATTATGGTTAGCCATGGTCAAAGGGACTGAGATTTGTGTGGGTTGTTTGCTCTCACGGGCAGCAAGGGTGAGATAACTTTGGTAATTGGAACCTTTCCCAGCCCTAATTAACCTTGTATAATGTTTGAATAAAGTAACTGGAGTGAGCTAGCCAGATGTCAGTATCTTTTAATAAGGCTGAGCCCCACTGCTCCTCCAAAAATTAAGGCTTAGCATCTCGGTGAGCTTCATTCTCTACTGTGGCATCTATGACCAAATCAGTCAACAATAATGTGTGTGGGAGGGGCGCACTTTGTCATGGCATGTGTGAAGTCAGAGGGCAACCTGTGGAAGTTGGCTTTCTCTACCCTATGGGTTCTACAGATGGGGCTCAGGTCATCAGACTTAGCAGACACCTTTACTTGCCAGCCCTGATTTTTGTGCTTTAAAGATCCCTTGGTGCCTGGTTTTGGGGTGTTATTAATAGATTCACTGTCTTCCAAGGTTAGTATTAATTGTATAAGTGTGCTCACTTGTACATGTGTTTATGGAGGCCAGAGGTTGATTTCCGGTGTTTTCTCCTATCACTCTCTACCTTATTTTTTGAGATTATTTCTCTCCCCAAATCTGGATCTCTCTGTTTCAACCAAACTGTCTAGCTAACAAGCCCCCAGGATCATCTTCCTTTTTCTAACACACACACACACACACACACCCGCCCCAGGGTTACACACACACCCGCCCCAGGGTTACAGGTGCATGCCTTTTACAAGACTACTAGGGATCCCAACTTTGGTTTTTGGGTTTGTTTGTTTGAGATAGGGTCTGGAACTCACTGTGTAGACCAGGCTGGTCTCATAGAGATCTTCCTGCATTCTGAATGCTAGGACTAAAGGTGTTTGTTACCATGCCTGTTTGATTAGTTGGGTTTTTAAGACAGCATCTTGCAGTATAGCTCAGGCTAGTGTCAGATTCAGTAATCACCCTGCCTCAGCCTACTGAGTGCTGGGATTACAGGAATGGACTCGCCATTTCTGGTTTGTGAGCTGTTTTGAAATCCTAAGTAATAGAGTTAGGGCTCTCTGCCGCTAGTAGGGAATCTGGAGCCCTCACAGATACCGTATTTCAGCTGTGGTTAGTAATTTAAATAGATGTAAACAATCACTCTTTCTCAGATCTAGTTATGACTACTTAGGAGTGAGAATTTCTGTAAAACTTACTTTGGCTTTCAATTTTCTGAATTCAAGGAAAATTCACATCTAAAATGCTAAAATGAAGAGGTTATTCCCTCTCCTTAAAATATGTTTTAGGAGGCTAGAGAGATGATTCAAGGATTAGTAGCCCTTGCTGCTGCAGAGGACCAAAATTCAATCCCAGCCCCCACATAGCAGCTCATAACCCCCTGTCTATGATCTCTTCTGGCTTCTGGAGGCACTTGGCACATATATGGTACACATGTATACAGGCAAATGCTCGTATACATAGAAGTATTCGTTATTAGTTTTCTAATAACTTTCAAAGAATGTACTTTTTAAAAAAAAGTTTCATAAGAAATACTATCTGTTTGTTATTTATTTTTGGTTTTTCAAGACAGGATTTTCCTGTGTAGCCCTGGCTGTCCTGGAACTCTTTTGGTAGACCAGGCTGGCCTTGAACTCAGATCCACCTGCCTCTGCCTCCCGAGTTCTGGCATTAAAGGCTTGTACCACCCTGGCCCAGCCATGATTAGACATTTTTTATTATTACATTTATTTGTTCACATATGTGCCATGAAGCATATGTAGAGGTCAGAGGACAGGCTGTGGGAGTTGTTTCTCTTCTTGCACACTGGGTCCTGGGGATCAAACTCAAACCATCAGGTTTGGTGGCAAGCCCCTTTATCAGCTAAGCCATTGTGCCAGCCCAAACTACTAGATTCTTCTAGAAACTATTTTGACAGCTGGTGAAGGACTTGGTGCAAAAGAGCAATAGGGTATAAACATTTAGCTCCATGTTTTAATCTCTTTCTTTTCTTACATGTACTCCATGCCAAGTAAGTCCGTGTTCATTATCACAAGAAAAAGCCACAGAGGACTTTTATGCATAACTTGTATTTGAAATAAACATAGATATCTGTGGTAGAGAAATGGCTTTCAAGTTCATTCTGATTCTAAAGTGGTAACTCTTTGGTGTTTTGTTGATCTTTTAAGCTGACAGCAGATCCCAGGTACAGAGGGCACGCTATGAGGCAGCTAATTGGAAATACAAATATGGCTATGAGATTCCTGTGGACATGCTATGTAAAAGAATCGCTGATATTTCTCAAGTCTACACACAGAATGCTGAAATGAGGCCTCTAGGTTGTTGTAAGTATGCTCAGAAATCTTCTAAAGAATTGAGTTGTAACTGTCTTTAGAGAACTTGTATAAAGAAACTGAGGCCATACTTGAGTTCTCAGCATGTAGTTTGAAATTACAGCTTTGAGTTCTGTTCTTTTGTTTTGTTTTGTTTTGTTTTTTCAATTAAAATATTTCTGTTTAGGATATGTGATCTGAAGGTCCCGCTTTATTAGGCTATGGTAATGGGGTTCTGCTATAACTCAGGTTATTAATTCTGTGAAGTTTTAGTAGGCATTTTAACAGTGTCAGTGCTACTTTTGATCATGGGGTAAAGAACTGGGATAACATCTAGACTTATGGTTTCTTTCTTTCTCTGTTTTTGTTTTTTTGAGATAATGTTTCTCTCTGTCCTGGAACTCAGAGATCTGCCTGCCTCTGCCTCCCGAATGCTAGGGTTAAAAGCATCTGTCTGGCATTGTATTTGTTTCTGACATCATTCATTAATGAAAATTCAACGTTCGAGTCCCCTGGCCTTTATCCCTTCCCTCTCTCTTTCTCTCTCCTTTCTCCTCTCTCCTCTCTTTTCTTCTTCTCCTTCTTCTCCTCTTCTTCTTCCTCTTCCTCCTCCTTCCTCCCCTTCTTCTTCTCTCATTGTATGTATACAGTTCCACCTGCATGTAGCCTGCATGCCAGAGAGAGCACTGGGTGATGGTTGTGATCCACCATGTGATAGCTGGGAATTGAACTCAAGACCTTTGAAAGGGCACCCAATATTCTTAACTCTGAGCTATCTCTCCAGTCTGACCTTTCTTTTTTTGAGGTGCTGGGGCTCACAGCCAGGGCAGTATTTGCTGGGCAATTGCTCTACCACCGTCACAGGTCTTACTCAGAGAATTAAATATATTTCTTTTTTGCAGATGACTCAGTTGACCTCTTAAACATTACTTCTCCTTTGACCCCTTTTCTTTCTTTCTTTTTTTCTTTTTGGTTTTTCCAGACAGGTTTCTCTCTGTAGCCCTGGCTCTCTTGGGCTCATTTGTAGACCAGTCTGGCCTCAAACTCACAGAGATCTGCCTATCTCTGCCTTCCTGAGTGCTGGGATTATAGGCGTGCGCCACCGTGCCTGACTCTCTTATTTTCGTAATGTGTGATGTTTGCCTGCACCACACGTGTACCTGGTGCCTGTGGAAGTTAGAAGAGTATCAGGTCCTAGAGCTAGAGTTAAGATGGCTGAGCCCGATCCTCTGGAAGAGCAACCAGGGTTGTTTAACTGCTCGGCCGTCTCACCAGCCCCTGATTCATTATCATCCACTCCATACTCGTAGAGTCCTGCTGAGTAGCTCAAGCTTCCCTCAAATTTGTGATCCCCCTGTCTCAGCCTCCCAAGTGCTAGCTTACAGGTATGGTGGCACCTAGTGCTCTTTTCTGCTCAGTTTCTTTTGTTCGTGTTCCTCTATTGGTCCTTTAAATGTTGTCACTTATTAGGCTTTACTCGTGGGCCTTCCCTTTCTCCTTTGTAGTCTGGTTAATGTCAGCCCATGAGTGGCTGCACGTACTACCTTACCTCTATGCTAGTCGCTCCCCTGGTGTCTCACCCCAGCCCCTCTCATCTCAGACACTTGCGTCATCACTGTTGTCCATGCACCCTCTCCTTCTCTTAGTAGTCTTAGTCTGCTCTCCCTGGTCATCCGATTAAGCCATCAAGTTTTCTGCTTCAGAGGATCTATTCCCTCTTTTCCTGTCACTTTCTCATTGTCTTATTGCCACTATTTCCTACCTAACTTATTTATTTCTTCTGTCATTTCTTTTTCTAATCTGTCCTCTGTATTCAGGAATTATTCTAAAAATGAATTTTGATTGTTACAGCAGAGAAAGAGGGATCCAAGGAGACTAGTGGTGGGATGGACGTTGGTCTTCTTGATGAAACTTTTAAATATGTTCAATAAAAAACTGAACCTAGCCAGGCATTAATCCAGCACTTGGGAGGCAGAGGCAGGCAGATCGCTGTGAGTTCAAGGCCAACCTGGTCTACAAAGCAAGTCCAGGACAGTTAAAGCTACACAGAGAAACCCTATCTCAAAAAACCAAAAAAAAAGCTGAACCTATTTAAAACAACAACCTGATATATCCTTTGTCAAAACAGAAACTTACCTGTTTTCTAATCTATTATTGGTAATAAAGCTACATTTTAACAGTTTTAGGAAAACAAATAAGCTTAAAATTAATGATCAAAATAATGATTAACAACAAACTATATGACAACACCAAGAAAGGAAAATCTTTGCAGGACGGTGTAACATTTAACTGGAGCCTTTCTTTTTAGGTATGATTTTAATTGGTATAGATGAAGAACAAGGCCCTCAAGTGTACAAGTGTGACCCTGCAGGCTACTACTGTGGCTTTAAGGCCACTGCAGCAGGAGTTAAACAAACAGAGTCAACCAGCTTCCTTGAAAAAAAAGTGAAGAAGAAATTTGATTGGACATTTGAACAAACAGTGGAAGTAAGTTTGCCAAAAGGAGCTGTCCTTTCTTTATTGTTCTGGGGGAGTGAGCATCAGTGTGTTATTGATGGTCTATGAAAGCTATTTTGCAATGATGTTACAAGATCCAAGATAGTTAGTTTAGTAAAGGTAGAATTGATATCATTCAGCTCACATGGGGGGAGATGGGGCCTGTGTTTATTTATTTCATTTCAATCTTAATATATGTGAAACAATATTCAACAAACACAAAATAGAAAAATAAGAATTAACATTAGACTCTAAGATTGGCATGGTTCCTAAGATTAATAGACTCTAATTGGGTTTAAACTTTGTGGATAACGAAAGTAAAAACACCTAAGATTTGGTAATATTGTTTTGTTTTGTTAACATTTGTTTTGGAGCTACACAGAGAAACCCTGTCTCAAAAAAAAAAAAAAAAAACCAAAAAAACAAAAGGCAAAAAACTGAAAGCCATTTGTTTTTGTGTGTGTACGTGCATGTGTGTCTGCATCTGCATGACCTCATGGAAGCAAAGACCAATTTGCAGGAGTCAGTTCTTCTTTACCACAAAGGTTCCAGGGAGTGAACCCAAATTGTTAGGTTTGGCAGCAAGCACCTTTACCCACTGAGCTATCTTACTGATCCAGTAATAATTATTTTCATGGTCCTAAATAAAAGCAGCTAGTTCTTGGAACAGATTGTTTCCTAGTAAAAGAATATGCACAGAGGGCTGGAAAGAGCTCTTGGAAGTGCAGGGATCTCAGTTCAGTCCCCAGAACCTACATTGCAAACAAGTAAACCCTATTTATTGTGCCATGTGTTGGTCGTAGATAGCTTTGCCAGCCAGCCAACTAGGTGGCTAGTTCAGGCCAGTGAGAAACCCTCTTGACATCTACACCCACATACACTTTTTTTTTTACTTTTTAAAGCTGGATATGATGGTGCCCACCTGTAATCCCAGTATGAGGGAGGCAGAGGCAAGAGGATCACTGTAAGTTTGATGCCAGCCTGGTCTACATAGTGAGTTCCAGGCCAGTCAGGGCTATAAAGCAAGGCCTTTTCTCAAAACAGAGAGACTTACAATTGTTTAATAATTTATCTATTGAAAGAAAATAAGTTAGTTCTGATCTAAAAGATAGAATGGTATGCCTTCTTTAAATGTTTCTTAAATTGCCAAGCAAGGTGGCACATATAGGGGCTACACAGAGAAACCCTGTCTATAAAAACAAACAAAACTTTTAAAAATTATAATTTATAGTTATGTTAATCACATCTGATATAAAACCATTTAGAACTTTTTTTTGTCAAGGGGGGTTTGAGGCAGGATTTCTCTGTATAGCTCTAGCTGTTCTGGAACTCACTCTGTAGACCAGGCTGGCCTTGAACTCATAGAGGCCTGCCTGCCTCTCCTTCACAAGTGCTGAGATTAAATGCTTATGTCACCATGCCAGAGCATTCTTCATTTGCCATGACCACAAACATTTTAAAGGTGCAGTCATCAATCTGAATGATTTTTGTTTCTTTCACATCAGGTGCTAAACAGTTTTGCTTATATTGGTCATCAAGCAGATGAAATTTTGATTGGTTGATTGATTACTTATTTATTCAATTTATTTGAGGCATGTTTTCTCTGTGTAGCCCTACCTATCCTTGAACTCACTCTGTAGACCAGTCTGGCTTCAAACTCAGGTCTGCCTGCCTCTGCCTCCCAAGTGCTGAGATTAAAGGTGTGCACCACTATACTGGGCTGCAAATAAGGTTTTATGTACTCCGTCTATTTTGTTTGATAAGCTCCTTTAATTTGTGGCTATTTAATAGAAGCAAGTTTATGTAAGCAGCTTGATAGTAACATGCCTATAGGACTGTGTCGCTGGAACGCAAGTATCTTGTGGTGTTATTAATAAGCTTGGGGTGGGGCATGTTGGTAGCTGGGAAGCATTGTGTTTTAATGTTGAAATTCTTTTCAGACTGCAATTACATGCCTGTCTACTGTTCTGTCGATTGATTTCAAACCTTCAGAAATAGAAGTTGGAGTAGTTACAGTTGAAAATCCTAAATTCAGGTGAGTTACATTTTCAGCTATGTATTAAATATTAGACTAAAAAGCTAGAGACATTAGGGTTCCTTCGTGCTAGTGTGTGTGTGTGTGTGTGTGTGTGTGTGTGTTGATGTGATGGTGAAATATGAATCTCTTTTTCCTCCCAGTATCTGAGGGATCGATTTCAAAACGTCTTGGAAATGTTGGTACATACTTGTCATTCCAGCACTGTGGAGGCTGAGGCAGAGGGATCGATCATAAATTCAAAGGCCAGCCTGGCTCATCACAAAAGAAACCTTGTCTTTAAAGTCATGGCTTTGATCCCTAGCACTGTAAAAACAGCTTTATTTAGAAGTCTCTTAAAACAGAGGCAAGCCGGGCGTGGTGGTGCACGCCTTTAATCCCAGCACTCGGGAGGCAGAGGCAGGCGGATCTCTGAGTTCAAGGCCAGCCTGGTGTACAAAGTGAGTCCAGGACAGCCAAGGCTACACAGAGAAACCCTGTTTCGAAAAACAAGGAAAAAAAAAACAGAGGCAAGTTTTCTCTCTCTTCCAGGTAACTTTATATCTAACACCAAAGATGACACACAAAAAATAACCTTTATACAAGAAGTGAAATGGTCAGGCAAGCGCATGGTCAAGTACTGGCCTGGAGTGCACACTGCCCCGGGCTTGATCCCTGATAGTAAAACACATTAGTAGACCAACAAGTGGGGTGGACTTCAGTCTTCTGTTTTTTCAGTTTAAAGCCAGTAGAAACCATTCCAAAGTAGTCATTTTCAGGTGGAACTTTGGTTATTCACTGGGTAAGGGAGCTTCAGAGGGCAGTATGAAACTCTAATACACAGCTGCTTGCATTTCTTACTCAGCACATCAGCTCACATGATCCAAGTGTACTGGTTGCTTACATCAGCCAGCTCATCCCCTTAGCAGTCTGTCAGGTGGCTTGTCCACTGTGGACTAGGATGCCTTTGTGATCACTGAACACCACTAAGAGCTGCTAAGGTTTTACCCTCTGAGTGTGCCTCCTCTTAGACTAGGTCCATGGGCGTTGTTGGAGAATTGGTAAACTAAGTTTCAAGCCTTGAAGAGTTAGTTCCTCAGTGGCGTGTATGTTTTGTTTTGTAACACTGCCTTGGGATGTAGGCCAAACTAGACTTGAACTTTAGATCATCCTCCCTCGGCCTCCTACATGCTTGGATTGTAGTCTCCCATACAGACTTCTGTAGTATGTATGTCTTCCCCTTCAGATTTGCTTTCTTGGTTGCCTGCAGGTGATATAAACAGGAAGATTTGCATCTATCCTATAATTGTTTTCTATACAAAAAAGTTTCCCTTTTTTGTTGTTTTGTTTCTTTTTGAGTCAGGGCTGACCTCAGTCCCCAGAACTGGGATTATAGACTGTCACACCTATCTGACCTTTTTTTTTTTTTAAGCACTGAAATTCCAACATGCACTTTACTTTCTTATCTCTTATGAAATCTTTTTACTACATCTGAATGTTATTTGCATCTTATTTTTAAATTAAACAAGAAACCAAGTATCTGTGTAAGCAAACCATTGTAGCTGGGCCTTGTACACCAGACTACAATCTCAACTGTTGGACAGTTGAGGCAGGAATATAGGTTCAAGGTCAACTCTGAGAACATAGTAAAACATGTCTCAAAATAAAAACTTTTGTTATTTTAAAACAGACATTCTTTGTGAAACCTTGGCTGTCCTAGAACTAGCTCTGTATACCAGTCTAGTGGAAAACTCACAGAGATCCTCCTTGCCTCTGTCTCTTGAGATGAAAATGTTTTTTAAAAGGCTGAGAATATAACTAGTGTGAGAGTGCTTGCCAGCAGCAGAAAACCTCTAGATTCAATCCTAGTACTGGGGGTGGGGTGGGGGGAGGAGGGAAGCTTGTATTATTTCTAAATTATGGTATAGTAAGTGTACTTGAGTAATAACAAATATATAGGGAGCTGGAGAGATGGCTCAGAGGTTAGGAGCACTGACCGCTCTTCCAAAGGTCCTGAGTTCAATTCCCAGCAACCACATGTTGGCTCACAACCATCTATAATGTGATCTGATGCCCTCTTCTGGCTTGAAGGCACACATGCAGGCAAAAGTTTAGTAGTGAAGTCTTGTGGTCACACATCTATAATTCCAGATCTTGGAAATTAGAGACAGGAGTATCAGAAGTTCATGGTCATTGTTGGCTACATAATAGGATCCAGGCCAGCCTGGGCTACCTAAGTCTAAGACCTTGTCTCAAAGCAGCAAACAGAATCCCAGCAGTGACAGGTCACGTAAACAGTGTTGCCAAGCAACTGATTCCTTAAAGGTAGCAGTTCTCAGCTGTGGGTTGCAACCCCCTTTACAGGGGTCATTTGAGACCATTGGAAGCCACAGATGTTATAATTCATAACAGTAGCAAAAGTATAGTGACGAACTAGCAACAAAAGTCATTTTGTGGCCAGGTGTAGTGGCATACGCCTTTAATCCCAGCACTTGGGAAGCAGAAGCAGGCAGATTGCTATGAGATGGAGGCCAGCCTGGTCTACAAAGTGAGTCCAGGACAGTCAAGGATACACAGAAAGACTCTGTCTCAAAAAAACCAAAAATACATTTTTTGGTTGGAGGTCACCACAACATGAGCGCCTGTATTAAAGGGTCATAGCATAGGAAGGTTGAGAACCTCTGATTTAAGACAAACATTTAGAAAATATGTGTTCTAGCTGGGCGTAGTGGCGCATGCCTTTAATCTCAGCACTGGGGAGGCAGAGGCAAGTGGATCACTGTGAGTTCGAGGCCAGCCTGGTCTACAAAGCGAGTCCAGGACAGCCAAGGCTACACAGAGAAACCCTGTCTCAAAAAACAAACAAACAAACAAACAAAATCAAGAAAATAATGTGTTCTACATGGAGTATCTTCTGGTGGGTGGATTGTAAATAGTGCTATAACTTTATTTCATGGATAGTTTCTGAATCCAAGCAGGTTTTTTGTTGGTTTGGTTGTTTGGTTGTTGGTTTGGGGCATATGTATGTGCTTCTGTATGTTTTGTACATTCACATGTGTTTACAGAGGCCTCAGTGGGATGGTGTCCTCCATCTTCACACTGAAGGAGCGTCTCTCACGTGCGTGCTGACTCAGCCAGTTTATTTAGCCAGCTTCCTTCTGAGCTCTGGGGTCTCAGACAGACCTCCATGCCTGCCCACGCTAGGATCAAAGCTCCGATCCTCATGCTTGTGCAGAAAGGGCTTCATTCGTTGTGCTGTCTCCTCAGCTCTGCTGCACACAACAGTTTTTAAAATTGGCTTAGGTTTCTCATCGCTCAGTTATTTTAAGTTGTATTAGATTTTTGGTTTTTGAGACAGGGTTTCTCTGTGTAGCAGCCCTGGCTGTCCTGGGACTCACTCTGTAGTTCAGGCTGGCCTTAAACTCAGATCTGCCTGCCTCTGCCTCCTGAGTGCTGGGATTAAAGGCGTGTGCCACCACACCTGGCTTAAGTTGTATTAGATTTTTAAGGCATTGACACCTAAACTAAATTGAACACATTTTGTGTAACTTAGCTTTATATTCAGTTGAAATGTTTTCAACCTTACCTGCAATTAAATGCTGGATCTAATATCAAAGATCACTTCTATCTATAGATGAAATTGTCTGGGAGTTCCTGCAATATAGCCATAGGGAAGAGTCGTGGGTGTATAGACTTAATTAATTATAAATAGGTATTTCCTGAAGTTAGTTGATCCCTATATGGGAGTTTGTTATACTATCTTTTCTATGTTTGAATTTTTTCATAATAAAATACATTTTAAAGTAAGCAGTTGTGTGTTTTTTTTTTTTTTTTTTTTACCTTTTGCCTTTTAGGATTCTTACAGAAGCTGAGATTGATGCTCACCTTGTTGCTCTAGCAGAGAGAGACTGAACGTTGTCCTCAGTTTTCCAAATTCATGATGCCACTTGCCTGTGTGTTTGGTAACAACAAACCAACATGATAGAGGCCCCTGGATTGAAGATGGAACGTCTCCCACTCCTCCTGCCGTGTAAATGGCTAGGACTCTGTATAAATAAAAACAGTGCTTTTGGAAATAGTTGTGTCCTGCCCTTTTTTACCCTCTGGTTTTAAGTATGAGCCTGAGACCAGTAAGTGTTCACCATCTTCATGTCACCTTTAGCCATTTTTTTTACAGAATACACATCATATTTCTTTTTGGAACATAGGCCTCAATTCAGACTACTGACTTGGCACAACAAGTCAACTCAGACTCGGGAGCCGACTAGAACGATCTGACTATGAGTTGCCATGTGAGGCGGGCTTATTAGCACTCCTTGTTCCCGTGGAGCATTTCTAAGCTCAGTTCCCTGGAGACTTTCTACTAAAAGATGCTCTGACTGGGCGTCCGACTGAGTTACTTACTTTGCTCCTGGCCTTTGAACCCAGCATAGCACACTGCCATTGCTCTGCTGGACTGCACCACCAGCTGTCCTTTTAGTGGTTTAATCTGTGTCTAAGAAGTGTATATCTGTTTTACTTTGGGGTTTGGCTTGGCTTTTTTTGAGACAAGATCTCTAACTGGCCTGAAATTCACTGTATAGACCAGGCTGTCCTCAACAGAACTTAACCTGCCTCTGCCTCCTGAGTGGGAGAACTAAGTGTGTGCCACCATGCCCTGTTGTATTCCTACGTAGCTACTTTGAGGAAGCAGGACTGGGGAAGAATGATCTGTTTTAAGTATTGAAAGCAGGAAGTACAGAACTGGTTTTACAGCTTAGCAATAATACTATTGCAAATTTTGTTTGTTTTTATTTTTGTTTTTCGAGACAGGGTTTCTTTGTGTAGCCTTAGCCTTGGCTGTCCTGGACTAGCTTTGTAGACCAGGCTGGCCTTGAACTCTCAGAGATCCACCTGTCTCTGCCTCCCTAGTGCTGGGATTAAAGGTGCGCAACACACCTGGCTCTACCATTGCAAATGTTAAGAGGAAACTACATTTTCAGAATTTATTTTGGTTAATACAGTTATTAAATACATTTTTAAGATTTATTTTCACTTATGCGTGTGTGCCTGTGTGACTGCATATCATGTTTATAGGTGTCCTCTGAGCTGTTAGATCCCCTGGAACTAGAATTTTAGGTAGTTGTAAGCCACTTGATATGGGTTGGGGAATTGAACCTCAGTCCTTTACAAGAACATTCCTCTTAAGGTGTTTTTTATTTTTTTACCTCTGAGCCATCTCTCCAGCCCCTTTTGGGTATATTTTTGTTTGTTTTGTTTTGTTTGAGATGGGGTATCTTTGTATTTTCCTGGCTGTCCTGGAACTCACTCTGTAGACCAGGCTGGCTCAAACTCAAATCTGCCTCCCAAGTGCTGGGATTAAAAGCATGTGTCACTCAGCTAAGTATATTTTGTTATGTACAGGATTGAAATTTTAATTTCTTTTTTGTTTTTTGTTTTGTTCTGAGACAGGGTTTCTCTGTGTAGCCTTGGCTGTCCTGGACTCACTTTGTAGACCAGGCTGGCCTCGAACTCACAGCGATTCACCAGCCTCTGCCTCCCAAGTGCTGGGATTAAAGTCTCGGCTTTGGGAAGTCTTTAATGCATTATGTGCACTGGGGAAGACTTGCAATGACCTGACTGGTCAGAGTGTCTGCTAGATGAATACAAGACCATTCCTAAAGTCAGAGCTGCCCATCTATAGGCAGTAGGCCTATATAAGAAGGCCATGTGAGCATGTAGCCACTAGAAGCAGGAAGCTTCAACCACATCCTCTTCAAAGCTGAGTCAGGAGTGGTTAGCTCCTAACAGGGTCGCAGTTCTTTCAGTTCAGGGCCTGCTGCTATGGGATTACCCTTCCGAATCTGTTTGGTGCTGAAGGCAATTTGAAAGTGGGGTTGGCGGGGGTGGTGTGGGCTAGAGAGATGGCTCAGAGGATAAGAACACTGGCTGTTCTTCCAAAGGTCCTGAGTTCAATTCCCAGCAACCACATGGTAGCTCACAACCATCTATAATGAGATCTGGTGCACAAGCACATATGCATGCAGAACGCTGTATAAATAATAAAATATATCTTTTAAAAAAGGACGGGGCTGTTGGAAGGTCCACTCCCCTGAGCAGACAACAGACAGCATCCACAGCGCCTGGACTATTTTCACTCTGGAATCATAGATGAGAAACTAGCCAGTGATTCTTTTTTTCTCTAAGAAGATAGTGTGTGGACATAAAAAACTAGAATCAATCTGATGGAAAAATCTAGATGAATGAGGATTAACTATTGAATAGTTTAAAAAATATTAGGATGGATTATGTTAAGCTTAAAAGGAACCTGAAAATACCAATGGAAGCACAAGAGAACAAGACTAATACAAAATGTTGTTAAAATAATAAAAATGAATTAAATGTTTATTTGAAAGCCATTTTTTTATTTTGTATTGCATTAGTTGTATTCATGGAGTGTTTGTGTGGGTGAGCATGTGGAGGTCATAGGAAACCCTTCAGGAGGAGTCAGTTCTTTTCCTTTCACCATTTGGGTCCTGGAGATTAAACTGCAGTTGTCAGGCTTGGTGGCAAGCTATCTCCCCAATTCAAAGGGCATTTTGTTGATAAAATACAAAGTTGTAGGGTGCAGCGATGCATACCTTTAATCCCAGCACTCAGGAGGCAGTGGATCCCTGAGTTTAAGGCCAGCCTGGTCTACAAAAGCTACTCCAGGACAGCCAGGCATGCACACAGCATCCCTGTCTAGAAAAACAAAAACAGAGAGAGAGAGAGAGAGAGAGAAAAAACCCTGCATAGCCATTTTCTTTAATTGTTCAAAGAATGCACCCTAAAAATGGTCGCTAGATTATGAGGAAGTTGTCAAAATTCAAGGTCATTTGTCACTCTGGGCCCAGATAGGCAGGAGTGGCTCTGGGACTCTGAGGGAAGGGTTAAAAGTTGAAGTTATTCTGGCCCTGAGGAAAGTGGCTTGAAAAGAAGCATTTTCTGAGTTGGAAGTTTTCTGTCAGTGTTTGAAATTTCCTGACCTGGTGCCTTGTCAGCAGGAAAGACAAGCCAGACTCCAAGCTGAAGGGCTTCTCCCATGCTGCCCTTTCCAGGTCATCATAGCTTCACCTTTTCCTGTCCTGCTTCCAAACCTGCACCACTTTCCCTCTGTACAAAACCAGTTGTAAATGAGTTCAAGACCTTAACAGAGCCGGGCGTGGTGGTGCACACCTGTAATCCCAGCACTCAGCGGGTCAGAGGCAAGCAGATCTCTGAGTTCAGAGGCCAACCTGGTCTACAAAATGAGTCCAGGACAGCCAGGGTGACACAGAGAATCCTTGTCTCAGAAGAGAAAGAGGGAGTGGGGGGGTAGTCATACTTAAAATTTGGAAACTGCTAAAGGAAGACTGGGAAAATACTTGAAGATACATGTGGCAAAGATCAGGACACTAGTCCCAGCACTCAGGAGGGAATGATTAGAAGGCCATGGTGCCTCTTCACAGCAATAGAAAAGTAACTAAGACATTAAGGAAAACAAAAAATTGTTTAAAAGAAAAGCTAGCTACTACTGATGAAAGAATAAAGTTTTTTATTGTTGTTGTTGCTTTGCCATTGTTGTGTATGCGGGGCTGAGGGGAGGCGTGCTGTGCCGTGCTTGTGGAGGTCATAGGACAGCTTTGTAGAGTTGGCTGCCCCTTCGCCTTTATATGTGCTTTGAGGATGAACACAGCTTCCCAGGCTTGTGCAACACGCAAGTGTCTTTACGAGATAGAGAGAGAGAGAGAGAGAGAGAGAGAGAGAGAGAGGGAGGGAGGGAGGGAGGGAGGGAGGGAGGGAGGGGTCATTTTGTTTGTAAAAATGCATGAAGTAACTAGAAAAGCAGAATTACACAGTAGTTTTTACTTATCACAGTTTTTATAAACAACAAGTGGCATTCAATACTGTCAAATATTAAGCAGCCATTAAAATCTTGTTCTGAAAACTAATTAGTGGTGCTAAACATTTAATTTTCGAGAGGAACAATGTCTTCCTACACAGCCTGGCTTGACCTTCAACTTGCAATCCTCCTGCCCCAGCGTCCTAAATGTTGAGATTACAAACATGTACCCGCTTTACATAACATTGTATTATGCAAGAAGAAAGATACAAAATGTCCAGTGTCAGAGGTGCCGGTGGGTGTCGTTCAGTGGTAAAGTATTTGCTTTCACATATGCAATGCGTTTTGCCCAATCCCCAGGATCAGAATTCTTGAGACAAGTTCTGTTTTAATCCCTTTGTCTAATTTTGCCCGTATGATGATGGAAACGTCTGAGTCCTACCTGTAGGTCCCAGGTCATAGTGTTCTGTACAGTTCTCTGCTTCCCTGCCTCAGGGCCTTGTCTGAAGCCAGAAGAGCCTGCTCCAGTCTGCAAACTCAGTACTGGAAGTGCAGGGAAATCAGGCCAGCTGGAACTGATGGGTAAATGTCCTGTGGGCATCCCTGGGATGGACTAGAGACATCCCTACAAATCTGCCAATATACAAAATAAAGTGCATGTGTTGATTTCCTGGGAGAGACCCACAGCTTTTATCAGCTAGTCAAAGTCCGTTTCCCAAGAAAGGAAACAGATGAATGACAACCCAGTGCTCACTAGCTATTTCTGGGGAATTGAAATTGCATAACTTTTAAACTACTTTCCTGCATTTCATATTTTATCCTATTATATTTTGTGTTGCTTGTTTGAGATAGGATCTTATTATGTAGGCCTGGCTGGCCTGGAGCTAGGTATATAGACCAGGCTAGCCTTAAACTGCAGTGATCCTCTTGCCTCTGCCTCCTGAGTAGTGGAATTGCAGCCACCACATCCGCTGCATTAAAAAAAATTAAATTACATTTATTTATTTTGTGGAGGTGGGGGAGCATGTTTTCTCCACATAGATCTGCCAGTCTTTCTTTCTTTCTTTCCTTCCATGTTATGGTAAGTGACATTGTATTTTAAATTTCTTTTTTTTTTTTTCTTGAGACAGGGTTTCTCTGTGTAGCCTTGGACTCACTTTGTAGACCAGGCTGGCTTTAAACTCACAGAGATCCGACTGCCTCTGCCTCCCACAGTGCTGGAATTACACATATATGCTACCTTGTCTGTGCTTCTAAATAAATCTAAAATAAATAAATAAATCCCACAGATCACTTTCCCTCCTCCCTTTTCTTCCTCTAGCTCCTCCTAGCTACTGTCTATCAAACCCCTTCCATGTAGATAGCCTCTTTTCCTTTGTTATTATTGTTAAATACATATGTATATGTGTATACATGTAGCACATAAAACTAAATTTTAAAAAGAAATACAAATTAAAATAACAATGAAATGACACTAATCTATTAAAATGACTTAAAAAAAAATGTTTTTTTCCAGACAGGGTATCTCTGTGTAATAGTCCTGGTTGTTTTGGACTCACTTTGTAGACCAGGCTGGCTTTGAACTCACAGAGATCCACCTGCCTCTGCCTCCCGAGTACTGGGATTAAAGTCATGTGCCATCACATCTGGCCTAAATGACTAACATTTTTAAGTTTATAACAAATTCTGTTAAGGATATAGAACCCCAGAAACTGGTGGGAATGGGAGGACAATTTGACAGAACACAACCACACTGTACCATTCAGCTTATGCCCACACAAACATGTGCACATAAACATTTATAATAAGCCAGGTGTGGTGGCGCTCATCCAGCATGTTTTGATTATAGTTTCTCCTCCCTCTACGCTTCCCAGGGCATCCCCACCCCCTTTCCATTCAGATCCACTCCCTTTCAGGCTTCTAAAAGAGAACAACCAGACATGACAAAATAAAATATAAAGATAGAACTGTCACCTAGAAGTTGGATAAAGCAAACTAACGGGGGGGGGGGGGGGGGGGAAGAGCCCAAGAGAAAGCACAAGAATCAGACCCACTCTTTCACACACTCAGGAGTCCCATGAAAACACTAAACTGGGAGCCATAATATATATGCAGAGGACCTGGTGCTGACCCACGCAGGCCCTGCGCTTGCTGCTTCCGTCTCTGACATCTCCTGAGCTTTCTTCTTGATTCAGAGGGCCTTCTTCCTCTGTGTCCTCCATCCCCTCTGACTCTTAGTCTTCCTGCCTCCTTTTCCACTGGGATCCCTGGTCTCTGAGGAGAGGGATTTGATGGACCACATCCCATTTAGAACTGCCTACACACAAAAAAAAATTTTTTAAAGAAAGGAAAAGTGAGTACAGATGGTGAGCCTCCCATGTGGGTGCTGGGAATTGAACTTGGATCCTCTGCAAGAACAATAATGGCTCTTAGCTGTCTCTCCAGTTCCCTGGGGTACTGTTTTCAGAGTGTGTAAACCAGGCACCGCCCCCCCCTCCCCACCTCCAACCCCCACCCTCGCAGCTGGCCCATCAGACCAGAAGACGCTCCCTGGACACGCTGCTGTGGGCATGCGTGTTTTAAGATCGCTCCCGAGTCAAATCTGTTTCCTGAGGAAGCAGCCTCTGCAGGAGACAAGATCACATATGATCAAAGTATACCGGGGACCCGTCCCACCTCTACTGTGTCTCCGCTAATCACATCCTTGACTTGTACAGCGGTAGAAGGAATACAACATGCAAATGTCTGCCTAGAGCCCAGAAACCTCATCTTGGGGCTCCCCTTTCAAAGAAGACAGATCCACCGTGTCTCTCCGCCCCCTTTCCATCGGAGACCTTTCCCAGGCTCAACTGCAAAGGGAAGCACAGAGAAGTCTGATTTAGAAGGAGGGGCTGGATGGCTGTCTCAGGTGGGAGGTGGTGCTGCTGGAGTTCCGGGGACGCTATTGGTGTTCCTTTCCAGTTATTGTCCCAAGAAAAGTGCAGATTAGGAGCTCCCATCACGCCAACATGTGACCTTCTGACAAGAGCGGACCTGCAAAGCCCAGTTAACCGGGTTGCGTGGCTTCTGCACAGACAGCGCTGCTGTGATTAAGCCCTTGTTGGGGCTGGACCGAGGATGAAAAGAAACAGCAGCAGAACAGGAAAGACCTGGTTTGCCTGGGCAGAGAAGGGGTGCTCTGTGGGGAGGCCCAGCTGACAGCCCGCAGAAGGCTCAGGCTCGCTGGGGGTTTCCCGGGACAGAGGCCTGGAGCAGTTACTGACTAGATTTAGCATCTAGACCACAACTACCACCACAGCACGACCAGGCCACTCCAGTCAGGCAGCCTCGGGGGCTCAGCTGGCAGTTGTTTCATAGAGTGTATGTAAGTCTTCAGCGAGAGGGATAGGAGCGGTTTCTCCTTTAATGCTGGCATTAAGCAAACAAAACAAAAAAAAAAATTTTTTTTTTATTTTAAAGATTTGTTTTATGCGCCTGATGCCTGAATGTGTGTATGTGCGCACACACACACCACTCCAGCCTGTGCTGAAGTGGCAAGAGCTAAGCCTTGAACGAAACAGAATGGGGCAAGTTTAATGCCTCTAAAAAAAAGTAGTCACTTGTCCAAAGAGAATGGTCCTGGAGCCCCTCTATTGCAGGGTGACCTAAAGAGGCTGCTTGCTTCTCTGTTGTCCCTCTCTATTAAGAACAACCCTAGAAGCCGAGTGGTGGTGGCGCACGCCTTTAATCCCAGCTCTCGGGAGGCAGAGGCAGGCGGATCGCTGTGAGTTCGAGGCCAGCCTGGTCTACAAAGTGAGTCCAGGATGGCCAAGGCTACACAGAGAAACTCTGTCTTGAAAAAACAAAACAAACAAACAAACAAAAAACCAAAACAGATGCAAATTAGAATGATTGTCGTGCTAGACCAGCTAGTCCTACTTCCAGACAGGCTCTGTCAGGGACAGCCCCCGGGACCTACAGCCCATAGTCCACGAGAGCCACGTCCCTAACAACTCTCATTCATAGTCCCTTCCTGCCACAAACCATGTGATGATCTCATCTGGGACCTTATTTCCTCCTCCTGCTTCTTTTCTTCTTCCTCTCCTCCTCCTCCTCCTCCTCCTCCTTTTTCTGTGCAGTGGATTTCATGCTCACTGTGACGTGTCTGATACTGACTTTCTGTGCAGTGTGTTTATCTCATGCTCACTGTGAAGTGGAGGATCTTCAGGTCCAAGCAGAGCTGAGGGTGCTCAGCTGACTTTTCATTTGTGAAAAACCCCAGTTCCAGGATTCCTTGAACAAAATGGGGGATCCAGCAGAGGAATAGCCCCATAAAGCTGGTATGGTGTTTTGCACCTATAATCCTAGAAGTTGGAACCACCTTCAGTTTTAGGTCATCTTGGGCTATATACTGAGACCTTATTAGGGGGAAAAAAAGTCATGTGAACCCCATTTTAGACACTTGTTCCCTATAGTGAAATTTTTGGTTTCTTTTAAAAAACACAGAAAGGAACTGGGCATGTTGGCATACGTCTGCAATCCCAGCACTCGGGAGACAGAGACAGACAGATTTTTGTGAGGCCAACCTGGGTCTACAAAGTCTAGGACAGAGTCTAGGCCAGCCAAGGCTGTTACACAGAGAAACCATGTCTCAAACAAACAAACAAACAACCCCACCCCAGACATGTTATGAGACATGTTTTTAGTCCCAGGTGTGGGGCGACGAGGCTGCTTCACAGCAGGTGACTCTGATTTGCCTCGTGATCCAGCTGGGATGCGGCTTTGCCAGCCACAGACAGTTTCTGCAAGTGCATGATGTTTGAAGTTTTGGGAACTTTTCAGAGGATATATAAATGCTAGGGCCCCAGAGGTGGGGTTTCTGTTGTTTGGTGGCAGTTTGTCAAGTAATTGTGCACAAAGAAATGAGAAGAAGAATTAGATATCCTGATGGCAAAGATCAAACTTGCCCCAAGGAACTTGCTGCCCCTAGTCAGCAGAAAATAGTCTAATGAGAACTTCACCCCTAAAAGGGTGGAAGAGAGCAAGGAACCCACAAAGCAGCAAATGTCAGCTACACCTATTCTGAGACTCAGGGAGACTGGGAATGGTGAGGATCCTTGTGCGGCCCATGGACGGAGCCTCCAGAGGAACTCGCATGGAATTGCCCACAACGGAGCGTGTTCAAACCCCGGAAATCTCACACTTGAGATATAACATCTCATGATAAAAATGGAAGTTGTGGAGCAAAGCTCTCTCCTGTTTCTGTGCCTGCCTCAGGAGCATGTGACACAACCCCCATGTGCCTACCAGTAGTCAATACATGAGTTTATCGTCTGTTATCTCTCCCCGTGTAAAGAGAGCATTGTAGGCATTCTAAATCCCAGCCAATGAGGCACATTCGTCCTCAAAACCCCTCCCCACAGCCCAAGGTTTATAAGCTTTTGTTTCACTGAAATAAAGCAGTGAGCACCATCTACTTCACTGGCTGTTTATTCTGAGATGTAGCACTGGAAAGAAGAGTTTTCCTTCTCCCAAGAGTATTCATTGCTGGACCCGCCGGACTCCACTTGCCAGGCAGTTGCCTGCAGAACACTGTGGTCACCTCTAGAGCTCACCTGGCCACAAGCTTCTGCTGTTCAGAGTCAGCACGGATCACTGCCACCATGTTTTGCACCGCTCCACTCATTGCAGTGCCCATCGGTGGGAGGGAGCTGCTGGCTTGTCCGACTCAGTCTCCAAGCCCTGAGCTCCCCTCTGCCACCTGGCCTGGTACCGGCAACCCAGCTAAAATAGTAATAACACTTACTGCGGAGAAACTCTCCTTTTCCCACACCCCGGGCTAGACTGGAAATCTTGTGACACTGACCTCACTCAGCACCCGGGTCCTTTTCCACCCAGAGACCACCACGGCTCGGACCTTCTGGTAGAGAAGTGCTCATTTCAGCCCGGATGACCAGGCCCCCTGGAAGACACAGAAAGCGAGTTAGACAATCCTGGTCACAAAGGTGGGGCCAGAAGTTGTCCAGGAAACTGTGAAAATACCACACTGTACACTTCGAGTTCTGGTACTGACTGATCACCACAATCCCACCCCCAGGTAGAATTCTCAGTCTGCAACTGAGGAATTTACAGCCTCAGTTTTTGTTTGTTTGTTTTTGTTTTTGTTTTTGTTTTTTTGAGGTAGGAACCACTTTATTGCCTTTATACATGGAGAAACTGAAACCCAGAAAGGTTCTAACCAAACAGAACCAGAGAGCAGAGAAGAGTGCGAGAGGGGTTGGTCCTGCTGCCAGGGCCCTCCACTCACCCACTACTCACCTCTGCCCTGTTGCTACTCACAGCCCCTCAACACCACCAGCCTGAGGAAATGTACAGCCTCAGTTTTATCTTACTTAAAACATGTAAATGATTATGACGGGACAGTGCTTTTAAAAAATATTTATTTATTTATTATGTGCACACTATTCTGCCCACATGGGTGCCTGCACACCAGAAGAGGGCACCACATCACATTGTAAATGGTTGTGAGCCACTATATGGTTGCTGAGAATTGAACTCGGGACCTTTGTAAAAACAGACAGTGCTTGCCTGGCGTGGTGACACACGCCTTTAATCCCAGCACTTGGGAGGCAGAGGCAGGCGGATCGCTGTGAGTTTGAGGCCAGCCTGGTCTACAAAGTGAGTCCAGGACAGTCAAGGCTACACAGAGAAACCCTGTCTTGAAAAACAAAACAAAACAAAACAAAACAAAACAAAACAGACAGTGCTCTGAACCTCTGAGCCATCTCTCCAGCCTAGACAGTACTTACTTATTTTTATTTTTTAAAGACAGATCTCTCTATGTATCCTTGGCTGTCCTGAAAAGTACTATGTGAGTCACTGACTTCCAGGGTGCTGGATTAAAAGTGTGTGGCGCCACACCTGACATGAGGCAGTGCTTATAAAGTGCTAGAAAGAACACTGGCTATGGCTGGGGATGTCGCTCTGTTGATGGAGTGCTTACCTGGCAACGCACGAATCCTGGATCTGATTCCCAGCACCATGCAAACAGGTATGCTAGTGCATGCTTATATAACCCAGCACTTGGAAAGTGGAGATGGAAGGAGCAGAAGAAGTTCAAGGTTATCCTCACCATATCTGGAGGCTAGCCTGGGCTACTCCAGATTGTGTCAAAAACAAAAGCCACTGACTAGTAACTACTAGTAGGGTATGGTATGGGCCTTCCAGAACTGCTTTCTCATTTCTACGTCATCCTAACCTTCTGAAATGTGATTTCCTGAGAACACTTTCACATCAAGTAGACAGGGTCAGTGAGGCCAAGGGCAGTCTGAAGGTGGGTTGCCTGCTGTTCCCTTTCACCTCCCCCTCCCCCGCCATCTCCATACCTGGGCAGAGCAGATGTGGCCCTCTGTATCCTAACCAAGGCTTGCTCAGCCAGGGACTGAACTTCCCACCTTTAAAAATGAAGATGTTCTGAGCTCCCCATGACTAGCTTGCTGAACAGACATCAGGCCCTTCTATGTAGGGTGTCTCTGGCCTCGAGGGAAGGCCCTCCCCTAACAAGAACCAAACTGAGAGGGGCCCTGGTCTCTAACTCACTTTCTGTTCTAGGTCTACAGTCCTCAAAGCCCTGATGGTCCTGGTTCCGCTGGACCCCAGCACAGAGGCCCCTCTGAGGTCCCTGACTTGCACTTACAGCCTTCTTTCCAAGGGTTTCTCGCCCCTGCATCTTGGCCATGAGCGAGGAGAAGATGGATGTGAGTCAAGGCCATCTGAGGAGGAAGGTCTGATGGGGAGCCTTGGAGGACAGAGGAATAGAGACCAGGAAACAAATTCACCTGACGGGGGCACACAGTTACTTGTGGTAGCTGGTGAAGTTAGCCTGTTCCAAAAGCCTCACTCTTCTAGCTCCTCATATGCCTATTGAAGGGCATGGCCGCTGGAAGCCTTGGTTGTGCAAGAGATTTTTGCAACCTCGGGATGACTTTCGTCACCTATAGAGAACAGCAGGCCAGCTCACAGGCCAACTTGCTTATCAGGTTATTGGAGTCAGGAGGATTGTGGGCCTTGAGATGGGGAAATCCTATCTTGCACAGCTTCCTTCCTGCCTTCTGGATTGGCCCTATGGAGCTAGGAAGGCTTCCTGGACCTGGGAGCTGGCTGCTGGGCTACCAGCCAACTCTCCCGAGGACATTCCTCCCGACACCTGGATTCTTCCCCTCTCCCTGGGGCTCAGGGACCGTGAAGCTCCTGCTTCGAGTGGAAAGCACCCTCATTTGTCAGGGCCTCAGAGATGGCCAACGTCAGCTGGCCTGAACAATTTGTCCTGTATGAAGCTGAGGAAGCCTGGCCAGGACCATTTCTCCCACATGGATCATGTCCTCCTACCGGCAGGGCCCTTATCAGCCAAGGACTGAGTTAGAAACCTCATGTGAACCTGCCCAGCCCACAGCAGGTGCTCCACGAGTGTTGTCTCAAGGTCCAAGACCCACAGAGTGCTTAGTCAGGATTGCATTTAGACACACACACCTGAGTTTTGTAGCTGCTATATTTGAAATCTTCATATACTACTGGAGTGCTGTTTGGTCTATTTCTTTTAAGATTTATTTCTTTATTTGCATGTTGTGTGTGGAGGGACAAGAAGAGGCCTGAAGAGGGCACCAGCTCACCTGGGGTTAGGATTACAGGTTATAAACTGCCTCAAGTGGGTGCTGGGCCCGAACTCTAGTCCTCTGGAAGAATTCTGCTTGCATCTTTTAGGACCTTTTGTTTTGTTTTTGTTCTTTGAGACAGGGTTTCTTTCTTTCTATGTAGGCCTGGCTGCCCTGGAACTCTGTGCCACCATACCTTTAAGATTTTTTTGTTGTTGTTGTTGTTTTGTTTTTCGAGACAGGGTTTCTCTGTGTAGCCTTGACTGTCGTGGACTCGCTTTGTAGACCAGGTTTGCCTCAAACTCATAATGATCTGCCTCCTCCGCCTCCCAAGTGCTGGGATTAAAGGCGTGTGCCACCACCGCCTGGCTGCCTTTAGGATTTTTTTTTAAGAGAATGCTTTGAAACCCAAACAGGTTACCACAAGGAAAGATCAGAAAACAAAATCTTTGGAATGACATTTCACAGTGCACTGGACAGAACAGAGTGCCACTAGTACGGCTCCTAAGAGTCAGGACATGCCACAGGATGAGACACTTGACAGACCTGAGCGTCAGATCCTCAGCCTACTGTCCTGCCGTCTTCATATCTGGAAAGTAAATCTATCTTCCCTTGTTTCCAAATTCCTTTCCGGCCCCCCATCTCCCCACAGATCATAGTCTACAGTCAGATTGGAGAAACAAGAGCAAACCAGAATGAATACTGAGCCTCCAGTGCCCTCCCCAGGACACTGTTTCTCTGCTGACCCTCGCCCGTTGACCTCATGCAGTGGGGGTCAGACAGGAGCACAGTGCTGGGTACAGCGCAGATGCAGGAGTGTGGTAGGAATTATTCTGCAGCCTGACTGGAGCTCCGGAAGTCATCTTGCTGTGGACACAGGCTTGCATTGCCCAACTCAGGAGCCAGGCTTCCCACACTGCCATCTGGAAGGGTGGAGGAGGGGTTCAAGGCCTCAGATGTCCCTCAGCCAGAGCTTCAGACCCAGCAGCCTTCTCTTTACTCCTTCCCAGGCTTATTTCTCCGTGTGTGTGTGTGTGTGTGTGTGTGTGTGATGTTTTTCAGGACATGGTCTCTCTTTGTAGCCTTGGCTGTCCTGGATTTACTTTGTAGAGCAGGCTGGCCTCGAACTCACAGTGATCCACCTGCCTCTGCCTCCCGAGTGCTGGGATGATAAGGCGTGTGCCACCATGCCCAGCTCCCCAGGCCTATTTTGCCTGGCCTCCTCTTCTGTTTCCTTGGCTTTTCCCCTGGTTGCTGCCAGCACCTCCAAAAATCCCCTCCAGGAAATGTGTTTGTTGCCACAAAATAATGCAAATCTGTTGCTGGGCTGCCCAGGTGACATGTAGTCTCTGTGTGAGCACTGAAGAGGGAGGGTTGGGCAGGGCCTGAGCCCTTCAGAGCACCTCTGCAGGCACCCTGCTGAGATGAACAAGCTGCACCTGTGCCATAAGGGACACGGCAAGAGGATTCGGTTTTGTGTCTAAGGGAGCTAAGCTCAACTCCAGGAAAGACCATGCCAATGGCCTTTCTTTATGAGAAATATACAAATGGTTTATATGCATTAAATTATGGTGTGTATTAAAAGTTAATGTTTATTTTTTCAATTAAAAATATTTCTAATAATTTATTTATTACCTTTGTATGTGCATTGGTGTTTTGTCTGCATGTATGTCTGTGTGAAGGTGCTGATCCTCTGGAACTGGAGTTATAGACAGTTGTGAGCTTCCATGTGAGTGCAGGGAATTGAACCCAGGTCCTTTGAAAGAGCAGCCAGTGCTCTTAACCGCTGAGCCAGCTCTCCGGCCCCAAGTTAATGGTTTTTTTTTTTTTTTTTTTTTTTTTTTTTTTGGTTTTTTTGAGACAGGATTTCTCTATGTAGCCTTGGCTGTCCTGGACTCGCTTTGTAGACCAGGCGGCCTCGAACTCACAGTGATCCACCTCCCGAGTGCTGGGATTAAAGGTGCGCGCCACCACACCCGGCTGTTAATGTTTCTTATATGTTAAAATGTATGTGAGGCTGGAGAGGTGGCTCAGTGATTAGAGCCCTTGATGTTCCTCCAGAGGGTCTGGCTTGGATTCCCAGCACACACCATACACAGATAATACAAATAAACAAAATTTGATTAGTTTTGTTTTGTTTTAGCTTTTTAAAAAAATTTTCTGTTTACCTAAGTTAAACTTCTTGTCTACTGTTGAGCAAGTGTGGCTGTCTGAGGACCTGGCCCTCATGTGGGCCCTATGGTCAAGCAGACCAAGACCCTTGGGCCCTGAGTCTGTAGCCTGGTGTGCTGGTGCATGCTGTAATCCCAGCACTTGAGGGGTGAAAGTAGGACGATCCAGGTCATCCTCAGCTAAAGCGTAAATTAAAGTCCAACCTGACCTACATGAGACCCTGCCAAGAAAGAGAGCTGAGGGAAGAAAGGAAGGAAGAAATAAAGGAAGAAAGGGGGAGGGGAAGGGCCAGAGAAGGGAGTGGGGAGGGGAAAAGAGCTCCTGACAAGTCAACCACGTCACAATATGCCATAGATGGCATCTGGCAGGGATGTAAGTGCCCTGCAGGCGGGCCCAGAGAGACACCATTTCAGAGCAGAGAGAGAGAGAGAGAGAGAGAGAGAGAGAGAGAGAGAGAGAGAGAGAGAGAGAGAGAGAGACTTAAACAGTGCCTGAGGTAGACTCCTTTTAGCAGCCTGTGTCTGTTTGCTGCTGTTTGGAGCAGCATCTCACTCTATCCCCAACTGGCCTGAGGTGTTAACCCTCAGACTCCAGAGTGCTAGGATTACAGAGGCCACCTTTGCCTCCCGCTTTTATCACTGTCTATACTCTTCCCAGCCCTCCCCAATCACTGGCCTGGGTGAAGGCCTGATGAGAATGTTGCCTGCTCTGTTAGCTGCTGTCTGCTCCTGCTGTAGATGCCTTCACTAAATAGGTTGTGACCACTCTGAAAGGAATGTATTTTCCGGGCTCCTCCTAATCGAGGCCAGGCGGTAGCAATACACACTGAGCATGTACCACATACTTGGCCCTCGGGTAAGTGCTAAGCGTAAACATTGCCTACTGCTCAGTGGCAATCCTGTGGGATGTTTTCTTGCCTGACAGATGGAATTCTGGGCCTCAAACAGATTAGTGACTGGCCTAAGGTCACATAGGTGATGTATCAATTCAAAACCTGGCCTATTTGAAATTCATGAGTGACCTTGAGTCTTGTGTTGTCACACCGGGTATATTACATAACACCCCCCCCCCTTACCTGTAAAATGCCACGGTTAATCCATGTTCTTACCCAGCCCCAAACTCAAAGGTTTAGAGCTTCAATTGCACCCATAAAAGAGGGCCAGAGGCTCACAAAGATGTGAGCATTTCACGTTTGATTTTCTGAGGTGGCCTGAGACTGCTTAGCAGGAGAGCACAGTGGCAGGCAGAACACACAGCAATCATCATGGCAGGCCAGAGCAACTTGGCTTTACTACTTAAAAGTAGAATTTGCCTCCTGCTGGGTGGTTTCTGTGCAGCTAAATTTATTCAGCTAAGTGTGTCTCAGCAAGGGCGATGGATCTGCGACAGGGCCCTACCTTCTTCACAGGGCCACTGTTAAAGGACAAAAGGCCACTGATAGGAGTTAGGAGAGAGCTGGGCAGGGGTCAGATCTCTGCTAGATGGGTACAAATTGACAGCTCCTAGGACAGGCCTCCTTTCTAGCCCAGTGAAGGACATTGGGATGGCCTCACAGACAGGCTCTCGCTCTCCCCACCCTGTCCTCACCTTGTGTTTAAGATATAGGAACAGCAGGCTGCAGAAGCCTACAGACTTCTGTTTGTGTGCATGTGTGTGCATCTGTAAATGTGTGTGTGCTGCTGGGGACTAAACCAAGGGCTTTGTGAATTCTAAAAGCCAGTCCTCCAACACCCCAGCCTCGTAAGTAAGAAACTTTCTTGTGTTTGTCCTGTGGACACATACACACTTTTTTTTTTTTTTTTTTTTTTTTTTGAGACAAAGCCTTGATATGCCGCCCTCGAGCCACCTCCTGCCTCAGCCTTCTGAGCGGCGGGATTGCCGGGCACACACCCGCCATTCCTAGCTGGCTTTGTACTCTTGGTCATTGTTTCATTCTAGTCCTGGGATTTTTGTTTTGTTTTCTCTCTCTCTTTCTTCCTTTCGCCCTCCCCCATCTTTGTTTGTTTGCTGTTTTGTTTTGTCATATGGGGGGGGGGGGGTCTCACATAACCCAGGCTGGCCTTAAACTCACTATGTTGTCAAGGATGACCTTGAATTCTTGACCCTCCAAGCATACTGCTAGGGTTATAGGCACACAACACTAGAACTATCTATAGCTAGGACTCTTTTCTTTTCTTTTTTTTTTTTTAAATTTTTTATATTAATTTATTCTTGTTACATCTCAATGTTTATCCCATCCCTTGTATCCGCCCATTCTTCCCTCCCTCCCTTTTTCCCCTTATTCCTCTCCCCTGTGACTGTTCCTGAGGGGGATTACCTCCCCCTGTATATGCTCATAGGGTATCTAGTTTCTTCTTGGCAACCTGCTGTCCTTCCTCTGAGTGCCACCAGGTCTCCCCCTCCAGGGGACATGGTCAAATGTGAGGCACCAGAGTACATGAGAAAGTCATATCCCACTCTCCACTCAACTGTGGAGAATGTTCTGACTGTTGGCTAGATCTGGGTAGGGGCTTAAAGTTTACCGCCTGTACTGTAGGACTCTTTTCTTTGTTTGCTTGTTTTGGGACAGGACTCATTGCAACCCAATTGGCTGGTGCTTACTTTGTAGTCAAGTGACCTTGCCTGTGCCACCACACCCAGCTAGAACCAAAAGTCTTTTTTTTTTTTTTTTTTTCTCGAGACAGGGTTGCTCTGTGTAGCCTTGGCTGACTGGGACTTGCTTTGTAGACCAGGCTGGCCTTAAACTCACAGACATCTGCCTGCCTCTGCCTTCCGAGTGCTGGGATTAAAGGTGTGTGCCACCACGGCCTGGCTTTTTTTTTTTTTTTTTTTTTAATTTGAACTAAAAGTCTTAACTGAAGCATACACACTTATACAATGAGCTCAGCTACTATTCCCCACCTGTCTTCAACCAGCCTTTGGCCCTGGAGAAGGGCTTGTTGAGGGCAGTATCCTTGGCCTGCCTGAGGTCCACCAAGGCCTCTGTGTCCCACCTTGACCTTCCTGATTAACCAGAGAGTCCTCCCCTCCTGCCTCTTCTGAACCAGCAGCTATGAAGTAGAAAGATGATGCATGCCTTCCCGCAGCTCAGTCTCAGGAACTGTGAGCTCTCGCTATTGCCTAGTCCCTTCAAGGCTTCTGGAATATTCATCTTTGTCCACTGACTACACACCATAGCCTGGCACTAAGAAGCCAAGGGCTTTAACTTTGCATAGGCAACTGCACTTCGGCTTTGGATTATCAGACTGGAGGCTACTTTGTTCTCTTATTTCATTCTGTTTCTTTTATGGGAAAATGTTATTGCGTTTGCAGGAGAAGGCTCTGGGGCCTGTAGCATAGCTACAGGCTGTTGGAACAAAGATGGAACAGACCAAGATGGGGTGGATGGGAGACTTGACTCCTTCACAGACTTTGCAACAGGGTGGACTGGGGAACTGATATGAAGAGAGGGAACGTCCTGGGGTTTCTTGAGCTGCTTGGCCAACATAGGGTTACCCATTTCCAAACTCCCTAATGGCTCTGGGCTATATGGCCTAGCACCCAGCACTCTGGGATCACCAGCTGCCACCTCAGCTTGCTGCTGCTCTGTCTGTCTGTCTGTCTGTCTGTCTGCTTTTGAGGTTAAACTCTCACTCTAATCCATACTTGAACTCAGTCCTCTTGCCTCAGTCTCCCACGTGCTGGCATTCCTGGTATACACTACCAAAGCTCGCCTGGCCAAGAGCCTGCCTGAATGACCCTTCCTTGAGTTCTATGCTAGACGTTCTGATCTCTGAGGAGAACAGGCCCCTCCTCCCTGGTAATCCTTAGTGTGAGCATTTGAGAACTTTAGTTCTGCATGGACACACTTCACACTGCTGAGTAAAAGGCAGTCCCACAGCCGACTTCTTCTCAACCAGCTTTCTCGCTCTGGGTGGCTGCTGCTGCTGCTGCTGCTGCTGCTGCTGCTGCTGCTGCTGCTGCTGCTGCTTTTCTTAGTGTCTTGCTGTTCCCAGAAAAGGAACTAGCCAGCTGGATTTGAAGGGAGCAGCCTTGGTCCCAAGGCACACTCTAGCATCCCCACTCTCTGTTGCTCTGTCTCGGCCTTGCCCTGCAGGACTCTGGCCAGTTGACAGTTTGGGAAAACCCCCAGAGGGAGTGGCAGAAGCAGCTGCAGGGGTGGTAGGGAGGGGAAGGAGTCACCAAGGGCTGGCATCCTCCTGCCCTTGAGTGCTGTCTGGCTTCCTGCCCAGGCTGAGGCCCTGCTCCACTCCCCAGCCTAGCTGTCTGTTTCTCCCCCTTTGAGCGCCTGCTTCACCCTATTTAAGTGCATCCACTTCCTCTTGGTCCCTCATGTCTGCCTCTGTTCCCTCCACTGTAGCCTGTGCCATGTGGACCTCCCTCACACCAGCCTGCAAATTCAAATTCATCCACTCCATTTTTTAATTTTAATTTTTTTTAATGACTACACCAGGACATAGAGTTGATTCCTCCCTCCCTCCCTCATGTGGTGCCTGGGAGCTAGCACGTCCCTCACGTCCGTATCAGGACTGCCCACCCCAAATAAATGTAAAAGAAAAATTAACCACAAAACCATTTAGACACCTCCTACTCAACATTGTTCCTGGAGACTGAGTAAGGAAGCAAAACACAGCAGGTTGCCTCCCTCCTGAGCTCACATTCTAATGGACAAGAAAGCAAGTAATAATAAATTGCAAAATCTCAGGGAGGGGCTTCAAGCTGGAATATGGAGTGATGGATTGGTAAATCCTGAGGTGTGGCTAACTTACCTTCACTGCCCTCATTTTTGAGGTATAGTGAAAACTCACTCCAGTCTATTTCCAAGAGAAAGAAAGCCTTGAGCTACCCCAGACCACAAAGCTTAAACAAGAGTTAGCTTCCCTCTACACCTGCTCACAGTTGTGGTTGTCAGTGGTGGAGAGTGGTGTTCTGAGTGCTGACAGGAGGTGGGCAGTGACCACCTACAAACATGAGGGGTGGACGTGACCCAAGACAGACATGAGGAGCTCCCAAGCACCACAAGGCGAAGGGAGGGATCAACTGTATGCCCTGGTGGACTCATAAAAAATAAAATAAAATAAAAAATTTAAAAATGGAGGCACTGATGTATTTAAATTTGCAGCCTGGTATGGGGAAGGTCCACATAGCACAGACTACAGTGGAGGGAACAGAGGCAGACATGGAGATCAAGAGAAAGTGTGTGCACTCAATAATGTGTGTTTGTGTGTGTGTGTGTGTGGTGTGACAGTGTGAGAGCACTGTCTAAGTTCAAGCACAACTTGTAGGAGTTGGTCCTCGCCTTGGTGGCACACGCCTTTAATCCCAGCACTGGGGAGGCAGAGGCAGTTGGATCACTGTGAGTTCGAGGCCAGCCTGGTCTATAAAGTGAGTCTAGGACAGCCAAGGCTACACAGAGAAACCCTCTCTCAAAAAAAAAAAAAAAAAAAAAAAAAAAAAAAAAGAAAAAGAAAAAGAAAAGAAAAGAAAAAAGGAGCTGGTTCTCGTTACACTATGTAGGTCTTGGAATTTGAACTCAGGTCCCCATGTTTAATAGCACATAACTTAACCTTTAACCCTGATGCTAACCCTGCTTTTGAATATATTTGCTAATGTTGTGTGCTCTTATACACGTCACAGTGCTTACAGTGAGGGAGCAGGTTGTCTCCTCCCATCACGTGGGTTTTGGAGGTTGTACTCAGGCCTTCAGCCTTGGAGACAAGCACCCTTTACCTGCGGAGCCATTTTGCTGACCTGAGATTGTTTGTTTGTTTGTTTGGTTGTTTTTTTTGTAAATCTAAAATCCTTAAGAATTATGTGAGAACAGCTATGAATTAAGTAATTGTTCCTGGCCCCCAAACAGTCATTGGTTTTGGATGATCCTGAGGATGGCCTGCCATTACCAGGCTTCCTGTTTTGAATGAGTGCGTTTAGTAAGATGTAGCAAGCCAAAGTAAAAGAATAAATTGTAAGTGGCAGATAGAAGCAGCAGGCAGTAGGAACACCATTAGAGGGGCGGGGTGGGGGGGAGCGGGAGGGGGAGGGAAGAGGGGCGGTTAAAGCATGCAGGAGACAACTGTGTAGCCTGATTGTGAGACAATAGAAGTTAACATCCCCATATTGGGGCTTGCAAGCATCTAGCAGGGAAGCCAGCCGGCTGGAATTCTGGATTCAGAGTCTCCCGGGAAACAGAGTGATCCCTCAAGTGAGGCTTCCTGGTGAACTGACAAATAGCAGCAGGTAGATGACATCATCAAATTGGAGCTTATAAACATCCAGCAGAACCCAGCTGTGGAGGGTGAGGCAGTCATCTAGAGTCCCTGTAAAAGCTTTTTCTCCCCAGATAAGCTTCCCATGGCTGAACCTGGGTTTCTTGGTCCCATTGCAGGCATTTTAAACTTATTTACTTTTATTTTATGTACATTGGTGTTTTGCTTGCATATATGTCCGAATGAGAGTGTTGGATCCCCTGGAACAGGAGTTATAGACAGTTGTGAGCTGCCATGTGGGTGCTGGGAATTGAACCTGGGTCCTCTGGAAGAACAGCCAGTGCTCTTATCCGCTGAGCCATCTCTCTAGCCCTTTACTGAAGGCATTTTTATATCACAAGATAAATACAGTAACCCCTCCTGGAAATGGTTTACCTTTTAACTGTTCTCAAGGGCACAATGTTTTCACTTGGGCTATTTTGTGTTCTCTCTCCTCCCTGTGCATTATCTGGACGGCATGTCCCAGAACAAAGGGTTTTGGAGGACACTCTGAAACAAATATACTTGGGTTTGAAACAGGGTCGGGTGGGGGAACCTCACTTCCAGAGTTGGCCCTAATGAATTAGATCAGACCGGACACCTTACCAAAACAGCATCCATCACACCCTTACACATAAGTTGCCCACCACAGGCTACTTTTCAGATCCAGTGCAGACCCCACACTGACTTACAGCCCCTGTTGGCACAGACTGGTGCTTCATTCCAGTTCTGTGTGCCCCAACCTATTCAGTGTGAAAACCAGTTGGTACACAGGAAGGGAAGGACACAGAAGCAAACAGCCTGCAGCGCGGAGATGCTGCCTTTTTCTCAGTGCCTCCCGAGCTAGGAATCCGTCTCAGGAGCCTGACATGATGATCCAAGCCAAATGTGCAGTCCTCGAGGTGTCCTCACTCATGCCCTGCTCCTTAATACCTACCCTCTGGTAACGTACACGAAATGACAGCCACCCAGCACAGATTTGTCTCCAAAGAGCTGTCTTCCTGATGCTACCCAGACCGACATCACGTCGTTCTAGCTGTGATTTGGGAAAAGCTACTGGTTATTCAGATGGACAGAGGTCAGGACCACCTGAGACCCCGCTCCCTCTCCCTCTAGCTAACACTTAGTGGCCGAACACAGCAGCCTTGACCCCAGAAAAGTCTCTAAGCTGAGGAAGAAGAAAATGCAGACACCAGTCATTGTCCACCAAAGTGTACCTCAGAGCTCTATGGGGGAGGGGACTACAGATCCTGGATGGAGCTGGACGTGGCCTTCCCCCTAGAATTTTAAGTCAAGTCCTTTGTTGGAGCCAAGTTCAAGGCTGACTCTAACTCCTCCCACTTGTTCTTAGCACTTCTGTGCCCCCCCCCCTCCCCCAGTGTCTACACACAAAAAGAGGCAAGCCGAGAGGCGGGTGAGCTGGGAAACTCCCGTCACCAGGCTGCCAGCTGAATATAATTAGCCCTGTTGCTTTCACAGAGACAACACTGTGTGCCTGCCAAGGCCCATGCCTTCTACGGCTTGTTGGCTGCTTGCTTCTCTGGGGAGCCAAGCCTCTAACCTCCCTTCACTTGGGAAAAAGCAAAGTCTGGGACAGAAGGTTATGGCAACAGAGAGGCCGGGAGCTTGTGGGACAGGTCCTGGAGCTAGTGGGAGCCTTAGGGCAGCTGTTTCTCCAGAGTCAGCCCTCGGCCCTCAGCCCTCAGCCCTCAGCTCTCCTGCCACTCGCCCCTTTGCCACTCAGAAAAGAGAACAGTCAAGTAGGAAGACATGTGGACATCTGCAGGCGGCAGCTGCCTTTCTTGGCGGAGGACTTTTGTAACAGAAGCTTCCTGAGCTATTGGGGGCTGGTCACAGGGCCTCAGCTGTCCTGGGTGACATGCTTCAAGGTTTTGCTTTTGAGGAACCTAATGGCCAGGCCCTCAAGGACCTCTAACTGGTCCACGTCCCAAGGCCTCTACTTGCCACAGCTCTATTCCTCTCACACATCCTGGCTTCCATCGACTTATTTCCACCCTGGGCTTTGTGTTCTAGGAGATGTTGGTTGGAAAATCTTTGCTCCTAGAATGACTCCAGGTTGAGCTGAAACTTTGCAGGGAAAGAAGACAGCCCCAAAACACCAATCCTAGCTTAACAATGAAAAAAAAAAAAAATATATATATATATATATATATATATATATAGTCTGTCCTCCCCTGGGACCTTGGAAGTCAAGTAGCATATCTGCATTGCAAGTGGACAGCTTTTTTTATTTTTTCTTAAAGATTGATTGATTTATTTTTATGTGCACATGGGTGTGCCTGAATGCATTTACATACACTGCCTGCATGCTGGTAGACTGTGTACACCAGTGGACCTTGAATCCCCTGGAACTGGAATTACAGGTGGCTGTGAGCAGTCCGGTGCTGGTGCTGGGAACTGAACCCAGGTCCTCTGTAAGAGTACTAAGTGCTCTTAACCACTGAGCAATCTCTCCAGCTTCTAGACAAAGCTCCCTTTTCCTGACAAAGGGGGTAGTTAACCACACCTGGTACAGGTGCCCACTAGGTTCCTCCAATTTTCTTGGCCACTTCTCAGGCTTCCTTCCCTTTCACCCTTCTCATAGGCACTGCCACCTATGAGAGTGGTGACTCTGAGGCCAGTCTCTTCTCCACTAGCCTCTCCAAACTCCTTGGTGAGATAAATGTTTCTTAAAGCCCACATTACGTTGTACCACTCTCTTGTCCAGAACTCAGTGGGACAGTGGACAGTCTCAATGCTTCAGTGCCACGTCAAATCTCCCCCCCACCCCCACCCCCATGTAGCCCAAGTTTGTCACCAGCTCTCTGCCCTGGCCAATTTGTCTTTCAAAGTGGCCATTTGTCTGCAAACCAAAGCTCATAGAGATGGGACAAGGACAGAGAACAAGGAGGCAACTTCTAAGTCCATTGACAGACCTTGATATATGGGGTGGCTTTGGACTTCAAAATGATCTTGAGGGAGTAGGGAGCTGGCTCAGTGAATAAACGTGCCTGCTTGTGCAAGTCTGATGAGCTGAGTTCAATCCCTGGTACCCACGAGAAAAAGCTAAAAGCATGCAACAGTGACCTGCCCAGAAGAGAGCATTGCCCAACACTCCCCATTCTCTGCCTCTTATATACTTTCTGCCCTTTCTTCCACGATGCTTTTCTTTTTAAGTCAGGGTTTCTCTGTGTAATATTCCTGGCTGTCCTGGACTCACTTTGTAGACCAGGCTGGCCTCGAACTCACAGAGATCCACCTGCCTCTGCCTCCAAAGTGCTGAGATTACAGGCGTGTGCCACCACTCCTGGCTCTTCCACAATGTTCTTGAGCCTTCCTGGGAGGGAGTGACACAGATGTTCCCTCTGCGTCTGAGCACTCACAATCACCTAGTCTCAGCCCTTTGATTACCTCCCATTCTCTCCCACTAACTGCCGCCCATAGCTGATGAGGCTTCTCTGGCCAGAGCAGCAGCAGCGCAGAACTTGTGGTGTTTTTCTTTGCTCTCCACTGCTGTGATAAAACCTGATGGTCCGAAGCAACTTGAGGAGGAAAGGGTTTCTTCCTCCTGGCTTCCCTTCACGATGGGGCAAGGGTTATGAGGTCTTACCCTGAGCTGAGGAGCTATTGGCTGTTGGGGAGGGGGGCTCAGGTCTCTTTGTGGTCTCGAGTGGCTTGCCTGTACTCCAGTGGATGGACTCATACCCATTCACATATGGTCAGTGCTAACTAGATTCAGTGAATTATAAAAGAAAAAAAGAGATGAAGATGGGAGGGATCCATGTTTGGGAAGAAGATTTAGAGGGAGTTGGAGTTTATGAAAATCTCAACATATACACTATGGAATACGACTCAGCTATTAAAAACAAGGAATTCCGGAAATTTTTGGACAAATGGATTGAGCTAGAAATGATCATAATGAGTGAGTTAACCCAGGAGCAGAAAGACTCAAATGGTATATACTCACTTATATCTGCATACTAGCCCAAGGGGCATGTCCCACGAAAGCCTTCACTTGCCAGGAAACTGGGACAGAGGGGAGGACATCCTATTGGGACTCTAAATGAGAAAAGCATGGGAGAATAGCAAAGTAGAAGGATCCAGAGGGTCCTAGAAACCTACAAGTAGAACATTATAATAGGCAGATTTGGGCCCAGGGGTCCCGCTCAAACTAAGGCACCAGCCAAGGACAATACAGGCAGTAAACTTTAAACCCCTACCCAGATCTAGCCAATGGACAGAACATTCTCCACAGTTGAGTGGAGAGTAGGGTATGACTTTCACATGAACTCTGGTGCCTCATATTTGACCATGTCCCCTGGAGGGGGAGACCTGGTGGCACTCAGAGGAAGGATAGCAGGCTACCAAGAAGAGACTTGATACCCTATGAGCATATACAGGAGGAGGAAATCCCCCTCAGGAACAGTCATAGGGGAGGGGAATAAGGGGAAAATGGGAGGGAGGGAAGAATGGGAGGATACAAGGGATGGGATAACCATTGAGATGTAACAAGAATAAATTAATAAAAAATTAAAAAAAAAAAGAAAATCTCAAAATAAAGATTATAGCAAGGCGTGGTGGCGCACGCCTGTAATCCCAGCACTCAGGAGGCAGAGGCAGGCAGATCACTGTGAATTTGAGGCCAGCCTGGTCTGTAGAGCAAGTCTAGAGAAATCCTATCTTGGGGGAAAAATGATTATGCACATACATTATATGTGTGTATATGTGCCTCTCTCTCTCTCTCTCTCTTTCTCTCTCTCTCTCTCTGTGTGTTTGTGTGTGTGTGTGTGTGTGTGTGTGTGTGTGTGTGTGTGTGTGTGTAGTTGTGCGTGATGCATGCCTGTAATCCCAGAGTTCAGGAAGCTGAGGCCAGAGAATCACTAGAGACCCATAGAGCACTTGGTCTTCATGCAGAGGACCCAGGTTTAATTTCCAGCCCCCACACAGTGGCTCACAATCTATTATATTTCTGTGTAAGTAGAAAACATTTGTTGTTGGGTTTTTTTTGTTTTTGTTTCTTGTTTTTTAAGACAGGGTTTCTCTGTGTAGCCTTGGCTGTCCTGGACTGGCTCTGTAGACCAGGCTGGCTAGAAAAAAAAAATTTAAAGCTAGGTATGGTGGCACATATTTTTAATCCCGATACTTTGGAGGCAGAGGAGGGAGATCTCTGTGAGTTCAAGACCAACCTAGTGTGCATAGTGAGTTCTAGGCCAGTCAAGGCTATATAAATAGATACTGTCTCAAAAATAAACAAATAGGTGAATAAATACAATTTTATATAAACTTCCTCCAGTTTTTCTTCAAAATTACGTTCTTAAGTCAATAATTTGACTTTGTGTGCATGTGTGTGTGTATTTTCATGTGTGATTGAGTGTACATGTATGTGCTTGTGTACGTGGAAGCCAGAGGACAACTTTGCCTTTTGCTCCTCAGGACCCTTCACCCTGTTTTGTTTTTCAGATTTGTAAAAATTTTATGTATATGGATGTTTTGCCTGCATGTTTGTATGTGAGCTTCTACAGGGGTGCTGGGAACCAAACCTTTAAGAACAGCAAGTGTTCTTAACCACTGAGCCTTGTCTCCAGTCCCACCCTAGGTCTTTTGTTTTTGTTTTGTTTGAGACAAGGTCATGGTGATCTTACACTCACTGAGCCGGTGCTAGCTAGCCCAGGATGCCACAGTCAACTTTTTACATGGTGCCAGGGAACTGAACTCAGGCCCATAATTGACATTTTTAACACTATTTTTTACTAAGTCTTCTTATAAGCCATATAAATGTGTGTGTGTGTGTGTGTGTGTGTGGTTTTTTTTTTCTTCTGCCTCTGCCTCTGCCTTTCAAGTTCAAGCGCTGGGATTAATGGTGTATACCGCCACTCCTGGCTACTATCCTGTTTGTTTGTTTGTTTTGTTTTCAAGACAGGGTTTCTCTGTGTAGCCTTGGCTAACCTGGACTCCCTTTGTAGACCAAGCTGGCCTTGCTCAAACTCACAGCGATCCGCCTGCCCCCACCTCTCTGAGTGCTGGGATTATAGGCTTGGGCCACTGTGCCTGGCTTACTACTATCCTACTCTTAAATGGAAATCTACCCATTTTTCAAGTGTCTAGGTATCAGACATGCTCAACAAAGTTCTGCTAGGCAAAAGACAATCTTGACTCAGATTTTCATATTACAATTTATAAGTTTTGTTCATAGGTGCCCATGTCTAAAAAGAGCCCGTCGGATTGAAAGAATATAGCAGTGAGAGCAAGGGTCAGAGAGCCAGGTTTTTATTAGCTGTGCAGCCTCAGGCAGGAAGTGTGATGTCTCTGAGCTTCAGTCCCCTCCCACAGGCGATGGGGAGGACTCTACCCCAGTTGTCATGTATCCTGGGGACCAAGGCAGCCCTGACATCTCAGGTGCTTGGTTCATGGGTATTGCTGTTGTTTCCAATAGCTAGCCGGCCTGGCACCCGCTGCTGGTTTCCACCTTCAGCCTCTCTTATGTGCCTATTTGAAGGGTTTATAAAAGGTGTTTAGGAGCCATGCAGCTGCACCTGTGACAGGTGTCCTTCCTGTGTGTGGTGCTGCCATGTGCATTAGCACTTGATATGGACTGGTGAGTCTCACCTTCAAGGCAGCTTGGAAGGTAAGTGCAGTTGTGAGGGCATCTTCAGCCCCTGGCTGCATGCATAAGTGCTCCTAACTTCTGGCTGACTTTTGGGGTTGGTCAGTGAGCATCTCAGACATAGATCAGAGGAAGGGGGGAGAGGAAAGCCTATGCATTTCCTTGACAACCCCCTTCCCCGGTGCCCCCTCCCCCCCGCCGCCCGCAAGGGGGGACTGGCCACTGTTTCTCTTCTCTGAATTTCACTTAGTAATCTTAGTCTTGCTACTACCAACCCCATGCTGTTGTGTGTACACACACACACACACACACACACACCTCTGAGCTTCCACAGTCCCTTCTAGCTTTGTAAACAGTCTCTTTGTAAAATAGGCCAGCCTGTCCTATTCCTATTCCGTACTGCTTCTCAGCTTCTCAGCCTTGTGTAGAACAAAGCTTAGATTGGCGTGGGCCTTATCTGTTTATTGCTTCTCACAGTTTTAGTTTCAGTTTTTACTTTTTTTACTTTTTAATTTTTTTAAGATTTCGGGGACTGGGAAGATGACTCAATAGGTAAAGTGCTTTGCTGTACATGCATGAGGACCGGATTTTGGATCCCCAGCATGCATGCAAAAAGCCAGGTACTGTGGCAGCACACACCTGTAGCACCAGAACCAGGATGCAGAGACAGGAGGATGGGGGTCAGGGGCCGCTCAGTCTAGCTGAAACTTAAACTTATAGTTTAAGAAATAATGTAGGACCTGGGCATAGTGACTCATGCCTTTAATCCCAGCACTCTGGAGACAGAGGCAGGTGGATCGCTGTGAGTTCAAGGCCAGCTTGGTCTACAAAGCAAGTCTAGGACAGCCAAGGCTTCACAGAGTGTCTCAAACAAACAAACAAACAAACAAACAAACAGAAGAAAGAAGCCCAAAACAAACCCCTCTTTCCTTAAGCTGTGTTTGGCAGCTGTTTTACTACAGCAGTGAGGCAGGTAACTGCTGGGAGAGGTAGGGCCATTGCGACAGCGAATCTGACCAGGTGGTTCTTAGAGCTTTAGAACCAGTTTACAGGCAGAATATGGAAGAGTTGACCTAGAAAAACCCCACACTGTTATAAACAGGGCTTAAGGCATCAAATGTTGAGATAAATGCAGACAGTAGAGGCCTAGTTAATGGAATTTTAAACAGGAAATAAGGACTCTGTTGGGAACTGAGCTAGAGGCTACACTTTATTTCAGTAAAGAATCTGGCTGCATTCTGCTCTTGCCTGAAAACTGGAGTGAAAATAAATTCAAATTACCAGGCACCTGTGGTGGCGCATACCTTGCCCCTGCCCCCCATGGAGTTTATTTATTTATTTGGTTGGGTCCCTCCCCCCCCCCCCAGACAAGGTTTCTCTGTGTAGCGTTGGCTGTCCTAGACTCACTTTGTAGACCAGGCTGGCCTAAAACTCACAAAAATCCTCTTGCCTCTGCCTCCCAAGTGCTGGGATTAAAGGCATGCACTACCAATTTTTTTATTAAGTATTTTTTACATATGCATTTATATCATTACACATATATACAATAAACTTCCTATAACAAGAAGAAACATGAAACAATAAGGAATTATATAAATGTTACATTCATAATGATTTGGCCATTTGTATTTGGAAAACTTGAAGAAAACATCTTTCCTATCTTGGTGAGTCTAAAATTCTGAATGTAAATCGCTATCTATTATATCTCATCATTATCAGCTTAAAACATCTATCTAGACCTAAAAACATCTTAAACCCCTAAACAACTAAGCTTGATTGTAAAACTAAACTATCTGCTTTTCAACCCCATCAAAGATTATCTTTAAGGGAAGAATGATTATTTGCTTACAATTTGAAAGAAACAGTTCAGCAGGGAAGCTTGGCAGCAGGAGAGTGAGGCAGCTGCTAAGAGTGTGTCCACAGTCAGGGAGCAAAGAGATGGGAGCCGGGACCATAGTCCATGGCATAGTAGCCTCACATTCCTTCCACAGTGAACAGTTAAGCCTTTCTGGAAACACACTCAATGATGTGCTTCTGTGGTCGTTCAGTGTCTTAGTCAGTGTTCCACTGCTGTGAAGAGGCACCATGACCATGGCAACTCTTGTTGTTTGTTTGTTTGTTCTCAGGACAGAGTTTCTCTCCAGCTTTGGCTATCCTGGACTCACTTTGTAGACCAGGCTGGCCTCAAACTCACATCGATCGCCTGCCTCTGTCTCCTGAGTGCTGGGACCAAGGCAACTCATATAAAGGAAAGCACTTCATTGGGGCTGGCCTACAGTTTCAGAGGTTTAGTCCATTATCACCATGGTGGGGACCATGGTGACATGAAGGCAGACATGGCGCTGGAGAAGGATCTACACCCTGATCTGTAGGCATCAGGAAGAGAGAGCCACTGGGCCTGGTTTGGGCCTTTGAAAACCACAAAACCCATTCCCAGTGACACACTTCGTTTGACAAGGCCACACCTCCCAACCCTTTCAAATAGTGCCACTCCCTGGTGACCAAATTTTCAAATCTCTGAGCCTATGGGGACCAGTCTCATCCAAACGACCATACCAACCAAGTTGACAATGAAGATCGTTTCACAGACATCCTTTTGCATGAATATGCAATGCAATTTCTCACTCTCTATTCAGCGTCTCTTGTTTGGACACATCCTGGGTTAGCATTGGGGGCATTTGCAATCCTCTGTTGTACAGAAGCCTTGCAATGCATTGGTTTGCTCTAACCTCTTGTTTCCTTTCGGAGCAGATCTCTTGTTCTTCCCTGCATGCTACACCCACTCCTCTTCTGATTTCAGAGCCTCTGTGTCCTTGGGCTTTGATGACACATCAGATTGTAATTTTGTGTCTTTTCTCAGCTGAATCAGGCCTCATTCATTAGAGAAGTCCCATTCGTATCTGCTTGGGGTTGAGTGTTTTGGCCTGTCACTGGTGGCTTGTGTTCCAGATGTGTGCATGGCTCTGGATTGCATGGCTCTGGATTGATATAGATCATGGGGAGACACCAGGCACCATCTCTTGTCCACAGATGGTGAGGAGGCTGGGCCCAAGTTTCCAAGCTTTATTCATTCACAGCTGACTGTGCTGGCAGATTCCCGGCAAGGCAAGGCTGCCCAGAACTTATTTGTCTTTCCACTCACACCCTAGGGTGTTTTCCTGTCTCAGAGGGCCTCCTTTTCTGATTTAAAAAAAAAAAAAAATTGTGGAAAAAGGAGGAAGACATAGTAGAGAAGACCCTCCCGCCCCAAACAAACCAGATTCGTGGTCTCCAGGCATGGTGGTGCATGCCAATAATTCCAGCGAGATGGAGGGCGGGCAAGACCATTGAGAGTTTGAGGAGTCTCTGTCTCATGCACACACAAAAAAGAGCTTTAAGCTAGATCAGCAGTTCTCAACCTGTGTGTTGTGAGTCCTTTAGGGGCCAAGTGACCCTTTTAGAGGGTCATGTATCAGGTATCCAGCATATTTAATTTATGAATCATAATAAGAGTAGCAATATTACAGTTATGAAGTAGCAACAAAAATAATTTTATGGTTGGGGGGGTCATCACAATATGAGGAATTAAAGGGTCACAGCATTAAGAAATTTGAGAACCACTGTGCTAAATGGAGTAGGATAATACAACAATAATAACAGAACAGAAATGTAACATTAACAATAATCACTACATTCTCACGACACCCATGGAATCCTCACTAGGGTTTCCCCCACCACTATTGGTTCACAGCAAAGAGGCTCAGAGAATTTAAAGTCACAAGAGGCCAGTGAGTCGACCCACGAGTAGCCCTAGATGGGTCTCTAAGCACTGTGGTTCATGCTTGAGTTTGGGTCAGAGACCATAGGCAAATTTTCTGATGAGGCGCAACATAGACATTGAGATGAGAAAATAAGTCAACGTAACAAAAATAGAGGTAACAAGACTTGGGAGGAACTACCAAATGCTGTGAGGGATAGGCTGAGCTGAACAGACAGCTGGGGACAGCTAAGAGCCAGATGTCCTGAGAGCTGGCCCTTCCTAAGAAAGGAAGAAGATCGGACTGGCTGGGCAGGCGTGGTGGCACACGCCTTTAATCCCAGCACTTTGAAGGCAGAGGCAGGCGGATTGCTGTGAGTTCATGGCCAGCCTGGTCTACAAATCGAGTCCAGGACAACCAGACCTACACAGAGAAACTCTGTCTCGGAAAAAACCAAAAAAACCAACCAAAACAAACAAACAAAAATCAATGTGCTTGGGCTGGAGAGATGGTTCAGAGGTTAAGAGCACTGTCTGCTCTTCCAAAGGTCCTGAGTTCAATTCCCAGCAACCACATGGTGGCTCACAACCATCTGTAATGTGATCTGGTGCCCTCTTCTGGCCTGCAGATGTTACACACAGAGCACTGTATACATAATAAATAAATAAAATCTTTTTTTAAAAACCCAATGTGCTTAAATTCTACACTGTGAGATGTATTATAAAACACATAAGAGATGGGAATAGTGGCACATGCCTTTAGTTGCAGCACTCAGGAGTCAGAGGCAGGAGGACCGCTGAGTTCAAGGTCAGCCTAGTCTACACAGTGGGTTCTAAGACAGCCAGAGTTATGTACAGAGACTCTGTATCAAAAAGACACAAAATCCACAATCTATAAGTATAAAACGTGTACAATAAAAGCCTACAAATAAAAGACGGATAATAGGCCAAGGGAAATGATAGTACTACATATGCCAACAACAGTCAATCTATAGCAAAGTTGTCAATCAACAAAACGATTCGTCAAAGAGCTGAGGACAGCAGTGGGCAGCTGGTGTAGGGAACTCCTGTTGTCCACGTGGATAACTTTAGATACCATGGCCTGAGTCACAGTGATGCAAGTCTACAGCAGTCCACAGGTAGGCATGTTCTAGACCATCTCTAGGAATGCTGGGAAGGACAAATAAGGAAGTTCTGCTTGAGTTGTCACCCTGCCAAGTCCCACAAAGACATCACTGACAACTCCAGAAAGACTTGGACCTGCCTGGAAATGGAAACTCGTATTTCTCAACAAAAATCTGCATAAGCTCAAAGGTGAGATCAACAAAGCTTCAAACATCTGTTCAGATTAGCACTGCGACAAATGCCTAAGGCAAGGAACTCCGGGCTTGGGAACTTATGAGTGATACACAAGCAGAAGAAGTTTAAATTCAGGGCTGGAGAGATGGCTCAGCGGTTAAGAGCAGGGACTGCTCTTCCAGAGGTCCTGAGTTCAATTCCCAGCAACCACATGGTGGCTCCCAACCATCTGTAATGTGATCTAACGCCCTCTTCTGGCCTATAGCGGTACAAGCAGGTAGCACACTGTATGTATAATAAATAAATCTTAAAAAAAAAAAAAGAAGAAGTTCAAATTCAAAGAAGCAGGTCTCCTTCTACCTGTGGGAGGGGCAGAACTCTAAGGACTGTGGAGCTCAGTGTGGCTGAGGCTTTGGGCACGAAAGTGTTCTCAAGCTCAGCTGGGGAGAGCAAATGAGCCAGGTGGCTTTGGAGACGTAGGCAGTAGTAACGTGAAGTGTCACTGCCTTAGAGGTAGAAATTTCACATCTGGGAGCTCACTGTCCAACATCCTTACCCAAGAATTATTTAGTATTGTTTATCTAGCAAAGTGCTGGAAACAACACGAGGCCCATAAAATGGACACCAGGCAAGTAACTTACAGTACATCCCCATGGTGGACTATTTCAAAGGCTGAGGTAAATCTATGTGTCCTGACTTGGACTGGGCTCTAAGGCAACGACAGGTGAAAATGGCAAGCCCAAAAATTGACACATGCAGCATTGTATGTGTTTGTTTACTTAAAGTTTCTCCTATATCCTGAAATTATATCATTTATTTGAACAAACAAACAAACAAACAAACAAACCAAACAACAGTTGTCAGCTGGGGCTATCGGTCAGTGACGGGGTGCCTGTCTAACATGTTCGAGTTCCTAGGTCCAATCTCTTGTATTTCCAAAAATACCAAAAGGGGGAAACAAATCCCCCCCAAAAAAACCCGAAAAACAAAAACAACCCTGCAACCCGAGGTCCGGGAACTGAGGCAAGATGGCTGCTGTGGCTGAGCCCAGCTTGAGCCATAATATGAGGCCTTGCTCCAAAATAACAAACAACCAAACAGCCCAAAACCTCAAGGCATTGATTTTCCTATAAGAATAGGCGAAATGTGGACTGGGTGGTATTCCAGTCAGTAAAGTTCTTCCCATGCAAGTAGGAGGACCTGAGTGCATGTGTAAAAAAAGCATAGCTCACCAGGGGGAAAAAAAAGTCTAAACGAGGATTAAATAAGTTGATAGGTGCAAACTGCTTGGAACAGAGCCTGACCCAGCTCCAGCTACTGTTGCCTGTGTAAAACATGAGCTCTGTGTTAGAAAGAGGTGCTGCTGGGCTCTGTGGAGACTCTCACCCTACTAAGGCTCTAGTTCAGGTGAGCAGGCATTGCAGAAGAGGGATGCCCACTGTTCACCGCTACAGGGAGAGGGGAGCCCCATCCTCCTGTGGGGCAGGGGCCGGGGGAAGGCAGAGATGACAGAAAGCCACTCTCTGGGCGTCAGGCTCCTCTGGTGGACGGCACCATACTGGTAAAATCCACATCCAAGGTTGGGTGTGGTGGCGGCTCATGCCTTTAATCACAGCACTCAGGAAGTGGAGGCAGGTGAATGTGTCTGAGTTCAAGGTCAGCCTGATTTATTGTGTTCTAGGCCGGCCAGGGCTACATAGTGAGACTCTGTCTTAAACAAACAGATGGACAGACAGAACCCACATCAGGCTGTGCCAAGGCCGTCTGAGGCAGCCAGTATCACAGACCGAACAGACGAAGCTCTTCCGTCCAAGGATACAATCCAGGGAGGTACTGAGGCACATATGACTCTGGAATAGAGGCAGATGTGTTCGAGACACTCCTGTGGGTTCTACTGAGGAGGCTCTGACACATAGCTAGGCCAGTAGAGTGGCTTCCGTGACCCTTTGGCATTGGGGACCCACACAGAGTGCTTGGTGCCTTCAACACCTTCCACCGGGAGCTATGAATAATTAATTTTGGGGTAAGACTTAATGAAATCTCCTCTCTAAATAGAAATAATTTTGTGCACCTTCTTGCCTCCTCCCTCAAACCATACTTCTGGGGAGAAAGTTCAGCAGGGGCAACCAGTTTCTTGGACTAAGGACCTACAAGTACTCTGAAAGCCAGGTGTGCTGGTTGACAGCAGGATCCCCAGCACTTCCAAGGCTAGAGGCAGGAGAGACAGACGCTGAGGGATCCTCAGCCACAGGGCAAGGTCAAGGCCAGCTTGGGCTTTGTGAAAAGCAGGGAGAGGAGGTGGCTCAGTGGTGCAGCTCTTGCTTAAGGCCTTGGGTTTGGCTCAATCCAGCACCAGCATGAAGAAAAAACAAAACAAAACAAAACAGAGAGCTCTCATTGCTGCAGCATTTACATTTGATTATGGGTGAGAAGTGCTCTTGGCAGGGTCACAAGAAATGTAAGACATGTGTACACTGCTAGCAGCGACATGAGCCCATACATGCTTTTTGGATAGCATTCTGGCCGTACCTCAGGGAACTAGAAAAAGTTCCTACCTTCAACACAGTAGTTTATTTCCTGGGAGCTTATCTTAAGAAGAACTCAAACCCAAAAGGAAAGTTAAAACACGATACATGTTTCATTTTCACTGTCTTATTTACATTTGAAAAACCGGAGACATATATGACCTATAGAGAATTATGACATGACATTGTCATTTGGTAGAATATTATTCAAGTATTAAAAAACAGAGTACTTGCCTAACATAACATGCCCAAAACCACCTGAGTTCAATGATCAGAACAAACAAACAAATGAAAAAAAGGGGGGATGAGAGGGAAAGGGAGAGGGAGAGGGAGAGGGAGAGGGAGAGGGAGAGAGAGAGAGAGAGAGAGAGAGAGAGAGAGAGAGAGAGAGAGAGAGAGAGAGAGAGAGAGGGAGGGCACTACCCTCTGGAGAGATGGCTCAGTTGTTAAGAGCACCGACTGCTTTTCCAAACGATCTGAGTTCAATTCCCAGCAACAACATGACAGCTCATAGCCATCTAAAACTCCAGCTCAGGGGACCCAATCCCATCATCTTGCTTCACTGGGTACCAGGTGCACACACACACAGTGCACAGACATGCATGCAGGCTTCCTTGTATAAAATAATATAAAAGAATGAGAAAGAAAGGATGAAAGAGAGGAGAGTGCGCAGGAGGATGGACGCAGGTGAGAGAAAGGCAGCAAGCAAGTCTGCACTGCCCTACAGTGACAGCTGTGTGAAAGCACCATACACCTGGAGGTGGCAGGGGCCTGTGGGAGTGAGCTAAATCATAGCCTAGTGAAGCTGGTTTAGAGGGGGTACTCAGTGTGTGTTATTGAATGCTCTATTAACGTTGCTAGGATAGTCAGTGGTACCACTTAACAAACAAATAAAAATACAGCAAACTTGGATTCAAGCTAGCCTCTGTGCAGGCCTCAGCTTCCACTTAGGCCTGACCGAGGTTTTCCCATGATTCACACATCCTTTTAAAACTGTTGCTATCATATAGCCACCTTCCAGCTACTTCCAGCAGCGCGGGGGCCCCTTGTGCCTTCACATGAAGTACAGGGGCTTATTTTTCACTGAATGATTGATGGTTCCAGGGCCTTGAGTGTGTTAGAGACAGGCTCTGAGGTACATCTTCTCTCTTGATTATTTTTACTTTGAGACAAGATCTTGCTTGTTGCTCTGGGTTGTTCTCAACCCTGCCTCTCTGCCAAAGCAGATTTTGTACATGGGGTCTTCCGGCCTCAAGGTGCACACCTATGACCCAGCAGTGAGGAGGCTGTGGCAGAAGAATGCTGAGTTCAAGGCTAGTGTTGAACAACTACACAGTGAGACCCTGCCTCACAAAAGGAGGAGGAGAGGAGGGAATGAGAGAGAGAGAGAGAGAGAGAGAGAGAGAGAGAGAGAGAGAGAGAGAGAGAGAGAGAGAGAGGAAGGAGGAGGAGGAGGAGGAGGAAAAGAAAAGGCTACTCGTCTTTAAACCAAAAACGTTTTTAGTAAGATGAGAAGATATAGAAGGCAAGAGTCAAGACACTGCACCCGTGACAGTTTTCTCTCACTCCTACGTAAGTGACTGAGGCAAAGCAAAAGCTGTCTGCACTTCGGCACGAAGCAGAAGCAGGGGGAGAACCATGGCCGGCTGTATCAGCTACCAGGAAGCAACTATGCAGGGAAGCACACTGTCTTGGAGAAACAGGGCAGGCACAGAAGGGATTGTAAATGCTGTAGTAGCCACATTTAAGAAATAGGTAAGGTGTGGGGTAGGGGTGGGGGGGGGGTGGGGGGATGGCTCAGCAGTTAAGAGCAATGGCTGTTCTTCCAGAGGACTTGGGTTCAATTCCCAGCACCCACATGGCAGCTCACAACTGTCTGTTAACTCCAGTTGCAGAGCATCCAATACCCTATACAGACATATTTGCAAACAAAACACCAATGCACACAAAATAAATATATAAATGATGAAAGAAAGAAAGAAAGAGAAAGAAGTAAGCTGGGTATGTTGTCACACATCTTTAATCCCAGCACTCTTGAGGATCTCTGTGAAATTGAGGCATCTTGGTCTACAAAACAAATCCAGGACAGCCAGGGCTCTTACACAGAGAAACCCTGTCTTGAAGACAACAACAACAACAAAATCCCAAAGAAATAGGTAAAGCCCAGCATGTTGGCACAGGTCTTTAGTCCTAGCACTTGGGAAGCAGAGGCAGGCATATTTCTGAATTTGAGACCAGGTTGGCTTACAAAGTGAGTTCCAGGCTAGCTACACAGAGAAGCTCCATCTCAAAACAACAACAACAAACCCCCAATAACAAAACAGAGAGAGAGAGACAGAGAGAGAAATAGGTAAATACAAGGTAAACCTAGCATGATGGCGCACCCTTGGAACCCTAGCACTCAGGGAGTGGAGAGGCAGGGGGATCAGGAGGTTAAGGCCTGCCTTGGCTTCTTATCAACTTCAAAGACAGGCAGGACTACATGAGACCTTGTCTCAAAACCCCTGAAGAATAGAATAAAATAATCAATTTAAAAAATAGGTAGGAAGGCTGGAGAGATGGCTCAGTGGGTAAGAGCACTGGCTGTTTTTTCCAGAGGTCCTCTGGCCTGTGCAGGTGTACATGGAGGTAGAACACTGTATACATAATAAATAAATAAATCTTTTTTTTTGGTTTTTCGAGACAGGGTTTCTTTGTGTAGCCTTGACTGTCTTGGACTCACTTTGTAGACCAGGCTGGCCTCAAACTCACAGCGATCTGCCTGCCTCTGCCTCCCGAGTGCTGGGATTAAAGTCGTGTGCCACCACGCCCAGCTTAAATAAATAAATCTTTAAAAAAAAAAAAAAAAAAAAAGGTAGGAGCTGGGCGTGGTGGCACACACCTGTAATCCCAGCACTTGGGGAGGCAGAGGCAGGCGTATCGTTGTGAGTTCGAGGCCAGCCTGGTCTACAAAGTGAGTCCAGGACAGCCAAGGCTACACAGAGAAACCTGGTCTCAAAAACAAACAAAACACACTGGGTGCAGTGGCGCACGACTTTAATCCCAGCAATTAGGAAGCAGAGGTAGGCAGATCTCTGTGAGTTCCAGGCCAACCTGGTCTACAAAAGAGAGTCCAGGATAGGCAGGACTGTTGCACAGAGAAACGTGGTCTCGAAAAACTAAAAAGCACAACAACAACAACAAAACAACCAAACCAAACAAAACAAAAAGGTAGGAGGGCTGGGCTGGAGAGATGGCTCAGTGGTTAAGAGAACTTGCTGTCCAATCATGAGGACAAATGGCAGGTGTGTGCCTGTCATTCCTGCTTCACTGCCCCGGGTTCAGATGGAGACCTAGCTCTACAGAATAAGCACAGAGTATAGAGGAGAAGGCACAAGGCTCTCTTTTGGCCTCTGTTTATGCCCAGTCATATGTGAACACATGCATGCACACACATACATACATTCACACAGACACACACACACACAGACACACACACACACACACACACACACACACACGAATAAACAATAAACCTTTACAACAAAAATAGGGAAAACAAAGTTTACTTAATAAAAACCCCAAGGCATACTTTTTTTAATCATATAATTGATAAAACTTATTTTTATTAATTTTACATTCTTAGTTTAGTTTTGTTTTTTGAGACAGGGTTTCTGTGTGCAGCCCTGGCTGTCCTGAACTTGCTTTGTGGACCAGGTTGGCCTCGAACTCACAGGGATCTGCCTGCCTCTGGGATTAAAGGTGTGTGCCACCACACCCAGGTTTACATCCTATTTTTTATATTATTTATTTATTTACTTATTTAATTTATTTTTTTGAGAAAAAGTCTCAAAAGAGCAAACTTTTTTTGCTCTAAGTCTTTGATTTTTTTTTTTTTTTTAATGTTTTTTTGAGACAGGGTTTCTCTGTGTAGCCTTGACTGTCCTGGACTCACTTTGTAGACCAGGCTAGCCTCGAACTCACATCAATCCACCTGCCTCTGCCTCCCGAGTGCTGGGATTAAAGGCATGCGCCACCACGCCCAGCTTCTTACTAAGTCTTTGAAATCCAGCTGTATTATAGCCTATCTTATTTCAGACCGGTTCCATTTCAAGTAGTGGGCTGGGCTGCAGCTCAGTGGTAGAGCAGTTGCCTAGCAGCAAGGCCCCTGGGAGGGAGGGAGAGAGATAGCAATCTAAGCAGTGGCCACCAGATTTGGCCACCAGGTTTTTGTTGTTGCTGTTTTGTGTTTTGTCTTTCTGAGTTGGACTCAACTATGTAGCCATGACTGCATGGAATTCACCGTGCAGCCGGGCCCATGAGCTTGCTGTAGGTCTTAGCATTAATGAGTGGCAAGATTGCAGCATCCACCTGGTCCTGCTACACCGAGCATCAGAGATCTGGAGCCCCTGTGCTGTGTGCCCTCCCTTTCTTTCTCTCCCCCTCTTACCTATGTTTCTTCCTTACCTCCATCCTCTCTTTCCTCTTTATTTTTACATTTTATTTTGTGACTCTTTAGGAATTGAGGCAGACGTCCACCTGTCAGCATTCTTTAGTCTCCCACATATGTGGCCTCCATGGTTGGAGGACACCCAGGTGAGCTGTCTGTCTCCACAGAGTGCGAGGGGCGGACTTAATAGGGCCCTTTATCCCTTGTTGGCAGCATTCTCAGTGTTTGCCGAGACCTGCCGGTCATGACGCGAGTTTCACTTTGCACTGGAAATAGGCTACTGGCCAAAAGGCCCTTCTTCCTTCGAGAGCTTTGATGAGGTTAATTTGATACCCAAAGTTGGAGGTCTCACAGAATGAATTATGTAAATCTCTGAATGTCCTGGAAAACTGCTTCAGTGGAAGAACGATTCAAGAGGAAGGTTCTGAGATGAAAGGGGCAGTCAGTTTTCAGGCCTAAACTTACCAGAAGTCATTACTTCTTTATTTGCATTTCCTTTCCTTATCAAACAGAGCAACACACCCACATATGTGCAAAAACACACACACACACACACACATACACACACTCATACACACATACACACGCACACACATTACACAATGGTTTGGACAGTTGCTATGAGCTCCGTTGCTATGGTCTGTGAGGCTATGCAAGCCTGGCTTCCCGGACTGACGACAATGGAAGGCACTGGGAATTTCTCAAATATTCACAAGAATGTGGAGAAAGAAGTTCTGAGTAATCACCGTTCTTTGAATTTCTTGTGGGAAAACTGTAGTGCCGATTTCCTTTTAGAGACAGCAGTCTTTGAAAGCAGTTTGGCCTAAAGAGCTTTAATTTGTTGTGGCATAAATGCTGAGCTGTGAGAGGCCCCACCAAGGAGAAGTCATGCAGCTGGGGTACAGGGACCACCTGTCCTGGGAACACAGCAAAACGAGTTCTGAGCTTGATAGGCTCAGCTGCGGAGTCTGGCCATCCGTGTGGTCAGCCTAATTAAACTGCTCACATCTTTATCGTCCTTGTCCCTCAGAGCCCCAACCCTCGGTGTCCACCCCCATCATCTGGGTATCTCCCAGGCAGAACCTGGAGAGGTGATCTATCTGGGTAGGCTGAAGAACCATTCTTCATTCAATCTTAGCTGCCAAGCCATCCGCTCCCCTGCTGCCACATCCTGTCTGCCTTCCAGTTCCCACCTGCCAGGCTGACCATTATGAAATGTGGCTTACTAAGGAAGTAAAGAAAGAAACAGGAAAATACTAAAGTATGATGCTAACCACAGCCTGAGGGGCCTATTCCCACTCTCTGTGGTAGGGACTAGTTGTGGTGAATGGCAGGTAGTCAGGTAGTTCAGCCATAGTGCCCCACCCAGCAGAGCACCCAAGGCAGGAAGAATGAGGAGGCGCCACCGCAGCAGCATGAAGCTTGCAGTGGCCCCACCCGCTGTCTTAAAGCAGCTTGACCGTGGATAGCCTGACTGAGTACAGCTTGACCTGGGCCCATGTGTGGCTGCTCACCCATCCTGCCTGATCAAGCTGGCTTCCCCTAGGTTTTTGGTATCTGCCATCACACTTTTTTTTTTCTTGAGACAGGATTTCTCTGTGTAGCCTTGACTATCCTGGACTTGCTTTGTAGACCAGGTTGGCCTTGAACTCACAGTGATCTGCCTGCCTCCGCCTCCCAAGTGCTGGGAGGAAAAGCATGCGTTACCACTGGCCAGCACTTTTTTTTTTAAAGGAGCACAACAGTACTAATAGCAGCCAGAGAAATACCCTTCTCAGGGACTCAAGCAATACCAGCTATTTATTACTCCAGAAAAGACCTAGATTCAGGGGATTGTCCCCCCCTCTGGGAGGAGGCGGCCAGACCCACAGCCATGAGTCTTTGCCCTCTCCTGGGAACCAGGTCCCTCCCAGCAGCCGCTCCAGAACCGGAACTTTCCTGAGGAGGGAAGAACTGAATGGATCAGTGTGAGCTCTAGGGATTTAAACCAGCTTCACTTCATTTTCTCTGTTGTTCATTCATTCAGTCATCAAACTCATTTATAAAACTCCTAGGGGCTGGGGATACAGAACCAGTGCCTCCTGACCTGCTGCACTTGACAGCAGGAAAGGCCCATCTCCTGCCCAGGTCACTAGAGAGCCCTCCTTTTAAAAAGCGCCTACAGAGCAGTTTCATGTTTTGTGAAAGAGCTTTGGCAAGCCATGGGCTGAGTCACAGCCTTGGTGACACACAGCACGTGACTTCAAATTGCCAAGAAGTATGACTGGCTCCCAGCCTGTGCCACCCCACCCTGAGGGGCCCTGAGTAAGCAGTGTCAATTCAGAGTGAGGGAGCCACAGGATTCCCGAAGCTTTTTGAAGGCCTTATTGAAGCTGGGTGTTGAGTTGCAGGGCTCTGCACTTGCGAAGCAGGACCTTGGAAAGTCGCTCGATGTGAGCGCTGAATGGAGTGCAGTTTCACCTGAGCATCTTGTTAAAGGCAGAGGCAAGCTGCTCTGTGGGTCTTTAGGATGGGGAGGAAAGTGAGGAGCGGTCTTCCTTGGGACTGCAGACGTCACTTCCCGCTCCAACAGCTTGCCGAAGCAATTGAAGCTTGACCCTGGAGGAACTTGGCTATATCGTTTGGACACTGGCTGAGGGTCTGCCTCAGATCATTTTCCAGAACCTACCTGACAAGCTTTGGGTTCAGGTCTATAGTGAATATCTGCACAGCCCGTATCTGGAACTGGAGCAGAAGGGGGTCAGGCAGCCACTCCTGTCCTGTGCCCCGCACTGTCGGAGCCAGCTCGAAGCCAGGCAGTCGATGGCTCGTCGAAGACGACGTCAGGCCAAGGCTTGAGTCATGGCCTCATCATCGTCCATCCTGTGGTGTGGTGCATGGCAGAGACAGGGCCTTTTCCAGGGGCATCAACTGGGGAGGCGGAAAGCAATGTTACCCACTCTGGAATTCAAGGCTCGGGATCCCCCCGCTTACTTCACGAATGAGGATACAGTGACTATACATTGAGCCATTTGTGATGGGTCTTGGCCCCGCTTATTCACTTGGCAAACCTTGACCTGAACAGTCCCTCGAGCACCAGCCCCCAGGCCATCTGCATCCATTCACCCAGAACACAGAAACTGCCAGACACACTCCCACTGGGCTCCAGGGTGCATACCTACAGTCAGTCCAAGTACTCAGAAGAATAAGGCAGGAGACTTGCTTTGAATCTAGAGGAGTTTGGGATCTGCTTGGACAACAAAGCAAAGCATTGTCTCTAAACAACAACAACAACAGGCTCCCCGCTCTGTGCCTCATTTTCCTCCTAGTACTTGCCTCACAAGTTTTACGGAAGCAGGGGGGCGCCTTGTTTATGTTGACAGAGTTGGTGCTGAGATTAAGTGAGAGTAGTCGGTACAAAGATCCTGGCACAGAGCTGGCACAAAGAGCACGCCCTGGCCGCGATCTTTGTTCTCAGCTTGCTCTGGGCAAACTCCAGTTCGGCAGCCACCCCCAGGCTCAACCTGAAGTTTCCCCCTTTCCTTCCCTAATCCACCACCCAGGCTTTCATGCAAATGTGTGGCTGGAGGGGGAGGCGGAGCTTATCTCCACCATCGGCTCCAAAGGGCTGACCGCTGAGAGAGACTTCTCCCCGCCCCTCCCCACCCAGTGTGGACCGGGCTAGGTCCCTTGCATGGCTGTAAATCTTCCTTGCAGAGTGGGGTTTTTTTTCACACGTACGTTGTTCTTCAGCTGCGGCAGAGGTATTGAGAACTTAACCCCTCTCCCCTTTGAGACAGAATCTCACACGTCCCCAAACTAGCCTCTCAAACTCACTATATAGCTGAACATGACCTTAGTTAGGCTCCTGGTCCTCTGGCCACCACCTCCCATCACAGGAATTATAGACAGCTGGCTTTTATTTCTATTTTTATCTCCTCATCAAAGAGTGTTCGGCTGTCAGACCACCACTTAGCTCAACTGCCCTGCCACCACAGCTTTGAGTTTACAAAGGGAGCCGCCTCCCCCTACTCCCTGTGAGCTCTGTAGGAAACCATCTCCTAATCTTCTGGATGGGAGCAGGATCCAGGTTTTTTCCTAGAACCGGCAACCAAGTGGGAAAGAGCATCTGCGGCCCCCTCCCCCCCCCCCCCTGCCCTCAGTGAGTCAAGGACTCATCAGAACCAATGGCCTTTCCCTTCATAAGGCTTGGCACTGCAGGCCCCACCAAGGTGCCACAGGCCTCAGGAGCTTCCCAGAGTCCATTCCGCTCTGCTTGCTGCTGTGCACTGAAGAGTACAATTTGGGGTCAGAGTGCAGTAAGGATTCTGCTGTATCTAAGAAGGATTCGCAGCTTATTATTGTGTGATCTCCCCACCATCCAGTCCTGGGGCTCCAACTGGGAGTCTTGAGTACACTAAGCAATTGCTCTATCAGCCCTTTTGTGAGGAGAGAATTGGCTGCAAATGTGCAGCGGGGAGCTGGGAGCCTCAGAGAGTACACAGTGGCTTTCTTTATCACCCCAGGGCCACTGTCCTCAACCAAGTGTCAGCAGTCTAGCCTGGGTGCCTGGAGGAGGCAGGGCTTAGAGAGAGAGCTGGGGACATCTCTCCTCAGGGAACAAAGACCAGGAAGCCAGATTCTGCTTTCTGGATAGCTGGCTAGCCCTGAGCTCCAAGGAAGGGTCACAGCCTTAGTCTCTAGTTTTAGTCTTCTGGGCAAAACTGTCTTCTTTTCTGGCCTGACAGATGACAGCAGCTAAAAATGAGCTGGTACTTTAAATGTGATTTTGGGGGGTGGGGGTGGGGGTAGACACACAGGGCATAAATGCTTTCTTTCTTTCTTTTTTCTTAATTTACTGATGATGATGATGATTAATGCTCACCGGTATTTTGCCTGCATATATGATATGTCTGTGTGAGGGTATCAGACCTTGGAGTTACAGACAGTTGTTAACTGCCATGTGGGTGCTGGGAATATTGAACCTTGGTCTTCTGGAAGATCACTCAGTGTTCTTCACTGCTGAGCCGTCTCTCCAGTACCGCATAAAAACTCTCTAGTGATGTGCTCGCATAGTCCTTACAGAACTCTAAAGCAAATAGCATTATAACTCCTATTTTACACACACAAAGGCATGGAGAGATTGAGCAATCTTTTAAGATCATGAAGCTTGGAAGTATCCAATAATTATGATCATTTATTCTGTTGATGTCATTTATTTTATTTATTTATGTATGTACTTATTTGCTTATTTATTTGGTTTTTCGAGACAGGGTTTCTCTGTGTAGCCTTGGCTGTCCTGGACTTGCTTTGTAGACCAGGCTGGCCTCCAACTCACAGCGATCCACCTGCCTCTGCCTCTTCTCTTGAATGCTGGGATTAAAGACATGCACCACCATGCCCGCCAATGTCATTTATTTTTGAGACAAGTTCTCACAGTCCAGGCTGGCTTCTACTCACTAGGTAACCCAGGCTGGCCTTGAACTTGTAGCAACCCTCCTGCCTCAGCCCCACAGTGCTGGGCTTACAAGTGTGAACCACCACTAAAGGTAACTTCCATTTAGGCTTTTTAACTCTTCATGGGTAGCAAGACGCTAGTCCCTACTGCTTTGCTCTGGACGTGGGCTAGCCTCAGCCTAGTTTCCTCATTCTGCTTACAAGCAAAAATGCACTTTTCCGGTAGGTCCGGTAGGTCCAGTTGTGAGTGACATGTTTGACGTTTTAAAAGCAAAACTCCTTTTTCCCATCTTATGTTTGGAATGAGAAGTATGCTTGTTCTCATCTCTAAGTATTTGCAAACGCTGGTGTGTTCCTTTGGTGGAATTCTTTCCACAAAGTGGCTTGAAGAGGGGACAGTGCCGGAGTTGCTGAGCAGGGTGGAATGTATGATTCAGAGCCAGTATGCTGAGCCCACTCCAGGGGCTTTCCTGGGCAAAGGGCTTGGCTGTGCACAGGCTTTTGGGTGACACCAGCATAAGAGAGCACGAGGCTGGGGACAGCCAGCCAGACCTCAAATTATAGGGGGCAGGCAGAGTCAGCGGAGCAGGGTGTTCGGGAATGAAAACATTTTAGCTCTCAGGACATCCGGATGCAACTCTTTTTAAAGCTATCTTTAAACTGCAGAAACAAAACACACTTAAACCACTAGCTGTGACATACTTTTGTTCCCACTTGCCCTGTGAGGACAGCCAAAGGTATCCTATTGGAGTCCTTTCTGTGGGGGAGAGGAGGCAGGGGAGGGAGAGTGAGGTAGTTAACTCCTTACCTACAGGAGTTTTTTTGTTTGTTTGTTTGTTTTTTTGTTTTGTTTTTCAAGACAGGGTTTCTCTGTCCTGGACTCACTTTGTAGACCAGGCTGGTCTTGAACTCACAGCGATCCACCTGCCTCTGCCTCACGAGTGCTGGGATTAAAGGTGTGCACCACCAACGCCCGACTACCTACAGGAGTTTCAAAGGTCCTTTGTAGGTAACTAAAGGCAGCCCATAATTCTCAGTGACCTTTTTTTGTTGTTTGTTTGTTTTTGTTTTGTTTTGTTTTGTTTTGTTTTTTGAGACAGGGTTTCTCTGTGTAGCCTTGGCTGTCCTGGACTCACTTTGTAGACCAGGCTGGCCTCGAGCTCACAGCGATCCGCCTGCCTCTGCCTCCCAAATGCTGGGATTAAAGGCGTGCGCCACCATGCCTGGCTCTCAGTGACCTTTTACTGTCACTGGTTTGGGCTCCTGAACCCACCTCCAAGAGCCAGATGTTGGGGTGCTTGAGCTTGGATTGTATTAACCATCATGGCTTTGCTACACCCTGTCCCCACCTCTGTAAACAGCCCCATTTATCAACCCCTCTCTGCTTACCCACCAGTCGGCATGCGATGAGTGACTCCTGCCTGGCACGCTAACAATGACAAACTGCAGTCTCCAGCCCTCTCCTCTTTTCCAGGCTTCACCCTATTTGACCCAAAGTGATCTCCATAAATACCACCTTCTTGTCTGGGTGTCTGGGTTCCAAGGCCCAGAAGATGCCAGCTGAGTGGCTTTAAGAGAATTGATGAGACTGGGCAGTGGTGGTGCACGTCTTTAATCCCAGCACTCAGGAGGCAGAGGCAGGTGGATCGCTGTGAGTTCGAGGCCAGCCTGGTCTACAAAGTGAGTCCAGGGCAGCCAAGGCTACACAGAGAAACCCTGTCTCAAAAAACAAAACAAAACAAAAGGACCAAAAAAAAAAAGAGAGAGAGAGAGAGAGAGAATTGATGAGCCTGCTATCTGGCTCTGTGGACACATAGCATGCTGGAAGCAAACCTGCAGTGAACTCCTTGTTCAAATGTGTTGGTGTGCCAAGCATAAGGTAGAGCCTCCTTGGTTGAGCCAGCTTAAACCTTGTCTGCACCAGGCTGTGGGCATCAGGGCACTGAGGACCCTTCCTGAGCATCCAGGCTGCTAGGTCACCCCTCCTTCTTCAGCTTCCTCCTCATCAGCTCTGCCAATGATGTGCCGCATCGGGAAATGTCTTTCTTTAGCCTGTGGCTTACGCACATGGATGCTGACAGACATCATGACACAGGAAACATTCAGAGGCCGGTCCACACCTGCTTTTTCCTTGTCCAGAGTCCCACAAAATGCATCCTGTTACGGTAACATGAGTCACACACAAATCCTGATGTGGCCTCTTCCCCAGGTGCAGAAATGTATGGCCCTGGGGTGAGGGTGGGGACTGGAACTCAAAGGAACCTGGACTTTGCAACCTAGAGCAGAAGTTGGGGAGCCTCTGACTAACTCCCTGAATATCCTTGATTCACAGGCAGGGGAAGAAAGGGCCTGGGAGCTGGGATTGTACATGAACTGCTAGGTGACCATGTAGCCTTCTAGAGCTTTCTTTGTTCTCTCTGTCTCTGTCTCTCTCTCTCCTGGTTTTTCGAGACAGGGTTTCTCTCTATGTAGCCTTGGCTGTCCTGGACTCACTTTGTAGACCAGGCTGGCCTCCACCTCACAGCGATCCGCCTGCCTCTGCCTCCCAAGTGCTGGGATTAAAGGCATGTGCCACCACGCCTGGCTCTCTCTATCTCTTCTAACAGTGTCCTTTTTTGGTGTTATTTTGAGACAGAGTCTTGAACTGATCCTCCTGCCTCCACCTCTGGAGTGTGTGTGCATCTTGTGGTACAGTGCTGGGACTCAACCTTAGGGCTTCCTGCACACTTGGCAAGAACTGTGCCAATGGAGCTACTTCCCCCGGCACTTAACATTCTGTCTTCTGAGATTTTCTGAACCTCAAAGGGCTTCAAAGACTAGAAAGGGATGGAGGCAAGGGGTGGGGGGTGGAGAGGGGATGGGGGTAGGGACAGTCCAGCAAATATACTTCCTCCTGCAGTCTAGGTGAGCCCTGTGCAATGACTGCTCCCTCGCTGAAGGCTTCTCCCAGAACTTTCCTAAGTAGTTCTGAATGGTAACACTGACTTGCAGGGGAGCTGCTGGTATCCTGCCTGTCTGTGTGATACCTGCAGCCTTAAGTGGCGTTCCCTCTCCCTCCACCCCCGCCCAACCCAGGGGAGACTGTCTCGATTTTGGATGGACAGTCATTCTAGGGCAGAGGCCACGGACGTCTACAGTCTGTGTCCTTGGGCCATCCAGCTAGACCGAGGCCCTCGGCTAGGCAGAGGTGGTAGGTAACTGCTGCTGGATTATCAGGGACCATTTGTCCTTGTTCTCTGAAGCAGAACTGCCAGAAAAGATTTCACAGGCTTCCCAGTGCCCTACGAGGAGTGTTAATAGCTGTTGCTGGCAGTGCTGGAGATCAAACCAAGGCTTTCACACATGTTAAACAAACACTCTGCCACCAAGCCATATCCCTAGCCCAGTGACTGCATGGAGAACTCACCTTGGGACAGCCATTTGTATTATTTCTCTTACCACTGTAGATGGGGCCTGAGGGGACTCTAGCCAGCCAGAACGTGGCAAACAGGGCTCTAGGCAGTCTAGCCCTTCTCCCCGTTCCCTCTGCCTTGCTAAAAACTGTAAGATCTGTTGCGTGGTGGTGGTGGTGGTGGTGGTGGTGGCAGTGGCGTCGGACGCGCACGCCTTTAATCCCAGCACTTGGGAGGCAGAGGTAGGCAGATCAATGTGAGTTTGAGGCCAGCCTGGCCTACAGAGTGAGCTCCAGGACAGCCATGGCTACACAGAGAAACCCTGTCTCGAAAAAACAAAACAAAAACACCCAAAAAAACCTGTTAGGTCCCTAAAGCTAGCCCCTAAGGCCCATTCCCTTATTTGGCCATTTCCTCCTCCCGAGGCTGACTACCAAAGTCCAGCTATCAAAGTGTTGAAGTCCAGCAATCAAAAGCCCCCTTTGGTTCTCCTAGCTAACATGCCCAATTAAAGTTAAACTCCTCATCCTTTCTTTTTGGTTTTTCCAAACAGGGTTTCTCTGTGTAGCCTTGGCTGTCCTGGACTCACTCCGTAGACCAGGCTGGCCTTGAATTCACAGTGATCTGTCTGCTTCTGCCTCTTGAGTGCTGGTGTTAAAGGCATGCTCTACCACCCCCGGCTTGAACTGTGAGCTCTTGTCTTGACCTCACCCTCAGAAGTCCAGTGGCCTGGGAGACAGTTGGGGGCAGCCTTATTCCAGTCCCATTCTCACCTCTGTGTGCAGAGCAGAGAGCTGGCTCCATTAACATGGCCACAGAACAGTGAGGCCAGCGGGAGAAGGGAAGAGCATCTTTCCTCATGAAGGTCACGGGAGCCTGGCCAGGGAGCAGCTGGAACAATGAATTCCAATTAGGACTCAGAGGGCTGCTGCTGGGGCCAGCTTGGAAAGCAAGTGACACCACGCAGCCTGACACTCCAATCCCAGGGGAGGAGCAGGGCCATCTTCCCATTTTGTGAGCATTGCTGGGCAAAGAGGAAGGGCAGGTCCATTTCAGGGTTCCTGTACTTGCTGCAGCCCCACCTGTCCCTGCTGGGGTCTTCCCACCCCTCGCAATAGCCACTGGGATTTTCATTGTGCTCACGTCTTAATCAAAGAAAACTGAGATATAAAAGGAGTCTTGGGAAACTAGAAAGCTCGTTACAGGAATAACTCACAGCCATGACTCAGCAGCTCGGTGTAAAGGAAGCCAGAAATGTCGCAAACACAATGCTCTTTGCCCTAAATAAGTGTATTAAACCGGATCCTGGCTACTAAAGTCTCTGCAGAAGCCCAGGCTCAGTTCTCAGAGACCAGGGGTTGGCTGGAGGAATACCACTGTCCTCTTTTCAGACAGCAGGCTCTGGGACTAAATGACCTGAGGTGCTTCTGTGTGAGGAGCTGGCCCAGGGGACAGCACATCCTGAAGCAACAGCATGTGCAAAGTTCCTCTCTCACCTCAGGGGCCAGAAGCAGCGTTGCTAACTGAAACGTGCCTGCCTACTGCCCAGGATGTGAAATCACAACCAACCATGCACGGTGTGATCCGTATGCCCCCAGCCATCCTTCGCTCCCCCAACCAATCCATTTGCTTTTACAAGTGCTTAAAAAAAAAACAAAAAACAGCGTGAAGTGAAACTAGCAGATAATTTGGAAGAACAGAAATAAAGTTTTTGTTCTTTTTGGCTTTGTTGTTGTTTTGATTTTATTCTTTTTGAGATAGTCTTGCTATGTAGCCCAGGCTGGCCTTAAACAAGAGATCTTCCTGCCTCAGCCTCCCAAGTGTTGGGATTACAGGCCACTACGCTGGGTTAAGTTTTGTTCTTATACTAGCTTGTTTCGACAAGATAGTTTATTATTGCTTTGTTTTTTTTTCAAGTCTAAGATGGCATGCCTTCCTTACCCACACTGTAATTTTCTTAATTTTGCCTAGGCTTTATATAGTATATATGTCACTCACAGAGCTCTGTCAACCTTAGAGCATGCCAGCTTTGTACTTCTCATTGTCCCAGGCTTGCTGGAAACAACCACAGTGTGGTTTGGTCTGAAGCTGACTTGAAGAGCTGAGGCAACACTCAGGCCCAGAGTCCCAGAAAGGCTCCAGAGCTAGGATGGAGGCCAGTCACTGGGGGCACAGAATACTGCCTGCCTGCCTGCCTGCCTTTCTTTCTTTTCTTTTCTCTCTCTTTTTTTTTTTTTTTTTTTTGGCTTTTTCAGACAGGATCTCTCTGTGTAGCCCTGTCTGTCCTGGCTTTGTAGACCAGGCTGGCCTCGAACTTACAGTGATCTGCCTGCCTCTGCCTCCCTGAATGATGGAATTAAAGGCATGCATATATAATGTTTTCCCCCCTCAGGCCACACACACACACACACACACACACACACACACACACACACACACACACACTTTTTGTTTGGTGGTATAATTTCTTTACCTAAAAATGCCATTCTATAAGATGAAGATGATGTCACTCTACTTTCAGCCAGCCCCGGAATGTGTACCCACGTCTCTGTGCTGTGGGAAATATCAGCGTTTCCCTTGAGCTGCCTGGTACTACCTTCCCCTAGGACTAAAAGTGCTGAGAACAGGAACCACATTGAAGTATTTTTTCCTCTTTGGTTTTCCTCCTGCTTCTTCTTCACAAGTCCTGGCATTACAGGCACACACTCTTATGTCCCATTCATACCTGATTTTTATGAAATGACACCCTAGTGCCTGCTTTGCTTACTTCTGGCTCCAGGGTCTTATGTGGCCCAGGCTGATCTGGAATTCCCTCTGTAGCTGAGGTGATCTTGAAGTCATCTCGCCTGAGCTGCCCAGTGCTGGAATTGAGAGATGTGGGCAACAGCAACGGCAGCTGGCTTTACTCATAGCACTATTTTTTTTTTTTGTTTTTTTTACTCATGGCACTTTTTTTTTTGGATAAATTATGACATTTATTTATATTTCACCTTGTAAAAGCTAGAACATAACCACACTTTCTGGAAAGTCATTATATTAGAAACAGTTGAGTGTGATGCCGGACAAGAGGCTCCTGATGCACTGTGGCACAGCTGTGCCTTTCTCAGTTCCTCAAGTCAAGGTCTTGTCAAACCTTCCTCCACCCATCTCCTGAGCAAACCTTTCCAGAGGGTACAGTGAAGAATCCTTAACATCTGGGCCCTTCTAAACAGTAACATTGGGGAAACAATCTTGCCCGACTCTGCTGGTTCTGAGGCATCTGAGCTAGCTCTCCTGGGCAGGCGCAGGCACCACCGGGGAGGTACAGCATCAAAAGCACACTACTGCATGCAGTCCCAGCTGGACGAGAGCCACATGGCTGGAAAGGGTTTTGCCCAAGCCCTAGGTCTGTCAAGAGGGTCTGTCCTGCAGATGAGCCTGGTGGTGCCCATCTTTGTACTTTGTAAAATGTGCTGGACTTCCAGCTTTCAGAGCTGCTGCTTAAGACAGCCTCCAGGAGCCTGCCTCTCTCAACTGCGGCAGGCCTAACTTTCATAACTTCTCAACAAGGGCTTTGGAAGAGATGAATGGATACGACCCTCACTTTGCCACGGCATTTAAAACACACACACTTGTGCAAGAGGCTCTGTAACAACAACAGGTTTATCAGGTTACCAAACAGTACATACAACAGGCAACGCTCTCCCTCCTGCATCACCAGAGGGCTCTTTCACACTTCAGAGCAAGGATGTCAGCAGATACCCAAAAGAGGGGCACGTGTCCCACGAAAGCCTTCACTTACCAGGAAACTGGGACAGAGGGGAAGGCATCCTATTGGGACTCTAAATGAGAGACGCATGGGAGAACAGCAAAATAAAAGGATCCAGAGGGTCCTAGAAATCTACAAGTAGAACAATATGATAGGCAGATTTGGGCCCAGGGGTCCCGCTCAAACTAAGGCACCAGCCAAGGACAATACAGGAGGTAAACTTTAAACCCCTTCCCAGATCTAGCCAATGGTCAGAATATTCTCCACAGTTGAGTGGAGAGTGTGATACGACTTTCTCACATACTCTGGTGCCTCACATTTGACCATGTCCCCTGGAGGGGGAGACCTGGTGGCACTCAGAGGAAGGACAGCAAGTAGCCAAGAAGAGACTTGATACCCTATGAGAATATATAGGGGGACGTAATCCCCCTCAGGAACAGTCATAGGGGAGGGGAATAACGGGAAAATGGGGGGGGGGAGGAATGGGAGGATACAAGGGATGGGATAAACATTGAGATGTAACAAGAATAAATTAATAAAAATAAAAAAAAAAAAAAAAAAAAAAAGAAAAGAGAAACAAAAAAAAAAAAAAAAAAAAAAAAAAAAAAAAAAAAAAAAAAAGAGGGGCACGTAACCCAGCCACATGGGAACACTCATCAGCATGAAAGAAAACTAGGAGCCACACACCCCACCTTTCCCCTCTTGTAGATGAATGCACTCCACCTTTGCTACCCAACATCTCCACTACAGTTCTATGGTGATACCTTACCCTAAAAGGCACCGTCAGGCATTTAAGACAGAAGCCAGCCAGTTGTACAAATGTGCAGGAGGTGTAGGAAAGTAGCAGTAACCAAAACTTCCACCATCAGACTGCGCAACCCCAATGTCATCCAGGAGAAGAGGAGTGCAGCCCTGGCCCACTACACTGCAGAACCCATCGCACCTCGGGGCCAACGAAAGGAGTCTCTGTTTTAGTGTGCTATTCATGGCCCAGGGAAGGTCCTGGCTGGCTGGGAGGACCTGAGAGATGAACACTGGACAACACGAATGTGAAACAAGAAGCTGGACTTCTTACAGGAGGCAGTAGCTGAGGTGCAGTGAAAACAGACATGGGACAAACAAGGTTACCAGTGGGGAAGACAATGCTGCAGAGCCCAAAGGAAACAGAGCTCTGTCCTAGTGCCCCATCACCCTGGGAGGAGTGAGCCTGTCCGGTGCCACGGCTCACTTCCAGATCTGCATTACATGTGAGGAGCAGGAGTCAGGGCTCACACCGAATGCGTAATGGAAGCTCAAGAATGAGGCCACACTGAGGACCCTGTTCACTGGTCGATAATGGAGCGTTGCAACACCTGGTTCATCATGTCATCTTCGTCAACATCATAATCCACAAATGTGTCATAGGAAAAGCGGTGGCGGCGCTGGATATGCTCCATGAAGTTAGCGCTGCGGTAGCTCAGGTCTCCCCAGGGCATCGAGGCACATATGGTACAAACTATCCGTGCTGTGAGTCAGTGTGCAATGCTCCACAAGTCCTTCCTGATCAAAGTTCTTCTCAGGACAGTAAGGACAAGGAAAGGTGTACCGGTTTGGGACACTTCTTGGCTGAAGGGACACATCCTTGGTGGTGGCCTTTACACCTTCCATGGTGTAATTCTGGTACTTGGAACATGAAGCCACGTGGGATGAAATTCTTACGGCAGCCATGGCAAGAAGTCTCTGTGCTCTCCATCTGCCGCTCGAGCTCCATAGCTCGGAGGCCAGGTGCCAGAGCGCTGCGACACACCCCACAGACAGGTTTCTTCGGCTTCAGACATTCCTGCAGGCATGCAGAGCAAAAGATGTGTCCGCAGGGCACCTGCACCGGCTTCTTGAACACTTCCAGGCACACGGAACGCGTAAAGCGGCTGAGGGGGTCAGTCTCCAACTCCGGCCTCGCCAACTGCGCGGCTCCCTCACGCGCTTCCTGCTGCGCCGCTGCTATCTTGCTGCTGAGGAGTTTCGCGCTGAAAGAGCCGCGGGGGCGGGTGGGGGGGGGGAGGGGCCTCATAGCACTTTTTAAATCTGCTAAAAGGGAGTCTAATAAAGCAATGTGGTAGCAGATACCTGAGGTGCCAGCACATGGAGCTGGAAGTAGCAGAAAGGTTAGGGATTCAAGGTCATCCACAGCTTACAGTAAGGGGCCAGCCTGAGTGATGAGATCCCATCACAAAAACAAAAGACTCAAGTGGGATGGTGGTGCACGCCTATAATCCCAGCACTCGGGAGGCAGAGGCGGGCGGATCTCTGTGAGTTCAAGGCCAGTCTGGTCTACAAAGCGATTCCAGGACAGCCAAGGCTACACAGAGAAACCCTGTCTCAAAAAACCAAAAAATAAAGAATAAATTATGCTGGATGTGGTGGTCCATGCCTTTAATCCCAGCACGTGGGAGGGCAGAGGCAGGTGGATCATCTCTGTAAGTTCAAGGCCCAGCCAGAGCTAAATACTGAGACCCTATCTCAAAAACAAGACAGAACAAACAAAAAACCCAAAACCACTATATATACGCAAATAAATAAACAAACTAAAGTAAAAATAAAAACATTTTATTGTTATGGTATGGGAGAGGGTGCGGGTTGCAGCACACATGTAGAGGTCAGAGGTTTGTTTCCTTCCCCAGAGAATATGTTTAATAATTTTGTTTTTGTATATCTCTCCTACCCCTAGCCAGGGTCTTGTTATGTGGCCTATGCCTCCTTGAACTCACTATAATCCCCCTGCCTCAGCATTGCAACTGCTACAGTTACAGACGTGAACTGCCATGCCCAGGACACGGCTTCTATTCTAGTGGTTCACAGGCATAGGGGTAGTTGTTCTGTAGGGAACGACAAATGTTCACTACAGAAGTGTTCTTCGTATTTCCCTTATTAACATGCTATGGTATACACTGCATGTACATGCCATGCGTTCCTATCAACCATGGCGGTGTGAGGCTGTTCCACCTTGTGCAGCCTGTCACAACCTTCATTTACTGACCATCAGGATCCTGGAGGTGGACAGGAAGGATTCCCCTACCACCTGTTACTCTGGTGGCCATGTTGAGCGGGGCTCCCAGCCAGTCACCTCTGTCCTTCCCCGAGAACTATCTCACCCTTGAGAGTCTCCACACAGTCGCTGGCTAGCCAGGCTTTTCCTGAAGGCATGGCTCTTCTCGCAGCAGGCCTTAGAGACAGCCATTTGGCCAAGGCTGGTGCAGGTTCTACGGGAACCTACAGAAGGTTGTGGATTCCAGGCAGAGTTGTTTGGACAGCACACTAAGAGTTAAGAGTCCACCATAACTTCCTTCTTATTCCAGGGCCACATTAGTAGGTTGACCTTTTCCCTGAACAAATATTTGAGGGCAAACCTGATGTCACAATTTTGACTTTGTGAGAGGACAAGGAGCACCTACTGATGGGTGAGGCTGGCCACCCACACCCAACATTTGTCCCTTATCAAGGCTTGATTGACCTCTGCTCAGCCTGACTTAGGATGGGGGTGGCATGACCAACACTTTTTCTCTTTGTGATAAAGGTTAAAAAAAAAAAAAAAGGACAACGTGGAAGTAAGAGGTAAGAGTGGACACAAGACACACAGGAACTTTCTGAAGATACCGCTCAGTTTAAGGAGCTGTACACACACTTCTGCTCCAGCAAAGCTCCAGACATACCTGTTGCAAACAGCACTGTGTCACCCAGTACACATTTACTGATATTAATTGAATTTAAATATTCAGGGGATATAATTCATTCAGGGGAACCCTCTGATGCTCCCTCAGATACTTCTTTACCTTGCTTGCTTGTTTCACATTCCTTTGATATAAAAGTGTCACTGGTTCTTCTAGAACTTTCTGTGCAGCCCAGGCTGGCCTTGAATTTGCAGTAGCTTTCCCATCTCTGCCTCCTGGGTGCTAAGAGGAAAGGCATGGGCCACCCACCCCATTTCGTTTTTGTTTAGATAGAATCAAGCTATGTAACTCAGGAGGGGCTGTGTTATGCTTCTGACTCTGCAGTGCTGGGACGACAACGCAACACCGTACCAAGCTTGAATACCGCTCAGAAAACACACAGGCCCTGGTTTTGGAGGTACATGCTATGGTCTCTGACAACCAGCACTGGGGTTACAGGCACATGTGGCTCTGCCCAGGTTATTATGTGGGTGCTGGAGATCTGAGCTTAAGTGTTCTTGCTTGCTGCCTTGTTGCTGTGAAGAGACACCATGACCATAGAATCTCTTATAAAGGAAAACATTTAATCGGGGCTGGCTTACAGTTTCAGAGGTTTAGTCCATTATCATCATGGTGGGAAGCATGGCGGCATGCAGGCAGGCGTGGTGCTGGAGAAGGAGCTCCCTCTTGATCGGAAGGCTTGATCTGAAGGCAGCAGAAGTGAATCCCACACTAGGCCTAGCTTGAGCCTGAAACCTCAAAGCCTATCTCCACAGTGATACAATTCCTTCCACAAGGCCACACCTCCTAATAATGTCACTCCCTATGGGCCAAGCATCCAAAGACACGAGTCTATGGGGGCCAAACCCATTCAAACCACCACACTTGCATAGGAGGAACTCTGTCTGCTGAGGCATCTCTCCAGCCTCTGCAAGCCTTTTATTTGGGGTCTCTTCCTTTCTCCTTCCTTCCTTCTTCCTTCCTTTCTTTCTTTTTTCTGATTTTTCAAGATAGGGTTTTTCCATGTAGCCCTGGCTGTCTTGGAACTCACTCTGTAGACTAGGCTGGCCTTGAACTCAGAGATCCACCTGCCTCTGTCTCCCAAGTGCTGGAAGTAAAGGTGTGTGCCCCCATACCCAATGTGATTGAATATTTCAATTAAGTAAAATACTATCATTACAAATATAGTTTTAAAAAACTTATTTAATTTTTACATTTATTGAATTTTTAAATTTTATGCGCATTGGTGGAACTGGAGTTACAAATAGTTGTGAGCTGCCATGTGGGTGATGGGAATTGAACCCAGGATCTCTGGAAGAACAGCCAGTGCTCCTAACCACTGAGCCATCTCTTCAGACCCATAAGTATATATTTTTTAAAAGGATGGCTTCACCATTTAGCTCTGACTGGCCTGGAACTTTCTGTGTAGACCAGGCTGACCTCAAACTCTCAGAGCTCCTCCTACCTCTGCCTTCCAAGTGCTGTGATAAAGGTATATGCCACAATGCCTGGCTTGATTATACTTTTTTAAATTAAAGGAGAAATTTTAAATGAATAAAATGGATTGATAAGACAAGGTAGCAAAAGACTGGATTTGAACTGTATCAGTGAAAAGCACAACTGAATCCAAAACATATGTTATAGCAATCAAATCAAAGCACATTAAAATAAGTTATATATTTTTTCACCCACCAAATGAGCTGACTTAACACGTGGGTAGCATCTGGTGTTAGGACAGGTATGCTGAAGAGCAAGAGTTTTCACCACCCGATGCTGGGAGCAGAGGGACTTGCTAGCAGAAAATGAGCATGTGTGTCACAAACCAAGCCAGCTGTGGCCCAGTAGTGGCTCTGAGGAGGCTCCATCCTAAAGCAATAACTTTAGCCAGACATGGTGCTGTAGGCTTTCAGTCTCAGTACTCCGGAGACAGAGGTGGGCAGACCTCTATCAGTTCGAGGCCAGCCTGGTCTACAAAGGGAGTCCAGGACAGCTGAGGCTACACAGAGAAACCCTGTCATGGGGAGAAGAGGGAGGAAGCGAGTCAGAGAGTGAGAGACAGACAGACACAGACACAGACACACACACACACACACACACACACAGAGAGAGAGAGAGAGAGAGACAGAGAGACAGAGAGACAGAGATGCAGAAAGAGAAAGAGAGAAACACACAGAGAGAGAAAGATAGGAAAAGAGGAAATAAGAAAGAGGAAATTAGAAAGGAGGAAATACAAAAGACTATATTCAACATTTATCTTTTTTACTTTTTTTTCTGAGAGAAACAGTCTCTTTTCATATAGCCCTAGTTGCCCTGGAATTTGATATGTAAATCAATCTGACCTCAAACTTGTGGCAATCCTTCTACCTTTGTTCCCAAGGACTGGGGTTACAAGTGTGTGCCACCAGCTCCAGCCCTATATTCATTTCTGATTCTATAAAGTAGAAATAAAGTATCTTGCACTAGAGAAGAAATCAAGTAAATTGCAGCACAGTCATTAAAAGTAACACTTAAATGCAGTTTGTCAGAAAGTACCTGCTTATCCTAAGTCACACTTGAAAATAGGTTGCTAGGCTAGAGAGTTGGCCCAGCCCCTAGGAGCACTGACTGCCCTAGCGGAGGATGCAGGTTCGGTTCCCAGCACCCACATCAGGTGGTTCACAACTGCCTGTAGCACCGTTTCCAGGGGTTCCAAAGCCCTCTTCTGGTCTCCAACACCTTCATGGGTGTGGCAAATATACAGACAAGTAGCTGTGGACACACACACACGTAAATAAAAAAGATTTTAATGAGTTACAAAACTATGTACCAGCCGGGCGTGGTGGCGCACGCCTTTAATCCCAGCACTCGGGAGGCAGAGGCAGGCGGATCGCTGTGAGTTCGAGGCCAGCCTGGTCTACAAAGCGAGTCCAGGACAGCCAAGACTACACAGAGAAACCCTGTCTCAAAAAACCAAAAAAAAAAAAAAAAACCAAAAAAAAAAAACTATGTACCTCCAACTTCTTGAAGAAGAAACTGCTCAAGGCGAGGAAAGTGAAATCACTGAAGTCACACTGAGAACCCTGTAGTCACCATGGTGAGCCTTCCATTTGTTTGTTTACTAGTTATGACTGAAAAGGGCCATCTTCTACTCCGTTTACTTGTGTTTTCAAACTATCCCCCCGGTACTGAGCAGAACTGAGGGTATTGGATGGGGAGCACAAAGAGGGAAAAGAGAGGCAGCCTATGGGCTTTCTTTCTTTCTTCCTTCCTTCCTTCCTTCCTTCCTTCCTTCCTTTCTTTCTGTCTTCCATTCTTTCTTCCTTTCTTTTTCGGTTTTTAGGACAGGGTTTCTCTGTGTAACCTTGGCTGTCCTGGAACTCTTTTTGTAGCCTAGGCTGGCCTCGAACTCACAGAGATCCACCTGCTTCTGCCTCCCGAGTGCTGTTTTTTTTTTTTTTCCTTTAAAATTTTCTTTTTTAGATTTATTTTATTTTGTGTGTATGAGTGCTTTGCCCACATGTATGTCTGTGCACTACACGCATGCCTGGTGCCTAAGGAAGTGCGGAGCCCTTATGCCGGTGCTGGGAATTGAACCCAGGTCCTTTGCAAGAACAACAAGTGCTCTTAACCACTAAGCCAACTCTTCAGCTCCATGTATGCAGGTTTTCAATGAAAAAAACCAAGAGAAAAGTAGACATGGTGGAGATGGGGCAGACAGGCAGAAGTTGGCTGCAGGAACTTCACACAAACATGACATTGTCAAGAGAAATATTGGAAAATAAAAGAAGAAAAATAACCCTTAAGCTAAATGCCATTTAGGAAAAAAAAAAAAAAAAAAAAGATGTATCTTTAGCAGCCAGATGGTGGTGGTGCACACTTTTAATCCCAGCACTTGGGAAGCAGGAGCACGTGGAGCTCTGAGTTCGAGGCCAGCTTGGTCTACCGAGTGAGTTCCAGAACAGCCAAGACTACGCAGAGAAACCCTGTCTCGAGAAACAAAACAAAGATTTATTTTTACTTTATGTGCATTAATGGTTTGCCTGCATGAATGTGTAACACATGTGCACCGACGGAAGCTAGAAGGCTGTGTCTGATCCCCTGGAACTGGAGTTACAGATAGTTGTGAGAGGCCACGTGGATGCTTGGAATAGAACGTTTGCAAGAGCAGCAAGTGCCCTTAGCTGCTGAACCATCTCTCCAGCCCTCCCCCCTTTTGAGATAACTGTCTCATTATGTAGCCTTGGCTGGCCTAGAACTTGTTATGTAGAACAGGTTGACCTTGAGCTCAGAGAAAGCCACCTGTCTTGGCTTCCCAAGTGCTGGGATCAAAGGCACCTACCACCATAACCACCACATGTGAATTTATTAAAATCCATTTTCAAGCACCTCACTGGGAACACTGAGAGTAAAAGGCACAAACGTTGCCCTTTAGTGGGGCCCACAGGGGCGGAAGTAGTTACGATGCAGTGCCAAGCGCCCGAGTGATACAATAAGAAAAGCCGTGTCCCAGAATGATGCCTAGGGTTTCATGAGAGCAAAGCCAACACTGCCAAAAGCCAGGACCCAGCCCTGAAGGTGTACCTAAGAACAAGATGGCTACCTGGAAGGCTGCCAGGAGAAAGGGAAAGGAACTCTGAGAGTTATTGAACGAGGCTCCTCCTTTTGCCAATGTGATATTTCTGGGAGGAATAAAAATGTCTTGGTTGAGCCAGGCATGGTGGTGCATGCCTTTAATCCTAGCATTTAGGAGGAAGAGACAGGCAGATCTCTGCAAGTTCGAGGCCAGCCTGATCTACAAAGTGAATCCAGGATAGTAAAGACTATACAGAGAAACCCTGTATCAAAAAACAAAACAAAAAGTCTTGGTTGAGATGCACAAACAGTAGGATTTGGGAGGAGTGTTGAGGAACCACGCAGCGAGGCCAGGAGATCTGCAGGCCAAAGAATTTGCTCGCCCCAGCTGAACCAGGGCCCGAAGAGGGTTGATGTAGTAGAAGTTTTGGTTTCTTTGTTTTTGTTTTAAGCCCAAATGTGGGATATGGGGATGCCTTAGTTTACTCACAGCTGATAATTGCTTCATGCAGCTCAGCTCAGAGAGGGGCATGATCTTTGCCAGCTGGAGATAGTTTCATTCTGAGGATTTGGAGAGGGTATAAATATGAGAGTCCAGAGAGAAAAGGCAAGGAAGAAGAAGAGGAAGAAGAAGGCTGCTTTTTGTTCCTTCTGTGTTTGCTGTTGCTGGATTGCTAGATAGCCTGATTTCTGAGATTGGTATTTTCCCAAAGAGCCCAGTGACCCTAACCAGCAGGAAGTACTAAAGAGAACTCTGACCTCTTTCCATTTTAGCTTTTTTTCTCTTATTTTTCTCTCCTATCTGGTGTTAGGGAAAAGGAGAGAAAAATGGAATGATAAAATAAAAAGGGGGGAGCCCCACCTTTGGCACCATCTGTAGGTGCTATTTTTCACTCTATTTTATTTGGCGTTCCTTAAGCCTCTACCTCCCTTCCAACCCCCTCAACCCAGGTAGGAGAGAAAGAAGATAAGAGGGGAAAGGGGTGGACTCCTCCTTAACACTTCCTGCTAGATAGGGTCATCAGTTCTTTGGGGAAATACCAATCTCAGCCATCAGGATATCTAGCCGTACAGTAATGGCAAACACAGATGGATGAACAAGTAGCCTTTTTCTTCCTCTGTCTGTCTGCTGGAAACCCTCGCCTTCTCTCTCTGGGCTCTCTATTTATACCCTCTCCAAGTCCTTAGAATGAAACTATCTCCAGCTGGCAAAGACCTCACCTCTCTCTGAGCTACACAGGCACTTATCAGCCCCATATCTGACACTTGGGATTAAAATAAAAACATATTTATATAACATAAATGAGTTGTTAAAGAAACCAAAATTTATCCGGGTGTGGTGGGACACACTTTTAATCCCAGAACTCTGGAGGCAGAGACAGGAGTATTGCTGTGAGTTCGAGGTCACCCTGGTCTACAAAGTGAGTCCCAGACAGCCAAGGCTACACAGAGAAACCCTGTCTTGAAAAACCAAAACCAAAACAAACAAAAAACCCCAAAACTTCTACTACAGGTTGGGGAGAGAGTATAGTGGCCTTTAGGATGAAACAAGTCAGGTTGGAAGAGAGACTGTGGCAAGCCAACTACAGGTACCTGAAAGACCTTATTCCCACCCCTGACAAAAACTTCAGCTTCATCTTGAGGGTAACGGCAGTCTTGTTCCAGGGAATGGGAATAATCTCAGAGACAAAGCAGTGTTCTTGGGCTCCAGGATGAGGTGCCACACCCCGCCATCTATGGGAGCACCAAATGTGGCCCCAGCCATATTAGCCTTACAGAGACGCTCTGGGAGGGACTTGGTGGTGAGGCGTTCCACTAAGCTGAGGTATCAACAGGATAGAGACAAAGGCCAGGTAGAGGCTGGCTGCCATTGTGGGGTACCCAAGAGCATCTGGGCTCCTTGGGGAAGAATACCTCTCACCATTTCCCTCCAGGAGAGCAGAAGAGGTCAAGTCCCTGCCTCTCCTGACTCTTGCCGCAGTCGATAGGAACTGGAATGTGGTATTCACAGGCCAACTGGATGCCTAGGGATTTGGCTCCTGGGTGAGTGAGTTGAGGACACTTTGTCTAAAGGTCATCTACAAAAGCAGGTGCAGCAAGCACAGCTGCCCTACAGCTCTCCTGGCCACAGTCACCTCTGGCCCCCAGAGCTCTCACTTAGGACCTTCCAAGCTCTGCCTCTCTTGTCCGTTCTGTGGGGTCTCCACCTCTGTGGACTTCCACTGAATTCCTTGGTGCTTAAATTAGCTGCTCCTGGTCACTGCTCATGAGGAGAACACCAGGCTGGCATCTACCACCTAGCTGACAAATGTTTCATCCCCATGGACTTTCTGTCATGGATGACTGAAGCCGTTTCCTACCTGCGCTTCCTCCCAGCTTCCTCTGCCTCCTTAACTCCTTCAAGTATCACTGACTGACATTTTTTTTTCTTTTAAGATTTCTTTTATTTTTAATTACGTGCATGTGTGGGGGAGTGGGTGGGTGGGTGGGAATATGTGAATTTGGGTGATAGTGCCTGCAAATGTCAGTTGGAGTTATAGGCAACTGTGAGCTACAGACCTGGATGACGGGAATCCCCATATTGAATTCTTGTTTGTTTTGGCTTTTAGAGTGTCACTAGGTAGCCTGTATGGCCTTGAACTTAAGACCTTCCTGCCTTCTGAGTGCTAGGATTATGGGAAGTTATGAAAAAGCTAAATTATGGGCCGGGCGTGGTGGCACACGCCTTTAATCCCAGCACTCGGGAGGCAGAGGCAGGCGGATCGCTGTGAGTTCGAGGCCAGCCTGGTCTACAAAGTGAGTCCAGGATGGCCAAGGCTACACAGAGAAACCCTGTCTCAAAAAACCAAAACCAACCAACCAACCAAACAAACAAACAAAAAACCAAAAAAACTAAGTTACATTAGGTCCTTGACCAGTAAAATCATTGGATTAAAAAAAAAAGTGTGTTATCAGGGCTGGAGAGATGGGTTGGTAGCTAAGAACTCCTACTGCTCTGGCAGAGGAATCTTTCCTTTCCAGCCCCCACAGGAGATGGTTCACACTTGCCTGGAATTCTGGCTCACAGGAGATCTGGACTGCACTCATGCGCACATTCCGGACACAGGCATAAACGCATACATGTAATTTAAAGTAATAAAAACACATCTTTGAGAGACTGGAGAGATGGCTCAAGTGTTGAGAGCTCTGGCTGCTCTTCCAGAGGACCTGGATTCAATTCCAAGCAACCACACAGTAGCCCACACCTGTCTGTAATTCCTGTTCCAGGGACATGACACCCTCATACAGGCATACACGCAGGCAAAACACCAATGCACATTAAAAAGCAAACAAGCATGCAAACAGACAGCATGGCTCTGGTGTGCACAGGTCAAACCTAGATTCCCACAGCCTCCTGTCACAGGCTGTTCCTGTGTTCTGATCTGAGAAGCCTGTATTCTCCTTGAGGGGGTCCAATGGGTCACATTGCTGTTTTCCCCCCATGGGAGGGCCTATCCCTTTCTTTTTGTCCATAGCCTGATAAAACAGTTTTGGGTCCAGTTGGACTCTCTGGATCTGCATCTCACTGCAGGAATTTGGTTTGGGGCAGTCACTGACCTTCCCTGGGAGTTCCTGTTGGTCTCTATAGAAGGCCCTGGATGGGTTATATTGTCTGATTCATGGAGAAATCATTCAAACAATCCCTTTCTTTGCCTCCTTCCCACACTGTGACAGTCCCCTGAATTAGGTGATGCAGGTGGGCTTGCACCATTAAACCTCAAAAACTGGAGAGCCACATTTCTGCTGGGCAGAGAGCCCAATGGAGGTGAAATAGGTCCAAAACCCAGTGTGAAGAGAACATTGCAAGACAACACAACAGCGTTTGTCAGCTGGGCGGCAGATGCCAGCCTGATGCTCCCCTTATGAGCAGTGGTTAGGAGCAGCTGAATTAAGCACCAATTCTGTGTTCCATAGGACCTGCCTCTATGAATTGCTGTTTAGACCACCTGTCCTGCACACTTTTTGTACACAGCCTAGGTTAGAGTCACATTCTGGCCAGTTCGGGGGCCGACTTCTCTTCTCCAACCACGCATATGCGAGCACAGGCCTACTTGAGACAGTCACCCACTGAGCTGTCTGTCCAGCTTACATGGATGTACTTCCTTCTGGTCATTGTCCTTGGCCTGTCTAGATTCAGCCAGGGTGTAGCACAGAGCTCTTAGGAGTTGAGCATGCCCTAGTTCTTGGGATATAATTAGATCTCTCTGAGTCCTCTCCCTGGGAGGGAATTGTGCAAATGTGTGGGGCTGGAGGTATAGGGGAATTGTAAGTGCTGGACTGAGGGCTGGTTCATCTCTGTTACCCTCCTGTCATCCATGGGCATTTTTGGTAGGACAGTTCCACGCTCCTGCTCAGCGCTGGGCTGCAGAAGAAGTCTCCTGCAGATAGAATACAAGCAAGGCATCTTTGTAAGATCAGAGCTGAAGGGTCTGGTGGCTCCTGGAATCTTCTTAGCCCTTCTAATTCACCATTGCCACCTCTAACATCCTTCCGGAAGCCATTGCCCAAGGGCCAGGTTACTGTGATGCAAGCAATACCCACTAAGACTTAGACTTTGTCCTGTATCCTTTAACTTTCCTTTTCCTTGGGCCTGGGTCTACAAGCCATGCTCAAGTGTGCATTGCTGTTTCTGAAAACAAATCAAAGTTGAATCTTGTAGTCATACCACTCAGGCAGCTGAGGTGGAAGTTCTTGCATTCAGGACCACATTGGACCACATAAAAAGACCCATCCTATTTAATCCCAGCACTTGGGAGGCAGAGGCTGGTGGATAGCTGTGAGTTCGAGGCCAGCCTGGTCTACAAAGCAAGTCCAGGACAGCCAAGTCTACACAGAGAAACCCTGTCTCGAAAAACCAAAACCAAAACCAAAAACAAAACAAGATGTAACCCTTGCCAGGCAGATTTGAGAGGTAGAGGCAAGAGAGTCAGAGTTCAAGGTCACCCTCAGTTATGTATGGAGTCCAAGGTTCATCTGGGCTATGTGAGTCACTGTCTCAAACACACAAGCAAAAAAAGCCAGTCCTTGTGCCTCATGCCTCTAATCTCAGACTTTGGGATTTGGAAACAGGATGTTCAAGTGTTCAAGGCCAACCTCAGCTGCATATCTAGTTTGAGTCCTGATCTATATGAAACTACATTTCAAACAAAAGTTGTCCCAAAGACAACTATTTTTGATTTTTTTTTTTTTTTTTTTTTTTTTTTTGTGACAAGGTTTCTCTGTGTAGCCTTGGCTGTCCTGGAACTCTCTTTGTAGACCAGGATGGTCTTGAACTCACAGAGAAACCTTGTCTCAAAAAACCAAAACCAACAACAACACCCAAAAAAACCCTCCCCTTTTTGCATTACTAAAGGAGAGACAGGGCCTAAGAGCCTTCCTGATCAGCTGCTGTAACAGTGGGCCTCATCCACCCTGGGGCAGCAGTCCCTACCCCTGCTCAGCCTGTTCAGTGTTCAGATTGTGGTCTTGCACAGGCATCTATGTGCTAGTGACCTGTGCTCTCCCTCACTGCTGACAACAGGAGCAAAGGGGTGTTTTGGGGGATGCTCAGAGGTGAGAAGCCTCCCTAGCATGGGCCCAGTAAGACCCTCCCTCCCCCATTTCCCACCTGCCATCAGCCTTATGGCAGCTCTGTGGGCCCAGTCTGAGTGCTGGAGGTATAGAAAAAAGAAAGACAGGTAAGGAAGCCTCTTTCCTGTCTCTGTTGGAATAAGATCATCTTGAGTCGAGAGGGAAGAAGATCAGAGGTCCTAAGGTGTGCTGGGGGTCTGGTTTCTCTGGTCTTGGGCAGCTAAGAGTAAGGAAGGAGTGTTGGCTTGAAGGGAGAAATGACTGTCAGGTAGCTGTATCTAGCCCTCATGGCAAAAGCTGCCATTTGCTGAACACCTACTGTGTGCCAGTCCTTCATCAAAGTTTTATTGACACCGTGAGTGATATTTGGGTTTCACAGCCACTCCGCCAGCAGGGAAACAGGGGGCCTGAGAGACTGAGATCTAGGTCACGCAATGCTTAAGCCAGGTCAGGATGAGTCTCCCAGCTGCCACCCTGAGGCCACTCAGCCAGCCGTGGAAGCTCCAGGGGTGAGCTTGAGGTGGCCCACTCTAGTGGGGCTGTGGAAACAGTCTCTAAGCTTAATCACAGATTACCTCACTAGAATTTTCCTGATGCTCTGAGGATGTGGCTTTTCTCTCTGCAGGTGATCCTGCTTTCAAAATTCCCAGGGAAGGTAGAGATGGAGGTATGGCTTAAAGATACAGTATAGGGCTTACCTAGCAGGCACAGGACACTGGGTTCCTCTATAGCCTTGCAAAAGATCTCTCTCTCTCTCTCTCTCTCTCTCTCTCACACACACACACACACACACACACACACACACACACACACACACACACACACACACACACACACACACACACACGTATGCATGAGGCAGCCCCTGAGCAGGGTACAGAGCTGGTGCTGGAAGCCCGTTAGCTGCAGCCAGGAGGTTTCACACTAAATGTCAGGACTGCACCAGAGCTGCTGTAATGGGCTAGATGCTTATGCCCCCCAAGATAACAGGATCAGGAAATGAGCTTTGGGGGAGGGGCTTAGGTCATGGGATTAATGTTTCGTAAAGGAGAACCCAGAGAGCTAGCTCCCTTCTCCCACCATGCCAGGACCCAGAGCTAGGAAGTGCCACATATGAACAGAAAGCAGGTCCCCACCATACGTCCAACTTGCCAGCTCCTTGAGCCTTCACAGCTATAAGAAATAGATTTTGGAGCCAGGCATGGTGGCACATGCCTTTAATCCCAACACTCAGGAGGCAGTGGCAGGCAGATTGCTGTGAGTTTGAGGCCAGCCTGGTCTACAAAGCGAGTTTGGGACAGCCAAGGCTAACACAGAGAAACCCTGTCTAGAAAAACAAACCAAAAACCAAAACCAAAAACAAAATAGATTTTGGTTGTTTATCTCTCTGTGGTATTTGGATGTAAGCAGCCTGAGGGTCTTTGCCAGCTGAATGGTGTGGTTCCCTGTGATGCATTACTACCCAGGGGCTAAGGATGTAGCTCTGTTGGCAGAGCATTGCCCAGTGTGTGTGAAGCCCTGGCTTACATCCCAGTCCCTCATAAATAGGGCATGGCTGTTCATCATTTTAATCCTAGCATTAAAGAGGCATGAGAGCCAGAAATTCAAGGTCGTCCTCAGTTACATCGTGAGTTAAGGACAGCCGTACATAGTACGAGACAACCAAACACCATCACTTTTTTTTTTTTTTTTTTTTTCCAGATACTCCTATGAGGCAGCGGCCCAGCTTTTTCAATACGGGAGTTTTTACAATGAAAGTGCAGTCTGGGCTGGAGAGCTGGCTCAGCGGTTGAGGGCACTGGCTGTTCTTGTAGAGGACCTGAGTTCAATTCCCAGTAACCACATAGTGGCTCACGACCAACTATAATGAGATCTGATGTTGTCTTCTGTCATGCAAGCACATATGCAAATAGAACACTCATATGCATAAATTACATTACATAAATAAATCTTTTAAAAAATTATAAAGGGCAGCGGAAACCTGTTAGAGCGCGACAGGCTTCTTCCTACTTAGATGAACAGCAGCAGTCGAGGGTGGCAGTCGCTGGGGCTTTGACTGTCCTCAGCAGGATGATGTGATGGCACCGATTTGGAAGGGGCAGGCTTAGGAGCCCAGCCCTGCTCCATAGCTGCTTCCGGTACACAGGACCCTGAACCTCTCTCTGAACTCGGACTTGTCATTAATGCTCTCATGATTTCACATGCCTGGAGCAGTTATTGTTTGATAAATGGCACCTGTGGCTCTTCTTATGCTCTTTGGCTGATCTCCTGGATGCTGTGCCGTGTGCATTACGGTGTGCATTCACACGGGGAGGAGATTAGAGCTAAGACTTGTCAGGTGCAGGTGAAATTCTAGAAGAGGTGAAACATGTTTTTTGACACCCCCCCCCCAGCTCCTCCATGTTCCTGGCCCTGGCCAGCATGCCCCTGCTCAGCATGCCCCTGCGCCTTTTCACATTGCTTATGGGTTCATGTCCTGAAAGCTTAACCCTTTGCACTTGTCATGTGTCCTATGACTCAGGTCTTCAGGCTTAATGGCTAGTTAGCCTGAGTCCCCCAAGTCACTGTCTAAACGAATATGATCTTAATTTTCCATATCTGCATAACAATAACTTTACTATTCCACGAGACTCTTGCCCAGGCAAAGAACAGATTATTCATTACAGGAATTTCCCAAAAGACCCATTGACTCTTGAATAAGAAGCATCAGTGAACATTTTACACCTGTGACCTTCAAACCCTCGGCCTTGCTCCTTCCTCCAAAGTGAAACTGTTATATTTTGCTCCAAACCCAACAATGCCTCTGCTTTCAGAAGTCCCATCTCCTCTGAAATCAGACAGTAGTTCTCAGTGAGACCTGCCCTCTCCCCTCCCTCTGGCAAACAGTTGGGGGCCCCTCTCCCTGGTTCTGGTCCTTCCTTGCTAACTCCTTAGGTCTGTGGACCAGCAGCCTGCCAACATCTCTTTTCTCCTTAGCAGAAGTTCTGGAGCATTCCTCCTACAGAGCTCACTGACCCCATCTGAGCCCTGAGGAAAGCTAGGCCAGGAGACGTCCTGGGTCAGGATAGCCAGTGCCCTTCATGCTCTCTGAGCACACGGAGCTGCTTTTGGGCGCTCTGAGGACATGAGTATGCAGCCATGTATCCAGAGCCCCTCATGACACTTGATTGGCTGTGAAACACCACCCCTCAGAGACTTTCATGGTTAGTCATGTGGGCAGGCATTCCCCATTCTAGGCCAGAAAAGTTGAAGAGAGAAAGTGCCACACTTCCATTTTACTTGTGCACTGTGTGTACACTGTAGACTCGTTGCTTAGGTCTCTCCTTAGTCTATCTGTCTGTCTGTTCATCCACGTCTCTCTCTCTGTCTCTCTGTCTCTCTCTCCTCACACACACACAAACCTAGAAGTTGGGTTTTTTGTTGTTGTTGTTTTTTGTTTTTATTTTTAAAAAAAAGTCTTCCATGGGCAGCTCCTAGCTTGACCAGACACAGGGCTTGTTGTGCAGCGGGGGCCCACTATGAGACGAGGTCCCCATTGACAAAGGCTTTCCAAGGAAAATATTAACAAGCAACTTAAAAATGGTCATAGTGGCACTTGCTTTTAGTTCCAAGCACTCAGGAAGCAGAGGCAGGAGGATGGCTGTGAGTTTGAGACCAGTCTGCTATACTAATGTGTTCCAGGCCAACCAAGGATACACAGCGAGACTTTGTCTCAAATAAAAAAGAAAGCAACTTAAACCTCAATCAACTACCAATCTCCTGAAAGAAGTCATTCTCTGGTCCTCACAAAGTCACAGTATCTCTCCATTTGTCACACTTGTCTCTGTCACATTTGTCACCCTGGGCATGCTTAGAGGTGGATAATAAAGTGCTTTGAAGGTTTAAAAGTCTGACCAGGGTGGCCAGGGCTACACAGAGAAACTCAGTCTTCCAGACTCCATCTCCCCCCAAAAGGAATCCTAACACCAATAGAAAATGAGGCAGAAGGATTGCCAGGAGTGGCTGGCCCCAGACTTGCTGTGTGACTATTCCTATCCTATTCCTAACAGTAGCAAAATTACAGTTATGAAGTAGCAATGAAAATAACTTTATAGTTGAGGTCAACACAACGTGAGGAACTATATTAAAGGGTCGCAGCATTAGGAAGGTTGAGACCACAGCTTTAGACAAACCCAAGGCCACCAGCCCAGGGATGGCACCACTCACAGTGGGCTGGGCCCTCCCTCATCAATCACTAATTAAGTAAATGCCCTACAGGCTTGCCTACAGCCTGGTCATATGGAGGCATATTCTCAGTGGAGGTTCTCTCCTCTCAGGTGACTTTAGCTTGTGCCAAGTTGAAGTAAAGGGACTTCTTTAAGTTCTTGAGGGCCTAGTTCTTTTTGTTTGTTTGTTTTGTTTTGTTTTGTTTTGAGACAGAATCTCTCTGTGCTAGCCTTAGCTGTCCTGGACTCGCTTTGTAGACCAGGCTGGTCTTGAACCCACAGCGATCTGCCTGCCTCTGCCTCCCAAGTGCTGGGATTAAAGGCATGTGCCGCCGCCGCCATCCAGATGAAGGCCTAGTTCTTTAAGATATGATCCATTACGTTGTCTGGAAATGCAAAACCTTACACTAGCCTCAAACAGTTGACAGAGAACCCTAATTTCCACAATCTGTGGTGGCCATTCAAGTGCACACTGTCTGAGAAGCCCTAGGCTAAAGCAAACACTTCCTGTGCATTAACTGAGAAAGGTTTCAGACTTCCTCCAGGCTCCTCTCTCGAATCTGCTGTCACCCACAGATGTGAAAATGGACTGGTGAAGTAGGCCAGGCCATGGATGGTCGGCTTAATCCCAGACTGTAAGTGACTTGTGCTTTGAACTCAGCTTGCTTCCTTGCACTGCAAAGGGTGCATAAGCTCCTGATTTCCCTGTTTCCTGTCACCCCCCCCCCTTCCCCCCATTGGGTGGCCTTGCCCTGAGGGTGGAGTGACTGTCTCTCTTCCTAAGCAAGGGGCGCTTGCGAAAGAGGCTCTGCCGGCTGTGTGCCTCTTGGTGGCCTGGAGAATAATTCTTCCTACTGCAAATGAGTGAATGAGACCGAGAGTCCCACTTCCCGGGAGGGAAACACACAGAGAACAGCACGGTTCAGTTTCTAGCATGTTCCCTTACTCAACATGTGGAAACAACCTGGATATTCTTGTCCCGGGAAGAAAGGTTGGGAATGCTGCTTGCGTGGGTCTGAATGGAGTTCTAGAAAGCTGACCTCTACACTAGGAAGGTGAGTGGGGCTTGGAGACAGAGGGGGTGATGGATGTCCCTGCTCAGTGCTGATTTTCATCACTTACTCACTTCCAGGGAGATGAGGAGTTTCAATGTGAGCGTCCCTCCCAGCTCCCTGTCCTTCAGCATTCCCAGGCCTCAGATTGCTCACACTGAGGGGAGTTTCCTCCTTTACAGAAAACCTCTTCCTCATGGAAAAAACCTGTCCACCTGCCCTGATGAGGCCACGTGTCCTGCAGCAGTGTGAGGCTCAGGCAGAGGGAACAAAGGGACGACATTCAAGGACGTTGCTCACATGATTTTGCTTCCCTCTTTCCCTGTCCTGACAGAGCTTGGACTTCCGGGAGAAGATCAGGCATGTGAAGGAGGGCTTTGTGTCCCAACTGTCTTGTTTGAAAGCATTTGTTCTTCTTCTTAGAAAATGGAAGACTTTAAAAAAAAAAAAAAAAAGAAGAAGAAGAAGAAGAAGAAGAAGAAAATGGAAGACTTCCTATGTTATTTCTGTTCTAAAACTTTCTCTTGACATCCAACTGAACAGTATGATAGAGGCAGAGTTTAAGGACCAGGGTGAATTTTGGCCCTTCCCTGGGCCTAGCTACCTCAGGATTTGTGCAGGTCATGAAACCCAGGCCGCCAGATGATGTCTTAAGGCCACAAAGATGGGCTCATGTGACCCAGAAGAGGACTCTCCTTCTGCAACATGGAGGGAGGGTGACACCCTTAGTCAAGAGCTGGTCTCTGAGGTCAAGAAGAGGCAGGCCACATCCTCTTGTTTTGTTTCTCCAACCTTCCACAAGAACCAAAGTGTGCCTTTATAGGTGTGCCTTGGGTTTTATGTGACATGCTACTGCTTATGTAGTAGTCCCTAGCTGGCCTCAGAGTCATGGCAACTCCCCGGCCTCAGCCTCTTAGCTGGGATTACAGGTGTGCACTAACAAACTTGGCTTATAAAACTAAGTAGGAAGCACCAAGGGCATCACTCCAAAGCCAAAGCCAAGTTTCTACCCTTTGTTCTTTTGGGTACGCAGGCTCTCTCTCTGACTCTTAATTTTTCACTTAGTTGAATGAGCCTAAGTTGACACTTCTGTGAATGGCACTGAACACCCGTGTCCAGATGCTCTGGGGGAGAGCCTGGGTACCTGACAGAGAACACAGGGAGACTAGCAGTGCTTACCTCCAGATGGACGGGGGCTGCAGGCATGGGATGTGGCCAGCTTTACCCAGTCTGCACTAGTGCTTTTTATATACGAGAGACACGCTGGGTGTTGGCTCCCTTTCGGTCTAAGAGGAAGATGACCATCATGTTTATTTGACGTCGTATGTGAATCCAGAACCTGATGAAGCGCAGCAGCAACATTTTCTTAGCTATCAACTGAAGCACATTCACTGTTATTTACCTATCATCTTATGTGACATAAAACTCGTATGTGACAACAAAACTCATTAAAACATCACCTCGTTCCTTTCTACCAAAGCAAGAGATCTGTCCTAGGGACAAAACCACTGACTACCAAGCATCTAAATGCAATTTTCACAAGTTCCTGACTTCCTCTGAAATCTGCTTTGGCAGAACCATTCACTGAAACCAGGACACTGTGCTGACGGAAAGCTTCTCACGCTCCCTGGGACTAGTTAGTGATGAGATGAGCAGCTTTACGGCTAACAGCCTGAAAAGAGAAAGGATCCGATGAGCGAACCCGCTTCCTCTCTTCGGGATGTCCTTGCACAAGCTGTTCTCTAGACTTCTTGCTTCCCTTGAAACACAGGAAGTTGTACAATAGCTGCCATCTTTTTTTTTTTTCAGCACTAGATGCCTGGCACTGTCATATTTTTTAGTCTTATGCAACGTCTACAGCAGCCTAGTCCATAAATAAGTCACAGCTGAGACGTCTGGACAGCACCATTTCCAAGCCCATATCCACTCCTGAGAACTTTCCCTGGGAATTCAGTAAATCCCTCTTGTCCAAACTAAGTTCTAAAGTGGCAGAAGGGTTCAGAAACAGCTTAAATCAAGGAGAAAATTATAACTGAGCCTTCAGTGACAGGCCAGGTAGCTTGCTGGTACCCCAGCCCAAGGCTGGCATTTCCTGTCGCCCCTGCAGCGGCCTCCCTCCCACACAGGGGTTGTCAGGAGGATGGGCTTACATGTGAGAAACTGCTCCCTGACTTCCTAAGCTGGCTGCTGCGCACTCACCCCACTGCCTCCACCCTGGGGCCTCCACTCACTCCTCAGGGACAAGCCACTTTCAGAATAGCAAACAAGCAGGACAATGCTGTCTGTAAAAATCTGTTTAATAAATATACATCTTAGAAGTACCAAAATAATTACCAACAAAATACACCATATACAACATTTACAAGAGGGTGACACAAACCTTAGTCGGGAGTGACTTTTAAGCACATACCACTGAACACCTAGCTCTTACACGTGAGGACACACTGGGATCAGCTACCAGGTCTATGGGGTTCAATCAAAAGCATAATAAATAAAATGTGGTCCTTTCACTAGATTCTGGAAAATCACCTCCAAAAATCCCACAAACATGAACTTTAAAAGACATTCTCTCTGAATTCCAATGATCCGTTTCCCCAAATTCCACAGAAATAACAAAATGACGGCTGAATCACCACAGTAAAACGCTTGGGGCCGGGCGGTGTGCAGTGTGGTGGTGAGCATACCCTTTCTTTTTTTTTTTTTAATTTTCTTTTCTTTTTTTTTTTTAGAAAAATAAAACTCTTGTTTTGTACAAATATACAAGTCCGTGTTCTTTTTGACACTTTCCACTCATAATGTCAGACGTTGGCCTCCAAATACGCAGTCATCATAGGGCAGCTAAAACAAGAAGGGAAAAGGCGTATTAAATTCCTAGAACTTTGCCAAGACATTGGGATGACGGGAGAGCTGCTTCTGCAAATAACTCATGCTTGGACTCCGTCCTCCTTAACCCAAATCTAATGGAACCACCCCCTCCCCTCCCCGCCTGGGCTGCAGGAGTTTTCCTTTACGGATTCTCTCCTTACAAAGCCACTGCAAGGGTCGAAGCTCATTGGTAGACCATATGTCTAATACCACGTGCCAAGGCCTGGGCTCACTCTCCAGAACTCCCTCTTACTCCCCACCCCTGTCCTCCCCCGCTTAAGGGTAAGCTATTAAAGCAAATCAGAGAGACAAATTCTTGGGATCCTGGTTTTGCAAGCTGAGTTTGAGAGGCTAAATACTTAATGACCATTCGAGTGAAACAAAGAGCTTACCTCGTCCTCCGTGAACTCTGACTCTGTGTCGTAGCTCTCCTCATCCTCGCTCTCTGGCAGCCTCTGAAGATTTTCCAGGGTCAGCTTGCCCAGCTGCTGCTGTATCCGGGTACTTGGGCGGCCCCACGTAAGCTGGTAGGGGGAGTAGCCCTGGTAAGTGACTCTGTTGACATCAGCCCCACACTTTAACAACAGCGAAACCAGGTCAGGGTTCTGCAGGTCCACAGCAAGATGGAGGGCCGTCCGGCCATTGCAGGGTTCCTGAAACCAAAAAGCAAGCAGACATGTTTATGGCCACATCTGCAGATCTGCTTGCAGTAAGAACAAGTCCAGCAGAGCTGGCTGGCTCCCTCTGGAAGGGAAACGTACTCACCTGAGCATTGACGTCAGCACCCAACGACACTAAATGCTCCACAATGCCTAGGTAGCCATGGATAGAGGCGAGGTGCAAACACGTGTGGCCTAGGGGGAAAAGAGACAAAACATAACTACTTGTTTCAATCCCCACACAACTCATGCCCTGTTTTCTTATTGGAAAACCACAATACATCAGAACTGGGTTCTGGGTGAACATTATAGAGGCATCAAGAAGAGGACTTGTTTCTCTGTGTTAATAGCCTGGCTGTCCTGGACTCCCTTTGTAGACCAGGTTGGCCTCGAACTCACAGAGATCCACTTGCCTCTGCCTCCCCAGAGTGCTGGGATTAAAGGAGTGGGCCCACCACACCTGGCTAAGGAGAGGGCTTTTTTTAAAAAACAGTCTACAGTGCGCTTTTTATGTGGTCAGTTTAAGCTCTAGCCTAGACTCAAATGGGCCCATCCCTTGCTTCTCTGTGTCCCTGGATGGCCTGGAAGACCTACCATTGTAGTTGGCGGCCTGCAGGATGGAGCTGAGATGCTGGGGCGTGCAGGTCTGTGTGAGGACTCCCACGCTGGCCAGGCAGCCCTGCTCACAGGCAAGATGCAGAGGGGTATTTCCTCGAAAGTCTCGGAGCTCAGGATCACAGCCAGCTTCCAGAAGTGCCTGAGCAATTCCTGGCTGGTTGGTGATCACAGCCAAGTGGAGTGGAGTCTACAAATGGAAGAGGAAACAGAAAAGGGCTAAGCCACGGGGCAGACACATAGCCTTGAGTTCCCAGAACCCCAGACACCCCCTTGCTATGGATTCTGCTCCTCCCTGATGGCTACAGATCAGGCGCACAGGAGGAGGTCCCCAGGTGGGTCACAAAGACCTCATCAAACCCACGGGATTTTTTTCTTGCATTAAGACGTTGGCTAATTTGAATGGAAAAGGCCAAGGCAGATTAGGACTCGAATATTAATTTAGAAACGCTTTGGGGGCGAATGAGATCCCGACTCCACCACCGGGTCAAAGAGGGCACAGCTGGGCAAGCGCTCACCTGCTGCAGGTTGTTCTGGAAGTTGAGAAAGGCCAGGTCTCCCTTCACCTGACGAATCACTTCCATGGTCAGAGTCTTCTCTTCATGGATGATTGCCAAGTGCAGGAACCTGAAGGGATGACAGGGAAAACCCCCCCAGGGGTGGTGAGCGCACCGCGTGGGGCCCCCTCGAGAGGCGCGGGCTGCGGGGGATTGCGCAAGGCCGGGGTTTCTGGAGGCCGCGGCCGCGGTGTTTTCCGCGAGGTTATTATGAGCTGAGTGTTCCTGGCAGGCGCCCAGGGACTTTCCGTGCCCCACCCCCTCCGGGCGGGCGCCGGCCAGACCGGCCCGCCCTCCGCCGCCCGGAACGCCCTGTACTTCCCCTCGCGGCCGCGCGGCGCCCGGCGGCTGCGCGCAAACTCTGCCAGGCCCGGGACCTCCCGTCCCCGCTGCCGCCCCGCCCCCCGGCCTTGCGCACGGCTACGCTGGGTCCCGGGAAAGGGAAAGGAGGTGGGGGGGGGGGATGGGGAGGCCGGTTGCCCCCGGGTGCCAGGAACCCCGTGAGCCCCGCCGTGCAGAGCCCCGAGCGCGCTGCACGCCCCGCGCGACCCAGCCGCCCGTGCCCGCCGCCACTTACGAGTCTCCGTCCTCCGTGAGCTGCTGCTTCCAGGGCTCGGCGGCGAGCGGCGCCTCCTGCGGCTGCAGGCGGATCTCCCGCAGCTCCTTCACCATCTGCTCGTACTCCTCGTCCTTCATGGAGTCCAGGCCGCTGTCGTGGCGGTCGTCTACCAACCGCTCCTTCTTGAGGCCGTCCCGCGGGCCCTCCATGGCCCAGTCCTGGCCGTGCCCGGCTGGCTGAAACATGGCTGTACGGGGCTTGTGTGCGGGTGCGGGGTGCAAGCTGCTGGCGGCTGGGCGGCGAGTTCCGACTGTTGTGGGCTCGGCAGCGCCGCCTCGGCGCCCTATAAAGGCTGGCAGGGGATTTCTCAGGGGCGGGGTCAGGCGCGGGGAATTTCCAAGCTAGTCAGACTAGAAAAAGAACTGGCTGGTCCTAGACTTGAGAAGCCTAAACCCAGGGCCCGGGGTTCATCGGAGAAACTCCCTGCGATGAGCCACTGGGGTCATGTACAGGGAACTTTTTGATGAGCCCTGAGTGGCTGGAAAGTCCTCCGGGCCAGGCCCCCTCCCTCTAGGTACTTCCCTGCAGCCTGCACCCAGTAACCCCAGTCCTCTGCAAGCACCCTTCTTTCCCTGGGGTTTCCCATCGTCGATTTCAACTTGGGGTCCCGAGCTGCAGAGATCTCAAGGACGCAGACCTGCTGGGCGGTTCCTCCTAGCGCTTTGTCAATTTGCAGGTCCTTTCCGGTTTTTGATCTTTTTGAAAACCCAGGAGTGGAAATGCTGGCTGGGTGCAGGGATTCGCTTCTCCTAAATTCTGCGAGGAAGGATATACTAGTGGTTCCAGGCCGTCTGTGTTTTGCCTGTTCCAGGCTGTTTGCAGTGCAGGAACATTTCACCCCTCCCCCTATGAAACTGTGGAAACTTTTACATTAAAACAAAAACAAAAACCCAAGCACTTGTAGAACACCTGGATTATTTCCTAGGGGTCGATAATCTTGTTGCCCAGGGGAGGGGCAAACTCGAGCTCTGTATGGGGAAAAGGGTTAAATTAGAAACCACATTTTCCCCCAAGTAAAGCAAGGTGCTAATCTTTGTAGAAGTTGTAGCTTCCTTTCAACAGGAGCTGTTGAGTTTCTGCTGCCATAGTTACCTCTTGTTGCAGAGTGGAGCCTGAGTTTACTGCGGAATGCCTTGTGAGGGATTGGCTTAGTGCCTTAGCCAAGGCTGGTCCTGAAACGCGGCTAAGAAAGTTGCTGGGGGGCATCCTGCAGGAGGCTGAAGGCAGCCCTAATACAGACCACATCTGAACCCTGCTGGCTCGACCAGCTTCCTTGCTTCCCCAACTACTCCCCAGAGAAAGGGACTTGGGCCTGTGCTCCTCTCGTTTGACCTGCAGAAATAGAAGTGCAGCTTCCACCCTATCCCCACCTACGAGCCTGCAAATGCGAGTTGAAGTCATCAGCTGCTTCTAGAATTAGCTCCGGAAAATTAAAACAGCTTGGATCAGAGTTTGTCAGAAATAGACCCAAGAGGCCTCTGTAGTTCTGCATAGATTTCTGGTGGGATTTGAATGGTCTTTTTCTTGATGAGCTGGGTACCAACTCTCTTTTCATAACTCCATCACCTCCCCACAGAATATGACTGTGAGGACACTAGGGGAAAAGATGCAAAATCCAGAAACAAACAAAACCCCCAACAACAACCCCCCCAAACCTCCAGACAGTAAGGCTCATGTGAAAATAAAAACTTCCCCAGTGAATGCTCAGTCTTGATCTGCAAATATACAAGTATTGAGACAAAGTGAGACTGCTTATAAGCAGATCTGAAGTCCAGGCTCTGTCTTTGATTAAATACATTAGTTGGAGAAGCCATTTAACTTCCTTTTGTTGCTTTCAGGATAATATGATTGGCTCTGTGGTGGTGAAGCGGTTAGAGACTGGGCGTACTTTGTAGCCCCAGGTTAGTCTGAAACTCACTGTGTTGTTCAGGTGAATCCTGGACTGTCAGTGAGACTTTTGCCTCAGCTTCCCCAGTGTCAGCACTGCAGATATGTGCAGGCAATCCTGGAATAGGTAAGATATTTTGTGGTGCAGGGCAGTGGTGGTGCACACCTTTAATCTCAGCACTTGGGAGGCAGAGGCAGGCGGATCTCTGTGAGTTCAAGACCTATAGAGCAAGTTCCAGGACAGCCAGAGCTGTTACACAGAGAAACCTTGTCTTAAGGGGAAAAAAAAAAAGGTTTTGTGGCTTTGCAATGATATCATTTGTCTGCAAATACACGTCCCACTCTGCCTTGGAAGTATGAGCATGGAATTTTGCACATATCACAGTATAAATTTTTAGAGGAACCCCAGCCCTTTATGTATCGCACTGTTCTCAGAAGTAACATTGTAAGCTAGCTCTTGTTCCCATTTTCCTAAAAAGAAAACAAAATACCTAGAAATTTACCCAGGTACCCAATGTCAGTTTGTCTAATTTTTAGCACATTATATTAATCATTTTAAAGTAGATATCATATGTTAACACTTGGAAACACCTTGCAAAAAAAAAAAAGAGAGACAAATATAGTATAATTTGGAATATATTAAACATATTTAGGCTAGTTTAAAGCCAATGGGGACAACATAAAACCCTGTCTTGGAAGCCCCCCCACCAAAAAAAAAAAAAAAAAAAAGCATTTTCTTTTCTACTTAGGAGGTAAAGTAGAGGAGGATAGGTGTTTCCCCATCTGGAGATTAGTTCTTTAGGAAAGCACAGCAGGGGCTGGAGGGATGGCTCAGCAGTTAATTGCATAAGCTGCTCTCCCAGAGGACCTGAGTTTGACTCCCGACACTCACATGGTAGGGTATAATTCCAGCTCCAGGCGACCTAACACCTTCTTCAGGCACTAAGCATGAACGTGCTGAACACACACACACACACACACACACACACACACGCACGCACACGTGCAGGGAAAACATTCATATACATAATTTAAACAACGTATCCTATTTACATACATATACATATGTACACACGAAGTTACCCTTTGTAAAAAAAATTTTTTTACCACAATATGAGCTCAAAGCCTCACTTATAAAGGTACATGAGAAGATATTTGGGGCTGCCCCATCCCCACTGCCTTGGGATCTACCTCCGAGTTGTTTAGTGTGACACCTAGTGGTAGGAGTCTGGCCCAGGCATTTCTGGGTTGTCACAAAACTCTTTGAAAAATCTGGGAGGTGCTGGAGCCCTGGGTGACTTGTCCCTCCCTGGGAATTCCCGAGGAGTTACCTTCTGTTTACCTGCAGCTCAGTGACACTGTGTTGATTTACTGAAGTGAGCCGACAGGTTTTCTCCCCTATCACGTCCAGCAGGTTTGTGTTGTGGACATACAAAAAGGAAGACACCTGACAAGGAAAAATGTCTGGCTTTTCAGCATTGAGAGAACTTGTGGGCCCTTGTGTGCTTCAACTCTCCCTCATTGTTAAACATTTTACCTAAGCTTAACCACTTCTAAAATGTTAATGCTTTAACCCAATCTTGGCTTTGTGTGTTTGTGTCCCGTGCTGGCAATGAGCTGGGAGCTCTTAGAAAGACGATAAACGCTTACTTTACCACTGAACTGCACCTCAGTCTTGTTTTGTTTTGTTTTCCTTTTTAATTCAGAAGGCAAACATAATAAGACGTGCCTTGTAGCAACGTAGTGTTTTGGGCCGGAATGCAGGCCCAGGAGATGACAAGTGGCCAGCAAAGGACTATAGCACCTCCAGAGGGAAAGCTTGTTGTCAAAGCAGCTGAGACTAGATTCTTCATGAGTCCTCCTGGGGGACACTAAACCTCCTTCCTACCTTTATGGAGCTTTTGTGCAAGTTCACCACGTGGTCCAACTTTTCCCTTCTTCACCCCCCCTTCCCCCTGCCCTTCCCCTTCCTATGGACAAACTGGCTCATGTCATTGTCTTGTTCAATCAAGCCCTACTTAGTTTTGACCTCAGACAGGGGAACTCCCGAAGGAGACTGGCCACCCTGGTGCAGCTAGGCTAGAGGACAGAGGGACGGGAGACCTAGAAGGGCGAGCATAGCAGGATTGCCCAATGGCCAGCCCTGCTGTGACAGCGTGAATGCAGACGTGCATTCTGTCTGTAATTCAGGCTTCTGCGGTGCCTAGCGTCCACTCAGAGAGGCCATGGAAGCCCCACCCCCACCCCAGCTGTGGGACTTTTCCCACAGAAAGGCAGCTGTTAGGACTTCTATTTGTACTGAGATAAAAATAAACAGTCAAAGCCTTCGTGTGCTTTCCTTGCCTCAAATCCTTCATTGTAATGAGATCAAAGCCTTAGAGGACATCAACTCGAAGTTCCCAACTACAGAGGCCAGGCGGGTCTCACAGGAGGAAGCTCTGAAGGAAGTGGTGGGATCCAGTCAACCTGTACTGAGCTTTGAGGCTGCCATGTCCCTCTGATGTACTTGGCGTTCAGTTTGCCTACCATTTGTTAAAAGAAAAAAGTAAAACAAAACATGAATATTGATGTGGGGTTTTCCAATTTTTAAGATGTTATGACAGCCAGACCTGGTGGCTACTCAGGAGGTCTGATGCAGGGGGATCAAAAGTTCAAGACCTGCTTGGACTACCAAGTGAGCCGAAGGCCAGCCTGGACTAGTGAGGCCTTGTCTCAATGTAATAAGTTAGAAGAGGCCTGGGGACAGAACTCACAAATTAAGTAGGGACTTATCATGTATAATTACACAAAAATTGAATAATGAAAACTGAAGCCGTTTTAATCCTAGCACTCAGAGGCAGAGCCTGGCAGATCTCTGAGTCGGAGGCTAGCTTAGTTTACAGAGTGACTTCCTGGATAGCCAGCTGCCACACAGAGAAACACTGTCTCCAAAAGACAAATAATAAATAAAAAACACAGTCCCAGGCCTGGGAGAGGGATGTAGACACTGGTTCCACCTCTGACTGAGAGATTTTTGCAACTGCTGACAAAGGGAAAAATGGTTTTCTCCAATGGAGTACCTCTGTGCATATTAACCCCACTCCAGGGCAGGCTCCATGGCCAAGAGCAGTTGGCCAACACAAAATAAACTCTCTGGATTTTAAAAAAGTCTTTATTTTTTTTATTAGACGTATATGGATATTTTTGCTAGAATATACGTTTGTGCACCTTGTGTATGCATTTTCTACACAGGCCAGAAGAGGGCATCAGATCCTCTTCTGACCCGAGTTACAGACAGTTGAGAGCTGTCCTGTGGTTGCTGGGAATGGAACTCAGGTCCTCTGGAAGAGCAACCAGTGCTCCTAACCACTGAGCCATCTCTCCAGCCCGCCATGTCTTTGTCTTTGTTTCTGTCTTGTTGCTGTTATTGTTGTTTGTGTGTATAAACTTTTTGTTTCATTTTGCTTTGGCACTTTTTGTTTTATTGTGTGTTTGTTGTTGTTTTTAATTGAGAGAGAGAGAGAGAGAGAGAGAGAGAGAAGATAATTTGGGGGTTAGACAGCTGGGAAGCATCTGGGAGAAGTCAGGGAAGGGAAAAAAATGGATCAAAATATATTGTATAAAATTTTTTAACTTAAAAAAAGAATGAAGTGGCTACGTTGTATGGCGCCTTCCAGCCTGCAGCATGAGCAGCAGTTCCACCAAGCCTTAGTCACAGTTGGTGAACTGGAGACCTTTCCATTTTAACCGTTCCCCGAAGTGTGTAGTGGGATCACACTGTAGCTCTGATTTGTACAGTCTGTAATAGCAATGGTGTCAGGTATCTTTTTATAAGTTTAATGATTAAAAAATAAGATGCCAGGCAACAGATATTCGATGGAGAAGGTTTTATTTACTTATTTGTTTATTTTTGTTTTTGAGACAGGGTTTCTCTGTGGAACAGCCATGATTGTCCTGACTTGCTTTGTAGACCAGGCTGGCCTGTGGAAAAGTTTATTAAATGAGCATGGGAGGAAGAAGGAAAGAGGGGAGGAGCACCCCAGAGAGAGAGAGAGGAGATAGAGAGGGAGAGAAAGAGAGAGAGATAAGAGGGGTGTGTGGGGGGGGAGAGGTGGGCCTGTCCTTTTATAGACTGAGCAGGGCCACACCCATGGCAGGTCGGCTATGACATCACAGGTAGGCAGACTGGGGCAGAATCCTAACAACTAGCTTATTTGCTATCTGGATAGAGTTTCATACATATATATGATGCAGTGTAATCATAAACAAAATTTATGAAAGCCAAACAACACACATTTCTGTATACTTCGGCTAAGTAGAGGGCATAGGCCCTGAGGTAGCCTCTTTGCTCAGCCACGGTAGGATGTGAATGGTGGTTTTGGGGGGGTTTCAGCTTCTACCCCTGTGCCTGCTTCTGTGTGTTGAGCAGCTGGTGTGTGTGTGTCAGTTGAGAATGTTCAACGCTGCTCCTGGCAGGGTGGGGAGTCTCTGAGCCCTGAAGAGTTGTCCCTCCCCCAAAGCAGCTTTTAAACTCTGTGTTGTAAAACAGAACAACAGTGTTTTGAGGTTCCTCACGGGGACTACTTGTATCTACTTTAAAGTCTTATTAGTTCAGTTAAAGACCCAGGCATGGCTTCTGCTCACAGGGGAAGTTGCTGCAGGGCTGGGAGGAGGTCTGCAGTGTCAGCGCTGGCCAGAACTGGCTCACTCCTCTCTGCTGGTTGATGGTAACCAGGCAACAGGTCCAGGTGTGTAAAGATTGTTCATCTCTGTTGTGTTCTGGGAGGAGAGCTTGGATCAGGAATGCGGGGAAGGTTTGACAGCACGTGGCTTCTTCACGTGCAGGTGCTGCTGCTGCTCTCAGGTGTAAACTCATTCTGAGTTTAGCCAGGGGAGGAGGAAGAGGGAGAGGGAGAGGGGAAGGAGGAGGAGGGGGGAAGGAGCGGAGGAGGAGTGGGAGGAGGTTGCGGCAGCTTAGAAGTGAGGCAGACTGTACTTAAGCTCCCCATACCTGCCAGGTCTTATGTGGATCCAGATCCCTGTGTAATTAGGAGAGGGGTCATTGATTCTTCTCAGCCCCAGGGGCACAAGCCCTGCCCACCCTCAGAAACTACCTGGGTGTGTAAGCCCCTCCCCTCATGGTGTAAGTTCTAAGAATGGTTTGGACAAAGAGAAACAGAATGGAGATTGCTGAGCGACTGCTTTAGATGACAGAGTAAGGGACTCTTGACCTCTGTACTTGCCTGTGGGCAGCTCCAGGCCTCCCTTGTAGACTGGTGTCTGTCACTTGGGTAAGGACTAGAGTCTTGTCTCTTAAGCTAGCGAGGGTTGGGCACCTGTAAGAACAGGGAGTCTGAGAGCCATGCTTAGCTCATTTTTAGACAGTAAAAGCAAGTGGGAGACAGACTAGGACGAGCCCTCACTGGAAGATATGAGCAAGAAGACAGACTGTGGCCTGGAATGTTTTTTGCTTTGTTACTAGGACTCAGCAGCTGGAGTCCAGTCCCATGACTGTCATATTCCTTCTAGATAAGTCACTTAGTTTGGCTCATGGATACCCATCATATCCTGCACACTAGGGCTGTTTCTATGCTAAGGTTCGGGGAATACTTTTGTTAAGAACGTTAATATTTTCATAAAGTGAGGTGAATTGAGATACCACTAAGTCAGTTGAGGCTAATATTTGAAAATGGAGCCAATTTGCCAGACTGAGAGAAACAGAGGATACAATGAAAGTTCAAGGGGTCATGACGAAGCTGGGTGGTGACGTCAGCATAGGCCTGGATCTTAAGAAATAATCTTTGAGATTTTGATGGTGAAGAGAGCAGGGAAGACAGGTAGAATCTGGTCTCCATGTTGGCACTGCCATCTTAAAGGACTCAGGTTCACTCCCAGGTTTCCAGGACATGGGGAGAGCATCAAGCTGGACTTGAGGGCCAGGGACATGGGGCACACAGGAAGAAGGGGGTGCACATGTGAGCAGAAGCAAGGCTTCCAAGAAAAGGCCACGGGCCAGGTTAGTACTTTCCCATGGCAGGATGAAATTCAGCCACCAAGAGGCGCACAGTGCACATGGTGCTGTCTGCAGCGACATCTTCTGGCCATTTTTGGAATAACCTTTCTTTCAGGAATCATTTTTGTTCTTTCTTTCTTTCTTTCTTTCTTTCTTTCTTTCTTTCTTTCTTTCTTTTTTTCTTTTTCTTTCTTTTTCTTTTCTTTCTTTTCTTTCTTTCTTTCTTCTTTCTTCTTCTCTTCTTTCTTTCTCTTCCTTCCTTCCTTCCTTCTTTCTTTTTTCTTTGTTGTTTGTTTTTTTGAGACAGGGTTTCTCTGTGTAACTTTGGCTCACTTTGTAGACCCAGGCTGGCCTCGAACTCACAGCTATCCATCTGCCTCTGCCTCCTGAGTGTTGGGATTAAAGGTGTGGCCCCCATGCCCGGTCCCCCCCCCCCCCCCCCCGCCCCAGACAGGGTTTCTCTTTGTAGTCTTGGCTGATCTGGACTCTCTTTGTAGACCAGGCTGGCCTCGGACTCACAGCGATCTGCCTGCCTCTGCCACCCGAGTGCTGGGATTAAAGGCGTGCGCCACCATGCCCGGGTAAATTTTTATTAAATATTTCTACATATACATTTTATTATTACACATATATACAGTAAACTACCTATAGCGAGAAGAACCATGAAACAGTCAGGAATTACATATGTTACATTCATAGTGTTTTGGCTATTTGTATTTGGTAGCCTTGAAGAAAACATCTTTCCTATCTTGGTGAGTCTAAAATTCTGAATATAAATCAATCTCCATCACATCTCGTCATTATCAACTTTAAACATCTATCTAGACCTAAAAACATCTTAACCCCTAAACAACTAAGCTTCATTGTAAAACTAAACTATCTGGTCTTCAACCCCATCAGAGACTTGAGAAGGAATAAAATTAATTACCTGAGTAAACAGACAGTGCAGGTTAGCAGCTTCCCAAATGAGAAGATGACAGAGACAGTTCCTCATCAGAACAGGACAGCTCCCAGGACAGCTTCGAAGAAAGCTTCCAATCCCAATTGGTCCAGCATTCCAGCCTATCTTACACAGGACTCTAAGGCCAGAATTTCTCAACATTTAGAGACTGGAATGTTATTCCTAGCTTGTTTAACCATTTCCCCAATTTTATATGGGCCCCCTACAAAGGTATTATTCGTCCCAAGTCAGCCAGAAGACACCCCATTTCCCTCAAAGGGGGTTGGGTAGGTTTTTGGTTGCTTTCTTGGGTGATAGACATTTCTTTTCATTGGGAGTTGGTTATAAGTTATTATTGGTCTTATTTAGAGAGAATCATATTTTCTTAAGGAAGAGATTGGGGAAGAGCGGGGTGGAGCATGTGTACTAGGCTGGATATCTGATTGAGAGGAGAGTTCTGCATTTATTTCAAACCCGGGGAAAGACCCCCCTCGGCCTGGCAGCACTCCCACTTCAGTCTGTCGCCAGTCTGCTCAGCCCAGGTTTGAGATGGCACCCAAACACCATCCTTTTTTTTGGGGGGGGGTGTTTCGAGACAGGGTTTCTCTGTGTAGCCTTGGCCATCCTGGACTCACTTTGTAGACCAGGCTGGCCTCGAACTCACAGCGATCCGCCTGCCTCTGCCTCCCGAGTGCTGGGATTAAAGGCGTGTGCCACCACGCCCGGCTGTCCAAACACCATCCTTATTTCCATTCTCTGCATGACAGGCTAGCCCGGGCTAGCCCAGGATGCCTCCTCTTGCCACAGCCTCCTGGGTGCCAGAACTACAACACTTGGGCCAGCACTCAGGGTAACAAGAATGAGTTGGCATGCCATCTCTGTGTGTGCCTTAAAATTTATTGTTGGCTTGTTTTCAATTTTATTGAATCAGTGTCTATGTACCCCAGGCTGACCCCAGACTCACAGCAATCCTTCTGTCTCAATTTTCTTAGTGGTTGGATTAAGATGTGAACCACCACGACCAGCTCATTCTCTTGAGTTGTTTTTCTTGTTTTGTTTTGTCTTTTGTTTTTTTTTTTTTTTTTGTTTTTCCAGGCAGGGTTTCTCTGTTTAGTCTTGGCTGTCCTGGACTCGTAGACAATCTGCCTTCCGAGTGCTGGCATTAAAGGCATGTGCTACCACACCCGAATTCATTCTCTCTGTTTTAAAGGGGATTGAGGCTCAGAAAGTTGAGAACCCACTCACAGGCACAGCTAAGAGTTTCAAGCCCAGTGTTTGGTTGCTATTTAATTAATTATTAATTAAGTCTGTGAGTTTCACTGTATAACTCTGAGTGGGTGGAACTCACTGTGTAGAGCAAACTGGCCTCAAACTCAAGAGATCTGTCTGCCATTATTTCCTCCACCCTGAGTGCAGAGATTAAAGGATCCAGCCACCATGCTCCAGGTACACTGTCCCTTAGCTATTCTTTTTTAAATATCAAAGGTTTTTGCATACATTATAATTTTTTTTTGAGCTAGGGTTTCTCTGTGTAGCCCTGGGTGTCCTGGAACTCACTATGCATATCAGGCTGGCCTGGAACTCAGAGATCAGCCTGCCTGTGCCCCCTGAATGCTGGGGCTATCAGGGTGCCACTATACCAGGCATATTCTGATCATTTTAGAAAAGTTTTGTGTAAACATATATTTGTTTGTGGTTTAAAAACTTAAGCTGAATCCAGGTGGTGGCGGCACATGGCTGTAATACCAGCACTCGGGAGGCAGAAGCAGGCAGATAGCTCTGAGTTCAAGGCCAGCCTGATCTACAGAGAGAGTCCAGGATAGCTAGGTCTACAAAGAGAGCCAAGGCTACACGGAGAAACCCTGTCTGGGAAAACCAAACCAAACCAACCCCCTCCCCCCCAAAAAAAACCCTTAAGCTGTTGTGGTTGAGGGTATGGTTCAGATGACAGGATTACTGTCTGGCAGGCTCGGACTTCTGGGGTTGATCTCCAGCTTGGACTAAAACCAGATGTGATGTCACACAGGAGTAACCCAGCATGTGGGCTGTAGGGACAGAGCAGTCAGAAGGTCAAGGCATCTTCGCCTACACAGTGAATGGAAGGCCAGCATTGGGATGTCTGAAACTTTATCTTTTTTTTTTTTTTTTTAAATTTATTTACTATATATACAGTGCTCTGCCTCCATGTAACAAACACCTGCACGCCAGAAGAGGCCACCAGATCTCATTACAGATGGTTGTGAGCCACCATGTGGTTGCTGGGAATTGAACTCAGGACCTTTGGAAAAGCAGACTGCTGTTAACTTCTGAGCCATCTCTCCAGCCCCTTAAGACTTTATCTTAAAGTTAATTAATTAATTAACTAGGTGGTACAAAAGTTGCAACCATACAGTGAAATTTATTGGGGCTGGCAGTGTACTTAGTGGCAGGTCACTTGTTTAGCATGTAAGGCCCTGAGCTCAACTTCTAACATCCCAAGAAAATAGAACCACATTGCTGGGCGGTCGTGGCGCATGCCTTTAATCCCAGCACTTGTGAGGCAGAGGCACATGGATCTCCATGAGTTCGAGGCCAGCCTGGGACTACAGAGGGAGTTCCAGGATAGCCAGAGCTGTTATACAGAGAAACTCTGTCTCGAAAAAACCTAAAAAACAAACAACAAAGGGGCTGGAGAGATAGCTCAGTGGTTAAGAGTGCCACCTGCTCTTCCAAAGGTCCTGAGTTCAATTCCCAGCAACCACATGGTGGCTCATGACCATCTGTAATGAGATCCAGTGCCTTCTTGTGGCAGGCGCACATGTTGGCAGATTATTGTATAAATAATAAATAAATCTTTTAAAAAAACAAACAATAACAACAAAAACATTAATACTGTTTCAAGTGAGTGAATTGTCACCAGGGCCATCTTCCAGATGCAGGCAGTGAAAGGAGGGCAGTGCTAATCAATGCCCCTAGAATATAGCCCACACCACTGTAAGCACCCCAGGATTGGAGCATTAGTAAAAAATACTAAAGCAGTGGTTCTCAGACCATGCATTGAGACTCCTCTGGGGTCAAATGTCCTTTCACTGGGGTCACACATCAGACATTTACACTACGGTTCATAAGAGTAGCAAAAATACAGTTATAAAATAACAACGTAAATAATACTATGGTTGGGGTCAGCACAACAGGAGGGACTGTGCTAAAGGGCTGTGGCATTAGGAAGGCCGAGAAGCGCTGCTCTAGAGGTAAGCCCCGCTAGTGCCCTCCTCCTGACCGCCTCTGTTGCCTGTGTGGGCTCCCAAGAGGAGCACAGGGTTAGGGAGACTCCTCAGGGCCTTCAGGTGACATCCTAGGGCCTTTTTGCCACTTTCCAGGACAAGAGACAAACAGGGGCCTGGAGCACAGGCTCCATGGTTAAGAACACTTGTTATGCTGGGTATGGTGGCGCACCCCTTTAATCCCAGCACTGGGGAGGCAGAGGCAGGTGGATTGCCGTGAGTTTGAGGCCAGCCTGGTCTACAAAGTGAGTCCAGGACAGCCAAGGCTAACACAGAGATAACTTGTCTTGAAAAAAAAAGAAAGAAAAGAAAAGAAAAGAAAGAACACTTGCTACTTTTGCAGAGAGCCCTAACTTCAGCTTCAGGCATCTGCTGCCCTCTTCTGGCCTCAATGGGCACCAAGCACACACATGGTGCAGGTACTCACACATACAAAACCAAATAAATGAAATGAAACTCCGCTTTAGAGAAACAAGAAAATAGCTTATTCTAAGCCAAATCCAAAGGCAAAGCGTAGCTCAGGGGTAGAACATTTGTCTAACACACATGAGGCTTTGGGTTCAGTTCCCAGTACAGACAATAAAGTTTTTAGTGAAATATGAGAGGCCATGTCCGAGGAACACACCTGCCCAAATAACACGGTCACCTCATGAACTTTAGTTACAGAAAAGGAAGGTGTAAACAACTGTTGCTGAAGCACAAGTGTGGGGCCTTCAGGTAGGAGTTGTGGCGAGGCAGGCAGACCCAGAGGACCCAAAGGCTGGCCTTCCCATGGCTTTAGAGTAAGCGGAGGTGAGGGCTACCCAGCTTAGTGATACTTTTGAAGGGTTTTAGTAAAAGCCATGAAGGAGCTGGGTGTGGTGGCACACACCTGTAATCCAAGCACTCAGGAGGCAGAGGCAGGTGGAGCACTGTGAATTCAAGGCCAGGCTGGTCTACAAAGTGAGTCCAGGATAGCCAAGCCTACACAGAGAAACCCTGTCTCGAAAAATACAAAAACAAAAACAAAACAAAAGTCAAGAGTGGACTGGATCTACAGCTCAGTCATAGAGCTTCTGCCTAGCCCTCTTAGGGCTCAAGGTTCTATCTGTCATACTGAAAGGAAAAGGAAAAATCCAAGAAGGTATTATGCTAGATGCAGAAGTTGGTAGCAAATATCTATTAAAAGCATCTAAAGATAACCCAAGATACTATTGAATGAAAAAAAAAAAAAGGCAAAAGGAAAGGAAAGGTCATGACTGCTTCCGTGTATGATGGAGGAGACAGTTTATTACAGATATGTGGGAAAGCAAAGCCAGAGGCAGACACATCTGTGAGAGCCCAGAGTGGTCATGATCCTGAGCCACGTGGGGAAATGGGGAGGGGGGTAAGGGAAAGGTGAGAGAGGGGAGTCAGGCAGGTGCAGCAGCCAGGAGACCAAAGGTACAAAAGGGGCAGGTGACCAAAATGTCTGGATTACATATTGGAAGAGCCTATGGGGAAGGGCAGCCCAGCCTTGGGGCTGGAGAGTTCAGGACAGCAGGAGGGGTATGCCAGCCATACCCAGTAACAGGCTAAGGGATGCTGGGAGAATCTGGCAGCCAGGTCTGCTTCGATATGTTAAAGAGGCGCTTCACCTACTCATCCTGGGTTTGAAACTTAACAGACACTGTCTCTTGACAGAAGGCTTTCCATTTCCAGCAACAACGCAGCCAGGGTCAGTCGGTCAGCAGGACCTTGAATATGGGTGCCGCTACTTCAGTGAACTTCAGTTTACAGTGAGAAGTTCTATTTTTTAGTTTTTAAATTATCCTTGTTGAATTAAAAAAAATTTTTTTTATTATACAGCATTTCACCTGCATGTTTGCCTACATGCCAGAAGAGGGCACCAGATCTCAGTATAGATAGTTGTGAGCCACCGTGTGGTTGCTGGGAATTGAACTCAGGACCTTTGGAAGAGCAGCCAGTGCTCTTACCCTCTGAGCCATCTCTTTATCTCTCCTTGTTGGATTTTTAAATTTTGGACAGATTCTTATGTAGCCCAGGCTGGCCCGAAACTCAAGATTCTCTTTCACTCTCCCTCTTGCTGGAGTTACAGGTGTGTACACCACCCTGTCCAGCAAGCAGAGGTTCTACTTCGGAGAGTGCTCTGTGGTAGAAATGCTTTGAGAACAGCACCCTAAGAAGGAGCCGGGTGGGCTTAGGATGGTCAGTGAGAGGCCACCAGGTCTCTGCATAGTCACTGGCCATGTACATCCAGCTAGTGAGGTCGACCAGCTAGCCTTCCAGATGCTTGTAGAAGCAGGGCCACTTCTAACACAAACAACAGGTCTCAACAGTTTGACTGCGGTTTAACCTCCAGCACTCAGGAGGCAGAGGCAGGCGGATCGTTGTGAGTTCAAGGCCAGCCTGGTCTACAAAGTGAGTCCAAGACAGCCAAGACTGCACAGAGAAACCCTGTTTCGAAAAACAAAACAAAACAAAACAAAACAAAACAAAACAAAACCAAAGCAACTAAAACTAACACGCAAGTAGAATTCCAATTGAGAAGCCCATTGGCATATGAAGAATGGTTTTTGAGTTCTGATTAGATAATATCTACAACAATTTGTTTCCTAGATAGGTTTCCCGGCAGAGGAAATCCTAGAGAAACGGACTGTCCAGTGCAGACTGCTCCCTGGTCGCAGACATCCTTCCAATAGGATTTCCGGAGAACACTCCCAGAAGAAGTGCTTAGCGGGCTAACATTCCACGGTCGCGGGCCTCAATCCTCCCCTTTGTCCTTTTGTTCTCAGTTTCAGGTCTAGTAGTTTGCAGGAGGAGGGGGCGGCTGCCCTGGGTGACTCATATCAGCAAAAGTGAAAACTAGCATAGAGCTAGATGTTTAAGTGTTGCAGTTTCCAGGGTGTTAAATTGGTGCTAAAAATAGGCGGGGATTCCTGGTGCTGCTCCTGCCTGACCACCAGCACCACAGAAACAACACTTAGTAGGGAGATCGGCCTTCTAGCTCTCCCCAGAAGAACACAAAAGTCCCCAACTTTATCACCTCTGCCCCACAGGAAAAATCTCAAGGCAACAATGAATTTAGTGCTTTCAAATGTTGCACTCCCATTTTTTTTTTCTTTAGTTCAAGTGCAAGTTTTGTCCCTAACTGCATGGAGCTGAGTTCTGCCAAAGGACTGTTGGGAGGAAAGGGAAGAGGTCCTGCGGTGCTTGTCAGCACAGCCTCCGGGAGTCAGGAGAGAGCCAGTAGGTGGAGGCTGCAACTCCAGTGGAGCACACAGGTGTGGACCAGTGCTTCTCCAGGGCTTGGCGGAGGGAGATGTGTGACTGTATCAGGCAAGAAAGACATAGTGCACATTCCTGGGATCAAATGGAGGTACTGGGACTGCACTCCGGGGTGTGTGGGTGTGGGGGTGTCACAGAAGGCCACCGAAATAGTTCAATGGTGGTTGCGGTCAGGCAACATATTACATTATGAATTTTAAAAACACTTGAGTTTTCTGCTTTTTCTTTTTCCTTCTTAGGAACAGGTTTTCTCTGTATAGTCCTGGCTGCCCCGGAACTAGCTCTGTAGACGAGGCTTGAATTCACAACGATCCACCTGCCGCTGCCTCCCGAGTGCACCCCCACCCAGCAACACTTGAGTTTTCATTGATGACTTTTTTCTCTCTAGATCTGAATTGGCTTCTGGTGGCCAACTCAGAGGGTGACTGACTATAGTGACTACCCCATCTCACTAAAGCAGATGTCTGGTCTCTGTCCCATCCTTGAGAAGATGTCACCTCCAGGCTTGGTGGTACACACCTTTTAATCCAGCACTCGGGAGGCAGAGGCAGGCAAATTTCTGTGAGTTTAAGTCCAGCCTGGTCTACAAAGCAAGTCCAAAACAGCCAGGACTACAAGAGAAACCCTGTCTCAAAAAACAGAAAAACAAAAACAAAGAGAGAGAGAGAGAGAGAGAGAGAGAGAGAGAGAGAGAGAGAGAAGAGGAGGAGGAGGAGGAGGAGGAAGAAAAAGTGACCACATGTTATTTCCTTGGGTTTGAAACTGGCTTAGGGCAGGAATACTTTTCTGTTGTTGCCCAGAACCTTAGACTAGGGGCTGGGATTGGCAGGGTGACTTCTTCCTGGTGCTCCTTTTATATTGAAGCGAGCCTCAGCATCCCTGCCAGTGTGTAGCCAGTGCCTAACAACACTCTTAGGGGTTGTGCTTAGTATCTGGTAAGCCTAGAGACCCTACTTCCATTTGCTGAGAGAGGCCCTTATAGAAGGTGAGTTTGGGCATGGTTGTGTTCACTTTAAATAAGAGAGGAAAAGCTAGACTTGGCTGATACCTCTTTTCCTTTGCTGAGTGAAACAATACCGAGGGCGGGGACTCGAGTATCTAGAGCAAGGCTAATGGCTCAACACCATACAATCCTATCCATCCTAATGAAAGACACCCCTAAATGTCAGACCATAATAACGAACTCTTTAATGGTGCCTTGGTGCCAGTCAGTTCTCCTTATCTGTGCCAACACAATGAGTTTTATGGCCCAGTCTTTACATGAGTCGTTCTGTGAAAATGATAGCACGTGTAATAACTGCAGACAGCTGCAATTATCTAAATGTCTCCCTATTAGCCATTGGATTGGCTAAAGCCTTGTAATCAGATCAGAGTGAATGCTAATTGAAATCTAATAGGGCTTACATCCTTATGAGTAGGTATCAGAATTTGATTTCAATATTGTTAAATTACATACAGATGGGGCCCATCAAGCCACACTAAAAATAAACAATGTAACTTCAATAGCAAAAAAAAAAAAAAAAAAAAAAAAAGATGGATACTTTCAATAAGCAGATCAATCCAGGAACGCCTTGGTATCGTGCTACCGCCACCTACTGGCATTTCTTGGTATTGCGGCTATAATCTTTCTTCTTCCGGTCCACACTCGCCTATTTGTTTTTCTAAGACAGAAGGGAGTTTCTTGGGACTGGAGAGAGAGTTCAGCGGGGGCAAAAGCATTCACTGTACTTCGGTTCGGTTCCCAGCGCCCACATGGTGGCTCACCACCGTCTGTAACTCCAGTTCCAGGGGATGCAACATGCTTTTCTGCCTCCACAGGCTCCAGGCACACAGGCGTACATTCTGGCAAAACACCCATGTACGTCAAAAACAAAGCAAAACAAAACATGACTCATTGTCAGAGATAATAATGATGACCATTTCTGAAAGAGCAACCCAGAAGTTTATAGGAAGCTCATATTCACTTATTCCGAAGCCACATGTGAAAAGTTAAAGCTGTCCCCCGGCTGAGATATGGTGACAAGATAGCAGGTGATTTCTGTGTCTCAGAGTGCTGGTGAGTAAATGGCTATTGGTATGACTGTCACCATTCCCACCCACCTGACCTTGTTCTCTATCTGGCTCTGCTGCTGGAAGACTTAACTTCCTGTTTGTAACATCTATTGTAAATAACGTTTATTGACTCGTCCCTGTATGAGCAGCATGGCTCTGCTCGGGGATTAAATAAAGTTTTTTTTTTCTTTAAGTTATCTGTTTGTTTTTCAAGACAAGGTTTTTATATGCAGTGTAGGCTGTCCTGGAACTCAGAGATGCACCTGCTTTTGCCTCCTGAGTGCTGGGATTAATGTCATGAGCCACCACCCGGCTTTAAGCTTTATTTTTCAGCGTACATGTGTGCTCACATGTGTAGCTGTGTGTGTATGTATGCTACATATTTTCAGAAATTTATTGTCAGTTCAGTGGTGAGAGCAGAGAGAAATGCAAGGGAGCTTACTCTACAATGAAAGGCCGCCTTTTGTTATACAGCAGTCTGTTAAGGATTAATGCCTGCATTGTAACTTTAATCAGATTCTCCTTTATTCTATCTTCATCTTTAGCACAGCTTGGCTAAATAAAACATAACTTTCGCTCACTTGGTGGATGCGTGGAATCTATGGTCATAGAATGTGGATGGGCGTGTAACAAATATATTACCTAATTTTGCCAACTACATAGAAATTTGAAATTAATATGTCTGCATATTGGATATAGCTTGGATTAATCCTGTTAACCCTGTATTCATTTTTTGTTATTATGATTTTCTTACTTTACTTTTCAAAATATTTATTTTTATGTGTATGTGTGAGTGTGTGTGCACCTAAGGATATGCCAGTGTACGGTGTGTGTGTGTATATATGTGTGTGTGTGTGTGTGTGTGTGTGTCTGTCTGTCTGTCTGGTGCCCACTGAACCAGGTGGTGGTGGCACATGCCTTTAATCCCAGCACTCAGGAGGCAGAGGCAGGTGGATCTCTGAGTTCAAGGCCAACCTGCTTTATACAGTGAGCTCCAGGACAGGCAAGGCTACACAAAGAAACACTGTTTCAAACCCCCCCCCCCCCATAAAAAACCAAACTAAAAAAACCCAAACAAATAAAAAGAGTGTGTCTGAGCCTCTGATACTGGAGTTACAGACAGTTGTGAACCACCATGTGGGTTCTGGGAATCAATTCCCCATCCTCTGCATGAGCAGCCAGTGCTCTAAACCGTTGACCCATAGCTCCAGCTCAATTTTATTTCTTTTAAAAGAAGGTCTGGAACTCACTATGTAGCTCAGGCTGGCCCAGAATGTTTGATCTCCCTAGGCTTCCTAAAAGGGTTGGGATTACAGTCACATGTCACAGTTTTGCCTTGTACTGTGTTGTCTTTTTTCCTCTTCCTCCTTCTCCTCCTCCCTTTCTTCCTCCACCTACTCCTCCTCCTTCTTTTTCTTCTTCTCCAACTTCTTCTTTAAAGTTATGATTTTTTTTTGAGTCAGTATTTCTCTGTATAACCTTATCTGTCCTGGACTTGCTTTGTAGACCAGGCTGGTCTTGAACTCACAGAGATCTACTTGCTTCTGCTTCCCGAGTGCTGGGATTGAAGGCATGGGCCACCATGCCTGTCCCTTAAAGTTATTCTTAAAAAATTATTTGTTTACTTTATGTGTATTTGTGTTTTTCCTGCATTTATGACTGTGTGAGGGTGCCAGATCCTCTGGAACTGGAGTTACAGACAGTTGTGAGCTACTTTGTTGGTCCTGGGAATCGAACCTGGGTACTCTAGGAGAGCTGCCAATGCTCTTAACCACTGAACCACCTCTCCAGCCTCATACTGTGTGGTTTTGTTTTTTTGTTTTGCCACGCTGTGACTGTTTATTAATTGACCAGATTACAAAAATACCATGGGCAACCCCTTAGTTCATCCGTCTAAATAAGCCGTTCATCTGGTCTTCCCTGTTGCCAGCATCTCCACCTTCCACAAAGTGAGTTGTCTTTTTCTTCATTCCCCCTCATGGAGAAGACAGTTTGAAGGGCTGCAGGAAGTTATTTGCTTCCTTGAAGTGTTCTCCAACTGTATAGATCTCATGAATTAGACCCTCCATGTAGATGATGCCCAATTGACCAAGAGACCGAGCAACCAGGGAAGGAATTATCTGTTGAGGCAATTCGCTTCTTATTGATTTTGCCATAGCCTTGTTTGTCATTTACAGACTTCAGGTTGGGGTCCCCCCATGTAGTGTGCGGTTCCACAATTCTCTGCATGTTAATGGAAGCCTTGTTGAGCTTTACAAAGGTGGCACTGAAGATCTGTTGAAGACGAAGAGGCTGCAGTACTTTGCAGACTTTTGGGCTTATACCATTGATACCCTGGATTCTGATAACAAATGCCAATTTTGGTTCTGGAGGCATGTAGAAGTTTCCAGCTTTCCTTGCCATCCTAGCCAGTGAATCTCAGTCCGGTACATCCGCCTGTCTCCTTGTGATAGTGCTTGGCCTTTTCATGGATGAGCTTCCTCTTTGCCTTTCACAGTGTCTTCAGGGCAAACTTTTCCTCAGACATCTCAGCTTCAATTCTGTGAAATTCATTCTTTTCTTTCTTTCTTTTTCTTTCTTTCTTTCTCTCTTTTCTTTCTTTCTTTCTTTTTTGCATTTCCAGACAGGGTCTCTCTGTGTAGCCTTGGCTGTCCTGGACTTGCTTTGTAGACCAGGCTGGCTTCGAACTGACAACAATCTGCCTGCTTCTGCCACCCGAATGCTGGGATTAAAGGCGTGAACCACCATGCCCGACTTCCTCCTTCCTTTTTCTTAAGAGTTTCTCACACAGCAGGAACCTTCTTTTTCTGCTCTGGTACAGCCTCCATGGTTCCAGCTGGAAAAAGAAAGGACTACTGTGTGTTTTTAAGCTACACTGAACCTTACAGGATTCCAGCAAGGATAAAATAAAACCATTTCAATAGGGTTGATAGGAAAAGCAGAGGTCAGGAGCAATATTTAACAATATTTATAACACACTTGAAGTCATCATCTCAACGCAAAGATTCTGGCTTGTGCTAGGCAGAAGAGCACCTCAGCCCCACCCCAGTGGCTCAGGTCACATGGCAAAGGTGAGTTAAGGCTGAAGATGGAATTCAAGCTTCTATCCCATGACCTTGAGTTGGCTCCAGTATCCTGAAAGATTCAGACTGGCTCAGTGCAATCAATAGGTTCCTTACAGGTGAAAGAGGGGCAGGAGAGAGATGGGCCCTGTGGGTGTGAAGTCGATGTTTTGACGACGGGAGAGAAGCCATACACCAAGACAGGGGAACCTGAATGAAGTCCCCCCAGAACCAGAGGAGAGCACAGCTTTGCTGACACCATGGCTTTAGTTTAATGAGACTCAGTTTTGGACATCTGACCAGTGCCACCATATGTTATTTGCGACTGCTAAATGGTTTGTGTGGTAGCAGTTGGGGAGTGACTGGAGGGAAAGGAAGCTGAGAAGGGAAGGGACTTCGTGTTGGTGGAAAGCCACACGCTTAGGAAACGGGCATCAGTGAGCACCAGTCCTTTGCCCAGTGCTTTGGTGAGCCCTGGATTGTTGGGCCTCATGGCTGAATCTGTCAGCCCTCTGAGGCCTTGAGGACAGAACTGAGCCTGGTTTGAGTTTCAGCAACAGTCTCTGGTAAACACTTCCGCATAGGAACTACTCAGCATGGTTCATCTGGGTACCTCCTCGTGCGAGCCTCACCTGACAACAGCCACGTAACACAAACCAATTGGTCCCACAATATCAGGCCACTTTATGTCCTGGGAGATGTCATATCTCCTGACACCTTGTGCCCTGTCCACTCCCTATACTCTATATAAGAGGAACCCGCCATAATTAAGTTGAGACCTCGCTCCGACGAGACTCCCAACTCAATGTATTTTTTTCTCTGGGCGTCTTAGGAGGAGGCTGGGTTGCCTAACACTCACCATCCCGCTCAGCCCCCAGGGAGAGGAAATGGCATTCCCAGGTCCCCTCCTGTTCCAGCCCTACCTGCCAGAATAAGAGACCCCACACTGGATGTGTTTTGCACCGTTGGTACAGGCTAGGTATCTCTTTACAGCATGCACGTAGGCAGCTAAAACACATCCATGATGTCATACTGATGAAAATTACATTAGATTGATGCAAGCAACAGGGCTTTAAGTGATCTTCAGTGAACTCCACCTCCCCTAATCACAGTTGAGGTGAAGTGGTTCCCGCCCCACAGGTGACAGCCTCTCATTCTCCAGAGAGTGGAAAAAAGACTAGGTTGGTGATTCAGAGCCTGGAGTGGTGGTGCAAACCTGCGGTCCCAGCAGTTGGAAGGTGGAGACGGAGAGATTAGGAGTTCAAGGCTAACCTTGGACATTGCACATCATTTGAGCCTCAATTTTTTATTTTTATTTATTTATTTATTTTTTTTAAGACAAGGTTTCTGTGTAGCTTTGGCTGTTCTGGACTTGCTTTGTAGACCAGGCTGGCCTCGAACTCACAGAGATTCACCTGCCTCTGCCCCCCTGAGTGCTGGGATTACAAGAGTGCACCTGGCTTTGAGCCTCATTTTTTTTTTTTTTTTCTGAGACAGGGTTTCTCTGTGTAGCCTTGGCTGTCCTGGACTCACTTTGTAGACCAGGCTGGCATCGAACTCACAACGATCTGCCTGCCTCTGCCTCCCAAGTGCTGGGATTAAAGGCGTGTGCCACCACTGCCTGGCTTGAGCCTCAATTTTAAATTAATGTCATGCAGGGCCTACATGTTTAGAGAGTGCCTCTGCACCCTTCAGACACCTTCTTTCAGGGCTAGTATCAAAACCAGCGGGTGGGTTGGCATGTAGTTTAGGGGTTCGTTGCTTGGGCACAGGAGGCCCTGGGTGTAATCTCGGTAGGAGAGATAAACAGGTTTTTGTGATGATCCCAAGTGTGGGCTGGGGAACAGACTAGTGAGAGAGCAGGATGCTTATCCCCTTAGAAGTTGAACGACTTCGTGGGTGAGCTTGGATGTTGCCAGCTGAAAACATCCTGGTAGAGACTCTGAGAGGATATATATTATATATATCCAAAACAAGAGCAAGAGAGAGGACCTGGGATTATTTTGGCTGTTCTGAGAAATGCTCGAGAGACTCTCCTAGAGAGAACTGCTCCAGGGAAGGCTTCAAGGCTTTGTGTTCAGGCTGCTGTTCAGATTCCAGCAGCAACCTTGGTTGAATTGTGGGTTTGCTGAGGTCCTGCTGACCACGCCAGGAGAGTCGTTCCTCGGAACTGATACCCTTAAGTTTTCATTATTGTGTTCTTTACTATCCTTTCCCTCTTGTTAAGGCTAGTTGGGTTGTAAGGGAAGTAGGCTCGTTTAATAAGTTCATAATAAAATATAATTGTTAAGAAAACTGCGCCAACATCTTGGTATTGAACTAACTAACTAGCTAAATAACACGCATCATTTCCGGTTCTCAGATGGTCCGAGGGTCAAATAGAAGACTAGAGTGATGTTCCAGACCAGTGCTGTCCTTGGTACAAAGTTAGCTATTGTTATAGAGCTGCTCGGAATTCCTAGTTCTTCCATGGCCTTGGTGTCTGTGACACAGTCCTACGAAGTTTTTCCAAATATGTAGATTTGTGTGCTACAACCAGGGTACAGAATTGTGCCCTCACACTTGTCCTGCCTCTGTCCATAACCTTCATGTCCCTAACCCTGGCAAGGATTGACCCTGTAATTTTGTCACTGAGGCTCTTCTGTGAATGGCTTTAAACATCGATGTAAACTTGCAAGATTAGCTTTCTTTCCACGGAGTGTAAAGCACTTGAAATCCACTCAAGGTCTTGTGATTACAGCCTTTTTATTAATGGGTAGTGTCTTAGGGTTACACCATGACCAAAACCAACTTGGGAACAAAAAGGTTTAAAGGATCACACTTCTGCACCACTGTTTGTCTTAGTGGTTTATTGCTGTGAAGAGACACCACGACCAAAGCAACTCTTAAAGAAAGGAACATTTTTGTTGTTGTTGTTGGTGGTGGTTTTGTTTTTTGAGACAGGATTTCTCTGTGTAGCCTTGGCTGTCCTGGACTTGCCTTGCAGACTGGGCTGGCCTTGAACTCACAACAATCTGCCTGCCTCTGCCTCCTGAGTGCTGGGATTACAGGTGTGTGCCACCACTGCCCAGCTAAAGAGAAACATTTAACTGGGGGGCTTGCTTGTTGCTTGCAGTTTCAGAGGCTTAGACTAATATCATGGCAAGGAGCGTGGTAGCACACAGGCATGGTGCCAGAAAAGGAGCTGAGAGCTCTACATCGTGATCCGCAGGCAGTAGGTAGAGAAAGACACTGGGCCTGGCAGAGGCTTTTGAAACCTCAAAGCACCCCCTCAGTGGCATGCCTCCTCCATCGAGGTCATAGCATCTGACATTTCTCAAACCGAGGACTAAACTTGCAAATATATGGTTCTCATTCCAACCACGAGGCTGTTCACCACTGAAGGAAATCAAGTCAGGAACCTAAGGGCAGGAGCTGACGCAGAGGCCGTGAAGGGGTGCTGCTTACTGGCTTGCTGTTCCTGGCCTGTTCAGCCTGCTTTCTTATAGAACCCGGGACCACCAGGCTCATGGTTGACACTACCTACAATGGGCTGGGCCCTCCTGCAACAATCACTAATTAAGAAAACGCCTCACAGGCTTATGGAGGCATCTTCTCAATTGAGGTTCCGTCCCCCTTAGATAACTCTAGCTCTAACTTGTGTCAAGAGGACATAAAAATAGCACAGTTAGTGTCTCATTGTGTGGACATTCCGTAGCCTGTCCATTCGACCTGCTGGAGGATATTTGAACTCTCTCCTCTCTCTTTTTGTCTTCCTTCTCCTTGTTTGAGCTTCTACAAGAGAACTGTTGCTAACACTCTAGTACAGATTTTCATGCAAACATATCCTTTATTTCTCTTAGAAAAACATCTGGTGTTACAAGGTTCAAAGGGTTAAAAGACCTTGTAAGTGGCGATGCTCAGTTCAAATTGAAGATGGATTTCTCTGTGTTATAAAAACAATTGCTAAAGCGACAAATACGTCATAAGGCGATGGGAGGAAAATGAATGACAAGACTTGGTGGCGGATGGGTCCCAATTTTGAATGTTTTCTTTGGAGAAATTACAATGTAGTTTGTTAGGCAGCAGAACATGTGAGGCTGGGGTGGTGGTGGGGAGCAGCGTGGCATACGGGGACATGTGGAGCTAGATTAAGACAAACAATGGAAATGTCTTGGGGCATTGGCAGTGCAGCAGCAGTCTCTGCAGGAGAGAGGAGTAAGAGGACAGAGAGACAAAGCCAGAAAGAGGCAGATTCATCCAGCCAACAAGTATTTATTGGGGTCTCTTTCTTTCTTTCTTTTCTTTCTTTCTTTTCTTTCTTTCTTTCTTTCTTCCTTCCTTTCTCTCTCTCTCTCTCTCTCTCTCTCTCTCTCTCTCTCTCTCTCTCTCTCTCTCTCTCTCTCTCTGTCTTTTCTTTTCTTTTTGAGACAGGCTTTTGCTATCCCAGACCACTTCCTGGCTTATCCCAGCCTATTGGACCTTATTATGTGTCCTGTGTTGTAGGCCCTGGCAAGAATCTCTGCATCCCGAAGCTTCCGATCTAGAGGGAGTGAAAGACAATCAACGAGTCAATAGATAAACAACGCCAGGCAGTGGTTTATACCAGAAACCAACAGGAAATGGAATACATCAGAGAGGGATTTGAGTAGTTGCTTTAGAATTACCAATCAGGAAGGCCTCTCTAAGAGGGGAGGATTTACAAGTTTTGGAGGGTACAAGGATCAAAGAAAGGTAAGAGTTGAGCCAGGATTTGGTTCAGAGGAAGTTGTTGGAGACACTCTATACATTCCTAAAAAGAAGGAAGCCTTTTTTTTTGTTGTTTTTTTTTGTTTTTTTTGTTTTTTTTTTGTTTTTTTTTGAAGGAAGCCTTTTAAAAACCAATGGACACCAAGATAGTTTTGGTGTGTCACAGTGTCCTTCTGTGTTCTCTGAGAGAAGCGGCTTGCTAACGGAGAAGGTGCTGTGTGAGGTGCCGTGGTAGGGTTGCTGACGGTGTTGTGGTTCCCACTGTGCCACTGAGACAACAGGAAGGTAAGATGCATCCATTCTCTAAGCAATACCCTCTCGTCAGGTGCTGTCACCATTGTCGTCGTCGTCATCGTCGTCGTCATCATCACTACTACTACTACTGCCTTGTGATGGCTAATCGTCGTTGTCAGCATGACAGGACTTTAAATCACCAAGAAAAGAAACCTCTGTGCATGTCTGTGAGGGGTTTTCTAGATTAAGTCAGCTGAGGTGGGAGACTTGTGCAGTGCCAGACTGCATGAAAGGTAAAAAGGAAGTTGAGCATAGACATCCGTTTCTCTCTGCTTTTCAGCTGTGGACACTATGTGACCAAGATCCTTAATTGATATGTGGGTGCTGGGAATTGAACACAGTCCCCATAGAAGAGCAGCCAGTGCTCTTATGTGATGAGCCATTTCTTCAATCTTCAGCTTTCTTAAAATCTTAAATAGTATTTGCTATCACAGAAATGTACATTTTAATGTATTTGAGTTTATTTGTTTTTAAGACATTAAAAATATCACATTGTGTGTGTGTGTGTGTGTGTAGGCCAGAGGACAACTTTTCAGAGTTGGTTCTTTCCTTCTGCCATGTTGGTTGTAGGGATTGAACTCAGGTCATCTGCCTTGGCAGCAAGCACCTTTAGTCCCTGAGCCATCTTTTGGCTTTGTTAATTTTTTCTTTTTGCATTGTGCTTTTGTCTTATTGGTCTATAGATGACATGAAGAATTTCTTAATTTATCTTTTAAATAATCTTTAAATACTTAGAAAAAGAAAGAGAGAGAAATGAGTTTCTGGTGCCAGGGATAAAACCCAAGGCCTTCTGTGTTAGGTAAGCAGGATGCCATAATCTCTCTCTCTCTCTCTCTCTCTCTCTCTGTGTGTGTTGTGAGAGTCTCAAGGATCTGACTGTGAGCCGGGTGTGGTGGCGCATGCCTTTAATCCCAGCACTCGGGAGGCAGAGGCAGGCGAATCGCTGTGAGTTCGAGGCCAGCCTGGTCTACAAAGTGAGTCCAGGATGGCCAAGGCTACACAGAGAAACCCTGTCTATGTAAAACCAAAAAAAAAAAAAAAAAAGATCTGACTGTGTATCCGGGCTTTGAATTCACTTTGTAGTGTAACTGGCACCAAATCCACAACTCTTTTGCCTTATTTTCCCAGGTACTGAAATTATAAACTATCTAAGATTTAAATATAATAGTGATTTTTTTTCTGACTTTCCCTTGCCAAACACATAGCTATCATATCAGATTTATTTATTTATTTAGACTTGGTCTGGCCTGTAACTCACTATGTAGATCAGGCTGGCTTTTAACTTACAGAGATCACCTGGCACTTCCTCCTCAGTGCTGAGATTAAGTCTGTACCACCGCACCCTACTCTAAACAGATTCTTTTGTGCTTCCTAAATGGCTCCATGTGAGAAATATTCTCTTTTTGTTTTGTTTTTCCAGACAGGGTTTCTCTTGTAGTCCTAGCTGTCCTAGACTCACTTTGTAGACCAGGCTGGACTCGAACTCACAGAGATCTGCCTGCCTCTGCCTTTTGAGTGCAGGGATTAAAGGCGTGCGCCACCACACCCAGAATGAGAAATGTTCTTTTGGGACACAGATAGGTGTAAGTACTTTCTAACATGTATTTTTTTTTTTTTTTTTTGAGACAGGGTTTCTCTGTGTAGCCTTGGCTGTCCTGGACTCACTTTGTAGACCAGGCTGGCCTTGAACTCACACGATCCACCTGCCTCTGCCTCCTGAGTGCCACCACTGCCCACCTACTTTCTAACATGTAAATGCAGAGTTTCATTGTAGCAGGTGTGAGGGCTGGGAAGGTGGAAGTGTGTTAGACCTGTGCATAACTAAAAGACTCTAAGAGCTAGAGGTGGATTTTTTTTCCTTTTAAATGTTTGCTTTATTATTTTATTTTATGTGTATGTATGTGCCCGAGTGCATGTATGTGCACTACATATGTGCAGATGCCTGTGGAGGCCGGAAGATAGAATCAGAGACCCTGAAACTAGAGTCACAGGCAGTTGTGAACCATGTGGTATAGGAATGCTGGGAACCTACCTGGGTTCTATGCAAGAACAGCAATTAAAAAAAAAAAAAGATTTATTTATGATGTATACAGGGTTCTGCCTGCATGCATGCCTGCACACCAGAAGAGGTCACCAGATCTCATTATAGATGGCTGTGAGTCATCATGGGGTTGTTGAGAATTGAACTCAGGACCTTTGGAAGAACAGCCATGCTCTTAAGCTCTGAGTCATCTCTCCAGCCCCAGCAAATGTTCTTAACTGCTGAGCCATCTCTCACTAGCTCCTAGGGAGTTTTAATTTTGGATATGGACTGGGCATATGGCTCAGCTGGTGTTTGACTCTCAGAACCCATTTTGGGGCATGGGGAAGCCAGATGAGGTGATGGATTCTTATGATCCCAGGGATGGAGCAGCATAGGCAGGTGGATGCCTGGGGCTCTCTGGTTAGCCAGCCTACTTTCTGAGTTCCACACCCTTGTGTGGAACCCAAGGTATGACACCCAAAGATGTCCTTTGGCTTTCATGTACATAGACATGACCACACATGTATGAGCATGTGCACACACAAGCACATGGACATGGCATGTTCTCACACACACACAGACTTGTTTCAGTTAAAGATTATCAGGTAATCCTAGGCTTTGCTTCCCATGGTTTTTGTTGTGTGGTGGCTTTTACAAGATTATTTATTATTTTGCTGCAGAATCAGAGCTGCTGCATATGAGTCCTTTTTAATAGGTGACTCTATAACCGTGCTATTTTTAAATGTATTACTTGGAAATATGGTAGTTTCAGTAGAAGTTACAGGAAAGCAGGTTTGGGAATGGAATCTGCACGTCAGCAGGAAGGACCCTCCCACTTCTGTCTGGTAGCTTCTGGGTGTTGCTGTGGTTCTGAGCAGCATCCGTCCTAGCATGTGGTCAGTGTCTAAGTGCGTGTCGACTCACTGACTGAGTTTGGAAGCTGGGGGACTCTGACTTCTGCCGAAGAGGATACATTCCACACAGGCAAAGCGGAGACCCTGGCATTTGCATGGAGCAGAAGGAGCAGTCTTATCAAGTCTCCCTTCTGTTTTAAATATTAACAGGTCTGGGGGCAGGCAGGATGGCTCTGTGGATAGAGGCGCTTGCTGGTCAGTGAGCCCGAGAACCTGAGCTCATTCCTGGGATCCACGTGGAGAGAGAGAACCTGGCTGTGCTGTGACTTGCACCAAACTCAGTAGTCAGTAGCAGAGCCAGGGAGATCATGAACTCAAGGCCAGCCTGGGCTACGTAGTAAATTTCATGCTAGCCTGGGCTACATAGTAAATTTCATGCCAGCCTGGGCTGTATACTTGTTTCAAAATACAAGTAGAAACAAACTCTACAAATGTGCTGTTTCTGAAGTGTTTATCATCACTCGATTTGCACATTAATGTTAATCATAGGTCTTCCTCCTTCCTCGCCTTTCCTCCTCCCCTCCCCTTTCTTCTCCCTCCCTCACTGACACAGATCTTGTTATGTAGCTTGTACCTCAAGCTGGCCTTGACACCCCCCCCCCCCCCCGCCCGATCCTCCTGCTTCTACCCTCCAGGTCCCACAGTGTCTTAGGCCTATGTTTTCATTTAATTCACTTTGGGTGTGATGGCGCATGCCTTTAACCCCAGCAGAGGCAGGGACGTGTCTATGAGACTGAGGACCAAACAGCGAGTCCCAGGCCAGAAGGGCTATGAAGTAAGATCCTGTCTCAACAAACAAACAAACAAACAAAACCCTGCCACCACCAACAAAAACTGTGGAGGTGTGGCAAGGCTGGGTAGGCACAGGGCTTTCCGTGCAGACATGAAGACCTGAGTTTGATTTCCAGAACCCATATCAAATGCCTGTTGTTGCAGCTTCACGTATAATCTCAGCAGTGGTCGTGGGGAGACAGGACCTCTGGGGCTTGCTGGCCAACCAGGCTAGCTGAATCCATGAAGTCCAAATTTAGTGAGAGACCCTACCTAAAAAAAAAAAAAGTGGATAAGGATCAAGGAAGACATTCAGAGTTTACATCTGGCAGCCACATGCATGCACACACATGACTCACATACACACACACACACACAGAGCTCACACTCCCATGAATGTGTACACACACACACATACACCCCTCACACTCCCATGAATGTTCACACACACACAGAGCTCACACTCCCACGAACGTTCACACCTACACCCACTCCTCATACTCCCATGAACACACACACACACACACACACACCCCTCACACTCCCATGAACGTACACACACACACTTGTGAACACACTAGTTGCTTTATTAACTTCCAAGGGCACAAGGATGAAAAGGACACAGTTCCTGCCTTGGCTCCCTCATTTCAGTTCCCCTTTGAATGCTAAGAACATTTTATCTCAGTTTAGCCTATCACTGACATGGGGGTGGGCTTGCTAGAAATGTCTTACAATTTTTTCCCCACCTGTTTCATTTTGTTTTTTTTTCCCAGACAAGGTTTTTCTGTGTAGTACTGGTTGTTGTGGAACTAACTCTATAGACCAGGCTGGCCTTGAACTCAGAGATCCACCTGCTGCCCGGCTGCAAAATTCTTCCCTTAGATAAAATGAACAAAATCTGCAGTCTCATGTCTAAGCTGTAAGCAGTTGATGTTCCTAGATCACATAGGGTGCCACCATGACGGAAGTCAGCTGTGAGGTACACGTTGGCTTATGGAACAGGCAAGAGACAGCAGCAACCGTTATTACAACTATACGAACCTCACTGAAAGCCTGGCCAAGAGTTTTCCTGGCTTCAGAGTGGTGCTGCAAGGCTCCCCACCTGCTGGTCATTGGCCTGTGTAAGGCCCACACCACGGCTGCTCTCATCCTCTCCTGCCCGCATGGCCACCCTGTCACTTGGTGTGCAATTCTTGGTGTACTTTTGTTTTGCTTTGCCTGGCTTGATCAAAGCGTCGTGATTTAAAATGCCTGGAGGTTTAGTTTTGTCACTGTAGAAATCAAATAAATCTACAGGTTATTTGGTTTTAATTATCATTCACTGAAACAATCAACGTAGAGGATTGAGTCATTCAAATGGTTAATGGCAAGACATTTAGGTAATTACAACGGGTGGATGATCTCTCTTCTGCTAATTGTTTTTATTGAACAAGATTTATGTGTAGGTCGTGAGGAGAAGTGGTTGAGGCTGTGAGTGCCTCGGATCAACATTTTGGAAGGAAGTGGTGGTCGGAGCCTCAGGATGGCCCCATCTTTCACCTTTTCATAGTTAATGCGTGTTCTGGGCCTTAAAGTGTGCTGTAAGTAGACAGCCTGTGGCCACTCTCAAAGCATATTTTGTTCTTTCTTCTTTTAAACCACAGATCTGTGATTAGTTGCCATAGAGCTCCCTCCCTTCCTCCCTCTCTCTCTCCCTCTCCCTCTCTTTCTCCCTCCCACCCTCTCCCTCGCCCCTCCCCTCCCCCCCTTTCCTCCCTATGCATGCATAGGCGCTGGATCAGATCAGGGTCTTCTTTGATCACTCTCTAGCAGTCTCTTGCTGAATCCCGAGGGCATCGTTTTGTTAGTCTGGGTAGCGAGCTAGCTAGAGGAGCTCTGGCCTCCGCCTTCCTTGAGCTGGGATTATGGGTGAGTCCCACACTCACAGGCTTCCACGTGGGCTCTGAGAACCCGAACTCTGGTCCTCACACTTACTCAGAGAGCACTTTCCCCACAGCCTCTCTTAAGGATGTATGGCGGCAGGTGGTGGCCACGCCTTTAATCTCAGGACTGGGGAGGCAGAGGCAGGTGGATCTCTATGCGTTTGAGGCCAGCCTGGTCTACAAAGCCAGTCTAGGATAGCCAAGGCTATGCAGATATCTGGTGGCAGGTGGGTTCTTATCTCCTGCATACCTGGGCCAGGTGATGGCATAGGACACAGGTGGTGGCATAGGACTTTGTCAGGGCCCTAAAGGCCCTGGAGAGCAAGCCAGTTGAATTGCTTGCACACCAACATAACAGGTGGAGGCCGGAGAAGAAATTTCATGAGTGGATTCTTTCCCTGTATCTGTGGGTGCTGAGGATGGAAGTCAGTTTATTAGGTGTAGACAGCAAGGGCCTTTTCCCACCAAGCCATCTTGCTGGGCCTCTGTTTTCTGAGACACAGTTATACCCTGCAGCACAAGCTGAACTCAAATTCATGCCATCTGTGCCTGGCTCAGCTCCCCAGGTGTGGAGATTGCAGGCATCAACAATTGTGTGCAGTTTCTCCCTCCCCCCCCCCCCCGTTTTTTTTTTTTTCCGAGACAGGGTTTCTCTGTGTAGCCTTGGCTGTCCTGGACTCACTTTGTAGACCAGGCTGGCATCAAACTCACAGTGATCCACCTGCCTCTGCCTCTGCCTCTGCCTCCCAAATGCTGGGATTAAAGGCATGTGCCACCATTCCCAGCTTCCTTTTTTTTTTTCCTTTGTTGAATGAGACAATACAAAATAAAAACAAGTTTTTGAATCTCACAATTCTGTAATAATGTAATTCACATTAAAATAGATATTTTTGGCTGGGCTATGGTGGTACATGCCTTTAATCCCAGCATTCTGGAGGCAGAGGCAGGCACATCTCTGAGTTTGAGGTCAGCCTGGTCTACAGAGTGAGTTCCAGGACAGCCAGGGCCACAGAGAAACTCTGTCTTGGAAAAAACCAACGCCCCCCTCGCACCTCCCTCCCCCCCACCCCAAAGGAAGATATTGATATTTTTAAGTAGTTGGGTTTTTCTTTTCTCATTTGATTATTCTCAAATCATGAGACCTTTTCTAGAAAAAGACTTTTCCAGTGGTTGCCTTCTTTCTAAACACAGGTAACACTTTCCTGATTGAGTTTGTTTCTGAGTCTCACTATTTAGCTTTGGCTAGCCTTGAACTCAGGCTGGCCTTGAACTTAGAGAGATCTGCCCGCTTCTGTCCCCTGAGTTTGAGGATTAAAGTTGTGCACCACCATAACCCAGCTAAAATATCTACTTTAATGGCCGCCTGGCTAAACTTTTAGTTGAGACAAAATTCACATTGTATAAAATGTATCCCCACTAGTCAATTCAGTACCTTATAGTACATTATCTGTGTTGGCAACAGTATTGATTGTAGAACCTTCTTGGTTTCCTTCCTAGACAGCATATCTGCTCTGTTCGTGGCACTTGTAATTTGTATGTCTTAAGCTACAGATCTTCACACTGAATGAGGTTCCTGCTTCAGCCTGGTGTAGCGTTTGTTTGTGTGCTATTGTGAAGACTGAATCAGGCCTCACACACGCTGTGTAGGTAGGTAGATAGGTAGGTGCTCTACAAACCGACTACATCTCTAGCCCCTCACGTAGCATTTTAGAAAACTGTCTCTTGACTTATGTACGTTTTAAAGGTTTATTTATTTTTATCTTATGTGTATGAGTGCTTTGTCTACATGTGTGTCTGTGTTCCACTTGTGTGCCTGGGACTTACAGATGGTTGTGAGCTACTACATGAGTGCTGGGGGTCAATTCAGGGTCCTCTGCAAGAGCGGCACGTATTCTTAACCATGGAACCATCTCTCATCTATTTACTTCCCGCCTCCTCTCTCCCCTGCCTCCCCTCTGTATGGGTGCACAGTGCACATGTAAAGGGTAACTCGTGGGGTGCTTCTTGCCTTTCATCATGTGGAACTGAACTCAGCTCATCAGGCTTGCCAGCAGGCAACTTTACCTGCTGAACCATTTTTTTTTTCAGTAATATACACTATATATATAATATATTTTTATATATTTACACACAGGAATACATGTGTGTGTGTATATATATATATATATATGTCTTACTCACATTAGAAACATCAATATTGAATTAAAGGAGATGAAAAAAATTATATATATGTACATATATATGTGTATATATATGTGTATATATATATATATATATATATATATATATATATATATATATATATATATATATATATATGGTTTATTTATTTACTATATAGTGTTTTGCCTTCATGTATGCCTGCATGCCAGGAGAGGGCAGCAGATCTCATTATAGATGGTTGGTTATGAGCCACCATGTGGTTTCTGGGAATTGAACTCAGGACCTTTGGAAGAGCAGCCAGTGCTCTTAACCTCTGAGCCATCTCCCCAGCCTCATTATACATAATATTATATTGAACACTTGCATACTTTTATGAGATAAATTATTAGAAATAGGGCTGGGTGAATGAGTTATTGAATAAAAGCACTTGCTATGTGTGCTGTTGAATGAGAGTGGCTCCCATGGGCTCATATACTTGAATGTTTGGTTCCCAGTTGGTGGACTATTGAGGAAGAATTAGGAGGTGTGGGTGTGGCCTTGATGGAGGAAGTTTGTCACTGGGTGTAGTCTTTGAGGGTTCAAAAGCCCAAGCCAGAGCTAGCCCCTCTTTTTCTGCTGTATGCTGGTGGATGAAGCATAAGCTCTTAGCGACTGCCCTAGCACCACGCCTGCCTGCTTTCTTCTATGATCTCCACCACAAACTGTGAGCAAGCCCCCAATTTCTTCTTTTCTTTATTTTTTTTCCAAGACAGGGTTTCTCTGTGTTATCTTGGCTGTCCTAGACTCCCTTTGTAGACCAGGCTAGCCTCAAACTCATAGCGATGATCTGCCTGCCTCTGCCTCCCAGCTGCTGAGATTAAAGGCATGCGCCACCACACCCGGCAAGCCCCCAATTTCAATGCCTTCTTTTATAAGCTGCCTTGTTCATGGCGTCTCTTCACAGCGATAGGACAGTAGCTAAGACTATGCAAGGGTGAAGACCTGAGATGACATCCCTAGAGTCCAGGTAAAATCTGCATCTATAACCTCAGCTTTCCTACGGGAAGATAGGAAGTGGACATGTGAGAATTCCTGGAAACTCATTGGCCAGGTAGCCTGGGTTATACAGTGGAGAACTTTGTCTGACCACCACAAGGGCATCATGGTGTGCATGTACCTGAATTTACACACAGGAATACATGTTTATACACATATACACTTCTTACTCACATTAGAAACAGCAATGTTGAATTAAAGGAGATGAAAAAAAATACACTGAAATTGGTACATTTCCTTCTAATGAAAGTTGTATGAATTAACAATTTAAAAAAAATGGCAGGGGCCAGGTGTGGTGGCACATGCCTTTAATTCCAGCACTCGGGAGGCAGAGGTAGGTGGATCTCTGTGAGTTTGAGGCCAGGCTGATGTATGAAGCAAGTCCAGGACAGCCAGGACTACAGAGAGAAAACCCTGTCTCAAAAAAAAAAAAAAAAAAAAAAAAAAAAAAAAAAAAAAAAAAAGCAAAAAACAAAAACAAAAAAAGGGGCATGCTGGAGAGATAAGTCAGAGGTTAAAAGCACCGGATGCTCATACAGAGGTCCTGAGTTCAATTCCCAGCAACCACATGGTGACACACAACCATCTATAATCAGATCTGATGTTCTCTCCTGGCCTGCTGGTGTAATGTGCAGGCAGGACACTGTATACATAATAATAAATAAATCTTTTTTTTTTTTAAAGGAAAAGGTTTTGTTATTTATTTATTTATTTCAAGACAAAGTTTCTCTGTGTATCCCTGGCTATCCTGGAACTCACTCTGTAGACCAGGCTGGCCTTGAATTCAGAGATCTGCCTGCCTTTGCTTCCCAGGTGCTGGGATTGCAGTCATGCACCACCACTGCTCGGCCTATTGTTTCTTTTTTAATTTGTGCTCTCTTAGCATCTTTTCCAGCTTGCTCACTCCCTTCCAGTCAGGACCTGGGATTGAACTGTGCCCATTGCTGAGCTACATTTCCAGCCCTTCGGTCAGCCTTGACATACTTACTGTGTAAATCGCCTACAGTTCGATAATAAGAGCATACTATTGTCTTAATCTTTATTTGCTTAATTATAAGGGAAATTGGGTAACTTTAGCAATTTGGTGTGTGTGTGTGTGTGTGTGTGTGTGTGTGTGTGTGTGTGTGTTCTTACTGTCTGAGGGTCTATTGAGTTACTTTAATTTTCTTACTGGTTTTTAGATAATAAGAAAATTCTGGCTTGGAAGAATTATTTTTGGTTCCCATTTTAAAAATCAACCTCTTCCCTTCTCTGTCCCAGAAACACGTTCTCCCTGATTCATCCGTGGTAAGAGCTTCCAAGCCATTTAGTTAATGAAACCGTTTCCTTTGAAGAGGGCCTGGCCTGCGATCATCCAGAGAGTAATAGCACCCTGCTTCCATTTCCTCTGGAGCCGCCGTCCTCTTTTTCTCTTGCCTTAATTGCTTTGTGTTTTCCCGAGTGATGCATTTGATCTTAGGTTTTTCCTGTAGTTCTTTCTTACTAAAATCCAGTTGCATTCTCTCAGAAAATTAATTCCTTTGGTTTTTGGATCACCATGTTAGGTAACTCCATTGCATCCGACCTCAAGATTTGGCTTTTTTTTTTTTTTTTTTTTTGAGGGTTTCCTTTGGATTAGCCTTCATGCTCTGGAGTCCACCGGTGCTAAGCGTTTTTGACACTCGAGATAAGGACCTCACGAAAAAGCCCAAGACAGAACTGATATATTCTTTTTCTTTTCTTTTTTTTTCTTAAATGTATTTAGATTACATCTCAATTGTTATCCCCTCACTTGTATCCTCCCGTTCCTCCCTCCCTCTCGCTTTCACCTCATTCCCCTTCCCTAGGTCTGTGACAGAAGGGACCTCCTCCCCCACAATACGGTCACAGCCTATCAAGTTTCATCCTGGTAGCCTGCTTATCCTTTCTCTGAGTGCCACCAGGCCACCCCACCAAGGGGATGTGGTCAAATATGGGGTACCAGAGTTCACGTCAGAGTCAGTCCCTGCTCTCCCAGCAACTGTGGAGAATGTCCTGTCCATTGCCTAGGTCTGACTAGGCGTTCAATGTTAACTGCATGTATTGTCCTTGGTTGGTGCAATAGGTTAAGCAGACCCCGGTGGGTCCAGATCCGGAATCTGCTCTAACTGCCGCTTAGTGGGTCGTGTGCAGTTTCCCCAAGTTGTCGGTAGCGGGCGCCCTCTTCCGTGGCCACATTCCAATGGCTTCCTGGGTCTCTGCTGTAGGACCGTGCTCTGCCCCTGAAGCATCCGCGGTGACCCTTGGGCTTGATTGAGGAATTAATGAAGCCCCGAGGGATCCTTCACAAAAGAATTGGCATAAATAGAAGGCTTGGGGTGGGGGGAGTGGAAAACCAATCAAGGATGAAAAAATGCTGGCACAGCTGCTGTAGCCTGTGAGTAATGTGAGGTGGAGTGCGGACAACACAGATACCGCAGAGGGAGTTTGGGGTGAGACCGTCACAGGACTGCAGGCGCCCCGCCCCCATAAAAACAAAACAAAACTGGTCTTCGCATTGATTTTTCAAACAACATACTCAGGGCCTCCCTGACTGTTTTGTGGCGAGGGCTAGGGTGATTGTGCGGTCCATAGCGGCTTCATTACCAATGTGGGAACAAACCAAGCGTTTTTGATCCCTTTCAACTCCCGGAGGGCGAGCAAGCTTCATTTGGCAGTGAGCTGGGTTGTGCTAATTTCCTGTGTGTACTTATCCCAGATAGGTACGGGTGACAGAGCAAAGCAATGGCTCCACCCACGTCTAGCTTGGTGAACCAAGGAGTTTACGGCCTTACAGGTACATGGGCGACCCCCAAAAGTTACATCACTGAAGACAGCGTGGGTAATGGGTGGTGACCACCTCATAGCTGCATAGATGGAGTGCCCCTTTGGTTAACCTTGTTTCTATACACCTTAGCCTGCTGAGTTCACATGCAGCGGCGGCAGAATTATATGCATCTGGAAGTGGGGACAGCTAGCCTGGGAATCTTAGATGGCTTTTCCACTCCCTCTTGTGAGGGAGCATCACTAGGCCTGATGTTGTTGGGAGTCTCTTGTGGGAAATAATGGCTCCCTGATTAAGATAATGTAATAATTAAGGTAATGGTTGTTTCACCTGAGCAGGGGACCAGTCAACAAGAATTGCCTCGTCTGTGCATTTGACAATGAAGGAGATGGAAGTTTTTGTTGTAATATTTTTTACTATTTAAAATAAATATTTATTTATTTATTTAATGTATTTGAGTGCTCTACACCTGCATGCCAGAAGAGGGCATCAGATCACATTACAGATGGCTGTGAGCCACCATGTGGGTGCTGGGAATTGAACTCAGGTCCTCTGGAAGAGCAGGCAGTGCTCTTAACTTCTGAGCCATCTCTCCAGCTCCAAAGGGTTTTGTTTCTTTGGTTTTTTGTTTGTTTGTTTGTTTGTTTTTTGAGATAGGATTTCTCTGTGTAGTCATGGCTGTCCTAGACTCACTTTGTAGGCCAGGCTGGCCTTGAACTCACAGAGATCTGTCTGCCTTTGCTTCTTGGGTGTTGGGATTAAAGACATGTGCCACCACTCCTGGCTGTAATTTTTTTCTTTTAGAGTTATTTTATTTTATTTTTTTTTGTTTATGAGTGTTTTGCTTGCATGTATATATGTGACCTTGAAGGTCAGAAAAAGGTGTCAGATTCCCTGGATCTTCTGGCTGGCCTCAGAGTCAGAATAATCCTCCTGCCTCACCCCCTCACTCCCAGTTCTGGAATCACAGGCATGAGCCACCGTGCTCAGCACATTTCCATATCGGTTCCCGCTCATGTGCCAGTCCTCATGTGCTGGGGTCTTGCTACTGGTCAGTCGTGCCGCTGGGCCACTGAGGACTTCAGCTCCAATTTGTTCCCTTCCTTTCATGGTGTATTGAGTGATGCTAAGGTCTTGAACTGGCATGCTCAGCTCTCAGGGTCTTACGTAAAAGAATTTATAAAGTTTACATGTTACCCTTGCTACTGAAAGAAAACCTGAAAAGGTATGAAAGGATTAAGGAATAAATTAATAAAATATATTTTTAAAAAGGATTAAGCCCAGCCTCCTTCTTATCAAAGATGACCACTATTAATATGATATATATATTCTTCTGCATTGTATGTACATATCCAAGGGCTGGAGACGTAGCTGGTGGCAGAGCACTTGCCTGTCAGGTGTACTTACATGCAGTGGGGTCTCTTTACTTTCCTAGTTCTATCTTGGTACTATAGAGAATAATGAGGTAATGAACACAGTCATTGCCGCTGAGGAAGTACAGGGCTGGGTAGGGTTTGTGAGCTGCCCGTCACAACATTTTCCAAACTGATCAACAAATAACCTCTACGCAGGCATATTTCTGTTTAAAGACACTAGTATTGTTAATTCGTTAGCTTTGGACTTGGCCCGCAGCAGTGTAACTCATGTCTGAGGGAACTGATGTGGGCATTTCTTCAGAAAAGCACGTAGGGTCTGTTGTGCCTAGCATTATACTGGGGTGAATTTCAGTACTGACATCACTGAGAAAAGCAGAAAAATAAACCGTGAAGGGTGAGAGCTGGAGAAAGAGAGCAAACCACATCTTTTCAACTTCAGCTGGGAATGTGCAAGTCCCAGCAGGCCAAAGTGGTGCAAATACTGACTTTCGTTAGCTCCACAAATGGCTTAATTAGAATTATATAATATTCACAAATACAGGTTATAGAATCGGGGAATAATGTAGATCAATTAAATCTTAATGTGTTTTAAAAAATTACCACCATATGCATTTTATTTAACTGTGTGTGCATGTGTGTGTGTTGGCGTGTATGTGGTGGTGGGGTATGGAAACCAGAAAATGTCCTGCTCTCTCACTCTCTGCCTGAGTCTCTCACTGAACTGGGGCTCTGCTGGTGGCCAGCCACCCCCAGTGACCCTCTGTCCTTCCCAACAGCAATGGAGTTTCAGGTGCTTGAGGCCATACTTGGCCTTTTACTTCAGTTCTGGGGATTTGAACTCACATCTTCATGCTTGCACAGCAAGTCCTCAGCACCCCAAGTCCCAAGAGCTGCTTGCTTGTCTCAGAAGACATCACCATGTGATTCTTGCTATGTGGACCAGGCTGGCCTCAGACTCATAGAGACTTGCCTGCCTCTGTCTCCCAGATACTGGAATTAAAGACATGTGCCACCCAGCTCAGTCCAACACATGCATTTTAATAACAAGATATGAATGTATCATGATTTGTTTAATTTTAATTTTTTAATTTTTTTGGTTTTTCAAGACATGGTTTCTCTGTGTAGCCCTGGCTGTCCTGGACTCACTTTGTAGACCAGGCTGCCTCGAACTCACAGAGATCCACCAGCCTCTGCCTTCTGAATCCTGGGATTAAAGTTGTGTACCACCACACCCGGCTTAATTTTTAATTTTTGAGACAGGTTCTGACTGAGTTCCTCAGGCGGGTTTGAACTTGCGAGTCTCTCTCAAGGACTACTGGCTGCCCCTCTAGACCTGCGTTTCATTATTTTTTTTAATTTATTTTTTCTTTCTTTCCCTTCTATCTTTCTCTCCCTTTCTGCTTTGTTTTGGTTTGCTTGTTTTTTTTAAAATTTATTATTTATTTATTTATTTATTTTTATTTTTTTCCATTTTATTATTTTATTCATATTACATCTCGATTGTTAGCCCTTCCCCTGTTTCCTCCCATTCTTCCCTCCCTCCCACTTCCCCCTTCTCCCCTCCCCTATGTCTGTGATTGAGGGAGACCTCCTCCCCCTATAAATGCTCTTAGAATATCGAGTCTCTTCTTGGTAACTTGCTATCTTTCCTCTGAGTGCTGCCAGGCCTCCCCATCCAGGGGACGTGGTCAGAAAAGGGGCACCAGAGTTCGTGTGAGAGTCAGATCTCACTCTCCACTCAACGGTGGAGAATATCATGATCGTTGGCTAGGTCTTGGTAGGGGTTCGAAGTTTAATGCCTATATTCTCCTTGGCTGGTGCCTTAGTTTGAGGAGACCTCAGGACCCAGATCTGCCTGTCATAAAGTTCTTCTTGTAGGTTTCTAGGACCTTGTGGGTCCTACTGTTTCCTTATTCTTCCATGTTACTCTCGCCTAAAGTCTCAATAGGATGCCCTCTTCTCTGACCCACTTTCTTGGTAAGTAAAGTTTTTCATGGTACGTATCCCTTGGACTAGTGTTTTGATATAAGTGAGTATATACCATTTGTCTCTTTTTGCTTCTGGGTGAACTCACTCATTATAATAATTTCTAGATCAATCCATTTGTCCACAAATTTCGGGAATTCCTTGTTTTTAATAGCTGAGTAGTATTCCATTGTGTAAATGTATCACAGTTTCTTAGTCCATTCTTCTACTGAGGGACACTTAGGCTGTTTCCATGTTCTGGCTATTATGTATAAAGCAGCTATGAACATGGTTGAGCATATGTCCCTGTTGTGTGATAGGGCATTTTCTGGGTATATTCCAAGGAGTGGGATAGCTGGGTCTTGAGGAAGCCCTATTCCCATTTTTCTGAGAAAGCGCCAGATAGCTTTCCAAAGTGGTTGTACTAGTTTGCATTCCCACCAGCAATGAAGGAGTGTTCCTCTCTCTCCACACCTCTGAAGAAAGAGATTGAAGATGACATCAGAAGATGGAGGGATTTACCTTGTTCGTGGATTGGGAGAATCAACATAGTAAAAATGGCCATCTTACCAAAAGCAATTTACAGATTCAATGCAATCCCTATCAAAATACCCACAAAATATTTTGAAGATATTGAAAGATCAATTCTCAAATTCATATGGAGAAATAAAAAACCCAGAATAGCAAAAACAATCCTATACAATAAAAGATCCTCTGGAGGAATCTCCATACCTGATTTCAAGCTGTACTACAGAGCAACAGTAATAAAAACAGCATGGCACTGGCAAAGCAATAGGCCGGTGGATCAATGGAATCGAATTGAAGACCCAGAGATGAATCCACACACATTTGCTCACTTGATTTTTGACAAAGAAGACAAATCTATTCAATGGAAAAATGATAGCATCTTCAACAAATGGTGCCGGTCTAACTGGATGTCTACATGTAGAAAAATGCGATTAGACCCTTATTTGTCACCATGCACAAAACTCAAGTCCAAGTGGATTAAAGACCTCAACTTAAAACCAGAGACATTAATTCAGTTAGAGGAAAAAGTGGGGAAGAGCCTGGGACACATAGGCACAGGAGACAACTTCCTGAACAGTACACCAACAGCCCAGGCCTTAATGTCAACAATTAATAAATGGGACCTCATGAGGCTGAGAAGCTTCTGTAAGGCAGGATACACTGTCAGTAGAACTAAGTGACAGCCTACAGACTGGGAAAAGATTTTTACCAACCCTTCATCTGAAAAAGGTTTAATTTCAAAATATATAAAGAACTCAAGAAATTAAACACCACAAAACCAAACAACCCAATTGCGAAATGGGACTTGGAACTTAACAGAGAATTCTCAACAGAGGGATATCAAATGGCTGAGAAACACTTAAAGAAATGCTCGTCCTCGTTAGTCATCAGAGAAATGCAAATCAAAACGACACTGAGATTCCATCTTACACCCATCAGAATGGCTAAGATCAAAAGCTTGTTTTGTTTTTTAAGACAGTGTCTGGCTAAGTGGCCTAGGCTGGTCTAGAATTCACTACGTCACTCAGAGTAGCCTTGAATTTATGATTCTTCTCCCTCAGCCACTCTGATGGTGACATGGTGAACACCTGTTCTTGTTGAGCTGGCATCCAGGGCCGAGCTGTGTCAGTTACACATGTGTGAAGGTGGAGGTGTCAGCCTTTGCTTATCAGTACTTTACAGTCTAGTCTGTGTGGTCTACTGGCTAAAACGGGAGGGACAACTCTAAGCTTGTGCTTGCTTACTCTTTGGCTCTGTTCTATGCACTTCTGACCCGACTGCTGACTTGAATCTCTAGCCTTTGCGCTAATAAACTGTAACCTTGAGTTAACAGTTATCTGGGTCCATCTAGTGAATGAAAACGAGAGTGCGCAGGTTGTACATTCTATGTTCTCATTATAGACACATATGCATGCATGTATTATATACGCATATTCACACACATATATATTTAATATTTTATTGTGGATTTAAGAGGTTCTTAAGGACAGCTGGTTGTACAGCCCTTTCCTTGGGCATTGCATTCTGTTTTTAGGAGCCAGTCCTTACCAGTTCCAAGTCTACTATCGAACATCTTTTTAAGTGCTTAGTGGCCATTTGGATTTCTCCCTCTGTGGTTTGTCCGTTCTGGTTCCTTTCGTTACTAAGCGGTTCTTGAATGTGGAAGGCAGTAAGCCCATTCACATAGGCACAAAGGAAATCAAATGTTTATTTCTCTGTTGGTCCACGGAGCTTAGTGCTTTCTGTATGTTCGTGGTTCGCTTTGTCTGAGTAATCCCTAAAATTGCTCACCCCTCAGGAGTACCAGCTTCCTCCAACGTGAGCTTTCCCTGTGCCATGCTTCTATTTTAAGTCATGTCGTACCCACCTTCTAACTCTCTCAGGGCTTTTTTTCCCCCCAAGGTAAACTTCCACTGAGCTTAGTTGACTTTTCTTTCCTTAATTATGTGTAAAATTGGGCATTTGGAACGTCACATTTGATTGCTATAACCGATCCTCAAATCCAGTAACTTCTGCCCATAAGTCCACTTACAGACTGGCCTGCAGAAAGCTCTGATTTTTGTGGTATTGTATTCTTGCTCAGAATCTTCCAAGATTTTCCTTAGGGTTGTTGCTGTTGTGGTTGTTGTTTTATTAGCGCTTTTGGGGCCAGGCTTGGAGATCCGGGTGTACTGAGCTCTGACTACTTGCTTTGCTTGTGGAGTCCCCTCAGGATCAAAGACAGGTTATCAAGACAAAGTCAGGCTTAATGTGGCTCAGGAGTCTCCGTGAAGAAGTGAAGACGCAAGGAAACGGAAGAGCCTGAGATTGTATGCTAGGTTGGATGAGCGCAGGGTCAGGGTCCTCGGTTCTATTATCTACCTCCAGGTGAGGCTCCAACCTTCTGTTTGCCTTGGCGGCGGTGGGGGAAGGGTGGGAGGCAGACTCTAGGATTGTTCAGAGCTCGGGTTTGTACTGAGAATCGGGTCTCAACCCGGAACTATGATGGTTTTTCCAGCATGTATCCCCAGAATGAGCTTCCCGATGGTGTTAACTGGAGCTCAGTGGGGTAGGACAGGCATGCACTGGGCAAGGCTCATACGGGAGGGATCTCATGTCCTGGGGAAGAATCTATGCCCTCAAAACGATGTTCATCCTCCCTGGCTGCCTCTAGCTAATTCTCTTGTGCTACTGGCGCTGTTCCTTCCCTAAGGGTTTAACAGCCTGGCCCTGGGCTCACGGGATTCCCTCCCTACTCACTTCCTTCCTCCACTGTGGCTTCCACAGGCCGTTTCAGCATTCCTTTACTTTGACGGGGCCTGGAAATCCCCCTGGGATTTGTTCTCAGAGTCAGCTGGAGCAATTTTAGGTTCTTGACTTTTCCTTCTATTTCCAAACCTAGAAAGCCAGGTCTCTCTCTCTCTCTCTCTCTCTCTCTCTCTCTCTCTCTCTCTCTCTCTCTCTCTCTCTCTCTCTCTCTCTCTCTCTCTCCAGGGTTTCTCTGTGTAACAGCCTGGCTGTCCTGGACTCCCTTTGTAGACCAGGCTGGCTTCGAACTCACAGAGATCCACCTGCCTCTGTCTCCCAAGCGCTGGGATTAGTGGCGTGCGCCACCACGCCCGGCAAAAGCCAGGTCTTACAAAGTTAATCTAGCATTAAAAGTGTACATGGACCCTGAAGTGTGCTTCTTCTTTCAGGAACTGCCTTGGCAACAGGAGCATCGGCTTGGTACTCACACACAGACCAGGGCTAGCCGTCATCTCCAATGGCTTTGCTCACTACATTCCTCGTGTTAGGAACAGCCCTCTCCTGCTCTGAAATTACCTAGAGCACTTGCGTGAGTGAGTGTATGCTAACACAATGACACATGTCTGTAGATAATTCGAAACACTCTGCGAGTCATGGAAGAAAAAAAATCCAACCTTTTCCCTTTCTTTTCTATAGGTCTATAAATATATGTGTGATACCAATACTTATTAAAAATGGAAACACTCATTTATATCCCATTTTCTAGTTGTTGGACTGCTTCCCTTCTTCTTCCCTTTCAGCACAGCACACAGTCATGTGCAAAGTATCCTCACGTCTTTCCCTGGGTTCTATATTTTAAAAAAAATTTAAAAAGATTTATTTATTTATTATGTGTACAGTGGTCTGTCTGCATGTATGCCTGCACACCAGAAGAGGGATTCTGATCTTTTTTTTTTTTTTGTTTTTTTGAGACAGGGTTTTTCTGTGTAGTCTTGGCCATCCTGGACTCGCTTTGTAGACCAGGCTGGCCTCGAACTCACAGCGATCCACCTGCCTCTGCCTCCCGAGTGCTGGGATTAAAGGCATGCGCCACCATGCCCAGCTGGGATTCTGATCTTATTATAAATGATTGTGAGCCACTATGGGTTGCTGGGAATTGAACTTAGGACTCCCGGAAGAGCAGGCAGCACTCTTAACTTCTGAGACATCTCCCCAGCTCTTTTAAAAGTATTTTAATGACAACTTAGTTTTGTTTTTGGTTTTTGATTTGTCTTGTTTTTTGTTTTTGGAGACAGTGTTTATCTGTGTAGCTCTGGCTGTCCTGGAACTAGCTTTGTAGACCAGATGGCCTCAAATTCAGAGATCCACCTGCCTCTGCCCCCACCCCTAGTGCTGAGAATAAAGTCGTGCTCTGCCACCATCACCCGGCTGACAATTTGATTTTTTTTTTTTTTTTTTTTTAGTTTTTCAAGACAGGGCTTCTCTGTTTAGCCTTGGCTATCCTGGACTTGCTTTGTAGACCAGGCTGGCCTCGAACTTACAGAGATCCACCTACTTCTGCCTCCCAAGTGCTGGGATTAAAGGCGTGCGCCACCATGCCCAGCAAGAATTCTTTATTATTATTTAAAAAATTTTTAGTTTATGTATATGTGTGTTTTCTCTGCATGTATACGTGTGCACCGCATGTCTGCCTGGTACCCATGGAGGCCAGAACAGGGCATCAGATCCCTTAGAACTGGAGTTGCAAATGGTTGTGAGATACCACGTGGGTGCTGGAAATAGAACCCAGGTCCTCTGTAAGAGTGGCAAGGGCTCTAAACCATTTCTCTAGCTCCTTCTTCCTTATTATTTTGTTTATTTCTGTTATTCGTATGTGCGCATTTGTGTGAATGAATGCCACATATGTGTGGGTGCCTCAGGTTAAAAGAGAAGATCTAGTTAGAGGCTGTGCAACATGGGTGCTGGGAATGGAACACAGGTCTTCTGCAAGAGCAGCAAGTGCCCTTTGCCTTCTGTTCATTTGTTTGTTTGAGGCAGGGTTTGTGCAGTCCTGGCTGTCTTGAAACTTGCTTTGTAGACCAGGCATGCCTCCAACTCATCAGCTCTAACTGCCACTGCCTCCAGTGCTGGGATTAAAGGTGTGCACTACCACACCCAGTTGCATCAAGAGCTCTTAACCAGGGAACCATCTCTCCAGACCCTGCCCCCTTTTCTTCCCGCCCCCCCCAACTGCTTCCTACTTTGACCGTGCTGGGGATCAAACCCAGGGCCTTGTGGATGTGTGTTGGTGTTTTGCCTGCATATTTGTCTGTGGTTATCAGATCTTGGAGTATAGACAGTGTAGGCTGCCATGTAGGTGCTGGGAATTGAACCAGGGTCCTCTTAACTGCTGAGCCATGCCTCCGGTTCCTAAAAATGGCATTTTTATAGACATGTATATCCCATCACTTGAGTTAAGAACTAAAGGCAATTAAGTTGTGTTAATCAAAAAGGGATAGCGAGCGATTTAGTGGTATATGAAGAAATCACTTGTTCCCTGTAGACCTCTGGCTTCTCATCAGCTGATTTCTCCAGGGTCACTCTGCTCCACTTTGGTTTTGATTATGTATGTTTTATTTGTCAAATGTAAGCACATATAGTTGATTCACATAAAATTGCCATTTGGTGATAAAAATGGCTGTTACACACACACACACACACACACACACACACACACACAAACACACACACGTGTAGGTGCATGCCAGAATGAATGCTGTGCCTTGTGCCCTGTGTGCTTTGCACCCCCTCCGCCCCACAAGCATCCTTCCTTGTCTCTCCCTGTGCCTCATACTTTGTTTCCACCTCAGCTGGCCACTGCAGCTGCACCACTGGTCCCCAGGAACTCAGCCCCTCACTGGCAGCCAAGGAGCTGGATCAACGCCCCCAGCCTTTGTGCTGTGTGGCTGTCGCCTTACATTTGCTTGCTGGCTTAGAAATGTCAGAGGCAGCTGTGGCCGAGTCACACTAAACACAGAGGCTCCTCTAGCGGCCAGTTTCTTGCCGTCCTCTGGGGAGACACACTTTAAATGCGCTTGAATTGAGGTTTTTGGCAGATTGTTACAGTAGAATATTGACTCTCTGATCCAAAGCCAGGTTGGGCCCAGAAACTGTGTGCTTTTCTGAAAGCTAATAATGAGAATTGATCAGAGGTGCCGGTTGGGGAGGAGGTGGTGGGAAGGAAGGAAGTCCCTGGTCACCGTTTAGAGCATGCTGCCTCCTGAAGCTGCTTGGCGATTTATCATTATTTTTCACTGTTGTTATTACTATTATTATTACTATTACTATATTATTATTATTATTATATTGTTCTCATCTGCATGGAAACAAGTTTCTAATGGACATTATATGACTGAAGGCCAACAAAGAGAAACAAATCTAACTATGCCCTTCTTTGCGGGAGCGTGCGTGCCCTGGCCTTCTCACAGCCACCATGTCCGAGCAGGTATATACCACGCCCACAGGGATCTTGTCACTTGTCATTGTAACGGAATGTCATTAGTAGAGAAGGAAGCCGGAAGATACAGCACGGGGTCTCAGGTTGTCCCAGGAGAAAAATATATGCCTACCATCTTGATTAATTATAATTTCCCATCCATTCGAGTAGGGTGGAATTCTCTTTTTGAATAGGTCATCTTCTGTGGACAGTGTGGCTAACTTAGCTTGTTTTGTTTTTGAGTTTTAAAAATGTGTCTGGGTGTTTTGCCTGTATGTGTGTGTACCACGTGGGTGACTAGTGCCCACAGAGGCCAGAAGAGGGCTAAGGATCCGGTGGAACTACGGTTACAGCTGTCTGTTAGCTACCAGTGGGTGCTGGGAATTGAACCCAGGTCCTCTGCAAGAGCACCAGTGCTTTCAACAACTGAGCCATTTCTCCAGCCCAGCTTACTAATTTATTTGAGACAGACTCTCACTTTATAGAACTAGTTGGCCTAGAACTTGTTTTGTAGACCAGGCTGGCCTGGAACTCACAGAGACCCACCTGCCTCTGCCTCCCTAGTATTGGGATTAAAGGCGTGGCCACCTTGCCTGGCTAGCTTGCCTGTGTTTAGAGCTGTGTTTTCCTACTCTCTGGTCTGGTGCAAGCCCTTAAGGAAGATGGCTCCTGTCCTCGCAGTCCTGATGGCCATCACCCTGCCTGCAGAGGACTTTAAAGTGGCCTTCCTCTGGTGGATCTTCAGTAGCCAGAATGAGTACCTGAGCTTCACTGTCTTTGCATTAAGTGAACAAAAGCAGTTTCCCTCCAGATAGAAAATCACCCTGTTGACTAAATGCCTTAAAGCAATATCTGCTCTCTTTGTATCTCTCTACCCTCTAAGATGATTATAATAGCCCCGGAGATGCGTCTTGGAGGAAAATACTGTCTTGAAGAACCCTTTTCTTTTGCTTTTGAGAATATCTGTAAGCCTAGGGCTTATCAAAAGTTTCTATTTTTCTTCCCTCCCTCCATCTCTCTCTCCCTCTCTCCTTCCTTCCTCTTTCTCTCTTTTATATTTTAATGAATATTTTTATTATTTATAATTTCCTGTTATTACAAGCAACATTGTTATTTATATATTATTTTTTTAAATTATTTTTTGATTTTTTTGAGACAGGCTTTCTCTGTGTCACCCTGGCTATTCTGGTCTCTCCTTGTAGACTAGGTTGGTCTTGGACTCACAGAGATCTGCTTGCCTCTGCCTCCCCGAGTGCTGGGATTAAAGGCACGTGCCACTGCACCAGCATTTAAAGTACTTTTTAAGGTTACAATATAATTATGTCATTTCTCTCTTTTCTTTTCTTTTTTTCTCCAGACAAGGTTTCTCTGTGTAGTCTTGGCTGTCCTGGACTTGCTTTGTAGACCAGGCTGGCCTTGAACTCACAGCGATCCGCCTGCCTCTGCCTCCCGAGTGCTGGGATTAAAGGCGTGCGCCACCATGCCCGGCTCATTTCTCTCTTTTCTTTCTTCCCTCCAACCCTTTCCATGAAGTGCCTGCCTCCCCTGCCTCCCACTCTCATTCAGATTCATGCCCTCTTTTTCTTTAAGTGTGTATGCGTGTGTGTATACATATATTATTTCCAACTATATAAATATAACCTGCTCAGTCTGTATAATGTTACTGTGTGTTTTCAGGGCTGCCCGGTTGGTCTTGGATAAGCAAGCCGCCATATGCTCTTCCCTGGGGAAGAAGACCATGTCTGCAGAACTTAGCATCCCTTAGTTATCTCCCTCCTTCTTGTGTGCATGTGTCTTAGTTACTTTCCTATTGCTGTGAAGAGACACAACGACCAAGGCAACTCATAAAAGGAAACATTGAACTGGGGGCTTGCTTACAGTTCAGAGGGTGTTCATGACCCGCAGCTGGGAGCACAGCAGTGGGCAGGCAGGCACGGTGCTAGAGCAGTAACTGAGAGCTTTTCCAAAAGTTGGAGACATGGGAGGGGGGTCTAGGGGGGTAGGGGGGATGAGGGCTTTTGAACCCTCAAGCCTATCCCTAGGACACCCCTCCTCGAACAAGGGGCCTTCTAATCCCTTTCAAAACTGTTACATCCAGTAGGGGCCGTTCTCTTTCAAAGTACCACAGTGTGTAGGCGTGCGCTGCTGGCTGGGTGGGTGTGAATGTGGAGGCCAGAGGTTAATCTCTGATGTTCTTCTTCTACCTTGACGGGGTCTCTCGCTGACCTGGGCCTTGCTGAGTAGGCTGGACTGCCTGGCTTATGAGCCTCATGGATTTACAGCTCTCTGCCATCCCGGAGCTGGGATTGCAAGGTTGCACATCACCATTGACTGTCTTTTTTTCTTTTTAAAACAGGGCTCTGTGGGATGAACTCAGCACTGAGCTTTACTGACAGATAGGTCCTCAGCCATGCTAGTAGTTTCTGGGGTGCATTTTCTTGGGACCCCTGTTTCCAGGCCTTTACTCTGAGGTAATGTCTATCTTTGTTGCTGAGGCCTGTTTCTTGTACACAGCAGAATGTTGAATCTCGTTTTCACATCCATTCTGTTAGCCTGTGTCTTTTATTGGGGAATTGAGTCCATTGATGTTGAGAGATATTAAGGACCAATGCTTGTTAATTTCTGTTATTTTGATGTCGGTGGTGTTGATGGTGTTGGTGTGTGTGTGTGTGTGTGTGTGTGTGTGTGTGTGTGTGTGTGTGTGTGCACGCACATGCGCCTGTGGCTTTGCTGGTGTGGGGTTACCTATTTCCTGTGATTTCTTGGGTGTGGTAGCCTCCTTGGGTTGGAGTTTTCCTTTTAGTATTTTCTGTAGGGGTGGATTCATGCTTAGATATTGTTTAAATTTGATTTTGTCATGAAATATCTTGTTTTCTCCATCTATGGTGATCTAAAGTTTTTCTGGGTATAGTAGTCTTGACTGACATCTGTGGTCTCTTAGCGTCTGTAAGACATCTGCACATGCCCTTCTGGCTTTTAGAGTCTCTGTTGAGAAGTCAGTATAATTCTTATAGGTCTGCCTTTATATGTGACTTGGCCTTTTTCCCTTGCAGCTTTTAATATTCTTTGTTCGGGACATTTAGTGTTTTGATTATTATGTGGCAGGATGATTTTCTTTTCTGATCCAGTCTATTTGGTGTTTTATAAGCTTCTTGTATGTTTATAGACATCTCTTTATGTTGGGGAATTCTTTTTTCTATGACTTTATTGAAAATATTTTTTGGGCCTTTGAGCTGGGAATCTTCTTCTATTTCTGTTATTCTTAGATTTGGTTTTTTCATAGTGTCCAGATTTCTTGGATGTTTTGTCTCAGGAACTTTTTAGATTTAATATTTTCTTTGACTGATGTATCAATTTCTTCAATTGTATCTTCTACACTTAAGATTTTCTTTTCCATCTCTTACATTCTATTAGTGATGTTTGTGTCTGTAGTTCTTATTTTCTTCCATAGGTTTTTAATCTGTAGGATTCTCTTGGTTTGTGTTTTCTTTATTGCTTCTATTTCTATTTTTATGTTTTAAAATTTTTATTCATTGCCTTGACCTGTTTTATTTATTTTCCTGTATTTCTTTAAGGACTTTATTCATTTCCTCTTTTCTTTTTCAAGACAAGGTTTCTCTGTGTAGCCTTGGCTGTCCTGGAACTTGCTCTGTAGACCAGCCTGGCCTTGAACTCACAGAGATCCACCTGCCTCTGCCTCCCAAGTGCTGGGATTAAAGGTGTGTGCCATCACTGCCTGTCCCTAAGGTCATCTTATACTTCATTTGCGTTAGGATATCCAAGGCTTGCTGTAGTAGGGTAGTTGGGCTCTGCTGGTGTCATATTGCCCCAGCTCTTGTTGATTGTGTTCTTGTGCTGGCCTTTAGCCATCTGGTTGTCCCAAGTACTGGCTGGCCACATGAATGTTCCTGGTGCCAGCAGGACTCTTGCATGGTCCTGGGGCTGGCAGGCCTCCTCAGGAAGGCAGGCAGCTCTGTGGTCCAGATGATGGAGCTCAGGAGACAGAGCACAGCTCTCTGCTGCTGGCTGTGGCCCAGAGGGACCTGGCAGGCAGGGGATTTGCGGGGGAGGAGTCTAACCTGCAGTGTCCCTGGGGCTGGCAAGCCGCCTCAGGAAAGCAGGCAGAGCAGTGGCCTGGTCAGTGGAGCTCAGGGGACCTAGAATTTCTTATGGTGAAATTTGGTTGGGTGATTTCTCACCTTATTTATCTTAGTTACTTTTCCTACTGCTATGATAAAATACTCCAATAAGAGTAACTTCAGGGAGAATGGGTTTGTTTTGGTTTATAGTTCAGAAGTATTGTCCATTACAGTGGGGCATGTGTGGTAGCAAGAGCTCAAGGCAGTTGGATACATTGCATGTGCAGTAAGAAAAGCAGACAGTGGTGTGATGAGTGCTAGGTCTTAGCTTCTTCTCCTGGGGGCTTGTCCTCTAGGTAATGCTTGATCCTAGATAAAGATGACCTTATTAACCAGCAGCACCTCCCAAAAAATTGTATATGTACTTTCTCTCTCTATTTTAGGAGAGACAGAGTCTCATGTATCCCAGGCTAGCATCAAGTTGCTATGTAGACTAGGACGCCCCTGAACTGATTCTCTATCCCTATATTTCAAGTACTGGGATTAAAGGCATGAGCCACTATACCCAGCTTTAATTAAAAAAAAAAAAAAAAAAAAAGACATTTATTTATGTATGTATACAGTGCTCTGCCTGCATGTACACCTGCAGGCCAAAAGAGGGCACCAGATCTCATTCTAGATGGTTATGAGCCACCATGTGCTTGGTGGGAATCGAACTCAGGACCTCTGGAAGAGCAGGCAGTGCTCTTAACGTCTGAGCCATCCCTCTAGCCCCTGCCCCCACCCCCAACTTTAATTTTTAAAAGTTAGCATGAAACATATTGTATTTCATAATGGCACTTTCATACAAACATGTAATTGATTATAAATAATTTAGATACTTTTCTAGTTGTTTGTTGTTGTTTTGTGTTTTGTTTTTACTTATTTTATTTTAGTTCTTTGAGATAGGCTTTCTCCTTGTAGTCCTGGTGTCCTGGACTTGCTTTGTAGGCCAGGCTAGTCTCAAACTCAAGCGATCCTCCTGCTTCTGCCTCTCCCAGTGCTGGGATTACAGGCGTGCACCACTGCCCCTGGCTTCATTTGTTTTCTAAGGCAGAGTCTCACTATGTATTCCAGGCTGGCTTCAAATACCAAAGTTCTTACCCCAGTCTGCCATGTGCTGAGATTTTAAGTATAGCATCAGAACCAGCTGTTTCTGGTCTTTTCCTGATACAGTGTTTCAGAGACTAACCTCTACAGGTAAATATGCTGGGTAAACTCTTAGAAGTACATTTACTGAGTGCAGGGCTCACATTTCCCCACACTCATTGGTAGGGATCGAGCCCTTGAAAAGTGCTGTCCACTGAGCTACACCCCAGTCCCATGACACAGACTGGTTGGTTGGTTGGTTATTACAAATTGCCCTCCACAGGGTTGCGCTCACTGGCATTTGTACTATACAATACACAAGACTGCCCGCTTTTTTACAGCTTCGCCAACAATATGTGTTCCAACCATCTGGGGTTTTTGTCATTTTAGTAGCTGAGAAAGTGTATTTCAGTACAGTTTTAATTTCCATCTACCTTACTATAAGTGAGGTTAACTGTCTTTTCCTATGCCCATGAAGTATTCTTATCCCTCTCTGGAGAGCTAGTCCTCCTATCTTTAGTTGATTTCACTCTTGAGAGTTTCTTCCTGTTCCCATTTACAAGCTTTCCTGGGTAAGGATGATTTCAGTGCTGAAAATTTTTATAAAACCATGTTTGTTTCTCTTAGTTTATCTCTTAACCTGGTTTTCACACAAATATCCGAGACTCTTTTTTTTTTTTTTTTTTTGGTTTTTCAAGACGGGGGTTTCTCTGTGTAGCCTTGGCTGTCCTAGACTCACTTTATAGACCAGGCTGGCCTCAAACTCACAGCGATCCACCTGCCTCTGCCTCCCGAGTGCTGGGATTTATAACATAATCTTGAGCTGTTTAAGTCTGTTCTTAATCCTCTATGTTATCCTGACTCCATCTTTGCCAAAATCCCCAAGTCACTTGCTTTTGAGCTCTTTCTTTGCTCCAACTGAATCTTCTTCATTTCTCTTGCCCCTCTGCTGATGGTTGCATCCCGTACTTCCTCTTCTAACTCCTCCTCTGGCTGTCAGAAGTCCAGCCCTATTTTCTCTCTTGCTCAATGATGAGCTCTAGGCTGCTTTATTGGCATGCCAGGGAGATAATTAGGGAGCAGTGTTTACACACTATTGAGATGGGAGATTCTCAGAACAAGGATTGCAACCAGGTATGGGGGAATACAGAAATCAGAACTTGAATTATGCAGTAACCTTATGCCAACATTTCACAGTGCCTCTTTGTAGCCCAGGCTGGCTTTGGATATGTGACCTTCCCAACTCAGCCTCCTTAGTGCTGTGATGGCTTGGATGCTCCTCTTTCTCCCCCACTTTCTTCTCTTCTTCCTGTTCCTTCTCCCCAGCTTCTCCCTCATTTCTCTCCTTCTACCTTCTTGTGCAGAATCTCACCTGAAGCCCATTGCATGCCTTCCCCAGCCTCTCAGGTCCTGGGATGTGCACCATCACATCCAACGTCCAACTTATAACTGTCTCTTGATAACTCATATAGTTATTTTACTTGCCATGTGGGATTTTGAAAGTGTTTTTATGTAGTTGAATTCATCAATATTTTCTTTAATAACTACAGCTTTCAAGTCAGAGTGAGCAGGGCTCCTTGGGAGTGTCTCTCTCATGTAGTGCAGGCTAGCCTCAAATTCACTGTGCGAGACAGAATGACCTTGACTCTCTGATTCTTACAGCTCTGGCTGCAGTGCTGGGGTTAGAGGTGTGTACGATGCCCATTTCTGATCAGCCTTTCCTTCCCTTTCTTTCCTCCTTCCCTGCTTCCGTTCCATCTGCTTATCACACTAATGTATGGTGTGACGAATGGATATCATATTAAAATAGCTTTTTCATAGCCATGCATTTAAATTAAAATTCATCCACTTAAGTAAGGAGCCTGCTCAAGATTGGAGTTTCATTTCTCAGAACTTAAATCTTTGGACAATTTAGAGTTTGTGGAAAAGAGAGAGAGAGAGGTTTTCAAACAGAGGCAGTATGTTGTCCTAGCTAGTTTTATATCAGCTTGACACAGCTAAAATCATCTGAAAGGTGGAAATCTCAAATGAGAAAATGTCTCCATAAGATCCGATAGTAGGGTGTTTTCTTAATTAGTAATTGAGCAGGGAGGGTATAGGCCATTGTGGGTAGTGACATCCCTGGGCTGGTGGTCCTGGGTTCTGTAAGACAGCAGGCTGAGCAAACCATGGAGAGCAAGCCAGTAAGCAGCACCCCTCCATGGCCTCTGCATCAGCGCCTGCCTCCAGGTTCCTGCCCTGTTTGAGTTCCTGTCTTGACTTTCTTCGATGATGGATGGACTACAATGTGGAAGTGTAATCCAAGTAAACTATTCTCCAACTTGATTTTGTGAATTTTATCACATCAGTAGTAACCCTAACTAAGACATAAGTCCTGAAGAAATGAAGATGAAAATGGGTTTTCCTGCTGGGTGCAGTGGCACACACTTGTAATCCCAGTACTCAGGAGGCAGAGGCAGTAGGATCTCTGTGAGTTTGAGGCCATCCTGGTCTACAAAGTGAGTTCAGGACAGCCAGGGCTACCCAGAGAAACCCTGTCTCAAAAAACCAAACCAAACAAAAAAATGGATTTTCCTAGCACTCTTCTCCAAGAGACAGATAGACAGACAGACAGACAGGCCACATACTCCACACACAATCATACTGGATAGCAGGAGAAGAAACATGTCTAAGTTCTAAAGCATCATTTTTAAGTCCTGTCTTCTTGGTAGCACCTAAGGAGGGGAAGAGCTGCTGTTTCTGAGCATATAAAGTGTAGAAGAAAGGAAGCAACGCTGAAGGTAGCCCTGAGGTAAGACTGCAGAGGACTCTGTGGGAACCTGTGAGAGCAATGATTGCTGGATGTGCCCTGCTTAGCTGCCTTACTACAAATGTGAAAAGGCAGAGGTGGGTGATGTGCTTAAAACAATGCATAAGAAAACATAACCAGTGTAAGCCAGCCATGGTAGTATATGTCTGCAGCCCTAGGACTTGGAAGTCACGGGCAGGAAGAGCAGGGATTCAAGTTGACACAGTCTGGAGTACATAAGCAAGACCCTGTCTCGAAACAAACAAGCAGACACACAAACAGTAATCTAAAAGTTTCTGCTATTCCAGATAAGTAGAGTCAGAAATTAATTGCTTATGTGAAGTGATATTTCTCTCTAGATGATCAAATCTAGTGTCTACTTCAGTTTAGGCTGTGCACACACACATATATGTTATATATAATATATGCATATATATGTACGCACACACACACATGAGTTTGTTTTTCATAGCTTTGGAATCTAGGAAGCCCAAAGTTCAGGCACTGGCATGTTTGGTGGGACCTGCTTTCTGGTTCATAGATTGAATCTCCTCTCTTTGTTCTCAAGTGGTGTGAAGAAGACATCTTTGCTCGCTCATTCTTGCCAGACCACCAGTCCTATTTTTGAGGGGTCTGACCTTATGACCAAATCACTTCCCAAAAGCCTTACCTCCAAATACAACCACCTGGAGGTTAAGATATCAACATGGATCTGGAGAAATGGCTCGGAGCTTAAGAGCACTGGGTCACCTTCCAGAGGACCCCAGTTCGATTCCCAGTCCCATATGGCCACTCACTATGGTCTGTAATTCCAGTTCCAGGGGGATCTGATGCTCTCTTCTGGCTTTCATAGACACCAGGCAATGCACGTGGTACACAGACACTCATACAGAAAAGACACTTATACGCATAAATAGATAAATAAATGAATGGGTGTCTCAACACGGGGAGTTTTAGAGTGCCACAGGCATTCAGACCATGGCTGTGTAGTAACTATGATTAAATTGCTGAGACTCACCAAAGGTGCCTAAACTCAAGGCTGAAAGAATGCCAATGTTTGAGAAACTGGAGCATTCCTCTATCCATGTGGAATGTCAGGTGTCAATGGCTGGGAATGCTACTGGGCCAAAGGGTTTTGTTGGGGGAGATAAGACAGCTTAGGTAGGTGGGGGAGATCATTCAAGTGGGTGGTTCAGTTCCTGACATACACCCAGTGTCTGTGAGTCTTTCTCCTGTTTCATCGTTATCTTTCCCTCCCTTAATCAGCTGTCCATCAGTGAGATAAAACACCTGGTAAGATCAACTTAACCAAGAGAAGGTTTGTTTGGGCTCATTGTTTCAAATGCTCTGTTGATTTGGGGCCTGACAGGAGGCCAAACATCGCAGCAGGGAGCATAGGGCAGCCACCTCTGGGCAGCCTGGAACGGTCAGTGTCCAGTATGCTCTTTAATAGTATGTCGCCAGTGACCAAACAACGTCTACAAAGCTCTTCCCCTTAAATGTCCAACGAGCTGGCAACCAAGCCTATAGCCTGTGGCTCTGAGGAGGCAGTCCAGATTCAAACCATTACACCTTGTAGTATTTCCTGTCTGTCTTCGAAGGCACTCTACAGGCTTTCCCCGGGGTGATCCAGAGAGGTTTGCAGCAGTCCAAGTATCTTGTAAAAAGCCAGTTCTCTGGGGAACACAGTGAGTCCAAATTCAGCTGGGGGAGCTATATAACGAGACCCTGTCTCAAAAGAACCAAGCCACAGGCAAATAGCTCAGTGGGTGAGGGTGCTTGCTGTGCATGAAGGTCTGTGTCTGGATTCCCAGCATGCCTGCCTGTGCGTGCTTGTCACCCTAGCACTGGGGATAGAAATGGGCTGGTTCTAGGATGCCTCTGGCCACCCAGCTTAGTTGAAATGGTGAGCTTCAGTTTCAGAAGACACCTCATGTCCTTCTTTGACCTCCACAGGCATGCACATAGGTGTACACACACACACACACACACACACACACATTCACACATAAAACAACTCCTGGGCTGGAGGTATGGCTTAGCGGTAGAGAGTTTGCTTAGTATAGACAAGGTCTTAGGTTTTTTTTCTCTCCAATTTTAGAAAACCCAACCCAATCAAATCTATGAGCCAAACAATTCCATAAAAACAAAACATCCACCTTTCATATAGAGAAGAAATAGTACAGCTGGGTTGAGTAACCTAGAAGACTCTGCTCCCCTGTGAAATGAGCTGGATGGCTTTCCCCGTACCCAGAATAGCACTATACAAAGAAGGAAACTATGATGTAATGGCTGAAATGGTATGTGGGCCTCAGACATGCATTCAAATATAAGCCAGGGGAGGCTTAGAGCACTGACTGAGACAGTCAGAAGTCTGTCTTTCTTGGTATGTCAACCACACATTGTGAGGGCAACTTACTGACCTGAAAAAAACACATTTCAAACCAGTGTGCGCTCCAGCTAATTGGCTAATCAGACCAAGAAAGACCCAGTTGACTTTTAGATCAGAGTTGCTGTTGATAGGGCAGATGGTGAATGGCACAGAGAGACAGGTTTAATTTATTTACTCTTTGTTTTCTAGTTTTGTAATTTTAATTAAAGTGAGTAAAAATCTTGCCTAAGCATTTTTTTTCCTCTCCCTAGTATGAAAGGTGTTGACACATTGTGTCATTGAATTGGGAAGATAAAGACAGGAAAAGGATTGGAATTTGGTGTGAATTAACATATCACAGGGCTCTCGGGCGTATAAGAGGTGAGGAAACAAACACATGTGTTAATTCGACTCCCACTGCAAAGGGATGCTGTCAAGGCATGTGGGCTTGTATGGCCAAATGCTGTTGATTCCAAAAATGTAATTTCATTTGATGGATTTTATTGTAATTAACACAGGGAGTTGCACCAACTCAGAACTCTTAGCATGGTGTCTTGGGAGAAGTTATGAAATTCGTGTACTTACAAGATAGGATTCATATCCTGCTGAGGGCTTATCACGCTAACAGGTCCCAGGAACCTTCTGGGATTATGTCTTCATACTTCCAGTTAGAATTTCTGCATTGCCCTCGCAGCATGGCTGCCTGGAGCATGCTAGCTCATGTGCTATATACTAGAACATGGGGGCCATTTAGTGCAGGGACCCCAGAGTCTTACCTATTACAAAGCACTGACTTGGTCACCAGAGAAAAACAGCAGTTGCTTTTCATGACACATCTGGCTATGTAAGCCTGGATGTGATCATCTCTGACATTTATTTAGCACAGTTTTCATGAGCACACTAACTTGTGTAGAGGGCTTGGTATATATTTTGAGGATTAAAGCCTTTTGAGATTTGCGGAGGTAAGGTAAACAGGATAAGCAACAGGAAAATGTGTTAACATTGAAAAAAAATTTCCCCCATAGAGGATGGGAGATATCATTCCATTTGGCACCTCAGAAGTAGAGGAGAGGTGGCTAGCCTTTAGGGTGGGACCTACCTGCAAGTTAAGCTCAGCTCACAACTTGAATACTGAAAAAGCAGTGTGTGCGCCCTTTCAAATCTCTCCTTGGGAAACTAATTAGCAGAATAATAAAAAGGCAAGACCAATTCTTTTCTTGCTTGTTGGGGATATAAAAAAACAGTAGTTCTAATTAGCAATAATTAAAATTTAATTAAGAAGCTCTTCACAATCCAGCTCCTCCTCCCCTGGCTAGCACGGGCCTGCTCGTGGTGGAGGAGCTGTTTTTACTCCCGTGGTGCTGAATCACGGCTTAATCGGAAGCCGCGGATCACAGCTTAGCCAGACCCCGCTAATCGCCACTCCCTTCCAAGAGGGGCTGACGCACGGTTCACGTTTTAAGAACACAGGCAATTACTTTCCTCAATTTTATGATCATTAATTACGATTCTTTACCCGTCTTTATCAGCCGATTACAGATGCCATTGTCCCCCCCCTTAAAAAAACTTTATATCACGTTCCTTCATTTCTATCCCTTGTTAGGACACAGGGACAAGGAAAGCCTATTAAGAATACAAGCACTTGAACCCTAATTTTAGTTTCTGTGCTTTGGAGCAACAGAAACTTAGTTTAGGACTAAAGACAAAGTCACTGGCAAAACCCTGGGTTTAAAAAAATGAAAATATTTGAGGCTATTAAAACAACAAAACATCATATTGTAGTTGAGAGTCAGAGAAAGCTAATTTGGCATTTAATTTTCTATAAGATCAGATAACATCTCAGTGTACATTTTAATTTAGGATATTTCAGCATACAAAAGGGCTGATCTCACACACACATATGTGTGTGTTTATATATGTGTATTAATGTGCATCTAATGGTATTGCCTGTGTCCTATATCTTTTATTCCAGTAGAAAAGTGAACTCAGGTCTGACTCTGTCCTAGTTTTGGGCACGAAGATTAATCTTAGTTTACAGAGAGGAAAAACCAGGAAAGCCAGAACCTAGTGTTTGATAGTTCATTATGAGCAAAAGAAAAAGGAAATAATAAAAAAAAAACAGAGGGAAATTAGTTTTTTAAAAGCCACTAGACTAAGAAGCATAACCCTGGCTCTTTAATTATTAAGGGAAAGGCTCTGAATCCGCTCCATTATCTTAATTATGTTTCTGGAGCAAACATTATCTCAATGTGATAAAAGACGACATGACACTGAAGGTAAAGCGGCAGATGTTACGTGGGTAACAAGCCAGGAGGCCCACATTCTGGTAATTTCTTCTCCACTAGACATGTTCTCATTAATCTGTGATTAATAGGATTTGAGTATAGCAAATGATGATGATCTATTGTCTGTCTTTGTGGAGCACCATGGAGGGAGTAATTTGTCAGCTCAGCTTTTGTGTGACTATTTAATAGCAAAGAGGGAGAGAGAAAAGACGCTAATCTTCTAATTGGCATCTAAAGAGAAGAACTAGAATACTGTCTGTTTGGAAATAGCCTGGTGTAATTCCTATGCCCGAGGAAGCAAATGTGGGCTATATGTATCCTTTATGCCACTGAGCCTGAAAAAGCAAAAAAGATGGGGGTGGCGATAAAGAAAACACAGCAATAAAACAATCCTTAGAGATCACAAGGTGACAGCTATTAGCCTAGTTATGAGGCTTTGTCAACGGTAATGACTTGCTGAGGAAGGGACTGAAGAAAGAAACTATTTTTGGTTAAAAAAATAGTTGCCCAGATAGACCCTTCCCCCCACCACACAAACACCACACACACACACACACACACACACACACACACACACACACACACACCACCACCACCACCACCATCATTGCATCCAGCAACACAGGATGTTGTGATGGCTAAAATGTTAATAAACGGACACATCAGCTATTTTGCTCTGGCAAAACAAGGTGTGGTGCCATGCTTACACTCTCCCCTTAAATTTTAAACTCTTCTTGTGTCTCCCCCACTTATGTTAGCTCAGTTACCCTTCTGTCTGCTGGAAATGAGTGGGACAGGGTCTCACTGGGAAGCCAATACTGATTAGCCCACACAGAGCATGCAGGGAGTAGCTGATCAGCCTTGAGGAGACGGTGGGAAAAAATAAAAACAGACACCTGGCAAAAGAGGAACTCTGCTATGGGCCAGGAACACGGGTATCCAGGAAAACAGCCCTGGACATGTCATGTCCCAGTGGCTTGTGAAACAGGCATGGTGTCACATGTCTTAATCTTAGGACCTGGGTGGTAGAGACAGAAGATCAGAAGTTCACGGTCATTCCCAGCTATAGAATAGTGAGCTGGAGGCTAGCCTGAGCTGCATGAAACTCTAAAGAAAGAAAAAAAAAAAAAAAAAAAAAAAAAAAAAAACCACAAAAAAACAAAAAACGTGCCAGGCCTGGTGGCTCATGCCTTTAATCCCAGCACTCGGGAGGCAGAGGCAGGAGGATTATTGTGAGTTCGAGGCCAGCCTAATCTACAAAGTGAATCCAGGACAGCCAAGGCCACACAGAGAGACCCTGTCTTGAAAAAACAAACAAACAAACAAAGAAAGAAAGAAAGAAAGAAAGAAAGAAAGAAAAACCCATAATAAACAAATAGCCTGAATTTGCATAGGAAAAAAAAACATTTGTCTTTCCAGATCTGGTTTATTTTCCTTATTGCAGTAATCTTCCATCAATTTCATTCTTCTTTACGGCTGGGTATTTCCACCACATTGTCTTTATCCATTCATCTGCTGATGGACTAGTGGGCTGATTCCATAACTCGTCTATTGTGAACAGTGCCAACATCGACGTGGTTGTTCAGGTGTCTCTGTTCTATGCTGACCCTGATTGCTCTGCGTTATACACCCAGGGAGGGGAAGCAGGGCCATATGGCAGTTCTAGTTGTAGCAGTTTTTCAGTTGTGTACCCCACCAGCAGAGTCTAAGGGTTTGCCTTCCTTCTCCATAGCAGATAAATAACCTCGACCTTCACTTTCTTTCCCACCTCCTTTTCCTCTTGTTTTTTTTCCCTTTAATTTGATTTTAAAGTTATTTTATTTTATGAATATGGTTGTTCTGCATGGCTATATATCTGTGCACCACTTGTGTGCCTGATGCCTGTGAAAGCCAAACAAGGGCTCTGGCTCCCTTGCAACTGGAGTTACAGATAGTCGTGAGTCATGTGGGTGCTAGGAACCTAACCAGAGTTCTCTGAAACAGCAGCCAGTGCTCCTGTCCGTTAAGCCATCTTCAGCCTTTTGTTCGTTTGTTTAGGCAGCAGTTCAGTCTGGCCTCTGCTTCTCAAACACTGCCATTACAGGTGTGTGCTATCATGTCTGATCAAGGAAACATTCTTCCTGTGGTGCTTGGCTCCAAATCAGGGCCTCATGCCTGGCAGCAAAGACTGTAGCTTACAGCCTCCTTTCCCGCTGTGCTCTTGCCAGAATAGTTTAAACATGGATATGGCTTAAAATGATTAGAGTAAGTGGAAAAATGAAGCAAACTTAAGGAGGCGATTTAGGCGTGCTATCATTAAAACATATGCAAAACAATACATTGCATAGATTGATACCCTGGGGTAAGACTGTAGCCAAGCGGATGGGAAGCAACACAGCATCAAATCCCAGTGAGCTGCCATTTTGGAGAGAGGGAAGGTTTCAACAGCACTTCTAGTATATATATATTTTAAACAACAGCAATAGCATCGGACTTCCTGAATTACAGTTCTTAGGAGGCTGTGGTGGGAGGATCATTAGAGCTAAACCTGAGGCTAGTTGGGGAACATGACTCTGCCAGGGAAACAGGCAAACAAATGGAAAAGGTGTATGTGGAGGGAACATAAGTAAATAAATTAGATAAGCTTAATGATTCATGTTTCCTTTATTTCCTATTTTTCAGAATATTCTAAGTAGTCGATAACTTATTTTGAAGATGTGGTCTCACCAGGTAGACCAGGCTGGTCTCAGATTCAAGAAGATCAGATTGCCTCTGCCTCTTGAGGGCTGGGATTAATGGTGTGCGCGCTAATACTCACCCTGAAGTAGTCAGTAACTTTAAAAGGCAAAAATAAACATACATGGTTAAAAAAAATAATAGTTGGCTTTTAGTTTTCAGGTGCTTCTTTATGGCAAGTGAATAGGCAAGGCCCATGTAGTTGTTCTAATTTGATAGAGGGTATGACGCAGCCACAGAGCACCCTATGTCATACACTAGGCCTGGGCTGGCACATGTGTTCGTTTAGATCTGTGACCAGAGACTTTTAATATTTAGTGGGCTGAAAACTATAACTGATTTGTAAAATAATAATAATAATAACAACAATAATAAAATTTATCTTTATTTATGTATATGTTTGTGTGTCTGAGTATTTTCAAGCAGCCACATGTGTGATGGAGCCTGTTGATAGCAGAAGAGGCACTGGATGCGCTGGAACTGGAGTTACAGATGGCTGTGAGCCACCATGTAGTTGCTGGGAACTGGACCCAGGTCCTTTGCAAGAGCAGCGTGCTTTTAACCACTGAACCATCGCTCCGCCGTATATATATATACATATATATGGATATATATTATTTTAAGCTTTGTGTGTGTGTGTGTGCGTGTGCGTGTGCGTGCGTGCGTGCGCGCGTGTGTGTGCGTGTGTGTGTGTGTGTGTGTGTGTGTGTGTAGGTACCCACTGGAGGCCAGAAGACAGCATCAGATCTCCCGGAGCCAGAGTACCAGGTGGTTGTGAGCTGGATGCTGGGATCTGAACTCTGGGTCACTTGAAGATGTGTAAGTGCTGTTAACCACTGAGACATCTCACCAGCCCTGTATTGTGGAGACGTAACATGCGTTCATCTTTGTGGGTGTGGTGTGATAATTTGATTTGTGTTTATAAGGCATATGGATTAAATTGTGGTAACAAGTAACTCCATTTCTTCAAATGTCATTTCTCTATGTCAGGGACTTTCATACTTTATAGTTTTTTTTTTCCTTAGTGTAGAGTAATTGTACAAGGTAGGGGGTTTGTTATGACATTTCTATACAGGCATAGAATGTACACTCACCCCTCCCTCCTTTCTTACACATATCTATCCAGTGTGTGTATGTGTGTGTGTCCACGTGTCCAAGCTTACCACATCATGCAATGTGAAGGTCAAAGGACAACATACAGCAATCTATTCTCTCCTCCTCTCCCCACCTCCCATGGGTCCCAGGAATCAAACTCAGGTATCGGGTTGCCTTTCTCTCTGAGCCATCTTGAGACCCTCCTTTCAAAAGAGAGATAAACCTGGTTTTGTTATGATCCCAAGAGTGTGATGGGGAACAGTCTCATGAGAGAACAGGTGAGGTTAATCCAATAGAAGACAAACAACCTCATGCCGGAACTTGATTGTTGCCAGCTGAAAAGATCCATGAACAGACTCTGGGAGGAGATATATAAATGAGCCCCCGCCCCCAAAAAAACCCAAAACAAAACAAAAAACAAACAAACAAACAAACAAAAAAAAGAGCCCAAAACAAGAGGCAGGGCTTTTAGAAACTTGGGATAGTTTTGGCTGTTCATCATTCCACTTCAAGAGGCTCCTAGAGAGAACCACTCCAGGGAAGGCTTCAGGGCTCTGGGCTGCTGCTGAGGTTCTGGGTTCTGGTTACTCTAGGTTCCAGCAGAAGAAATCCTGCTGATTATGCCAGGAGAATTGTTCCTCGGAACTGATATCCTTGTGATTTTGTTATTGTATTCTTTATTCTTCCTTTCCTATTGTTTCAGTTAGTCGGGTTATCAGTGATGTACTCTCGGTTAATAAGATCATAATAAAATATATTAGTTAAGAAAATTGAGCCTACATCTTTCTTTCTTTGTAGTTGACTAAGCATCTCTCGGAATTGTAGAAGTGAAGGCAGCAGCAGTAGCAGGTGCTAATGGTTATTTATTTATTTATTTTATTTTAATTTTAATTTTTAAATTTTTTACAAAAAGACAGAGTATGTTCTAAGAACAGCCCTAAAATTTGCTATAACAGTGAGATGGGAAGTTATAATTTTTTTCCCTTGAGACCAGATGTAGCTCTGGCTGCCTTGGAACTCACTTTGTATGTAGACTAGGTTGGCCTTGAACTCAAAGAGATTCACCTGCCTCTGCCTCTTGAGTGCCAGGGTTAAATGCATGTCACACCATGTCTGGCTCAATCTTTTTTTCTCCCCCAGATAGCTGCTGCTTCTTTTTATAAAAGATTTATTTACTTATTATTTTATACAGTATTCTGCCTGTATGTGTGCCTACATGCCAGAAGAGGGCATCGGATCTCATTATAGATGGTTGTGAGCCACCATGTGGTTGCTGGGTATTGAACTCAGGACCTTTGGAAGAACAGACAATGCTCTTAACCTCTGAGCCATCTCTTCAGTCCCAGATAGAATCTTTTTAAGTAGCACAGGGTAGCCTTGAGCTCAGAATCTTCCTGTCATTGTCTCCCCAAATTAGACTATTAAATATTTTTAAGTGATTTTTAAATTTTATTTCATGTACATGAGTGTTTTGGTTGCATGCGTGTCTGCTCACTATGTGTGTGATCACTGCTTGAGTTCAGAAGATGCCCTGGACCTGAACTGATGCCTGGTTACGAAGTATCATTTGGGCATGGGGAACTCAGCCCTCTGAAGGAGCCAGAAGCACTTTTAACTGCGAAAGCCATCTCTCCAGCCCTAGAGAAAACTCTAAATGTCCCTTTGCAGTACTGAGAATGCCAATGTATTTTAAATTTTTATTTTTTTAGATCAAGTCTCCTGTACCCAGGCTAGCCTCACGTCTGCTATGTAGCTGAGGATGACCTTGAACCCTTGTTCTTTCTGCTTCCACCTCCCACTTGCTGAGATTGCAGGCATGCACTACCATGCCTGGTTTATGCAGTGCTGGGGACTGAACTCACAACTTCATGCACACTAGGCAAATCCCACATCCTCAGCCCTCTGTTTCATGGTTCACCGAAAACACCTATCTCTATGAAAACCAAAATAGATGAACAAGGTTTTCTGACATTTGTCCCCAAGTTACTCATAATATTATATGTCCCTCCATGAGGTGGAAGGGGACCATTGCTGAGCAGGTCATACGTAGATTTGGAGAAGGGATGAACTGCTTCAGGGAGCACCCGAGAAGAGAGCTAGAGAGAGGCCCATCAGACTTGTACACAAAAATGTCTGCCGACACAGGCTACTTATAAAGGAACTTCCTGTGTGATATGTAAAGCGTTTTTCTGAATTTCTAAATTTCTGAACAGAGCAGGAGCCTGCACTGGGGATGGGGCCGATTATTTTCAGACCAGGCAATGAGTCAGATTTCTTTGGTCCCACATGCTGAGCTGCAAATAACCCCCCCTAGTGACTTATTACTTAAGTTATTCTGCTAAAAATAATAGAGGAAAGCTATTCAGCTTTGCTAGGTGCTAACAGCTAGGGTGGTGTTAGGTCCTTGAGAGCCTGCAATCCTGGCCCTCTGGGATGTTGATTCTTGGTTCAGACAGAGATGGGTTTGAAAGGACAGAGTTAGGGAAAGGCAGATCACATCGCTCTCATGTTAGGACGCTACATGTGAGATAAACTCCTGCATGTGAGATAAATGCTCTGCCACTGAGCTGCGCTCCCAGTCCCACCTTTCCCGCTTTCATTGGTATAGATTATAATGTGATTTTTTTTGGGTAGGGGAATAGTTGGAAGAAAAGACTACATACTGCTTATTTCCTTATTTTCTGGCTTTTGTCCTCATCATTCTACAGAAAAGTATTCCAAAATGAATTGGTCTTTTTTTTTTTTTCTTTTCTTCTTTTTACTTTAAAATTTATAGATTCTCAGGAAGTTGTGAAGGACAGTAGAGAAAGGGCCAGTGCACCCCCATGTATAATGAAATGAAATCTTATATAAAGAGATAGGTGCTTTTCCTTCCCAGAACTCCTGCCCACTAGTACAGTAGATTTGGGGAATCCTGAGGATTTGAACAGGGAAATTGGGGTCCCCTCTTAGAATTCTCACTAATAAAAGAATTTAAGAATAGATTCAAAAGAAATAAATGAGTTTATTACAGTTGAAAAGCAAACCCAAGGCTAGTAAGCTGTAAACCTTGGCAGCTGCCTGGAGGAGGAAGATGGATCAGAGAGGCAAACTCTAACGCCCTTTGAGTTAAGCTGGCTGGGAGGAGCTTAGCTGCATGGTGGGGTGGGAAGCGCAGGGGAAGCATGCTTAGGAAAGAGAGGGAAGAAAAGGACCAGCTACACTTTCCTGAGTAACTCAGGGGCAGGAATTCTGGGATGGAAATGTACATTATTGATGAGCCGCAGCAGCACACACCTGTGATCCCAGCACTCAGGAAGCAGAGGCAGGGGGATCTCTGTGAGTTCCAGGCCAGCCTGGTCTACAAAAGGGTTCCAGGACAGCCAAGGTTGCACAGAGAAACCCTGTTTTAACCCCCTGCCTCCCTCCATAGAGGGAGGGAGGGAGGGAGTGAGGGAGGGAGGGAGAGAGAGAGAGAGAGAGAGAGAGAGAGAGAGAGAGAGAGAGAGAGAGAGAGAGAGGGAGGAGAAGAAGAGAAGTACATTATCTTATTAAAGGGCCGATTATTTCTTCTGACATATTTAGCATGGCCTAAGACAAACCTATATCCCTGAAGGGTGGGCATTTGCCCAGTTATTGGCCAGCTCATCTGAATTAATTCCCCCATCAAACTTTTATTTTTATTAGTATGTATTATGTGCACTTAGTTGTGAGTATCACATACACAGACATGCATGTGGAGGCCAGAGGAGGGTGTGGGATCCCCTAGCACTGGAGTGACAAGCAGTTGTGAAAGAGCATATGTTGGGGCTGGAGAGATGGCTCATTGGTTAAGAGCACTGTCTGTTCTTCCAGAGGTCCTAGGTTCAGTTCCTAGAACCCACATGGTGACTCACAACCATCTCGGGATCTGATACCATCTTCTGGCATGCACGTGCAAATGCAGACAGAGCACTCATAAAATAAATACATCCTTAAAAAAAAAAAAAAAAGCACATGTTGGTAAGGGAACAGACCTAACTGAGCTACCTCTCCAGCTCCTATTTTAACTCTTTAACAAAAAGATTTACTTTTAAGTGTGTGTGTGTGTGTGTGTGTGTGTGTGTGTGTGTGTGTGTGTGTGTGTGTGCTCACACACATGAATGTGGGTGCCCATGGAAACCAGAGGTGTTGAATCCCCTGAGGGTGGAATGACAGGTGGTTGTAGCCGTCTGATTTGGGCGCTCGGAACTGAACTCAGATCCTTTGGAAGAACAGTGTACTTGTTTTTAACCACCAAGCCCCCTACATTAACTCTTAAGGGAGAAAACAAATATGTCTCCACCCAGAGATGGATTCCATTCTTTTGGCTAAGAGGCGAGAGCATCCCCTTAATGGCTCTTCGATGTGACTGTAACACAAACTGTTCTAGTTCTTTCAAGATTCTTCACCGACAGCTCTCAGACCAGAAGCTATGTTTATGCATCATTGATATTTGGTATTTATTTGTTTGTTTATATAGTATAATATATTGTATATTTGATATTTATCAAGAATCTCTAAAGAAATTTCTTTTGGTATGCTAATGAAATGATTCAAGTTTGGGTCTGACTGGAAAGGTCGTCAGACTTTCAGGCAGGACCTTTAGCACTTTCTCCCCAACCTCTGGGCATGGGAGAATGGTTGAAAATTAAGTTAAGCACCAGTGGCCACAATTTAATCCATTAATCAACCAATTATTCGTAGATAATGAATTAACCACAAAGTATCTAAAGGACAGGACTCTTAAAACTATGGGATGGCTGGAGTTCTTGGTGGCTTCTGGAGGGTGGCGTGGCAGAGAGGACGTGGAAGCCTCTTGCCACCCTCCCCTATAATGTCGCCAAACCACTTCCTCGGCTCGGCTCATCCGTGTCTTTTTTATTATTCTTCACAATTAACCAGCAAACATAAGCAAGTGTTTCTGGGATTCTCTGAACTGTTCTAGTAAATTCATTGAGGGGATTGTGGGGCCCCATTTGTAACTTGTTAGCAAGAAGCACAGGAGGACAACTCTGTGGCTGTGACTTGTACAGGAAGCGGTGGTGGGGGCATTAGACAAGCATCTGTATGGAACTGAGTGACACCTGCTGATGCCTAATGTTTCAGCAGGAAGAAGTGAACATCCATGAAGTTAGCCTGTGCGTATGTTTGAGGGTCTGCAAAGAGCAGTCGTTCTGCGGCTGGTGTTTCTAGTGTATTACATTTGATTCTCTGTGTTTTTCTATACTGCCAGAATAGAAGAAGTACATGTGATCTTTATAATTAGAGGGAAAAAATGGTTTTCAATAAAAATTTAACTCTGGCCACCACTAAAAAAAAATATCTCAAGGCTGAGCGAGGCTGTTGCTCAGTGTCACAGCAGGTCCTGGGTTTGATCACTGAATAAAAAGAAGACACACAAAGCTTGCTCATGGCACGTGCCACCCAGTGCACAAGCCTCACAGATGCAGGCACAAGGCAAACAGTCAGTGCCAACTTTGGTTACGTAAGGAGCACACAGGCTCATGTTGTGAATGCTCTCTTCTTCCTATAGTGACTTAATTTCCAAATGATAGAGGAAGTGTCACCCTGTGGTGACCCGAGAGTTTGACAGGGAGGTGATATATAAGGACTGGCAGTTCAGCCCAGTGGTTGGCTAGTACATTCCAGGCTGTGTATTCCACCTCCAGCTCTGCAAAACCCAACAGCAACGACAAATAAAGCAGAAAACACAAGTTGTTTATCCCTAACCTCACTTGTAAACAGATTTCTCAGAGTTGTGAAGATCAGGGATGTTCTTTCATCTTTCCTGACAGAGTTCAGGAACACCAGCACCCCTACCCTGCCCCAGTGCAGAGTACCAACATGCTGTTGTCACCTGGGACTCAAAATAAGACCTGAAGCTTTTGTCTTCCCTTTTTTCCCCCAGTTGATTTATCTCAGGATGGTAGAGTTAGGATCAGCATTGAGATTTGCTTTTTAACGATGTAACTTTGTATTTTCATTTGGGAAAATCACAGATCCAAAGTAGGCCAACTGACCTGCATGGGCCTGGCTGAGGCTGTCCTTCTTTCCTCATGTCCACTGTATGGGAATTGAGGGTGCTAAGGCCAAACATCAAAGTAGCCTATTTGCACAGAACAGGAATTATCTTCATGAAAGATGGCTTGAGATTTCCAACAGGATACGGCAACAAGGCTGCGAAGAATTGTGGACTAGTTATTTTCTGTTGCTGTGATAAAATATCACGACCAAAAGCAACTGATAGAAGAGAGAATTTATCTGGACTCGAAGTTCTAGAGGGGTAAGAGCCCATGATGGCAGGGAAGCGTGGCAGCAGGGAGGCGTGGCAGCTAGCACCAGGAAGCTCACATCTTCAACCACAAGCTCAAAGCAAAGAGAGGGTCTTAGTTCCTGCTTTACTGCTTTGAAGAGATGCCATGACTAAGGCAGCTTATAAAAGAGAGCATTTGTTTGAGATCTTACGGTTTTAGAGGGTTGGTGTGCTGACAGGCTGGCAGGCATGATGCTGAGGCAGTAGCTGAGAGCTTTCCATCCTGCTTCACAGGTAGGAGGCAGAGAGAGAAAGTGGGACTGGCTTTGGTGTGGGCTTTTGAAATCTCACATCCCACCCCCAGTGACACCACTCTTTTAACAAGGCTACACCTCTTAATCCTCTTCAAACAGGTCCACCGACTGGGAAGCAAACATTCAAATGCCGGAGCCTATGGTCCCCAACAGTGGACATCTCTCATTCAAACTCCCAAAGCTGCAGTCTTGTTTTAGGAATAAGTTTGGTAAGCTAAGTGCAGTGTGCTCACCTCTAATCCAGGCACTAGGGGGCTGAGGCAGAAGGCTCACAAGGTCAAGACCAACCTGGCCTACGCAGTGAAACTCTGTCTCAAAGAACATCAAATAAAGGTAAGCAGAGCATTGTGGTTTGTGGCTATAACCCCAGCATTTAGGAGACTGAAGCAGGAGGATTTCTAGGAGTTCAGGGTCAACTTGGGCTACCCAGTGAGTTTCAGGTGAGCCAAGGCTACAGTGTGATAGCCTGTCTCAAAAACAAAGGGGAGGAGGTCCCCCTCAGTCACAGTCATAGGGGAGGGGAGTAGGGGGAAAACGGGAGGGAGGGAGGAATGGGAAGATACAAGGGATGGGATAACCATTGAGATGTAATATGAATTAATTAAAAAAAAAACCCCAAAACAAAAAAAATCAAAAAACACCCCCAATAAAAAAACCTCAAACCCAAACCAAACAACCCCCAACAAACAAACAAACCCCTCAAGCAAACAAACACACACACAAACAAAAATTATCACCCAGCCATACAAATGTCCCAATATTTGGTGAAACTCTTGTATGTTTTTTGAGACAGGGTTTCTCTGTGTAGCCTTGGCTGTCCTGGACAGCTCTGTAGATCAGGCTGGCCTCAAACTCACAGAGATCCACCTGCCTCTGCCTCTCGAGCGCTGGGACTACCAGGCCACCATACCCAGCTCAGAACAGCATTTTCAATGGTGTCCCTTTCATCTACATGCAAATGAGGCCAGGTCAGACTGTTAACTTGTCTGGAGTTAATTCTGTATTCCAAATCAAGAACTGTAAAAGCAGTGAAGTAAGGCTTCTGCGTGCAGGCTGACGTCCCTGTAGGGGTGAGGGGGGAAGAAGCACCTTTCAAATTCTGTCAAGAAGAGAATTTGGGAAGGAAGTGAAGTTACAAGCATAATCCTTAAAATTTAGAATCAGAATCAAACTTTAAACTCTGGCACCTTCCTACTGCAGATTGTGGGAGAACATTTTGATACTTTGAACCAAATAGAACACAGAAGCAATCGCTAAGTGCTGACGAGCAAAAGAAAGTGTAATTCAATCTAAGAGGATGGTTTTGATCCCAAATGAAACCATTTTCTCTTCCTGCTAGTCAGGCAGAAATCTAATTACTCTTGTCTGATCTGCTCTGGGGAGGCCAAGGCTGAGTGCTATGGATTATGGACAGTGGTATTGATTTTAATCTTAGAAATCAACAAGTGAAGATTTTACACTTTGCACATAGTTACTTAACCGGTGCTAAGAATAAAACCCAATCAATAGCAATCATTTTTGTTTTACTGTGGCTTGTTCTAATTTCAATGTGATGTCTGGCTGTTTGTGTGAGTGCTTCAAAGATAATCTCTTTCCATGCAAGAGTTTAACATGGGACTAGTTTCAGCTCCATATAATGTTTTGGAAACAAAACCAGAATAGGACTTAAAGACGCTGCCTGGTAAGACTGGGAGCAGACAGGGAGACGGATGATTTGAGATCAACCCCAGACCAGGGCCGAGGCGGGTAGAGCAGTGGGAGGCCCAGCATGCTTGAGGCCTTGAGTTTGATCTCTAGCATATGAAGAAAGACCACCAGGGTGGACTGAGCCTCTTAAACTGCACAGGTCCTTGTTGTGCGAACAGCTCCATCCATCAAGGCATGAGGAAATGAACCCAAGCCCCAGAGCGCGGCAGGCATGGGCGCTCACTTTCCTGTACCCGTGTTTCCTTTGGAGCCCCAAAGAGGCCCAGGCTAGCTGCTCAGACTTGCTGTTTAGGAGCTGAGTGGCCTGGTATTGAAAGGCCGAACTGCACAGGCTGAGGATAAGCCATGAACGGTGGCTCACGCAGGCAACCCCGGTTGCAGGCAATGCGAAGACTCAAGTAGGGGGATAGCTACAACCTTAAAGCTGCTCCGGGCTACGTGATAAGTTCCAGGACAGCCTGGGCTACAGGGGACAGAGTGAGATCCTGTCCAAGTAAATAAATAAATAAAAAAGAAAGAAAGAAAAATGTGGTGGTGAGATGGCTCAAAATTGCTTGCAGCTGAACTTGAGATATGATCCCTATGGTCCACCTGGTGGAAGGAAAGACCCAACAGAATCAACTTCTAGAGTTTATCCTCTGCCCTCGACAGCGGACAACAGCTTTGTGGAGTCAGTTTTCTCTCTCACTCTAACAGGCTCTGGAGCTCAACGTCAGGTTGTCAGTCGGGTTTGCTCCGCAGGCTCCTTTACCTGCTGAGCCATCTTCTTGGCCTTGGTTTCTCTTTGGGACGGGATCCCATGTTCCCCAGGCTGGCCTTCCGCAGTTCTCTCCTTCCACCTGGCTTGAGGCAGGGTCTCTTGTTTACCATGGCTAGCTTCTGTGGATTCTCCCGTCTCATCCTGCCGCAGGCGTGTTGGGGCTACCGGTGCACATGTCTGTATCTGGCTTCATGTACATTCTAGTCCTCAAGCCTGTGCAGCGAGTGCCTCACCCATCCAATCACCTCCCTCGCTTTGCTTTTTTGAGACACAGACTTGCTGTAGAGCCAAGGCTGTCCCTCAGTTTGTGATGCTGCTACCTCAGCTTTCTGAGTGCTGAGATCATGGAGATGTACCGCTATGCTCGGCTGAAAACTGTGAGGTTTTAAGATAGTTTTTATTTCTCACATAAATAAAATTATAATAGAATACTTCAAATGTCTTAGGTCTTCCACGTCAAATCTGCAGTTTTAATTCATTGCTCTGTGTTGTGTTTGTCTTTGGTACTATGTATCTATAACTGCATGCAATGCGGTCACAACATAGAATTTTATACTCTGATTTTACGTATTTGCTGTGCTGGCAATCAAAATTGATGGCTTGTACAGCTAAGGAATCACTGTGCCACTGAGCCACATCCACGGCCCAGCTGTTAATTCCTCATTAAGTGTTTCATAGAATTCCTTACCAAAGTGTGGGGGGGGGGCGGGCTGAAAAGATGGCTCTGCAGTTAAAAGCACCGACTGTTCTTCCAGGGGACCCGGGTTCAATTCGCAGCACCCACGACTGTCTGTAAGTCCAAGATCTGAGCACCCACATGACAGCTTACAACTGTCTGTAAGTCTGAGATTTGACAGCTTCACACAGACACACATGCAGGCAAAACACCAATGCACATAACATAAAAATAAATAAATAATAAAAAAGAATTTCTCGCCAAAGTCATACAGTCCTGGACTTTAGCCTTTTGTTGTGTTTGAGAGGTTTGGGTCATGACTCTTAGATGACACCCACAAATCCCTTAGTCTTTATTCGGTTTCTTCATTTTTCGTTTTTGTGCCTCAGACGTAATAACGTGAATGGTGCAGTCTTTACGTCACCAGCTCTAGCTGGCCATGGTGGCACATCCACGATCCAACATTCTGGACCTGGAGGCAGGAAGATGGATAGAGGCGTTCAAGGGCAGCCTTGGCTACAGAATGAGTTGGAGGCTAGCCTATACTACCTTGCGTGGGATATATGCTTGTAATCTCAGCATTTGGGAAGCAAAAGTAGGGGGTCAGAAGTTTGAGGTCATCCTCTGCCAGGTAGGGGATTCGAGATCAGCCTGGGTGCCATGAAACCCACCCCAAACCAAGTCAAGTGTACCTTCAAGCTCAGTGGTTCTTTTTGTTCGCCTTTTCTTTTCCTGAGCTCCCGTCTTGTCTGATGTCATAGGTTGCTAGGCAGCCTTCACTCTTGTGAAGCTGCTTCTGTGCCAACATTCCTCCCTTTTCCTATAAATTAAAAACTGAGGATGTTGGATTGCTTTTCATGCAAGGTGGGTTAAAGTATATAAATGTAAGCTCATTGGAAGCAGCTCTTGGCTCCTCTTGGGAAGAGAGAGAGAGAGAGAGAGAGAGAGAGAGAGAGAGAGAGAGAGAGAGAGAGAGAATATGTCCAGATTATATGATGAAAGGGAAGGGAAAGCCCCTGTCCTGGAGTGTTCAAGGTAGAGGGCAGGGTATGCCAGCCATGTCCTGCAGCAGGTAGACACTGAGGAGTGCTGGAAGAACCTGGAGCTGTTTGTCTGGGCTCTGAAGCACACCACTCATCACTCGAGTAGCTTTCTAAATTCCCCTGGGACTTCTTTGTGAACATAGGTGCTCTTAAAAAAATCCACCCCCCCCCCGTGTGTGTGTGTGTGTGTGTGTGTGTGTGTGTGAATAATTTTCGGGAATTGGTTCTCTCTGTGCCCTATGTGGGTTCCAGGGACTAAACTCAGGTCAATAGGCTTGGTAGCGAGTGCCTCTTCCCTGGACGAACCATCTCACTCTCTCCCGTGAGATTTCCCAAAGAAAGACTCACCATCTGTTTCTCTTCTGGGGCCTTAGGTGAGCTGTTAGTCTTCACTCCTTACCCTCAGTGTGTGCTGGCTGCTAGGTTGCCTTGCAGGCTTTGGTTCCTTCTCTTACTGACACTGATGCGTGCTCTCTGGTCTCAGCCTCTGGAGCAGCGGGGACTACACTGTGCAGTCCTGAGCTATGTGAGTTCTGAGCTAGATAAAACTGAGGCATGTCTTGAATCAGTTCCCAGGGGAGCCTCAGGGTGGGAATAGGCATGCAGAGCAATTTGCAAATAAGTTCGGTCCTCCTTCCTCAGGGCCCAGACACCAGGTCTACATTAGGACTGCAAGTGGTTGCCACTTCAACCCAGACTTAATCCAGAGCGAGAACGGGAAAAGCCAGTGAAAACGCCCCCAGCCTTCTCACCAGTCTCCGCCTGCCTTTTTCGCCACTGAGTATTCATTCAGATGCTGCAAACCTTTGGCTGTTTTTCAGCGTGTGCCCTGAGTTTTTTGGTTTCTGCGTGTTCGTCAGCATTTCTGTTGGGAGAGAACAGGGTAGGAGAGCTTGGGGCTGCCCACGCCTGCCTGCCTGCTGCTTACAGAAAGGTCAGGGGCTCTTAGTGGGCTGAAAGTTTGGTTTATGAAATATCCCGGACTTCTGTAGTGACTCCCTGTTTGTGGAGTAGTCAGAGAACTTACTGGTTCGAACTCACTCTACTGTTAGAGACAGAGATTGTCCTGGGTGACGGCAGGAATCTGTGTTTAGATTTCCCGGTCACTAGTTCTCTGCCTTGGCTGCACGTTAGACTCATCTCATCTAGGAAGTTAAAAGAGAAGATGCTTAGAATTCTCTTCACATTTGGAGAACTGAAAACTATCAGCTCAAATAGTAAAGAAATGAGTGAATCTAGGATTCTTCACAGTGGTCTTAGGTTTTTGTTTGTTTGTTTGTTTGGTTTAGTTTGGTTTGGTTTGGTTTGGGTTTTTGAGACAGGGTTTCTCTGTGTAACCTTAGGTGTCCTGGATTTGCTTTGTAGAACAGGCTGGCCTCGAACTCACAGTGATCCATCTGCCTCCCGAATGCTAGGATTAAAGGCATGTCCCACCACTGCCCGGCTTTTTTTTTTTAAACATTAAGCCAATTATTATTATAGGTTTATTATAGTAGAAATTATTCTTGATAATGAAATCAAAATTTACTTTTAGAGTTTATAAAAATCTGAGGTCCTAGGCTAGTTAGACAGTTCACTGGGTAAAGGCACCGTCTGTTAAGCCTGATGACCTGAGTTCAATCTTTGGGATCCATATAATGGAAAGAAAGAAACTATTTTTCACAATTTCGTGTGTAATGTCATGCATATGCAAGTGTGTGTGCACATGTGTGCACACACACATGCACATATGCACACACAACATGCATGTAAACTAAATTAAAATGTGGTGGTGTATGCCTTTAAAACCAGCACTAGGGAAGAAGAGGCAGTCAATCTCTGTGAGTTCAAAACCACCCTGGTCCAGGCCAGACAAAGCTACACAGTGAAACTTACCTGAGAAGGGGGGGGGGGCAGGAGGAGTGGATAAAGCATTTTTTAAAAATCCAAGAAGATGGCTTAGAAGTACCAGCTGCACAAGACTGATGACATGAGCTCGATCCCTGAACCCATGTGTAAAAACAAGTCAGATGAGGGGTAGGCGTGTGTCTGAAATCTCAGCGCTTCTATGGTGAGATAGGCAGTAATCACACAGATAGGATAACCACACAGAAGCTCATTGGCCAGCTAGCCTGGAGCACAGAGCATAGCAATACAAGGGAGGAAGCTCCTGCCTCGACAAGGTGAGCCGTGTGCCTGGCCTTCCTTCCTTCACGGAACTGGGGGCCAAGTATAGAGCAGTCTGCCAGGAGCAGTAACCTTGTATTTTAGTGAGAAAAATTTGCATAATAAAATCTCTAAACTTGTAGTTCAGCAGTCATCAGTCACATGACAATATTGAGGACTTTTGGAGGGTTAGTTATCTTAGCACATTTGATTTTTGGAAATATCAGTCTAAAGGAAGTCATAAAGAACGATGATTAAAGGCTCATCACGGCCGAGAGAGGGCACCCAGTGGGCTGCTGCAGGCTTACCACCTGCCGCTCGGAGTACTTCCAATACTGGGCTCTGAACTACTCACTCCCCCATCTTCTCCCCACATGCCGCCCCACTTTCTGTGATGAAAAGGCTCATGGACACTCCCTCTCCAGTGTCCAGGAGAACCAGGCTAGTTTACTCGTGCCTCATCGAACATCTCTTCTTTCCCACAAAGCCAGTCTGCGCATCTTTCCCTTTTCTCTTTTTAGTGACTTGGACAAAGAGAGAAAAGGTGTCCACGCTTTGAGCAGAGACATATTCTTATTTGTAGCCTTGGCTGCCCTGGACTCGCTTTGTAGATCAGGCTGGTTTCGAACTCACAGAGATCCTCCTGCCTCTGCCTCTCCCAACTGCTGAGATTAAAAGCGTGTGCCACCATGCTCGGCTTTGATGTTCCCTTTTAGTGAAAGATGCTGTCTTAATGCTGTCCCTGCGAGCAAAGGGGCGCCTTCTTACATGTCTGCTCTCTTTGTATAAGGCCTATTGAAGACTGGATGATGTTACACACCCCCCCCCCCCAACCCGGCTACCTTTCCTTTCTATCAGGCATGCACACTACTATGGCTGACCATTTTTGTTTCAATTTCCTATACTTTATTTTTCTTGACATATATCCATTGTATTTTAGGAATCTCTCATTCTCCACTGTTTTGTTTCAAGAAATATGATATTTGCATTCATTCTCTGAGAACTGAATGCATGTGTACAATGTGTTGTGATTGTATTTATTTAGCTCTTTCACCTCACCCCTCCTAGCCTCAGCCCCAAGCCCAGCCCCCACCCTTTCCATGTTCTTGGCATTGGGGTCAAAGGGCAGAGGTGCTACGGTAACTGCCGGTGTCTCTGCGTTACCTCATTAAGTGTGGCTCCCCAGGAAAGCAAACAGCCTGTCTCAAAATTTGCTTTGCAGGGACTATAATAAGGAAATGTGAGATGGCTGGACAGAGGTGCCCTTAATCTCTTGTAGTGCTGGCTCACCCCAGTTTTAGACTAAGAGCGATGATCCTTGGAAAAAAATTGGGAGTCTGCCTGCAGGCAACATTCACCCCTGAAGGAGAGATTGCTACAGAAGCCTAACCCTTGGAAGTTCTCAAAGTCTGAGTAAGGATTTATTAGAGGAATTAATATCTTTGAAGGCTCAGAAAGCAATCCTGCTTTCCTACAAGATGGATAAAAGGCAGAGATTTCAAAACATTTGCTAGAAAACATCAATAGCCAATCCTGCTGATTTAATTTTTTCAATCCCTCAGGCATCAAAAGAAGTTGTGACTTGTCCACATTTACCTTGGAAGCAAAGCAATATTGTAAATTAGAAATGACCGGGGCCTCACTGGCCGCATTTCATTTTTAATTAGTTCAAGTTTCAGGCAACTTTGGAGCATTTCTTCTGCAGAAGCTGAAGAGCTTGCCCCTTGTATTTGTTGTGATTGCAGGAGTATCCGGCGACAGTCACTCACAAATGACAACGTTGTTGAGTCTAGTTGTCCGTCACAAGCACTACAAGAAATGGTGCCTGGCCACCCGTGTTTCTCGTCAAGTTTATTCCTGAGCGAGCAGACAAATATTATGCTTTTGTTGTGAACTCACCAACATTTACTTGTCAAAGATTGATCCTAAAAATAAAATCAGACTCCAACAACACAAAACGCTCAAATCGTAAAAGTGCTAAAACTGTGATTGGTTTTGCTTTTCCTGGTGAACCCATGGAGGCGACACTAGGGCTGCCCATGGCCTCACTATTGCTGGTAAGCTCATCAATCCTGTTGCTGAGGCATTTGCTGATGGTAGAAGCAGTGTCTTGCAGACTGAAGAGCAGCTCTCCAACAGTCCTCCACCTTCAGCACCAGACAGGGACCGCTGAGACAGCCAGGCTGGGGGACCGTGCAATTGCTAGGTTCTCAGCTTCCTGTGTGAACTACCTGCATGGATGTCAACATAATAAATCACACACACACACACACACACATACACACACACATACACTGATATATCCACACATCCACACATCCACATCTACACATACACTCTTATACACGCCCACTCATACACACATACACTCACACACACCCACACACACCCACTCATACACACCCACTTATACACACTCACACACACACCCATATACACACACTCATCCACACACATTCATATGCACACACCTACTCACACCCACCCGCTCATACACAGACACTCACACACACATACCGCCCCCACTCATTCTATCAGTTCTGTTCCTTTAAAAAACACTGGCTAATATACTTGATATCTGTATGTCTGTAAGATTATCAATGATATTTACTCATATGTGAATAACATGCTCCTAGACACCTACAGCAAGGAAAGATCTAGAGGGAGACTTTGCCAGGGTGTCTCAGCATGTCGTTGGGTGCAGGTAGCAACTTGCAGACCCTCGGGGAGGGATCCAGCAGAATAGCTTGGTGGTGGTGGAGGTAAGACCATCGCTGAACTCTCAGCGCTGTGCTTCCAGATGGCAAAGCAGCAGCTTCCTTGGTGCTAGAGCCCCCTGTATGGATTTTCCTACAAAGGCCCAAGGGCCCCAGTCCTTCTGATATCTTAGCCTATGTTATTTTGAGGTGGGGTCTTGATAAATTGCTCGTAAGGGCCTCAAACTAACAGTCCTCCTGCCCCAGCCTCCTGAGTGGAGCAGGAATTGTAAACGTGTGCCACTGGCTGGGTATCATTCTCAGTACAAGTGCATTAGCATGCTAGTCTGGATTTAAGTATCTTAGGAGCTCCATGATCACGAATGGGAGCATCTTGAGGAGTTGTTGTTGTGGTTGTTGTTGTTTTCAATCAGTTTTCTAGAATCACAAAGCTTAGCTTGGGCCTCCAAATAATGTTTCCCTGGGACAGCCAGCATGAGAATCGTCCAAAGAGTCTGTCAAAAGTAGAGGTCCCTGGATTTACAGAACAGTGGGCGATTGCGTTCAAGGCCCACAGTTCTGAAATAATTTGTTTTTGTTTCTTTTGGGGGTTCTCTTTATTTGGGTTGGGCTGGTCTGGACCTAATTAGCCAAGGCTAGCCTCAAAGTCATGAACATCTTCATTCAGCCTTAGGGTACTGGGATTACAGGTGAGGACCTCCGTGCCTGGTCTCAAATCATTCTAAGTACATCATCCCTTTCGGAAGTTGCTGTCTAAGCAGCCCTGAGTCCCACCCAAGTCAGTGACTCTCGCCATCTTTACCATTACAATCAAGCGCTCTGAAGACTCCTGTCAGGGCTTGGCGGTCTTCTTGTCAGTCTCCTTCCTTTCCCAGTCTCTTTCTTACCTCCCTCTCACTATACTCTATGCTTGTTCTTTGTATACATATGTGCTGTGTATTGTGTGTGCATTTGTCAGTGTGGGTATGTGTGTGCATTCATGTGTGTGTGTGTGTGTGTGTGTGTAGGCCAGGGGTCAACATCAGATGTTTTTCCTTTCTCTCCACCCTTTATTATTTATTTATTTGGAGACAGAATCTGTCTCAGAACATGAAACGTACTAATTCGGCTAGGCTGTCCAGCCAATGAGCTTCAGAGGCTTTCCTGTTTCTGCTTCCCCAGTTCTGGAATTACATGTGCACACTGACACGCTTTTAGGTAGGTTCTGAAGATCCAAGCTCAGGTCCCCACGCTTGGGTGCCTGACACTTTATGAGCTGAGCCGTCTCCCCAGCCCCACTTACACATTTCCCACTTACACATTTCTTGAGCATTGTCCTTTCTGCACCTCGGGGACAGTAAGTGGCCTCCCCATTCCCTGTCTGAGTTCATGTTTACCGGAGGACGTGGTTTGGAAGTGACAACCCCCACCCCTTTATTTCAGGTGGCGAGCCTGGAGGACATGATTTCGGTTCAGGGACCAAGAGGCTGCTCCACTCTGAACTCTAGGTTAGACAGTTACACACACACACACACACACACACACACACACACACACACTAAAAGTTTTGTTTTTTTAAAAGATGGGATACAAGGTAATTCGGTCTTCAATTTCTGTACTATGTATCTTTACAGCAGAGATTATATTTAATTATGGAAACAGTATTTTATAAAGTTATGTAATTCTAAAAGATTTTTTGATTAAAAGGGGAGCTTACTTATTTTTATTTACACGAATAACTATATGTATGTATGTGCACACTATGTGTAGTGTCCAGAGGAGACCAGAATAGGGTATTGGATGCCCTGGAGTCAGAGTCACAGGAACTTGTGAGTGTGGGTGCTGGGAACCAAACTCGGGTCCTCCGGAGTAGTAAGTGCCCTCAATGGCTGAACTATCATTAGCTTCGGTTAGTAGCTTCAGAAAGTAATTTTTGTGTTAGTTTCTTAATTGCAGATGATTATTTGATTAGAAACTATGTCTTTTTTTCGAGCTGAATATTAACTTCTGAGCTGGGCATGGCGGTGCACGCCGTTACTCTGAGTCCTTGGGAGGCAGAGGCAGGTGGAGCTCGTGAGGGCACCTGATTTACAAACGGAGTTCCAGAGCCGTATCTACTCCTGAACCCTGCCAGCTGAATACGCTGAGTTCTTTCGGAACACGCCACAGAAACAAGTTCTGGTGACCCAAGCAGCGCTCGCTGCACAGTCCTCTCGTCCACCTGCCACGGCGCCCAGCCGATCCACCCCCTCCCGTGCCAGGGACATGCTGCCGCTGGAACCATGCCCCATCCTACCCAGCACTGACCCCGGAGCAGAAGGAGCTGTCTGATATCGCTCACCGAACTGTGGCTCCGGGGAAGGGGATTCTGGCTGCCGATGAGTCCACGGGAAGCATCGCCAAGTGGATGGAATCCATTGTTACCGAGAACACTGAGAACAGACGCTTCTACCACCAGCAGCTGCTGACTGATTATGACCGTGTGAATTCCTGCATTGGGGGCATCATCCTCTTCCATGAGACACTGTACCAGAAGGCAGATGATGGAGGTTCCTTCCCCCAAGTTATCAAGTCCAAGGGTAGTGTTGTGGGCATTAAGTTGGACAAAGGTGTGGTGCCCCCGGCAGAAACTTATGGCGAGACCACCACCCAGGGGCTGGATGACTTGTCTGGAGGCTGCACTCAGTACAAGCAGGATGGAGCCGACTTTGCCAAATGGCGTTGTGTGCTGAAGATTGGCTAACATTACCCCCTCAGCCCTTTGCTATCATGGAAAATGACAATGTTCCGGTCTGTTTATCCAGCATCTGCCATAGAATGGCATTGTACCCATTGTGGGGCCTGAAATCCTCCTCGATGGGGACCAGGACTTGAAGCGCTGTCAGTGTGTAACTGAGAAGGTACTGGAAGCTGTCTACAAGGCTCTGAGAGACCACCGTTTCTACCTGGAAGAAACCTTGCTGAAGCCCAACGTGGTCACCTCAGGCCATGCTTGCACTGAGAAATTTTCCAGTGAGGAGATTGCTATGGCAACTGTCACAGCACTTTCTGCACAGTGCCCCCTGCTGTTCCTGGAGGCACTTTCCTGTCTGGAGGGCAGAGTGAGGAGCAGGCGTCCATCAACCTCAATGCTATCAACAAGTGCCCCCTGCTGAAGCCTTGGGCTTTGACTTTCTCCTGTGGCCGGGCCCTGCAGGCTTCCGCTCTAAAGGCCTGGGGCGGGAAGAAGGAGACCCTGAAGACTGCCGAGGCCGAGTACATCAAGCGAGCCCTGTCCAACAGCCTCGTGTGTCAAGGAAAGTACACCCCAAGTTGTCAGTCAGGGGTGGCTTCAGCTCTAACCATGCCTATTGAGCAGAGGTGGCCTAAGGCTGCCCCGCTAATACCTGGCCTCAGCCTACCCACTTGTTCTTGAGGAGGAGGGTTCTCTCCCATCAATCACTCTTTTAAAAAAATATTTTATTTATTTATTACATATACATATATGCAGTGTTCTATCCATATATAATTCCTACAGGCCAGAAGAGGGCATCAGATCTCATTACAGAGGGTTGTGAACCATCATGTGGTTGCTGGGAATTGAACTCAGGACCTTCGGAAGAGCAACCAGTGCTCTTAAGCACTGAGCCATCTCTCCAGCCCTCTGTCCCTCCATCAATCACTCCTGCTGCCCCTCATGACTGACGTGTGGTGTTGTCTGTGAATGACAACTCTGTCATCCCTTCCAGCCCGCTGCTGATCAACAACTATATAAGACGGGGGGGGGGGGGGGGGGGCGGCAGGGGAAGGGCCACATCGGCCTCTTTCTCTCAAAGACTCAATAGGTGTGGAGGTGGCAGGACTATCAATTCATCTTCAGAGTACGTCTCTGATACTGCTTAAAGCATTCCCACTGCAGAAATCCCGTGTTTTTAAAGTCTGCTTCAAACAGGTGTTTGTTAGTTTCTTTCCTTCTGTCTAGGGCTTACTGTAAACTTGAAAAATTGAACTGTTTTGTTGGTGAGTGCCTGCCGTCCTGTCTACGTATCAGCAAATGTGCTTCTGTTTAACTATCTTTTTGCAGTCATAAGAGAAATAAACATATAAAATAAACGCATCTCAATGCATAGCTGTGCAGGAGTACAGATGTTTTATTAATGAAAATGAATCCAGCTTTTGGTAAGTCATGGCAGCAATATAACATTTCATTGTTTGGTTCTGTGCTAGACAGTCCCTGCTGTTTCCACAAATTCCTGTAATGCTTAATGGACATCTGGAAGAATTCAGCCAATTAATCGAATTCACATAGGAGCTAGGCTAATGGCTGTCTGAAAGGCAGATTACATTAAATCAAACTTGCAATATGAATGAAAGCACTTAATCATACATGCAACATTCATTAGATGCGACACAGCAAGTGTTTTGATTACTTTAATGAAAGATCAGGTAAAGTGCATCAGCTGAGCAGATTGAAAAGGCAGCATGCTTACAAATGTTTGATTATGCTGAATATCAACAGAAACGGGGCCAGTAATTTATAGCAAAACATATTTGTAGGTGTCTAGAGCTGCCGAACGCAGGGAAATGCAGAGCTGGGGTTCAGAACAGTGATTAATATATGATAAAACTTTAGTCAGGTGTCAGGAAAAAACAGGACTTTAGTCATTTATCGACACAGGTGCCTGCCTGTCGTGAGTGACTTGCAATCGCTGTGAACCCCAATTTCATTTGCTCTAAGGTTCTTTGGTTGAAGAGGCAACACCAGAGTAGCAACCCTGACTTAAAAGAGGACTCATCTTTGGAGAGAGGGCTTCAAAATCTCCTGACAGGAATCAAAATCCTGGTGCTCATAGCTATGCCTAGCTGCTAGAGCTACAGATATTTTCTACCATCCCTGCATCTTCTCAGCAACTCCCCACTAACATTCTAGAAAATAAAATTTGCAATGAGTGCTTTCTACAAAATATTAATGGCTTTATGAATTCTTGGATACAGTAAAATGCCATTTGCAACCCTTTTTTGTAGAATATGAGGATAAAGGATATATAATATCTTTAATGTAGTACATTTAATACATGTGGGTTTTTAGAACAGGGTCTTACTATATAGTCCAGGCTGACCCTGAATTCAAGGTCTTCTCTCCAGCTTCCAAGTGCTAGGATGACAGGTGTGTGCCAGTATGCCCAGCTAGTACATTTGGAATTGATTTTGTAATTAATACAAATACAAAACAATGAGAGTTGCATTTTCTACGTCTATGCGTGACTTCTTTACAGTGAACATTAATACCAGACACGACAGCCTTTAGAGATGGGAGCCACTCCTTCCCTGGAAGCTAGCAGAAGAACTGACTCTTGATAGTAGTGGAATTTTGAAAACAAATGGAACAGCACCTGGCAGGCCAGGCCCTTCCCAGATAGGGTCTCCAATTCAGACTCATGTACAATGAGGCAAGGACAGCATTGTTTTGGGACCAGGGGAGAGGACAGGACAGAAAGAGTGGAGTCACAGCCATAGGTGTTTATAATGTTCTGTCAAGCAAAACATTGCAGAGGAAAGAGGAAGCAGCATCGACCTCAAACAAGAGAGCATCTCAATCAAGAACACATGCAAGCAGCAGGAAGCAGAGATTTATGCACTTCCAAAAGAAGAACAGGGAAAGAGCTAGAACAGGAGAAAACGGATATGTAAGCCACTTAGTTCACTTGATAAGAAATGAAATGACGAGATCATTAAAAAGTCACTGTTCTAGAATGAAGCTTCTTTAGCCTATCTGGGCTGCTGTGACAAAAGTAGCAGGTCGCTTACAGAGAACAGAGAGGTATCTCTCACCGTTCTAGAAGAGATGTCCAAGGTCAAAGATCCAGCAGTGTATCCAGTGAGGGTTTGGATTCCGGGTCTCAGACTGTGCCTGCCTCCTGTGTCTTCACACGGGAAGAATGGGGGTTCCCCGAGGCTTGCCCTCACCACCCACCAAAAGCCTTCCTTCCTAAAGCCACCCCCTTAGAACTCTAAGGTTTGTGTATGCATTCTGGAGTCACACATATTGAGACCATAGAAAAATACTGCAGAAACATATGATTGCTATTTTGTTTTCTCATTAATGCATTTACAGAAAGGGAAAGGAAAGCCAGCTGGACCAGAGGTAGCCATTGCTTCTATATCTACCACCTGATGGTTCTTCTGTGGTCTCTCTCTCTTTCCTTTGAGTCAGGGACGTACTCATCTTCTCAGGGTGGTGTCCGCATACAACATATGCAACCAAGGATGAATGTAGACTTCTGATTCTCCTGCCTCCAGCTCCCAAATGCTGGGATTACAGCCATGCACCACCATGCCTGGTTTACGCAGTACTGGAGATTAAGTCTATGGCTTTGTATACACTGTTAATTAATCAACTCCCCAGATCTTATTTGAGATAATGTCTCCTGTATCTCAGGCTGGCCTTGAACTTGCTTTATAGCAGGTCTGGGTTTGAATGCCTGGTCATCCTGCCTTTGATCACTGGAATTATAGGTATGTACAGACACACCCAGTATATCTGTGATTCCTTAGCCCCTAGGGGCTTCTGGGAACATAACTACATGGCAGCCTCATGTAATGCTGCTTGCTTAAGCCTTCCAAAAACATTTAGTTAAGTAACTTCAAAATGCTCATGTCAGTCATTTTGCCAATTTAGAGTAAAACAAAACAAAACAAAACAAAACAGTATTATCCTGAATCATTGGCTTTATTTGTTCAGTCTATGATTGTGAAATATAGTGGTGTATTACAATGTTAGAATTTGAAGTTCTTAATGCCTCTGTTTGGAAATACAATAATTATTTTAATTTCCTCAAGCGAGTCAAGGTAAACTGAAAGCCTATGTTTTTCTCCTTGGGCGAGCTATCCATCCTTTGGACTAAATGACAAGCAGTTGACAATCTTTTTTCAGCATTAATTTTGTCATCAGCCACTCTGGAGACCCCTCCTATTATACAATCCTAATAACAATCGGTGTAGCTTCCTGGTCTACCCATCTACCCACAGGAACCAGTCACAGGGGCAGAGTGCAGCTGCGTATAATCAGACCTAGACTCTACTCATTTCTCTACTCTGTCAAGCACTTTGTTGAACTTGGCTGGCGATCAGAGAACCCGAGATGTCTTCCTCTTTTCCAGACAGCAGCCCTGTGAAAAGTGGGAAGTGATTTTTTATCCAGACTCAGTGGCTTTATTTATTTAGGGTTTCAGGGTTCTTTTTGTTTTTCTTTTCTTTTGAGAATAAAATCTTTGTGTGTGCACGATGTGAGTGTGGGCATGTGTGTGCTGTGGTGTGCACGCAGAGGTGAGAGGACAACTTTGGGCGTCAGTCTTTACCTTCCCACACGAGACAGGGTCTTGGCTTCTGGTTCATACACCTAGTTGTCTGGCATTACAGATGCATGCGCCACACCTAGCTTCACGTGGGTTCTGGGCATCTGAGCTCAGATGCTCACGATTGCATGTGTTTACTCACTAAAGCATCTCCTGAGCCTCTTAGTGTTTTGAAGATGGGACCTTGGTATGGAGTCCAGGCTGGCCTTAAACTTATGATGATCCTCCTGCCTCTGCCTTCTGCACACTGGTTTATTTGCAGGTATGCTCCATTGTACCTGGCTTTATTAACCTCCCACCAAAGGTGGCTCATCCTCCAAACTGAACTTAGAGTGGGATAGGGTAGGGAGAAAATTGTCAGTTACTGCCCTACCCTGACTCCTTGGGTTTGGTTTACTAGGCTTTCCCTACAGCTGCTTTGAGCAGTGTTTCATTTTAATTTTGGTTACCTTCTCTTCCTTGGCACATTTCTAATGGTGATGACAAAGCCCTTAGTTGAGCTGTCCCACTGAGCCAGACAAGAGCTAAGACACCTACACAGCTTCCCTGGGAGCGGTGGGGAAGCAGATTCAGAGGTTAAGCAAGCCCCTCAAGGTGACAAAGCCACGACGAGGAGTCACGTGTGTGCAGCGTCCAGGCAGCTTCAGTGAACTTCCTTAGCACTGGCTTTCCCTGCATGCCTTGCGTCTCCCTCTGTCACTGCTATCCTTTTCCTGCAAAGGCATCTCAGTGTTGCTTTCTGAGCTGTCTTAAGTCTCTCAGTGTCTGAGGCAGGAGCAGGGTCTGGCTAAGTAGCCCAAGCTTGATCTTTGCAATCCTTCCGCCTCAGCCTTTTAAATGCTGGAATTATAGGCATCATATTCGGCTAACGTGTAAATTGCATAGTATAATCTTTTATTAAGAGTTACACAGAGAAGAGTTCGGGCAGATTTTTAAAACATAAATATTAAAAAAAAAAAAATGCCTCAGACCAGCTCCCATGGCTTTTCCAGGCGGTTCTCAACATAGGGACTCTTCCGAGCTTGGAAATAATGGGCAGAGACACCATCAGATTGAGTTCAGAGATTTCTACAGTGCAGGATCTAAGGAAGCCTATGATTTTGTTTTATTTATTGCCTGGGTTTATCTATTGGATACTTACGATGAGTAAAACATTGTGCTGGGCACTTTGGAAAGTACTTTACAAAATCAGCCTCCTCACTTAATGAGATCACATGTCTAATTAACGCAAGCGTAGAGCTGGTGGCTAGAGTGTGAGGTCCTAAGGTGGCTTGCAGCGGTGTGCAGCGGCCTCCTCGCGTATGCTGTGTTGGGAGCTGGTATTCCGGAGGCTCTTTGGGCCTAAGATGAAATCATCTTTAGGTGCCTCAGTCACCAAACAGACCACACTGCAGTCAGCCCCTGGGAATGATCTATGATTCTGTAGTAGTCAAACTGTGTGGGGTCACAACGGAGCCGAAGAAAGCAGAAGCAAAAGCTTCAACATCCAACCGCACAGCAACATTTCTTCTCAACAGCCAAACAAAATAAATAAACACACACAAAAGAAAGTGGCCAACTTGAGAGGAGCCGGAAGGGCAGGTGACGATGCAGTTCTGTGTCCATTAGCTTTCACATGGAAGGCTTTTAAAGTACTTTACAAAATATTATGCCTCACCCTCCGTGGGAGAGGGAAGTGGTGTTATCTCCAGAGAAAGGTGGAGGCGGGGAGGAGCAAAGGTTTACTTCTTTTATGCCAACTGTTTTGTGGAGTATTTGAAATGAGACTTGAAAGCGGAGAAGCAGGAGAGGAGGCTGGAAGAATTTGTAATCGAGGGGCATAATTTCACACGGCCCAAGTGTCTAGAGAACGCTAATACGGTGAATCTTCATTTCCAGTGAAGTGGAAGGGAAAGCCCTGGGCGGCTTCAATGCCGCGGCGCGTCCTGCAAAGAGCAATTCCAGCTTCAGAAAACCCTCCACTCACAGCGAAGTCGTTCAGGGAGAACGGCCATGATGAGGATTCTCACATAATTGTCGGAAATATGTCCGTAGTGTTTCTCTACACACACAGGCAAATATTAAATATTTGCCGGGCACTGTGCAGACTCCTGCCGTACACTCAGGAAGACATGCCACAGCCTGATCCTACTCGGGCTCTTTTCATTCCCTGTTCTCCTTGCTATACACGACTTTTTCTGTGGTTTGTTTCATGGAATTTCCATGAAGGAATTCTATGCCCGAAAAGTAGATGCAATATCTTAATAAGAAAAATATTGCATTGTTTTCTATATATGAAAATGTCTATAAAATCTAGATACATAGTATCTTCTTTTGAAGACCCCCAGTCCCAATATTGCTACTGAGAAAAATGCCGCTCATACTTATTTGCGTATGTATTTATTTTTATGTGTATGTGTACCTGTCTGCATGTGTATATGTCACATGTATGGAACTGCTCATAGAAGCCAGAAGAGGGTGTTGAATCCTCTGGAACTTGAGTTGTAGGCAGTCATGAATTGTCTAATGAGGGTGCTAAGAACTGAACTTGGGTCTTCTGGAAAGTGACAAGTACTCTTAATTGCTGAGACATCTCCAGTCTGGGATAAAATGCACATTTTCTCCCTTCCCCTCAAGAGAGGGTTTCTCTGTGTTGCCTTGACTGTCTTAGAACTTGCTCTGTAGACCAGGTTGGTCTTGAACTCACAGAGATCCTCTTGCCTCTGACTCCAGAGTGCTGGGATTAAAGGCGTGCACCACCACTGCCTAGCTCCTAAATATATTTTAATTTTTCTTTATTAATTAATTTGTTCATTTTACATCCCAATTGCAACTCCACTCCCTCCTCTCCTCCCAGTTCCACCCTCCCACCCATTTTCCCTGAACCCCCTTACCCTCCCCCCCACAACATCAGCCCACTCTGGCACATCAAATTGAATTGGGACCAAGTGCCTCCTCTTTTACTGAGGCATCCCTGCTAGGGAAATGGGATCCAGAGGGAGGCAACAGAGTCCAAGTCAGACACAGCCCTGTTCCAGTTGTTAATCCTTTCCCCTAACTCTTCCACAGGACTCCCTGAGTTCTACTTAATGTTTGGCTGTGGATCTCTTTAGGTTTCCATTATCTGCTAGATGGAGCCTCTCAGAGGGCAGTTATGTAGGCTCCTGCCTGCAAGGATAACAGTATCATTAATAGCGTCATGGGTTGGGTTTCTTCCACGGAGTGGGTCTCAAGCTGGACCAGTTATTGGTTGCCCATTCCCTCAATCTCTGTTCCATCTTTTCTTTTTCTTTCTTTTCTTTTCTTTCTTTCTTTTTTAAAGACAAGGTTTCTCTGTGTAATAGGCATCGCTGGTCTCAAACTCACAGGTCCGCCTGCCTCTACCTCCTGAGTGCTGGGATTAAAGGCATATGCCACCACGCCCGGCTCTCTGTTCCCTCTTTTATCCCTGCATAGGCAGGACAAATTTTGGGTCGAGGGTTTTGGGGGTGAGTTGGTGTCCCCTTCCCTCCACTGGAAATCCTGCCTGGCTAAGGATGTGTCCACTTCAGTCTTAGTATCCCTCACGGCTAAGAGTCTCAGGTAGGGTCGCCCTCATGTCTTTCCAGGAGCTTCTCCCATCCCAGGTCTCCAGCTTGACCCAGGGGTGCGCCAACACCAATTTCCCTTTTCTCTTCCAGCCCTCTCTCCCCCATTCCTGCCCTCCCCACACCTGATTCCCCCATTCCCTTCTTCACCCCCTTTCTCACCCAGTTCCCTATCTCCCTCCACTTCCGATGTCTATTTTATTTCCCATTCTTAGTGGGATTCAAGCTTCTTCCCTTGAGCCCTTCTTGTTACTTAGCTTCTTTGGGTCTGTGGGTTGTGGCATAATTATCCTGTACTATATGGCTACTATTCAGTTATGAGTGAGTACAGACCGTGTGAGTCTTTCTGGATCTGGCTATCAGGATGATCTTTCATAGTTCCATCCATTTACCTGCAAATTTCATGATGTCTTTGTTTTTAGTAGCTGAGTAGTATTCCATTGTGTAAATGTGCCACAGTAAATGTACCATTGTGTAAGTGTATCCATTCTTTGGTTGAGGAACATCTGGGTGATGTTGAGCAAATATCTTTGTTATGTTATGGGGCATCTTTTGGATATATGACTAAAGATGTTGAGTATTTCTTATTAATTTATTTATTCACTTTACATCCTGATCATAGTCTCCTCCCTTCTCTCCTTCTGGTCCCATCCTCCTTCCCTCTTCCCTCTCCCTCCTCCCTTAGAAAAGGAAAGCCCCCACGCCCTTCCACACACCCCAGCTCATCAAGTCATATCAGATCTGAGTGTGTCCTCTTCCCATGTGGCCTGGCAAGATATCCCCGCCAGGGGCAGTTATCAAAAAGCAGGCAACAGAGTCCATGTCAGAGTTGAGCATTTCTTTAAGTGCGTCTCAGCCATTAGAGATTCTGCTGTTGAGATTTCTCTGTTTAGCTCTGTATTCTATTTTTTTAAGTTGGGTTATTTGGTTTGTTGGTGGGTAGTTTCTTGAATTCTTTATATATTTTGCATATTAGCCTTCTGTTGAATGTATGGCTGGTGAAGATCTTTTCCCAATATTCAGGCTGCCGTTTTGTTCCTATTGACAGTGTCCTTTGCTTTACAGAAGATTTTCAGTTTCATGAGGTCCCTTTATGAGCTGTTGGTGTTCTGTTGGGGATGATATCTCCTGTACCAACGTGTTCAAGAGTATTCCACATTTTCTTTTCTTTCAGATTTTGTGTATCCAGTTTTATGTTGAGGTCTTTGATCATCGTTGACTTAATTTTTTTTTGCAGGGTGATAAATATGGATCTATTTGCATTCTTCTACATGCTGACATCTAGTTAGACCAACCATTTGCTGAAGATGCTTTCTTTTTTCCATTGTATGATTTGGGGTTCTTTTCCATTTATGGTTCAGTCTGCCTTTGACTCCTGAGTGCTTGGATTAAAGGTGTGCACCACCACTGTCCAGCTCCTAAATATATTAAAAAATATGTATATTGCTATCCAGGATGGCTAGCCATGAACTTCTTTCTGTGTTCTAATGATCCTCCTGCCTCAGCCTTCTGAGTAGATGACACTTATGAGCAGCTGATGTGGATACACACACATGTATAGATGTATATGGCCACATCTATACATATATGTTTATATACATTTTTGGGGGGCAGTATTAGGAGTTGAACCTAGGTGCTCTTCCATGCACAGCATGCACTCTTCCACTGAATCATAGCCCCAGGGTGTTTTCATTTTATTTCTATTAAAAAAAAAATAGCCTCTACTCTCTTACAGTCACTGCCTGTATGCTCCATTCTAGGGAAACCAGGGCACAGTGGGAAGCCTGGCCAGGCCTCGGGTTGCTAGGCAGTGCACTCTTCCCTCCCCAGTGGGGAGCCTGCAAAAAAACCCAGGGTAGGTTCCACACTTTGACCCACTCCAAGTGCTGGAGTTCATTAGCTGGCTCTGAGCCCCTCTCATTGGTGCCCAGAGAAAAAAACATTTTCTTCTCAGCTTTGGTGGTATGGAACCCCAAAGATCACCTGTAGAGAACCTGTTCACTCTTTGGAGCCTCTGGAGAGCAGAAGTCTATGCTTAAATGTCTCAGATAAGTAGGGGAGATTCCTTCATGGGCACTTTTGGCTCCTGCTGCCTTCTGGCATCCTTTGGCTTGCAGCTGAGTCCTTCTAGTCTGCGTGTGGTCACATGCTCTCTTTTTCTGTATCAGGTCTTCCTCCACCTTGTTTGTTCTTTTGTTTTAGATTATTATTATTTTTTAAATCTGTTATCTGACATCTATAAATGTATTCCATAAACACTCTGGGATCAGTCCAAGCTGTGTATTTGTAAGCCTTGGGTATAGCTCTCATCTCATCCCATCATCTGAGGAAATAAAAACAACACTTGCATGCCTGTGTGTGATTGTGCATGTGAGTGCAGTGCCCACAGAGACCAGCAGAGGTCATCGGATTCCCTGGAGTTTGAGTTGCAGGCAGTTGTGGACTGCATGACCTGAGTGTTGGAAACTGAATTTGGGTCCTCTAAAATAGCAGTAAGCATTCTTAACTGCTGAATCATCTCTCCAGCCATAACTATTTATTATAATAATTATTATTTATATTTAATTTAATATTTACATAATCATTATTATTGGTTTTTTATTTATTTATTTTTTTAAGATAAAGTCTCACTACATAGCCCTGGCTGTTTTGGAACTCTATGTAGACCAGGCTAGCCTCGACATCACAGAGATCTGTTTGCCTCTGCTTTCAGATTACTGGGATTAAAGGTATTCACCACCCTCCCCAGCCTACCTGTTATGTTAACAACCTCTCCTACAGCACAAAACAATTGCAATCGTACCGTTAGGAAAATCTGCCTTATTGAGAGCATGCTAGTCCTTAACCAAAAGCTCTGCAGTTACCATGCACCCGGGCAGGCAAAAGCTTTCTTAATGGCTGACAACACTGGTACACAATGACATTGAGGCCAATACTCTAATTACCCCGTGCAAACGCCCTAGAGAAGCAGAAAGGATGAACGAAATGCAACCAGTACTTATTATTTACCCTTTACCTTCCCAGCCATACTTTTCAACAAACGAGAGTCTCTGATGTCTTTCACTAAAGCAGCTTGGTTGATATCTAATAGTGGAACATCAGAAAGCAAGAAAACATAATTGATCCTTTGCTTAAAAAAAAAAATAAAGAAAGAAAGAAGAAAGAAAGAAGGAAGGAAGGAAAGAAAGAAAGAAAGAAAGAAAAAGACAGCTTCCTAGCAAGAACACTGACGCTCAGAGGACACAGTGACTGCAGGTCTTCAAAATTCCTACTTTGCAGGCTTCTCCTGGGTTTTGGTCACTTTATTACTTGTAGGAAACCTCAGCTGCAGTTTTCTGGTAAAGGAGATAGTTTTAATAAGTGAATAATGACAAACATTGCACCCATTCTGTCTCCCCTGGCTTGCTCGACTCTCCCCACACACAGCCTTCTCCTGGGCTGGCTACCCTGGGTCGCAGGAACGCTTCACACACACTCGGTGGGTACACTGTCCCTTGGCAGTTATGACTGGATTTTAAAATCTGCATTTGTTGTAAGCATTTCCAGCAGTAACCCCAGTGCATCAGGGAGCTCCCACAGCAGTCCAAGCTGAGCCTGAACTTAAGACTGGAACACTGAAGGGAAGCGGAAGTTCGCTCATCTCCCTCCTTTTCCGGAAACACCGTTTTGCATGTGCACTGACTTTGTCAGCTTGCCTAGTGCCTCTCTTGATCTCCCAAAGTTAATGTATAGTTTTGGACAAATGCCACTTATGAAGATCAGATATAGACTTCGAAGGCCATCATCTCTATGTCAAATCACATCAACAATTTTGTCACTTTTTTTTTTTTTTTTGGGTAACCTTATGCCAGGTGATGAACAATGTTTGCTTATTTACATTAGTTTGTTTCTGTGACAAGGTCTCACTGTGTACTTTGGCTGGCTTGGAACTCATTAGACCTACCAGGCTGGCCTTGAACTCACAGAGATTCACTTGCTTCTGCCTCCTGAATTCTGGGATTAGGGGTATGCACCATCATGTCTAGAATATTTGGTTATGCTAAAATTAAGAGAGTCTATCCTCTTGTGTGTTTTTGAGACAAGATTTTGCTATTTAACCTAGGCTGGCCTTACTCAAAGAAAGAATCAGCAGGCTACCAAGATGAGACTTGATTACCTATGACTATATAGTGGGGGAGGAGGTCCCCCTCGGTCATAGACCTAAGGGAGGGGGATAGGATGAAAGCAGGTGAGAGGGAGGAATGGGAGGACACAAGTGATGGGATAACAATTGAGATGTAATCTGAATAAATTAATAAAAATACCTAGGCTGGCCTTGAATTTACTGTGTAGTCCAGACTATACTTAACCTCTCAGTCATCCTGCCTTAGCCTTCTATGTGCTAGGATTACAGGCATGCACTGCCACACTGGACACAAGCATAATTTTCCTTGGATGAAATACAATGACCACTCTTCTGCAGCGCAAGGTATGCTAACATTTGTCAATGAAATAATATCTAACCTATCTAATTAGTAATTTCTGATATAAAATTCAATTTCAACTGAATATTATTATTATTTACCAAGAAATCAAGTATTAACATACACTAGAAAGCACATATTAAGAAGGATATTTTTGGCTTTTTCTGCATCTTCTGTCAGTGTAGTAAAACGCTACCTTATGATACCTAGTACCATGGTTTGGGTTTAATGTTGCCAGCTGACGCTAAGGCTTGGACAAATGCATAGTTTCAGTTAGCCGGCTAGATACAAACTTTTCAGAAACTAGTCTTGATTGGTTCAGAGACTTGCCTGCTTGTTGCACTTTGTTAAGTGAAAGGAAGACTAATGTCTCCAATTGAAAAACAGAGGGTGTTTGGGGCTTGCAGAATGCAATTGCCCAAGTTAGAGCTAGCCAAATTGATCTGAAATCATTTAGATAACACTGTGATGGGCAGGGCACAGCCTTTGTTTATGAAGACAGATAATGCCAGGCAAATCGGATTTATCTGGTCTTATAAAATTACTCAACAAGTTGGTGGGTACAGAAAACACGGACAAACATATATCTAAATGCTTGTAAAAGCTGCTGACGTGGGTCTGCACGGGATGAGGATAATTGAATGCTGGGAAGATGCTGTCCAGATAGCAGTGCCTATCAGATCTGAACCAGAATCATCATAAACAGATCATAATGTCCAGCTAATATATTTGGCAGAGACAATAAAAAGACCCAGTATCTTTGCAGATCAATAGTGTAAGGAAGTATGTGGATGATTTAGTCCACGTACATTGGCTTTGTCTGTCTTCGGGAGGTGCGCATGTGAGGACGGGCTTGATTTGAGTGAGCTGCAATTCTGTCCTCTACTAAGACCCACAGACTTTGGGATCTGTGGTTGTGTGCACAGACGTGATGACAGAGTTCTGCAAGTATGAGTGGTTTCTAAAGTAGGCTAAAGTTGAATGAAAAAAATATTTTCCAAGACCGGTTTTCTCTGTGTAGCCTTGGCTGTCCTGGACTTACTTTGTAGACCAGGCTAGCCTCGAACTCATAATCGCCTGCCTCTGCCTCCCGTAGTGCTGAGATTACAGGCATGTGCCACCACACACAGCTGGAAATAATGTTTTAAAAAAAAGATTTATCTCTCTCCATATCCTCGGCAGCATGTGGTGTCGCTTGAATTTTTGATCTTAGCTATTCTGATGGGTGTAAGATGGAATCTCAGAGTTGTTTTGATTTGCATTTCCCTGATGCCTAAGGAGGTTGAACATTTCCTTAAGTGTTTCTCAGCCATTTGATATTCCTCTGTTGAGAATTCTCTGTTTAGTTCTGAGCCCCATTTCTCAATTGGGGTATTTGGATTGGTGGTGTTCAATTTCTTGAGTTCTTTATATATTTTGGATATTAGACCTTTGTCAGATGTAGGGTTGGTGAAGATCTTTTCCTAGTCTGTAGGTTATTGCTTTGTTCTGTTGACATTGTTTCCTGCCTTATAGAAGCTTCTCAGCCACATGAGGTCCCATTTATTAATTGTTGCCCTTAAGGCCTGGGCTGTTGGTGTTCTGTTCAGGAAGTTGTCTCCTGGTGGGAATGCAAACTAGTACAGCCACTTTGGAAATCTATCTGGTGCTTTCTCAGAAAAATGGGAGTAGGGCTTCCTCAAGACCCAGCTATTCCACTCCTTGGACTATACCCAGAAGATGCTCCAGCACACAACAAGAACATTTGCTCAACCATGTTCATAGCAGCCTTATTCATAATAGCCAGAACATGGAAACAGCCTAAGTGTCCCTCAGTAGAAGAATGGATAAAGAAACTGTGGTACATTTACACTATGGAATACTTACTACTCAGCCATTAAAAACAAAGAATTTCTGAAATTTGTGGACAAATGAATTGAACTAGAAATGATCATAACGAGTGAGTTAACCCAGTAGCAGAAAGACTCAAATGGTATATACTCACTTATATCTGGACACTAGCCCAACGGGCATGTCCCATGAAAGTCTTCACTTACCAGGAAAGTGGGACAGAGGGGAGGACATCCTCTTGGGACTCTAGGTGAGAAAAACATGGGAGAATGGGGAAAAAGAAGGATCCAGAGGTTCCTAGAAACCTACCAGAAGAAAATTATGATGGCAGATCTGGGCCCAGGGGTCCTGCTCAAACTAAGGCACCAGCCAAGGACAATACGTGCAGTAAACTTCGAACCTCTACCCAGATCTAGCCAATGGACAGGACATTCTCCACCATTGAGTGGAGAGTGGGGTCTGACTTTCACACAAACTCTGGTGCCCCATATTTGACCATGTCCCCTGGATGGGGATGCCTGGTGGCACTCAGAGAAAGGATAGCAGGCTACCAAGAAGAGACTTGAGCCGGCTCTGGTGGCGCAGGCCGGAAGGATTTGCTGAAGGAGGCAGAGGCAGGTGGATCTGGAGTTCGATGCCAGCCTGGGATACACATTTAATAAAAAAAAAAAAAAAAGAAGAGACTTGATATCCTATGAGCAAATACAGTCACAGTCATATGGGAGGGGAGTTAGGGAAAAATGAGAGGGAGGGAGGAATGGGAGGATACATGGGATGAGATAACAATTGAGATGTAATATGAATAAATTAATAAAATATGCTAAAAAAAGAAAGAAAAAAAGATTTATTCATCTATTTATTTATTATGTATACAGCTCTCTGCCTGTATGTGTGCCTGCACACCAGAAGAGGGAACCAGATCTCATTATAGATGGTTGTGATCCACCATGTGGTTGCTGGGAGTTGACGCAGGACCTTTGGAAGAGCAACCAGTGCTCTTAACCTCTGAGCCATCTCTCCAGCCTCAATTGAAAAAATTTTATATAAATAATTCCCTTGTAGATTTTTAAGATCTGGAAGACAATTTATAAGAAAATCATAATAATTGTCATACTTTTTTGGGGAAGGTGAGAATCAGCAAATATTCAGAAATTAAAGAAAAAAGATTAAGGAGGAAAGTGGAATTCATTAGGGTGTGTTTTATTCAGTGTTTTGTTGTATATTTTCAATGTAAAGTCACAGGGCAACAATAAGCGAATAATGTAACCAAATATGAGGTGGCTACTAACCAGTCAGAAATATGACAGGGCCACAGAACTAATCCCTGGAGAGTCCACCATGTTGGGCTTTGGGTTGAGTGGGAGGATCATGGGAGGGTGGCAGGGTTTGACTAAGGCTGAGAAAGTGGAGTGAGAGCGCCGGAAAGCCTTCTCTGACACAGAAACATTTCAATTTTAACAAGTAATGTACCTTTGCTGGTAGGTACTAGCTATAAAATAGAAAACAAACAAACAAAAAACCCAAATCTTCTAAGAAAGCTATGCAACAGAAAGTTGGATATAGGTTAAATTATAAAGAGAATGACTGAAGATATGGCTGGGTTCTAGAGGGCTTGTCTTGCAGGCCAGAGGCCCTGAGTGTGATTCTCAGAACAAAAGAAAGTGAAATATAAATATCACTATAACAGATTATAAGATGTTGAATTATATCAGTACTAAATGTGAATTTATTTGAAGACAATACTTTTAGCTTATCTAATTGGCATTCCCCCCTCCCCCCCCCTTGTAGGTGACAACATAACCAAAGAGCTAGGGTCAACATCAGATAGGTGCACTCATTCCGAAGGGTAGTTGGCAATATTAGGTAAAAACTTTGAAGATGTTTAATTTAGTATTTCTGATAATGACAGACCCTTAGATAAATCTTCCCAGTGAATGAGGAAAGAGCTGGTGGCTGCAGAGGAGCCGGGTTTGGTTTCCAGCTCCACGTATCACAACCATCTACAGCCGTAGGGCTGTCACCTCTCCTAATCTCCTCGGGTACTGCACACACACTCTGCCACGTGAACATGCAGGCAAGACACACATGCAAACAGAAAGGAAAAAAGCGGATTTCAAAGCATTCTTTTAAAACATTGTTTTATTGCTGTTGTTGTTACTGATATTATTAGTGTGTGTGTGTGTGTGTGTGTGTGTGTGTGTGTGTGTGTGTGTATGCACGCCTGCACGTGCTCATGCATACAAGAGCAGATATGCATGTGTTGTACTGAGAGTGGAGGCCGGAGGTAAAGAGTCAGTTCTCTTTTTCTACTACACACCCCCAGTGAGTGAACTCACATCCCCAGGCTTGGTGGGATGCACTTTAACCCACTAAACCGTACTGCTGACCCTGGATTTTAAAACATCTTTTTTCTCCATCTCTTTTCTTGGATCTGCTCTAGTCCTTGGTGCAGACCCAGCTGAGCTCTTCCTTGTTGACCCGCTCACTGTCCACTCTAGCCCTTCTCCATTCCTTGTGTCAGCTGAAGGGCCTCAGAAATGCTTTCTATTAGAACATTCCCTTCCCCCACAGCACCCACAGCAGATTGGGAGTCATAAACTCTGCTAGGAACTGTCTGGACACCCTCTTAGTCCTGTAGCAGCCAGCTTTCAGGAGCCCCCTCCTCTTATTGCTAACTCCATTCCCTGGGACTCTGCCTCTTGGTGAAGACTTTGGTACCCCTAGCTCTTTCTGGCGGCCTCTCTCAGCCTTCCTTCTTAGCTTATTCCCATTACTTTCTGCCACCTGCTGACCCACGGAGGGAAGTTCTCCCAGGGACCCCACAGCTACCTCCTTGGCTTAGGATCCAGAGAGGGCCATAGCAGTCAAAGTATGGAACGAACGAGACCAGATGCTGACACTAAGAAACACCTCAAACATCATCCCAATGCCCAGAGCCCAGAGCGAAAACAGAAACATGAGCAGCTGAAACAGCATGCCTCCTCCAGAAGCCAGGAGCAGAAGTGGGGCAGGCCCTGAGAAGTGCAGCATGCCTGAAGCACAAGACAGTGACTTCAACGCATCAGTATGTTTAAGGGTCTCTAAGAGTACACAAATAAATCTCTGAAAATCTGAAAATATAAAGAAACAGTTGAATGAAATAATGAAAACAATTTAAGACATGAAATAGAATTTGACAAAGAAATAGACTCACTAAAGAAAGTTCATACTGAAATAAAACTGCAAATGAAAAATTTAGATTGATAAACAAAAACTTCAGAGGTAAGCCTCACCAACAGATTAGAAGACATATAAGAGAGACTCTCAGGCATTGAAGACAATGTAGAAGAAATGGATAACTTAGTCAAAGAAAATGTTAAAGAGAAGAGACAAATTAATAAAATTAGAGATGAAAATGGGGGTATAACAACAGACACTGAGGAAACCCAGAGAACCCTAAGGACGTATGTTAAACATCTGCATTCCACTAAAGCGGACACCTAAATTAAATGGATGGATTTCTTCATATAAATGACTTAGGAAAGTTAAATCAAGATTGAAAACAATTTCAAGTCTTCAGTAGTTCCTGACTCACAAATATGTCTGTCAGATATATTGGGCCAGAAGGCTGGAGATGGTGCTCCAACGTTATAGAGAGTTTTGGGTGACTGGTCAGGCAGCAAACTGTCTCTGTCATCTTAATTTGGAAGCTGCTAACCTGTACTTTCTATCTACTCAGATGATTAATTTTATTTCTTTTCTAGTCTTTGATGGGGTTGAGGACCAGATAGTTTAGTTTCACAATTGAGCTTAGTTGTTTAGAGGTTAAGATGTTTTTAGGTCTAGGTAGGTGTTTTAAGTTGATAGAGAGGAGATGTGATAGATACTGATTTACATTCAGAACTTTAGACTTACCAAGATAGGAAAATGTTTTCTACAAGGCTGCCAAATACGAACAGCCAAGACACTATGACTGTAACATTAATATAATTCCTGATTGTTTTGTGGTTCTTCTTGCTCTATGTAGTTTACTTTATAATAATATAAATGTATATATAACATATTATTTAAAAAGATTAAAAACAATTTAAACAGACCTATAACCCGTAGTGAAATAGAAATAGTAATTAAAATTCTCCCACCCAAACAAAGTCCAAGGCCAGATGGATTCAGTGCATAATTCTATTGTACCTTTTAAGAAGAATTAACACTGACATGCCTCAAATTATTCTGCAAAATAGAAACTGAAGAGACATTTCCTAATTGTTTTTTTACAAAAACCACTCTTACCCTAATCCCAAAACCACACAAAGAACCAGCGAAAAGGAAATTATAGACCAATGATTATAGATGCAAAAATTCTTAATGAAATACTTGCAAACTGAATCCATGAACACATCAAAAAAGGTCATCCCCATGGTCAAGTGGGCTTCATCCCAGAGGTGTAGAGGTGGCTTAGCATGTAATATCAGTAAACATAGCCCACCACATAAAGAGGCTGAAAGACAAAACCACAAAATGAGCTCCTTTAAGATGCAGAAAAGGCCTTTGGCACAATCCGACACCCTTCATAATAAAGTACTAGACACACTAGAGACACAGGGGACACACTTCAATATACTAAAGACAATTTACAGCAATCCCACAGCCAACATCAGCCTAAATGGGGAGAAACTCTTCAGATATATCTCTGTTGATGTATTTTGACACTGTTAAACCTAAGTATATATACCTATGTAAATATATATAAATAAATTAAACCTGTTTTGTTTTGGAGATAGGATTTCTTATAGTCCAAGCTGGCCTTGAACTTGATGTGGAGCTGAGAGGGACCTTGTGCTTCTTGTTTTAAAGATTCATTTTTATTATTTTTAATTATGTGCACACGAGCTCAGGTGTCCATAGAGAGCCAGCGGTATTGCCTGTCCTGGAGCTGGTCCTAGGCAGCTACGAGGCACCTGATGTGGATGCTGGAAACTGAACCTAGGTCCTCTGCAAAGGCAGGCAGCTCTTATCCACTGAGCTATCTCTTCAGCCCATGCTGTGACCTTTAAAATACAATACTAAGGCACACAGCCACAGTAGCATGAGTCAAGACAGAGTAGATGGAGTTTAGGTATCAGATGTCTTTTTATTATCAAAGAAGAATTTTGCTCGATTAAAATGTTATAGTTTAAAAACAAGAAAAGAACATGAGTGAAGATTTTAAACTGGCCAAGGGGCATTGTATGTATAAGGATCAGACTCTGATCTAACAAGGAAGAAAAAAAAAAAAAAAAAAAAAAAGGGAGAAAAAGAGATGGAATTGTTCAAATGCAAAGGCTTTTGAGAGATGGCAGATTTCATTCCAAATATAAGAGCAATTAGGCACAAGAAAGGGGCTGGAAGTTCAGTTACATTAAAACCACTACTGGCTAAAAAATAGGGACTGCTATTAGCAGGAGTCATTGAAGACTCAATGCTAAAGAAAGGTTGAAAATGAAGACATAAAAAACATTATGATGGGCAGATCTGGGCCTAGGGGTCCTGCTCAAACTATGGCACCAGCCAAGGACAATATGTGCAGTAAAATTCGAACCCCTACCCAGATCTAGCCAATGGACAGGGCATTCTACACAATTGAGTGAAAAAGTGGGGACTGACTTTCACATGAACTCTGGTGCCCCATATTTGACCATGTCCCCTGGATGAGGAGGCCTGGTGGCGCTCAGAGGAAGGAAAGCAGGCTACCAAGAAGAGACTTGATACCCTATGAGCATATACAGGGAGAGGAGGTCCCCCTCAGTCACGGTCATAGGGGAGGGGAGTAAGGAGAAAGCGGGAGGGAGGGAGGATTGGGAGGATAGAAGGGATGGGCTAACAACTGAGATGTAATATGAATAAATTAATAAAATATATTTTAAAAAAGAAAATGAAGACACGTATACCTTGGAGACAACTAACCAAAAGAGAGGTGACGTGTTCCCAAATAAACCAACCAACACACTTTACAGCAGAAAACCTTTCTGCAGATAAGACTTGAGGGTGGGGAAAGGTTCAGTTAGCTAAACAGATGTGGCTTTAATTAATATGAATCTTGAAACCACGAACCTCAAGCTTATATGCAGTAAAAGTTGAGAGACAACCAAGAGAGAAATCTGTAACTTGCCACGTGGGGGAGAGTGCCTAGATACACACACCTAGTCTTGGCATGTTCAGTTGCAAAATGCATATTCTTTTCAAGCATATGAATTGGATATTAAGTCTAATATACATATGCAAATAAAGACTGACAAGGCTTATTCCCCAGCCAGTCAATGCTTTCATAGGAGTCCAAGATGCTTGTTTGGAACAAATGCACACACATTATTTGTATAACAAAGAGTGGGCTGCATTGTCGTCACCCTTGTGAGTTTGGAGGAGATGTGCATTCTCAAGACAAGTGTGAGCATGAGCCAACACAGCAGAGGATTCTCTGCATCTCATCTAATTCACACTCTATAGTCTACATATTGAAATACCTAATTGAGAACCAAGGAAAACACATTTTAAGCTTTCCAGTAAATGGCAGTGCTAGGATTCAAACCTGCATATTTTACTTCTTTCTGTGCAGTGAGTCCATTTCAGAAAGTACTTATTCCTTTGAGACTGGAAGGAAGGAGGGCCGAATGTTCACAGGAGAATCTGTAATGATGTTTGGGAGCTGTCTTTGTACAGTGCTGACAAAGGCTTAAGTTTCTGCGATATAGGGGTGCTGCACACTGGGCACAGGAAGTGTTGCGAGCTGTCCTGGGAGGGGAGACTGCGCTCTGGAGTGTGAGGATGGCCAAAGAAAATGGCCCAGCATGTACCCTGCCCACTGGCAACTACAATGTCTCTCCTATATCACATCTTATGTCACTGGAAACCCTTTCCTTCGAGTTCAGGCTCACTGTTCTCATTGCTGAAGAGCTCTCGAAGTGAATCCCAATTTCAAAAGGCAGTCAGTTGTTCGTTCGGGGCCAAGGGGAAGTCAAGCAGCGTGTTTCCTTCTGCTCTCAAGTTTTTAGAATGTGCATCTATTTTACTGCTTAACACAGGGAGAACACTCAGATAAATGTAATTACACAGTTGTTAATCAATTATTTAAATATATTCAGCACTTCAACGATTAAGCCCATGTTATCTTTTATCCTATAATTTTTGGCTTGGGCTACTTGCTTCACAGTTCATCTTCTTTTCCGTTTCTCCAGATTGTCTCCTCAGCCCTACAGCTTTGTTCCAACACAGCTATCAGATTTACCTTTTCAAAATGAAGACTTGTGAAATGAAAGGGGGAGTGGAAGAGGGTGCGACAGGACAAAAACGAAGTATAATGATATATCTCTGTGAAAATTTCTCTATAAAACCCATTTCTTTGTATAATAAGTTAAAGGAATAGCTACCAGGGGCTTTGGAGATTGCTCAGTGGATCACACACTTTGCACAGAAACATGAGGAGCAGAGTTGGGACCACCCGCACCCACATAGAAGTCTGTTATCCCAGTTCTCTGGAGGCAGAGACAGATCCCAGGAGGATAATGACCAGCCAGACTAGCCAAGCTGGGAAGCTCTGGCCTGAGTCAGAGACTCTGCTTCAGGAAATAAGGTGAAAAGCAACTGAGGGAGACCCCTGATGTCAACCTCTGGCCTCCATAAGCACGTGCAACCCACATACACATGTAGAGACATGCAAACCATCTCTCAAGCTCAGAGAAGCACTAGCTTAGTTAGGGCTTCAGGGACGGTCTGAGGTGGCATTATTTGAGTATAGACCTGAACAAAATTAAAGAACAAGGCATGAGCATTAGCACAGTGGTTCTTTTTAAAAAATTTTTTATTAATTTATTCTTGTTACATCTCAGTGGTTATCCCATCCCTTGTATCTTCCCATTCTTCCCTTCCTCCCATTTTCCCCTTATTCCCCTCCCCTATGACTGTGACTGAGGGGATTTCCTCCCTTTGTATATGCTCATAGGGTGTCAAGTCTCTTCTTGGTAACCTGCTATCCTTCCTCTGAGTGCCACCAGGTCTCTCCCTCCAGGGGACATGGCCAAATATGAGGCACCAGAGTTCATGTGAAAGTCATACCCCACTCTCCACTCAACTGTGGAGAATGTTCTGTCCACTGGCTAGATCTGGGTAGGGGTTTAAAGTTTACTGCCTGTATTGTCCTTGGCTGGTGCCTTAGTTTGAGTGGGACCCCTGGGCCCAAATCTGCCTTTCATAATGTTCTACTTGTAGGTTTCTAGGACCCTCTGGATCCTTCTACTTTGCTATTCTCCCATGCGTCTCTCATCTAGAGTCCCAATAGGATGTCCTCCCCTCTGTCCCAGTTTCCTGGTAAGTGAAGGCTTTCATGGGACATGCCCCTTGGGCTAGTATGCAGATATAAGTGAGTATATACCATTTGAGTCTTTCTGCTTCTGGGTTAACTCACTCATTATGATCATTTCTAGCTCAATCCATTTGTCCAAAAATTTCCGGAATTCCTTGTTTTTAATAGCTGAGTAGTATTCCATAGTGTATATGTACCACAGTTTCTTTATCCATTCTTCCACTGAGGGACACTTAGGCTGTTTCCATGTTCTGGCTATTATGAATAAGGCTGCTATGAACATGGTTGAGCAAATTTTCTTGTTGTGTGCTGGAGCATCTTCTGGGTATATTCCAAGGAGTGGAATAGCTGGGTCTTGAGGAAGCCCTATTTCCGTTTTTCTGAGCTAGCACCAGATAGATTTCCAAAGTGGCTGTACTAGTTTGCATTCCCACCAGCAATGAAGGAGTGTTCCTTTCTCTCCATATACTCGCCAGCATGTGGTGTCGCTTGAATTTTTGATCTTAGCCATTCTGATGGGCGTAAGATGGAATCTCAGAGTTGTTTTGATTTGCATTTCCCTGATGACTAAGGAGGTTGAGCATTTCTTTAAGTGTTTCTCAGCCATTTGATATTCCTCTGTTGAGAATTCTCTGTTTAGTTCTGAGCCCCATTTCTCAATTGGATTGTTTGGTTTGGTGGTGTTTAATTTCTTGAGTTCTTTATATATTTTGGATATTAGACCTTTGTCAGATGTAGGGTTGGTGAAGCTCTTTTCCCAGTCTGTAGGCTGTCACTTTGTTCTGTTGACAGTGTTTCCTGCCTTACAGAAGCTTCTCAGCCACATGAGGTCCCATTTATTAATTATTGACATTAAGGCCTGGGCTGTTGGTGTTCTGTTCAGGAAGTTGTCTCCTGTGCCAATATGTTCCAGGCTCTTCCCCACTCTTTCTTCTAACTGATTTAGTGTTTCTGGTTTTATGTTAAGGCCTTTGATCCACTTGAATTTGAGTTTAGCACAGTGGTTCTTAACTTCTGAATTGGGAGCCCCTTTAGGGTCTTAGGGGTTCACAGGGGTTGCCAAAGACCATTAGAAAACAGATATATTTACATTACAATTACTAGCACTAGCAAAACTACAGTTATAAAGTAGCAACAAAATTAATTTTATGTGTATGGGGGTCACCACAGCATGAGGAAGCCGTGACAAGGGTCACAGCGTTAGGAAGGTTGAGAATCACTGGCCTAACAGAAGAAAACAGCCTTGATGTGTCACATCTGAGGAAACAAAGATGACCGGTGGGGATGGGAGAGATGGAATGAATAGTGGGGTGGGAAACGTGGGGCTAGGAACTTTGCTCAATGGCAAAGTACTTGCATAGTATGTGATAGTCCTTTGTTAAATCTCCAGCATTGAGGAAAACCAACCAGCCAACCAACCAGGAATTAATCAGTCAGCCAACCAGGAACTAAACAACCAACCAGGAACTCAACAACCAACCAACCAGCCAACCAACCAACCAGAAACCAACCAACCAGCCAGTCAACCAACCAACAACCAACAACCAGCCAACCAGCCAACCAGAAACCAACCAACTGGTTACATATATGGCTGCCACATTTGTAAGTGACATGATGTCTTCAGATTTTACTCTAAATGTGGTGGGAGTCACCTGACATTTCTGAGCAAGAGAGCAAAACAGTCAAGTTCCTTTTGTTTCTAAATAGAGCATATGGGAGAATGGTAGCGGATGCAGAAGACAGGAATGTAATGATGAGGAGTCTGAGAAGGATTCAGAGTCAGGAAACAGTTTGAAAGTAGAAATAACCAGAATTATTAATGGGCTGAGAATGAGGGTAGCTTGAGGCAAAGGATTTTGGGGGTTTGATGTAGGTGCCATTTGATAAAATGAGGAAATCCAGACAGGATTAAGTGTAGGGGAAAATTTCAGTAGTTCACTTTTAGACTCTGGAGCCATGGCTGACTTCCAAGTTCTCAAGGTCCATGACTTCTAACAGTGACAAATGCTAGGTTTTACAGAAACATCTGTAGGTAGAAATGATGGCGGCCAGGAAACAAGAAATGAGATGGTTCCTGACAAAAAATCCAAAGATAAAATCCCCTAGATATTCAAGGGATTAAAGAGTAGGCCAGCTGCTGAGTCTTTCTCATATGCACTATGATTTCAGGACAAAAGCGATCTTCTTTCTTCCAAAAACATTTCCCCAAAATTTGAAAGTTATTTTACTGTGATGATGGCATATTATTTGTACAAAAAAATGGGTTTCATGATGTCATTTCCCTGTACATATATAGTGTGTCCTAATTTGCTTTCCATTGATTTGATAAATACCACAGCCTAATGAAACATAGGCAGAGTAGGTTTTATTTAATCTCATCATGAAGGGAAGCAGGGACCTGAAGGCAGAGAAACTAATGCGTCTTAGTGGGTCCGTCCCTTTGGCTTGCTTAGTCTGCTTTCTTATATAGCTCAGGCTCACTTTTCCTAGGAAGGACACTACCTGTAGCAGCCTGGGAGTCCCTACATCCACCATTAATCAAGAAATGCCCTGTAGATATGCCCAAAGGCCCATATGATGTAGGCAATTCCTTAAAACGAGGTTTCCTCTTTCTCAGGTTTGGTGGTTTCAATAGGGATGGACCCCATAGACTCAATGTGTTTGAATGCTTGGCCCAAGGGGAATGGCACTGTTAGGAGGTGTGGCCTTGTTAGAGGAAGTGTGTCACTGTGGAGGTGGGCTCTGTGGTCTAATATTTATGCTCCCAGTGTTAGGACAGTCCCCTTCTGCTGCCTGCAGATTAAGTTGTGGAACTTCCCCGGCACCATGTCTGCCTGCACGCTGCCCTGCTGGACTAAACTGTAAGCCAGCCCCAATGAAATGTTTTCCTTTATAAGTGTTGCCTTGGTCATGGTGTCTCTTCACAGCAATGGAAAGCCCAACTAAGACACCAGGTGACTCTAGTTTGTGTTAAGCTGATGAAAATTAACCAGCACAGTGCATGTGGGTTCTATTCGGCTCACACCCTCTCTTGTTTCCCCATTATCCCCACTTGTCTCCCTTCTGTTGTCTTGCCCTGTTTTTTTTCCTTCACAATTTCTGAAATTATATCAGATTTACTCCACAACTAGAGAATTGAACCTTGAGAGGTGATGGAGCAGAGGAAGGGCCTATGTGTTTAGAAGGGGGAAGACACTCACAATGTCAAGAGAAAAATTTCACACACCACTGTGTCCCATCCTCTTTACCTTAACGTTTTAGTGAGAAAACAGAAAGGACTTCTGGCATTTGGAAGACTTCTAAGTTTTTACTCACCGAGTCCTTTCTGATACCAACATTTTAAGTCTTTGTATTTTTCAGCTCTTAGGAGCTGGAAGGTCACATGGCAGAGACTGTCACTTTGGTGTCAGGGCACTGTAGAATGTTTAGGAAGTATACACATGTCTCCATTTGATGTTGGATGTCCTAGGGAAAGCCACCACATTTAACCCTAGTTTTTTTTTTTCCTGTGTGTGCAATGTATCCTTTTTCTCACCTGATCATCAGAGACATGTATGCTTTTTTTTTGCAGGCTACTTAAAAGGTGGAAAAACTTCAGCCAGCGAAAACTATTAAAATCCTGTCCTAAGCAGAACATTACGACAATATTTTCACACTTTTTCTTTCCAGGGTTGTATGCATTTTATTCTTTCAGAACTGAGCTCCGGAGTGCACAAGCATCTTCATATCTTGTAGTTTATGCTTAATGTCACAATGTACTTTCAGTTATGACTGATGCTTATGGCTAGGTCATCATTGTCAGTATATATGATTTCCTTGAGTTAATTTCAGATTATTTACACTCGCCAACAACATTGTGGTCAACAGTTTTCTTTATGAATGTTTTCTAGAAAATGTTAGATTAAGGATTAAGAAAAAAAGTTCCTGGTGAACACTTTTCCAGGAAGGTTGTTATGGGACAGGATGGGGTGTGGAGTGGCTGGGCACCACTGGAGCTTGTGGGAAACATGTGGCAATGTTCTTTGCTTCAGAGAAAACGCCTCCTGGGCAAGGGGCTGTTTTAAAGCCTTAGAATCCTCACACGACGTTCCCACGTCACAGATATTTCTGGGACTTGAGAAGAAAGAATAAAAAGAAGCCTGGGATGAATTTGAGTTAGAATCGGTCACATCATACATAATTGACATGTCAGAAACGACCAATTTGGGAAACAGTTTATCAGCCTACTTAGGACCTTAGCGTTTTAATGATTCAGGATATGAATTCTGCTTGTAAAATGTTACACTGATTGCAGTGACTCCATGCGGTTTAGTGGGAAGCAGCGTGACTGCTAGACTTAATCCAGTCCTTAAGATGCAGTGGGACTGAACAGGAAGCCTGAGACATGTCGCTGTCCTTAAATACTGTCCTCCATGTAAAATTACTTCAGGGATGATGGAACTCAGCCTGCATTCCACTTTAACCCTACCAGATTCGCCTTCCAGTTCTGTTTAGCGAGGAGCCTTGAGCACAGCTTGTTCCCTGTCTTATTTTCACGTTGCATAGGTTTCTGTTATAAAGGCTGGCATGGTACCTCTGCGGAACACTGGCTAATTATTTCACTGTTCAGTTAGTATTACAAACTTACAAATCTCTTCCCGTTCTTAACTACAACAATGATGTGCTGGCCTGGTGGCGGCAAGGCGGGTGGGGAGAGGCAGACGGGGCAGTCTGTTGAGTTTGGTCTACCGCACATCTTTTGCAGTGTCTTGTCGTGTACAGGGAAGCAGATGTAATGCCAATTCCACCAGCATTTCTCACTCAATCTCCTCCATGCTAAACAGGCCAGTAAGGCATTAAGTCATGTCTCTGGGTAGCTTAAGTGGAAAGTGTGAACAGAGAAACCACTTTATGTGAGGACAGTCGAAAATTAGATCCCTTCCCCTCCCTATTCCTCTTCCCCCAGGGGAGGGGGCACTTATCAGCCAAGAGCTCGGGCGCCCGAACCGTGCAGCGTCCTGAGCTCCAGAGGTTTGCCAGCACGCACGATCTGCGGCGCCGAGAGCCCTTCTCCCCAGATGAATTCTCATAGTATCACAGGCTCACGCAGTCCCGATCGATACTGGATGGCAGACGTGCTCCCGCCGTCAAGTGTAGGCACAGGGCGGTGGATTTAGCCGCCCTGCAGTCCTCTAGCAGCTTCTCATCAGCTCAGTGCTGGCAGAGGACGTTAACCCGTTCCCGCGCGGACTCCCGCCTAGTCCTGGCGGTCGTTCCTTCACTGTCTTTCCTCGGCGGCCGAGCCTTTCAGCCCGACGCCCAGGAGCCGGCTCGGTCAGCTCCCAGCGCGTGGTGGGCTGGCGGAGCCCGGGTCCCCAACAGGCGGTCTCTGGAGGTTTGTGCTGGGCGCTCTAAGCCCGGTGGTGCCCTCTCGTCTTCCCGCGTCTCTTTTGGGGCGCCGGGCCGGGCGAAGGCCCCGCCCCGGGACCCGCTCCCACTCCTGATTGGCCGGCGCAGCCCGAGGGGCCCAGCCCGACCCGGCCCGGCATCTCAGCTATAAAGCTGGCCGCCGCGTGCCCGGCTCGGCCCAGCCAGTGTAGCTCTGGGGCTTGTCCGCACACCTGACCCACCATGCCGAGGGGCTTCCTGGTGAAGCGAACCAAGCGCTCTGGCAGCTCCTACCGCGCGCGCCCGGCCGAACCGCTTTTCCCTGCCCCGGGTCCCCTCGCGGCGCCACCCTCGCCGCTGGAGCCCGGCCGTGGGTTGTCGGGTTCCCCCTGCCTCGCGCCCGCGCGGGACGGCGCTGAGTGGGGCGCAGGTAGCGGCGACGGCCCGGGACCCAGCCCCGCGAGGCCCGCGGGGCCCGAGCTACGCCGCGCGTTCCTGGAGCGCTGCTTGCGCTCGCCGGTCTCCGCCGAATCCTTCCCCAGCGCCACCGCCTTCTGTTCGGTGGCGCCCGCGGCCGCGACCTCTGGGGAGCAGTTGGTGCCAGCGCGGGTCCCCGTCTCCGTCCCCGTCTCCGCTCCGGCGTCCGTCCCTCACGGCCTCCAGCGCCGCGGTAAGGGAGCCCCAGGATGCGCCCCAGCTCCGGCGGCCGTCAGGAAGCCTAAGGCAGTGAGGAGGCTGAGTTTCGCCGACGAGGTGACCACTTCCCCGGTACTCGGTCTGAAGATCAAAGAGGAGGAGCCCGGGGCGCCGGCGCGGGCTCTGGGCGGTGTCCGCACACCGCTCGGGGAGTTCATCTGCCAGCTATGCAAGCAGCAGTACGCGGACCCCTTCGCGCTGGCTCAGCACCGCTGCTCTCGCATCGTGCGCGTCGAGTACCGCTGCCCCGAGTGCGACAAGGTCTTCAGCTGCCCCGCAAACCTCGCCTCCCACCGCCGCTGGCACAAGCCACGTCCCGCGCCCGCCTGCGCCGCGAGTAAGCCTCCCACTGTACCGCTGGCCCCTTCGGACCCTTCCTCGGCTGGCAAGGAGAACGGCCGCGTGCTGCGGACCGACGATCAGCACCCGCAGGCCCGGGACAGCTCCGGGGACGGTCAGCACCGGGACAGCGCCCCGCGCCCAGGCCTGCAAGCGCTGGTGCACCCAGAAGCCACGCGACCACAGGCTCCCTACCCCGAGGTGATGCTAGGGCGCCGCGGTCCCGGGCCAGGCGGTGCCAGCTCGGGAGCAACATCCGAGGTCTTCGTGTGCCCGTATTGCCACAAAAAGTTCCGTCGCCAGGCCTATCTGCGCAAGCACCTGAGCACCCACGAAGCGGGCCCAGCCCGCGCACCAGCCCCGAACTTCGGCTCGGAGCGCACGGCCCCACTCGCCTTCGCGTGCCCTCTTTGCGGGGCGCACTTCCCGTCCGCCGACATCCGAGAGAAGCACCGGCTATGGCATGCTGTCCGCGAGGAGTTGCTACTGCCCGCTTTGGTCGGGGCTCCTTCGGAAGCAGGCCCGGGAGGGGTATCCGATGGTAGCACTCAGCAGATTTTCTCGTGCAAGTACTGTCCATCCACTTTTTTTAGCTCCCCGGGCTTGACCAGGCACATCAATAAGTGCCACCCCTCAGAAAGCCGGCAAGTGTTGCTGTTGCAGATGCCATTGAGGCCTGGCTGTTGAGGACCGAGGCCGGGTGAGATTTCGAGAATGGCTTGGAGAAACCAACAAGGAAACTCCTGTAGGGCTTTCTTCAACTTGCGATTTCCTCTTTCCTTCCCACGCCTTCCCTCTTAAAAGTCTCCCAGTCACAATCCGCCCGCCCGGGGGAGAGGGCAGCAAGATGTAAAATTCCCTCTCTAGAGCAGGTATGTATATCTGGTATAAAAATCCACGGTCAAAGCTGACAGCTTTTAAGTCCCCATGTTCCCCTACTAAAATAGGATTTACCCTTTTGTAAATCACTGGAGACTCCAACGGATCCAATGTGGTTTTTGTAGTTCCCATGCAAAGTCCAGTGAACGCGTGCAAATCTGACTACACAAGGTTCTACCTGAAGTGGAAGTTACCGTTTTTTTTCCCCCTCGCCATCACACGCACTTACGTCGTTTCTTTCTTAAAAGGATCTGATTTCTTGCCTTGTATATTGTAAATCAAGCTTTGTGACTGATGCCGAACTTGCAGGGAAGGAAGACTTAGACCCATGTAAATGCACAGGAAATCTGAAGACGTTGCTGTCTGGTGTGATACTGTCCCTGGAACTTTGTTTCCTCAGTTGAATGTATTCATCTCTTCTTTTAAATTAGGTTTTGGAGTCGGGCGGGGAAGGTACTGCTTAACGGGAAGGAGTTGGTGTGCCCTCTAAATGTCACCTATTTTATGTGCTGCATCCAGGAGGAAGTACTTAAAAATTATCTTTACATACCTTTCCTTTGCGGGAGGAAGGTACTATGCTCATCTCTAAAGTTTGAATGTTTTAGCAAGCTTTCGTTTAATTATGTAACGACTATGCTGTAAATCTGCTGCACACTACATCGTAAATTGTACAACTCCAGGAAGACATTAATACCTGTAATCAATCCACCACGGACTGAATGCCAATTCACTCAACTGTTTATATTTTCTTTTCAGGAGCAACTTCTGAATTTCTTTTTTGTAAATCATATTCAATGTATATTCTGTATCTATTCCCTCAAGAACCAGAGTCTGGGACACTGGCTGAGTGACGTTTGACAAATAGATTTGTAAGATGGTTCCGCCAAATAAATGTACGTAGACTATGCTAGTTTTATTCTGTCTTAAGAAATGGTTGAACACAGTGGATTTTCAAAGGCACATTTCTTACCTTCCCAGTACCAGTATTTTACTTTAGAGTCTTAGGGACCTATTCTGGCAGAACACAAAGGCAGGAGACAGTATATCTTGCAAGTGCATGGTGCTGAAATGCAGTGGGAATGTCCCCTTTGAAGTCTAGCTGCAGACTCAAGTTCCAGGGAGAAAGATAAACAGTTTTGTTTTGTTTTTAAACTTTGTAAAACACTTCCCAACAAACATAACAGAAAATAGGATGAGTATTTAAAAAAAAAATCTACTCAAGTGTTACCTGGAGGTGACAGGGATTTTATGAGTGGTGTTAGTTTCATTATTTCAAGTCAGCACTCTCTCCATCTTGTTGCCTGTTATCAATCCGATAGAAATATGTAAGGAGTTAAATTTGATTTTCCTTTGAAAAATTATTCCTGTTGGCTATGGGAAACTCTCTACACTGGTTGATCATATTCTCACAGGTTCTCCTTACTCATTAGACTGCTTTTATTTGTAAGCACTAATTTTCATTAAAAAGTATATAGGAATTCTGAGAATTTGCTTAGAAAATTTGGTTGAAGTTTTATTCCTGAAAATATATTTTAAAATGTTGAAAATGCAAAAGTCAAATGCCATGAGAAGGATACATTGATTTTGGTCAAGTTTCTGGCCAGCCTTAGCAAGTGGAAGACTTTGTGCTTCCATTGATGGAGGGAAGGCCTCTGAGAAGTCACTGCATGGCTTCTGAAAATGCATTTATGTTTATTTTCATGATTAGCTAAGACACCACAGGGGGTATGTTACATCTCCCAATTTCACAGCCCAGCTGCTTTTAGGTCCAAAAATACACAAAATAGAATATGATCACAGACAGGAAGTGTGAAGAATATTTTTTATTTCATTTTATTAAATACCATGTCATCTTTTTGTCTCATTACAAATCTGTAGACATTACATGAATGATACATAATTTATATTCTGTGGCTTCTCAGGATGATGTATTTACACATGCAGTTGGTATCAATCATGCTACATTTCCTTAGGAGATGCCCATGTTAAACAAAGGGGGCAGCTTATTTACTAGAGGGAAATTTTTCTGGAGGTGGGATGCGGACCAACCTGCACCTGCAGCAAGTTTAGTACTAAATTATTAGCTTTAACTTAAGACTCCTGGGTCATATTCCCTTTGCTTGTTAAACAAAACACATAATTTGAGCAAAACATTTATAAGAGAAAAGTTTTCCACTCTTCTCTCCACCACCTTCTTTTTTGGTACTTAAAGTACAAAGACACACCAGGATAAACTGGTCAATAATAAAGGACCACAGCCTCAAAACAGAAATAGCATGTAACAGTGAGTGATACCACCTAAAAAAGTTGAACAGAAGTCAGAGTTCAGCGGTGGTCTTCATGGTTACTGACTGTGCTGTGCAGAAGACGAGACACTGTCCTAGTTAATGAATGTAGTTTCAGTTGGAATCTGAGCTGTTGCATGGCTGCTGGAGCGTTCCTGTCTGTAACATAAGCAATCTGCACACATCCTGTGTAACAAACACATGTGCAGCTTGCTCTAACTTTATAAGTGCTTAATTTACATTTGTAGGTTTGGGGTGTAAAGGACAGTGTGCTTGCCTAGCATGCTTGACATGCTGGCTCCTATTCCCAGCACTACCAAAAAGTTACAACGGTAAAAACTATGTATTTATTGAATCATAAAGTTGTAATGAGGCACAATAAATAACACAAGACTATCTGTCCAATTATATTTTGGCTCAACATTAATCATGAACTTGAAGGCAGCACTACTTAGACATGATTATCTAGGAAGGTTAAGTGTGGAATAAAACTAGACCCTCAAAATATGGCAGCTTGGAGTGTGGGAAAGAACGGAACTAAATAAACAGTCCAAATTTAAAATAGTAACGTGAGCATTACATCCAATGTTTCCTCAAATAAATGTACAGGAAGGAATATGAATGTTATGGCAAACATGAGGCGTGAAAGAGTTAACACTACTGCTGATTGGGGTGGCTACTGCTGATCACTGCAGGGCTGTTTGTCTCCTTAGGATTTATTGGCTGAGCCAGAGGACCGACGCAGCTTCATGGACATTCGGCTTTTGCTAGTTCGAGGAGACATTGGAGAGGCCAGGTCAGCCCCATCCACCTGTGCTGCTGTGGGTGCGTCACTGGGTGGCATCTCTGGGTAGGATCCTATAGGAGAGAGTGAGCACATTAGCATTTCAGCCTCTCATACAGTAGCAAGCTTCCTGCTGATAAGCTGCAGCAGGATCCCAACCCTTCATAAGGACTTTAGAGGTTAAAAAAAAAAGCAAGTCCAAGACTTGCTGTCCCTCAATGCTTACAAATATATTCGAAACCCTGTGCTCTGGTGGTTCATGTCATCCTATTAGAGAAAGCACCAATTATTGTGTCCAGAGCCAGCACCCCGGAGAAAACAATGGGTAGTAAAGTCTTTGGGCCTGAAAGATCAGGGATCTATCTAAAGCGCCACCAGCATGCAGGGAAGGCGATGGGATGTGAGGAGCAAGACAAGCCAGGGAGGATCCTCCACACTGGCACATGCTAGGCTCCTTAGGAGACCATGCTAGGGACTTAAGGAGGCTGCAGAAGGAGCAAATTCTTGGGATATGGAAAAATACAGGAATTTTCATTTGAAAGCAGTCAGAAAAGACAAATCGACCTCAGAAAATACTTTTAAGACATATGCTTTGGGTTTGTTAGCTTAGACATTTATAGTTAGTAGAATTAGTAGACATAGAACTTTAAGCAAAATAAATTCAAATAGGAAAACTGTATGTCATGTACAGGGCAGTTCTTCCAGAACCTGACATTTTGGGATTAGGACAATTATGCTAGCATTTCTGTGTTAAAAAAATACTCATGCTTAAACTGAAGGTGTACATATTTGTAAAAGAAAAACAAAAATGTTCAAAAGGAGTACAGATCCTATTGAGACATCTTAAGAATATACACACCCCTCCCCCCCCAGGAATTCTTCAAAGTACTTTTAAAGACCAAATGGTATAATTATACTTGGGGACAAATACCCATTTCTAAGGGAAACTCCTGTCAAAGTATCTTCTGCAATATCTTACTTCTAACCAAGATGAGGCTGGCCTATAAAATAAAGCAGGAAGCATTTTTGTTCATGTTTACTCTTCCCAATGATCTGGCTGGCTTACAGTAACACAGACTAGAATATTCAGAGAATAAAGTTCACAGCTCATTTAGGGAAGCATGGTGCAAGGGTTGGGAAAGCCATTGAGGAGCAGTAGCTGTGCTTCCTGGGGCTGCTGTGTGAGGAGAGGGCTCCCCTCCCAGTGATATTACCTTGAGGGCAGTGTCTCTAGCAGAGGTTTGGAGGAAGAGAATTAGCAGTGCATGCCTTTCTGCTGTGAAGGAAGAAATGCAGAAGCAAGCAGAGTGGAGAACAAAAGAGCAGATAGGGACAGCTGTGAGGGAGACTGCGCAGGTGCTAGTTACCCAAGCAACAGAGAGCAACCAGGTTTGTACAATGAAAACAACTGCATGCAATGAGTTAGAGCGGGGATGTTCCACAACGGCCAATGATGCTCCGCCAGTCCAGACGCCATACTTACCAACTAACAAAACAAGTTCAAATAGGAAAAGAGAACAGGAGAAAAATCTGTGAGAGAGCCGAGAAACATCTACTGTCTAGTGTGTTCACTGTACTGATACTGTCTTACAATTCACTCACAAGGGCTTTTAGATAGTGTAATGAGGTAACAGCCACATTAAAATGTTTACGTTTTTATGTAATTAACATTAAGAATATAAACTCCTCACAACACTAGCCACATTCAAGTTGCTGAGTCACACCTGGTTAGTTGCTACCATGTTGGATAGAGCAGACATGACATTTACATCACCACACAAGTTTTACTGAAGAGTACTGCTTTCAAGCATCCCTGTTAAGAGATTTCTTGCCAGGTGCAGTGGCACACGCTTTAATTCCAGCACTCGAGAGGCACAGTTGGACCTTTGTGAATTTGAGGCCAGCCTGGTCTACAGAGCTGAGCTCTAGGACAGCCTGTCTTGAAACCCTGTCTTGAAAAACCAAGAGTATTTTTTTCATTTAATTATTATTATTTTAAAAGATTTATTTATTTATTATATATACAGTGTTTTGCCTCCATGTAACACCTGCAGACCAGAAGAGGGCACCAGATAATCCTCAAACCAAAGAATCTTTGGAGGAAAACAAAATGTTTCCATCAACTGTTTCCATTGGTTCAAACCCTTGAAGGCAGCTTGACAGTGAGAATCACTGTTCTTTCACTTTAAAAACTTTTAAAAAAAACATGCATTGGCATTTTGCCTGCATACATGTTTGTGTGAGGGTGCTGGACTCCCTGGAAGTGGAGTTACAAGCAGGTGTAAGCCACCATGTGTGTAGTGGGAACTGAACCCTGGTCCTCTGGAAGAGCACCCAGCGCTTTTAACTGCTGAGCTGTCTCTCTGGCCCCTTCCTACTTTTTATCAACAGTAAAGAAGGCCCATCTTCGGTATCTGGGAGCATACCCTGCTTCTCTATTTAGAAGATGCTTTCTTCAAGAACAGTCGTTTTCCATGTCATCCATATTGGCTCACAATTTGGTCATTAAGATCTCTAGATAGGCACTGTGTAACCAGGCAGTCACTGCCACATTAAAATGATTACATTTCATATAATTAAAAGGAGTCAACCGAGGCAGGGCTGGTGTAGGTCTTGTGCTTCCACTTCTGCAAGCCACACATGTGGAATATACTCAGCACAGCCACACTCCGTAACAGCTCACAGAAGGCAGGCCTCAAGCTTCGGATTTGTAAAGAATATAGTCACACTTGCCACTTCCCATCTCAACCTATTCTTCCTAGTTATTGATTTACACCATTCGAGTCATGAAGATATGACTGAATTATTCCTGCTGTTGTGCATATTCCAGAGTAACTTAAAAAGTACCCATGGCCCCTCTCTGCCCGCGCACTAACCATGAAGGTGCCACAGACTGGGTCTACATTTTGGCTGTACAAGCTGGTATACTACATGCTGACTGTAATAAACTATCATAGATGAAACCATTGATATGACTTTGGGAAGCTCCACAGACATTTTAAAAGGGAAATAAATGATTTTTAAATTCTGTTTTGGTTTGGTTTGTACTATCTGCTGACAAGTTGTGGTCACTTTAAAACTCCCTAAAGTTATTGGCTAATAAAGTCTTTAAAATACTGTAATTTTGAAAGTAACTTCAATTAGACAAACTAAAAGACAATGTGAATGTGTTAGAATAAATGGGGCTAGGGACTGCTGGTCTTGTTTTATTATAATAATTATGTATTTACATTTACTTACTTACTCCCCACCCCCACCCCTGCCCCGTATGTGAGTGTGTGTGTGTGTGTGTGTGTGTGTGTGTGTGTGTGTGTGTGTAGGTCAGAGGACAGCTTGTGAGAGTCAGTTCTCTCCCTTTACCATATGGTTCCTGGGATCAAATGAAGGTTGTCCGGCATGGTGGAAAGCACCTTACCTGCTGAGCTGTTTTGCTGGCCCAGCTCTTGTTTTATTTAATCTCGGGCAAGCTGATTGGAGTCATTTTCTTATTTGTGAAGTGGAGACAACAGTAGTTACCTTGTCAAGTTGGGGAGATTAATGACTATGTAGCAAAGAGCCTGGAGTGTAACAGGTACAAAGTAAGTATGGCTACATAAACAGCTATTTTAAAGCCAATAGGAGACTTTGACTCAGAACAGGCGAGGGTTTGGAAGGAAGGGTTGAAACTAGACATATTTTTGGAGAAAATGATTACCTATGGAATATAATCATCCACATGTGGAGAGTCTCTGTAACATACATGTAGGTTTCAAAGGCTTTATCCTCTTAGGTGGAGAGTGCTATAAATCACTCCGATAAACCTACTGCTTTTTAATGTTGTTTATAGTTAATGATTAAGATTACGCAGACTCAGCCCTTAACTGTCATAAAGTAACACATTATTCAATACAAACTGTACAGAAATACAGACAAACAAAGGTGGATTTGTTTTAAGCTATTCAAAAGCTGTTACTGGAGACTTGAATATACCAGGCCATTTTATCTCCTCCTGACAAGTGAGGAAACTGCCAGAGCATAGGCTAATTTGACTTCATGTGGTATAAATGTCAGGATTACATTTAAATACAGACCAGTCTGATTTTAAAACAGCCCTCTTCCCTGGGAACCCTACACCTCTTTTTAAAGGATTCTTCAATGGAAAAGCAGAGCCCTAAAAACAAAATGCGCAACAAGCTCTGAGTAAAAAATGTGATGAGTATTAAGCAACCGATCTCCTCCTCCTTCTCCTTGACCCTCGCCCTCTCCCTTTCTCCTCTGTAGCAACAGCAAGGGGCTGAAGACAGTCTAGACGGCAAATGTGATGCTCTGAAGGCAGACAGAGTCGGGTGCAGTGCTGACTTCAGCACCTGTGGAGTGATCCTGATATAATTTCTTTCACCTTTTCAGGTTGCACAGATATGCTGCTAAGAATGAATAAAAGGGCCCACATACTGCAGTAGGGGCAGTGCCCTACACTCAATTATTACTTAATTATTTTCACTACAAAAGGTTTACATGCAAATGAGTGTTCTATATAAAAACTGAACCCAGTAATTACTGTCACAAGTTATTATAATTTTATAAGTAAATCATTATTTTTATATTCTTCTCTATATAAAATATAGAAAATATATTTAATAAAGATAATTACTAAAAGTGATATATGTATCTGTATGTACATATATTCATGTACATACTTGTAGAGAATCATGTTCTCAGTCAACTCTATAACTGCTGAAGAATTAAATAGCTAAGTTATTGAAAAACAACTCCAAAAAAGGTAGTAATAGAGGCTTACAAGTAATTCTAGATAAAGTAAAAGTTCCAGATATAATAAAAATACATAGTGTTATAATAATTACTTTTAATGCAAAAATCAAGAAAGACAAACTAAGTAGTAGTATTTATTGTACACAGCAAAATAGGATTCTGTTCCTTAATAGCAATTTATACTTTTTATTAAAAAAAAAAACCAGAATAGTTGAAAGAACAAGGTAACATTAGAAAAAATATGAATATTTTTGAATTATCACTGTGATCAGGCCAGGAACAAGAATGATTTTATTTTCAAGTTTACAGTTAGAGGAAATACACTCTGTGTGTGTGTGTATAACTTTTGATATTTTTTACATTCATGCCTCATAAAGATAAAACATTTTTCCTGTAACTTTAAAAAAATTAAAGGTCAAGAAAAATGTAATAATGTTTTAATGTAGTTATGGAAGATCAACACAATGTGACATCACAGTATTTCCCTCAATGACCTTAGGGATAAAAATAATTTCCCTTAAGTTATCAGTCTAGTGCCACAGACAGTACATTTTGAGAAAATGCAGTTATAAAATTTATGGATCAATTATGGTACACTGAAATCTTTCACATCTATTTAAATAAAGTTACATGAAAAATCCTTTTAGATTTAAATGTCACCACTATTAGTAGATTACTGTTAACCAGCAAGTTTTAGATTAACAGAATTATGTAAACACACATAAACTTTTCCCCCTCAGTTAGGGAATGAGCTCAGCCAATGCCTGAGTCTAATAAACATACATTCTACCACTGAGCTATTCTTCCAGTCCCCTACGAATAGTTTTTTGTACTATTCCACTGAGTTAAGTAACGTATAACACAGTATACTACAGGGTTGGCTGCAAGGAATATAATCTTCATACTAGCAATTAAAAAATGTGATTTCAAATATACTACTACTGACTAGTATTGTTTTCTATACACAGGATATCTAAAGTTGATTCTCAATTGCAATAATCTATTTCCTGAATGGAGCAAACAAATTCTATGAATAAAAAATAAATTTATACATGTGTGCTGGCTGGCTAACCCTTTAATCCTAGTGGCTCAGAAGAGTTCAAAGCTAACGTGGGCTATATAGCAAGACTATGTCTCAAAAAAACATTCCAATAAACATCATGCTATGTCAGCTTTTCAAAGCAGCAGTCAGGTCCAAACTGTTATGCGGCTTATTTCACAGTTCTCATTTTGACTTAAAGTTTAAAAGATAGCTTTCTATGTAAGAGGTGAAACATGACAGGAAAATGAAAAATTGAAATAAGTAGAAGAAACATTATTTTTCAGATACTATGTTTGTAACCATAGTTATTATTGTGTTGGATTGAGTGCCATTCTGGTAAAAATTTTTCCATAATTATTAAGGTCTGCAACACACTGACACATGCCATTCAGAGGTAGAGCACTGTTTATAAAACCAGAGTGTGTGTCTCTGATGTTCGTAAAGGCAGAGGCAATTTAAAAAGTTAACTTAAAAAACTGTAAATCACCTCCTTAGTCATCAGGGAAATGCAAATCAAAACAACTCTGAGATTCCATCTTACACCCATCAGAATGGCTAAGATCAAAAATTCAAGCGACACCACATGCTGGCGAGGATGTGGAGAGAGAGGAACACTCCTTCATTGCTGGTGGGAATGCAAACTAGTACAGCCACTTTGGAAATCTATCTGGTGCTAGCTCAGAAAAATGGGAATAGGGCTTCCTCAAGACCCAGCTATTCCACTCCTTGGAATATACCCAGAAGATGCTCCAGCACACAACAAGAAAATTTGCTCAACCATGTTCATAGCAGCCTTATTCATAATAGCCAGAACCTGGAAACAGCCTAAGTGTCCCTCAGTAGAAGAATGGATAAAGAAACTGTGGTACATATACACTATGGAATACTACTCAGCTATTAAAAACAAGGAATTCCTGAAATTTGTGGACAAATGGATTGAGCTAGAAATGATCATAATGAGTGAGTTAACCCAGAAGCAGAAAGACTCAAATGGTATATACTCACTTATATCTGCATACTAGCCCAAGGGGCATGTCCCATGAAAGCCTTCACTTACCAGGAAACTGGGACAGAGGGGGAGGACATCCTATTGGGACTCTAGATGAGAGAAGCATGGGAGAATGGCAAAGTAGAAGGATCCAGAGGGTCCTAGAAATCTACAAGTAGAACATTATGATAGGCAGATTTGGGCCCAGGGGTCTCGCTCAAACTAAGGCACCAGCCAAGGACAATACAGGCAGTAAACTTTAAACCCCTACCCAGATCTAGCCAATGGACAGAACATTCTCCACAGTTGAGTAGAGAGTGGGGTATGACTTTCAAACGAACTCTGGTGCCTCATATTTGACCATGTCCCCTGGAGGGGGAGACCTGGTGGCACTCAGAGGAAGGATAGCAGGTTACCAAGAAGAGACTTGATACCCTATGAGCATATACAGGGGGAGGAAATCCCCCTCCGGAACAGTTATAGGGGAGGGGAATAAGGGGAAAATGGGAGGGAGGGAAGAATGGGAGGATACAAGGGATGGGATAACCATTGAGATGTAACAAAAATAAATTAATAAAAAATTTAAAAAATTGTAAATCATTATTAAGTCCATGCTTAAATTCATATTTTTATTGCTGTTTAGGTAATAATCAAATCAAGTATCTTGCTGAAAACATTCATAAGAACACCGACACATTAAAAATGAAGTCAACACAGTCTTGGATGGTTACAGTAGCAACATCCTGTGCTAATGTCTCCAAAGCTCAAAATACCACTTACTTCCTATTTGTGTACCTGCTAGATGTGCAGAACCATACACAAAACATGAAAAGAACTGTCAGATGACAAATGCTAAAGATTCTTGCTGGTGGATAACAACAGAAGCAGAACAACATTTGTAAACAGAAGTGGAGCGCGAGCCCAGTGTGCTCGATCAGTCTTTTCTGGTCGTAAAACCTTTTGACTATATAAGACACAAATGTTTGCCAAGGCTCTTTAATATAGCCTTGCATCTTACCAGATGGTCTCTAGGAATGACGATGACAATGGCCCAGGTATACATAAGTGGTTTTCATTTTGATATTCCTTAATTTATCTTTGATACCCTTCTTTTACCTTTTTATCTTAATGCCAGACTGGTTAGTTTTATGTAGTGTCTATCTTTGAAACTGAATCTTACACTTTTTATCTTATTTTCAAGATTTAACCTAGCATGACATATTTTCTCTTTACTAGGTCTTTTATGTTAGTTGAAGTTCTTTGGTAAAATTATTTTTCAGATGGCAAATTATTACTGGAAGGAAGCTTTAACTTTATTAATGAAACCTCAATTGAAAATTACAATTTTATTTAAAAATAGATTAGGTTGAAAAAGTGTTGTGCATTTAAATTTAACTGATATAAGAATGTATGTGACGTAAGAGGATGAGAGGTCGTTTACTGTGGCCAAGTCCCCACTGTGCTCCTTATGCTGCCCTTGGACAGCACCGTAACACTCTTCGCTGACTTCAGGCGCCCAGTGTAGCGCAAGGCGCACAGAGAAAAGCCAACAGATGAGCTGAGGTATCTGGTGACAATAGAATGCATTGCAAAACCACAAAGACACACGATGTCACTTCAATAGAGCTACTTTTTCATGCTGAGAAACAGACAGACAAACAAAGTCAATATAACAAGTTATAACTAGTTTTAGCCAAGGAGTCCTAGCCCTATCATTAGTTACTTTATCCCCAAACCATGTTAGTGTTTCATGCAGACCTGGGTTAGTTAGTATAATTCTGGGGAGAAAATTTAGTGACAATTTGTGAAATGTTTAGTATGAACAGGGCAGTGTTAAGTTTTCTTACTGTCTGAGTTACAAGCACAGAGCTTGCTATTTCTGGAAAGAGGAAATGGGAGAAGAACAGAAGGTGTTTTGGTTGACACTTTGTCTTACCTTCAGATAAACAGAACTGATACTTAATGATCTAAAGAGGGAAAATAAAATAAATGAAACAATCATAAGGAGTGCAAGATATTACAGAATAGGAAGGCCATGAGTCATTTTTGATGATTTCTTTAAAATTAGTTAACTGTATTAATGCAGTACCCTCTTAAAAATCTTCAAATATTATAATATAATTTGCTGTGCTAAATGCCTTTAACTCTAGGCTGGTTTAGCTAGAGATGATGACACCATATCCTCAGTCATAAAATCTGATCCTCTGAAGTTGAGAGTTCCCTCTGCAGATACTTCAGAATCTCACGCAAAGCAAGAACCAGTGACTGTGGTAAGATGTGGACCATGTACTTTTTATGAAGATCACTGAATTTTTAAGGAACCACATCCAAATAAAAGAAAACAAATTAAGTTTGTAGGCCAAACTCAAACAGTCATGAACAATATATTTCAATTATCAGAATTTTATTCACCCAAGATTTAGAAGAAAAGGGTATTGCATTTTGTGTTTGTGACAAGTAATCAAAACTTTCTTTTCCTCTTACCTGAATCAGAAGGTAAGTGATGGTAGGGAGCTGGAGAGAAAACCTGTGCTGCGAAGTCTTCAAATGTTGTTGGTTCTAAGTGGTGCTGGACAATTGTTTGCAGGTACCGTGCTCTCTCCTCATAGCTGATTCCCTTCTGTTAAGGATAAACTGAGATACAGTGCACACAGGTCCACAATAGTTCATCCTTACTTAGTCAACTGCTCGCTGCTCCTATACATGACTAAAAGTGTCCTCTTTTAAAGTATAAAGATGTACTTCTTGGTGGAAGTTTATTTCTCTTGAATCCATGACAAATAATAGTTTAATGGGAAGTTTACTAGGGAATAATTATACTACTGATTTATTATTAGAACATTTTGAAAGAGATTCAACTGCTAGCTGGTCAGCCTGGGCCTGTCTTCTCTTATCAACTTTCATTTGCAGATTTACTCTCAAAAGCCATTCAAGACCATTACACTGCTTTCTAAAATACTATGTCCCAAATTCTTCCCCCCCCCCCCAATTTGTAAAGACTTATTGTGAAATTCCTGTGTATCTTCTTAATTTTAAAAAATCCTTGTATTTTCTAAACAATTGTTCTCACTTTGAATGGAAGACTACTGTTGCTATACTCCTCAAATAACTCCATGCAGCTAAGATAAATGCATAGCTGAATCTGTGTGTCAGGAAAAAAACATCCCATCAATTACAACACTGAAACAAGCAGGGATATTTGCAAAGGGTCCACAGGACTCCTAAATACTGTCCAACAAAGCATCTCCAGGGCTCTGACACTGACGAAGAGAGGCTGTGCTTCCCTCGCAGCACATACTGTTTTCTGATAGTATTGACAGGCAACCAGTCCCTTCAAGTGTTGTTGCGTTTGAACAGCCCACTCCAGGCTTCCTGTTTCAGCAGGTCTGATTGTGCTGTTAGCACAGAAAGGGCAAGAAAGAGAGAGAATATTTCTGTTGTTCATGAAAGCAACTATGGAAATGGCTGTCAGATGTAGAGCAGCAGGCAGTAGCAGACAATTATCAGGAAAAAGCACATGCCGGCTCCGTGTTGTACAGTTCCTGAACTGAGAAGCCACCTAACGTTTCCTCTTCAGGTTTTAAGTTTTCCTGCTGTACTTGGTGTGCAATGTTGACATTTAAACAAAGACAATGAAAAAGATATTTAAATAGGGACAGCAAAAATTAACCCATTGGCTTTTCTTTTTCCATTGATCTCCTCACCCCAAAAGCCATTTTAGTCTTTTCATTTTAAAATTTGTTATTCTCCTTTAAAAATTACAATTCAATATTTCAGTTCTATAATTCTAGGAATTAAAACTCAAACTAGGAAAATCATTTGGGAGATAATTTAAACTGCTAATTCAATGGGTGATATCACGGCCAATTACATTTACAAAAGTTTATTAATAGGTAGCAAAGAGCCTGCTAGTCAGAGTGGACACTGAGCGCTCACTGGAACTTGACTTTATTGGATCATTTGTCCTTTTAACGACTTTATAGTACCTTCCTGCATTACAGTTTATGTTTTTGCATCAAATATTGAAATAACCTGGGCTCTACCTCCTTGTAATTTATTTCTTTCAATTTTGTACACTGTGGTTGAACTCCAAAAGAATTTTACTTGTGAAATATGTAGCAATAGGATAGGATGCTGCATTAAAATGATTGGTGGTAAAGGAGGATTGTATGGAAGGGTAGCAGACATTTCTGAGGCAAATTTAACATAGAAAAGTAACACAGCACGTTTAAAAAGAAGATATAGGCTCTAAATGGAAGAGGATGAAACTGACAGTTCAATCTAAATAATACCACATATCTCACAACTTGTTGGAAAGTACTTTTTCACTGGGGGAGATTCACAGCTGCCGAATTTTCTGCAGTTAATAGAGTCCTTTGATTCACAGCAGTGCCCCTTGTACAAAAAATACTGGCCTTTGTGTATTACCAGAAACTAATTTTCTATTTGGCTGAAAAGGGAAAAATGGGGTTATTGCTTCTCCCTCCTACAGAGCTTTTCATTATGCCTGATGCACTCAACTTCTAAGCTCTTCTGAGAAAAAAATAACTGAAGAGGCAAGAGGCAGAAAAGTGAGCTTGTTAGCACATTACAAGTGAAGTATCTTGGTGGGCCCTAGAAATTCCCAGTGGTGTGTTAACTTATCACTCTATGCATGCTGGCACTGATAGTCTCCCAATTGATCACTCTCTTTTCGCACCAAAGGTGCTGCCAGGAAGCAAAGGCTGAAGGCCCACAGGAGAACAGTCTGCTATCAAAACAAGCTGTTTTTAAAAGTCTGCTTGAATGGGTAAAACGCTTCATGAAAAGTAGGGTGGAGACACCTACCTGCTTTGAAAATGCTCTACTTTCAGAGGGCCTATAAATGAAATATTTTGCTTTATCTTATTATATTTAGAGTTTACATAAAAAGCTAGGCAGAAAAAAGCAAATGTTAATATTTTAAAAACAAGGAGGATAGCTTCAATGTGCCAAATTTATCAAGGAAAAAAAAAAAGGTTAGGTAAATAAAGCACATTGAAGGGTGACCTACAGTGCTATATAAAAGGTTTATAAAGCAAAGAAACTCTAATCCATAGCACACAGACCTGTAAACGGAAGGTTTTCTACACATGTAAGATTTTGATACAAAATATACAATGTATTTATTAAAATGTCAATAAATCTTCCTTAATGAAGATAGGCTTCTTAGTTTTGAGATGTTTGAGTCTATGTGAAAGAGTGGGGTTTTAAGTGAGAAACTGCAGCACTCATGACATATTAACATAGGCTAATCCCTCAACTTTCCTTTTTTGTAGGTTAACTTCAGAGAAGTATAAAGTAACCCATCTTCTAAAAGTAAATGTCCTTTATAGTTTCTTCAGGTTGGTTGTAGCCAAACTAAATAATTTAAAGATGAACCCAACCTATCATACATACACCTTCACAATTTTTGATTCAGAAAACATAACTAGGAGATGTGATAAACTTCCACCAGTCCTGGATCCATAGCAAGGCACTTCAGCAATTGCAATGATTGTAAGCTCTAAAGTGTAGTTTTAGTATCTGCAGCTGTCACCACCATCTAGCGCATCAAATGCCTGTATGTCCACAGCAGGTCAGACACAGATCTCTAGGGAGGAGTTATTAGTATCTATAAATTGAGTGGCCTACACAAACTCAGTGGCCAGCAAAAAGAGGACAACTTTCATGGGACATTGCCCTTGGGCGAGTGTCCAGATATAAGTGAGTATATACCATTTGACTCTTTCTGCTTCTGGGTTAACTCACTCATTACGATCATTTCTAGTTCAATCCATTTGTCCACAAATTTCGGGAATTCCTTGTTTTTAATAGCTGAGTAGTATTCCATAGTGTATATGTACCACAGTTTCTTTATCCATTCTTCTACTGATGGACACTTAGGCTGTTTCCATGTTCTGGCTATTATGAATAAGGCTGCTATGAACATGGTTGAGCAAATGTTCTTGTTGTGTGCTGGAGCATCTTCTGGGTATATTCCAAGGAGTGGAATAGCTGGGTCTTGAGGAAGCCTTACTAGGCTACCAAGAAGAGACTTGATACCCTATGAGCATATACAGAGGGAGGAGGTACCCGTCAGTCACAGTTATAGGGGAGGGGAGTAAGGGGAAAATGGGAAGGAGGGAGGAGTGGGAGGATGCAAGGGATGGGATAACAATTGAGATGTAATGTGAATAAATTAATACAATATAAAAAACAAAAAAGAGGACAACTTAAAATATATTCATACAGTTAGTGTTGCAAATGGCATTAAAATTAAATCAATGAAATGAATAAAATGATAAAAAGGTGAAGGGGACTAAAAAATTATTCAGAACTAAAATTTAATTTAAAGCTTAGCTCTAAGTTGAATTCATGTATTTGTTGTAAGTTTTAAGACATCTTAAGGTAAAATTAGCCTAAAAACTTGGTAAAGCAGACTTTTAGCTGGTAGGAATCTTTAATACAGAAGTAGCCTATAAAACAAACGCACACACCTATACACTCCACCCCACAACTACACACACTCTCTCTCCTCTCCTCTCTCCCTCTCCTCCCCCGCCCCACCCACTCATGTACGGCAATCATAGCAGAATAATTACCCACTAATCCTGTCCTTATACTTCCTGCAAAGCAGAAAGGGGAAAGGATATTGCAATTGTGAAAATAATGAAGGATACTACACATGTTCTGTCACAAAGAAATAGTTTAAATCTAAGCTGAACTTCATTAAGTTTACATTAGTAGACATTTTGAGTAATTGCTTTTAATTTTCAACTTGAAGACATGCTGTTAAAAAAATGAGCCCAGTTTTGTCCCGGTCCTGCAAAGATAAGTATGAATTCTCCTCTCTACAGGTTGGGGGATATCACCATCTGCTCCTAGTCACTTTGTTCAGGCTTTAAAGAATATAAATAACACTGGTGCCTAGAGGTCTCCCTACATCTATGTGAAGTCTTCATTTCCATTGCTACAGTAGGACAAATGCTCTTACACATTCCTGGAATTTAAAATTTATTTAAAAGTTTGTCTAATACTTTTAAGAAGGCCAACAATCTTTGCAATATATGCAAATATAAGAACTATAACTGTGCAAATAGCTTTAATGAGCTTTTAGAAATTGTAAATCTCAAAGTAGCTCTTCTTTGGGAAAAATCCTGCTCTTCATCTACATCTTCATGTAACCGATATATTATTTGTCTAGTTTAATGTTTGCCACACACCTTTGTAAAATGGTAGTTGCTCTTTTTCCATCCCTTCAATTCCTTTCACTATATTTCTATCTTGTCCAGGCTAACTTTGAACACAAATCTTCTGGAACTACAGGTGTACTCCACCATGCCCTGCTCTAAGGAAAGTTTTCAACGCCAAGGTAGGAAATAGATCTTTGTTGTCAGATATGCTTGCATGCACCTGTCATCTCAGAACTTAGCTGAGGGAGGGGGGTCTTACATGTCAGTCTAATTTGGGCTACAAAGTGAGCATCCATCTATCCATCCAAAATAAACCTATGTTCATGTGTCTGGACTCTGTAATGTTGGTAATGTTTCTTATTTGTGGTATGTATACAGGGCTTTTGATTTATTCTGACAAGGAAATTGAACATAAAGAAAAGGTTAAGCAGTAAATATTTCCATTTTATTAAACTGCAAGGAGACTAGACTAAAAGGGGATTTAGTCTTAAAGAAGTTATAACCTTCAGTCTCTACAATTTTCTTAATTCTGTTATCATGAGAAATAAGAACAATTTCACTTTTTTCCCTGGGTCTCTCTTCTACGTATCTCTGGCTGTCCCAGACCTTGCTCTGTAGGTCAGGCTGGCCTCTCAAGTGCCAGGATTAAAGGTGTGCACCCACTACGCCCTGCCTCAGTTTTAGTTTTGTGATCATCCATCATTCAGAAGAATGTAATTTATGATTAGACTGAAAGAAATGGAAAGTTTTGCATGCATACAAACTTTAAATACATATAAATAAGAAGGAATAAAGCATAATTAATAAGGTATAAAAACTATTTTTATAAACACATATCAAAGGTTTTTATTATTACTTTTTTCTTAAGTTTATGGTTTAACGACTTATATAATAAATGCAGGGAAATCCCACCCTAAAGATGGTTTCTTTTAAACTAAACTTGAAGCTTGGTATCTGTTATTAATGGCAGTTTTTGGGGGGGCTGGCATAGAGCCTCCGCAGGAACTGCTGGCTCTCTTAGGCAGCATGTGCTCTACACTCAGCCTGTAACTTTTCTGCAGTGTTGGGGATTAGGAGTTTCTTGTTTCTTCTCTGTATTCAAGATTCCAAGAATATTATCACAGGTACAATTCTGACAGAAACCATTATTTAGAAGTTTTAACTATTGAATGAGCATCTGTACTGGAGAATATTATTTAAATTGTATTTTGAGTTGTAATTCAAGTGGCTGTAACTTGAGTACTACTTAAATTATTAGAACCAGCTGGTCAGTACACATGCTATTTGTAAGACAGTTTTGCAACTTGCACTAGGTACTGAAACTACAATGATAAAAATGCATGGTCTCTGCCTCTGCGACAGCAGCACTGAAGTGCATCAGAGCTTGCCCTTCATGGTTGGGAACAGAAAGGATTTCTTCTTCTGTTTTTGTTTTTTGTTTGTTTGTTTGTTTTGTTTTTGAGACTGAACTCCCAATTCTCCGGACTCCTATGTGCTGGGATAATAAATATGAGTTACTGATCCTGCTAGAAACTACTTAAGAGAGAGGTTTACTAGAATAAGCACCAGGAAAGAGATTCTGCAGCAATGAGAATGAGAAAAACACCAACACCAATGTAAAGACGCCCCCTCTCTGAGAGAACAAGAATGAACGAATGCAGGTGTTTGGGGGCCACCGTGCATGTGTGGGGAGGTTAGGAGACACAGCTCATGCCTTCCACCTTGAGACATGTCCCTTGTTCCCCTCGGCTTACAGCAGTCTAATTACCCTGAAGCTTCCAGGTATTCTTGTGTCTTCTCTACTGTCTCAGGAAGGGATCCTGGGCACAACCCTGCTCTACTGTGTCTTGTTTCCTATTCGTTGTTCTGGGATTGGAACTTGGGTTTTCATGTTTGTGCAGGGAGTACTTCACCCACTGAGCCAGTCCTGTACCCAGCATAGCCCACCCTCAGTTATATCTATGCACATGCTCGGCTCTGTCCCACCACTTGACCTTGCTGACTTTTAAAGGGCAAATACAGCACAATGTAGCAGGTGTGGTGGTCACACCTTTAGTTCCAGCACTCTGGAGGTAGAGGCAGGACAATCTCTATGAGATCTAGGTCAGCCAGGGATATACAGTGAGCAGTAAGTCCTTGTCTTAAAAAAAAAAAAAAAAAAAAAAAAAAAAAAATATATATATATATATATATATAAAAACAGGTAAAGATTAATGTCAGCAAAAAGCAAAACTGGAAACTGTTCTTAAAATATTTATTCTTGAATAATTGGTTAAAGGAAACATTGTATGAATGTTGCAAAGAATCATATTTCTTTGTAATTGAATTCATTGTAATTAAACACTGAGACAAACATGCTCCCCACCTTCAATAATTCTTAAAACGAAATTGAACATTTAAAATTTTTCATAGTTTTAGTATAAAGAAGCCATCACTGAAAAAGGAGAAAGGACCTTAGAGAAAATCAGTGTAGGTAATAAAATGTGGGATAATTTAAAATCAGTTAGACCATGTTTCTGAACCACACTGGTACACAAAGACAAAGGCATTAGCTGGGTATGGTGGCACATGTCTGCAAGTCCAGTGCTTATGAGACTTGGGTAGGAGATTGCTGAGACTTTAAGGTGGCCAACCTGTGCTAGAGTCAGAGAGACCCTACCCCCCCAAAAAGCTTGAAAACCATTTAGATAAAGATGATCTTCAACTTATAATGGGGGTTACCTCCCAATAAATCTATTGCAGGTAAAAATACGTTTAAAATGCCTTTAATACAGCAAGTCTATTGACTATCCCAGCTAGAACATGGTTATCTACCTCCACTCTCATGTGGATGGACAGGAGGGGCAACAAAGTACAGCGTTAGTACAGCAAGACGTGCAGATGGGCCAGACAGTTAGAAATTCAAGGGCAGTTCTCACCAAATGTACTGCCTTCTACACAAGGAAGCTATGTGAAGCTGAACCAAAACAAACTCAGGAACTATATGTTTTGTTTTGTTATTGTTGTTTTCAATGTTTTTGCAGACAGACTCTTGCTTTGGAGCTCAGGCTGGCCTGAAATGCACGATCCTTCTGCCTCAGCTTCCCAAGTGCTTAGGATTCAGGCATGTGTCACATGCATGATTACGTCCTGTCCCCATCCCCAGCCAGAACAATGTTTATTCAGCAGTAAGTCTGGAGGAGTACTTCTGTAATTTGTAGAAAGCAACAACAACAACAACAACAACAACAACAACAACAAAAAAAAAACAAAGCTGCTGCTGAGTCAAGCTGGGACTAGAAACCTGGTCTTTTAGTTAATACCTCAGTATTCTTTTATCTAGTTTTATTGATTTGCATGTTTTGTGGAGGATTAAAAAAAAAAAAGGCTATGAGGCATGTTATCCCAAAGATGGTCAAGACAACAAATATTAGCCTCAATTCTAAGGCTGGCAAGTTTTGGAAAACATCTGATTATATCAATAAATTGTAATTATTGTATTTCACTATGTATATATTTAAAAAGTCCTTATTTATTCTAAAATAAAAATGAGAAAAGAGTTCAAGTGATATTTAACATTTTAGTTTTAGAAGGCCATGAAATACCTTTATCCACTTTGAAGTAAAATCAATGAGTAGTCTTGAATAACAAAAATGATTAATTTTATGAACAGATACATTTTACAAATACATTTCAGGGATCTCATGCTACTATCAGTAATAAAGTATTATATAAGACTGAAATAGATAGGGCACTATTCATTTGTAAAATGAATGTAAACTGTATTGTTTATATTACAAAGCAATGTCTTGTAAATTAACAATTTGGCAGGGGTAGGGATATTCCATTTCTTTCCTACTGTAGCTAAATCCTTCAAGAAACATGCAGTCTAGTTCACTTGCAGCAAAGACAAATTCTCCTAAATATTATATTGTTTAACTGTACTAGACTAGCAGAAGCCCTTCTCAAAAAGTCTGCAACAGGTTATGATCAACCTTCTTTTTATGATATCTTATATTAATGAAATTCTTTAGTAGATGACACTATCTAGACCATTTAGGAAAAGCTGTGATTTGTCAGAGTAGACAAAGCTGGGCTTTAATCCATCCTTTTAACCATATTGCCAAGTCTGTATTGTTTTCACTGCATCTCAATTAGAGATAGGCAGGACACCTGGTACTTCTTTATCGGAGTCCCATGGCTGCCAGATGACTCAAAATCCATAGCAGGTGCTACGGCAGTGTGAGGGTAGCCCTATTACTGAAAGCTGGAGTGGGATAAATTTTTTCCATATATAATTGCTCATAAATCACTCAATTACTAAATGAAAATGTTAGAAGAGTTGATAAGCCCATTTTTACCAATGTTCATGTAAATACATTAGGAAAGATTAGTTTCAAAGAAATAGGCTTAAAATTTCAAACCCATCTAAAGTCTCTGAAAATACTCCTCAATTTAATAATCTAATAATCATTGGTGATTTCCAAAGTTACCAGCATGATATCAAATACTATATATACATACATACATACATATATACATACATACTGCCTTCTACACAAGGCAATATATATATATATATATATATATATATATGTATATATATATATCACAAAAGGTGCATGAAACACAACATCTAAAAGAAAAACTAAGGTATCTGAATTTCACATTTAATGGAATTAAAAATTTGTACCCACTCTTGTTAAGAGATGCTTGAGAATAGTATCATTAATTTGTAATAATAAAGTTTTCATATTGGGTAAAGAAGTGCTCCAAACCAGCAGTCTTGGAGTAAGTTTAAAACTACTGGGAGGTACTAGAAACACAGTCTCTTTGTGTTGTTCCTTTTGGGAACAAAAATTTCAGTATACCAAAGCAGAGGAAATTAAACACACACACACACACACACACACACATGAAAAAAACAACCCCAAACCCAAAAGCTCCCCAAACTCTAAAGTGAGACTTTACAGTATACAATTACTTATGTGTTATCTCTACTTAAATGTGTACTAATATAATTAAGACTTTAAATGCTGTAATTATTGGGGATACAGAAAAGAGATTTTATTATCATAGCAAGTATTAACAAAGCACAGCAAATTGCCATTTCAAACATGGTCATAGAATCTATGATAAGCAGTATATTGGCTTAAACTAATGCACTATGTGCCCCCAGGGAATGACAGCCTGGGACACTGGGCTTTAACATCAAAATCTGTCCATTAATCTTGACTTTAAATATAATCTATTCTGCAGTAGAAGGAAGAATGGGCATTCAATGAATTATTGGTTTTGAAATACTGCACTAGTGCCATTTACTAAAATCACTTAAGGGGATACAAGGAAAGAGAATTCTAGTAAATTTTACAGATTCACTAATTTTATAAAACATGCACTTGACTTTCTCCAACTTCAGCAGGAACATCTCAATTATGTAAGGAATTACAGCAAAAAGTTGTCTTAAAATATCTCTTCTTGTTCTCTCATAAGGACAGCTGGAAATTGTAACACCAAATAGAACTTAGTCAATTTAATTTCAGCTGGAAAAAGAAACATCTGTGGAAATGTACCGTGGGGCCAGAATCCCTAGAGCTTGAAATAAGCTTTAACTTAAGAGGGGAAAAAAAGTAGTTCATTGTCTGCTTCAGAATCATCAGTGCCTTGCTGAAAGAGTTCCAGAAATAAACAGAAAGCTCCAGGAGTATTTACATCAGGGTATATGATGCTTCATAAAAAGTAAACAACCTTCCCATTCTTAAAGATACTCAAAACTGGACAGAACTCACTGAGGTAAGGGTACACGATTAAAAGTCATTAGCTACTAAATGGTAAAGGTAGGAACTAATCTTAAGATATGCTAAATCATTTATTTTAGTAGCTTATTTTAGCACCTGTAACTGTTAATACGGTTGACTTGCAATCCTGTAATATGCCATATATATGTGCGTGTGTACACACACACACACACTCAGATATCATCTGGAAATTCCAAAAAGGCAAAGTGTAAAGGAAACGAAACCAGATTTATAGCTTTATCTGATATGTGAATTGTGGTGGCTTTAGGCCATTTCTCATTTAAAAATTTTATGGATATAAAAATACATTGTATTTTTCTAAACATAAATTCGTGAAATAAAATTGACATTGCTGAAGTATAAGCCGGTGATCCGAAAACAGATATGGCATGCTAACAAGGGAGTACTACAGGTGGCCATTTAAATAGATTCATTTGCTTCTTTTTGATAGTAGCTATGTGCTAAAGAAAAGTCAGCACTCCTATCAAGAGAGTAAGTACATGTGGAAACATCAGTTCTACAACAGCTATTTCTGCTCCTTCTCTTTTCTGAGCAGCAATTAGTAAAGCCACCCCTTCCCTCCTCCCTAGCTGTCAAGCTGTTCAGAGCAGTTTGCAACTTGACAATAGCACCATTGTGAATGCTCTCTGGGCTTCCTTCCCACAGAGAGTTAAATGGGCAGTTCCTGCTGCCCATGATTGGTGTCCAGTGAAATAATACTCAAGAGCCAGGTTTTATCAGCTTCACGCCAAAGAAGTGAAGCCAGGGAACCCAAGCCTTCATATCATACTGGACCATATGCCAACCCTGATGGCCCCAAAGGTTTATCACTAAGAATCAGGATCCATCATGTCCCTTGTGAAATTTCACTTCACATACCTTATGTGAAATGCAAAGCTTCACTAAAAACTGAACCTTCTTCACAACTGGCACGAACAGATGGATGGTAACAGTGGTTTGGCAAGCAAAAGTTAAGATTTAAATAGGCTATAGTCTAGTGTTTGAGAGAACGTATTTAGAAGAAAATGAGGAGATTTGTGACCCATGCTTTAATTTTAATTACATTATTAGGTTATTAAAGATTCAGTATTAAAAGCTCTTACTTTTAGTAAAATAAGTATTAAAAGCACTTTAGTTCCTTATGTCAAACAGGCTTAACGAGTTAGACTGATTTCTGCTTTATAGACGCTATTTGTTCTGAATCCCCCAAATAATATGTGGGTCTGCAGTTGTTTTTATATTTAAACAAAGACTAGAATGCACTTTATACATCAGTGTGATAAACACATATTAATAGTCTATCAGTTTACTCTTATCCCCCACAGAACACAGACAGGCTTCTAACACAGGGAAAACCCTGTTTCGGGACAGGTGAGAAGGGAAAAGTGGAAACAGCCCAACATCAGGTTTGGTTGTTTTTAGGAACCGTATGTCCAGGCCCTCATGGAGTGCTCTATTTTGCTTCTGGCACACTGTGATATAATCCAACTGTCTAGATTGGCATTTGTAGATCATACTGTCATACTAGATTTGACAAAAATGTGGAAGAATATTTATCTATAGAGTCATGAAGCCTACATACAATAAGAATAGGACCTCCCCAGCCCTGCAAAAGGATAGGTTACAAGAACTTAACTTGCCAGTAATGTATAAAAGCACAATGTATAAAAACAATAGATTATTATGTAAGAATCTAAGCCAGGTGTGAGGGTGCAACCTGTACTCCCAATAAGTTGGGAGGCAGAAGCAGATGGAGTTCAAGGCCAGTCTATAGTACACAGTGAGTCCAGGCTAGCCTGGATTCATAGGCTAACTCTGAGATAGAAACTCTGTCTCAAAAACCAAAGTGCTGAGGCAGTTTGTTCAGCAGCGGAGAGTGTCTTGTCTAGTACACACACACTGAGTGTGCTAAAGTCTACCACAGGGGGAAGATCTTTAAAGATTTTTAAGAGCACATTTTAAAAATGCTCTTTAAAAATAACAAATATGTGTAAATGTTACCAAACATTTATAGATACCTTCTCAGTCTCACTAGAGACACAAGCTATTACTGTCACTAGCCTGACAATAATTGCTTGATAAATTATGCAAAAATTAAGATTTATGAAAATGGTAGTTTTATACATTGGAAAGTCTTCTCCAAGGAATAAAAAACGATTAATTTGAACTGTAGCTCTCTATTAATCATCACACAAAAGGTATACAGCAGTGGGAGGGGCTGTCACTGGCTGCCATATTGTCAGGATCACCAGATAATCAAGTTCACTTTGCTTGTCTTTCTTTTCAGCTACCACTATCTAGTTTAGACACATTTCTTCATCTCACCTGCTACTGCTCTTCCCTTTGCCCTGTATCACCCAACAGTGTGAGCTGCTTTCATTAAAAGTCAGATTTATTGCTGGGTATGGTGGCACACATCTTTAATCCCAGCACTTGGGATGCAGAGGCGGGTGGATCTCTATGACTTTGGAGACAGTTGGTCTACAAAGTGAATCCAAGATATCCCGGGGTGTTACACAGAGAACCCTGTCTTGAAAAACAAATTCAGATTCACTTATGGGGTGGAGGGAATGAACACTCTGTGTTTCAGCATGTACATGGAAGACAGAAAACAACATTTTGGGGGACCTGATTTTTCTACTTTGTTTGGAGGTAGGGTCTTTCATTTCAGTAGCTGAACCGCTGGTGCACGCTTCTGGCTTATTTTCCTGTCTCCAGTTTCTATCCACAGGCGTGCTGAGAACATGGATGTGTGTTACTACATCTGGTTTTTATGTGGGTTCAGAGGGATGCACTCGGTTGTTTTTACCCACTGATCTATAGTCTCAACTTGCATATCTTAACAACATTACACTTCCTGATACCATGTCCCTTTCCTACCCTCAAGGACTTTGTTCTTCTCTGCCTCATAAAGTCCTGCATATCTCTGAAGCAATCTGTAGAAGAGCGTTCCTTGGTGAAGCCAGTCCTAAACCCCTCCACCTCAGCACTATCTTTTCTCACTCACCATCACCAGCACCATCCTCCTTTGTACATATCACTTCTGCTGGACTCTTTCAGTGTGCAGCTCACTCGTCTAGTTCATAGGGGCTTTCGTTCCCTACACCACTGTATGGCCCTCAAATGTGGTAACTTCTTTTTTTTTTTGAGACAAAGTCTTATATGTAACTCTGGCTGTCCTAGAACTCCATAAATAGATCAGGCTGGCCTTGAACTCAAGAGATTCTTAACCACCTCTTCCCCCTAGGTGCTGGAATTAAAGATGTGTACCACCACATCCACAACTGGAAGAAGCGGTCACATTTTACATTCCAGATTTTCTCTGGCAGTGTCTCCTAGATCCAAGGGAGTCAACAAATACGTGAATAAGTGAATGGCCCAAAATTCCTTAGTGATAAGGCTAATGTCAGTTATCGTTAGAGAATAAAACCTGTATTTCAGATTACAACAGTATTGTTAAAACAAAGTTGATCATGCAACCAAAGCTATTTTTGTGAGCCCCCACAGTTTAAATATAGTAAAATCATTAATAGTAAGTGAAACCTTAATAAAAGATTATCTCTAGAGAACATTAAGAGACAATGTTACCACCAGGTATGATCCACATCTTTAATTCCAGCACATGGGAGGCAAAAGCAGGTGCATCTCTGAAGTCCAAGCCCAGCCTGGTCTACATAGTAGGTCCCCCAGCCTAGCCAGAACTATATAGCAAGGTCTTGTCTCAAGAGACAGGCAGGCAGGCAGGCATGCGCACGCACATGTGCGTGTACACACACACACACACACACACACACACACACACACACACACACACACACATACACGACGAGGAGAGAAAGTATTTGAGAATGAGAATATGGTAACTTTAGATTACTGGTTCAATTCCACAGAACAAACAGTGTATTACCACCACGTATTTATTACACACCATAGAGTTTCACATTTATTCCCTTGCTTTTTTTTTTTTTTTGGCTCCCCTTTCCTCTTTTCTCAACCTCTTTCCAGTACTAGATTCGTATATGCTAAGCAAGCATTCTTCGATCGAGTTACAGACCCTTTAAAAAAAACCTTTTTGCTTTTAAACTTGGAGACCTAGTGAACTCACTATATAGCCTACTCTTACCTAAATTCATGATCCTCCTGCCTCATCTTTCCAAAAAGTTGCTTTTATAGGTCTTTGCCACCATGTTTGGTTGATTTTATTTTTTCTCTTGTTGAAAATGTAAGTTAGATTTGGTATTTCCAAACCAATAATAACTTTAAAAATGTGTGATAAAAGATTTCTACAAAGACTGACAAGAATCTACTAGGTACTTAGTAATATTGACAAACAGATACTTTCTACCCAATGACAGGAACAGATAAAAAAATTACGCAGTAGGGGATGCTTTAGTGTCACTATAGACGTACAACACATATCCAAGATCCCTGTTTAAAAAACTGCTGTTGAAAAAAAAAAAGAACTGCTGTTGGCAGTGACATTTATTAGGGTTGGAAATAAAATCCTGGTCAACGGGATACGTAAGCATACAAAAATTTTTCTTTGAAAGTAATACCCATGTCTTTAACACAGAAGATGTAAAGGCTCCAATTAGGAACTGCCAGGCAAATGAGAATATTTCAACTCTTGGAGAAGTCCTAACACAATTACTAAAAAGCAATGGCTGCAAGCACACAAAAGCCCCTTTTCGTATTTCTCAATATTTACCAGCTAATCAATGTGTCCATTAAGTTCAAGGCAGTTATTCAGAAAGTATGGGGAATAAATGCCATCAGATATGAAGGCTGCTGGTGGAATCACTAATGGCACAAATAATATTGGTACAAATGTTCCAGCAGTGCGCTGCAAAGCTGGCTCCCCAGCACCCAGAGTACCGCAGCTCCCTCTACTGCTCACTGGTGGCTCTGACTTCTCTTGCCAATTAGTGAGGATGTGTGAGCATTTGGAACCTTAACTGTACAAAGCAGCTTGGAGGGACTCACAGCATCTGCCACTGCCTTCAAGTCAGACATGTCTTGGCTCACTTTTGTCCCTAACGGATACTCTTTGCCCCTTATCTTTTATCATCCCTTCTGAAAATGAATGATCTTCACTAAACATACAAATACAATGACTAACCTGTCAAAATACACATTCCTGGGGTGTGGTGGCACACATCTCTCTAATCCTAGCACTCAGGAGGCAGAGGCAAGCAGATCTCTGTGACTGCAAGGCCAGCCTGGTCTATACAGTAAATACTAGGCCAGTCAGAGCCATACAGCAAGACCCTTTCTCAAAAAACAAAAACCAACCAACCCAAACCAACCCTTCCCATGCCATGCTGTTGTTTTACTCGTGTCAAAGGCAGTTTCTTCTGGTTCTAGACTTTCTCATTTCACTCTTCAAAGTGGCAGCCACGTTATAAAGTTTTTAAAGGTTTGTTTTATTTTATGTGTATGAGTGCTTTTCTTGTGTGCTTGTATATGCACCACAGGTGTGCCTTGTGTCAGTGGAGTTCAGAAAAGGGCACCGGATCCCATGAAACCGGGGTTGTAGATTGTTATGTACTTCCACATGCTAGAAGTACTGGAAACGGAACTTAGCTCCTCTTCAAGTGCTCAACTTCTGGGCCAGCTCTCCAGCCCCATGAGGCCTAGTTTAATATAAATTTAAAGCTATAAGGTAAAAATAAAATAAAAAAAAAACTCCAAAAAATAAGCTAATCATAAACTTCAAAAACATAGATAATAGGCTGGAGAGATGGCTTAGTAGTAAAGAACTGTGTTACTCTAGCACGCGCGCGCGCGCGCGCGCACACACACACACACAAAAACACACGTTCTCTTAAAATAATAGAAACAAGTCTTTAAAACTGTAGGCAATAAGAATACATGTGAACTTTTAGAGTATATGTGGAGATAAGTGAAAAATTTCTGTTCAAAAATATTAGTTAAGAATCCATCCACTAAAAAAAACAAGTAAGAATCCACCCACTGTTTGTACCCTTGTTCTATTATGTGTTACTGCTCGTTACCAGATACTGTGCTAAGTCAGTGAAATCTGGAAGGTAAGACTTACTAATATGTGCACAAACACATAATAGTAGACCAACATGTTTTATGGCAGTGTGAGCAATAAGTTTGCTTAATGAAGGAATTATTTTTATTTTTATTTTTTGTTACCTAAAGATGTTTCATTTAGGTCATAATAAACAAGTATATCAGACAGAAAACAGTAGAAGTACATACTCTTGGAGTTTTAAAACATGAGCATTTATAGAACACGAATTTGGTTTAGGTGAAGAAATATAGATAGCATCTTGGGTGTCAATACAGTGAGGAAGACTGCAGAGAAGGGATACGGGATCGAGGAAGTATGCAGGTATGTTTGACAAAGCTACACTGAGAACTAGGAGGCTGGGAGGGCACGCCTGGGTTTGTGTTTTAGACAGTAATAATGTCATCAGCTCCCACACAGCTACAGTGTTCTGAGCTGTGGCCGAGATGACAAGCAGGATGCCTAGTGCTTCGTTGGATAGCTTTATTTAATCCTTACACTAATCTTGAGTTTGGTACTATAATTATCTCCTTCTTACAGATTAAATTAAGGATAGTCCATATTTATTGATACTATCTTCTAAGAAAATGCTTTACAAAAGACAGTAAATACATAAAATTATGTACTTTTTCAAGAAACTCATTTTCTTTTTTTTTTTTTTTTTTTTTTTTATTTTTTATTTTTTTATTTTTTTTTTTTAATTAATTTATTCTTGTTACATCTCAATGTTTATCCCATCCCTTGTATCCTCCCATTCCTCCCCCCCCCCCCATTTTCCCATTATTCCCCTCCCCTATGACTGTTCCTGAGGGGGATTACGTCCCCCTATATAGTCTCATAGGGTATCAAGTCTCTTCTTGGCTACTTGCTGTCCTTCCTCTGAGTGCCACCAGGTCTCCCCCTCCAGGAGACATGGTCAAATGTGAGGCACCAGAGTATGTGAGAAAGTCGTATCACACTCTCCACTCAACTGTGGAGAATATTCTGACCATTGGCTAGATCTGGGAAGGGGTTTAAAGTTTACCTCCTGTATTGTCCTTGGCTGGTGCCTTAGTTTGAGCGGGACCCCTGGGCCCAAATCTGCCTATCATATTGTTCTACTTGTAGATTTCTAGGACCATCTGGATCCTTTTATTTTGCTATTCTCCCATGCGTCTCTCATTTAGAGTCCCAATAGGATGCCTTCCCCTCTGTCCCAGTTTCCTGGTAAGTGAAGGCTTTCGTGGGACATGCCCCTTGGGCTAGTATGCAGATATAAGTGAGTATATACCATTTGATTCTTTCTGCTTCTGGGTTAACTCACTCATTATGATCATTTCTAGCTCAATCCATTTATCCACAAATTTCGGGAATTCCTTGTTTTTAATAGCTGAGTAGTATTCCATAGTGTATATGTACCACAGTTTCTTTATCCACTCTTCTACTGAGGGACACTTAGGCTGTTTCCATGTTCTGGCTATTATGAATAAGGCTGCTATGAACATGGTTGAGCAAATTTTCTTGTTGTGTGCTGGAGCATCTTCTGGGTATATTCCAAGGAGTGGAATAGCTGGGTCTTGAGGAAGCCCTATTCCCATTTCATTTTCTTTTAACATGAAATGGCAGCAATATTGATGGGGCCCCCTAAGGAGCTTTACAATGTCCTATCATAATGAAAGGGAACTGCATTAGTGGAGCCAATCAATTACCGTTCATTTAGTTTTGGCTCTCATACTTGTGCAACAGGTCTTTTACATTTGAGTAGTAGAACTGCAGGGCTAATAAACTGAGACTAATTGAAGAATTATCATTGAATTTAGTAATTTGTCTGATAAAGTTAAACAAAGCCAATTCTGGCATTTAAGAAAAAGTCAATCTAAACAGACTGAGAAACATCAAATAATATTGGTTGTGGTGGGAAAGCACATCAAGCCTAGGTGGAAAGCACTCTCTAAAGATGTCATGTGCTCTTTATACTGTGTATCTCAGCGTATCAAATATATTATATATAGGTACATACAAAGCTCAGATATAAGTCACAAGAATTATAGCACTGGCTGGGCCTAGTGGCACATGCCTTTAATCCTAGCACTTGGGAGACAGAGGCAGATTGATTTCTGTGAATTCATGGCCAGTCTGTTCTACCCAGTGAGTTCCAGGACAGTCGGGGCTATACACTGAGTCCAAGTCTCAAAGAAAAAAACAAAAAACAAAACAAAACAAAACAAAAAAAACCCCAACCCAAACCAAACAAAAACAAAAAAAGATAAAACAACAACAACAACAACAACAACTACTACTACTACTACTACTCAAATCCACTGAGCCCTAGATTTTCTACATATACATAATACATACACATATCCATACATCTGTACCTTTTTTTCCTTTTTAAATAGTCTTGCTATTATAGCCCAGGTGGCTTCAAACTCCTGCCTCAGCACCTGCATGCTGGAACTTACAGGTATGTGCTAATAGCCTTGGCTTTCAATAAATATACTTGAGTCTGACACCATAGCCCACTTGGCCATCTTGACAACCCAATGTAACTGAAAGAAGAAAAAACTACAGGTACATTTGTGACCTCTAAATAGTAAGTATAATAATTTATCATATGTCAATATTTATGTTTTGTGTACTTTTCTCAAATTATATAATAATAATAAATAAGATGTAAAGCAAATCAGAATAAGTCAGGGAATATTTTGTGTCAACTTGGCTGGGTTAAGGACACAGTGTTTGGATAAACACCGGTGTAGCTATTATTGTTTTTGTCTAGATGTGACTACTACTTTAATTAGTAGACCTGAACAAATAAAGCCCATTATCTGCATACTGCAGGGAGGTCTCATTCAGTCAAAGGCTGTTGAGAAAAACCTGAGGTCACTTGAGAATCCTATTGCTAGATGCCTTAAGACTGACAGCAACATCAGCTCTTCCTAGGTCTACAGATTTGGTACTTGCCAATCCCCATTGCTGGGGAAGCCAATTCCTTGAAGTACATCTATCTTATTATTTATGTAACATTTACATTGGATTAATTATCATAATCAATCTAAATAAGGTTAGCAGATGAAGGGAATTTGTGTAGATTAAATGAAAATGTACCAGTTAGTACAAAGGACTGAACCACTTGCAACTTGGTTCCTTTAGAACCCAATGCCCCATGGATACAGAGTTCTGTTTCTCTGCGTTTACTAATGTGATTACACACTACAAATTCTGAAAATTCTTACATGGAAATCTCACACTAAAACAAAGAGCACACACAATGACAGTATTATACTAAACGCATGTAACTTGAGAGTCATACTGAAACTTTCTTAAGTAAAAAAAATTTTTTTAATTTAAAGAATAGAGCTACAATTGGCAAGAACATGAAATAAAAGCTCTAGAATTATTTCCACTGTAAAACCCAAAACTAAGCAACCAAACAAACGAACTCTTTCTAGGTAGTTAATAAAATGATGGTCTATGATCAAACCTGAAACACTCCCCTGGCTCAGTGGTACCCCCCAGTCTGCCTACTCTGCCTTCCAAGTATAGCAATTCAGTTCTAATTGCATGATCAAACCAACAAATTGAGCTTAAGAGACAAAAGTCCCTGGCTGACAAAATCAGAGGTTGCATGAAAATGCTTTTCAACTACAAGTAATGTAAGAAACAACAAGTGATGTGAAGGGAGGTTTCAAAGCTTGAAAGACAAATCATCAATACTGACAGATTACTGTAATTCTGGTTGCTAGCATGATCGATTTGAGCAGCACATGACAATCAATACTGTCCTCATTTTCTGAACAACATTAGATTCATACTTACAGAAGATTTTCCTAGGATAAAATTTAAACTCTACTTAATGATCATAAATAGCACAATTTATGCTGTGGAATCTTCATAGGCACTATTATTGGGCATAAGATAACTGACCCAGCAGTGTAGTTATACAAATACAATTGAGTTTATTACATTTTACCTCTTTATTTCTTTGATGAGGATTAAAGAATTAACTCTGGTGGTTTTCAAAACCAACTTCTATTTCCATTCCTATGATAATTCATATTAAGCGTATTGATTTATTTTAGAATACACAATTTTCTCTTCACTGAAAAATCTGATGTAAAAAACATACATTGTAAACTTGACACATTTCTGAAATCAGCATGTTAGTTAAAATTAAGTCATATATTCCTTTACTTTAGTACCTCTAGATACAACTATCAGTTGAAATTTATTATATAAACTTTCATGTTAAAATCAAGAAAAGAAGGGCTGGAGAGATGGCTCAGTGGTTAAAAGCACTGTATGCCCTTCCAGAGGTCCTAAGTTCAATTCCCAGCAACCACATGATAGCTCACAACCATCCATACCCTCTAATGCCCTCTTCTAGAATGCAGGTGTACATGCAGATAGAGCATTCATATACATAAACAAAATCTTAAAAAAAAAAAAGAATAAAGTATTTAAAAAAAAATCAAGCAAAGAAGTTACTTTCCCATAACGTTTCCCCCTTTCTTCATTCATTTATGTTTGTGAGATAGGGTCATGCTATGCTGTGGTTTGTCTTGAATTCTTGATCTAAAGTGATCTTTCCAATCTCTTTGCTTTTACATCTTTGGTTGTAGGAGCTCCTACTACATCTGGCTCCTCCTCAATAATTACAATATAGATCATGTATATTTTGCAAAATACAATACTATATTCTTCAAATAACAAAGGATAGGAATATTGATTATTAAATATTTCTCTCAGTATATATGGAAGAGTTTTCAGGAATCCCTATGGATAGCAAAAATTTGTGGACACTAAAGTCCCCTATGTATAATGATAAAATATTTATATATAACCAAATCTTCATATTACTTATTGTAATAAATATACAGGCATAAGTATCAGTAGTTGTTATACTACAATGTTAAAGGGGTATTGATAAGAAAAAAAATCTCATTTTTTCCTAAATATTTTTCACATACAGTTGTTTGAATTTTTCAAATGGGGAATCCTGGGTACAAGGGCCAAATACTCTTAAACAGTATGAAAAAAAATCAATTTTCTATATGATAGAAAAAGTTTGCTTGGTCTATGAAATATTTTCACTTTATTCTTTTCTTATTTTAAAACTTAAGAGTGTATGAGCTTATGTGTATATACATGTGCTCGGCCAGAAGCATCAGCTCCTCATGGAGCTCACGTTAGAGATGCTGTGAGCTGCTGGTGTGGAGCCAAGCTCAGGCTCTCTGCAAAAGCAGCACATGGTCTTAAATGCCGAGCTGTCTCTCCACCTCTTATTCTAGGAAGTCTATAAGCAACTTTACTGGTAGGAACTGTACAGATTTGCTCTTTGAAACAAAAGTGTTCCTGCCTACTATTTTCATTGAAATTATTTCTTTTCATCCTACAATATTCTCTAATGTGGTAACCATTATCTTAATGTGATTAAATATTAAAAATGTCATAAAGTAGGCCTGAGAATTCACCTCAAGCCGCTAATCAGTGTAATATAAAAACTCAATTAAGCAATTCCTTAGTCTTGGGTAGAGATGTTTTATACTGATGGTAATATTTGTAAGTAATATAATTAATAATTGCACACACCTCATTTAGCACTCATAGTAATGCTCAGATAATATTAGAATCTTTTTACAGATAAAGACAATGAGAGTTAAAGATTCTATGACTTGGGCTAGGATTATGACTCAATGGTAAAGTGACTGCCTAGTATGATCAAGGCCTGGGTTTATTTCTGGAAGCTGAAGAGGAAGGGAAGACCACGACGACAACAACAACCAACACCACCACCACCCCAAACCTGCTTCTGTGGCTTGACCAAGACCATGAGGAAGTTGTCATCACTAAGTTCATTTCAAAGGTAAGTCCACTAAGGTCAGGAGGCTCAGGACATGTTCAAGGCTATGCAGTTCCACAAGAGCAGCACCGACCTGATAGGCTAGCTCCAGAAGCTCTGTTCCCACATCTTTGCACACCTTCATGTCCCTCACCATACTGTTCCCTGCTTAGGTTTTTAATTTCATCCATCTCATTATTTATCACTTAAGACTAGTTCACTTTTCATTTTTTTCAAGAGTGTTTCTGGACACTAACCTTCAACTGGCTGGTGGCCCCTTTTTAGAGTACATCCTGCACACTCCGCTTTTAAAATGCATGTAGTGAAAATAGTGAAAAAAGTATGTTTTTTCCATGCAGAGTGAATTCTTTCCAATGATTGTTTTGATCATTTCTGAACCTCCAGAGCAGCACAGAGCCCCACATATAACAGCATTCTATTTAACTAAGCTAAAGATGACTACTTATTAGAAGCATGTAAAAAGCCGGAACTGCCCACGGGCTACATCATGTGGGTCCCCTAGTAAGGGGGACTGGGGGCTGTCTCTGACATGGACTCTGATACCTGCTTTTTGATACCCTCCTGCCCACCGCAGGGCTACCTTGCCAGGCCATGAGGGAAGAGGATATGCTCAGTCCTGATGCAACTTGATGACTGGCATGGTGGGTGGGTGAGGCTCCCCTTTTCTGAGGAATAGGGGAGGGGGATGGGAGAAGAGGGAGGGAGGGAGGGAAAGCCCAGGAGGAGAGAAAGGAAGGGGCTACAATCAGGATGTAAAGTGAGGAACTCTGCCATCTACTTCTCAGGAACAGAAACCCTAGTCTCAATAATAAGAAATATTTATCTTTTTGTAAGGTAGATGTACACTAGTGTACTAACTACACACGTAAAAAAGGATACAAGTTTTGATACAATGGAATCAGTGACTTCAGAGCACGGCTAGCATTTATTGCTGTGGATCGAACCATAATGGGCAAAACTTTTCCATTCACAATAGCACCATCAAAAAGTGGACCAAAGAAGGGAACCTGGTAAGAGAGATCAGAACATAATTTTAAAGTCAAACCGTAGAAAGACTGTAATAAAAACAATCAAGATCCTTTACACACAAATGTGTTTTTGCTTCCTCTTTGGTTGTCTCTTATGTAAAAATATTATTCAAATTCATTTTTTACATGAACTTATAATCACTTATATTAGGGCAACAAAGAAACAAAAATTCCCAAAGCCAATAGGTTGGCCATTCAAAAGAACTATGTATATGCTTTATGTAACTAAGTAACTTATATCCTCTGCCAGTTTCCAAAGTTTTGTAGTTTCAACTGTATACATACAAAAAACCCAATTCCTTTATTAAACAAGCTGGAAAAGACACACATTCTTACAGGTAGGCAGTTAGATGGTTGGTTTTGTGAGATACTAGTTTTATTCTTATGGTTTGGACATGAATTGTCTTCCTAAAACTCATGTTGAGTGCTTAGCTCTGGGGAAGTGATGGGCAACCGAGCTTTGACCCACAGGCCCAGAAACATGGAGTCAAGCAGCCACGAGTCAAAGCATATCATTCTTCTAAGATGTCATTCCTAGGATTTGTTACAATGACAAAAAACAAATCTAACACAAATACAGAACCTAAAGTGCATTTGGCTTGGTTAATTACAAAAGAAAATCTATGCTTTGATAATTAACTGTCACTTTTATCCAGTGACAATTTATAGCTGTGAATATATAGGTCAGTGGTAGAGTGTTAACCTAGCTGGATGCAAGCACCAATACTGGAAAAAAAAGATTTAAATATGGTTGGTACAAATGGTAGTTCAAGGCAAGACAACTATCCAAGGATGCCATAGCATTTTAGGCCTTCGGGCTATATACCTGAACTTTAAAACAAAAAACGCTTTACAAATATTGTAAAAAAAACACTCAGTAGGCTGCACCAAATTATGTTGTGCCCTGTTATAAGTTGACTTCTGGCTTAGATAAACCAAAAAACAAAAACAAAACCCAAACAAACCTTGTCCTCCAGGAAAATTTATAAATGAGAATTTAACCCAATTCGAGAAAATTTAAAGATTCTGAATCAACTATCAAAACAAAATTTTTTTTGGCAAATGTACTGCAGCATTCATTTTTATCTTCATTTTCTGCGTTTTACGAAATACACCATTTAATTTTATTTTTTCACAGTCACAGTGTACTTTGTTTATATTTTTTTACAATTTTCTATTAAAAGCATTCATCTTAGAAAAGAACACATGAAAATAATGCCAAACTTTTAAAATTATAATTTATTCATATATCCCAATTGTTATCCCCTTGCTTGTATCTTATTATCTTAAAAATAAATACTTCTGAAATAGTTGTTTGAAATCCTGGGGTACATCTAGATGTCCAATCGTAAGAGAGGTAACATCTCTTTAACAATTAAATATATTTATAGGCATTCCGTTTATTATTTTAAAATTACTTTTGGTTTTCTGAGACAGGGCCTCATTAAGTACCACTGACTGGCCTGGGTTTACCTTAAACTTGCAGTAATCATCTTTGCCTATGCCCTGCTGGGATTACAACTGTGCCTTACTAATACCTGCCTGCTTCTTTCTGTGTTTTTTTGGAAAACTGTAGTTGTTTTCTACTTTAATAAAGGGTAAGCTAAGTACAAAGGAACTTCCACTCAGGCATTACCTAGTGTCTCTCTCGCTGGGTTAGTTCTTCTGCATTATGTTTAAGACAATCTACACAGCTACAAGCTGTTGCATTTCCCCCTACTTTCACAACTGAAAATCTATTACTAAGACAGAAGCTAAGAAGTTCTCACCTCTGGTTTTTTCATGATCTGGATGCTGTACATGTGGTTTTTCATTGGATATATTACAATGAGGACATCACCAAATTCTGTAGGAATAATTCCTCTCCGGTAGTCTCTAGTATGTTCTGACCAAACAATGTGTACTTCATCATTTCCTAGGTGTCTCAACTAGAAAAACCAAGGAAATAGTTAGAGTGCTTTGTAAAAGTCCTGTGAGCATAGTTACACAACTAGTGACAATAGACCTTACAGAAGGGACAAGGTTGGTTATTTTCATGACACATAAAATACAAACACTCAAAGTCATCAAGGGACAGAGAAGACCAGACACTTTCAACTCCTGCAGCCAAAGAGACACAAAGAACTGATGAGCTGCAGCCCATTCTTTAGCACTAGCTGCCGGAGTAACGCAATTCCACTCTCAAAGGGACTAATTTGTGATTACTCTCCTCTTAGTCTCTCCACTTTCTGTCGTGCTAATAAGTGGCAAGATGGCCTAAAGAAGCATCCAGAAGAGAAACAAATAAAATAAAATAAAATAAAATAAAATAAAATAAAATATGCCTCACAAATTTTATAACCACTTATTGAGGTGGAAAGAGTTGGTTATTTTTGGTTTAACAAGTTACTTTTTTAGGCACCCTCCCCCACAAACAACTTAGAAAATCTTCCAAATAAATATTAGGCTCTAAAAATGTTAACTTTGATATGTGTTGCTTACAAACATACTTCTGGCAATCTTGAGAGTGTTGTTATGATAATTAAAACTGTAAGAAAAGAGCATTTAAAAGTTGTGCTTCTAATAAGTTGTTCAAAAATGAACCTACTGAATGTTACTGAGCTTTCTTCATGGTGATTACGGTATAAGCCTCAATGTTAGTATAAAATGCCATCATCTAGGACACTATAGACTCTGCTCCTGGGAACACGTGAGTCGATGTTTGGTAGGCACTCTACATCAGCTCTTCCGTCACCTCCAGACAACTGACCAAACTGCAGTTGGCAAAGTTCAGTAGATGAAAGAAGGACACAGCTGGTCTGAGCTAATGTACTGGTGATTTCTATATTTTACATATGTGATTTCTAGATTAAAAACCACAAGGTAGATAAAAACTTAATATTTGACTGAGACAAAAAGAGCAGTTAAGTTCAATTTTTTTGAAAAGACCCTTTCAGTCATGCTTTAGACCTGGAATTAACTCCCCTTCCACTTGTGAATACCATATAGGAATTGCATAAATGCAGACTTGGACTTTGTGCCATTTTTAAAAAGCAAAAAAGAGATTACACAACCTAGAAAAGCCATGCCCTATAATTATATTTTTTAATCAAAATACTTTAAAAATATCCTTCCTATACAGCCATCCCCATGTGTCAGCTTCCCTAATAGGTTTATGTTAACTGAATACAAAAGAAATGTGAAATAAATTTAACCAGGAGGGATGATCCAATCTAATTTTGATACATTAATGTCATATGCTGTACATGTTACAATAGCAGCCAGATCTAATACTAAGCTCCAGGCTATACTGAGATTTCCAAATGGCAGATTGTTCTAAGTGATATCAAGTATAATTGAAGTAATAAATGATAGTAAAAGCTGAGCACACTGTCAGGAAGAATTTAAGTATTTACTTTTTAAAATTAAATGAGTTAGGTTAGGAAAGACAAGACAACTGAAATAATGCAGGTCTCAATTTACAGAAAATTCCTTTTATTTATCTGCTACATTAACCCTTGAACTCTTGCCAAAATTACCTATAATTTCTAGTGCCACTTATCTAAAGAAACAAGAGAACAAGGCAACTGTACTATTATCTTTTACCAAAGTTGTCTTCAAATATCTCCCATATAGTATTAAAGGTCTGTTAGAAGTTAAAAAAAGACACATTTTCTGTCAAGATGTTATAATATGTTTTACACAGAACCATGTGCATTAACAAATCATTCTATATGTGTTTGATATTTAAAGTAAAAACCTTCATGAAAATCTTTTATTACTTAGATTCCAATGCTAAGAATATAGTTGTATGAAGCTGTCAAAATGACATTTTTATAACTTTAATAACAGAAATTGAGATGTTGTTAATCATTGCTGTATATATGGGGAATTTTTGGAAGACCATTGAAAATTGACTTTCTAATAATCAAAAGGAAACAGAAGCCATAATGCCAGTAATAAAAACAAGAGAGTAGGAGCTGGAGAGATGGCTCAGTGGTTAAGAGCACTTGACTGTTTTTCCAGACGTCCTGAGTTCAATTCCCAGCAACGATATGGTGGCTCACAGCCATCTGGTTGACTCTTCCGGTGTGCATGAAGAAGACAGAGCACTCATACATAAAATACATGAATAAATAAATCTTAAAAAAGAATATGTTAGAAAAAATAAATACAAAAGAAAGCTTGAAAAAAAACAAGAGACCAAACAAGTTGGGCGTATCTATATTTGGTACAGATACTTTATATACTATTTTATATTTATTTATTTCTTACCTCTTAAGGACTTAAAAGACTATGTCCTGTGCATACTCAGTAAGTTTCCCTCTACTCTAAATTTCTCAAAGGAGTGCCTTTCCTTCTCCTCTCCTTTCTTCCCCTCCCCTCCTCCTCTCTCTGTCTCTGTCTCTTTTCTACAACTCTTTTTTTGAGACAAGGTTTCTTTGTATAGCCCTGACGATCCTGGAGCTTAATATGTAGAGTAGGGTGCCCTCAAACAAAGATCTCCTGCCTCCTCTCCCCCAAAGTGTTTTACTAAAGGCACATAGAGCCTATGTACATATTTCTGAACCCATGTGCAAGCCAAGTTTTGAAAAAGCATCCAGACTGCTGTGTATAAGGGGCAGATCTGTGTGGTAACTAGTAACCAATGCTCTTCTAAATTCAACTGCTACTGACGCTACTCTGGAATCTAAGCTGTATGATGTAGGCTAGAGATGAGCAGTACTAAGTTAGGAAGAAAATAAACTCTAGCCCGTCATCCTTACAGAGTGCTAATAATAGTGGCTAGCCTAAAGGAGCACTTCCACACCTAGAACAGTAGGCCCCCTGTGATATCTGAGGAGTAGATGTGCACCCTTTGTACAAACAATTTTAACATCATGAAGTGTAACTGGTCACAATCAGACTCTACCTTTGAGCCTGAGTCACCAGAGTATTCTTTACATGAAGCAAACTGTGCCTTCCTGATACTACTTCCAAACACAAATCCAACGTGTAATCTATAAGTTATCTTTTCAGGTATTTGAAGATCAATTTAATATCTTTACTTTTCTTTTTCAGGTTAAAAACTGTCATTTTCCTGGATTATTTTCTCAGTTTACTGATGTTTCTATTAAGCTGCAATGTCTGGAATAGAACATCAATATATGCTCTAATTCAGCAAACTCATTAATGGGACTATTTCTTCCTCTGTTACTCAATTATTTTCTGAAACTTTACAGGATCATTGAACTCAACTTAAACTTCTTTCCTTGCAAAGTTCTTATTATCAATCTCTGTGTGTATGCACACATGTAGATTCTTAGTGACCTGAACTTAGGTTGCTAAGCTTGGAGCAAGTTCTTCTACCCACTGAACCACCTGCAAAGTGCTTTTAATTAGGTAAAATAAATTGTTCCATTTAAAGAAAGGATTTCATATTTATTGTTATTAAGTTTTATTTTGCCAAGTCTAGGTTATCTTTTAAGCGTATTAAGGTCTATTGTTAGCCTACTCTGCTATTCAGTGTGCTGGCTCATTCTTTTCTAGATTATAGTTATCATTAAGTTAAAATTCTTACATCTTCATTTAAGTTCTGAACAAAAATGTCAAATGGTTTACACATCAAAGTCAGATAAGCAAACAATGAATAAGTTACACACAGTGTTCCAAACACTTCTCTGGATACAAATAGTAAAGAACATCAATCTATAATGCCACTTGCACTGAACCCTGGGAAGCCAGAGCATGCCAACTAGCAGGGTTAGGTTCTCTCAGCAGCACCCTGACAGAACCTGTCTCAGCTGAGGTAGAGGAGAGGACTGGTAAGCTGAGGTTGTTTTCTGACTTCTATGTGCATGTGCTAGGCATTGGCAGTGTGCACACACCACACACACTTAAAAGGGCAACATAGGGCAAAGGGAGAGTGTTCCTGAGTAGAGGGGTTCTTTAGCTAGAATGATTTGGAAAGATCTTACTGTGAAACTGTCACCTAAGTGTGAGAGATTAGTGAGAATGAAGAAGCCTGGAGAAAAACCTGCAGATTAACCCAACAGTTCAGTATGTGGAACCTCAGCCATGGGGCTAGACTTGCTTAGGTGGAAGGTTAGAAGAGTGAAAGCAGTCTGCTGAGTAGGAAGATGACAGAAGTGACCAGAGAAGTGAGCAGAAAGGTGGCCAAAGCACAGGGAGGACGCTGGGGCTAAGTCTTACTTTGTGTGCAAGGAGAAGCTACTGCTACCCTATCTGAATCATGCTGCTCAAGGTGGTGAGACAGCTGGCATGGAACTGCTCAGAATATTTCTACTCTCTATCTCTGTCATCAGGAGTGGGCTGTGGGTATTACGTGACATGGAATAGAACTTGTAACACTGTTATATTTTGATCTGAAGCTATGAGTACAATTGCCCTGTTGTTTAGTTTTTGTCAACATGACATAGCTTGGGTCATCTGGGAAGAGGGAACATCAACTGAGAAAATGCCTCCATCAGATGGCTGTAGTCACGTCTAGGGGGCACCTTCTTGAGTAATAACTGATATGGGGAGGGCCCAGCCCACTGTAGATAATGTCACCCTTGGGCAGGTTGGTTTGGGTTGTATAAAAAAAAAAAGGTTGCTGAGGAAGCCATGAGGAGCAAGCCACTATGTAGAATTCCGCCATGGTTCCTGCCTCTGCTTCTGCCTGAGTTCCTGGATAACCTCAATGATGGACTGTGATTGGTTCATGTACGCCAAATAAACCCTTTCCTCCTTCACATTGCTTTTAATCATGGAGTTTATCAAGTGACAGAAAGCAAACTATGACAATTCCATAGGATCTGTTAATTATTATTAACCCCATTTTTATTAAAATAATAAACCCTTTTTATTATTATTCCACAAAGTTGTTTTCAATTTTGTTCACATTGTATTTACCTTATAGTTCTTTGGAAAGTTTCTCACATGCTAATTTTATTTTAAAATAAAAATAAAAATAGATTAGAAATAAAAATTAGACCAAGTAGAGTTTTTAAGACCCATTTACTTGAGAAACTCTTGTGATCAAGTTTCAAGTCATGGCCTGCTGTCCATTACACTAATAGTATTTCAAAGGAAGCTGACTTAAACAGAGTACTTCTTCTTCCTCTTTTGGGGGTTCAGGAAATGAAAGATAGCCTAGAGAGTCCAACTAAGTATTTCACAATTATCTCAACTTGATCTTCATCAAGCTTCTAAAAGGATGATTCAGCTCCCTTGGAAGCAGAGTATCAGCAAGTGGCCGCAACAAGGAGACAGAGGAAATGAGAGAGGCTCCTCTCAACACTTTATACCAATGCTTGCAGCACTTTTGATTTTTAGGGGTGAATACACTCAGTTAAGTGGAAATTATTTTTAACCATTTTCCATCAATCTTTCTCAGGTAGAAATAATTCATAGAACAGATGGCTTGGACTGGGTTATAGCAGGACTTTTGAAACAGTGGCATAATATTTCTAAGAGAGACATTACTAGATTGAATGGCTAATTTGGTTAAAAAGTATAGTCTATGTTACAAAAATTCTGCTGCTATTATCTTATGCATTGAGAAACCTTCACGTCACAAAACAATTCTATACTTAAACAGATCCAAAAACATTAACTTCACATTCTGAGAAAATAAAATGTTTAAAAATAATTTACAAAACCACCACATATTTAAAATAAAAAGTCAGAACTAACATTAGTTTTTATAAAAATGGATATAAATGATGTTTCTCCTACCAAGTTTAAAACATAGAACCAGAGTCATAAATAATTCTAGCTTGCCAGAGGCATGGCTATTTCTTTATACTGACTGTCGACTATCTAATTTAATTAGAGGTATTAAACTCCATGTTGAGGTCAACAAGCTTTACTTCCTCCAATATTACACTGCAACCAGTGCTCATTAATGTGTCTACTGAATAGATGAACACACCTGAAGATGCATGTACAAAGGACGGGGGGACAACCTAATGAAATCCAATTCTTCATCTGTAATAGGACATGTTCTAGGCCTCAACTTATTACCACTAATGTGGAATTTATTAAATTCAGGAGAAAAAATACCAATACAGAAAGTGATTTCTTAATTAAGAACTTGTATAAGACAACTGGCATTTATGATTAAGTTTACACAATTAAGTCATTGAAAAGAAAGTGATATAAAACTAAAATATAAAGCTGCTATTGAAAAAATATTAGTAGGATGCTTGAGGAGCATATTAACACGAAGTGTCAGTGAGAATAAGGAAAAGGGAAAATCAGTACATGGAAAGACAAGTATTTTTGTTTTTGATTTCTATGAAAGAAGGTTTAGAATAGCAATTCTAAATTATGAGATCATATTTATATATTCTTTTTGTTGTATGTTAAGACATACAAATAAAATTGCATTAAGTAAAAAAGCTAATTTAGACTGGGTATTTCCTTAGCAGTACTTATTTAACAGCAAAACTGCAACCAGATATTTGCATTTAAAGAAAATTAGAAAGGACTGGCAAGATGATTCAGCAGGTAAAGGTACCTGCTGCCAAGACTGACAACTTGACAATCCGACTTCAACCTTGAGAATCCACATGGTGGAAGGAAAGAACTAATTCCCACATGTTATCCTCTGGTCTCTACACGTACTGTGGCATATGTGCAAGCATGCGATTGTACACACATGCGCGCGCACACACACACCCCAACCAAACATCACTTTAATAAATACCAGAACAATCCAGAAAGATAGCTCAGCAGGTAAAAGCTGCTGTTACAGAGCCTGACGGCTTGCGCTGCCCCACTGGGACAATGTGATGGAAGGTGAGAGCTAGTTCTCAATAGCCTCCACATGTGTGCATTCTAAAATGCAACAAAACTCCCAAAGGCACAATATTAATTCTACCTGACACTATCTACAGATTAAATACATCCCTACCAAAATCTCAACACTGTCACAGAGGAAGTAACAATGACCAAAGCACAATATACAAATGTATGAAAGTGTCTAAATAAACTCCTTACTTTGTACTTGCTAATTAAAAAAGAAAGAAAAAAATTCAGTAGATTTGGCACAAATAGACAAACCATTCTAAATCGTGTATATGGAGTCTTTAAGAGATGGTCAAAGCCAAAACAATCTTGAAAAAAAAAAATGGAGGATTCATAGTTCCTGAGTCTAAACTTAGAATGCAATAGCCATATAAACAGTATAGAATGGTGTAAGAACAGACATTTAGACTAATGAACTATAATACAGTAGCTTCTCTACAAATAGTGATGAAAAGATTGGGCATTTACATGCAATTCTGTATCTTACTCCATACACTACAAGTAGCTCAGTGTTAATAGAAAATGTAAATGATAAGGGCTAAAGCTGCAAAGCTCTCAGAAAAAAAAAAATAGAAAAACATCTCCATGATAGTGGATTTGGTAATGGTTTCTTGGATTGATATTAACAACAGAGGCAACCAAAGAGAAATTAAATTTGAGTTCATAAATATTAGCTAACCATATACTGGATAAGAGAATAATAACTATAATGTATAAAGAACTCCTATAATGACATAAGAGAAACATAAACACATGAGTAAAGGACTTGGATAGACATTTTGCCAAGCAGATAAACAAGTGTTCAGTCTCCACATAACAAGATGCTCACTGTCACCAGCTGTCACAGAAATGTAAATTAAAACTAAAGGAAATAGACACTTTGGGACAGGCATGGTGGTGGGAAAGAGAGGCAGAAAGACTATGAGTATGTGCTGAGCAGTGAATTTAAGAATAGCCTGGGATATAGACAGACAGACAAATTCTGCTTCAATAGAAACAAACAAAATAACTACTTTGCACCTATTAGGATGTCCATAGTTTTTTTTTTTCCTAACAAGATTTGATAATGGTGTGCTAAGAATGTAAAACAGTTGAGGTGTCAAACTCTTTGACTTGAAATTATATTACAGAATTACAAATACTTCTGAAACCTAACCTTGGATTTCAGGTTTTTCTATACTCTCACTCAACTCAGCTATTAAAGACAAGGACACCTTGAAATCTGCAGCAAATGGATGGAACTAGAACATAGTAAGAGACATTGCACTGTAGGGTCCTCAACCTGTAGGTGTGACCCCTTTGGGGGGGGTTACATGTTTACATTATGATTCACAACAGTGGCAAAATTATGGTTATGAAGCAGCAACAAAAATAACGTTATGGTTTGGGCTGATCACAACCTGAGGGACCATATTGAAGGGCCGCAGCTTAGAAGGTTGAGAAGCACTGCTGTACTAGTTACTTTTCTTATTGTTATGACCAAATACATGACAAAAAGCAGCTTAGGGGAAGGATCGTTTGGTTTATGGTTCAGAAAAATACAGTCCATCGCAGAAGGAAAGGAACAGTGGTGGGAGTGGTTTGATCCTCAGTGCTGAGCAGAAAGCAGAGAGAAAGACATACATTCGGGGGGGAGGGGTTGGGCCTTCCCTCCTTAGTTGAATGCCTCCAGAACTCTTTCTCCAAGTCCAGTCATGCTGACAATGGAGGTAAGGCACCACAGATGTGAAGGTGAGATAAGAAGAAGGCATGTGGAGCTCCCATGCTGGCAATGCCATTCTCCAGGAATTCCTGTGTGTTTGGCTATCCAGAAACTCCCTGAACACAGTCCCCTGGGTTCATATGGAGACTGAAGCACAGGATTATGACTAGTGTTAACCGATGGAATGGGGGAACTCAGTAGAGTCCAGCTGCTGAATCTTCTTGGTTTTGTGAGAAACATGCCTTTCTCATGAGTACGGAATGAGAGCTCTTCTGAAATGGGGGTTTTATGATTTACTTGCAGTCAGGCAATTGACTTAATGGCTAATTCCAAGACAGAAGGCAGGAGTTGATTAGTATCTATAGGTAAAAACAGGGTAGGTGAAAGTCAGAGAATGGTTTCTTTGTTTTCCTTCTGAGGCCTATTTCTGATGGTTATTGTGACACTATAATAATCCAGGAAATAACAAGGGAGTTATGAGCCAGAATTCATGGATTAAAATTAAGACACACAGACACGCGTGCGCGCGCGCACACACACACACACACACACACACTACAATATAGTAATAAGGATGGAACTGTCATAAAAATAGATATGAAGACCAAGGTAACAGAATAGAAAATATGTACATAAGTACAAATGTTTCAATATAGATGCCAATAATATAAGTGAGGAAAGATAATCTCTTCAACAACTAGAATGGGAAACCTAGACTTCCATATACCAACTAATGAAATGAGCCTTGCATTTTCTACCATTCATAACAATCAACTCAGAGTGGAAAAAAGACCTAACCATAAGTCCTAAAAAGGCATATGGATGGTTTTAGCAATAGCTTTATTTGTTTGTGACATCAAACAAGTACTTATACTACAAAACTAAAACGAACAAAGAGAAAAATAGCAACCTACCAACTTAGAAAAACCAAACAATCTGCAAATCACACATGTGATGAAGGGTTAATAACAAAATTATAAAGAACATTTTCAACTCAATAAGCAGAAAAACAGACAGTAAAAAACAGGCAAAGGACGAGAACACATATTTCTCCTAAGAGATGTTATACCAATGAGGTATACAGAAAGGTAAGTGGTCAGTATCAGGGAAGTTATTCAGAGAGTGTGGAACTGAAACCACTACAACATTTGCTGGATGGCTACTGTAAAGAAGAGGTAAGTACTGCTGAGAATGTAGAGAAATGGGGACGCTCATTCATCATTGGTGCAATGTGTGGATAGAGCTATGATGGGAAATAGTGTAGAGACTGATAAAAGAAAAGAGCTGCACATGAACTGCCAATCATCTCTGTTCAGGATATATACTGAAAGAGGTGAAACCACCACTTATTCCAGCTTCCTTTCTGTTGCTGGGGTAAAACACTCTGACCCAAAGCGACTTAAAGGAGGAAAGGATTTATTTTAGCTTACAGCTTACAATCTATCACTGAAGGACATTAGGGCACGAATTCAAGTTATGAACTCCTCACAGCAAAGGAAATACAGCAGGAACCATGGGGGAATACTCCCTGCTGGTTCACTTAAGAGGTCTATTTTTAGTAAGTTTTCACACTCAGCCCAAACCCACCTGTCCAGAGTGGACTGAGCCTTCGTGTGTCAACTAATAATAAAGGACCATCTCTTTTAAAGACATGTTCACAGGCTAATCTGATCTAGGCAATTCCTCAATAGAGGCTCTTTCTTCTCAGATGACTACAGGCAGTGTTAACTTGACAAAATGAACTAGGCTATGACCTTATAAAGGTATCTGCACTCCCAGGTTTCTTGCAGAATATTCCTAATTAGGAAATGGAAACATTCTATAGATCTGTGATGACTAGTTTTAATCATTAACTTGATACAACCAAGAATTACCAGGGCAGAGGGTCTCAGTGAAGGATTGTCTGCATTGGGTTGACTTGTGGGGAATTGTCTTAAACTGATGGCAGGTCCAGCCCACTGTGGGAGGCATCATTCTCTAGACAGGGGTCCTGGACTATGTAAATCTGGAGAAATTATGCTAAGCAGAGGAAAGCGAGTGAGTGAGCATGACTGTATTCACTGCTCACTGCTCTTGACTGGATAATATGACTAGTGATTTGAAGTTCCTGCCTTCAATGATGGACTATAACTTGTAATTGTGAACCAAAATAGAACTCTTCTTCTCTAGTTTTTATCACAACAGAAATGAAACCAGGAAATTATCCACTCATGATTAACGGGTAAAGAAAATGAAGTATATATGCAAGTGATGAAATATTGATTAGCTTTAAAAAAGAAGATTCTGACACTTGCCACAACATGGAAGAACCTGAAGAAGATTCTGTTAAGTGAACTATGACAAGCAGAGAAAACATGAGTTCATTTATATGCAAAATTAAAAATCAAATATAAAAAATATAATAAAAGCCAAGTTTGTTTTGGTATACATCTATAATCCACCACTGAAGAGACTAGACAAGAGGATCGTGAGTTCAGGGACAGTTTGGACTGCACAGTAAAACTATGTCTACAGACAGACAGACAAACAAACAAACAGATAAACAAGCGCTCTTAATCACAAAGCCATCTCAAAGTCATATAGCAAATGAACAACAACAACAACAACAACAAAACCAAACCAGAGCAGTGATCCAGCTGCTCAAGTCAGGGAGGAAGTCAGGAGGTAGAGGCCTAACGATGTAAGGTAGCAGGAGGTAGAGGCCTAACGATGCAAGGTAGCAGGAGGTAGAGGCCTAACGATGTAAGGTAGCAGGCATACAGGTTACATATCCAGGAGGTAGAGGCCTAACGATGTAAGGTAGCAGGCATACAGGTTACGTATCCAGGAGATAGAGGCCTAACGATGTAAGGTAGCAGGAGGTAGAGGCCTAACGATGTAAGGTAGCAGGCATACAGGTTACGTATCCAGGAGGTAGAGGCCTAACGATGTAAGGTAGCAGGCATACAGGTTACGTATCCAGCAGATAGAGGCCTAACGATGTAAGGTAGCAGGCATACAGGTTACATATCCAGGAGTCCAGCGAACTGGTTCAATAGTGAGATTATTGTGTTTAAAGAGATTTTAACTACTATACTCACTATGTAACTATGTAATGGATAACAGGCATGCTAATTTGTCTCATCACAGAAGTAATTTACCAGTTATGTGTTTTCTAAACATAACGCTGTAAACCTCAAATATACAAAATAAAATTCACTAAAAACAGCAAAATAAGCTATAGAGATTGCTTTGTGGTTAAGAGCACTAACTGCTCTTCCAGAGGACCTGAGTTCAGTTCTCAGCACCCACACTGGGTGGCTCACAAGTGTCTATACTCCAGTTCCAGGGAGGTCTGATGCCTTCTTCTGGTCTCTTCAGTATCTGCATACATGTGGCATACACTCACATAGATACATATATAAAAATGATTAAAAATAAGCCTAAACATAAAAAATCAGAAAAGACTGTTACCTATAATCACATCATTGTTTTCCTTATTGAAGGAAAACACAATTTACTATACAATGATCCTGGGTTTGAAGATGGCATTGGTTAAAGAAACAAGCTCTTCAACCCCCAACAGGGCTCCACCAATTGGATATTAGTATTTTATGCATTAATTTTCTTAAGTAATAAGATTTAACTTAAAGTAATCCACTCCCCCACCCCTGTACTTACTTTTTTGGTCAGAGAGTCATCAGAATCAGAAGGCATTCTTGTTGATACATGAAATATTACTTCTACTGTAGAGGTAGCAAAATATGGAGTGGTCAGTCCAGTGCTTTTGTTCCTCTGCAGTCCTCCCATGAAACCACAGTGATTTGTAAGGTTTACCTAGAAGAATAAATATATATTTTCTTCTTCTGTTTTACCCTATAGGTCCTTTGCACATATATATTATGGCTTCCCGTTTAGTGTTCTTATGGGATTCATGAGTGTGTAAATGAGTGGGTCTGTTTCTTGTGCCTTCTATTAGGCACTCTTCCTTCTGTTTGTTTGTTTTGTTTTATTCTGATGTTTGTTTTATTATATTACATTTTATTATTATCCCCTAGACACTTGTTGTTTTTTTAATCATAGGCAGAAAGGAGGTGGATCTGGATGGGAGGGGACACGGGGAGGAACTGGGAGGAGTACAGAGAGGGGAAACCATAAGCAGGATATATTATGTGAGAAAAAAAATCTATTTTCAATAAATGGAGGCAAAGGAATAAGTCTTTTATATGCTATCAGCCAGTATTAAATTTAGCATTATAGCTGGCTCTCTGTATCTGTGGGGTCCACATCTACAGATTAAATCAACTCTCAATTAAAAGTATTCAAAAATATAAGCTTGTATCAAACAGGTATAAATTTTTATCTCTTATTATTAATATTTCCTAAATAATAAATATAGTATAACAACTATCTTATTTTATTTGATACAGGGCCTCACATAGCCCAGGCTGACCTTCAATTCCTGATGTCCTGTCTCCACCTTGTGAATGTTGGAATCAGAGGCATGTGCCACTATCCACAGCCTGATATAACAACTACTTATGTGATATTTATACTTTATTGGGTATTATAAATAATTCATATATTAGTCAAGAAAATGTGTATTATGCTGTTGTTTTATATAAAGGATCTGAGTACTGTGAATTTTGGTATCTCAAGGGGGTTCTGGAACCAATCCCCACAGACAACCTGAGCCAACTTTATTAGGGTTATTTATTCATCACAGTTTTTTAAAAAAATAATATTTAAGGTCTTTAATTAATAGGAGCTAATCAAGGAAAAGATCAACTGCAGTTTACTGTGAGACTTATGTTAGGTAACTAGGTATTAACAAGAAACCATATGGCTTTGGCACACTAAGGGCAGAGTAAAAACCAAATCTGAAATGACTTGGAAGAAGTTAGAAGACTACTAACTCACAGAATGATCAATTGGATAGCTCATATTTCTTCACAAAACTATCTTCCTATAAGCACCTGCACTTACTTACCAGGCCAAGGTTACTGGCCACATATAGCTGACTGAGGAACTAAATAAGGCAGGGGTTAGAGGGGCCAGTTAGGACCAAGGCTATGCCATTTTTTTTTTAATTTTTAAAATTTATTTATTCATTTTACATCATGATCACAGCCCCCTTCCTAGATCCTTTCTCCCCCATTCTCCTTTCTCCTCCTCAGAGAAGGGAAGGTCCCCCATGGCTACCAACTCATGCTGGCATATTAAGTCACTGCAGGACTAGGCGCACCCTCTCCCACTGAGGCCAGACAAAGCAGCCCACTTGGTGGGAAGGGATCCAAAAGGGAGGCCTCAGTGTCAGAGACAGCCACTGCTCCAGTTGCTGGGGAACCCACATAAAAACCAAGCTGCACATCTGCTACATACGTGCAGACCAGGCCACGCACCCTCTTGGGTTGGCAGTTCAGTCTCTGTGAGCCCCCACGGGCCCATGCTAGATGACTCTGTAGGTCTTCTTGTGGAGTCCTTGACCCCTCCAGCTCCTGTCATCATTCCCCCAGCTCTTCCATCTGACTCCCTGAGCTCTGTCTAATGTCTGGCTGTGGGTGTGCATTTGTTTCCATCAGCTGCTGAGGGAAGCCTCTCAGAGGAGTTATGCTAGGCTCCTGTCTGCAAGCATAGCAGAGTAACATCAGTAGAGTCAGGGATTGGTTCTTTCCCATGGGATGGGTCTCAAGTAGGGCCAGTCTTTGGTTGGCCATTCCCTTAATCTTTGTCCTTGCACATTTTGTAGGCAGGACAAATTTTGGATCAAAGATTTTGTGGGTGGGTAGGTGTCCCTATCCCTCCACTGGAAGTCCTGCCAGGCTACAGGAGGTAGCCACTTCAGGTTGCATATCCCCCACTGGTAGGCGTCTCAGCTAGGGTGAACCCCATAGACTTCCTGGGGCCTCCCCTATCCCAGGTCTCTGGCATGTCCCAGAGATGCCTCCCATCTCTGACTTCAGTTCTCTCATGTGCCACCCTCCCCCAGCTCTCACTACCACTGATCCCCACCTTGCTCTCTTCTTCACAGTTCCCTCCCTCTGTCCACCTCCAACACCTATTTTATTTGCCCTTCTGAGTGAGATTCAAGCATCTTTCCTTCGGCCCTTCTTGTTACTTAGCTTCTTCCGGTTTTCAGCTTGTAGACTGGTTCTCCTGTACTTTATGGCTGATATCCAATTATGAGTGAGTACATACTATGTGGGTCTTTCTGGGTCTGGGTTATCTCACTCAGGATGATGGTTTCTAGTTCCATCTAATTTCCTGAAAATTTCAGGATGTCCTTGTTTTTAATAGCTGAGTAGTATTCCATTGTCTAAGTATGCTGTATTTTCTTTATCCACTCTTCAGCTGAGTGATATTTAGATTGTTTCCAGTTTCTGGCTACTATGAGTAAAGCTGCTATGAATGTAGTTGTACAAATGTCCTTGTACTGTGGAGCCTCTTTTGGGTATATGTCCAGGAGTAGTATAGCTGGGTCTTGAGGTAGAACTACTCCCAATTTTCTTAGAACCTACAAGATTGATTTCCAAAGTGGCTTTACAAGTTTGCACTCCCACCAGCAATGGAAGTGTTCCCTTTCTCCACAACCTTGCTAGCATGTGCTGTCACTTGAATTGTTTACTATTATTATTTTGTTTTTTTTGAGACAGGGTTTCTCAGTGTAGCCCTAGATGTCCAAGAACTCACTCTACAGATCAGGCTGGCCTCGAACTCACTAAGATCCACTTGCCTCTGCCTCCTGAGTTCTAGGATTAAAGGCCCACACCACCACCCAGCTGTCACTTGAGTTTTTGATCTTAGCCATTCTTTCAGTATAAGATGGAATCTCAGAGTTGTTTTGATTTGTATTTCCTTGATGACTAAGGATATTGAACATTTCTTTAAGTGTTTCTTGGCCATTAGATAGTCTGCTGTTGAAAATTCTGTTTAGCTCTGTACCTCATTTTAAAAATTGGATTATTTTATTTGTTGATGTTTAATTTCTTGAGTTCTTTATATACTTCAGATATTAGCCCTTTGATGTAGGGTTGGTGAAAATCTTTTCCTAGTCTGTAGGCTGTCTTTTTGTTCTATTGACTGTGTCCTTTGCCTTATAGAAGCTTTTCAGTTTCATGAGGTCTCGTTTATTAACTGTTGATCTTAAAGCCTGAGCTGTTGGTGTTCTGTTCAGGAAGTTGTCTTCTACGAGTTTAAGGCTGATTCCCCACTTCCTCCACTATTGGATTTAGTATATCTGGTTTTATGTTGAAGTCTTTGATCCATTTGGACTTCAGTTTTGCGCAGGGTGATAAATATGGACCTATTTACATTCTTCTACATGCAAACATGCAGTTTGTTGAAGATGCTATCTTTTTTCCATTTTATGATTTTTGGCTTCTTTGTAAAGATTCAAGTGTCTACTGCCTTGTGAATGAAGATGGAAGTCTAGGTTTCCTGTCTGTCCTTACACACACACACACACACACACACACACACACACACACACACACACACCACTTTTCTAGGGGCTCATTTCCTGGTTCTTTGGCTTTTATAAGAGTGTTTGTTTGCTTCTATAATTTTAGGTTACTGGCTTCCTCAGCTGGGAAGCAATGAATGCTGTGCTCAGCCTGCTTTCTCTTTTTACTCAGTCTGGGACCCCAACTCATGGAATGATCCCACCCAGCTTTAGAGTGCAGTTTCCCACCTCAATTAATCTAACTCAAAGGCTCCCTCATGCTCAGACATTTCTTTCATGGTGATTCTAAATGCCATCAGGTTGACAAACAAAATTAAGCACCACAGTACTCATTCCCTTTTATAGCTAATATTTGCTAGTGTGGATGTGCTCCATTTATTTATCCATTCACTCATGTATGGGGTAGTACATATAGGTTGTTTTTCAGTTTTGTTATTATGCAGCAATGAATGCAGATGAGCAAGTGTTTTATAAAACCTTTAGCTTTTGTTTTCCCTGGGTATGCACATAGCAGAACATTTTGTTATATGGCGTCTAGCTTTATGTCAACCTAACACAAGCTAAAGGCATCTGAACGGAAGGATTCTTAACTGAGAAAATGCTATCATAAAGTCTGGCTGCAGGGCATTTTTTTAATTAGTGGGGGAGGGCCAGCCCATTTTGGGTGATGCCATCCTTGGGCTTGGTAGTCCTCAGTTCTATAAGAAAGCAGGCCAAGTAAGGCAGTAAGCAGCTCCTCTGCCCCCATGGCCTCTGCATCAGCTCCTCCCTCCAGGTTCCTGCCCTCTTTGAGCTCCTGTCCTGAATTTCTTCATTGATGAACAGTGATGTGGAAGTGTAAGCTAAGTAAACCCTTTCCTCCCCACGTTGCTTTGGTCATGGTGTTTTACCACAGTAGTAGTAACCCACACTGGGCATACGACGCCTTGGGCATATGGCACCTCTATGTTAAACTCCTCTTTTTTTTTTTTTTAAACCACCCTGTTTAGGGATGGCCACTTAGGATTATGGTCCTGTTCCTGGGGGGGCGTGGGGAGCGAAAAATAAATGGGTTTTCTTTCCTCAGCTGCCACTGACTGCCTATTGCTCTTTATTGAGGGAAATTTTGTGAAATTTTCTTCCATCCATTTTGGCATGTTCACTGGTATAGACTTTGGGCATTTTTTTTAAAGCTGTACCACATTCTACTTTTTAATTTGTGATAGTTTTTTCAAATATTCTATGTACAAATCTTTTCTCAAATATACGATGTACAACTATTTTCCCCAATCTGTGGAGTTTTTCACTTTGCCAACAGTGTCCTTTGAAGCACAACAAGTTTAATTTTGATGAGTACTATTTTCCTTCTTGCTCATGCTTTTAGTGTCACAGGTAAGCAATCTCTGTCAAATCCAAGATCATAAATGTTTGCACCTATATTATCTTTTATGAGTTTTATAATTGTAGGTTTTTGATCCATTTTGAGTGAATTATTTTATATAGTATGGTCTGACTTCATTTAGAAATTATTTTATTTTTAATTATATGTGTATGCCTGTGTTGTTAGGGTGTGGGGGCTATGTACACATGGATGCAAGTACCTGTAGAGGCTAGAAGAGGGTTGCTTGATACTCTGGAACTTGAGATACAGGCAGTTGGGAGACTGGTAACATGGGTTGGAATCAAACTCTCCTAACTGCTGAATCATTTCTCCAGGCTCCTGACCATGATGATGACAACTGCTACTGCTACTGCTGCTGCTGCTACTACTGCTGCTGCTGCTGCTGCTACTACTTCTCTCTCTTCTTCCTCTGCGTCTTCCTTGGCATATGGCTACTAGGCTATATCAGCAACGTTTGTTGAAAAGACTCGTAGGTTAAAATTCAGTTGACCATAAACTTGTGTGCTTAGTATTTCTGTATTCTATTGTATTCCAATATTCTGTAGTTCTCCTCCTGTGTGAACACCGCACTATCTTGATTAGTACTACTTAGTAGTAACGTGAAATCAGGATGTATATATGAGTCCTTCCAATTTGCTCTTCTTCTCATATATCCTGCACTTTTGTAATGAATCTATGGTTCTTTTCTTAAAAATATTTTTTATTTAATCTTAATTTATGTGCGTTGGTGTGGGGGTGTCATATCTTGGAGTTACAGACAGTTGTGAGCTGCCATGTGGGTGCTGGGAATTGAACCCAGGTCCTTTGGAAGAGCAGTCAGTGCTCTTAACCACTGAGCCATCTCTCCAGGCCCAGATTCTATAGTTCTTTAATACATAAAATCTATCTTTTGTGTTTTAAAAATATTTTCAAGTCATTTTTACATAGACCATCTTAACTACTTTTTGTCTGGTGCTTACATAATCCACACAAGGTAAACTAGCTGGTAAGCACATAGTACATATAATATACATATGACCCATATAATACATACCAAGTGGGAAAAGCTTATATGTTAGACACTGTGGAAAGCACTGGCATTAAATGAAAAAGTCACTAAGAAGTTCCAGCCCTCTACAAGTTTATAGCTGGTGCAATGGTCTTCAACAATTTTACCAGATACCCTCAATACAAATGCCATGAAACAATTGTCAACTGTGAGAACATTTTCATTGTAAGTTTAAATGGCTACCAAGGATACTATTTTGACTCCACTGCATTAAATGTATACTCATCAAAAGTAAAGCCAGTTCTCAGGATCTGTTTGCCTCCTCTCCCCCAGCGCTGGGGTTACAGATGCCTGCCACTGTGCCTGGCTTTTACATGGTGCTGGGGATCCACACTCAGTCCTCATGTGCTCAACTAACAGATCCATCGTCCCAGTCCCTCATGTAACCATTTCTAAAACAACAGCATTTAGACAACTAGGCATTAGTACCTCGGGTATGCTTTAAATTATACAGGAGGGTACACATTAGTTTTATACAAGTGGCCCACTATTTTATATTAGGGATAGAAATATCATTAGATTCTGATGTCTGCAGGGGGATTGAGGGCTAAATAGAAAACGATGGCTGGTATAACGTAAAAACAATACCTCCCAGCCGAGGCCAGCTACAAAATCCTCATATGCTTGGCTTCCTCCTGTATTGGTGAGAATGGAGTACTTATCTTCTTGTCCTTCAGCCACATAGAATACTGCAATCTTGTGTGTCTCTCGGCTGTAAAACAAAAGATTATACCACTCATTAAGTTGTTTGCTTATTAAATTCTATGTACAGAGTATATAACAGTAAGGATATAAAAAAAGATTTAGATGCTATAGTCTACAGAAGGAGACAAATAGTTGCAATATAAATAAAAAAGTTATGAAAGTGTCAAAATTGCCACTGGACAAGAAGAAAGGCTTGATTACTCCTGATTGGAGAAATATAGCGCACTTAAAGTAATAATGAATTAGGTAAAGGTAAGAGTTTGAGAGATGAAAAGAGTATGGGCAAGGCTAGTTAGAGATGAATGCATGAATCATGTAAGGAGTTGATCACTGTGCAGTGTGACTGAATCTCAAGGTTAAAGCAACTGTTTTAGACCTAAGTAGCCATAAGTAAGAAGTGTATTCTCCAAAATTACATTCAACAACACAAGAAATAGACACAAAACCGCATGGGTTAACTGCCAAAATCTTGGACAATTAACTTTTAGTCTTTCTGAATTAAAAAGTGTTCATAATAGAAAACTCATTAGAAGTCTAGCAACCCAAGCTAACTTGACAAGCTTTGTTTGGTGAATACTGGCAAACTTTAAGACCAGAAAAACAAATAGGAAGAACTCATACAGGCTTACTGATTTCAAAATTGGACCAGACATGAAGTTTTTTGTTACCAGATTATGTAAGAACAAACGAATAAATAAATAGGTCATAGCTAACAATAAGCAGATACAAACTACAGTATTTAAGCCTGAAGTCTGACAGCCAGATTTTTGTAGGTATTTTGAAAAGGCAAGTCATGACGGTGGGTTTCCATGTCAGCAATAAAGAAGCTTCAGCAAGTTTTTATAAGTGGTGCATTTCACTTCAGGTGGTAAAGACACAAGGAAAGTTTCAATATGCCCAATATAATGTTAATCTAATCTAGTCTAAGCAGTCAAATGGAACTGAGGTGGGCATGGGGAAGAAAAGAAGCTTCCAGAATTACAGACTATGGATCTGGGTGGGCTCTTTTGTAAATAAAACCCAATTTAACTGGTGAAAATTATTATTTTAAAAAAAATCTAACATTTAGAAGATGTGTCCTAAATGCATATAGGAACAGAGAATCTTCATTCAAGAAAATCTACGAAATTTTCGTAAAAAGAGAGTCACTGACATGAGCTGCCCAGTCACTTTCTTCCTTTATATATGCACATGTCTATTTTATAAGAGCAGCAGTCAGATTTGGGAGCGCATTTAATCCAGCATGATCTTATCTTAATATATCTGCACCCTGATATCCAAATTACACTCTAAGGTTCTGAGTAGACATAAAAATTTCAGAAGGTATTATTTAATTCAGTACAAATTTGAATACTTTCCTCTAAAAGATATATAAATGGCCATTTTAATCACTTAAAAATACCCAATAATATATGGCAAGTCAAAATTACAAGATCCAACTCCCTATTCACTAAGATGAATTTAAAAAGTAGGTGGTAATAAGCATGCCATGACAGAGAAGGCAGAGCCTGCACATATGGCTGGTAAGGATCAGAAGTGCTACAGCTGCTATATAAATCAGTATAGCACACAGTAAATGGAAAGCAGCTTCAAAAATTAGATTGTTATTTAGTAAATATATTACTATTAGCTTACATATTAGATAAAAACTGCATTTCAGTATTGGTTTGTCAATTTTAAAGCTGCACACCAGGACAAGATGTCAGAATCAAGAGAAACTGTTGAGGAAAGATGACATATGGAAACACTTCCTTATCAATTTTATTTTCAAACCTTCTACTACTTTAATTGGAATTAAATTGAATTAATTAGATAAACTAAGGAGATCAGCAGTGGTTTATGGCAAGGCTTTCCAGAAACTCTGATGCTTAAGTCCGGACTTGAAGGGTGGATAGATGCTATACATTTAGCTAGAACATACACCTGGGTCATTTCATTGTTAGCAAACAGCAAAACAAACACCCTTCCCACCAGTAAGAAACATAACATTTGGTTCTAGGTCTAAGAAAGAGTGGAGCCAGTGATATGATGGATAATGTGTCTGATGTTATCAGAATCAGATCAGAAGATGAGAAAAAGAAAACAATGCTTATGAAAGTGATATAAAAATATCAGAACAGAAACTAATGAATTAGAAACAGAACATAGGAACAGAAGAGAGCACCCAGCTGGTAAAGTATTTGCAATGTAGGCACAAGAATCTGAGTTTGATTCTCTCAAACCTACTTTAAAAAAAAAAGAAAAGAAAAGAAAAGAAAAAAAGCAAGTGTGGTTGTGTGTACTTAGAATAACCTGTACATGCGAGGGAAAAACAGGTGGGTCCTTGGATTCACTGACCAAACAGCCACGTCAAACAAGCTTAAGGCCAGTGAGAAACCCTGCTCAAGAAATGAAGTAGATGACACCTGAGAAATGATAAAGTTGTCTATTTCCACATGCACTTGCATATACATGTGTACCTGCACATACATGTACAGATGCATATACACAAATTAATGTGCATGTGTGTACACACACACACTCAAATATACAATAGGAAAGTTTGTTTATTCCAAAAACCTAAGCTGAGAAAAGGAACAGAATAGCGAATTATGAGATGCTGAATTTTGGTCAGTGTAATACAGATGAAATAGGCAAAAATGCGACTCTTATCTACTTGATAACATATTATCTCAATAAAATATGTTTGTAAAACAAACAAAAAAGTAATGGAATTGATCCAAAAGCTGAAACAAAAACTGAAAAAGACAAATCAAGAGGGAAATTATTTTAAATATGAAATTTCAAGTAACATAATATTGATTTATGAAGTTCACTATAACCTTAATTCTAAAACCCACAGTGACAGAACAAAAAATCTATAGAACCTGTTAATAAATGGACTATAGCTCGATACAAAATGAAATTTTAGTAAGCCAAATATGGCAAGTCAACAGACTAGACATATTTTTTAGATTTATTTAATATTATTTTATATGTAAGGGTATTTTGCCTGCATCCTGCAAGTATGTAAGTGAACCAAGTGAGTGCCTGGTGCCCACAGGGTCAGAAGAGGGCTTTGGATCCCCTGGGGCTGGAGCTACAGAGAGTCGTAAGCCACCATGTGGATGCTGGGAATCAAACCCAGGTCCTCTGTAAGAGCAACAAGTGCTCGTGAAATCACTGAGGCAACTCTCCAAGTGTACACACAGTTTTTATACTAAAATACAATAGACACAAATTAGTTAAGAAATTGGAACCACAGGAGCACCTGAATGGAAAGAATCTCCTCATGGAGATGGCTTCAAATATGACAAACTAGCCACGGGGCAAAATGCCCTCATTTTGGCCACTGACAGAATTTTGCCTAAAAATGGGCAAGTTTGGATGCAGGCAGAGTCAACAACTAAACTCTGCCAAGACAGGGTGGTAAGCAAGTCCCCAATAGTTCCTGCCTCACAAGTATGTCTGTCAGATATATTGGGCCAGAAGGCTGAAGATGATGCTTCCACATTATAGAGAGTGTTGGGTGACTGTTCAGGCAGCAAACTGTCTTTTCACTTTGGAAGCTGTTAACCTGCACTTCCTGTTTACTCAGGTAATTAATTTTATTCCTTCTCAAGTCTCTGATAGAGCTGAAGACTAGATATTTTATTAAACTTAGTTGTTTAGTGGTTAATATGTTTTTAGGTCTAGATAGATGTTTTAAGTTGATAGAGATGAGCTATGATAGATATTGATTTACATTCAGAATTTTAGGCTCACCAAGATAGGAAAGATGTTTTCTTCAAAGTTGACAAACACAAATAGCCAAAATACTATGAATGTAACATTAACATAATTCCTGTTTTTTGTGGTTCTTCTTGCTGTATGTAGTTTATTTTATATATGTATAATAATATAAATGTATATATAAATACTCTTAAAAAAGGGAAAAAAGAAGTGTGAAGAGGAAAGGGAAGGGAGAAATGTTGTAATTATATTATAACCTCAAAAAACTGTGATAACATACCAGCACTATTTTTTTTAAATCATACAGGATAAATTGCTTTCTTAGCATGATTAAAAAGATCAATTTTAAATGAACAAGAATAGCTCCTACTGAGTGAGGAAAAAGAAGAGTTACTCTCATTAATCAGACAGACAAGGACGCCCATTCACTTTTACGACATTACTTATCACTAACCCCAAAGTTCTGCTCAGTGTAAAAGATGATAGAAGCCAAGATAACTATCAGAAAAGGGTTGTTTGTTTGTATATAGTGGTTGTATACCTAAACAAATCTTAAGAGGGACAACTATATGTTGTAGGATATTTGATCCCATTGTGAACCTCAAGATTATGAACTATAAAAACATATTTCCTCTTCGGCCTGGAGTAGCCCTAACACACAACTTTAATTCAAGAGCCTTCTGGACACAGGGTTTAATAAAGTTAACTCTAGGGTTAGAGGCAGAGCAAGAGACCAGCTGACAGGCATGAAAGAGTAGAAGGGACTTTGAGGTGAAGGGTATTTAAGACAATGTGGATAAGAAGAAGGGGTTTTTTGAGCTTTGAGCTAGCAAGCTCTTTGTCCTTGTCTGTTTTTTTTTTTTTTGGCGGGGGGGGGGGGTTGTTTTGCTTTGTTGGTTTTTTTTCCCCTGGACTGTCAGCTGAGCTAGTGAGCTTTTTGGGCTTTTTCCTTCTGGAACATGAGCTGAGTAGGAAGGTCAGCTGGGTGCTTTCTCTATCTCTCTGAGCTAGCTGGCTTTCACTCCAGCATCTGGCTTCTTAGTCTTCATTGGTAAAATTGAACATTTGGGATTTTCTTTCTTTCTTTCTTTTATAAAACCAACTGTAAGATGCTTAAAAGCAGTATGAAAGTTCACTAAAGTGTTGGGTACAAGATCAATATTAAAAATGGAAAAGAGCCCAAAAATATAAGGGACCAGAGAGATGGCTCATCCATTAAAGGCTAGGCTCAAAGCCAAAATGTCAAAAATATAGAATTAACAGTAAAATAACAAAATACCCAGAAATTACCCACATAAACAAGGTTTGGGTTTCATAATAAGTAAAATGACAGCATAATTGTACATGGAAAATGTATTATATAGCAGTAATATATTAAACATATATACATGTGCAAAAAAAAATATAAATTAATAGAAACACACAGCTTTGAAGCACAAGGCTTAATGTTTGATAAAGGAAATATTAAATCAGTAAGAAAGACTGGAATTAATTTAACAAATTATAGAAATAAAAATAATTTTCCAACATTCAACCTAGTTCAAATTATTTTTCAATTTATTTATTTATTTATTTATATTATTGTGATTTATATGTGTGTGCATGTCTGTGTGGGTATATCTGCAAGTACATATTAGTGCCCATGCAAACATAAAAGGTGTCAGGTCCCCTGGAGTTGGAGTTACAAGGCAGTAGTGAGACACCAACATGGGTGCTGAGAACTGAACTTGGTTCCTCTGCAACCATACGATATGTTTTTAACCACTGAGCTGTCTTTCCAGCTCTCTCCTTTAAAAAAATTTTATTTTATTTATTTTTTTATTTAATTAATTCATTCAGATTATATCTCAATTGTTATCCCATCCCTTATATCTTCCTGTTCCTCCCTTCCTCCCACTTTCATTATTTTATTTTATTAATTATTATTATTACTGTTAGTGTCTATACACACATGCATGTGGGGTGATCAGAAGATTTTTTTGGGGGGATTTTGCTCTTTTTTTTTTTCATCATGTGGGTCACAGGAATTAAATTCAGGTCACTGGGCTTGGTGGTAGGTGCCTTTTTATGTCATAATTCAAAATGTACTCTAGAAAGAATAAAGAAGTAAATCTAAAATATAACCATCTTAATCAAATAAATATTTATAAGGAAATACAGAACAAATGGTTTCAACACAGGACTCTGTATGTACAAGCAACTGAGGAAATGCAAAGAAAAATACTGAGAAAGATGACTATGCAAAAATGAATAAACTCCACCAATTTGAAGCTTAAAACTGAAAGTTAAACAGCCTCCACAAATATAAAATAATCCTAACACACAGCAAGCAAATAAATGCAAATTAAAAAAAAAAAGACCATTCTGAAGAAAACAAGACACCTCTCAGTTAGGAAATATAGGATAGTCATGGTGACATTTCCCCATAAATTTGGTAGAAAACATTATGAAAGGAATAAGACTTGCAGCTTAAAACTTGTCCTAGTTTGTTTTTCTGTTACTGTGATAAGACTCTGACCAAAAGGGCTGGTTCAGTGGACTCAAGGCAGCTACTGAAGCAGAGGCCATGGAGGAACAATGCTTACAGGTTTGCTCCCAGTATATCCAGCCCAGACCCACCTGCCTAAGGAAAGTACAATCCATTTTGGGCTGGGCTCTCCTACGTCAATTAGCAAGCAAGGAAACGCCCCACAGACAAGCCACAGGCCAGTCTCATGAAGGCATTCCTTAACTGAAGGCCCCTTTTCCTGAGTGTGCCAAGCACATTTGTGAATACAACGAGGTGCAAGCTGAAGAGATTCTTTTTTTTTTTTTTGAAGAGGATCGTATACAGGCAGAAGAGATGTAAGTCAGAGTAATATATGAATAAAAGGGTAACTTTTTTGAAACTGGAAAAAAATGATTCAGCATAGAGCTTTCAAAGATGTGGAGTTCATACAGCAACTGTGCACATCAGCTCACTTCTCTTCGAACTCTTGCACAAGAGTGATGACCTAGTAGGTGGCTTGTTTTAAGTTAGCTTTCTAATCTGTCATAAGCAGTAGAACGAGCGACAGTTAAGTATGGCACAGAAACCTGAGGGTATTTTACACATCCAATTAGTTTTCTCCAATTCAAAAGGGACTGTGAAATGCACACAAAGAATGTTAAGTATTTCAAATATAGCAAACATCTTAAGACAGTTCTATATTTAAAAAAAATTTTATCTAAGGTTCACTGACACAGTTTCTGTTCTGTAACTCAACAGCACAGTGTGACAGTTTACATTGTTATTCACAGTATTACTGCCAACAGAAATAGCTGCAAGTTTCCAATTGTAAATGTGAAGGTTTCCCAAGAACTCACCACTGCCTTGAATCCAAGTTCCTAAGTTCTCTAAGCAGCTTTTCATTTTTCTTCAGGAGATGAAAGCTCCTCCTAAATAGAGATTTATAAACATTTCAGCACCTTTGCAAGGAAGGACTTGACGGTCTGGGAATAGTTCCCATTCTATTCATGCAATTTTTTACACTTTCTTTATGTTTCTATACTTCTAACACAAAGGAGAACCAGACCCTAAAAAATGTAAAGAATATATGTTATTATTTCTATGAGGCCATCATTCATTTCCGACAGATACCTTATAACGGCCAGTTCATCTCTCCTTGAAGGTGTTCTGAGTACCCCAAGCTTATATCCAAGGAAATGGACACAAGGACTTGTAAGAGTTTGCTTTTTTTGTTTTATATTGCATTTATTAAAACATTTTTTTTCTGTGTGTGTGTGTTGTGTGTATATAGTGCAAGATAATCAAATGGGAGGGTTACACATACTGGAAAAATACACACACACCCTCAGTGCTATTAGTACATATATGTGTGTATACATATATATTATATACCCCGAGTCCTATTATGTTTTTTAGAAATATGAATAGACATATAATTTTTACTTTGTGTCCTAAACATGTACATAAAATCAATACAAAGTACAAAATGTACTTACTTATGACAGAAAGTATAAAAGCTTGTTGTCAAAAAATATAGCTTTCCATCTTTAACTTTTCTCAGGAGAGAATATATAGACCATTCCATAACAAGAAATTAGAATGTATTTCTTTAATAACTAAATGACATTTTTATGTAGTCAGACACAACATAAGGCAAACTATGGTCTTTATATAAAATAGTTTAGGTGGCTCAGCAGGTGGAAGGACAGGGAGTTGTTCTTTGAGTTCTATCATGTGCTATAGCGTGTGTGTGCTTCCATACCCCAGAAAATAAATGAGAAGTAAAAGAAAACAGCCCAGGCAAGAATACTGTCTAACAAGTGGAAGGCTTTCAGCCAGTGAAATGTAGCTACTCAGCAAGAGAAAGAGCAAGTCCATCTTAATGTTTCACATGTGCCCAGAGTATCGCACATTCACTCATCCAGTCATCTGTGAGCCTCTCTCTTCCTGCTACTATAAGCTAATAAAATGATATCTTTCTATTACTTAATGGTAAAAGGAATAATATGCCATTTACTCTCCTATGTCATTGATGGCACAAAATTAAAAACAAGGTCCTGTATTCAATTCTTATTAAAAACAACAAAACCTGAATGTAGCCAGGCATGTTGGCACATACCTATAGTCTCAGCACTTGAAAGGTGGAGACAGAACGAGCAAGAGGTTCAAGGTCATCCTCAGTTACAGAGCCAGTTCAAAACCAGCCTGGATTACATGTGATCCTGTCTTTAAAAAAACCCAAACAAACAAAAGACCTAAATATGTATGAGTAATGCTTTATGTGAAGTAAGTCTTAAGTGTTTTTGTACATTACTTCTTTCTACTATTGAGGTAAAAATTATTCTTAATTTGGACACTATAGGCCAAAGTTCAAAGACAAAGAATCTCTACCTGGTTCTGATTTAAATGTTCTTTTCATTTAACTTCTTGTTTGGTTCTGTAAGAAATTTATTTGCTGTTTTCTGTACTGGAGCTTAAACATAAGGCCTTGCAAGTGCGAACTCCACCCTGATACTGCACTACTCTCCTGGTCTATCATAAGGCTGTTTTGTTTTGATTTTGGAGACAGGGTGTCTTATAGCCCAAGCTGGCCTTCAAAATGCTGGAGATACAGGTATATACCAACATGCCCTGTACAAGTTTTTAATAAGGTTTTATGACATGTATAAAAAAATAGAAAGAAAAATCCATTATTTTCTTGATATGATCCTGAATTTTGAGTTACTTCTTAATTCAAATTTGAAATGAAAACATTGTAACTGATCTAAGAAACTGATAAGCTTAAATGAAGGTTTAAAAATTTGATGTTCTTTCAATTATATGACTGTAATTTTTAAGTTACATAATCTTCATAGTAAGTATGAAAATGTTAAGAATGTACTGGATTAAGGATCTTTTTATTCCTCTGAATTTTCATATAAAAAAACCAAACAATCAAATCCAAACAATTTGTCTATTGGCCAAAACACTATTTGGTAGATAGAATTTATAGGTTTTATTTTCTTTCTAAAACATTTCTTAAAAAGGTTGCTGTTATGTGTCCGAGTGTTTTGCCTGCATGTATATATGTACCATATGTATGCCTGGTGCAGAGGTGAGAGGATTAGCTCCTCTAGAACTGGATTTACAGCCACTATGTGGGTGCCGGGAATAGAACTTTGGGACTTTGCAAGAACAAGTGCTCTTAACCACTGAATCAACTCTTCAACTCCTATTTTTTTTTACATTTCTTAATTATGTGTATATATGTGTGTACGTGTCTATGTGTGTGCAAGTGACTACAATGCCCAAGGAGGCCTGAAGTGGGCATTAGACTCACTGCAGCTGGAGTTACAGTTATGAGGTGCTCACTGGGGATGCTAGGAACTAAACTTGGGTCCTTTGAAAGAGCACACACTCTTAGGCAGCTTTCTTTCTGGCATAGTAGATAGAATTTAATAAGAAAAAAATGAGACTAAAATTATTGATTAGAAGTAAGGACATTAAAAAAATATATATAAAAGGAAAACCTTTCCTCCTTCTTACCGTTTGTCCCAGGAATTCATTCCCAATATACTAAGAAGCAATCTGCAGTAATAAAATGCTGACTGAGGCTTCTGAGGTGTTGGTTCATCTTGTTCTGAGGCTTTCATGTTTAAGTCATTAAAGTGCTTCTCTACAAACTCTTTCTCTTCTGTGTATTGCTTAAGGATAGCATTAATGACGTCATTCTCTTGTTTTTCAGAAATGCATACAGGTTGTGGAGCAGGAACATTGAGGGAGATTCCAGTTCTCTGTAAACACTCAGGACTTGTAGTGCCTAAATACTGCAGGAGCTCATCAAGGACATCTTCCTCCTCTCTTATTGTAGACCAAGTTGGTACAGTTTCTCTAAGCCTTCTAAGCTGGAGAGAGAGTCCATCTTTTACTGTTACGTCTTCTAAGCATTCATTAGATGTAGGAGGCTCTTCTGGCTTCTCTTGGTGAGACATTGAAAGTAAGAAAGATGTAGGCTCAGGCAAAGCACTTACAACGGGTGGTCCATAGAGTATGGCAGAATCCCATGAGTACTTTCCAGAGAGATCACGTACTATGATTCTAACATTTGAATTGGCTGACACAAGGCCAGCAGCCAAACCTCCTCCAGGCAAACTCTCTTCTGATCTTATCTGGATACAAGACACTAAGGTTGTATTATTCAGCACAAAAAACTGAATATTTGGACTTTCAAAGAGCTCAGGAGAAAGTTCAGCACTTTCACTGTAGTGATTGTCATGATTTTCACAGACCTGACTTGTTAGCATAGCAGGACCACCACTCATTGGATAATGGCCCAAGTGATTCACCAAATGGGTAATAACAGTGCGGGCTGCTATAGAGATTAATCCTTGTTGCATCTGAGTTTTCACTGAAAAAACAAAAACAAAAAAAACCACAAATGAGTGGGTATAATACTGCTTCCTAGGAGTCATAAAACAATTAGAAAAGAAGGAGGACTTCACTGCATTGTTAAATCGCAATCAAATATCTGAATATTAATATATGTAATTTAGGTTTCTTCTTTTTTTCTTTTCTTTTCTTTTTGTGTGAGGCAGGGTTTCTATATGTAGTCCTGGCTGTTCTAGAACTCCCTCTGTAAACCAGGCTTACCTTGATCTTACAAAGATCTACCTGCCTCTGCCTCCAGGGTGTTGTGTTTAAAGGCATGAGACACTACCACCCACATAGCTTTCTTATTATAGGAGTAATGGAAATAGTAGAGAAAACTTTTGTGATGAAGCAGTTTGTGTATTTTATAAGGAAGCCCTTTTAGAACTGTTTCTTATGGATCCACAATTTAGACAGAAGCTTTTAAAGGTAGATCATCTTTGAAGACCGAAGGTATCAGAAATCAATTCCCTGAAATACACTAAACATACAGATTAAAAAAACCAATGAAATCTATCTAACCGATAACATTTATCTCACAATGATATTCCAGATTTAGAGACATAGTTTGCAGCATCTTGAAATGTCATTTCATTCTGGATTTTATTGATAGTAAAAAGTGTGTCAGAAAAAAAGGGATACCTGAATTCAAATAGTGAATCAGTGCAGCCTTATATGACAAGGGAACTCTAAAGGCCAAGCTCCAAATATGAGCTGTGGGGCTGCAGAGACTAGCTTGGAGTGAGTGGTGTTAGGAAGATAACTGGTCATTTTCTTGATATTTTCAATTTAAGCAGTAGGAGGAGAGCTGTCACTGGTAAGGATATTTTAGTAATTCATGTCAGAAGAGCATGCTTTGTTGTATGAGGGGTGAGGAGGAGTTAGTGTTCCTGCCTCCACTTAGATTTAGATAAAGTTACCAAATGACTATATTTCTCTATTATTCTACTATGGTCAGGGAATGATCTTGTCTTTGTATTCTTTCTTTCCATCTATCACCTATCTATCTATCTATCTATCTATCTATCTATCTATCTATCTATCTATCCTATCTACCTACCTACCTACCTACCTACCTATTCATCTATTGTTTTCCTGAAAGCTAACCAGTTGGGGACACTAGGACTTACCTATCAAAACAAATATAAAATTTTCAGAATTAAAGTCTTGATTTGCATACTATTAAACTTCCTTTTGGGGGTGGGGATGGTGCTGAGGATTGAATTTAAGGCTTCACAGAACATAGGCATGTGCTCCACTTTAGTTGAGTTATAGCCTCAGCTGAAGATTCCAATATTAAGTGTTTAGCCTGATGTTTTTGGTAAAATGCATATAATTTTGTTACTACCAAAATGCTGAGTATATACAAAAACTGCCTTATCAAAAGAAGCATGTATTTTATGTAAACTATATTTCAACAAACTTAAAAATAAACTGGCTTGTGCAGTACTGGCATGATTTCTTAAAGAATAGTCTAGTGTGTTGCATTTTTAAGGTTTCAGCCCTCAAAATTGAGAACTATAACACTGGCATAGATAGAAAGTTGAGCAAGCAGTCAGTTTCTCTGCTCACCATATGATCTCTAACTCCCAACAATGGACAGTTTTCATTAGTATTCTGTTGATTTTTAATATGTTCACATCAAAAATTAATCTTCAACACACACACACACACATACACACACACTGAGCTACTTTTAAGTGTGCTTATGCTAGTTCTGAAAATCAGCTATTTAATAGCACACGATAACATTAAGTAGTTCATCTTGATTTATTCTTTCATTTTCAAAGCTGTGTAACAAGATGATGAGAAAGGACTGGCTCCAATCTAACGTCTGCTGTCCCTTCCGTAATGGCAACTGAGTAGGTATCGAAGCTCATCTTACACATGAGGACAAATGGTTCAGAAAGCTGAGTGATTTATCAGCTGGTCTTTTGCCTTACACACCAGTATCTATACACTTTACTTTTTCTTAAAGTGCCTTTTTCTTTGTGACAAATGAAAACAATGAATTTAAATCTTAAATTTTCTGTAAAACTAAGCTACCTGGTCTTAGTTGTTTAGGAGTTAAGATGATTTTAGGTCCAGATAGATGTTTTAAGTTGATAAGATGTGATGGAGATTGCTTTACATTCAGAATTTTAGACGCACCAAGATAGGAAAAATGTTTTCTTTAATGCTGTCAAATACAAATAGCCAAACACTAAGCCAAATAGCCAAAACACTAAGAATGTTAACATTTATTTAATTCCTGATTGCATCATGGTTCTTCATACTGTAGGTAGTTTATTGTATATATGTGTAATAATATAAATGCATATGCAAAAATAATATAAAAAAGCCCCCCAAATTTCTGTACACAGGACCTTCAAAAAGGATAATATATAGCATAAGTTACTGAATAAATAGTTAGGACCCATAAGTAGAGTTCACCTAAATATGAGTAAATCATGTCTTAAATGGCAATGAAAAATTAAAACTACCTTTTTGTTTGGTTGAGACAAGTTTTCTCTGTGTAGACCAGGCTGGCCTAGAACTCAGAGATCTGCCTGCCTCTGTCTCTTGAGTGCTATGCCATCATGCCCAGTGAAAACTAACTTTTGATGCAGTAAAAAAATTCTATTCTTTACTTGTACTTTCACCTAGAGAGTGACATACTTAAAACAGGTGAGTCATTTCTAAACAATAATATTCTTTACAGAACATAAAAGTTTACATCATGAAGGAAGAAAGGAGTACAGTTTAACAGATGCGATTGCCAAAAGGGATCAGAAACAGCTCTGGCTTTAGCTTGCTCTATGATCATGGACCAATCACAGAAAACTCTTTATTCCCTTACTCTGTAAGAACAGCCTAGACTTATATGTAAAGATGAATTAAAAACACCTATGTACAAAGCTCAGCATAATAAATACAATATAAACCATTCAGTTTTGATAGCATTACAAGGACTAATCAAACCCCAAGGGTGGCCCTACTCACTGACAGAGCATAAGCCCCCACGCCCAGGCAGTAGTCTATCCTACATATCCTCTGCCCAAAGGATCAAACAGTGGGGATCCAGTTTAAAAGAGCTCTTGGAGCTGGAAATGGAGGTGCACTTACATAATCCTACACTTGGGTAGGCTGAGGCAGGAGGATCAGGAGGAGCTCCTGATTCAGGCTGGCCTGAACACATAGTAAGACCCAGCTCAAGAACTAAATACTCGCCACCTACCTTAAGTAGCACATAAAAATAGCAAGCTGTAAAAAGTTGCTGCAATCTGCTATAATTACTAATACTGAAAATACTCAAAGGGTAAATTTCAAATTCAGATATGATCAAAATAATTTTTCTCCTAAGCTGTTTCTCTAAATTCAGGATCTATGCACATATATGAAAAGATCAAAATCTCTTAACTTGTTAATTGGGTGGTTAGAATTTATTTAGATTTTTGAACCCTAATTTAAAGAAAGAAAATATCTCTCTCATACTTATCTCCTAAAATAGAAGGAAGACATAAAAATTCTCTAATTTAAAAATTAAAATCAAATCCTAAAATAACTGTCCTGGTGACAAATGCAAAACGACGATACCAGCGCTTCTAGGGCATTATATAACTAGCACTCATTAAACAAACCTAGCTAATCAGGGTTATCTTTTCAGATGGTTACATTAAACAAACCCTACATCATTTGCAGCAAACCCATAATTATGGATTATTATGGCATACAAAAGCAGCAAGCCATAAAAAGCTGCCGCAATTCACTGTAATATAAAAGACATGCAGAGGAAGTTAATTTTGGCAAATGCTTTAAATATTAGCTTTGCATAATATGTATAGGTGAAACTATAATTATGAAAGAATGGATCTTTGGAGCCTCCTTTCACTCTGGCCCTGCAAATGACGAATTTTTTGCTAATAAAACTACTGACATTTGACAAAAAGCCAACTTTACTACCTTGCCTTGTTCTGCAGTAAATTTAATAATTATAGCCATTTCTGCCAATAGTTTTCAAATCACTTTTCAATCCAATACTGAGCTGATTATGGGCACTCTATGTTTAGAATTCATTGGCCAAAAAAGTACTTGAAGACAATGAAGCATGTCTTAGTCAAGGACACACTGATTAGTCTTTTTTTTTTTTTTTTTTGCCTTAAAAAGTCAACAAAACAACCTCCTCCTGCAAAACCGCAAGAAACCCCACAGCACACAGTCACTGCAGACCAGAGTAGATACAGCAGTCCCACCTGTTGAAACATCATGCCATTCCTAACCTAGTCTGAATTTATGTGGTCCTCACTATCTTTGAGGAAGCCCAAAGGGAAGAACTTGATATAGATGTTGGAATTCACTGTGTGAAGATGTATCTCCATATATTCAATTGTTGATTGCTCAACTGGCAGAGTTAAGTAATAGCTAGACCTTGGTATTGTTATTTTTATGGTTCATCAATGCTCTCATATTTTGTAAACATTCGTCCTTCCTCACTTGCCTAAATAGGATGTAATAGAGTTGATGACCAGTATCTGGGCAGAAATTGGACGGTGTAACTTCTGGAAGACAAGGGACTCCGGAAGGAAGAAAGCAAAGTCAGGAGATTTGCCAGAAGGACACGGAGGTGGATGGACATGAAGAGGAGCAGAGAGGTAGAGTGAGCCATTTGGTGGGACATAGTGCCAGGCTTAGTTGGTTAAGCTTGGAAGCTGGCTGGGAATCTGCCCAACTAAAATGCCTTAAAAAAAGCTTTCAAATACTAAAAAACCTGTGTCATTATGCGTTCTGCGGGCAGGTCCAGGAGTTCTGCTATACATAGGAAACCAAAATGCTGCGTATTTGGTATCAGTTTTAAGCTCACCTTTTATTTTTTCCTCTACTTATTGTACTCTTTTGTAAGTCACTGAAACTGGGGGAGGGGAAATGGCTCAGCAGGTAAAGATGATTGTTGCCAAGCCTGGGGACCTGAGCTCCATCCCCAGAACCCACACAGTGAAAGCACAGAACCAATTCCCACAAGTTGTTCTCTGACTTCCAAGCGCATGTACTCACACATACTCTCAATATTTTAAAAATAAAAAACTTTTTACATATAAGTAAATATTGTTTATTATTCTTTTTAAGTGTGCTGTCTTAGAATGCTACATTTGAATGCAAAGAGCAAACACCTTTTTATATAATACTAAGTAAGATAAACACTTCATGGTGTCTAACAGAGTTTTTCATTAATATCAATTATTGTCTAACTTTCTGTCCTATTTCACTGTCCAGAATGTTTTTCAGAGCTAATAATTAAATTATTATATTCCTATTAATTTATGTATTTGTGTTCTAGGCAAACTGTTAGCAAGCTATATTCAATTATATTCAACTCAAAGCTGGAGCCAATCATTTTCCTTGACTTTTAATTTCATAACTTCAGTTTTATGTATGTCATCAAACCATTATTAGGATCAAGACAAGTCTTTTAATCATTTTTTAACTATTCTTTTACATTGGAAAATCAAACTGTTCCTTCATAGCCTAATTTTTACCCAAAACTTCCTAATCTGATGATGTGTCTCTACTTGTGTTTTAGGGTCCTTGGAGAAGCCCCTGGAAAGGTGACTAGATTTTTAAGCTCCACTCTGCTGCAGCTTTGTTTTAAAAAGTTTTACAAATTGAGCTTCCTTGTTAAACTTATTTAAAGAAATGCTACTCCTTAAAACCCCAGTGTTAAGATCCGCTGGCACAGCACACCAACTGTGAGCCGTTCTTAAGCATGGCCACCGGCCTCAAATGCAGAGCCTTGGACAGCCTGGCTATCCTGGAAGACAGTCCATCAACACCTACAGGTAGAACTAGAGTATACATAGTCTAGTGAGAGCTCAACTGTGAGCCACTGCTTTACTTTCTTATAGGCGACCACACAACAAGGACATTTGCTCAACCATGTTCATAGTGGCCTTATTCATAATAGCCAGAACCTGGAAACAGCCTAAGTGTCCCTCAGTCAAAGAATGGATAAAGAAACTGTGGTACATTTACACTATGGAATACTACTCAGCTATAAAAAACAAGTAAATCCCGAAATTTCTGGACAAATGGATGGAACTAGAAATGATCAAAATGAATGAGTTAAGCCAGACCCAGAAAGACTCACATGGTATATACTCACTTATAATTGGATACTGGCCCAAGAGACACGTCACATGAAAGTCTTCACTTACCAAGAGATGGGGACAGATTTGAGGACATCCTATTGGGACTCTAGGTGAGAGAAGCATGGGAGAATGGGGAAATAGAAGGAACCAGAGGGTACTAGAAACCTATAAAAAGAACATCATGACAGGCAGATCTGGGCCCAGGGGTTCTGCTCAAAGTACTGCACCAACCAAGGACAATACACGCAGTAAACGTCGAACCCTTACTCAGCCAATGGACAGGGAATTCTCCAGAGTTGAGTAGAACAGGGCACCGACTCTGACATGAACTCTCGTGCTCCATATTTGACCACTTTCCCTGATGGGGAGGCCTAGTGGCACTCAGAGAAAGGGTAAGCAGGCTACCAAGATGAGACTTGATGAGGAGGCAAGATGAGGAGGTCCCCCTTGGTCATAGACTTAGGGGAGGGGAATAAGGTGAAAGCGGGAGGGAGGGAAGAACAAGGGATGTGATAACAACTGAGATGTAACCCGAACAAATTAATTAAATAAAAAAATAAACCCTATTCACTTATTTCCTCAGATATTAAGATATTCAACTCAGTTCATCCTTAAAAACCACCTTAAACACCTGAATTAGCCTTTAGTCTACCTACTTTAAGAAACATCTCATTTTCTTTTTCCCTCTCTTTCTTTGTTTCTTTCCTTTCTTTTTTTTAAACAGTCAAGTTCCTTTAGGAGTAGGTTCAGAAAGGGGCAGTGAGAGGGCTCACAGGTAAAGGCATTTGCTGCTAAGCCTGACAACTTGAGTTCTTCAGGGAATCCACATGACAGGAGAGAGTTGGCTCCCATTAAGTTGTCTTCTGTGTATATACACACATATAATTATCAAATACAAATTTTAAAATGCTATTGATTGCTGAACCCACTATGTACTAAGAACTGTGCAAAGAGATTTACAATATAATCTTTTAGTTCTCAAAACAACCCATGTTGGCACTGATATTATTAAAATGCATTTTATAAATGAGGAACTAGAAAGTTACTCAGGAACTGAGAGTTACTACCAAGTCTGTCAGACTTCAAAATTCTCTCATTCTTCAAAAATACTATGAAATCTACAACAAAGTATTCCTAAGATTAAGTTAGCCAGAGTATAAAGGGAATGTTATTATACACAATATTAGTAATTGTACAGATGAAGTTTTTTACATTGAAAACTAACTTATGATAGGTAAATATGTGGTTAGGCAGAGAAGTAATAGTCAGAGAACTAGTTTCATGAATAGCCTCAAATCACAGCTCATCAGGACACAAGCAATACTTCTGTCTTCAGGGAACTCACGTTACCTTCTGTCACAGGCTGGAGCTTAGACGACCGCTCTGAGTCAGGAGAGTGCAGAGGTTCAGGTTCTTTCAGACTTTCCAAATGCATAAAAGGATCATAATCTACAGATGCCAAATCAGAAAGGCTTACTGGAAAGTACTTTGGATTACTAAAACACTGTGCTCCATATACACACCCATGTAACACCTAAGGGAAAAGAAAATATGAAAAGAAAACAAAGTCATCAGTAACAAGAAAGCTTGATAAAAACAAGTATCTTAAAACTTAGCTCTTCAGGTCCTATAGGCAAAGTCTACGTATTTTAGAAAATATCTAGTTCTAAACTAAGACTATACTCAGGAATGTTACTTCTGAAGTTAAAAAACACTTGGTTATGAAATAAATAGTAAAGACCCAAGAAGATTTACCTCAAGCTGGTGGATCTCTGTGAGTTCGAGATCAGCCTGGTCTACAAAGCAAGTCTAGGACAGCCAAGGCTACACAGAGAAACCCTGTCTAGAATAAAACAACAACAACAACAACACAGACTTACCTTATAAATGCAATTGAGGACAGATTTTTCTGTCTTATCATTTTCTGCTCCTGTGGCGTGGACTGGATGGAGTAGTGTCTTTAAAGGTAAGGCCATGATCCAGTCCAGAAGGCAAAGTAGTAATGACACAACCAACTGCAACAAATAACAATAAAATGCTTACCAATGTACGTGATAAGAGAAGGGCTTCCCCTAACCCCTTTTTTGAGAAAGGCTCTCATATAGCCAAGGATGTGGCAGCAACGATGCTCTAATATTATCAAGTTGATAGGATCTAGAATCACCTAGGAGATAAACTGCTCTATGTCCACGACAGTTTAGAAATTGGACTGGGAGATTCTGTCTCAAAATAGTAAGGTGGAGAGCCATTGAAGAAAACACCAAACATGGGCCTCTGGCCCCCACCCCCCCACCCCACCCCCATACCCACCCCCACCCCCATCCAGCAAAGCTGAGTAGCTGAGATCGATGAACACTACCTAAAATGCAGGTAGCACTTTAACATGCACTGGGGTGCAAAGCTCATTCATCACTCTGCTCCCTGACCTCACACACAGTGTGACTACCTGCCTCACACTCCTTCCTTAAGTTACATTTACCAAGTATTTTATTAAAGACAAAAGAAAAATAACTAATACATTAGTCATGAATGAACTTGAACTCCTCGTCTTCCTGCCTCCTCTTCCAAGCATTGAGACTACAAAGCTGTGCCAACATGCCAGGCTTATGCAATGCCAGAGATTGAATCCTGGGCTTTGTCAATGCTAAGCAAACATGTTACCAATTGAGCCTTATTTCCAGACCACTGATTATTAATCTCCATTGATTACTAATAATCAATAAATCACGTTCTTATTCTTGGGTTTCTAGAATTATAATAGGAACCATGAATCCTATATTTAACTATGAATCCTGACACTGATAGACAATTCATTAATTATAAAAGAGATATACACTGAAGTTGAGTGTATAGGCCAGAGAAAGAGCATCCTGAGCTTAGCCCTCTAAGCATTACACAAAAAAGGAAAAGGAAACAAAACTTCATTCAAGTAGCTACACAAAGATATAACATAAAGTTTTAGTTCATATTCATATTCATTTAGTTCAATCACGTCTGTTTTCTGATTTTTCTATTCATTATTATTTTTTGTGTGCGTATGTGGTAGTGTATCTGGCATGAAGCTTGTGGAGGTCTGAGAAAACTGTGGGAGTTGTTTTTCTCCATTCCAGAGATTATGATTAGGTCATTAGCCTTGCTAACAAGTACTTTTACCCATTGAGCCAGCTCATATGTCCAACTTTGCTGTGTATATGCATGTCTGTGCATGTGCATGTGTGTATGGGGCCGGACATCCTTGTTTGGTGTCTTTCTTAACTGCTCCATCTTATTGTTTGAGACAGGATCTCTCCCTGCACCCAGTACTCACTGATTCAGCTAGACTGGCTGGATAGCAAGCCCCAAGTATCCTCCTGTTTCTGTTTCCCCAGCACTGGGACTACTGGTGTGTGCCTTCATGCCTGGCATTTTATGTGGTTCTGGATTTGAACTGGGGTCATTTTCCTTTTCTAATTTGTAACACCCCACTGAGTATCCTGTCAGAAAGCATTTACTCATTTTATAGAATAGAACCTTTCAGTAACTAAAATAATAGATAGCATAAACAATACTTTTACCCTAAAACAGAATTATCTTATGTCATAAATTTCAAAATCATAATTAATGCTAAGTAATAATTAGTGTCATGAAAGTGGCAATCAGGCAGCTATGAGGATCTGCTCATCTTTAAAGATAAACTCTCCAAGTCAAGGTTTAATCCTGTACTAACCAATGGACCCTCACAAAACCAAAACCATCCGTATAAGATAGGAAGTGTCTGTGGAGGTTTGAATGAGAATGGCCCCAAAGGCTCTATAGATAGTTTGTCCCCAAAGCGCGGAACTGTTTGAGAAATATTAAGGATATAGCCTTGTTGGAGGAGCTTTATCACCACAAGGCATCTATGAGAACAATAACTGTTCTAGTAAACCAGCAATTGTTGAAAAAACAGTCCATAATAAACTTTATACTGTTAAGCAGTATTTTTACAAACAGGACACCAGATTTGGGCCTTTCTTTTGTTAGAGCAGACATTACTGAGCTAGCTAGTGAAATTTAAGTAAGAATTATAGGTTACATTACAGTGAACAAATCAATGTTATCACATAAATGTGGATAGCTGTACTGTGGTTAGAAAGATGAATTGCTTGATTTTAGGAAGAACATAATGAAGTTGGATGCATTTACTACACTGCAGAGAAATAAAGCAAGTATAGACTAAAAGGAGGAATTAAGTGAATTATTTAATGAAGAGCCCTCCCACTATTCTTGAAACTTCCTTATAATCTGAAATTATGGCCTCTGGTGCTTGCTTACCAATGCAGGAGGCTCTGAGTTCCATCCTCAGTATCAAAATAAACAAACCCAAATAAACCTCTGAAATTAATGTTCCAACTTAGAACTGAAATCAAAGTTTTGAACTGATGTCAATAAAAAGAGTAAAGGTTTGGAATCTGTCTGCCAATGGTAGGTTCCTTCCCTTCCTCAGCTCCGTATGTAGGACAACTGTGAGTATGTGCCACTTAACCCGAATCTTATTTCCGTCAATCGGTGATAAAAGTCTTCATTTTGTTTTATTTCTCAAAGTTGCAATAATTCTTATGAAGAAAATAGTAACAGGGGATTTTCTTTTAAAAATCATCATAGAAATTATCTTCTCCCCGGCCCCCCGGCCCCGCCTCTCTCGATCTCCCGCCCCCCCCCCCCCCCCCGCCCCAGGCAGTGCTGAGGACCAAACACAGGACTTCATGCAGGCTAGCCAAGTAAGTGTTCTATAAGTTGGCCATATCTCCAGCTCCTTTTAACCTCTGTCTATACACATGTTTAACATTACAATGTTATGTTCACCAATAACAACAGATTCTTTCAGAAATCTAAAGTTATTTGCTTAATACAGAGTTTACACATATTCTTGCAAGCCCATGACTAAGGATCCCACTGTAAGGGATTTGACTTTCATCCATAGAAATGCCAATCTATACTGTGCCTGGCTTAACAGTATTAATGGTTCCTAGATAAAATAATGAGATCATCCAGTAAGTGCTTTTCTAAGTATAATATATAAGCTTCAGACAAAATTTTGATGGGAGAAAAGGAAAGGTACAGGGATGCAAAACAACAGAGAAAAACCAGTGAATTTGGGTAATGCTCTGATGTTAATTCTACAGAGAGGCAAGTCAGACATTTTCAAGATGCCCAGGATAACAACAGGCATTTGAAAACTACAGAGAAATCCGCTTCTGGCTCAAGAAAGATGGAGTAAATCATGCTGAATGATCATTCCCTGCTGATAAGTACATCTAGATCAAAGGGTAACCTGGGTAAACTTTGAATAAGACCATCCCCGCCCCTAGGCTCTTACTTGTCATTGCTGATTAGCAGAAGAGTGAATGATAAGATAAAAAAAGCATTCAGGGGATTAAATCTGTGTGTTTCTTGGACTTGTCTTCCTGTTTCTTTCACTAGCCCTTCCTATTCAATCTTCCTTCTTGCCTGCTCATTACTCTCAGTCCTGAATCCTGTTTCATTGTCTCTCCTGACGTGAATGCATACATTCCTACCATTCTATACTGCTCTTGTGCTGATAGTGTCAACAGCTTTATTCCCAGGGTTGAGCTGTGTAAACAGGCAAATCAGAAGAGCTTTGCTGGTGGTCTCAGGCTGTACTTACTTTGAAGGGTACAGCCACAGACAACAGAAACTCATTTTCCTTCAGTGTTCCTGTTCATTCCCCTGTATTTCTCCTTGGTTGCAGATTCCACTTTCTGAATATCTATATACATTCCTTTAGCCTTGCTTCATATCATCATCATTATAGAGACCTTTTTTAACAATGATCATTCCACTTGAGTAACTCATCAGAGCGTCTAAAGTGACTTTTCACAAAACTCATCCTATTTCATTGTACATTAAAATGCTTAAAGAAAAGCACTTTTGAAGAAAGACTTTCCTATAAAAGTCCAAGGTTTTTCTTATTGCATCCAAATGCCTTTAAAACCCAGCCATTTCCCATTTCTGCAATTTCATGCTTCCCAGTTATCAACCACATGCAGCACACTCTATGATATGGAACTGCATTGTAGTTCACCAAAATATTGTTTTCTATCTCCATGACTACACATGTTATTCTCTATTTGAAATAACTCCAGCTCTTATCTCTCATGTGTTGAAAATCCTGTTCATCTTTGAAAAAAATCTCTTCTCCTTTAATAATTTCTTCTTTCTATATGCTGTGCTATCTTGTATAATAGAAACTCTTAAAATTTTTATTAGTTTATTTATTTACTTGGAGACACGTGTGTGTGTGTGTGTGTGTGTGTGTGTGTAAGAGGTGGGGGATGAGTATGTATGTTTGGAGGTCAAGAGACAATTTGCAGGAATCAGTTTTTTCCTTCTAACACATAGGTCCCAGGAACTTAACTCAGGGCATCAGGACCAGTAGCAGTGTCCTTTTCTGGTAAGCCATTTTGTTGGCTCTCTTCTACTTCTCAATTTTTGTTTTAAATTCAGACAGGGTTTCTTTGTGTAGCCTTGGCTGTCTTGGATTCTCTTTGTAGACCACCTTCGCCTTGAATCTGCCTCTATGAGTGTTGGGATTACAGGCGTGCACCTACTTTTTATAGTATTTAACTCACTTGTGCCCTTTAAAACTCTGTTGAGGGTTGGTTTGATATATTTTGGACTTAATAAAAGTCCATCAGACCTGGGTAGGGAAAATGGGATAGGAGTGGCTAAGGTTCCAGGGTTTGGGGAGACTGAGAATCTTGGGAAGAGGAGAGACCTGAGGAGAATAGAGGAGAAGGCCGCCATGGGTTAGATGGAAGAGAACACGTGGTCGGCGTGGATGGAGGATTTGCCCCAGATGAAGAACATGGGCAAGTATTTGGGATTCTGGATGGGAGGTAGCTTGATAGAAATAATTAGAAGCAGACAGCATGGGACTGGGACAGGGATCCCATACCTGCCCCACTATGGGAAGTAGTTTAGGGAATTAATATCTGCCCTGTTACAGGTCAACTAAAGCCATTTTAAAATATAACAGGTGTCTGTGTCTTGATTGATTGCTAGCGGGTTATGCTGCTGTAAAAATAGTAATAATAATTATAGGCCTGATAATAAAAATTATTAGGCCATACTGGTAAATTAACAACAACAAAACTGTTTAACTAGTGCCAGCAGAACACCATTCACAATTTTTGTGATTAACAAAGAGGATTAAGTAAGCAGGGGAAAATCTGGTAGCACAGATTTTTCATAATAGCTAAGACTCCATAAAAAGGATGATATGAAGGAAAATTATTCATGAATTGTTCACAAACTGGGAGTTGAAGTTTATACTACAGCCATACACACTAAAATGAAAGACTTGACTAAAAGTAGACTATAAATTGAAATGCTTAATACAAAATACTCAAAAAATTCAGAACTTTGTGAGGACCAACACAATGCTATAAGTACAAAAGTCAAACCTGATGTCAAATTACAGGATATAGTCCAAATGTAGGTGCACTAAATTACTGTATAAATTATCTTCAGATAAATAAGATGTACAGAAAATATAAAGGATTTTTTTGTTTAGATTTGCGTTCTAACCCCAAGACAGCCAACAATATATATGTAAATCTTTAAGAATTCTAAAATATTTATATAGTCCCAAAACTTCTTCTCTATATTTAGTTTATAGTTCTTAGTAAAGTATTCTTCATCTTTAAACGGTATAGGAGATCAAGCACAGCAGTAAAAAGGGGAAAGGGTGAATAACAGGCTAAAAAGGAAAGAACATTAATGACCTTCTGAAAAACCTAAAGGTAAATGTCAAATGGTGGAACTTTTTTGTGCGTAAAGGAAATACCTTCTCCTAAAAAGCATGCTTCTAGGCTCATGCCTTTAATCCCAGCACTCAAGGGGCAGAGGCAGGTGAATCTTTGAGTTTGAGGCCAGCCTAGTCTACAGAGCAAGTTCCAGGACAGCCAGGGCCATACAGAGAAACGCCATCTCAAAAAACAAAGGTAGGCCAGAAGGCTGAAGAAGATGCTCCAACATTATAGAGAGTTTTGGGTGACTATTCAGGTAGCAAACTGTCTCTGTCATCTTCTTGTTTGGAAAGCCACTAACCTGCACTCTTGGCATACTCAGGGAATCAAGTTTACTCCTTCTCAAGTCAAGTCTTTGATGGAGTTGAAGACCAGGTAGCTTAGTTTTACAATGAAGCTTAGTTGTTCAGAGGTTAAGATGTTTTTAGGTCTAGATATATGTTTTAAATTGATAATGATAATATGTGATGGAGATTGATTTACATTCAGAATTTTAGATGCACCAATATAGGAAAGATGTTTTCTTCAAGGCTGTCAAATACAAATAGCCAAAACACTAAGAATGTAACATTTATATGCTTCCTGATTGTGTCATGGTTCTTCTTGCTATAGGTAGTCTATTGTATATATGTGTAATAATATAAATGTATATGTAAAAAAAGGTCTACCTCTAATATATTCTTGTACTCTATTGCTCTATTGTAAATATCTTTACCTTCCACTAATAACAGCTGTAGGGGACTGTCTTCAGAGGTGGTAAACTTCTCAGAAACTCTAATAACTTCATCATCTGGCAGGCTATAGTAAAATCATTATAAGTAAACAAAATGGTTGCTATGATTCCTTACTATCTTGAGCTTTAAAGACATTCAAATATCCATAAAATTAACACTAAATTTTCAACGTTATTTATTTAATGTGCATAAATATTTTATCTGCACATATGTCTGTTTACCACACGTGTGTCTAGTGCCAAGAGGCTAGAAGAGTCAGTTGGATGCCCTGGGCCTGGAGCTACAGACCCCAGTGAGCTGCTATGCGGTGCCAGGACCTGAACTTGGGTTCTCTGGAATAGCAACAAGTGTTCCTGACTGCTGACCCATCTCTCCAGTCCATACAGTGAGCTTTTGTACACCTAAGGATTGAAAAGCTATAGTTTGCTATACTTTATTTTGAATATAGATGATTTATCATATAAAAATTTGTTCCTTTAAAATCTTAAATTTAAATATTCACGATAAATACATATTAAATGTCAAAAAATTTAAATTACCCTCTTGTCCAATTCATATGCTGAAGCTTCTGTACTTGGCAAAAGGTGGGTGATAGTAGCTATTAGGATCTGTAGCAAAAGACGAATGAACAAGTGAGTAAAGTTAAAATGCATTACATTCATTGTATTCCTTAAATTTTTAATGATTTCATGCTTAAGTGATATAAAATCTATTGCTATAAGTTTAACATCAACATAACATCTAAACACAACATCTAACCCATGCACTGCTATTTTAATTTGTACCATGAAAGCTTTTAAGGTACATTTAATTATTAATAATTTATAATCTTCATGTAGAGAACCAAAACTAGATACATATGTTCTGCCCATGACAAATCATTTTGTACTATTTCAGTTCATAAAGGTCAATCTATGTGCATAAACACAGATATTCATGCCCTTTAGAGGAAAGCTGAAGATCTAACTAAAGGATCTAACACGTCATTGTGCTCCTACCACCCAAAGAACCATATTCCTGACTTTCCGGATCTCCCTATCTATGTGGACTGAGCAGCCTGTCTTGAAATACTGCAAAATCCAAAAATCTGAGAGTGTACTCCAGAAGTTATTGTGGTTGAGGATATTACTCAGTTGGTAGAGTGCTTGCCTAGCATGCAGGGATCCCTGCGTCACATCTATAGAATCACATAACAATGAGCTTGGTGGAGCAAGCCAGTAATCCCCCCATTCCCCACATATATGTTATATATGTATATATGTGCTACATACATAATGTATGTAAATATACTCCTTGAGTGCTTTAATGAACACAAGCCCCAAAACACATATGAAATAAAGAATATGACAAAAATTATAATTCCATCTATCAAAATAAGAAATGCTTGGTTTCAGTGACTTTTTTTTTTTTTTTTTTTTTTTTTTTTTTTTTTTGAGATGCAGTACTGCTACACTACCCATGCTAGCCTGGGTTCAAGGTTCAAGTATCTTGCTTATCTGGGGCCTCCTGAGTAGACAGTATTAGAAGTATGTGCACCATTCCCAGTTGTTTGTTTGTTTTTAAAGATTTATTTATTATTTATACAGTGTTCTGCCTGTATGTGAGCCAGCACGCCAGAAGAGAGCACCATGTGGTTGCTGGGAATTGAACTTAGGACTCTTGGAAGAACAGCCTGTGCTCTTTACCTCTGAGCCACCTCTTCAGCCCTGCCACTTTTTATTTTTAAGGGATATTTATTTTATTTACACAAGTATTTTTCCTACATTTTTGTATGTGCACTAAGTTCATTCCTAGGAAGTCAGAGGTGCTAGGTACCCTGAAACTCAGGAGCTACACTGTTGTGAGCCACAGTGTGGAATCAAGTTGGATCTTCTAGAAGAGCAATGAGCATTATTAGCCACTGAATAATCTCTCCACCCCACCCCTTATTATTATTTTTTTAATGTATTATGTGTATGTATGTATCTGTAGATTTGTGTGCTGTCTGTGTGATTGGTGTCCATGGAAGCCAGATAATGGTACCAATTTCATGGAGCTTGAGCTACAGAAGTTGGGAGCCACCAGATACGAATGCCTGGATTGAGCTCAAGTTATCTAGAATGGCCAGTGCTTTAATTGCTATGCCCCCTCACCAGGCCCCATTTCTCAGGCTTTAGAAAAAGTTATGAGCATATGTTTGTCACTGTGTGGGTATGTGCATGTGGGTGCAGGTTGCATGGAGGTCGGAGCCACTGGATTCTCCTTTAGTTGGAGATTTAGCAGCTATAAGGCAATTGATGTGGGTGCTGAGAACTAACTGTGGTCCTATGAAAGAACAGTAGATGCTCTTAATTGCCGAGGTAGTTCTTCAGCCCCTACTCTTAGCTTTTATTCAACATTTCTTTTGCAGCAATTGGGATTGAACCCAAGCCCTTGCATATGCTAAGCAAGTACTGTACCATCCTGCTACCTCCTCAGCTCTTTAGAAGTCACTAAGTAGCCCAGGATGTCTTAGACTATCCTGAGTAGCTGGTATTACAGACATCATCACCACAGCCTACCCTTTTCAATTTTGTGTACATGGTACAAATGTAGTGAAGGTACTAGTACTAAACGTGTGTGTGTGTGTAGGCCAACAATCAATGTTGGGTTGTCTTCTTCAATCATTTTCTATCCTGTGTTTGATTTGGTAAAGCTGGCTTGCCAGGAAACCCCAGGAATCCTCCTGTCTGTACTTCTGCAGTTGTGGGATCACAGGTGTGATTTTCAGCACCCAAGTTCTATGTGGATGATAAAGATGGAACACAAATCCTCAAGCAAATACTTTACCAGCTAGGCTATTTCTTCAACCTCTGGAAATAATTTTTATTGTATTTTTATTGTACTGTTATTATATTTTTACCAAATGTTATTTCCATGCATTAAGTAAAAACAGTCTAAATATACCCTCTAATGAAAATTCTAATAGCTCAATAGTAAGAAAATCAATAGATTGAAATTTCATGGAAAATTTTTTGAATAGATCATTTAACAAAGAACAAAAGGTCAACTTGTATATGGAAATAAGCTAAGCATCATGACTCAACAGGGAAATGCAAATAAAAACAACAATGAGGTGTAAAGTACAGCTTATGACAAAGAATATACTTTTGAGATCCCAGATTCAACATCCACTACCAAAAATAAATGAAAACTCACAATGAGATAACACCTCACTTTAGTATGAAAAAGGCAAAGGAAAAATGTTGGTGAGAAAACGCTGTGGCATGTAAATTAGTACACCATTAAAAATGTCATAGACTTTTCTCAAATAATTTAAAAAAGAACTACTGTATGATGTAATCACTTCATTACAGGGGAAATGCCCAAGGAAATGAAATAAGGACCCACAGTATCTTTAATACTGCATCCAACTTCTCCATACAAGCAGATCTTCCACATCCCTTTTCAGAGTCTAACCCAAATACCATCACAAAAAACTAACAACAGGAATGATCACACCAGCATCTTCTCTCCAAAACCTACCAGTTTGTAGAAATGTTTGCCATTGAGAATTACCTAGATGAAACCCAACACAAGATTTAAAAGAACAATCATAAAGGAGTTTAAAGAAGACAGAAAGAAACAGCTCAATGAAATTAAGGAGAGAGAACTTAAGGAGAATCAATAGCTGAGTGATGAACCAGGAAACACAAAAATAAGGCTGACCAAATTAAGAGACATCCCAGGAGTAGAACATTCAGTAAAGACAAAGAAACATTAAAGAGAACTCAAGCTGAAATGAAGAGGGAATTGAAAACCTCATTAATTCAACTAGTAAACTCAAAGGAAAGCCTTGTAAGTAGAATGAATCAATCAAGGAAAATATAGAATATACAGGATCTAGCCCAAATAAGCAAGAAGTATGAAAATCTAAACACACACAGGAACAAACAGGAAATGTGGGACACTATGATAAAAACCTTTGAATTATAGGCATAGATTAAGAATAAGAATCCCAGGACAATGATACACATGAGAACTTTAATAAGATCACAGAAGAAAACTTTCCCAAATTAAGGAAAGACACACCTATACAAATACAAGAAGCACAAAGGACATCAAATAGACAAGATCCAAAAAGAAAATCCTCACAGCATTTCACTTAAAACACTCCAAAGAAAGTTTAGTAAAAGCTGCAAGAGAAAAACACCATGTCACATATAAAGAAAACCCATCAGAATAACAGCTGATTCTCAGTGGAAACTTGTAAAGTGAGAAGAGCCCAGAATAATGCATTTCAAGACCTAAAAGACTGTGCAGCCAGCCTAGACTAGCATGCCCAGGAAATCACCTGCCATAATTGAAGAAGAAAAAAAAGCTTTCCAAGATATTCACAGCAGAATTCTCCAAGACTCTGTAACCTATAGTCAATAAAAAGAAATGAAAGAAGAAAGGAAAAGAAGGAACATGCCTTAACTTCTACCACAAAGCCACTATCACTCCAATATTAAAATGTAAAGACACAACAAAAACAAAACTACATGCCAATATCCCTGAAGAACATGGCCTCAAAAATGCTTGCAAACAGAATGTAGACATACAGCAAACCAGTTACCCACCATGACCACGTTGGCCTTTTCCTTAAAATGCAAGGATAGTTCAACTACATAAGCCATCAAATGTAAGCCATCAAATGTAGACAAACTGAAGGACAAAAGTCATAAGAGCATCTCAACAGACACAGACAAAAGCCTTTGACAAAATCAACATGCCTGCATGATGAAAGTCCTAAAGAATGCAGAGCAAGAGGGAACATACCTTAACATATAAAAGCTATGCTTTTTTATACATGAGAAACTACAGTCAACATTACTCTAAATGGAGACAAATCTTGAAGCAATCCCACTGAAGTTAGGAATGAGACAGGCATGTACACTAGTTCCTTTCTTTTTCAATACTGTGCTCAAAGTAAGAGCTGGAACAATGAGGCAAGAGAAGGAAATGAACGAGATACAAACGGCGAGAGATATTTAACTATCCCTATTTGTAGAAAACCTGACATGACAGAGTTCCCAAAAATTCTACCATGAAACTTCTAGAAATGATAAATTCAGCAATGTGGCAAGATACAGAATCAACTTGCTTTTTAACACACCAACAAACATATATAGAAAGAGATCATAGACACAATCCCATTCACATTAACCTCAAAGAAAATAAAATAGCCAGGGGTAAACCTAACACAGAAAGTGAAGGGCCTTTAAAAATAAAAACTTTAAAACTCTGAAGAAATACTCTAGAAAATGGAAAGACAACCCATGTTTGTGGATAGAATTAATATTGTGAAAATGATCATTTTACCCAAAGGAGCTTAGAGAGTCAATGTCATCTCAATCAAAACCCCATCTCATTTTGTCCTAAAATTCATATGGAACCACAAAAGACGCCAGACAGCGAAAATCAACCCTGAATAAAAAAAGAACAATGCTGAAGGGATTATCATTCCAGATCTTAAGATATATTTCAAAGCCACATTAGTAAAATTGAGGACCCAAACATGAGTACATGTAAGCTAAGCAATTTAATATTTGACAAAGATGCAAACAACCAAACAATCCCCCAAACAAAAACAACAATGTAAGCTGGAGAAAAGAAAGCACTTTCAACAACTGGAGTTGGGAAATGGATGTACACATGCAGAGGGATGAAATTAGGTCCGCACAAAAACTAACTCCACATCAATTAAAGATCTAAACTTGAAACGTAAAATAGAAACTGCTAGAAGAAAAATCATGATACAGGTGTAGAAAAGAACTTTCTGAATAGGGCTCCATTTGCCCAAGAATTAAGGCCAACAATTGACAATCAAACAAGTAACCCATTCAAAAAAATGGACCTTGAGCCTGAACAAAAGAAAAAAATGCCAAGAAATATCTCAAAAAATGTCCACTGTCCCCAGTAACTAGGAAAATGAAAATGAAACAACTTGGAGATTTTATCTTATTCAAGTCAAAATGTCAAAGATCAACAAATGCTGGAAGGGAATATGGGGTGGGGGAGGAAAGGATGGGGCCATCTCAGTCACCGTTGGTGGGACTGCAAACTGGTGTAGCCACTATGGAAATCAGTGTGGAGAATTCTCAAAAAGCTGAAAATAAATCTACCACATGACCCAGCGATACCACTCTTGGTGTACGTCCAATTGACTTGACATGCTGCTCCACAGACACCTGCTCATCCACCTTCTCTGCAGCCCTAGTCACAATGGCTAGGAAATATAAACAGTCCAATGTCTTTCAATGTGGAACATTGAGGATAATGAAAAGGTGGAACGTATACACTAGGGAATTCTTATTCAGCTGTAAAGAAAATTAAATCATAAACTTTGCAGTAAATGGACAGAACTAGAAAAGATCATACTGAGTGAAGTAATCTAGACCCAGCAAGACAAATGTATGTTCTCTCTCACTGGAGGCTCCCAGCTCTGTATCTTTAGATACAAGTGTAATTCTTACTCTTCATCAAAGAAACTTCTCTTTGCAACAGACAAAGACCATTACTAAAAATCAAAATCTAACCAAAATGCAGAGATGTAAAGCTTAGCCCCAATGGCTATATTTAAAAACAAGTTTCACATCTAAGGTACAGAGAATACCACAGAAGACGGGGCGGAGGATCTGGGAGTCGGCTGTGAGATGATATCCTAGGGACATCACAAGCTGCACCTGCACAGTCTACCATCAAGACTGCTTAAACGTGAGCTGAGCCAAGGACAACAATAAACATGCCGAAGTGGACCAGGGCAAGACCATGAGCCCTCAACCATATAAAAAGAACTACAGGCACCTAAGGATGCTAGTCTTCCCCAGGGAAGAGCACATTAGGTACCAAATGGTCAGCCCTGAAAACATACATTAAAAATAACATACAGGTTGATCAACTTGAAATATATATATGGATATATATCAAAATAGAAGGTGCTTCATATGCTAACAGCTCTGATTTAATTTGATTAATATGCAATGTACTCATACACTAAAATATCACACTGTAGAATTTTCAACCCATACTTAAAATTTACATAAATATGATTAATCAGAAAAAAGCCTTAGTCTTCTCTCTTAAATAAGGTAAAGTAGTTCAGGGAGTCATTTCTCACATCAAGATGCTTTTAAAAATTAGATCCTAAAAAAAAAATAAATAAAATAAAAAATAAATAAAAAAATAAAAATTAGATCCTGAGCCGGGCAAGGTGGCACACACCTTTAATCCCAGCACACGAGAGGCAGAGGCGGGCAGATCTCTCTGAGTTCAAGACCAGCCTGGGCTACAAGACAGCGAGGGCTACACAGAGAGACCCTGTGATCCTGGGGAACTAGAGAAACGGTGCCGTAGTAAGAGCACTGGCTGCTTCTCTAGAGGACATTCAATCCGCACCACCTACAAGGTAGCTCACCACCTTCTGAAACTTCAATTCCAAGGATCCGATATCCTCTTGTGGCCTCTGTATCCAAAGCACACAAGTGGTGCACATACTTATACGTAGGGAAAGCACTCACACACATGAAATAAATGTATCTTAAAAAACATTTTAAAAATACAAAGAAATTATCAGGAACTCTGGTGTTATAAAAATGTAAGATGAAAACCAAGTATTTACCTATAAAAATTAGTACCTATTAAAATAATCTCATATTTCAAGACATCAATATTTAAGAAATGCTTTACAAGCTTATAATAAAAAAATAAATGAAAAGATATTTACCTGAATAATTTTCAAGGGCGAATCAGGCTGGTACGTCTGCAGCCGAGGCACATAGTGAGCCAGCATGTGAAGCATGTTACAAGCTACGTGGGCGACCGCTTTATTACTGAACTGCAACAACAGAGAGCACTGCCATCAAAAGGGCTGCACACACAGTCAGCAACACCAGCTTCTGAGCAGCTGAATTTCCTGTTCCCTTCTGTTATAAACCCCAGCTACTGTCAAGCTGGTATCTGTACAGTTCTCATTCTACTCTTCACAGAGCTCAGCAAAGTGCCTAAACATAGCACACAACCAGGAATATCTGTCAACTAACTGGTATTCCTCAACAGTGCTTTCTATGTAAATTACATATTTAGTCTTGAACAGAAGGTATTAAAAGTTTTTAAGACAAAAATAATAAACATTCTTTCCTAAGTAAAAAATATTCATATAAGCAGGACATGGTGGAACATATCGAAATCCCAGCACTTAGAACACTAAAGCAGAAAAGTCATGAGGCTAGTGAGAGTCTGAGCATTCTACTAAACTAGGAGCTAGCCTAGGCTAAAGATTGAGACTTTCTCTCCAACAACAATAGTAAAAATAAACCCCAAAATAATACCAAAACAGAGTAAAATTTCATAATTTTATTCAGATTTTCCAAATGATTAGATTATCTTTAAAAAACATTTTTTTTTTTTAATGTGTGGAGGTGTGTCTTGCCTGCATGTGCACCATGTGTGTCGCTGGTACCCAAGGAGGCCAGAAATGGACACTGGATCTCTTGGAACAAGTAATACAGAGTCCTGAGTTGACAAGAGGACCCTGTGGAGTTGAACCCAGGGTCCTCTGAAACAGTAGTAAGTGCTCTTAATCACTGAGCCATTGCTCCCGCCCCTAGACTACTACTTGTGCACAAATTCTACTCCAGCTGTAAAGATACTTGTCTTTAATATTTAATAGTAAAGCCAAAAGCCAAAAGCCTCAACAATTTAGGAAGTAATAAAGATCAAAGAGTAAGTGACAGAAATGGTAGATGGCTCAGCTTGCGTCTACAGACGAAGCATGAGAATCTTGAGCTCAAGTCCTCAGCGCCCACAGGAAAAGCTGGCCACACATCATACACACATGCCTATGCCACATATAAACACACGCCTATGCCACATATAAACACACGCCTATGCCGTCTCAGCGCCCACAGGAAAAGCTGGCCACACATCATACACACACGCCTATGCCACATATAAACACCTGCCTATGCCACACATCATACACACACGCCTATGCCACATATAAACACACGCCTATGCCACACATCATAAACACACGCCTATGCCACATATAAACACACGCCTATGCCACACATCATAAACACATGCCTATGCCACATATAAACACACGCCTATGCCACACATCATAAACACATGCCTATGCCACATATAAACACATGCCTATGCCACACATCATAAACACACGCCTATGCCACATATAAACACACGCCTATGCCATCTCAGCACCCACAGGAAAAGCTGGCCACACGTAAACACATGCCTATGCCATCTCTCCCTCCCCCTGCTCCTCCCCCCACTATATAACCTCCCTCCTACATGTGGTTTTAAATGGCTGCTTTCTTTTAAAGACATCATTCACATGTTTTCTAGGGAAGAAGTCAAGCACAGAAAAGTTCAGACAAAAAAAAAAAAAAAGAGTTCATCACAAAACTACCTTAAATTAAAACAAACAACCCTTAAATTCAATAGTGGAACTATTCTTAAAGTGAGTCAGAATCAAAGAGTTAATGTAATAATATATGATGAAAATTATCATTAAGTGTTGTAGTCATAAGGGCACAAGATTACTGTCTGAAAAAAACCCTTATGTTCTAAATGACTTCAACATATTTCACTAAATAGTTTTCTTTACCTTTAGCGAAACACAAATTACATTCAAAGCTTCTTTAATTTGAGGATGATGAGATTCATGAACTAATTCTTCACAAATCCAAATACCTAAACTGCAAAGTGCTACACATCTGGGGGGAAAAAAAATAGACAGCTTACACAAGGGATGAACCTTTAAATGAAATAAACCCATCAATTAGTACATTTAATGTTTAAATGAATCAAAGACTTTGTTACTCTATAAGTTAGGTGATGATTAAAGGGAAAAAAGTAGAAAGAATGAATATGCCACAAAATTGAAACCTAATTATGTAGTGTAATTTGTTACTCATGGTGATATAGTGACTAGAACAGCAGCAGCCTGGGAAAACACGCAGCATCTTTCTGACACACGCATGTTACTAAATCTTCAGTGTGGTAAGTCTTGCCAAACAAATGTGCAACCTGCTTTCAACTAAAAAAGTCTTTTGTGTTTGTTTGTTTTTTCAGACAGGATTTCTCTGGGTAGTCCTGACTTTCCTGAAACCTACTCTGTAGACCAGTCTGTCCTCTGTAGATCAGTCTCTGCCTCCAGAGTGCTGGTATTAAAGGCGTGTGCCACCACCACCAGGCCACTTTAATAAGCTGGTGGACCGAGTAAAATATTATTTTGTTATTTAAACTTAACACAACTAGCCACATTAAGAAAAATTGAAAATAATTTTGTTTTAAAAATCCCAGCAGCAATAGATGTTTCGTATCCCAGGCATTTGTGGGGCTTTCTGTTCCTCAATGTAACTCAGCAAAGTTTCAGCTGAATGCGATATGGTAGAAGAAACCAGGGTGCTAAAGTTTAGGTGTCTGATAAACTCCAAGTATCTCTCCAAGTATCAAAATAGTCTAATATCTATTATTCTGGCATATGTGCATGTACTATAACTGATATTCTAAAATGTAGTGCAATACTATATTTTAGAATAATTTAATGAAAAACTATTTTTCTTCGAGAACACATTAGAGTGTGAAGTATCCTTTTTTGGTGTGGTCTGTTAATGCTACCAAAATGTTCACTACTGAGACAACCGAAAGGTCTGCAGAGTAGAGGCCATTGCCTTACTTTTTCTCTCCGGACATCAATCATTGAGTCTTACATAGCATTGAAAGATCTAAACACCCAAGTTTGAGGCTCCAGCAACAGAAGTATATGAAGTCCTAAAGCAACAATACATTTTAAAATACAGCAAAGTTCTGCATGGGCTCAATTAACAAAAAACAAAGAGTGGGAGTAACAATAGTGTTTGTGGGAAAAGTGAGGGTAGGCAAATTATTTTAGCTATGGAGAATGAAGGCTTTTAGAAGTCTGGAATAATTTGGAGTGTAATGATCAATTTTTACAAAATACCAAGAACAGTAGTTTCATTAATTGTTAGGGTTAAGAACATCTGACCTACCGTGCGGGACCAGAGGGCTCATCTCTTGCTGAGCTTAATACAGTTTTAATTATAAGTTCCTAAAATAAAAAGAAACAGAAGAAATGACTATGATTTCATGTACCAATTCAACAAATCTTTATTAGTTAGCTATTCTGGGCCAGACAGTGCTCTGGGCATTAGAAACCAAGCAGGTAAGTAAACAGTTTGTTCTTTAATAAAATCTGAGCATTATTCTACAAGTAGCTAACAGATAATGAAATTTACAATTAAAATATGTTTAAAAATAACTTTTTTCATGATTAGGAGAGTAACAAAGGCTCACTCACTATACAGCATAACTGATACCTAAAAGGCATGAATACTTAAAAAAATTTTAGATATTATTTGAAAGGCAGGGACAGATGGCTTCACTGGCAAATTAAACCAAACATTTTAAAAATTAAGATCATTTTTTTTATCAAACTATTTTAAAAAACTGAAGAAGTAGGAACATTCTCCATACTCATTTTATGAGGCCAGTGAATTCTGTCTGTATATCCAAATTCATAAGGATACTTTTTAAAAAATTACAGTCCAACCTCTGATGAATACAGATTAATAATGTTAAAATAGCCATATAATCCAAAGCAGTTCCACTTATAGTTATTTATCTAAAGAAAAGAAATCAGTGTGACAAAAAGACAACAGTACACGCAGGCCACCATGCCATATGCTTGCAGTCTCAGGAACCAGCAGGAAGAGGTGGAAGGATCACAAGGTTCAGGCCAGGCTGGGCTACATACCAAGTTTGAGACTAACCGGGGCTACAGTGTGAGATCTTGTTTGAAAAACATTAAACAAAACAAATTTAAAAGTCATCTTTCTATAGTATTCCACTTTAACACTGAGCTTGGTTCCCAGCACTTGGGAGGCAGGGGCAGGTGGATCTCCTGTGAGTTCTAGGCCAGCCTGGTCTACAAAGTGAGTACAGAGCAGCCAAGGCTACAAAGAGAAACCCTGTCTCAAAAACCCAAAACCCACTCCCACCCCAGAAAAACCTGAGCTTGGTGCTATGAGCCTATGTTACCTGTACCTTGGAGGCTGGGGCATGAGGACCTCTATCAGTTCAAAGACAGCCTGGGTTAGAGTAAATTCTATGCCAGTCTTGGATACATGGTGAGACCTTGACTCAAACAGCTCAACATATGCTAAAATGAAACCCACACTATATATGCTGACTTTAACACATTTTTAAAGGATTAAAAAACCCAACCCAAAACTTTCAGAGAAAACAACTTAGATAAAAGGGGTGGGGGAACATCAGCCTGCTCTCCCAGGAGCCACAGTGTCTTTTTTCTCAACTCTTCTAATGCTAAAGATCATTTCAAGTTCAACATAGAAACCGTCTTGCAGTTCCTGTCAAAGCACACTTTATTAACAGGAGTGCTAAGCCCTTGAGAATTTAAAGTACACAGGCATCAGTTAGAGACAATGACTTAGCCACAGAATTTTTTATTATGGCTCATATTGCTGGGCCCAGAGCCTTTCCAGACCTTTTCACACTGCTTTTTTCTACCTTGGTCTAAAAGGCATTAAGTACAGAGAACTAAATATGTCATCCATCATGCCACAGAGCCTTTTGAAACAGAGGCTCAAACACAACTTCTTACCTAGTTTTCTAATCTGAAAACCTTGAACATAGATCACAAGGGTTAACTGTCATGCTTGTTCCTGATGATTGTGCAAGACCTTTACGCTTCAGGTACAGGAGACTGCCACTCCAAGTTTCATATAGCAGTAAAGTTCTATCACCTTGATGTAATTTATCAAGAAATAGAAGGTGGAAGTCAAACTATTCAGCTTTAGTTCAGCATCTCAATCTTAGAAGCCTTATGTTAGCAGCATAGGTCTGGGTTACAGGCCATTTCAATTCATGTTCAGCAAGTAAATGAATGACTCTTAAGAGACAGACATGTGAGCAGGCTCAATAATGAGAAAAAGCTTCAAAGCGTTTACAACTGAGACGGCTTTGCTCTTAGCAGACATTCTACTTTTATGCTTGGAGCATTAACATTCTTTAATTAGAAATTTAAAAAAGAGAAGGGAGAAAACAGATGACACCGTATATACTTCATGATTACAAACTTACCCATATACTGAGTACTAGCACCTGATGTCTTACCTTAACGTCTGTAAACTGAGACAGAGCAATATCGGGGATGCTGGGATGGAGCGCAGGCAGTTCACAATATAAGTTAGGAAAGCAAACTAAAGATCCCAGGAGAACTTGTGCTTCCACTCTTGGTGCCTATATATCAGATTACACAATCTTTAAAATGCTCTTTCATTGTGTTCTTAAGCTACCATTAAAATATTTTCTTATATAATTACATCATGCAGGGCAGTGAGAACATAAAACGTTTAAAAAGGAAGGATGCCAAAGATTTAGGTTTCCATCTAGAATTTCTTTTTCTTTCTTTTTTTCCTTTTTGTTGTTGTTTTTCCAAGACAAGGTTTTCTCTGTGTAGCCTCGACTATTCTGGACTCACTTTGTAGATGAGGCTGGCCTCAAACTCACAGAGATCTGCCTGCTTCTGCCTCCCTTAGTGCTGGATTACAGGAGTATGCCACTGCACCCAACTCCATCTAGATTTTCTACAGAAAGTATGATTATTCTCAGTAAATACAATGGACAAATAACAAAAATTTCTTGGAAAGCAACAAATAAACAGAAATAATCTGCAGCTAGTGACTTTTAAATAGAAATATAAACTGGTAGCCAGCATACATTTAATCTAATTAAAGAGAAAATGAATATTTTGTTTACTTATTTATTGAGAGAGAGCATATTGCTACATCACCTAGGTTGGTCTCACACTCACTCTGTAACCCAGGCTGGTCTTGAACTTGTGACACTCCTACTTTAGCCTCTCACATGCTGGACCTACAGGCATGTGCAACCCTGCCTGGCTAAATTACTGTCAATGTAACTCATGCTTAATCATTACCTATTACTCAAATAAGTTGATGCCTCAACGTCACTACTTTAGGATAAATGAAAGGGGATTAAAATGTTAATTCTGGGAGGAGGCCTGAGGGGGGCACCAGCAACATCCAGTTTAGACCCATCCCTGCCAATTCCCTGCCCGCCTGGACCACCTGGGGCACAGCCATCAGAGGTGAGCTCCACTTTATCCCCTGAACTCCACTGTCAGGGCCAAGGCTTTGCCTGTCCTCCTGAGGAGTCTTGCATTTAGCCAACACCAAGGATGGCCAGATGGCTAAATGCCAGCATAAGAACACAATCAATTCTTCTATTGAGGGACTTCTGGATTGTTTCCAGTTTCTAGGTATTGTGAATAACATCGCTATGAACACAATTGAGCATATATCCTTGTCGTGCGGTGGAGCATCTTTTGGGTATATATAATATGCCCAGGAGTGGTATAACTGGGTCTTGAGGTAGGGCTGTTTCCAATTTTCTGAGAAAGCACAGATTGATTTCCAAAGTGGTTGTACCAGTTTGCACTCCCACCAGTAATGAAGGAGTGTTCCCCCTTTCTTCACATCCTCGCCAGCATGTGCTGTCACTTGAGTTTTTTATATTAGCCATTCTGATGGGTGTAAGATGGAATCTCAGAGTTGTTTTGATTTGCATTTCCCTATACAATGGAATGCTATTCAGCTATTAAAAACAAGGACATCATGAAAATTTCAGGCAAATGGATGGAGCTGGAAAAAAAAAATCAGCCCAAGTGGGGTAACCCTGACCCAGAATGACACACATGGTATATACTCATTTATAAGCAGATATAAGCCATATAATGCAGGCTAACCACACTACAATCCATAGACCTAAAGAAGCTAAGTAACAAGGAGGACCCTAAGGAGGATGCTTAATTCTCATTCAGAATGACAAACAGAACAGACACCAGAAGTGGTTAAAGAGAGGCAACAGGATGGGCGCCCACCATAAATGTCCTCTGAAAGACTCCACCCAGCAGGGATGCTGAGTCTTACAGCCAAACTTTGGGCAGAGGGCAAGAAATCTTATGGAAGAGCTGGGGGATTGAAGGACCCAGAGTAGACAGGAGCTCCACAAGAGGACCAACAGAGTAAACAAGTCTGGGCCTAGGGGGGCCTGAGGAGACTAATGCACCAAACAAGGAACATGCATCCAGAGGACCTAGGCTCCTGCTCAGATATAGTCAACAGGCAGCTCGGTCTCCATGTAGGTCCCCAATAAGGGGAGGAGGAGATATCTCTGCCATAGACTCTGTTGCCTACTCTTTGATCACTTCCCTCTGGCTGAGAGTGCCTTACATGGCCACATAGGAAGAGGACTCAGGCTGTCCTGATAAGACTTGATAGACTGGGGTCAGGTGGTAGGGGAGAAAGGCTCCAGTCTCTGAGGACTAGGGAGGGGAAAAGGGAGGGAGGGTGGAACCAGGAGGAGAAGAGGGAAAGGGCTATGATTGGGATGTAAAGTGAATATTTTTTTTTTTAAAACCATAAAAAAAAACAAACCCAAGAACCAGGGCAATATGGCATCTCCAGAGATCAGATACCCTACTACAATAAGCTCTGGATACCCTCACACAACCAAAGCACAAGAAGATGAACTTAAACCCCACTTTATAAAGATGATAGAGGTCTTTAAAGAGGAAACAAAGTCATTCCTTAAGAAATACAGGAAAACACAATTAAACAGGTGAAGGAAATGAATAAAACTGTTCAAGACCTGAAAATGGAGGCAGAAGAAATAAGGAAAACACAAACTTGCGGAGACTAAAGCACCAACCAAGAACCGTGCACAGACTGGACCAAAGGCCCTATGCAGATGTATCAGATGGGCAGCTCAGGCTTCTTCTGGGTTCCCTAGTAAAGGCAGTGTGGGCTGTCTCTGACATGGGCTCAGTTGCCTGATTCTGATCACTTCCCTCTGGGGGGGCTACCTCGCTAGGCCACAGGGGAAGAGGACTGCTCAGTCCTGATTCTACTTGATGAGCTGGGGTGGGAGGGGGGGGAGGCTCCCCTTTTCTGAGGACTAGGGGAGGGAAGAAGGTGGGACCGGGAAGGGAGGAACGAGGGGGCTACGAATGGGATGTAAAGTGAATAATAAATTAATTAAAAAACACAGACACACACACACACACACACACACACACACACACACACACACACACACACAAACTGAGAGAATCCTGGAGACGGAAAACCTAGGGAAGAGAACAGCAAGAACAGATGCAAGCATCACCAACAGAATTCAAGATATGGAAGAGAGACTCTCAGGCTTAGAAGATATAATAGAATAAATTATTACATTGGTCAAAGAAAATGTTATATCTAAAAAAAAAATTCCTCATACAAACATTCAGGAAATCTGGGATGCTATGAGAAAACCTAACCTATGAATAATAGAATAGAAGAAGGTGAAGGATCCCAGCTTCATGTACCAGAAAATATTTTCAACAAAACCATAGAAAAAATTGCCTAGCCTAAAGAAAGACATACCTATAAACATACAAGAAGCATGTAGAACACCAATTAGATTAGACCAGAAAAGAAAACCCTCCCACCAGATAATAATCAAACTACAAAATCTACAGAACAAAGAAAGACTATTAAAAGCTGCAAGGGGAAAAGGCCAAGTAACTTACAAAGGCAGACCTATCAGAATTACACCTGACCTCTCAGCAGAGACTCTAAAAGCTAGAAGGGCCTGGACAGAGGTCTCGCAGCTTCTAAGAGACCACAGATGTGAACCTAGACTACTATACTCAGCAAAACTCACAATCACCATAGAAGGAGAAAAACAGGATATTCCAAAAAAAAAAAAAAAAAAAAAAACAAAAAAAACAAAAAAAACAAAAAAACAAAAAAAACAAAAAAACAAAAAATATCTATCCACAAATCCAGCCCTACAGAAAATACTAGAAGAAAAACTCCAACCCAAGAAGGTTAACTACATCCAAGAAAACACAGGAAAACCTTAATTCTGTCTTCAAGAAACAGGTACCAGGCTAGATGTTTTTTTTTTTTTATACATATAAAAAAATCTACTGTTCTTAGTATTTACTAGCATAATTTATGTCACCATAAATCTTACAGAAGAAAGTAATTTCATGTTGTCTTTCATTTTACTAAGTCACTTCTTAAGTATCAATACTGAACATTTCCTCTTCTACCCTATTGTATGTCCATTAAACAAGACCCAAAGCATCATTTTATTTGTTAAATACTTGCAAATTGGCTTATAGGTCTAAGGATACATAATAAAGATATGAAAACCCAGTATAAGAGCAATATAATACTTCCATTCACATAAATCAAGACTTAATCTCTAAACAGACTTGCAGCTTACTAAGATTTAAGCTTCCATGACTTTCAACAGAACAGAACAGATCATTTTCACTGGGCCTGATAGAGTATACGTAAAATCCCACTCTAAGGAGGCCGAGGCAGGACAATACCAAGTTGAAAGCCTGCCAGGACTACCAGCAAGACATTGTCTCAGACAAAACAACAAAACAAAAAATAAAATACTTCCTGTCCAGATTAAAACACAACCTAGGCATAAAATATGAAAGGGCAGGGTAAACTCACATCTACCATCCTGGTTTAAAATTATCCTATACAAATAAAACTGACTTAAAAAAAAACCCACAGTATTTAGTTGAAGAGGTTAGTTAAGTTTTTCTACTAAGTTGAGTAATGTCTGATAATGTCTGAAAATGAAGCTATAACAGGAACAGACCTACAAGTGTATGTAACAGTTATCTAATAGTTCAGAAAGATAAAATTCTATATGTAATCCTCTTAAGAAAGAGGGAAGGAAGATACAAGGGATGGGGTAACAATTGAGATGTAATATGAATAAATTAATAAAATATATTTTAAAAAAGGGAAATACTAACAATGAAAGAAGTGGATGAGATCTAAAATGGGAACCCGAAGTGCAAGACATGGAACTGGTGTTTTTAACACCATCCAGAGGAAGAATCACTCTAACCTTATGGGGCACATTGGAGTGTCCAATTTGTTTCCTACAATGTTTTGTTTTCTAATTCACCTTCCTCAGTAATAGGCATTATATGAATTAGAGAGTATAGTTATTACATAACCCATATCTTGATGTAGGGAAGAAAAGTTAGTCACATCAAAAGCATCAGAGCTTAATTCTGCAGAACTCTGAAAAAGTTGTAGAAAAAACTGTTCATCATAACTGGTCCACTGATGAGTAATAGTTTTCATAGTAAATTAATAAGAAGTGGCAGTGATTTGAATATTAGTCACCTTTGAGTTCTACCAATTTTGTCACTCTCTAAGAGGCTGATTATCTGGGTACCATGATCATACTACAATGAACTTGGAGCTTGTGTATCATCTTTGGTTTGTCTTCCATGTAATCTATTCCAAGAGTAACAAACTTATTTAATATTCTCAAGGCACAGGTTAATTTTCTCTTCCCATATTTTGAAATATTTCTTTAAGCCTCTATAGCACCATAAACTGGTCCACAGCATTTAAAACCTTCTAAAATGTATCCTAAAACAATGCTTCTTGATTTTTGATCAATGACTTCATTCATCATCTATGATCTAACTCAGTACTTAGAGATGGGGTCTGAGAGTCTGCATGCTAATGAGCAACCAGATCATAGTAATGTGGTTGTTTAGACCATGCTTTGGGTGATAAGGAACACTTTTTTGTTCTTCTGTTGACTACATTCATGTATATTAAACTCTAAGGAAAATGGATTATTTGTTGTTCTTTGAATATATTTTAATTGAGTCTATTTACTGTAATCTGAATACTTTCCTTCATCTCCTATATATTCTATTACTTACCTTTAAGAGGTCAACTTATAGACCTTATCCTATGAATCTATCAACTCCATAACAAAGAAAAATTCTGCATAATCTTTTGCAACACCCCCTTTTTATCTCTGATGTTATTAATTTAAATATTCTCTCTCTGTCTTTTGGTTAACTGGCAAAAGGTTTGTCAATCTTGTTGATTTTCTTAAAGAATCAGATCATTTCATTAATTCTTTTTATTATTTGTTTGTTTCTATTTCATTGCTTTCAGTCCTGAATTCGAATATTTCTTTCATATACTCTTTTTGGATATCATTTCTTCCTGTTTTCCTAAGCTTTCAAGTGTGCCACCAAGTGATTAATATGAGATCTCTTCAGCTATACAACAAACGTATATTTATGTAGATTTCCAAATTTTATTTTTTATGTGTGTGTAAGTGTGAGCATGTCATGAGTGCACTGGTGAGGTGGGTCTCTCCTTCCACTGAGTGTTCAAGGCATTGAACTTGGGTTTTCAGGCATGGCAAGTGCTTTTACCTGATGATCCATGTGTTCTGGCCCCGATAGGGCTGGTGGGGTTGCTGTAGCTTGTTTGGGAGAAAGCTATCCATTAGCACAAGGTGGCTTTAAACTCAGCAGGTAGCAGAGTCTGGCTCTGGGCTTTCCCTTCAGAGTGCCGAAGCACTAGGATTACAAGCATGTCTGACTCTAATGTTTTTGTTTTTACCTTGTTCTGATTAAACAAAGCCAGGGTTTTGTGCAAGCTAGCTAAGTACTTTCCCACTGTGCTATATTACCAGCTACTTAGCCCACTCTTGTATTAAGCCAATAACACACTATAAAATGTCCCATGTGACTAGTCCTTATACAGTCATGCTCATATCTGAACACACCAAAACACAGAGTAAGCAGCTTGCTACAGGTCATATAACTAATGAATGGCAAAGCTCAGACTTGAGCCCAGGTCGATTAATTCCAGACTCCATTTTGTGCTCCCACTCTTCTTATAGTTCTCTATTCTGAATCTACATTCTTTATTCATTAACACCCCAGCACTCCAACAGCAGACTATAGGTCCCTTAGGCACAAAGCTATCTAATTTGTTTTCATCCCTTCATGTTCTACTCAAAAGTAATTCTATGGTTTGTATGTGGTTTGCCTTCTCCATCCCGTCCCCTGGAAGGCTAACCTGCCAGAAGGCTGCTATCTGTGGGACCATGCAGAAAGACCGTGGGATCATTAAGAGGTAGATAGGATACTGGTGCATCCCACCTTACATGCATTCTCACCAGAACACCATCTATCTAGAAATGGTGATGCTTGGGCTTCTGACATCTCTTGGTTGCTACTATCTGTTCCCTGAGTACAAACACATATGACCTCCACACACACACTATAGCATGTGCAACCCCGCCAAATAAATAAACACAACAACTATTCTTTTTTAAAGTAGTGTGATAAAACCAAAGGACCTTTATCAAAGCCAGAGCTATTTAGTTTGACTTCCTACCTCCAAAACTGTAAGCTAAGTAAGTCTCTTTTCTTTAAAAGTCACTTTACCTCAGGTATTTGTTAAGCAAATAGTAGAAAAATGAATCAATAAACGAATACTTGTAAACAAGGAAGAAAAAGTTTCTAAAAACCACTAAAGGGCTAAGCACAAAATGCTGAGCACATTCAGGTTCTAGATCAGTGCTTAGCATGTCAGTCAGTCAGTATCTACTAAGTACTGCCCTGGGCAGAGGCTGGAGAAACTAGACGCAAGACACGATGACTGTTCTCCAGGTACTGGAGAAACAGAACTGGGTAGAAACACAGTCTTTTTTTTTTCGTTTGCACATTTCCTCCAGGTGATCAACTGTATCCAGTATTTGACCATGTTACCAATCTATTTCCTTAAATGATTACTTAGTTTTCCTTAGACAAAATCTAACTCTTTTCAGCACTATGTCCAAGGCAACTAACTACCTTTGTAGCTAGCTCACCTATGCTACTTATGTAAGAAATATTCCACCTACCCTGTTTTTTTGGCATTATCTATGTTTTTTTTTTAACATGTTAGGTTTACTCTGAAGGCATATTTCTGGGTTATCTCATAAATAGTGGTTCTTTATCCCATTAAAATATTTAATAGTCAAAGAAAAATTCTAGGTGAATAACATGTTGACTACACACACACACACACACACACACACACACACACACACACACAGAGTGATTATTCTCCACTGTTTATCTTTTGCCATAACTCACAACCCTTTCTTTACTTCCTTTCCTGTTTCCTTAGTTTTCTCAATTTTAAATCATTTTTGCCTATCAGATGTAAAACATTGTTATAGCTCTTGAGCCAGTTCATCAGCTGATTTCATTGATTGTTTAACACACCAGAATGTCTTTCTTTTTACTGTGGAAGAAGCAGTCAATTCCAATTACATGGTAAACCTTCTAGGACATGATTTGTTATATTTTACCAGCAATGGCCCTCTCTTTCTCTCTTTGTTGCTTTGTGATCTGAGTCTTGATAAACAGTTTATTAATTTATAAGAACTAGAAAGACTTACATTAAGAAAAGCTGAAGAAGCCACTCTCCCAGCTGCTATAATAAAATCCATAATGAGCATTGTGGCACCGGGCAAACCAAGTGAAAAGAACTGAGGTGAGCAGTGCTTGATGATTGTATTGACAATGTCCTTAGAAGAAGGAAAAAAGGGAAGAAAGATGACCACATATGGAATCCTGGGTATCAGGTAATCAATATCATTAAAAGTAGGTAAAGTGTGAAATAAAAAATATACGAGCTACCTGAAATGTCTACTCTTAATTCTTCCAACTAATCCATGGGGTTAGTATATTTTGGTAAAAAAGTGAACTTAACACACATTTGAGTAACTGATATAAATGACAGAACTGTGTTTTCCACATTACAGAGCTTGATGCTTCACAGCAAACATTCATTCCGCATTTTGTTAACACTGAATTACAGAGTGCTTTCTCTAGCCATCTAGTTTCTTCTGTGTTATAACTCACACCCGGAGTCTGTGCTGAGCTTCTATGATTTGCTATGTGGCAAATGGAGAGATCTTGTTTTTAAAAAGAAATATCTAGCTTCAGATACCTAAAGCTAGGTGTTTTTAAGTGAATATTCTTAAATGGTCCAAGGGTTTCAAGTTTACCAGAAAAGATACAGAGCATTTGGTCATATTTTCAATTTGACTTTTTAGAAAAGGTTTCTATTGGCCCATGTTAATTATATATTATGTAGGTTTTATTGTATCTTCACATATGTAATACTATACCTTTGGTCACCCTTTCTTGCCATTTCCCACCCCATTCCCACTCATCTCCCTCCTCTCCCAGCCTGTCTTCCTCCCACTGAGTGTGACTGACCTAAATGGAAACTATTTCTGTAGTAGTAAGGATGTGATTGGATCTGAGATACGCTTATAGGGTTAGGACACTATAATTATTTTTAAATTAATAAAGGATGTTTTCTCACTGCTCAGAAAGACGTATGTGTCCTGGTATCCTATTTGTCATTATTCAGTGATCATAAATGACACAGGTGTCAAGTCAGTATAATTATCATTATGGCAATGTAATTTAGTAATAAAAATATGAAACAAAATAAGCCTTATTATTGCTACATAAAAAAATGAGCAAATTCATCTGCTTCAAGTGTCAATAAAGAGTCAATTATAAAATGCCTAAAAATAGACAGATTGGAACATTAGGAGAAAAACTTCAACAATGGATGGCTTAAGCGCTTTAAAAAGTAAACTGCTGGGGCTAGAGAGATGGCTCAGTGATTAAGAGCAGTGCCCGCTCTTCCAAAAGTCCTCAGTTCAATTTCCAGCAACCACATCGTGGGTCACCACCATCTGTAATGTGATCTGATGCCCTCTTCTGGCCTGCAGGTATACATGTAGGCAGGGCACTGCATACATAATAATAAATAAATATTAAAAAAAAAGTAAACTGCTTAGATAATGTGGAAGCTGAAAGAACACTGAAATCATTCCCTTAAGTACCCCAATAGCTTGTTTTTCAACCACCTTTCAAGAATAAATAAAATTATTAAGAGGAAGTAAATTATACATAAATCATTACATATGAAGGACAGTTTTAATTCTAGGTCTTAAAAAGCAACAGCTAAACAGAATGGAAAACTGATGTCTTAGCTTCCTTTCCTGTTGCTATGATAAAATACTCTGACCAAAACAACTTAAGAGAGCTATGGTTTAACTGATATCTCCAGGTTACGGTCTACCACTGAAGGGACGTCATAAGGAGAAGAACTCAAGCAGTATGTCACACATGTGCACAGACAGAAGAGAGCAATGAACGCATCCTGTAGCTCTCAGCTCTCTCTGCTCTTACACAGTCCAGGATCCTTCTGCACAGGAAATGGTGCCCACTCACACTGTGCAGGTCTTCCTACCTTAATTAACCAGGGCAATCGCTCAAAGGCGTGTGCAAAGGCCCATCTCCTAAGTGATTCTAATTTTTGTCAAGTTGGAAGCAGGCATTAACTGTCACAACTGATAAAACAACATTTTAGAAGGCACATTTATTTACCTGATCAATATGAAGCAATCCACAATGCATTATATTGTAGAAATGTGTTAAAAAGTCTCTATTTGGAGAGACATCTTGTCTTCTCTTCATTGTATTACAAATAAGTTTATATGCATGTAGTTTACCTTGTTTATACTTATCAGTTAGCATGGTTGCCTAAAATTAAGAAACCAGTTTTAATACTAAAACACAAATATTGTTTGTAAATATTTAAACAATTGAATAGAATGAACAATATCTGTTTTCATGTATTTCTATGCTGTTTCTATTTCACTAATGAACTAGAAATCAGGGCTAGGGAAATTACTATTATCTGAAATGATTCAATGTACATATGAATAATCACACATTTCACTTAAAAGATAGACCAAACATCAAACAATACTTAAAAAGAAATAAATCTCTAACAGTATAGTTCACGCTTTATTTGTATTTAAGTACAATGAAGACATACTCTATTAGAGCTGTGAGGATAGCTCAGTGCTAGAGCACTTGTCTAGCATGGACAAGGCCATAGGTAGATCCTAATAAGGGGAAATGAATAAAAATAAATACATTTAAAAACACTAAAGACATACTTTTCTACACTTATTTTTTGCTTAATTATATAAAAACAAATAATGTAATTCTGCTATGTGTAACTCTCCTCTCTATGCAATACCTAACTATTTCTTAAAAATACTGGTTAAAAAGCAAGTGTTCTCAAAGACCAAATAACTGTTAAAATTTTTATCAGATGCTCAAAACTAATTTATTAAAGAAAAACATGTTGATGTTTTATATATCAAGTTTACCTTAAAAAGCCAAGGTGTAAGAATTCTTAGTGGAGGAATCAAAACAGGTGGAGAAGGTGAAGTCAGGTTATCTGCTGAAATGCCAAGATTATCTCTTATCTATAATTTTCAAATAAAAGGTAACAAACATATTAAAACTATTTTCTCTTTCAGCTGTTTTTCCTTACTTAAACAGAGGCTGAATCCAGTCTCTACAGTAACAACGTATTTCATTATGGCTAATTATGGCCAAGTGACTTCACAATGCTGGATGCTCCTTTAATTCAAAGGAAGGGCAAGTTGTAGCAACATTCACAAAGGACTCCTTTCTTAGGGGCTGTGGGGTGGGGAGGAAGTGCTTTTTGTTGTTTCTTGAGACAGGGCAGACAAGGCTGCCCTGTAACCCGCTATATAGCCCAACATGGCTGCTACCTCATGATCCCGCTGCCTCGGTCTTCTAAGTGCCAGAATTATAGGTGATAACCACCACATCTGGCCTTTTATTTATTAATACTTTATTTTTCTATCCTATTCCTCTTATAGTCTTTATTTTCTTTCTTACCTTGGCTAGATTCTGCCAAAGCTCACAGAGGTAATCAAAAACTTGAGCATGTATTTCAGGGTCCATAATAGCATTGACATCTCCCAAAATGCCTAGCATTCTTCGCCACATAACAGTAGCAACATCAGCATGCCATCCAGTGAGCGTACCTCCTGCCATCACACTACAACATTCAGATGGAAATTCACTTATTTCTACAGAAAAAAAATATAACACAATAGTGTCAGTACCTAAAAGAGCCCATGTTCTTAAACAGCTACAAAAGTGAATAAAAGAAATGGAAATATAGATAATTTTTTTCTGATAATATCAAAACCTTATCAATTCATATTCCCTATGTTGGTAATAATTTCTTACTGAACAGGGTTTTTATTTAAACTTACTAACAAAAAAAATTATGCGACTACCACTTACTGTGCAGATGCCAAAATGAGAAATTACTGTGTATGGGGGAAGGAGGAGTGGACATGTGTGCACTCACACATGCATGTGAGAGTGGGTGTGTGCAGGCCGGCTTTTCTCCATACTCTGTGGGTTCTGGGGACTGAATGCAGGTGTTGGTGTTTGTGCTACAAAGTGCTTTTACTAGCTGGGCCATCTTGTTGGCCTGTGATAGAGAAATGTATGTTGGACATGAATAACAATTTTATAAACACATACTCTCAATTTTATCTAACATCTAGTTTAGATTATATCATTAGGCAGAAAATCTTAGGCTAAAAGCAATTTCTGTAGTCTTCATAAGTCAATTTCTTTGTAGCCAGTGTCTACACAATAGCATTGAAAGAGGCATCACAACATGAAAATGATACTTGTACTAAAACTTGAACATAATAAGTTAGCATAATTATGCTTTCTCTTTAATACTGACATGGTAATAAACAAGAAATATAGGTAACCTTGATCCTAGTTTCACTTCTGCTACTAAGTATGCTAAACAAATTATCCTAGTGACTTAAGACTATACTTCCTCACCTATAAAATTGGGCTACAGAGTGAAATCCTGCAGTAAAATAACTAAATAAAAGTAAACAAAAATGCAGATATCCTTGCATCTAAAGAACTTGAGAAACTAAACATGTTATAGACTATAATTGTTGAGATTAAAGGCATGCACCACCACTACCTACCTTAAGTAGGATCTTTCATGTCTGATAATATCCAAAATATATTGATAATTCAGAGTCAGGCCATTCTACTATATATATGTACATATGCACACAATACATTCTTAAATTTTCTCTTTGCATGTAAAGTATACAATTACTAACAATATTTAAAAGGTACTATATAGTTAATCTTCATAATAAAAAATAGCCTTCTGGACCAAGTGGTCGTGGTGGTGCACACCTTTAAACCCAGCACTTAGGAGGCAGAGGCAGGCAGATCTCTGTGAGTTCAAGGTCAGTCTCGTCTACAGAGTGAGTAGCCAAGTAGGATAGCAAAGGCCACACAGAGAAACCCTGTCTCAAAAAACCTAAAACAACCAACCAACCAACCAACCAACCAATCAATGTATTTTGATATAAAACTAGTATATCAAAAGAAAGCTACTGATGTCTAGCCATATACAGTTGTAATGCCCTTCCTGTTCTACAGAATCTGTGTATATATATACATAGTGTATGTATACAGAGATGCAATCAATTCGTTTGTCTCTAATTACTCTTCTCAAAATAAAACAGCAAAATATTAAATAATTAAAAGAGCAAGAAACAATAAGCGGTATTTGGCTAAAATATGAAATAACTGAGAAAATTACTATAGCTAATAAAAACAGTAATTATTCAATATCGTGAATGAAGCTGATACTTTGTGGCTATGCCGGAAGTACACATATATTTTTGGGACAGCTCTACTTAAGTTTATAGGTACAAAATATTTAAAAATCTAAATTCTGTGTTGAAATCAGAGATATAAACCAGCAAAATGGCAGTAACAGCCTGGTGAACTTATGTGAATAAATTGTGGATTTATTAAACTAGTCTTGTTAACGGTTTTATAATTATAAATTTTTCTTTCAAATAGAAGAAAAACAAATCTTAGAGGTCCCAACAATGCACAAAGCAGCAACTTAACACTATATAACTTCACATTAAGGAACGAGACCCTTACTCTAGGGGGTACACACGCACCTTGCTGAGAAGGGGAAATAGACTTTGTTGGTGGACTGGGGGAAGGTGGGGATGAAAGCAGGAGGTAGGGGACCAGAGGGAGAAAGTGCAGGGAGAGACAGCTGGAGTTAGGGGTACTGGGGGCAGTGTGAAAAACTAGTGCTGTGGAAACTTTGAGAATGAACGTAATAAGGACTCCTGTGGCAGGATACAGCATCTGAACTGGCCATCTTTGGTAGCCAGGCAAGGCTTCCTTCCAGTGGTGAGACTGTTGCATTCAGCTGAGTTGTTGGAAAGGGGGTCAATGGAGATCCATAAACAACCTAGGCTGATGCTATGACAGGAGGTCACTCTCTGAAAACTGACAGCAGGCCCCACTGCTGATGACAACGTCTACACAGCTCACTGAATGTAGAGCGGTCCAGCTGATACCTACACGGAGCCTTCCCCCTCTGCTCCAGCTCTAGTCTCTTTGGCATGAGAATGTACTCTGCCAGCTATGAAAAGAAAAACCTGCGCACCAACAAAGCCACAAAAACCTCGACCTACAATCTGTCCTGCCTACAAAATGTGCTGATCAATGGTGGTGCACAACTTGTGGGAATGGCCAACCAATGTTGGGTTTAACTTGAGGCCCAAGAAATGAAAGGCTGCCCATTCCTGACACTGCCTGGATGGCCAGGAACCAGAGATTAGATAATCCATAGACCTAGGGTAAAACCAAACACAACTGACCAAAAAAAAAAAAAAACCAAAAAAAAAAAAAAAACAATGAAATGATTGCTAATGATATTCTGCTATTGGTGCCTTGTCCAGTCATCATCAAAGATGGTTCCTCTAGCAGCAGAGACCCATAGTCACACCCATATACAGAGGATGAGTCTAATTTGGACGTCTCCATTGGAATCCTCCCCCCAGAAACCGGGAGGAAAGATTATAGGAGTCAGAGATCGAGGACACCAAGAGAACATGGCCCACTGATCAATGAAGCAGGGCTGATCGGGGCTCACAGAGACATTAACGGCAAGCATGGGTCCTGCACCGGTCTGTGCTAGGTCCTATTGCTGCTTGGTGTTTTTGTGAGACTCCTAAGAGTGGGAGTGGGTGTGTCTCTGACTCTTTTTCTCCTACTGGGTTGCCTTGTCCAGCCTAGATATGAGGGCTTTTTCCTGGTCTTACTCTATCATGTTTTGTTCTGTTTGGCTGTCATCTCTTAGAGGGCTATTCTTTTCTCATGAGGAAATGTAGGGGGAGTGGCTCTGGCCACTCTGGAGGAGAAGGGAAAGTGTTATCTGGATGTATTATATGAGAGAAAAATCTATTTTTAATAATAATAAAAAACACCAACAAACAAAATAAACAAAATAAAATGAAATAATTTCAGAAATATAAAGAGGGTGGGGGAAAGAATAAGCCCTTTAAAATAGCTCAGCAGTTAAACAGCTTTCATTTCTTTCTTTGGTAAGAGTAAATATGCTACATGAATAATAAAAATGGACTTAATATATAATGAACTTATAATATATAAATATTATATAATATTTAATATATAATGGACTTATAAATGTCTTTGTCAACTACGTCCCTGACAAGCATTTATCTGACATTTTTTATACCATTCAGGATTTCAGTTACCCGGACTGAAAAAAAAAAAAAGGTAAAATTACTAATTTGACAAACTGTTTTACTGAAACCTTAACTAACAAAAGAGAAGGCTGCTACTTCCTCCTGTGAGTGAGCGAGATACTCAAGTACAATATTAAGAGACCTGCAAGCGTGGGGGTATACCTAGAATCCTAGCTGAGGCAGGAGAAGAAGGGGTTAGTGGCTGGCAACCCTGCCTGAAAGCCAAAATTTTAAAACAAGGAACCAGGCATGGTGACACACTTTCAATACCAGCAACTGTGAGGCAGAGGCAGCAGACCTCTGTGAGTTCCAGGCCAGACCAGCCAGGGTTACATAGTGAGCTCCTGTCTCAAAACAAGAAAGACAGGGAGAGAAGAGGGAAGGAGGGAGGAGGGGGAGAAGGACAGGAAAGGGAGAGAATAAATACCATATCAATAAATGATAATACAACATAAAATAGTACAATCACTAATTGTAAGACTTAAACAACTATAATTAAATGTAAAAAAATGAGAGCTATTTTAATAATGGCCTTTTTTAAGGACAAGAGAAACAACAGAACATTTAGAAAAATCAAAGTCTTAAAATAGGTATATACTTCATCACAGCTGTGATGGTTTAAATCCTCCTACACTAGCTCTACTAAACAGGAGCGAATACCAATACTACCTAGATCATCAGGCGTCTGAAGAACAGAGTGGTGGAGCTTCTCGTCGAGCTGCAGAGCCTTCTGCTCCATGTGGTCTATATTCAGTGCAGAAGGGGAAGGTGTCTGTGACCTGGATCCCAGAGCTGAGTGAACTGGAGAAGCGCTTTCTGAACCTGTAAAGATAATGTCATAGAATCACTGTGAAGAATGTATTCAATATCCTACCTAAGACATATTTTAAACACCAGTAAGTCATAATAAACATGAAAAAAAAACCTAACCCACGCAACAAAAACTGTCATACAGAACAACCGATCATAAATCTTGCAAATCGCTAGGCAGGTGGAACATGCCTGTACTGCATGTGGACAGCTAAGGCAGGGTGATCACGAATTCAAGGTCAGCCTGAGGACAGCCTGAGACCCCGCCTCCGAACAAACAAACATTTTTTCAAGTCGACAGGATCTCCTCACTCATCTTTCCAAACCTCCCAATTTCTCGTAATACTCTTATCTCTCTACAATCTGCCTGCAATTTTTGTATTCTAGACAAATAGCTATGTTTATTAAAACATCATTGTTTAGGCCTTTTCCATGTTTTTTTTTCCCTTTGCCACACAATCCTGATTAAATTCTTGGGTTAGCCAGTGTTCTCAACCTGTGGGTCAGGACTCCTTTGGGGCCTGCACCACCTACTCACAGGGGTAGCATATCAGATGTCCCGCATGTCAGATAATTATTTACATTATAATTTATAACAGTAGAAAAATTACAGTTTTGATGTAGCATTGAAACAATTTTATGGCTAGGGGTTACCACAACATGAGGAACTATATTGAATAAAGGGTCACAACACTAGGAAGGTTGAGAACCACTGTCTTAGACACTGTTTTCTACTGAAGCCTACTACTGACCTTCCAAGTGTAACTCCTGTTATATGGCTTGGCGACTTTTGCATCTTCACAGTATACCACTGTGGTACTGATGTCAGCATGCCTGTTCACTTTGAAATACCCTCAGTGGAGTACAAAATCCCTAAGCACAGTTTGCTACTTGTCGTATATTGCTGCTGACTAGTGCCTATTAAAGTGCATGACACACAGAAGCGTCTTGCTAGTTTAAGCAATGCACAGCAATGTTACCATACAGAATGGTCGATGGTAGCTGCAGGCCGATGTCTGTCAGTACTAAACAGAAGCTATACACAGTATCTCATCTCATGTCTAACTTCTTTCTAGCTCAGAGATATTAATGTTCTAGACACAGTTATTGTAAAATTCTGTCCCTTTTACTTCTTTTTATACAGTAAAACAAAAACCAATTTGTTATATATTTCTACTAATTTTCCAAAAGTGTGATTCCACATTATCACTTCAGTAATTTTTAAAAGTAGCACAATAAATGCCTAAAAAGATAAATAACTAGGATATGCATTATAATTCTGTAACAATCATAAATCAGTAATATAGTAATTTATATCAATTAACTTTAGGTAGGGCCATATTATTAATGAGGTGTCATGTTTCTTTTATTTGAGATACAAGAAAAATTCCTACAATAAGACAGCTGCACAGCCTGAGCATAAGCATTGCCACACAAAGGCACATGAAAATAATCTCCTGAACACTTCAAACATGCCAACAGACATCAGTAATTTCATCAAATATTTTGAAACACAAATCTACTTCTTTTATATTTATATATTATCTTATTTCATAAAAATCAATACATTAAACATTGTGATTTTGTGTGCATGTGTGTGTCCGGTGACCACAGGATGTGTGGTGGTTAGAAGACCACTTGCAGGAGACGGTTCTCTTCTCCCACCATGTAAATCTCTGGAATCTAACTCAAGCAGTCAGGTGTGGCAGCAAGCACCTTTTCCCAACGAGCCATCTTTCTATTGCTAAATATCCTTTTAAGACCTAAGATTTTAAAATCAATTTATATTGAGATGAATAACCTCAGAATGTTACCTTAATTAACAAGATTCTCTAATGGCTGACTTAAATGTTTTTCCTGTTAGAAAAGCTTTTTAAATGCAAAAAAAATCCCCAATATTTTATATAGATATTCACACCCCAAATATGCATGAGTCTATATTTACTGGATGAAGTAAACTTAATATCATTTAATGCTCCCCACTAGATTTCTTGTAGTGTCTGAAATCTTCTGTACTAAACAGAAGGGAAGCTATTAGGAAAACTAACATTCCTCTGATAAAACAGTTAACAATGTGATAATGTATGCAAATGACCAATAGAAAATATTATGTTCAACAGTTTTGTATACCGAGCCTAGGAGTTACAGTCACAGCCGACTGTATGTTTGTGAACAAAAAACAAAGCTGTTTTCAACAACCTGGTATTATTGACAAAATTGATGATTAAGATTTGTAGTCCTAATAAAACCTCTCAAGAAAGTAACAGAATCAGTCACTCAATGCAGCACAAATAGGTTGCACGCATGTTAAAATTTTTAGTTTAGTTGCCATTTAAAAAGGACAATATAAGTTGGGAGAGGTAACACACACCTGTAATCTGAGCACTCTAGGAGGCAGAGGCAGGTGGATCTCTGGGTATTCAACAGCAGCTAGGTCTACAAAGTGAGTTCAGGACAGCAAAGGCTATACAGAGAGACCCCGTCTCAAAAAAAAAAAGGAAAGAAAAAAGACACTATAAATTAATGTAGAACCAATTACTCCACATATAACTATTAATTTTTAGATTTCCTTGTTTGGAACTATTATTTACTTTTGTGTGTGTGTGTGTGTGTGTGTGTGTGTACATGTATGTGCAGGTGCACTCATCTCCATGTGGCACATACAGGAGCATGGTGAGGCCAGATTGTTGATATTAGTTTGTCATTTTCTATTGCTTTCCAGCTTTTAATTTGAGACACTAATTCTCACTCAACTTGGAGCTTCCTGTTTTGGGTAGATTGGCGGGCGAGCAGTCAGGCTCCACCAGGCTTAGTGCCCCAAAGTTAAAGTTAGAAGAACACACTGCCACGTCTAGTTTCTATGAGGGTTCTAGTATCCAAACTCAGACCCACATGCTTGCTCAGCTAGAAATTTACCCATGGAATCGTCTCCCTAGCTCTTGGAACTTTATTTTTGATGAATTCAGAGACATAAGAAAAAGTGTGATGGCTTTTTCCAAGCCGCCATCTGCAGTGGAGCCATCACCAAGATGCAGATTTGTGTGAGGACCCTTATGGGGCAGACCATCACGCTCAAGGTTGAACCCTCAGACACTAAAGAAAATGTAAAGGCCAAGCTCCAGGATAAGGAAGGAGTTCCTCCTGATCAGCAGAGGCTGATCTTCGCTGGTAAGCAGCTGGAAGATGACTGCAGTTTGTCTACAGCATTCAACAGGAGTCCACCCTTCACCTGTGTTGAGACTTCGTGGCGGTGCTGAGAAAACGAAGAAGTCATCTTACACCACTCCCAAGAATAAGCATAAGAGGAAGAAGGTTAAGTTGACTGTGCTGAAATACTATAAGGTGGATGAAAATGGCAAAATAAGTTGACTTCATAGAGAGTGTCCTTCTGATGAGTGTAGTGAGGGAGTTTTCATGGCTAGCCACTTTGACAGACATTACTGTGGCAAGTGTTGTCTGACTTACAGCTTCAATAAACCAGAAGACAAATAGTTGTGTATGAGTTAATAAAAAGAAGGAACTGAAGAAGAGAAAGTGTGGTGAAATTTTCTTTCACATTATGATAACCTTTGAAAAATAGTATTTTACTAATGTTTTGAATAAACTAGAATTAGAATCAGGCTTGCATGAGGAAATGTCTCTGCTTTTAGAGCAATTATGATGCTTAGAATTGTCAGCTACTACCTCATGACTGTTAACTAGAACAGCTAACATTGAATGAGGTGCATCAGAGTGTAATGGAACCACAGTAAGTTTTGATCACACAGCAGGACCTTCATGCTCATTTTAATCTCTATACTAACCCTGAAATAAATGACTCTGCTTTTAATATGACTCCATTTCCAGGACTCCATTGATATATTAAAGTTGGATTTGGTCATATAAAAGTATCTGAAGAGGATAATTTGCTGTGTAACTATAGAATTCTAGTTTATTAACAAATGTCTTCTTATTGGCAGGGTGCTTTATATTTCCTATTAATTAATGCTTACCTATATGCACTACATATTAAGAAACCACTTTCTTTTGTTTTCTCCACTGTTAAAAAGAAACAACAACACTCAAATAGCAGGAAGTAGGTCATACAACCAGTAGAAACCATCAACAGATTCTTTGGAAGTTTAGGGGCCAAGCTTAAGAAACATCCCCTGAGTTATTTTACCAGTAACTGTTGCGACTTCAGCAGAGAAGGCTTGTTGATTAAGGCTGCTTGTTTCTGAGTCTAAATGAAGTGTTGTTAGGCTAGCCACTTCCTGCTCCTCAGTGCTCGGATGATGTCCAGAACCTGAATCCACATCAGCAGAGGATGGGATCCCGATGTCAGTCCCGAAGCCAAAATCTGCAGGAAGAAGAAATGCTATCTGTACAGCAGCACCAAACACATGTCCACATTCTTCCTAGTCTACTCTGCATTACATTCTGACAAGTGTAAGCAGCAGTAAAACCTTCAAGATCTCAACTATAAACATTTTAAGATTGCCACAGCTTATTATTAACAACAATTATTTTAAAACGACATGACATTCCATCACCATCCTTAATGGTTTCTGATAGCTGGTAATACACTTATTACTTTCCAATATTTTATAAATCAGTCTGTCCCCATCTTTCTCTCTCATTCACAGACATACAGACACAGACACAGACATGTGCACATATTCATTATCATCATTGTCATCATCATCATCATCCTCTCTGAAAACCCTATCTGTTTGAATTCAGGATGGTACATAATCAACCCATAAAGGAAGGAAACATACACCATCCAGTGTATCTCCTCGCTCTTCATAAACTTGATTCCTAAAGGTGTTTTTAAAATTTTTTTCTGTTTGTTTTTATTTTTACTTTATTCTCTGAAGACTCAGTGAAGAGAGACTTTCAGCAGCATAATGATGTAGTGACATACGGTACAAAGTAATAATTGCTGATAATTGAACATGGAGGAATATTCAAGAAAGAATCTGCATAGAACAGAATTGGACAGTGGATGTCAAATCTGAGTGCATTAAACAGCAGCATCTCATAAGCATGTTGGCCCTTTATTTTAATATTAAGACCATTCTAAATCACCTTTCTTTTCACAGTTTTTATCTTAAAAATGTAATTTATCTTATGACAGACAGTGGTTTTGGTTCCCCCCCCCCCTTGGTTGTGGTTTCTTTAAGTGCCATTTGTTTGGCAAAATAAAATGGTCTCAACCTGAGATGATTCCCTAAAACTTTCTTTAGAATTTTACTACAAAGTGAAATCAAAATATGCACTAACAACGGAGAGCAAAGTAAAAGCTATGCAATCCATGAGTCAGAAAACAGTCGACAGAAAATATGCTCAAACAGGAAAAGATACTTGCTGTCAAATTTTCGGCCATCACACTGGAAGGCACTGAAAGAATCCGAATGACTGTCAGAGCTCATAAGGTCACTGCTTCCCGCACTGGCAGGGGACGTCCATTCTGAGGGCACACCCGGGTCATCAACGGGACGCATCTGGCTCTGCTTGTTTAGAATATCAGGGAGGTCTTTTGGAATTTCAAGGCTGCCTGGACTACTTCCCCTTCTTGTCATCGTCTAAAACAAGAAACATTTTACAATTAAAATATTTTTCCATTAAGCACCTGAAACCTTTAGTTTTCAAGATAATTCTCAGAATAAATGCTGATATTTGGACCTCAGCTGGAAAAGAAAAAGATACTTATTGAACAATCTAAATAGTATGTAATGACATGGGCCTGACGCCTGAGCTACTGTACTTCCACTTAAAGCAAAGACTCAAATATCAGGCATGATGGTGCTGGGTGCAAGGCTCTTAGACATAAGAAAAATTAAATTTACAGTGGGACAAAGAAGCAAGCAGAAGAGATAGTTAGTGAAAAGATAGCAAAGATGTCATTTTATGAGTCTAAAATAATTCTCACTCAAAGAAAAAACTCAAATAAAAGTAAACAAAAGGTAATACAATAGTCATAGACAAATTAAAACCCAAATAGAGTTATAGCAGTTTTAAGAAAGAATTGTTCAATTGACAATTAAAGATACATTAGCTTCTATTTTCATTCTGATTGTTTAGTAGTTAAGATAAAAAGTAAAGTTCAACATCAATTTTAGAGATATCTGAATTGATTAAGCAATATTTGTGCCATTAAAACTATGGGAATTGGTGGTGGCTCCTGCCTTTAATACCAGGAAGAGGAGGCAGGCAGATCTCTGTGAGTTTAAGGCCAGCCAGGACAAGAGAAAAACAAACAAACAAACAAAAACAGGGGCTGGAGAGATGGCTCAGAGGTTAAGAGCACTGACTACTCTTCCAGAGGTCCTGAGTTCAATTCCCAGCAACCACATGGTGGCTCATAACCATCTATAATGTGATCTGATGTGCACTGTATACATCATAAACAAACAAATCTTTAAAAAAATGTAACAGATATTTTAAAAAAACCTCCAAAACAGTACATTGTACACACTGGTTCTTAAATTACACTGTACCCCAGACAAAGCCTTTAACTAGCTCTCCTCCTACCTTAGCATCCTGAGTAGCTGGGTAGAAGTTTGTGCCACTAAATCCAGCTTTAAAAAGTTTTAAGGGCTGGCAAGATAGTTAGGGGTGAAGGTGCTTACTGTAAAGGCTGATGAACAGGGTGGAGGCAGAGAACTAGCTCCCTAAAGCTGCCTCTGACCTTTACATGCATGCTATGGCACACATGTGCCCACATATATACACATATAAAATAAATAAAATCATGTTAAAATGTTTTAAGTACTTCAAAAAAAAAAGTTAAATTTCAGGAAAATGAAAATTTGAAAAATTTCTACATATACATGACACTTATTTTGTTTTCTACCTTTGTCTCAAAAACTGATAAATTGAAGCCGAATTGAGCTCACCGAGGCATTACCACTCCGAAGTCGCTCTGCAATAAACTCATCCATCAGGTCAGGCACATTAGCACTGCTGCCGCCAGTGTCAGTACTAAGAGGAGGCAGTTTGGGGCTCGTGTCCTCTTTATTTACTGGAAGCAAATAAATAACTGCATATAGTGAGCAACAACTTAACTGTATTTCCTAAATCTGAAACAAAAATAGTCCAAAATAAAGTACCTCTGCCATATCAATTATTTGCCAAACATGCACTTATGAATAATTTCCCTCTTTTCAGATTTAATTTTTAAGAATTAGTAAATTGTGTTTATTGTACTTAACTAAGCAGATGTTAGTCAATCTTCAGTATGACCTTAAACAGCAGGAAAGCTAGAGGTAAGCACTAGCTGAGGTCAGGTTAATATTGCCTATAAAGAAACTGGTATGTTTTTCTTTCCTCCTACTTTATGCTGCTACAGGGCGTTAAGATTTCAAAATTTCCCTCTTTCTCCTGAGAATAATTTCAAGGAATATATCCTTCCAATTCATGCAAATCTCAGTGTGACACAAACACATTTAGGTTTGGATATAAATAAAAATTTCATGATTTGATATACTGTTTTTTAGGTTTATTCTAAAATCTAACTTCAGTGTTTGAAGAAAAAACTTCAATTTTCTCAAGATTCAAGAAAAAATAAAAACAAAATAGTTATTTGATTTGCTTGATATTAACACTGCAATATGATTTTATAGTAACAAGATTACCTTCACTTGGGAAACTAACTTGTGGAACATAAGATATTTATGTCACTATCATACTACTGAAGTTTTTGTTTCTCTGTAGAATAAAAACCAGCGCTACTTATATTCCTACTGAACCACCAAGAATTTCAGACTGTAAAATACCATTATCTTTATATACTGGCCAGGCTTTGCTAAGCTGTAATATACTGCCCTCAAGTGGCATTAATGGCTCAATGCAAGATGCATTATATAGCATTGTTAATCATGCTAACAAAACCATGTTAAAACAAATGAAATTAAAACCTACCTTACTGCTGAAAGTTAAGATTCTGTATCAGTAACGTTTTAATTTTGAAACAAGGCAATCTTGCTTCCTTTCACTAATCTGTACATTTGGTTCCATTTTGAAATAATAATTAGCTATCATGAAACCTTAATGGATATTTAAAATCTCACAATAAAGTTTTAAATCTTTCAAAGACATAACTTATATTCTGTACACAAGAATGAAAAGCTAAAACCCTACAGCTTAAATGGAAAATGACTATATCTTTGAGATTAAAGAATTTCCTCTTCAATGATAGTTAAGTACAATGTTGGCGCTGGTTGTAGGACTTTGATTTCTATTATGTTATCTGTCAAAGTAACTTTCTACCAAGGAAAAATACAAGGCTAACTAAGTTAGCAGTAAGAATAAACAAATTAAATTAGATACAGCTAATGCCCCTTTAGACATAAAGCAATGGGGCAAGTACAGCCAAGTCCTCAGTAAACTTCAAGACTCAGGGTACTTATTCAGAAAAATTCCTGACCTTCGAAAGATCATTAAAATTTTCCTTTTTTTTTTGTTCAGCAGCAAAGAGGTTTAACTAAATGCCTCATAAGGGAAATTAGTAATTTAAATAAATATGTATGCTGGGAAAAATACAGCTGGGGAAAGGCGCATGCATAACCAAACAGAGAGAAAGCAGTGACCATCCCAAAGCTTTTTGATTGCTTATAGCTTGCTTCAGTTGCATTAAGCCAAACTGGTGCTGTCTTTCTCCTTTTGCGCTCTGCACACTGTTAGTGCTCACCTGCAGCTTTCCTTCCAAAATAGCCCATTACATGACTGTACAGATCCCTCAGTGGAGCCTCTGGTGGCATTCTGTTCTGCCTCTGTGGGGAAACATTTGCCTTCGGCTTCGAAAGAGCATGTACAACAGTTTTATAAACGCCACCCAGGGAGCCCTGCTGTAGTCCTGCCTCCTGACTCGATGGCCTAAGAGTACTGCGACTACCTAACTGGTTACTTGCAATTCCTTCTCTCTGTGATGCGGCGGTGGGAATCTCTGAGGATTCCTTCACTGCTTTGCTAACTGATGCTGCACCAATCATATCTAGAGGTCTGTACACACCAGGTTTTACAAGGTCTGTACTGTTAGTTGAGCTGGGCTGCGTGCTGCTGGTAGTGCTACTGCTACTACTGCTAAAGCCACCGAGCTTCCGTAGTCTCATCTTCCATGGAGCCTCTCTGTTTTCCAGAGGATTATAAAACTGGACAGACTCGGTAGATGGTCTGAAAGTAACATGAACACTATTTCGTTTCTTAGCAGCAATTTTCATGATTTTTGCCCTATGGGTTACTGTTTCAGACAAGCTCCTCTTAGTTGGAGAAAGCTTGCTAGTGTTTGAAACATGAGGCATTCTGCGGTTTACTGGTGCTTTTAGTGCAGTTTTCTTGGCATGCATTATATATGGGGTGATTTTTTCATTAACTTGCACACTCTTAAGCTTTTCGGCTAGTGTCATATCTACAGAGGCATCTATTTCTGTGGCTGTCTGTCTATACAGATGTTTCTTTTTTTCTTTATCACAAAGGCTATCTGAACTAGGATCCGATGACTGGTCAAGATTTAGTTGCTTAGACTTTTCAGCAGTTTGTGTTCTCAGAAAACTATCTGCCTGGATAGGTCCAAGAGTACTTGTGAAGACAGTTGAGCTCGGTTCTTTCTGAAATGGTGCATTTTCCGGAGTCCCAACAAAAGGCATGAGATTTTCTGATTTTATTTCCTGACCTATGCATTCTAATTTATCTACAGATGATATTTCATCTCTAGCTACAGCAATAATCACTTCCTGAGAAGCTGTATCTTTAGCTAGCTCATTTTTACTATGATTTTCCTGGTTTTCTTTAAAGTATTCTTTCAGGGAAGAAAGAAGATCATCATCTCCTTCAAGGTCAATGTACTGGATTTGTTCGAAAGCTGCATCTGCAAGTTCTACTGGACCTATTAAATGGCAAAGATGGTCATATATGCTATCACCGACTTCCAGGGAAGACTCTCTGCTATGAGTATCAGTGATGCAGCTTTCAGTGGATCTAGATATTGAAGAAGCCTCTGTGGAACTCTGCAAGCTTGGAGCATGGCGGGATGAACTGTCAACGACAGGAACTGCACCTTTGGCTCGCTCAACAGTGAATGGTTCCAAGATGTCAGAAGTGCTGCTACTTCGAGGCAATGGCTGCTCCTCATTCAAAGCACCAAAGACTTCATTTCCAGTGTCTTCACTCTGTGAAAAATGTCTGACTCTGGTTGAGCGGGGAAGGATTTGAGCATCATCAATATCTGTAAAAGATAAAAATTATATGGAGTAGAAACTATATAAATATAAAAATTGTTTCACCCACAGCCTAAGCATATGCTTTCCAATAAAAATTCTGACATTTTTATAAGTTCAACTAAAGAAAACCAATTAAAAATATATAACTGACTTTTAAAAAATATGATGAACCCAAGGCATATGGTGTCAATGAATTAGAAAATGACCAAATACATTTAAGATGTTAACATGCACACAAACAGTGAGGTGATGGAACATTTGGAAGTGCAGTTTAAGATAGAGCTGTGCCAATAAACCAAGCAATTCAAATTTGTTAGTTTTCCCTACTCACGTTTTAAGCACAGAAGAAAATGTAGATCATAAAACACAAAGCTACTCTAGGAAGTCCACTGCAGACTCTTAGAAGACATCACCTTTTCCTCAACTTTTGCTACTGGGCTGACCACATATTATAAGACTGGAAATCTCTCTCTTCTTTAAAGTTCTCTTCATTAGGACCCTGTATGTTATCTTCTGTCTTACTTTATTTACTATGATCTTAAATTTTATTCTTTATCATCAAATATAATCAGTAAAAAAAAACAAAATAGAATCAGTATACCATAAAAATAATTTTTTGTTTTTTATAAAGATTTTTAAACCTGCTATAGAGACATCTTATCTACCTGTGAGTGGCCCTTCTCATAAATAACCACTGTGCTGGGTAGTTTTATGTCACCTTGGCAAAAACTAGAGTCATTTGGGAAGAGGGAAACTTAACTGAGAAAATGCCCCCATCAGACTGGCCTGTGGGCAAGCCTGTGGTGAATTTTCTTGATTGATGATGATGACTGATAAGGGAGGGCCCAGCTCACTGTAGGCAGTGATGCCCCTGGGCAGGCAGTCCTGGGTGCCACAGGAAGCCAGGCTCAACAAGCCAAGGGGAACAAGCTCGCAAGTGCCATTGCTCCATGGCCTCTGCATGAGTTCCTGTCAAGAGTTCATTGTTCTGACCTCCCTAGATGATGGACTACAAGTTGTAAACTGAAATTACCCATTTCTTCTCCAAGCTGCCTTTGGTTATGGTGTTTTATCACTGCAGTAGAAAATTAAGACAACCACCAAGCTCTAGAAACTATGGCTTCTTACATCTCTTTTTAAGAAGTACAGATTCTGAAGTCAAAAATGGAGATTTAGAGAATACCTCATTTAATTAACTGTCTCATAAATGAGGAAGTTGAAACCCAGAGAGTTAAGTTTTTTCATGTTTATAATGCAGTTTCAGAAGGAAGCTTAATGCCATTACATTAACAATCTTAAAGTGCTAAGTCCTCAGAAATATCTATGAAATCATAAATCACAAAATAGTGTTTATATACATATATGTACATATATATGTGTGTATATATACATACATACAGATGTAATTTTCAAAAAGTAATTGTATAAGTTAACACAATGCCTATGAACTTATTATAAAGCCTTTAGGTTACCTAGAAACAAACAAAACAAAAAACAAACAAAAATTCTATCTACCAGCAAAATAAAAAAAGAATTCTCCGAGATTATCATTGCTATTTATTACACGTGTAATGCAAATGCTACAGGTAGCAGAGCTAAAGCTGGCATGACAGCAGCACAGGGATGTATTCTAGCCCTCAGGAGGCAGAGGATGGGAATCTGAATGCAAAGCTAGCCTATGCCACAAACGTGAGAACCTGTATCAAAACACAAAAGTAACAGAACTATCACTCAAACACTGTAACCAAACATTTAGATCAGATTCACTTATCTAAGAATACAAGGAATTTAGATTTAGATTTATATCCTCTAGAAGGTGAGGGCAGCTTCCTTGTTTACAAAAGGTAAATTGCTATTCAATGTAATTTCAGAATCTATGACATAGTAAAAATGGTGGTCTTTCTACCTTAAATAAAGAAAAAACAAAAAATGTTAACCAGTGAATCAGTATTTCACAAAGTCAACAATTTAATACAAGTGGCAAGTCTTATTTTTCTGGGTTTCCTTGGTAATGTTTTGCAACTTATTTTCTGTAGTAAAAAGTAGGCTTTTCTGGCTATTGTATTTCAAAGAAAGGTATTTTACTATTTTGAAGGTAAATTGTGCATTAAAGTATTACTGGATATAAGGGAAAAAAACCCCTTTGATCAAAATTTAGGTTTCTTGAAGATTTTTTTGCTCTTCATACAATGATCCCCATTGCGGTTAAGAGGTTTGTCATCCAGAATGGATTTACTGCAGTAGGAGGAAAGCATCAGTTACATAAAATGCTGCTCACTGGGGCTGGCATATGGCTGATGCTGAGGGGCATGCACTGCCCCTAAAGGACCTGAGTATGGGTCCCAGCACCCAGGTTAGGCAGCCCACAGTCAGATCCAGGAGAGCTGATTCCTCCTTCAGGATTCTATGGGTACCTGCACTCACATGTGCAAGCTCACACACAAACACACAAATACAGAAAAGTTAAAAAAAAAAAACCAAAACTGCTGCTTACTGGTAAAAATAATTCCTCAAGAACAGAACCTTTTAAATTAGAATATTAACATTCAACTAGAGTTCTAAAAATCAGAATCTCCAAATTCTCTTTTAATGAAATCAAATTATTTTCTTAGTCAAGCACAAATAGTGTATTTTATGACCCTTGAATCCAAGATGATTTATGTTAAATTATGCAGAAATCAGTGTCATTATGAAACTCAAGTTTTTTTGACCAACAATTGATAAATAATTTTATAATTTTTTGGCTATTTTGGCAACAATATCAATGTAACTTCATGGTAAGATGTTCTATATAGCTGTGTACTACACCTATATTAGCAAAAACACTATATCTTTTAAAAGGTAAGATGTCTCATTAGTGCGCAAAGCAGTGTTACATTATAAAATCATATGAAGACTTAAAAACCAATCAATCAAGGCTAATTAAAAACCTACTCCACTGAACTACGTTCTACTTTTTAAAGACTCTAATAGTCACATATACCTGTTCTATGTTTATGTGTGTTCTTGCTCATGTATGCATATTCATGTTTGTGTGTGAAGGTGTATGAACACGTTCACTTAGCTTTATGTTAAGACTGTAGTGTTTTCTTTATGAGCATGTTATGTATGGATTGCCTTGTTTTATTTTTCCCTTTTCTGAAACAGGTTGCCACCTTCTAGCCCAGGCTAGCCTAGAACTTACTAGGTAGCACAAGTGGTTCTCAAACTCGTAAGCTTCAGATGTTCCTACTGTCTCAGCCCCTACCTACTGGGATTATAGGCATGCGCCACTATGCCCACATCTACTAACTGGCCTCTAAAACCCTAACAAATTTTACTTTGAAAACATTAAGATAAGTAAATTAAATAAAATAGAGTTTGAAGGCTGAGTGTGAGACACATGCCTATAATCCCAGTAGTTGGTAAGCAGAGGCAGGAAGATCAGGAGCTCAAAGTCATGTTCTGCTCTACAAGTAAGTCCAGGGCCAAGACTGAATATATAACTATGCTATAACCATCATATTATAGATACAAAGAGCTATCAAAGAATACATATTAATGACAAAAAAGTTCCTGCATTGCTAAAAAGGGGCATACCTGTTTAATTAGATATTTTTCATCCATATTTGGTAAAACTTAGAAAAAGAGGGGAGAGAGACCATCTTCTAACAGAAAACAGAATTACAAATAATAAATTGTCCCTATTGCTAAAAGTGTTTTATATCCTTTCTTTCACAGAAGTATTACTTTGGGCAATAAAAACAAATTTGCTTAAGAAATTGCTTAACAGGAAATAAGCACTGCTAGTCATAGTGGCAAACTCTGTAACGTCAGCCCTCAGGAGGTGGAGACACAGAAAACCATGGAAAACATCACTTTTCTTTATCCTGTTTTCTTTTATTCTTTTGTAGAGTTATAGGGGATTTTTTATTAAACAGAGCTTAGCATGTAGCCCAGGCTAGCCTCATATTCAAAATTTCTTTCCTCAACTTCCAAAATGCTGCAATCGACATGTGGCCACCATGCCATTTATGCAGTCCACTTTCCTTACTGCTTCCCTCTGAATTATCTTTTTAAGACATTATCCTCCTATCTCCCTATCATGCACTCCTGCCTCAGTTTTGCTGGTGCTAGAATTAGAGACTTGCATTGCTACATCTGGCTTATTTATGACTTGATTGTCCAGCAATCTTTTTTTATACATCAAACTACTCTAAAATAAAATTTACGTTTTGGAAAAACAAAAATAACAAGTTGGACTAGTTCAAGATTCAAGCCGTGATTTTTGCTTATTAACTTAGCACTAATTTACATACCTCTGCCATATAATTATTTCTTCTCCCCCCGCCCCCCGTCTACCCCCTGAAGAAACAAACTCCATGCTTTAATCTGCTTCTATGAGTCACAAATGCAAAAACCAAACAATAACCCAGATTCCTGCAATACAAGCTGATAAAACTATCTGATTTTCATAGTGTACTGGTTTGTTTGTTTTTTTAACTTGAAGGTTAGTTCAGTGTCTTCTAAATTTGTGCTCTTATGGACCTTAATGCTGTTATATATCAAACTGTCAAGTGTTAGAGAAAGTGTTTATGCTGAAATAAACTTGAAAAATATTGGATTATACAATTATTATTTGCTAAGAGACATCTGGGTCTTTCGGTATGTTAGCAAACACTATGATTTTCAATCATTTTCTTTTTACATCTTATTATATGTTAGAAAATATTCTAAACATTAAATGTATCAGCTTGCAAATGGTGATTTCATCTTAAGTAAAGGAAATAAGGATTTACTGCTGCATTAAAATGCTGCGCTCAAAACAAAGAAAAAAGAAAATGCCATGTTCTTGCCTCTTGTGAGTCCTAAGAGAAAAATGATTTCTAACTGAAAGTTACTTTAATTATGCTTTGCCATTGTGTATGTGTATTTGCATAAAACACTGGTGACAGAAGTATCTTATGAACAAAATGGTTTTGGAGAATTATATATGTTTTTAAATGCACCTTCTGAGATATGTCCTAAAAATGACATTGGGCACAGGTAACTCATTCCTATAATCCTGATAATCAGGATGCTAAAGCAGAAGGATTGTCATGAGTTTGAGGCCAGCCTGAACAACAGAGTTAGAACATGTCCAAAACCAAAAATATAAGTAAACATCATTTGATAATGAGATTTAAAATGTTTCGTTCTAGTGACTAGTATGCCAATATTATCTAAATATTTAAACTTGTCATAGAAGGCATTTTATCTCAAATGAAAATGAAGGCAAAAACCATGGACTTAAAAAATCCTTTAAATATTATCTACAAATACGTAAAGGTCTTTTAAAAAGCTAATCTTTATGACTTATTTGAAACAAAGCAAGAACTGTGAAATAGAAACATCTGATGCTACTTAAGGCTCTCACTCAATTGGTTTCTCTCCCTCTCTCTCTGTGGGGCGCCTCCTCCCCTTTCACTTCTCAGTCCTCTTTCTCTCTCCTCATAAGCTCTCCCGCTGTCTGTTTCTCTTGGTCTCTTTCTCTGTCTGCCCTCACGGTTCACTCAGGCCCTAATTCCTCTCACCTTCCCTCCTTTATACCATATATGTTGCATGTCAACCTATCTTTATATATTACACCACTTGGAATATTTTGAAAGTAACAACCTAGTCTGGGCCCAGTACTTGGCAGGCGGAGGCAAGAGGATCAAGGTCATCCTTGGCTGCATACTGAGTTCAAGTCCAGCCTGAACTACATGAGACTGTCTCAAACAATGGGGTGGGGGTGGCAGGTAAGTATAAATACCTTTTTCTTTTAAGTTTTTTTTTTTTAAACATATGCTTCTGGTGCTGTTCATGTGCTCCTTCAGTGTGGACCTAGAGTCTCTTTGTGGAACACCTTTAATCCCAGCACTAGGGAGGCAGAGGCAGGTGGATCTCTGCGAGGTCGAGGCCTGCCTGGTCTACAAAGCAAGTCCAGGACAGTCAAGGCTACACAGAGAAACCCTGTCTAAGAAACCGAAAAACAAAAAAAAAGAAACAAACAAACACACACCTCGTAATGAACCAACAGCCTATGTGAATAGCAGGGTTTGTCATTGAGGCAGAACAGCTTCTGTTCTATGGGAAATCAATTAGTGAGAGAAATGGAAACACTTGCACAGCTGGAAATGGAGGATGATGATACAATTGGTGTGTTCCAGCAGCAGACAGGAGGTGTCCACTGAACAGGGAGCTTGCTACTTTACTCAAGCATTTTGTTACAGACCAAGAATATATTCTCAGTTAGAAAGCAGACATTTGCAGGGGGTGGTGGCACACACCTTTAATCCCAGCACTCAGGAGGCAGAGACAGGAGGATCTCTGTGAGTTTGAGGCCAGTCTGGTCTACAGAGAGAGTTCCAGGACAGCCAAGGCTACACAGAGAAACCTTGTCTCAAAACAAACAAACAAACAAACAAAACAAAACAAAAAACCTGAGGGGTGGTGGTGGAGAGAGCAAGCAAGCAAGCAGGCAGAAATTTGGTTCCAACATATCCTGGTTACTGCAGTATGGACTTCTTTATCCTTTCATTTTCCTATCCCCATTTCTTTTTTGCACATATATAACTGCTGTGAATGCTAGATAGTTTCCCCTTCAAGTCAAGCATCTTACTTTTAAAAATATCTTGTTTTTTTTTTAATTAGCATCTAAGATAATTATTTGTCAACATATTAAAGTTTCAGGTAAGAAAAATTAAAAGTCTCAAAGGTTCTTTAAAAACAAAAACAAAACAACAACAACAACAACAAAATAGGAGATGTATCTGATCCAACCCAAAATTTAAGAATTAGTGGCCGTAATTCTTTTTAATTTTTATAAATAAGTATAGTTTGTATTACGTATTTTAAGTGTATATACTTTTTTTTCCTTCTTTTTTTTACTGTCTCTTCTCAGTCCATCCCTCTCACCTTGCCCTTCCACCATCTACCCCTCCTTCCCTTCATCTCAGAAAAGGGGAGGCCTCCCATGGATACCAACCAGTCTTGTCCTATTAAGTTGCAGTACGACTAGGAGCATCTTCTATTGAGGCTGGACAAGGTAGCCCAGTTAGGGGGAAGGGATCCAAAGGTAGGCAATGTAGTCAGCACAGCCCTAATCCCCAGCTGCACAACTCTTACATCTGTGCAGAGGGCCTAGGTCTGTCCCATGCATGCTCTCTGGTTGACAGTTCAGTCTCTATGAGCCTCCATGGACCCAGGTGAGTTGAGTCTATAGGTCTTCTTGTGCTGTCCTTGACCTCTCTGGCTCCTTCATTCCTTCCTCCTCCTCTTCAACAGGATTCCCCAAGCTCCACTTAATATTTGGCTGTGGGTCTCTGCATCAGTTTCCATCAGTTGCTGGGTGAAGCCTCTATGATGAAAGTTATGCTAGGCTCCTGTCTACAAATACAGAGTCTAAGCAAAATAATTTATCTGTTTACAATAAACTAGTTTTTAAAAATTGTATCTAATTCTGTTATCAGACTGAAACTTTGCTTTGTTTGCCAAATTAAGTAAATAAATTATAGTTAAGCATATACAGAAAAAAACTATGCTATTTGCATAGGAAGGCACAGTGTTTGAATGGAGTAATGAAAATACAAAACATTTATTTATAGCTAAGGGTGAAATGTTCATTCTTTCATTTATTTAGAATTAAGGGTCATATTTAAAGGCTATATGTACCACTTTTCTCATCCATTAAAGTATGTATCACTCCACCTATAGATCATCTAATTGTCCTAGATTCTTGCACTGGTAGTATTAAATTTTACTGATTTATTCATCAAATACTTAGGGATCATCTGGACATGGTGGCACAATCTTTAATCCCAGAACTCCCTGAGGCAAAAACAGGTGATCTCTGAGTTCTAGGACAACCAAAGCTACACAGAAAAAATAGTCTGTTAAAAAGAAAACAAACAAAAAGCCTTATGGGTCATCCAAAGTTTAAATTTAGGCCAAATTTCAAATTTACTTTTGTAATTTAATTGCAAAATCAAGTACTAATTTATCACTAATTTAACTATCTCTAATTTAAAAATATTATTCATCTCCCAAATATATCATAATATGAGGGTGGAGCATGGTGGCTTGCACCTGCTGTCCCAGCACTTTGGAGACTGGGGTGAGAAATCACTGTGAATTTCAGGCCAGCCTTATCTATGCAGCTTTAGATTAGTTTGAGCTACAAAGTGAAACCTTGACTCAAAACAAAAACAACATTATCAGAATATTACCCAGAAGCAACTCTACTCATTCCACCTAGAAAATGCATATATCCAAGAACTGAATGCTTTGTTGTTCCATTTTGAGAAACACAAATACATTCTGTCATTTATAATTCTTTTAAAACCATGAAACAAAACATATTTTAGATACATTTCTGTACCTACATATAGGCAATTCTCAATTATTGTAACCCTGATGATTTAGAAGGAAATTTGATCTTAGTGAGATTGACATTAAGGAATTCACTGAAGATAACATTAACACAAATGTAACTTCCTTCACAGATCTTTCAGTCCACTGGAAACTAAAGATAGATTTTAAAAAGAAAAAGAAAAAACATGCAAAATTAAAACACATCAGTAATCTTCAAAAACAGCAATGTCAGAGGAACACCTAAGCAAACTGCTATGAAGGTACCTAACAATACCCAGGTAAACTCAACTATCACATTTTGCACAATAACATACTCAAGCTTGCTTCTGTTCATAAGACAAATTACTAAATAATGTTTGCATATATATACATATGCAAAATAACAAAGGCTATCCTAACCATGGTGATGAAGTAAAAGATGCATGATGGGGTGGAGAATGAGTGGTTACTGGCACAGAGAAAGTAGGGAAATCTTAGGGCAATGAGAAGTCCCATAATTATTTGGGTCATAGCATATGTACAATTCTCAAAACTCATTGAACTGAATGCATGCAAGTCATCCTAGTACTGGATCTAATCCAATGGAACAGCTGAGCAGGTTTTTAAGTTCCTTGGGGCTACATGGAATGTTTTAAGGGTTCTTTTTTTTTTTTTTTTTTTTTTCCAAGACAGGGTTTCTCTGTGTAGCCTTGGCCATCCTGGACTCACTTTGTAGACCAGGCTGGCCTCGAACTCACAGCGATTCGCCTGCCTCTGCCTCCCGAGTGCTGGGATTAAAGGCGTGCGCCACCACGCCCGGCCTATGGAATGGTTTAAAAAATAGTTCATCCTTTGAATTCCACAGAGTGGTTTATCTATATAAATCAAAAGGAACTATTAGATTGCAAGTTTTCTCCAATGACTATATGCCCTTACTTAATTCCATAAGTATAGAAGATGGGGAGAAAATAATATCTGAGACATATTATATTGTTAAAACAATAAAATCAACTATATCTCTTGAGAGACATTTATGAAACAAATATTCACTAGCATTTCTTTTAATCACCTGAAAGAAAAAAAAAAATCAAACATAACTTGCCATTTACAATTAAAAAAAAAATATATATATATATATATGACATTGGCACAGCACTAAACTTAGCACTTCCAGAATGAACTGCAAGAATAGCATTAGAGTTCAAATAACTCAAAGTGTTGATTTCTCAATTATTTTCCAATTTCCCACACCTCCCCCCAAAGAAATTAACTTTGAAGAGTTTATTTGATTAAGCAAATTTGAAAGCAGAGGATTAAAAGTGAAAAGGGTGGTGCAGAAATTAGCAGAGGTGGCACTACCTGAAAGCTCATCAGAAAGGGGAGTGAGAACAATATCAGGCAAGAAGGGTTTGGAAGTATGGATCAGAACAGGAGCACTTTTAGCACTGCGAATATAGGCCGATGGCAGAGCACATTCACCAATGGATCGGCTTCTCATGGCTTTAAAAAGGAAAAGAAAGAAGTGGGGAAGGAAAAAAGAAGAGTGACTATAATGAAAGGCTGTGTCACAGAAAAAGCAGCAACAGAGAAAACTAAAAGATTCAAAGGAAGGAAACTTCAAATTAAAACATTTCAGCACAGCAAATACTGGCAAGCTGTAAGAAAAGAAACCACAACACACATTTTGAATGTAATTCTTTTGGTGTAAAGCAGGAAAATGCCTCTTATTAGCAATTACAATGAAATAGTATTGAAAAACAAAGCAGACACTTCAGCACATTAAAAAAAAAAACAGCAAATGAGAAATTCATCAAATGAAAACCTTAAAAAAATACTCAATATCATTAGTCCAAAGCAATTCTGGTATCGCATTTGGTCATTTCTCTAGGCAACTCTTAAGGAAGCTGAATTCTACTAACCAGTCATTTCTATTCTCATAGTCTATTTCCTAATCACTAATTGGTCCTCTTATGAATTTTATTTGTCATGACTTACTCTTGAGTTTAGCAGCTATTCCAGGTGAGAGAATACGTAATTAAACTAGTATCTCTCATTTGTACTGAGGTATAGTAATATGACTTTTAAAGTTTTAATTAGAGACATTGACAGAAAACAGAATTTACAACCAACTTGAAGAATCATGTTCCTTAATCCTAGCACTGGGGAAGATGAGGCAGGTGGATCACTGTGAGTTTGAGGCCAGCCTGGTCTACAAAGTGAGTCCAGAACAGCTAGAGCTACACATAGCTCTATCTCAAAAAAAAGAAAGAAAGAAAGAAAGAGAGCCTGAGACTAGCCAGCAGCTGCTGTGGCACATGCCTTTAATCCTAGCACTCAGGAAGGCCGAGTGAGTTCCAGGACAGGCAGGGCTACTCAGAGAAACCCTATCTCCAAAAGCCAAAAAGAAACAAACAAAAAATCATGTTTCTGAGCCATGAGTACAGGTGGGTACACACTGTAATCTCAGCAACTAGGATGGTGAAAGTGGGAGGGTCGGAAGTTCAAGGTCATTTTCAACACAATGAGTTCTAGGCCAGCGTGGTCTATGTGACACCCTGTCTTTAAAAACAAAAACAAAGCAAATATATACCACTAACAACAACAACACTGAATCAAGTTCTTAAGAAAAATATGTAGTTTGTGCTCATTCAAATCATAAGCATATAAAAATTTCAAAGTATCTTCTCATATATAAAAACTGTAGGTTACTTTCCAAAACTTCTACTTTTAGTTGCATTTGGTAACTTCATAAAAGAGCCACTAGATCACAAAGACAGAAATTTTTAGTTTACATAGCAATAACTAATAACAAACTTCCTAATAATTTTAGCTTCAGGTTAGGGACTACTGGTTAAATGAATTTATAGGTATGGCTATGTAAGAACATGATGCTTAAGCTATATTGCATAGTAGTCTATGCACATGAGAGGAGAAAGAAACAAAACAAAAACTCCTGGCTTTGGGGCTTTTACACGTTTTCTGTGCCCAGAATGTATTTCCTAGAGATCGTTGCTATGTTCTCTCACTTACTCAAATCTATGTTCTCATATCGTATGATAGAGAAACCTGTCTTGATCTAAAAGTCTTTTCTCCACCTGCTGTTCTCCAGCCCTTTAACTTGCCTGACTGTTCTCCATAATTCACTACTAGCTGCTATGTTTACTGGATCTGTACGCTCAACAGTAAAACTCTAAGTGCCAGTGACTGTTCTTAAAATTAGCTTTATTACTTCCCAGTCCTTTAACCAAGATAAAGAATTTGTTCTTAACTATATCCTTAATGTTTAGAACAGTGCTTCAATGGTGAATATTTATTTTTCATTCAAATGTGTAAAATCCACTGTGACTAATCCACGTTGGTTTAAGCACAGTACCTGGGCAAAGTGCTTTAGGTCTCTGTGTGCATAAAGGGTCTCCAGAAGACTGTACAAGAAACTGGTAAGAGGGTCTGTCTGCCTCTAGTGAAGCCAACTGGGAGGACAGGAGGAGAATGCTGGGAGGGCTGAACAGAAGGTATGTTCTTTTTCAGACCCAAAGTTTAAGCCTGCTCATTCACCTTGGTTATAAAAAAGTAATTTTAAAAAATAAGAAATCAACTGGTCATGGTGATTCACATTTACCATGACAAGATTATTTCAAGTTTGAGGCCAGTGAGTTCCAGGCCAGCCCAGAGACACTGCGACCCTGTCTCAGAGAGCAAGACACAAACAAATAAGCAAGCCTTAACAATATTTGAACTTGAACTTTCAAAGAATTTTCCAACTTTGTACATGTATCTTTGTTAGCAAAACATTTAATGCTTTACTTTTTGTTTGATGGATGTGAAACCTGAAACCTGTTTCAGGCAGAAGTATTACCACTGCCACTAAACAAATGACGCTCTTTTTTTTTTTTTTAAGATTTATTTATTGTATTTATTGTATATGAGTGCTTTATCTGCAGAAGAGGGTATCAGATAACATTATAGATGGTTGTGAGCCACCATGTGGTTGCTGGGAATTGAACTCAGGACCTCTGGAAGAGCAGGCGGTGCTCTTAACCCATCTCTCCAGCCCAACAAATGACGCTCTTAAAACCTAGAAAGGGGAGCCAATGAGAGGCCCAGTGCATAGAGGTCGAGCCTGAAACAAGCACTCAATCCTGGGACCTACCTGGTGGAAACAGAACCAACCCAAACAAGTTGTCCTCTGACCTCTATACACACAAGGTAGAAAACACACACACACACACAAACAATTTTTAATATAATGCCTAGAAAGCTTTGGTAAATTGTCCAAGGTTACCTAGATATTTAGTAAGAAAAAGAGTAAGAAAGAACTTAGGATGTAAGTCCTCCTTATATTGCCTTCCAGTAGTATGCTCTCTACTATAATTCAGCCAAGTTACATGGCTCTGAGAAGAAGACAGGAGAGTTGCTAGTTCTATAATATGTTGTATTGCTTACGTCTACAAGTGCTTCCCACAGTGCTCCTACACCCTTTTTTACATTATAGAAATTGCTTTGTTTAGAAAAAAAGCATAGGTTTCTTCTTGACCTCAGTTACCTGCCAGTAGAGAGTGTGAATTAATTCCCTGTTGTAGTTTGTAAAGCCAATAAGACTATGTAATTGCAATACTGTAAGTTTGCTACCATCTCTATGTTTTGAATATATTTCCTTAATAAAAAGTATAGCAGCTCATGCTCCAGTTCCGTTTTCTGAATCCAAATTCTACTTTTTAAATTCTACAAAATGACAATTTGAAAACAAAGAAACCTATAATAAAGTAAACTATGTAAACGTAAGAGTGCACATATTAAAAGCATAAAGTTTTATACGCATGCTATTGGGCTATAAGAATTACTGAGGATGGGGAGAAAGTTTGCTATAGAAGTTTCTCATCTTCAAAGGAAGCAAAATGGACCCTGACAGCACCTATCCCCATGTTGCTCTGCCCATGTCCCATGGTTTTAGAGTACATACCAACAGTTTTTTGCCGTACTATACTCCTTGCCTTTTCAGTTCCTGGGGAGCCAGTGGTCGTTGCACTTCTCTGTCTCATGGGTGCCTGGCCTGGCTGATCACGGCTCCATCCTCTAGAAAATGACTTGTCAACTGAAACTTTCTGAAATTCATGTCCAACTCCTAGAAATGCAATATGAGTATATAGAATATTGATTGCCTGATGGTTATCTTTATCAGGGATAGGTCGTTGCAGATTCCAAGGCTTCCCCATAATACATTATAAAGTAACTATAGCCTGGTGTGGTGGCACACACTTTTAATCCCAGCACACGGGAGGCAGAGGAAGGTGGATCCCTGTGAGTTTGAGGCCAGCCTAGCCTACAAAGAGAGTCCAGAACAGCCAGGGCACTGTTATACAGAGAATTTCGGTATCCCAAACAAAAATAAATAAATAAAATAAAGTATAAAGATTTTTTTGAACTTTATTTTATGTAAAAACCATATTAAAAACTCACAGAAACTTAAAATTATATTAATTCTATCACCAACAATAAACTTATAATTCTCTACCATATAGAGATAAAAAATGAGGTAAAGGAAAGTCATCTTATAGTGGCAGTTTTTAATTTTCATATGCCAATAATAGCCACTGGGGGAAAAATAGTATAGAAAAACTAGTATGAGTATATGCTTTCCTATCACAGACAAACAAGTAAATATGAAATATGATTTAAATATAATTCCTAACCAGCAACGTACTCTTAAAAATGCAAAATATTATACAAAGGACATGATAGTGATGCAATAATTATGCTACAGCCCTCATCTCATTTTACCATTACACAAATAATATTTCACATCTAAACAATATTTACTTGTACTTTAAACTAATAAAATTCTTTCAAGAGAATTTTCCAAGTAATTCTTTATCATATACGTTAAAATAGAATAAAATGAAGTCATCCTTTCAGTTCTACGTAAAAACTACTTGTAGTAAAAGGTAAATACATTTTATAAATTCTGACTTGGGCTAATCACTTAAAATAAAAGTTAAGGTTCTATATTGCTTAACTTTAGTTAAATATAAGTTCACTATAACATATATAGAGAACATTCTTTATCTTATAAAATTATTGCTTTTAAGATTATGAAAATAACAGTGTATTTCCATACTTCATTGTTGGAAACTTGAAACCTCCAGAAAAAATGAAAGGAGATTAGAAAAGATGACTTACCCTCAGCGCTCTTCCTGACTTGGTTTTCCCCAAATTATTTAAACAAATTCCTATGGAAAATCTTTGAACAACTCTTACCTTTCCCTTTATGCTTTTTTTGTTTCTGTTCACTCAGCTTATCCAATGGCAAATCACTGAGATCCAAACTATACAAATTCCTAGCTAAAACTTTAGTCAGTGTCTCCATGGTCAGTGACCACTCAGTGGCCAATTCTTCCCAATAGGTCAACGATGACAACACTGAAAGTAAGTCATCCCAGAGTTCTCGGGAGATGTACACATTTAGATTTGCTTTGATCCAGGCAACAATGAGAGTCTACAAAGACAAATATTCAGAGGTAACAATGAGATCTACTTGATGTGTGACTTCAAAACCAACTATTCAGTTCTTTTTACCTAAAAAGCAGAGAAAAATTAAATCACATAATATCCATTGTACAAGTAACTCATGCAATTATTGTTACCTAGTAAGAATTTCAGCTAAGTGACAACTGATTCCCAGTACTCTAGGAATACAGACTGATCAGTAATTCTAATGCATAACCTTCATCCTGCACTGAATCACTGCTAAGTAAAAGCTATGTACAGAGATGCTTCCATATTATTTAGTGTTGAAATTGAGTTCTTAAATGAAAAACTTCAAACTATGTTCTCAAATTAAATGGAAATGACAATATAATCTGGAAGTTTGCTTTACTACTACTACTACTGCAAAGGGAAGAAGAGGTCCTGGAGATGTACTTAATGAAACAGCCTTGGAAATTTATATGTAAACTAAAAGTTAAGATTAAATGTCATTTTTAAGATACAACAGCAATAAGAGCATTTTGTAACAAATTCAATTACAGTATCAAAAGCTTACTTTTAAGGAGGCAGAAAATACTGATTATCCTGTACTCTCTGATGTTTTGTGGATTCCTACTAAATATATACACTGTTATTGAAGAAATAAGTCACAAAATAAAAAGTTTTCAAACCTAACTTCATGAATTTTGCTGAGGAATTATTACAAATTCACACATGATTTGTAAAGATAAAACTAAAGTGATTAGTGACCTTCCATCCCCTCTTTACATGTTTAAACTACCAAAAAAGTTATTTTGCACAAGCTAAATTTTATCTTTCTGTGGTTTCCATCACTGGGTGAGTTATGAAAATTGAGAATTTTCTCAAAGTTTACATAATACAGGTATCTGTTTTAAAGCTAATTTACCATCAGCAAAAAGTTTTAGGTGAGAGATAAAAACTGAAAAATTCCAATGTAAATGGTTATACTTATGGCCAACAGTTAGATAGCCTTTACCTCTGACATTAAGAATCATTCTATGTAATTTCATTTAATGTGTCATCATAAAATATTGCCTGTTTCAGGATTTATAGGAAGTCTAAAACCAGCACATAACCTTTGTGTTGAAAACACAGTTTCTGTATAATCAAAAATATCACTGATACTTCAATTCTAGAAGGGAGAACAATAAAATCTATGGGCAGCCCAAGAATGTCTCTTGATTATGTACTACATTTTTATTACTATAGAACAAACAGAAAATGGTTTTCCTAGTAAGTCGAGAGATTTAGAAACTCCTAAGACTCAGGCACTACTCCTCGAGTCCCTTGTTAGTGTTTGGAAGCCACACACATGCCACACCAGAGGTAAAATAAGCTCCATTACTCTTCTTTACATTTTTCCTCCATTAGGTTGTGAATTTGTATATATGTCTATTTAGATGAGCGGCTTTTAATTTAACTCAATAAAAGATCTTTTAACATGAACAGGTTTCTGATTTAAAGCATTTCCCCTAATAACAAGCTCTGCTTCAGTTAACCCTTTAAAAACAAACCCATCTATCCATGTATTTATTGTTATTGCCTGGAAAAGTGGTCCTGCAAGTCGACCTGCCAGGGTCATGTTTTTTTTCCCCTGGAACTGCAGAAAAGCTTGTGATGACATCTTCAGTACAGACTCCGTGACTCTGAGCAACACAAGCAGCATCTGTTCCCTTAAAGGAAGAAGATCCATTAGTGATTCTTTCTTGCTTTGGGTTAGTGATTAATTTTCATATTAACTTGTTGTAAAATATCATTATCACTGGAATAACTCAAATACTCAATCTTTGAAAGACTACCAAAGTTTTAGAATTCTTTAAATATTAAAATTAAGAACTGAAGTTTGCCTCCACATATATGTAACAAATGTACAGCTTGCTCCTCGTGTGGGACCTCCAATAGCAGGAGGAGTGGCTGTCTCTGATGCTGTTGCCTTCCTTTGGATCTCTTTCCCCTAACTGGCCTGCCTCATCTTGCCTCAATAGAAGAAAATGCGCCCAGTTCTACTTGGAAAAAAAAAAAAAAAAGAACTGAAGTTTGTAAGCTTTTATGAGTCATTTATAAAATCCTTTTAGGGCATAATACCTTCAGGTACAAATTGTTTTATGGGTTTAATAATGAACATTAAAGAAAAGAGAAAAGATAAAAAGTTGTTGCTTCCCTTCCTCTCAACCCCCTATTTGTTTCTTGAGACAGGATCTCATGAAGCCTAGGCTGGCTTCAACCTTCCTACGAGGCCAAGGATGACCTTGAATTCCTGATCCCAGATTCCATCTTATCTAGTGCTCCAGTTACAGAAGCTTGCCACCATGTCCTTTCCATCCTTTTAGTTTCAGTGATTAAAACAATTATTTATGTGTGTGCAGGCATGTGTATCTGTCTGAGTGTGTGTATGCACCTGTACGAGTGTGTGTATCTGTGTATGTGTATATGTGAGTGTGTGTGCATCTGTGTGTGTATGCCTTATGTATACAGGCACCTAAGCAAGTCAAAAGAGTGCATCAGATCCCCTGGAGCTGGAGTTATCAGCAGTTGTGGGTTGTGCAATGTTGGTGCTGGGAATTGAACTCAGGTCCTCTGGAAAGGCATAAAGTGCTCTTAACTGCTGAGCCATCTCTCTAGCCCCATTTTTAAATCTTTTGTTCTATGAGTGCATTAGAAACAGAACTAGTTCTAGCACTGACCTAACTTTTTCTCCTATATGCTTCCTACTAACAACATAAAACTACACGTGATGTTTTGGGAATAAATTTCTCAGCATACCAATAAATGAGGCTAACAGGTAGGCTTAGTGGAATGAACACAGTTGCAATACTTGAGTGACTGAGACAGGAAGGTGGTACATTAGGGACCGGCCTGGGATACATAGTAAGATCTTGTCTCCAAAAAAGAAAAAAAAAAACTGATAAGAGAATTTTAGTTGAGTATAGAGGCAAGCTAGAGCTCAAGTCCCTATCAGAGTCTCTTCTTTGGAGGGCATCCTGCAGTGCCTGTCTAGGCATAGCTTTAAGGATGGTCAGTGAAAGAAATGTGGATGAGACAGCAATATGTCCCAGATCTAGATGCCATTTGAGGGGAGGAAGTGAGTACAGAATCAAACAGGAAATTATCACTCAGATTAAAAAAAAATCCTGAGGGCTAGAGAGATGGCTCAGTGGTTAGGAGCATTTGCTGCTCTTCCAGAGGATCTAGGTTCAATTCCCAGCATCCATATGGCAGTTCACAACTGTCTGTAACTTTCGTTCCAGGGTATCTGACACCATAATACAGATAAATTAGAGGCAAAACATCAACACACATAAAATGAAATAATCATTTTTTAAAACTCCTAAGGCTAGAGGTATAGCTCAACAGCAGAGCACTTGCCTATAGTGTGAGGCAATTCCCAGTACCATAAAAAGAAAACTAAACTAGCAAAGAAAACAATCATTAAGAGAATAAAAATATTAAATGTCGTATTTGTTACCTTGGGCTTTTAGCTTAGCTGTTTGAAATAAAAATCTAACTACATATGACACAATTTATAAATAAACCTCATCTTAATTACAGCCTAACTTTCACTCTCTCATGTATTAGGTGACTTTTACAATTTGTAATACAAAAAGACTTACTTTAAATAATTTTTTAAAATCTCATAAAGTTATTGTTAAGTTTGTGGTACTATAATTTCAGCTTTAAAAGCACTTAAAAGAATTATGGGGCTGGAGAGATGACTTCGCAGTTGAGAGCACAGGCTATTCTTCCAGAGGACTCAGGTTCGATTCCTGGCACCCAGATGGCAGGTCACGTCTGCCTATAGCCCCAGGACAAGCAGATCCAGTATCTTTTTCTGGCCTCTGCCAGCACTAGGCATGCATGTGGTGTACAGACATACATGCAGGCAAAATACCAATACACATAAAACTAAAATTAAAAATTTTTTAAATTAAAAATGCAAAATAAACTCTAAAATTGTGTTACATATAGCAAGACTCCTGTCTCATCATTGATTCAAAATGTAAAGGAAGAAAAAGAATACTTCAGTTTGGTGTGAGTTTTTGTTTTTGTTTTCTCAGAGAGTATAGCTGTAAGCAGCACAGGTGAGCCTCAGATATGCAATCCTCCTGTCTCTGCCTTCAGGTGCTGGATTACTTTTTTGAAAGAAGAAAGACTGTAACTCAAACTCTGCTTATCATTCATCATGGGTTGTATAAACAAAGACCAGTCACTTAATCTCCCAGTGACTAACTCAAAAAGACATACATTTTATATGATTCTACATATACTTTTAGTAAAAAATGTTTCTAAAATAAAGCCAGAGTGCTGGGAAGTAGTCCAGCAGTTAAGAGCACTGACTGCTTTTGCAGAGGAGCTGGGCTCACCTCCCAGCACCCATATGGCAGCTCACAAGCCTGTGTAACTCTGACTCCAGGGGTTCTGGAGAGGGAGGCCCTCTTCTGGCCTCCACAGAAATTAGGCATGCACATAGTACAGTTACATGCATGTAGGCAAAACACTCATGTACACGCACATCTTTAAAGCCATTTTCTCTGAAGAAGCAAAACATTTATATCCTTTAACCAAGGGTTCCTGCTTTTGTTTTTTATTTTATTTTATTTATTTGAGACAGGGCTTCTCTGTGTAGGCCTGGCTGTCCTGGAACTCCCTCTGTAGATCAGGCTGGCCTCTAACTCATAACAATCTGCCTGCCGCTGCCTCCCTGAGTGCTGGGATTAAAGTGTGTGCCACCACCACTGGGCTGTGATCCTGCTTTTTTAAAACGACTCAAAAGAAAAAAAATGCATTCATATGAGGATGTTCATTGTCCTCTACTCCTCTTACCCCAGGCCAAAAGTGCATGTCCATCTACTGATGTCGATTAGGTTAGTAGTCCCTGCTACTAAGGAGGCTGAGGCAGGAAAACTATAAATTTAAGGCTTGTCTGAGCTACAGAGCAAGATCACGGCCAGGATGGACTACTTAATGAGACCTTGTAATCCCAGCACTCAGAAGGCTAAGATAGGTGAGTTAAAAGTTGTAGGCCAGCCTGGGCTACATAGGTAACAAGGCCATTTCTCAAAAAAAAAAAACAAACAAACAAACAAACAAAAACCAAAACCACAATCATCGAAGTAAATAATCACTAAAATAACCCAAGGACATAGCAATTTGTTGTTGTTGTGTTAGAAAACTTCTTGACTATGTACAAGGCATAATTAAATACCTAATACTGAAAAAATACTATAAAATTACGCCTTACATGCTATATTATGCAATTGCATGTGTGATTTGATGAGTCAAATGTTTACCAAAAAAACCCAAATACCTCAAGAGAATGGGCTGTACTTATACCTTATATGCTCCTTTTTGTTTTTTAATTTGGTTGTAGCCATGTATTATTTTAACATAAGCTACAGAACTGCTATTCTTCAAAGGTCTAGTTTCCCATTTAATTTACTAAATATATAAAGAACTAAGAATACATAATGCATTACACTAAATAAGGTAGCAATACAAAATTAGGACAACATTTATTATTCTTGAGTAAACAGACATTAACACAAATAATTTAAGAATTATTAGGAATTAATTAGAATTAAAAGGAAGTATGGTGGGGGAGAAAGTCCCCTTCTGTCACACACCTAGGGGAGGGGAATAGGGTGAAAGAGGGAAGGAAGGAGGAACGGGAGGATACAAGTAAGGGAATAACAATTGAGATGCAATCTTAATAAATTAATAAAAAATAAATAAATTATAAAAGCTAAAAGGAGTATGGCATTGCTGGAACAAGTGTGTTATCTAGGGTAGGCTTTGAGGATTCAAAAGACTTGTACCATTTCCAGTGTGCTATCTGCTCTCTGTTTATGGATTGAGATGTGAGCTCTCAATTGCTACTCTATCACCTGCCTGCCTGCTGCCTTGCTACTCTATCACCTGCCTGCCTGCTGCCTTGCTACTCTATCACCTGCCTGCCTGCTGCCTTGCTACTCTATCACCTGCCTGCCTGCTGCCTTGCTACTCTATCACCTGCCTGCCTGCTGCCTTGCTACTCTACCACCTGCCTGCCTGCTGCCTTGCTACTCTATCACCTGCCTGCCTGCTGCCTTGCTACTCTACCACCTGCCTGCCTGCTGCCTTGCTACTCTACCACCTGCCTGCCTGCTGCCTTGCTACTCTACCACCTGCCTGCCTGCTGCCTTGCTACTCTATCACCTGCCTGCCTGCTGCCTTGCTACTCTATCACCTTGCCTGCCTGCTGCCTTGCTACTCTATCACCTGCCTGCCTGCTGCCTTGTTACTCTATCACCTGCCTGCCTGCTGCCTTGCTACTCTATCACCTGCCTGCCTGCTGCCTTGCTACTCTATCACCTGCCTGCTGCCTTTCTCCCTGCCATGATGGTGATGAACTAGTCTCCCTCTAGGGCCATAAGCCCCAAATAAACCACTCCTTCTTTAAATAAAAAAATTAGAAAAGAACTGAGACTATTTTGAGAAGAAGTATACAGAGGTACCCATCTAGTATAAAAGGAAATAAGGAAAAATACATATGGAAAAGAAATATAGAAAGAGTAAGATGCAATCCAAATAGCTTTGGTGACCACAGAAAAAGATAGCAGATATTCTAAAGTTAAATTTGGGATGTGCTCAGGAAAAAAACAATTTGACAATCCTAGAAAGTATGCAAGATGTAGGTTAAATTTAAGAGGGCAAAAGTGGACAAGTAAAAGCAGAAGGGACCTGAAAGCAGGGACTTTGAAGGCCAAAGTAAAGAAATAGACTTTAAAAGCTCAATCATCTAATAACATCTTCAACATTTACACAAGCAAAACTTAACTTCTCTGTATAAGCAGAAATGCATGCATTCATTGCTAGGAGAAAGAGGTGACAATTATGCTTACTTTGGATAGTCTGGAGGTCTTTTGGAGCTTAATCAAGGATGTCACCATGATTACTGGGAGGGGAATAGGGTGAGCGTGGGAGGGAGGGCGGAATGGGAGGATACAAGTGATGGGATAACAATTGAGTTGTAATCTGAATAAATTAATAAAATTAAAAAAGATTTGTATCCATTCAATAACAGGAGCACTCTCACATTGCAATGCACCCTATTCATAGACACTATTCCTTGAAAAATTAACTATACGTATGCAGAGAATGTAGGTATAAAGATAAAGAATGATTACCAGGTCTTTTTGTCCATTGATACTTGCACAACCATGTATCGATAAATATTAAGAATACGTTTACACATATCTGTGTGCTCATCCAAAAGATTTTTTATTTCATTTGCAGGTTCAAGAAGAAATATGTTTGATGAGTTTATAATGAACACCTGTAATAGGAGAAATCATTAATTATTCATGAAATTTCAGTGGTAGATTCCCTTCCCTTGTTTTTTCTTTGAGACAGGATCTCACTCTGTAGCCCTGGATGGCCCAAAATTAATTATGTAGAACAGGATAAGCTGGAAATCTGCTGCAATCCTGTTGCTGTTGCCTCTCAAGTGCTAGGACTATAGGCATGGGCCACCACATCAGGCTCAATGGTAAATTTCTTACTTAATGAATAAAAAAACGAGTCTGGCATGCTGGTTCATACCTGTAATCCCTGACCTCAGAAGGCTGACAAGGAGTGGGGCTGCAAGTGTGAGGCCAACCTGGGATAAAGAGTGGGACTCTATGTATATGTATCACTCTCTTTCTGTCTATGTCTGTGTCTCTCTGTCTGTCTTTCTCACATATATATGCATACAGAGAGACAGACAGAAATGGGGGGGGGAGAGAGAGAAAGAGAGAGAGATACTGATCACTGGGTAATCTAGAAAAAAATTTAAATCACCCCCAAAGTAAGGGATCCACATATAAAACAGCATTTCTAAAGTGAGAACTTTATCAGCATAACCATGGACAAAAGTTAAGTACAAAAAGCTTACTGTAAAAGATAACAACTAAGCCAGAAATTTTTTTCTTTAAGTTGTATAAACATAACCATTTCCTTACTTATTTTTATCTGTGTACATCTGTTCTTATAATAACAGCCTATATAAAAGGCTATATATTATAATTTATGAGAATCCATTAATAATATCATTAGTTAAACTTATTATCACTCATTCATTGTAAGCTGTGATTTCCTTCTGAATGCCGCTGTAAAGACAAACATAATGCAACAGCTGTGGGCAGAGGATCTCAAGAACTTCATTTTGCTTTATTTTTGTTGTACCTAAGGCTAGTCTCAGACACACCGGAAGAGCTCACTATTGCATCTACAAACTCTGACCATTTATCTTTTCTATTCACATCTCCTCTCTCCTAGAAGCACTATGTTGTCATATGCAACTGTATGATCATTTGGGAAAAAGTATTAAGCACACTTTTAAGAATGAAAAGAGCAGATTGTGTAATTGTAGCAGACATGAACCAACAAAAGAAAGAAATAGGTTAGCATTAGGAATAAAATGAAAATGAAATGAAGTTCAGCAGAGGATTTAAAAAGGCAATTCAGTGATTAACTGCATGACAATAGAATTCAAATAAAATGGACTGTGGTGGTTTGAACAAAAATGGCAGCCAGAGGTCCACAGGGAGTGGCACTATTAGTAGTAGGTGTGGCCTTGCTGGAGTGGGTGTGGCACTGTTGGAGGAAGTGTGTCACTTTCTTTTCCTGCTGACTGTGGATCAAGATACAAAACAATCAGCTCCCGCAACACCATGACTAGCTGCATGCCGCCTGCTTCCCACACGGTCTAAACCTCTGCACTGTAAGCCAGTCCCAGTTAAATGTGTTCTTTACAAAGCTGCCCTGGTCGTGGTGTCTTTGAAGGGCCAGAACAACCCCCATTCTCAGATATGTAACCCATTTTGCAGAACGTCCTTTGCCCTAGGTTCACCTTAGTTACAGAAAGTGTTAACTAACCCTGAGCTTAAACAGACATGCTGCAACTGCAACATCCAGGGCTAAGTTCCTTCTTAATCATCCCCTGGACTTCTGGCTGTGGTGCTGTACAAGGAGCCTGCTCCCTCCCCCCAGGGCAGCAGTTTCAGCTCCACAGCCTGAGCTGCATGCAACTCTAGCTGGATAAAGAGGCACTCCCAGGTGAATCAAGTTGCTTCTGGTGTAGCATACTGACCCCAGTCTACCTAGCAGCCTATGACATCATTACCTGCCTGCCACTAGGTGTGCCCCTGCCCAGGATATAAAAAGGGAAAGCCCACCTTGTGTGTGTGTGTCTCTGTCTGTCTGTCTGTCTGTCTGTCTCTCTCTCTCTTTCTCCTTCCCCCCCTCCACCCTTGGAATTCCCCTCCCACGTTCATTTAATAAACTTATCCATATCATATCTGTTGCCTGGCATCTTATTTTTTCACCACTACACCTGGCTTGCTTTTGATTCCAGTGGTCCTATCCTCATTGTTTGTGGGACCCCAGACACCAACATTTCTTCACAGTAATAGGAACCCAAACTAAGACAAAAGTTGGTACCAGGGGCTGGGGTATTGCTGTGATAGGCTTGACCATGATTTTGTTCATATGGTGTAGACTTTGAGCCTTTGGATGAGAAAAACAGCTGAATGCTTTAAGCACAGCTTAAGGGGCCATAGTAGTAGGAGCACGGACGACAGTGAAGCTGAGGGTGATCTGAACTGTGTGTGGGGTAAGGGGGAGCCCAAGAGGTTTCAGAGAACAATGTTAGTATGTGGCCTAGAGACGTTTTTTGTGATATTTTGGTAAAGAATGCAGCTGCTTTCTGCCCTGGTGCAGAAAATCTGCCTGGTCCTAAGTTGAAGAGTTTTGGATTAGTTATGTTGGCAGAGAAACTTCCAAAACAGCCAAGTATTGATCCTGATGGGTGGTTATTAGTGTTTATTCTTATGAAGATCTATAATGAAAAGGAGCAAGGTAAACAAGGAAAATACAAAATGTACAGTTCAAAAAGAAAAGGGACGCCAGAAAGTGGAACGGAGCTAAATCCTGTGTTTAAGGAGATACACAGAATAAAGAAAGGCTTGATGTTAAATGGAAGAAAGGGAGCGGTGACCTCAGCCAAAGACCCTATCCAGCTAAACTTCCAGCTTGTGAAAGGAATTTTTAAAAAAGGCTTAGAGCCAGATGTGGTGATGCCTGCCTTTAATTCCAGCACTTGGGAGTCAGGTCTCTAGGCCAGCCTGGCCTGCAGGGTTCCAGGACAAGCAAGCTTCGGCATGAAGGAAACTTGATGGGCTAGCATATGAAGCACTCTTGACAGCAATGAAGCCTTGTTGACAAGAACCAAGACCTAATTTGCTGTTTAGTGATAAAGAAAAGCCACAGAAAGTATTGAACAGAGAAACATATGATCTGACTTAGGCTTACAGAATCCCTCTGCCTAGCACTGAGAACAGATTTGGGGGTAGGAGTTTGCTGTAATGCACGTGAGTGTGAAGGGTTAGTAAGGGCTTTGAGCGCTAAGCAGCAGGAGAGTCTACATACACTCTGAAGATTGAGCCGAGGAATGCAATATGTACATACAAGAAAGACAAGAAACAAGATGCCCTTGGAAATTAGGGAACAGAGAAGCCATTAAATGACACAAAGAACCTTGGTCTATATACTGAGGCTGCCTCAAAAACAACAACAAGATGCAATTTTTGATTTAACATGATAGAGGTTAAAAGTAAAAAAAATAAAAAAGAATGGGTCAGAGCATAGCTAGATGGTAGGATGCTTGTCAAGGGCCTTAAGTTCTATCCTAGCAGAACAAGGAAAGAGAGGGAAAAGGAGAAAAGCAACATAGAAAACTCCTACAAATCCTTTCAAAGAAAAAAACACTAATATGGTGCAGAAAGGCACAATGCAGGCAAACAGCAATTTAGATGGGATGTGCAGACGGAGACTCGGGAAGTGTCAGGGTCTGAATGTGAGCATCTTATCTCATCTATGAACTGACTGCAATGTATTTTATAAAAAACAAATATGCTATAATAACAATGCAAAATGTGAATATATATGAATTTATTATATATGAAGACCTAAACTACGGGCATTTTAAATATTTGATAACTATTTTGTGGGGGTTTTTGTTGTTGTTGTTGTTGTTGTTGTTGTTGTAAGCTAGATGTGCAGCACAATGGTAAAGAACCCATCTAGCTCACAAAGCCCTGGGTTCAATCCCAGGAACTATAAACACACATACAAACAAGTAAGTAAGTATAAGCCACTCACCTGCAAAACTGCCTGAGTACCAGCTTGAATATTTTGTTCTATGGCTTCCTCAGCGACATGAAAAGCATCTTGGTAGGAACCATTTTTTATCCAACTAGAATTCCGAACATGCTCAGAAATATTGGTCCCATTTTCCTTAAGCAAAATATTTTATTTTTAATATTTCATAAATCATAATGCTGCAATGAGTCAGTAAACATAAAAGGTCTATGATATTATTAATCCCACTATTAAACTGTTTCTTTCCCTCAAAATAGACTATGTTAGGGGCCTGGAGAAATGACTTCAATTTTTTTTTCTTTTTCTCTTTCTCTCTCTCTCTCTCTTTTTTTTTAACTTCAGTGTTTAAGAGCACTTGCTACTCTTCCAGAGGACCTGAGCTCAGTTCCCAGTACCCACATCAGGCAGCTCACAACTGTCTGAAACTCCAGCTGCACAGGAGTTTGATGCCTCCAAGGCTGCCTGCACTCGTGTGTACATGCCCACTTGCAGAAATACAGACCTACATATAACTAAAAATAAAAATCTTTAAAAAATGAATCAAGAGATAAAGATATTTTAACTTATTACACAAGTAATACTATTTGCTGTAAAAAAAGTATTAACAATAACAAAGTAAAAAAATATGGATAATGACTAGACAGTTAAAAATCAATTCATTATGGAGTCACTTTTCTGTGTATATTCTCACATATACAACAATCACATTACACTATTCACAGCTTTTTAAACATGAATTCTGTTCTATGTTAAATGTCAGAATCTATATAACTTTAAAGCAGATTAAGAACAGTAAAATTCTTATAACTATAATTTAAAAAACAAAAAACAAGGAAACCACTGCTCAAACAATTACTACTGAAGCTTTCTGCCTGAGTTTTAGTGCTATTAGGTATTAGACTATAAGCGCCTTCATGTAAAAGCCTGTTTCGTTGTGCTGTAGGGTGTGTGTGCAGTGCTGTATGCATGTGTGTGCACAGGTGTGTACAGGCACTTGTACCCATATGTGCCTGTGTGGATACTTGGTCCCCTCAACCACTGTGGCTTTTCAACACTCATTAATAATATCCTCCTTTTCTCCTCCATCATGCCAGCTCCTACCCCTCTGTGGTGCTAGGGATCCAACTCACAGCCTTCCACACGCTATGCAAGCACTCAAACACAGTGACATTCCCAGCCCTTTGTCACCAATATTTTCTAAGCACTGCCTTCTTATAGCTTGCATAGTTATACCTACAACATACAGGTAGTTTCGTCCAATACTCTGTCATAATTAGAAACTGCACCAGGAACTCAGCTCTGTGAGGAGCCAATAATACAACACTCCCAGCCTTTCTCTTGGGCTCTACATTTCTCTGACACTATGTCTTCTAAAGTTGTCCTAAGTGACCTGCAAGTATAAAGATTCTTATCCACAAACCCCTTGTTTCTACCTACTCCAGCCATGGTAGTCATCAACAACAACTTTGCACTTTTCAGTTTCCATCCTTCCATGTAAAAGAACACAACTTAGGACATCTCCCCATCCCTCATCTCTCTCAGCCAATTAATCATCAAGGCACACAGATTTTTATGAACAAAGAAACTAACATGTATGTGCTCTCCTAAGTCATTTGCAAGCCCACGATCCTACTCCAGGTATTCCCTGCCTCACTCTGGACTCTGATAACACTTCCTAACGTGTCTGCTTGACCCAGACTGGCTTCTAGTCTACTCTACTTGGTTTTGCACAATCCTGCTAAAATATTTAACTACTCATGCTCCTTTCAAAGGTTTTCTAAAGTCTGGAAAGTAATCAAAGTGCACTGAACATGTGACAAGTTACTGACCAGCACCTAACCCTTGCCTACCTCATACACCCTCTCGCTCTCTAACTACTCTAACCTAAAGGCAGAAAAGTATTTCACAGTCCCATACAGCTTTGTGGATGCTATTCATACTCGATGGTTCCTGTCCCACTAATCTATCTGCTTTTCACACTGTCTTACCACCTCCAGGCAGAGTATGAAGTATTCTCTTCCATGCTCTAGGATCACAGCACTGACAGTTTTATAATTCATACTTTGCCTTAGAGGACATCCTCAACATTTGGGAGGTCTTTATTGGAAAATGCCACTGGGATTTAATGAGATGAACTAAGAAATGCCTAATGTATTACAAGGTGCATGACAGTACTGAACACTCACAGAAAAACAGCCTGCTGTCTTCCAAACATGTTAAATGCTATGTGAAATAAAAACCCACTCATAATTATGTAAATCTGTGATTTCATTTTTAATTGTAACACCAAAATTTTAAGGAACTGCAATATGTACTGAACTTATCGGATGTCAATCAATGAGTGATTATATCATTCAGGTTAATAACCTTACAAGAGTTGCTGGCATTTTGAAAATTAACACTGCTAATGGAAATATTGCTGTGAGTAACCAACATATGATGAAACCATCTATATCGTCAATCACCTTTCCCCACTCCATTCATTGCCTCTTCTATTTGTTTGTGGTTTTGTTTGCTTGTTTGTTTTTGCTGTTGTTCAGACAGGTCTCATTATGTGGCTCTTGACTGTCTTGGAGTTATATAGACCACAATGGTCTGAAACTTACAGAGATGTCTATCTCATAAGTTCTGGAATTAAAGGCATACACCACGATGCCTGGCCCCTGTTCTTAATTCTCTATATAGTTTATTCTATTCCTATATAAATGATACAGGGTAGGGTCAGTGTACATAGGCACAGTATAACTAAAAGGGGTTTGGAAAATACATAATTTAGACTGATAGATATATATATCTGAAATATTTGATATTTCTTACAATACCTAGGAGTACTATGAATTCTCTTTCACAAGTTACATGATTCATTGCTAGGCATAGTGGTGTATATTTATTTTTGTTTGTTTTAAAGATTTATTTACTTAGGTATGTATATAGTGTTTTGCCTGCATGTATGCCTGCATGAGGGCACCAGATCTCATTATAAATGGTTGTGAGCCACCATGTAGTTGCTGGGAATTGAACTCGGGACCTTTGGAGCCTCTGAGCCATCTCTCCAGTCTCAGTGGTGTATATTTGTAATCCCAGTATTTGGAAGTGAAAACAGGATGATCAAAAGTCTAAGATGAGTGAGACTGATGCCAGTCTAGAATACATGAGAACCTATCTCAAAACAAAACAAAAATAATTTATATAATACAGCGACATTTGTCTTTCTTTTATTTACTTATTTTGTGGCAGTTGGTGACTGAACCCAAGGCCTCATGCATGTGAGTCCTGCTTCTACCACTCTCATAACACTACTTAACATTTCCTCTTCTTATACAGAGGATCATGCAAAACACTAAGCCAAGATTGACGGTCTGAAGCCAGCCTAGATTCTCCAGACAGATCCTGGAGCTATTCCCCACCCACAAACCCTTCCTCAATTAATCCATGTAGAATCACCCTATTCATTCATGTGTCTTTTTTCCTGATCAAACTCCATCAGTGAGGTAAAATTAACTGCTAAAGTAAACAAATATTATCCAAAAGTTCCTCTCCTGATTCAAAGAACACTGTACTGTAGAAAAGCAAATCTAATTTTAAAAAGTCTTTCATGTTCTTTCCTGATTCAAAAAACATTGTACCGTATTTTTCAGGCCATAAGACGCACTCCCCGCCCCCCCAAAAAAAGTGGGAGGGGAGAAATTAAGGTGCGCCTTATGGTCTGATTGCTGTTTTTCTTGTTTTACTACTCTAAAAATTGGGTGCATCTTATAGTCTGAAAAATATGGTACTATAGAAAAGCCAATCTGATTTTTTTTTTAAATAGTTTTTTATACTCCTAACATCTCAGTTACTAGTTCCTACTCAGTCTGACATATGACAAGGGTTGAACAATCAAAAGATGAAATTTTGCTTAGGTCTAAGAATAAATGGAATTGGTGACCCAGTGTTACCTCTATACCCTTTTCTTTCTGCTCTGTGAATAAAGTTCAGGCTTTCTTATCACCAGTGATATACACTATCATGTCAGGAAGTTTTGAGTTCTGCACTGAGCTCTAATACAAAAGTATCTAGGAAAGAGTTCAAAACATTCTGGTTTGTGTTGGGTAGCCATTCATAGCAGAGGCAATATTTTGAAAAAAGAAGAACAATAATTCATCTTTTTTTTTTTGAGGGGGGGCAGGCAGGGAGAGAGATTGATTCTCCATGCAACCTTGGCTGTCCTGGACTCACTTTGTAGACCAGGCTGGCCTCGAACTCACAGCAATCTGCCTGCCTTTGACACCCCCAGTGCTGGGATTAAAGGCCTGTGCCACTGCTCCCAGCTAGGAACAATAATTTGACAATCATCACACACAAAGTATATCTTCTAACATCAATTTTGATTTCATACCCTTGGGTTTTTTGTTTTTGCTTTTGTTGTTGTTTTTGTTTTGTTTTGTTTTTTGAGACAGGGTTTCTCTGTGTGGCCCTGGCTGCCCTGTAACTCAGAAATCTACATGCCTCAGCCTGAGACTAAAGGCATGTGCCGCCACCACCCATCTCACACTCTACCTTCTTAACCATGAGTTGTATAAATGAATGTGGAATAAGTGAACAATTTAGCAACAGTGAAAAGCTTTTGAATGTACAACAGAAAATTACAATCAAAGGCATCCGAGCTGTGTCTGGCACCTAGCCTATGATGCATTTCATGAATGGACTACAGACCTGGCTCTGAATCTGTAACACACACAATCTGTACTGAGCATGTCTTCATACCACAAAACATCAACAAGTGCTGATCAGACTCAGGACCATAATATTTATGAACTGCAGCAGTTTTTTTCTATTCAGGCAAAGTTTTCTGTTCTTAGAAAATATAATGGCAGGCCTGAGAGATGGCTCAGAGGTTAAGAGCACTCACTGCTCTTCCAAAGGTCCTGAGTTCAATTCTAAGCAACCAGGTGGTAGCTCACAACCATCTGTAATGAGATCTGGTGCCCTCTTCTGGTGTGCAGGCATACACACAGGCAAAACACTGAATACATAGTACATTTTTTTTTTTTTTGGTAGCTCCTTCCCTAGTCACCTCCAGGTCTCATCCTCCCTCCCATATGTACTCTTCCTCCCTCCCCTAGTCCTCAGAAAGGGGCGCCTCCTCCCCTCCTAACCTTTGACCTCACCCTATCAAGTCTCATCTGGACAGCTTGTATCTTCTCCTCTGTGACCTGGCAAGGCCACCCTGCCAGGGAGAGGTAACCAACGTGTGGGGGCATAGTCCATGTGAGAAGTAGTCCCTACTCCCCATATTATGGGACCCACAAAGAGACTGTGTTGCCTATCTACTACTTCTGAGCAGAGGGTCTAGGTCCACATCATGCATGGACCTTGGTTGGTGCATCAGTCTCTGCAGTACCCTCCTCCTCCACCCAAATTGTTGGCTTCATTGGTCTCCTTCTGGAGCTCCTGACCCCTCCAGGTCCCTCTATTCCCCAACCCTCCCATAAGACTCCCTGTGCTCCACCACAGAGTTTTGTTGTGTCTCAGCATCTGGTTGGATCTCTTCATGGGTCTGGAAACAACCTAGAAGTCCCTCAACTGACGAATGGATAAAGAAACTGTGGTACATTTACACAATGGAATGCTACTTGGCTATTAAAAACAAGGAAATCCTTTTTCTTCTCTCTCTATTTCCTCTTTCTTCCCTCTCTTCCTGCCTCTGTCTCTGTCTCTCTCTAGGGTACCCTTTACCCCTTTCCTTCTCCCCCCATACTCAATAAACTCGATATAACATAAAAAAAAAACAAAAACAAAAAAGAAAAACAAGGAAATATTGAAATTTGCAGGCAAGTGGATGGAACTAGAAACGATCATCCTGAGTGAGGTAACTCAGACCCAGAAAGACAGGCATGGTATATACTCACTCATAAGCGGATATTAGCCACATAATACAGGATAACCACAGTACAATAAACAGATGTAAAGAAACTAAATTAACAAGAAGGACCCTAGGAAGAATAGACACCAGAAGCAGTTGAAAAGAAGGAGCAGGAAGGGAGCCTACCATAGAGGTCCTCTGAAATAAATAAATCTTTAAAAAAAAGGAAAAAGTATAATGGCTTAATTATGGAAAAGTGGTATTTTCATATTAGTATTCTCTAGCATGGAAGTATCCAATTAGTATTTTTTTGGATTGGAGTGTGTCAGAATGTTTGCTTTTTTTAATTATTGTTAAGCTGCTGATTTGAGTAGCATTTTTTTAAAAATGAAATTTAGTTTGACATTAAGACAGAATTTCGAACAGTTTTCTAAACTGGTCTTAAAAGATACTTTCAACATTTTGCACTACATATTTATACAAACTATCACAATTACCACTGATGATTATAAACAAAAATATCAATTAAAATATAATAATGTAAATGTATATGTAAAAAAGAAATATAACAAAAAAATTGCTAAAAGAAAAAAATATGCTGAGCATGCTCAAATCCTGCAGGATCAAATACTCATCCAAGTCTTTTTGTTTTTAGTATAAAAATCAGTTTTCATATCTATTTCATTAGCGTGTAAATTTGCTTTTGTACCAACACTTTTTGAAAATAAACATAATGATTTATTATTAATGAAAGATTCAGTTTCTGTTTGTGTTTTTGTTTTCTTTTTTGAGACTACGTAGCACTGGCTGGCCTGGAACTTCCTATATAGACAAGAGTGGCTCAAATTCATAGAGATCTGCCTTATAAGAGATAGAATTAAAGGTGTGAGCCATCTTACTTATCCCAGGTTCCTTTTTTATGCACTGATATATACAGGGTTGTAGAAAATTTTTATTGGTAAAATAGTTATCAGTGGAAAAAGCTTATAAATCTCTAATCTACACAATGCAAGCTCAATGTTGCTGTTAATATTTGCTTTTAAACTGTGACAGGAAAATAAAATAAAATTGTAGCTTTGCAAGAGTGCTAACTCTTTATATGGTGATAGAAAACGCAAAATATACTGAAAGATCTTTATCTTTTTAAACATATTCATATAAAGACATTATTATACTTTTGAAAAATTACTGAACTTGCATTACAACATATATTCTATGTGTCCATTCTCTGTCTTGCACACATATACTCACTCTCTTGCACACACGCACATTCTCTCTCTCTCTCTCTCTCTCTCTCTTCACACACACACACACACACACACACACACAAACACACTAAAAATGTTTTTAAAAAATATCTATGTCTTATAACTTTACCTCTTCTCTTTTTTCTCCATCTTCTACTGAAATATCATGGCCTGTGACACTTTCCCCACAGGGTATATCTGAAGAAGGGATCACACCTTCTTCAGGCTCTTGCATAAACAGAGGTTTTTCCTCTTGCTGAATCCATTCTTGATAGACTTTTACCACTTTTCTCATAGCTGCTGCTTCACAAATTGGTAATAAAAATGCCTAGTAAATAAAAAAATAATACTTTTGCCATAAATATATTAATATATTTCTCATCTCACATAATAGGGGATTAAAAACAATTTCACAAACTCCATAAGCTCATTAACTATTAGTCAGCTCACAGAAAGCTTTATATCCCCCAAATAGTTTGTAAATATTTTGAAACAGAAATACAGTAGATGGTCATTCAAGCAGAAGCAACAAAGATTTGTTTTAATTATATTTCTTCTGAATGGTAATATTCTTTGTTCGATGAAACTTTACTCTTACAAAGTTCAATACAAATATAACATAATAGGCCACATTTATTCCTGTTTCAAGAATTATTACTATTAAAATGCTTCCATAAAAAATTTTCTACAGATAAAGAATATAGACAGCAACAGTAATGTGAGGTATGAAATAATAATTCAACAAAATAATACTGAAATTATCAATATAATTGGAAATGAAAATGGTAAGTCATATTAAAAGTTCTGTGCAAAGTCTCACCAGAAGAATGGATGAAAGAGATTTAAAAAAAAAGAAATATCTGAGCCGGGCTTTGTGGCGCACGCCTGTAATTCCAGCACTTGGGAGGCAGAGGAAAGTGGATCGCTGTGAGTTCAAGGCCATCTGGTCTACAAAGTGACTCCAGGACAGCCAAAGCTAACACAGAGAGACCCTGTCTCGAAAAACCAAAAAATTAAAATTAAAATTAGAAAAAAAATCTGAGCTTGAAGACAAGATGGAAGGACTGAAACAACCCAGCAATGGCAAAATTAAGGTAATAAAAATGTATGAGTGAGATTTCCAAGATATTTGTGATATTATGAAAAGATCAAGACTAAAGGCCATGTGCATAGAAGAACAAAATTTTCATTTTAAAGACACAGAAAATATTTCAAAAGAATCAAAAAAGAAAATTTCCTAGAGCTAGGAAAGAGATACCCATCCATACAAAGGAGGCATGTTTAGTTCAACACAGCAAACAATAAGGCCAAAAAGAATTTCCCCTTGAATTCTAATTAAAACACTAAACACACAGAACAAAGAAAGCTTACTGATAAGGGCAAAAAGCATCAAGCTACACATAAAGGCAGATTTGTCTTAATAAAAGCAGATTTGTCAAGTGAAACTTTAAAAAGCAGAAAGTCCTAGAAAGACACACTTCAAGTTCTGAAAGCCAAACTAACCACAAGCAGCAGCCACACTCAGCTATCCTGTCACAGTAGAGGGAAAAGTGAAAAACTTTCCAAGATAAAAACAGGCTAACAGAACTTATAACCATTAAGCCATCTCTCTATAAAAGATACTTTAAAGGAATGCTCCAGACTAAAAAGACCAACAAGAAAAATGAAAAAAGAAAGCAATCAATCCACAGGCCACAGGAAACAATAAATTACACCAGAACAATAGTTAATCAGGAAAGGAAAAAAAAGGAGTATAAAAATCAACCAAATGACAGGAATCAGTAGACAGCATTCAACAGAGCTTGAGATAGTAATGGTCTCAGTTTCTCAGGCAAGATACAGACAAGTAGCCTGGATGAAAACGCAGGAGCCATCCCTTCTCTCTGAGAAACATACTTCACCACAACAAAACAGACATCACCTCAGGATGGAAGGATAGTAACGGACCTTCCAAGCAAATGGGGTTAGGATGGATGTCATTGCTGACAAAACAGGCTTCACCACAAAACTAATGAGAAAGATAGAGAGTTCAAAAAACCATCAGATAATAGCCAGAACATGGAAAGAGCCTAAGTGTCCCTCAGTAGAAGAATGGATAAAGAAACTGTGGTACATATACACTATGGAATACTACTCAGCTATTAAAAACAAGGAATTCCCGAAATTTGTGGACAAATGGATTGAGCTAGAAATGATCATAATGAGTGAGTTAACCCAGAAGCAGAAAGACTCAAATGGTATATACTCACTTATATCTGCATACTAGCCCAAGGGGCATGTCCCACAAAAGCCTTCACTTACCAGGAAACTGGGACAGAGGGGAGGACATCCTATTGGGACTCTAAATGAGAGAGCATGGGAGAATAGCAAAGTAGAAGGATCCAGAGGGTCCTAGAAACCTACAAGTAGAACATTATGATAGGCAGATTTGGGCCCAGGGGTCCCACTCAAACTAAGGCACCAGCCAAGGACAATACAGGTGGTAAACTTTAAACCCCTACCCAGATCTAGCCAATGGGCAGAACATTCTCCACAGTTGAGTGGAGAGTGCGATATGACTTTCACACGTATTCTGGTGCCTCATATTTGACCATGTCCCCTGGAGGGGAAGACCTGGTGGCACTCAGAGGAAAGATAGCAGGTTACCAAGAAGAGACTTGATACCCTATGAGCATATACAGGGGGAGGAAGTCTCCCTCAGCAACAGTCATAGGGGAGGGGAATAAGGGGAAATGGGAGGGAGGGAAGAATGGGAGGATACAAGGGATGGGATAACCATTGAGATGTAACAAGAATAAATTAATAAAAAAATTTAAAAAAAAGAAAAGAAAACCATCATAATTAGTTTAATCTGCATTAAATGATATTATGTATCAAATGAACTTAACAGACATCTACAGACTTCCATGCAAACACTGTAAAATAGAAATGTTTCTCAGAAGCCATTGGAATGTTTTCCAAAAGAGATCATATGTTAGCACAAAATAAAGCCTCAACAAACACAGGAAAATCTAATTATTTTCTGGTATCCTATCTGAACACAATGGAGTAAGAACAAGCCTAGAATATAAACTCATGGAGATTAAACAACACTACTAAATGATGACTGAGGCCTTGAAGAAATTAAGAAATTCCAGAGCTGAATGCAAACAAAGCTACAAAGACATACTGAGACACAAGAAAAGCAAAGTTTAGAGCTCTAACTTCCTACATTAAAAATCCAAGAGACCTCAAGTAAATGACCTAGAGAACGTGGTAAGGAACAGGCCAAATCCCAGTGTACCAGAGGAAAGACAGCACTAGCACCACAGCAGAAATTAATGCAATAAAAGCAGTAACAATGAAACAAGGAGCTGTTTCTCTGAAAAGATAGAATTACCATGCCTTTAGCCAAAGTGAAAGAAAAAAGACCCAAATTAATAAAATTAGAGATGAAAAGGGAGCCACAGCAACAGATAGAACTAAGATCTTAAAAATTATTAGGTTTTTACCTTACAAACATATTCTAAAGTTGGAAAGGTTAAAAGAAGTAGATGAATTTCTAAATGCTTATAATCAACCAAAGTAAAGCCACGGTGTGATAAACAATTTAAACATATCTATAAAAGATTAAAAGTAGAAAGACATAGAAAAGTAAAATTACAGACAACTCTCCCTAATAAATATATATGTATATGCAGAAATTCTCAAGAAAATACTTAAAAACCAAATTCAAAAATCATCAGAAAGATCATTAACCATGATCAAATAGGCTTTATTCTTAGATATGCAATATATCTAACTCAATAAATGCTATAAATTTCACAAATGGACTCAAAGGTAGAAATCACATGATCATCTTCATAGATACATTTTTGACAAAATTCAATATTCATTCACGATAGAAGTGCAGAAAAAAAAAAACTAGGAATGGAAAGAACATACCTCAATCTAATAAAGGCTATTTATCACAAGCCTGTAGTCAACAAAATGCTAAATGGTAGAAAACTAAGAAATAGTCTCACCGAGATAAATAATAATGTTTGCTGCTCTTTCCATTCCTACTCAGTATAATGTTTGAGAATTAGAGTGTTAACACAAGGAAATAGCAGGGATACAAATACAAAAAGATGAGGTCAATGTCACTTTATTTGCATTTGACATGAGTCTATATGTAACAGCGTCCCAGACTTTAGTAGGCCCCGAGACCTTAGCACAACTGACTCCTTGATAGAAATACCATTCAAGCCATAAAACTCAGCATAGTACCACCTGCCAAAATGAAAACAAAAACCTAAACTATAAAGAAAAAAATAAACCAACCGAAAACTGGGCTAAGGAATTAGCCAGGGAGTTGTAAAAAACCTAAAAGAAATGCAAATGGCCAATAAATACTTTTAATGGTGCTCAATATCCTTAGCCACCAAAGAAGCACGAATTAAAACTACTGTGAGATTATATCTCACTGCAGTTAGAAAGGCTATCATTGAGAAAACATATGAGTTGCTAGAGAAATGGTTCAGCAGTTAAGAGCACTTGCTACTGCAGAGGACTTGGGCTCAACTTCCAGCACTCAGATGATGGCTCACAACCATCCACAACTCCAGTTCCAGGGGATCTGTCATCCTTTTCCAACCTCCACAGGCACTAGGCATGCATATAGTACACAGACATGCATGCAAACAAAACACTCGTACACATAAAAGTTTTTTAAAAAGAAAGAAAAGATAAAACAAAAACAACAATGCTGGTAAGGATGTGTAGGAAAAGGAAAGCCTCATTCACTGTTGGTGGGAGTTCGTAAAACACGTCCAGTTACTATGGATATCAGTGAAGTTTCTCAAAATGACACAGCTATATCACTTCCTAGGCATTTACCCAAAGAAGTCTATATATACCAGGGAGATAATTGCATATCCATATTCATGACTGCTCTACTCACGGAAGCAAGAAAATGAAATCAGCCTAGATGTCCATCAGTTGAAGAAAGGATAATACAAATGTGGCACATACACAAATTTCAAAAATGAAAATTTAAAATTTGTAAAATAAAAATATATTAAGTAGAGTAACTTAGGCTAAGACAAAAACTACATGTTTTCTCTCATATACAGTCCTAGCTTGTATTTTCATATGTGGCCATTTATGTAGGTGTGTGTAGATCATATGAAAATAGAAAGGAGACCACGAGATGAATAACAGCATTTTAAAGGGGCGGGACTGAGGTGCAGAAGGCTTGTGATAGTGAAATGAAGGGAAGAAGACTGAGCTGGGTAGGGAGGCAGGGCGGAGGAGGAGGTGCATGCAAGGAACGTTAGGAAAATCTGATACTTGATAAGCTAATTAAAAGCCAACCAGGGATAATAGTGGGAACCTGTCTCAAAATCCTAAGAGGAAAAAATAAAAACAAAAAGAAAAATCAACCAGACATGTAAGATAAACCCACTAATACAATAGTGGAAAGTCTATTATGGGTAAATGTAAATGTTTTTATTTCCTTAAATGAAAGTTGCACCCAAGCTTTATGAATACATGGCTTGAGCTGAACCTAGAGAGCTCCTATCTAACTATCCCCAGGCCTACCCCTGGAAGCTTCTAACCTCGATACAATCTAACCCTCTGCAAGCCCAGACCTTGAAGGCTTCAGCTTCCATCCTCTGTCTGCTAACCCAAGCCTAGAATGTTTTCAGCCTCCAAGACTTACTGAATTATCCCTTCTAGTTCTTTCTGAACTCTAGCTGGCTGTTCAAATTCACCTCCTCTGGCTCAAAATTCCTCTCCACGCTGACTGGTTCAAAGTGGCTTCTCTCTACTTCTCACTGAATTGTTCTGCTTGGAAAAACTGCCTCTGAACTACACAAACTGAACTGCACAAACTCAATGGTACTCAAACTGAATTAAACTGTACTATACTCCCAAACTTTATTGTGCTGTCTCCATGAACTCCCCTGTTGTCTCAGTGTGCTGTTCTCAAGTAGCCTCTCTTTCCTGTACGTTCTTGTGAGAGTTGGACATCCCTATCTCTGAGTCATTTTGTCAAATCTTTCTCTGATTTGTCACTTGTCTTCCCCTCAATTAGACATCATTGTTTGGGATTAAAGGTCTGTACTAAATTCCAGCCAGAGGGATTAAGAGTGTGTATTTCAGCCAGAGGGAGTAAAGTGTGTACTAAGGGCATGTCTGTGTTCTAGCTGGGTCATCCAGACCTAAGTCTTTGGATATGATCGCTTGCGTGAGCAGCCATGTTGCTGGATTAAAATTCCTCTCCAGGAAAACATTGCTTTCTATCTAGATTTGATGCCTGCGCCACAGGACGAAATTCATATCTGGTATTGTAAACCTGTTCAAATGCCTTGGTTAGGGAAATCACAGGCCCTAGTGGGGAAGCTACTGCTATCATTTCTGTAAATAGGTAAGATATGTCTATCAAGCTATCCTTTTTACTTTTCTAACCCCCCCCCCCAAATTTGAAGAAGAGTCTCACTAGACTGGCTCACCAGGCTGGTATCAAATTGAGAGAGATCCACCTGCCTCTGGCTTTCCTACCAGCCTCTACCCTCCAAGTTGTAGGATTAAAGGAATGAACCACCACACCTGATGCTCAAATTATTCTTTAAATAACTATGTTTATACCCATAGATTAGTGCTACTGTAAATGTTAGTCAGAAATACAGTGCAGAGAGCACCAATGACTGCAAAGATTCATAGCTAGTGCAGGGAATAAATAGCTACTGAATGCCCAAGTACAATGTGAGTCTCTATTATCCCCTCTGAAAACACACAGAAAGACAGGAAGAATTTAAGAGCTGGAAGCAGGAGATATAAAAGTGTGCAACACCAGTTTCCAGGCATGCCATGGCTGTCACACTCCTGAACTCTCAGCAGCTGTGACCACCTGTACAAGACAGAAACAAGAACGGGATGGTCAGCATCCAGCTGAGAAAGGTTCATGGGCCTCCACTCACTCTGAAGATTTATACATAAAAGAGTTAATGGGAGAGGGAGAGACATTTTGTTCAGTGGTATAGCCACACTCCTTTAACCAAACAAACCGGATGAAACTCTGAATAGACATGAGAAGGAAGAGAGCTAGTTGAGAAGAGGATGGGGGTTAGCAGCAGTGGGAGGGGTACAAAAGAGAGTAACAGGTGAGTATGGCTGAAATGTACATGTACATGTCTGAAAATGGCATAGGGTTTGTTTTAGCTTGCATTTCCAGGTTATAATCCATCATCTTTAAGGAAGTCACAGGAGCCTGAGATTGAGTGACATCACATGCACAGGAACAGAGGGAATCTAAAGCATGCATACTTCCAGTACTGAACTCACTTTCCCCACTCTTTTATGGTTCAGTACACCAAGCCCAAAGAATCATGTTGTCCATATCGGGCTGGCTGTTCCCATATCAACTAATTAAAATCAAAACAATTCCCCATGCCTACAGGCCAACCTGACGGAAACCACTCCAGAGTTTAGCTACCACAGTGTGCTGGCCAGTTTTATGTTGACTCGACACAAGCAAAGTTATTTGGGAAGAAGGAACCTTAACTGAGAAACTACCCATACAAACTGGCCTGGGAACAAGCCTATCTTTCATTTTTGGTTGATAATTGATATGGGAGGGCACAGCTCAAGTGGGTGGGGCCACCCTGGAATTCTGGGTGCTATGAGAAAGCAGGCTGAAGAAAGAAAATTTTTTTAAATTAAATTAAATTAAAACCAAAAGAAAGCAGGCTGAACACAAGCTATGAGGAACAACCCAGTAAACAGTACTCCTCCATGACCTCTGCATCAGCTCCTGAGTTCAGGTTCCTGCTTTGAGTTCCAGCCCTGACTTCTCTGGTTGATGTGTTCAACAAGTTGTAAATAAACCCTTTCTTCCCCAGGCTAACTTTGGTGTTATAGTGTTTTATCACAGTAATAAAACCCTAACTAAGAAATATACTGAGCAAGTATAAACTATTTTGATAACACAGGAAATATGAAGGTGAGGAAAAAGGAAGGAAGGATGAGGTTGCAACTCCAGTAGAGCCTGTGTTTAGCATGCACAAAGCTCTATGTTTCAAAGGAGAGGAAAACAACGAACAGGAAATAGGAAGATGAAAATGTTAAACGGTTTTTTTCTAAGTTTAAGAAACTTGGCACCCGGTGTGGTGGCTCATGTCTTTAATCCCAGCACTTGGGAGGCAGAGGCAGGTGGACTACTGAGTTTGAAGCCAGCCTGGTCTACAAAGCAAGTCCAGGACAGCCAAGGCTACACAGAGAAACCCTGTCTGGAAAAAAAACAAAAAACAAACAAACAAAAATACTAAAAGGAAGTTGGCACTCCTTTTAAAGAGACTTTCTCCTTATTCTCCAACCCTGCAAGACCCTCAGAAGCTTCTCAAAGAGAGAGAAAGAAGAAATTATACTTGATATAAGTTCAAGGCCAGCTTGGTCTAAAAAGCAAGTCCAGGACAGACAAGATAACATAGAGAAACCCCATCTCGAGAAACTAAAAAAAGTTTAAGAAACCTAAAATTAACTTTAAAAATCTTCATAAGGAATCAATTTTAAGTAGCTAAAAATCAATATATTCAATAATAATGACAATTTTTCATTACAATCTAAAAATATTTTACCTGACGAAATATCTCTGTGACAAAGTTCACATTGCTTCTTTTAGATGAAAACACTCTGCGAACGATTTCAATATCTGTGAGATGTTCTTCATCAATGCTACAGAGACTAGAAGAGCTGGGTTCCCGCTCCGTCAGAGTGCTTGTATTAGAATGAGATTGCTCGGGCTCTGTGGTTTTGTCTGCTTTATCAACATTATCACTTTTGTTTTCTTCTCTGGATACCAAACTAGCAGCTGCCCTCTAAAATGAAAACACAAGTCAAAGAATATCATTATCACTCAAATTAATGTTTTGCTTTTAGCAAATGTTAGCAGACCCCAAGGCCCTATCTAACACTGCTTAAAAGCTGGATATACAACTACACTTAGCAGCCATTCTAGATCATTAAGTAGAATGCAAATAACACCTAAGTGATACAGAAACACTCAAACAACTAGTGACAAAGCATCTAACCACCTGAAGTTATTAGTCCTACATGAAAAAACTTTCAACCCAGAGGCACAGAGGCAGCTCAGGTCTTCAAAAATGAGTAAATAACTGACAAATAACCAGCATGGGCTATTTATTTCACAATGCTAAATATTTTAAATGTTATGAAGTAGAAGCAGAACAAGAGGAGAAGGAAAAAGAAGAGGAGGAGGAGGAAACAAGATTCAAGACAGATGCCAGGCGTGGTGGCGCACGCCTTTAATCCCAGCACTCGGGAGGCGGAAGCAGGTGGATCTCTGTGAGTTCGAGGCCAGCCTGGTCTACAAAGTGAGTCCAGGACAGCCAAGGCTACACAGAGAAACCCTGTCTCAAAAAAAAAAAAAAACAAAAACCAAACCAAACCAAAAAAAAAAAGATTCAAAACAGGAAAGATTCTTTGTTTCTTATTGTTTATTTCTTATAAAACTAAGAGAATATCTTAGGAATTTTAAGGAAATGCTATGTACTGTAGCAACAGGATATTCCTCTTCCCTATAACAGTGACCTGCCTGTAAAATATACTGACAAAAATGGCACAAATGTCATGGGAGTAAGCAACCATTTTCTGATTGGATTTAAGGTTCACTTCATGAGATGGTACCCATATCTGGCACTGCTCAAGTGGCTAAGAACCTGAGACTGGAGAGTTCATGCCTCTAGGAGAAAAGCTAATACTATAATTCTGCTAAAGAAGCATAGCAATAGAATGGCCTCCAACGACCCTGACATGCTACTCTACCCACAGGTCAGCGCCTCACTCAGCCCTCATGAGAGAGGTGTCCTCTTGCAGTAAAGGAAAACTAACACTGAGACCCACTAGACAATGTGTAGAGAAAGAGAAACTTCAGAGCAATCCATTCTAAATAGGAATTCTTCATAAAACCAATCCTTTCAAGGCTCAGGGATCTGTTTGGCCAAGGAACCAGAAAGATTTTAAGAGCCAGAGGAGAGAGAGGACACCAAGGAAATGATATCTTCCATACATGACAGGACTGATGCACATGTGAACACAGAGACTATGAAAGCATGTACAATATCTGCACAGAGTCAATAGACGGGGTCCCAGCACTGCGAAGTGGGAGTGGACATGGGATCCCACCTTTAACCAAGAAGCTATCAGCAACTGATAGCCACTGGCAAAGGAAAAAAATCTCACTGGTATATTAACAGCAGCTCAGGAAAGGTTCCATGGCAAAGAGTAGTACACCAACAAAAACAAACTCAATGGCATTTTTGTAGACTTTTGTCTCATTTGCTTTGTTTGAATTTTCTTTTCCTTTATTGGTCTTCTTCTTGTTTGGGTTTTGTTTTGTTTTGTTTTGTTTCTTTTTGTTTAGTCACTTTATATCCTGGTTGTAGCCTCATCCCTCTTCTCCTCCCAGCCCCACCCTCCCTCCTTCTCCCCCCTTCCCTATTCTTCAGAAAAGGGGAGCCTACCCCGCTCACCGCATTCCCATCCACCCCAGCTCATCAAGTCACATCAGGACTGAGCATGTCCTCTTCCCCTGTGGACTAGCAAGGCAGTCCTGCCAGGGGCAAGTGATAAAAAAGCTGGGATCAAAGTCCAAGTCAGAGACAGGCCCTGCTCCCATTACTAGAGGACGCACAGGAAGCCTGAGCTGCCCATCAGCTACATCTTTGTAGGGGCCTAGGTCTAGCCCTTGCATGGTCCTTGGTTGGTGCTTTAGTCTCAGCAAGCCCCTCTGAGCCCTTGTTAATTGGCTCTGTTGGTCTTCTTTTTTTACCTTGCCCCAACTTTTCTACAAGACCCCTATGCATCACCCAATGTTTGGCTGTCAGTTTCAGCATCTGTTTCAAAGTGCTGCTGGGTACAGCCTCTCAGAGGACAACTCTGTTAGGCTCCTGTCTGCAAGCAAAGCAGAGTATAGTTAATAGTGTCAGGGGTTGGCCCTTTCCCATGGGGTGGGTCTTGGTTTGGGCCAGGTATTGGTTGGCCAGTCCCTCAATCTCTGCTCTATGTTTATCCCTCCATTATCTTGTAGGCAGAATAATTTTGGAGTCAAAGATTTTGTGGGTAGGTAGGTGTTTTCCCATCTCCATTAGGAGTCTTGTCTGGTTAGAGGGTGTCCTCTTCAATCAACATGGCCCCTGCTACTAGGAATCTCGGCTATAGTCGCCTTCATATTCTCCTAGGGGTCTACCCTGACTTAGGTCTCCAGCTTCTCAGAGATGCCTCCACACACTCTTTTCTCTACAGGCCTTCTGTCCTCCTGCTCCTGCCCTCCCCAGGTCTGTTCTCCGCCCTCATATCTCTCTGTGCTTCCTCTCTTGCATTGTTCCCTCTCTTCAACCACTACTTCTGTCTATTCTATTTCCCCTTTGAGTGAGATTTATCTTTATCTTCTTTGGATCTGGGCATTGTAGTATGCTAATCCTATACTATAAGTCTAAAATCCACTTATTTAAGTGAGTACATACATGTGATAAAAAGACACAGGTTTCTGCTTGTTTTTTATTTTCATTTTTGTAGGTGTGTGCTTCTTGTTTTGTCATTGTTGTTTTGTTTGTTTTAAAAAGAGAGAGAGACAATATAAAGTTGGGTAAATAGAGAAGTGGGAAGGATCTGGGAGGAACTAGGAGGGGGAACATGATCAAAATATATTGTATTTTCAACAAAAAAGTATTTTTAAATTCATTAAAAATAAAGATTTGACATTTTAAGTTTGTGCCAAGATCAGACTCAGATAAATGGCATCACTCAGTAAAACACACACACACACACACACACACACACACACACACACGTACGTACATACATATGTATACATATGTACATACATTGGGGAAAGAACAATATTAGGAGGGAAAAAACAGGAAAAAAACTGTGAGGAATAGATAAACTGTTCAATTTAAAATAATTTTAAAATATCAGTTTCTCTACTGTATAGCTATATAACTCCATATTATACTTTTAGACTTAGTCTCTCTTGATAAAGGGAGGGATTTGGGCCAGACTTCAAATCTGTATTCTGTGAATGTTTAAAAACTAAAAAGGATGAGGTTGGAAGATAAATCATTAGGAAAATTGATTGTCATGCAAGCATGAGAACCAGAGTAAAACTAAACTTCAACATATACTGAACAGGGAAAAATAGCACACAAAGGGCCAGTACTATCTGCAATGTTAGTAATCTCCAAGGGATCTCAGACTGTATTCTCTGCAAATAAAGGAGACAAAACTAATGAGCTAAACTGGAACCTGAGACCTCTCAAGCTTTCTTTTTAAAGGCACCTATTAAACAAGTTTTATTTGTTATATTTATTTTATAAAAATAAATACTACTTCTACAATAACAGGTAAAGTTTGGATTATGAGCTAGATTTACTCAACAAACTATCACTAGCATCCATTATAGATATGCTGTATACCTAAGGCAGGTGAACTCAGGAAGCCATTTCTAACTTTAACAGCCTTGCTTCATTTATATTACCTGAATATTCTTTGGCAAGACTTCACCTTCCATCCCAGGAATATTAGGTCCTGTATGTGGTTTTGGCTCCAGCCAGAAAGAAACCAGCCAACGAATGACAATAACCCGAGCTTGGATGAAAGGCTCTTTTGTACAATATATTGTTTCATTGGTTTCAGCATCCTTCTTTATCATCACATAATGAGGCTTTGGTCTGATCTGTGGGATATCTATGAAAAAAATTGAAAACAAAACATGAAATGAAAAAAAGCAATTATCTTTAGCTACGCTTACATTTTTAAAGTCTTAGATTTTGTGACATTACACTGCTTTAAGTGTTAGTAAAAAAATAAATACTTTTATAATGTTAGATGCTTTCTAAGAACCTAAAAGAATCAACCATATTTTAGGCTAATAAACAAAAACATGTCTTTTCTAAAACACCATAAACTCTAGCACTCAGAAGGCAGAGGCAGGCAGATCTCTGAGTTCTAGGCCACATTGGTCCAGAGTAAGTTTCAGGACAGCCAGGACTGCACAGAGAAATCCTGCCTTGAAACAAAACCAAAACTAAACAAACAAAAGATTCAATGAGATAGCCTGATGGCGATGCCTGAGCCTGCTAGTTGCCTGAGTTTGCCATGAGGAAAATCTTTCTTCAAAATAGATTTTCTGTATACAGAGTAATCTCTTCCTTACGTATATGGACCAGGTCTGCCTCTACTCCAGATTTGTACACATGGTTCTAATGTCAAGGCTCTAAGAGGTCATTTGGCAAAGCTACTAAAAATTGGACAAGAAGTGACAAAAAGACACAACAACTTAACAGTTAATGGATCAACAGTTAATTGAACCCTTGAAAAACCTTAGATGGGAAAAATCAGAATATATAGTTTAAAGTCAGGCATGGTAGTACATACTTGTAACTGCAGCACTCAGGAGGCTGAGACAGGAAGATCACAAGTTTGAGACCAGTCTAAGTCTGAGCTATTGGACTATATAACAAGTTCCAGACCAACCTAGGCAACTTACTAAGTCTCTGTTTTAAAATTAAAAAGAAAAAAGAAAAAGTACATACATATTCTAATCCTTAGTATTCAAATTTATTCTACTGCTAACTAAATGGATGAGATCTAGAGAATAACTTTTTAATGAAACCTCTCCATTCTCAGTAAAAATTTTTTACTATAAATGCACTTTTGCTATGAATCTGTATATAGCATCAATACAAATAGTAAATGTGATTGGTCAGTTTTCTGTAACAAATGTTAACCTTTTACACTGACATCTTATCCTTATGTGTACTTTTTTGTAAAATTCCAAATTATACCTACCAAGTACAGGATGATATAAACTATTCTCCTTGCAGATGTTTGGGAAAATATAAGGCAAGTAAAACTTCTTAAAATGTGAAAACAAAAATGAAAATCCCCTTTCTTGGTTTTCTTTGTTCTTCCATTCTAAACTTTTTACCTAAAAATAAACAATATTATTACAATCATGCCCAGAAACAGAATCTCTTAAATATAGTTTAGCTGTTATAAACAAGCTTATAAAGGTTATAACATATTGAACTTTTAGACTATGATGATTATTATGTAACAAAAGTTCCATTCTTTTTTATTAGCATATAAAGTAAAATATGTTTCACTACCTAGTTCCCATACATATACCTATAATATGCTTTAATTATATTCTATTCTTTACAATTGGTCTAATACACAAACATTGTATGTATTTTTTAAAATCTTACACTAAATTGCAAAATTGAGAAAATTACTTGACAGCATTAATGACAAATATACTAATGTTCTTTCCTCTCGATCCCTTCCTGAATAACTGTGATCAATGGCACAGGAGTATGTAGGAATTCAGTGGTAGTAGGCAAGTACAGAAACCAAAGGAATCAGGGAACACATGAAAGGTAGAAGATCAGAGGAAACTCTGAGCTTGAGACGTATACAGAGACTATTCACAGAGTGTGGAATAGAGGAACAGGAGTAATACTAATATTCTGTTGTAGAATTCCAGAAAAATGAGAATGGTACCTAAGAAAAAGGTTTGCAAAGGCCCCAGGTGGGGTATTAGAACCCAGTCAAGTTAAGGAGAATGTCTGCAGAGCATGGAAATGGTGATTCTGGATAAACACGATCACTTTCAAGAAGACTAACTAAATACTGTATTGATAATGTGAGACAAGTTTGTCACAAAGAGAAGAATGGAGCAAGGGAGGTAGGTGTGTGTATACATACTTATTTCTTAACTTTAGTCATGCAGAGGATCCAGCAATAGGAATGCTTAGTATTGATAGTAATGAGCATCCTAAGTGTTAGCACAGTTCTCAAGAGAGGGCCAAGGAAAGCACACGATAAAACTGTAACAGTAAAGAATTTTATTGGAGCAAGTTGTGGTGGTGCACTTTTAATCTCAGCACTCAGGAGGCAGTGGTAGGTGGAACCCTGGGAGTTTAAGGCTAGTCTACTACACGGAGTTCCCAGACAGCCAGGACTATGCAGAAAGACCCTGACTCAAAATAAACAAACTTTTAAAAATCCACAACAAAAGATTTCTATCAAGGAACAGCAAGATGGCTCAGTGGGTAAAGGTATTTGCCACCAAACCTGACAACCTAAGTTTGTGCTCCAGGATACACAGGGTGGAAGGAAAGAATCAACTCCCACAAGCTGTTCTCTGATTTCCACATTGGAACCACGGACATACTTTGCCCCTTTCCAGTGAAAGAAATAAAATGGCAATACATTTGTAAAATAATTGTACTAGATACAACTCAAAATGCATAGAAATCACCTTGAAGTCTCAATAATACATTAACTTATGCTGAGATAAACAATTATTTGAATAAATGAACAGGAAGGAACAAACTTCTGCAGATAATTCTTGGCCTATGTAGCCATAACTGAATTATCTTTCAATGCTGGCTAAAAAGAGAGGAAAAATTCAAATATCCCATTGATAAAGGGATGCACACTTGGCATATACATACAGTTAATTAGTAAAAAGAACTGATTATGCTAAAACATGAATTTTTAAAGCACTTTTTAAGTAAAAGAAGCCAGGCCAAAAAATACAATGTATGAGTCCATTCTGACTTCACTAAATGAATTTGTTCATTTGAAATGTTGAGATGAACACATATGTTAGTGTTTCCCACAGGCAGGAGATGGAGTGACCCTGGGATAAGAAGACTCTTAATGGGTTCAGGATTTCCTATGAAAGGAAACTAAAATCACTTCAAAGTGATTAGTGATAGCAGCACAATCCTTAAAAACATCCACTAAACTACATTCTGCACGACAGCTAGCCTACATATATATGATAGCTCAATAAAACTTCCTTTAAACAATTATTAGATGCCAACCATAGTAAAAATTCATCCAGCCGTCTTCAAAATACTAAAATGTATGAGTAAAATTTTGAAAAGGTTACATAATGTGTTTCCCAAATATTTATTATAAAAACATTACTACCACATTGAGAAGGCCTGGCAGACACCAAATAAAGCATCAAGAACTACTCTACAAATATATAAGGATTCACTCAAAAAGACACAGAGACCTCAAAAAAATCATAAAATTATGACTCAAAAAGCAAGAGAATATCTTTGTGATACTGAATTTTAAAAAAGGTTGGTTTTTTTTTTCCTTTCTTTTCTTTCTTGTTTGGTTGTTTTTGTTTGCTTGTTTGGGTTTTTTCTGGTGTGTGAGTGAGTGAGAGAGAGAAAGAGAGAGAGAGAGAGAGAGAGAGAGAGAGAGAGAGAGAGAGAGAGAGAGAGAGAAGGGGTATATGTGTTGCTACAGAAAAAGGTCTTGCAATATAGCCTGGGTTGGCCTGGAACTCTCTATGTAGACCACGCTGGCACCCAGCTCTTAGAAGATCCACCTGCCACTATCCTCACTGCTGGAATTAAAGGTGTGCACCATTACTCTCAGCAAGCTCCCCCCATTTCTTAAAAGCAGCATCAAGAGTCTGATTTATAAGGAGGAAAAAATTATTTCTTGGACTTCATCAAGTTAAAAAGAAAAGAGGGCAGGAAAAATGACTCTCAAAAAAGTCTTTCCCACACAAGCCTGATGATATAAGTTCAATGCCCAAATGCCCACTAACAGGTTACAGCTTAAATAACTGTGGTATATCCATACAATAAAATCTACTCAATAAGAAAGAAAGAAAAAGTAATACCCTACTGTTAAAGACACCACCTACTTTGGTTGCAAGTCACAGACATACCAGTCTCAAACTGACCAGGAAAATTTCTTCTGTTGACTACCTAACATATTGCTGGAAGGTGCTATGAAGCCTGCTGGAGGAGAAAAGACATCAATGGTCTTTCCTAAGATGGGGACTCTGCACGCTACAGTATTGTGTTTCCAGGCAAGTTATGCCCACTGATGCAATAGCAGGTGCAATGCTGTAGGGGTAAACAAGCATTTTCTGATCAGATTAGACGCCTTCGTCCCAGGAGGGGTTTCATGTCTAGTACTGCAAACATGGTCAAAATCCCTTAAGTGGCCCTAGTGGAAGAACCTAATGGTGATGTTTTGCTAAATGATCATGTAGTCAAATTGTTTTCTAAATATTTTTACATCCATATGTTTGTTCTACTCTCAATCATGGTCCGAAAAGCCTTTTCTTGCAGTGAGTTATGGTTAATACAGAAACCCCTGTACAGAAATAGGTTAAAGAGCTGATAACAAGTGACTGTGAATGTTCAGCTATAGATGGGTCAAAATATGTCCCCAATCCAAGGTGTGAAGAACATCATAAAGAGGGAATAGAAGACAACGGCTGGGGAAGCAAAGTTTGAAATAGTCTTTAGGTCATGGCACGGGCTGTTGCACAAATCAACTCTGAGTGGCTGTGGCTGCCTGCACAGGATCAAGCCAGTCACAAGTCCTGGACACTTGGGAAACAGGCTGTCAAGGACCAGTCCTGGCAGAGGAGCTATAGGCAGTTGATGGCTGCTGAAAAAGGCAGAGTCACTTTTTTGGGGGAATGTGGCTTCTAGTAGGTTACTCATGCCCTGGCAAATGTCCCACACCCATGCATGTATGGTCAACAATAATGGGCTCAGAGAAATGATGAAGAAGAAGAAGAAGAAGAAGAAGAAGAAGAAGAAGAAGAAGAGGAGGAGGAGGAGGAGGAGGAGGAGGAGGAGGAGGAGGAGGAGGAGGATTATCAGAAGGGAGACAGGTAGGGGTCCTGAGGAGAGATGGAAAGAGGTGGTAAGGGGCTGTGATGATCAAAATACAGTGTATACATACATGAAAATTTTCAAAGAATAAATTTCTAAAAAATTTAAAGCAAAATATTGATCCATACAAGAGTCTGGGTGATTCCCAAAATAATTGTCAAGAAAGATGCCTGAATAAAAATGAATGCGTATGATTCAATGTATAGGAAATATGATGAAGATAACATTAATAATTGCTTGGGGAGGGTTGTAAGAGAAGAAAGCTAAGAGTTGTATGGAAGAGTGGGGGGTGGAGGTGGATGGAAGGACCTGGAGGTTCAGGAGCTCCACAGGGAGACCACCAAGGCCAGTGGATCTGAACCCAGAGGGCCTGCACAAACTGACGCACCAACCGAGAGCAATGCATGCAGAGAACCTAGACCCCCTGTTCAGATGTAGCTGATGGGCAGCTCATGATCCATGTGTATGGTGGGAGGAAGAGAGGAGACTGCCTCTCACATGAACTCTGAAGCCTGTGATTTAATCACTGCCCCTTTGTGGGGCGGCCTTGGGGACACACAGAGGAAAGGGATGCAGGCAACCCTGATGAGACCTGATAGACTGTAATCAAACGGTGGGGGAGGAGCACCCCCCACCAGAAGTCTAGGGGAAGGGAATAGGGCAGAGGAGGGAGGGAGGGTGGGAACTGGAAGATAAGAGTTTGGGGACAACAATTGGCATGTAATGTGAATAAATTATAATTTTTAAAAGCAAAGGAAAAAATAAAGGGATAAAAGAAAACTTCAAAGGCTGAATGTGTGATGTCATGTAACAAGATTCAATAAATCGTGACTGGGCAGTAAGTTGTGGCTGACCTGCAATCTCAGTATTTCAGAGGCTGAATTGGGAGGATTATGATTTGATGCCAGCCTGGGCTGGGCTATATAGATAGTTCCAAAGCTAGCATAAGGCTACAAAAGGAAGGAAGGGAGGGAGGGTGAAAAGAAAAGATGAAATGAAAGATCCAGCAAATGATAAAACCTAATGTCAAAATTGATTGTATAAGCAAGTACATCTCAACTGACATTCAATGCAGTTTAAAAAATTTCTATGAAGCAAAATAATGATGGCGCTAACAAGTGTCCATTACAGAACACTTACTGTGACTTGTGCCTCTTCCTACTCTTAGCACTTTGCACTATTTAAGGCTCAAATGGAATCAGTGGCATTTTATAAGTGAGGAAAACTAAATGTAGAATGGTTACATAATTTGCCAAAGGTTGTACTACTAGTCAAAAGTAGAATCGTTATTGCAAACCCTGGTAATCTGGCTTAGGATCCACATTAATAGTATAGTGTTTGTTCCTCAGATAAAAAAGCTTTTGTATTTGGAATAATCATAAATAGTCTAAGTATGTTAAAAGGTGTTTTCATCAACCAAAACACACATTTCATGTCTAGAGATGAATAGGTTACCTTATTCTTATTTCACTAAGTACCAGAGCTGTTGTTTATAATGAAAGGATTAGAAAATAAGTCCAACTGGCTCATATAAGAAGCTTATACACACCAAGAGTCTACTTCACAATAGGGTGGTGGTCCACACCTGTAATCCTAGCACTCAGGAGACAGAGGCAGGCAGAGCTCTGTGAGTGCCAGGTCAACCAGAGCTACATAGCAAGTTCCAGTTTGGCCAGAGATACATAGTAAGACCTTGTGGCAAAACATAAGCCAAAAAGAGTCTACTTTATGGGCCTAGGAAGATGGCTTAGGAGGTACAGCCTGCTGTGTAAGCATGAGGACTTGAATTCGGATCCTCGGGACCCAAGCAAAATCTATGCACTGTGGCTTGCAACTGTGGTAGGACAGAGAGAAGCAGGTAAGCAGATCCCCAAAGCTGAGGGGCCAGCCAATTTGGCTGAACTGATGAGACTCAGTGACAGACTGACAGACCCTATCTCAAAAAATGAGGTGGAGAAGGAAATGAAGAAGGAAACTGATAGCAATCTCTGGCCTCCACATAACAGATGTGCATGCACAGACACACATGTACACATAAGAGTCTACCTCATACACATTTCTCTCTTCAGCGCTATGGCAGTTTAAATAAGAATGACTCAAATAGCTTATGGTTTTGACATGTAGCTCCCAACTGTTGTTGGTGTTTGGGGAAGTTTAAGTGTGGCCTTGTTGGAGGAAGAGTGTCACTGGAAACAGACACTGAGAATGTAAAGGCTTGTATGACTTCCAGTTCATTCTGTCTGCTTCACGTTCAAGGTGAGCCCTCGGTCCTGCTCCTGCTGCCATGTTTCCCCACCTGGAACGGTAAACTCCACCAATTCTGCTGTAAGTCACCCTGGTCATGATGCTCTATCACAGCAACAGAAAGGCAACAAATACACGTTCTCTGAAGAGTTTCATAATCTTCTAGTGATTTTTATTTGAGGAAATGATAGTACCACATATTTTCAAAAGAAAGAATTTGTCACTCTTCAAGAAAATAAGCAAGTATCTACTATAACAAAGTAATGTTAAGAGACAGGAAAATTACCTGGACAGGACAGCAAGGGACAGTACATTTTCATAGGAAGAAAAGGATGAACACAGAAGAATCTGGACGTGCATGCAGTAAGCACAGAAAGAATGTTACCTGGCCATGCAGTGGAAAGATGGTAACATACCTGAATTACTATATATTTTAAAAGTGCTTCAAGAAAATAGCTTGTGAGGTCTTCTTGTCCTTTATCTCCTGACTGTGGGGGAACAAGAGGGGTGACTTCTTCTATAGTTACTTGAGCTATGCAAAGACAAGAGAATTGTATAATTATGAGACAAACTCTGTTATATAAAATATGACCAAGTAAAATTAGCAAACAGCAATAAAAATGGCTTCTAAATTTTTCAAAAAAATTGCCTGTTGAAATACATCTGAGATCATCTTGACAGTACATAATTATCAAAAAACTGAAAATTGGCTGTTTTGTGAATCCATGATTGCGAGGAAACAGAACAGGAACGAGCAGTAGGCAGTGACTTCGGGAGCATGGAGCTCACTAGAGAAGATCCACACTGGGAGTGTCAAATTCGAAGATGCCAAAATACAGGAAACATTAGTGAAAGGTGCTTATTCATCAAATTAGCACTCTGATTATACATGAGAAGTTTGGATTTTTTTCTTTTTCAGATATTAATTCACTATAACAAATGTTGATTAAAAAAAAAAAAAAATCAACCCATAGTTAGCTAAATGCCCTCAAGTTTCCTAAGCAGCATGGTTCATGGCTAGTCACACTATTCCAGTCAGTAAGCCCATAGCAAGAGTGTTTTTCAATTCTAACATAATATGTAATATGTTATTTCTAACACCCATTTTTAAAATGTAATATTTAAAAGCACAACCTTTATCTTTTGCACCCTGTCCTCACAGAGTAGTACCAGTGCTTTATTTTGCTAAGCTATAAACTCCAACTTAAGACCCAAAGGCTTCTTAGCAGTTTTAGAGGAATATACAGAGAGTTCATATTTTCTATGCCCTGTAGAGTAAACAGCAAACCTTCTATTCTTGGGGATGGAGAGGGCTCAGCACTTAAGTATGTGTACTACGCTTGTTTGCCCCAGGTTCAGTTCCCAGTATCCATACCAGGAGACCTGAGACCTTTTTCTGGCCTCTGTGAAAACATGCATGCAAGTGGTACACAGACAGACAAGTAGGTACACATATATACCCACAAAAAAAATTAAAGGAAAGTTTACATTTTGTTCTCAGAAAGAGAATGCAAAAGAGTTGGTCAAATGCATTTGAACCTCATCAAAAAGAAAGGTAGTTCTAAAAGTGGAGATAAAAGGAAACTTATAGACACGAGTGGCAGTGATCCAAAAGAAAACCATTCATGAAACATTAGTTTACTACAGAATGACATGTAAATAAGTGGATATACATACTTAAGCTGGTATATTTATAGATTTTATGCAAGCTTGTTTTTGATTCTAAAATTTTATGCTATAAGTATAGCTTGCCTTGCTACAAAATCTGTAATTTATAGAAATATGTATTATATAAGACGAAACATCCAATAAAGGTTATGGACTGAATTGTGTACTCCCAAAAGTCATATGCTGGAACACGAATCCTCAGTATGACTGTTTCTAAACAGAGTGCATGTGAAGTTACAATGAGGTTATTACAGTTCAGGCTTTAGTGTATAGAACTGGATATGAGCAGAGAAGAAACATCAGAAGGCAGACAAGTGCACTAAGAAAAAAATCACGTGAGCACACAATGAGAAGGTGTTGTGTGCAAGCAGAGAAAAGGCCGCCCAGAAGCCAGATCTGACAGCATCTGATTGTGGACTCTTGACCTCTAAGAAATACACTTCTGCCTTGAAGCCACTTACTCTGTAGTATTTTGTTACTGCAGCCTAGTCAACTAATACAGCACTATAGATCACAAATGCTTACTAATAAAAGAAGAATATATTTAACAAAAAGAAAAATCACTTTGTTATTTAAGCAGAATAATACAAGGAAAAAACTAAAAAGTAAAGAAAAATAACAAGAAAATCTTAGGGCTAAAAAAGACATAGTAAAAAGAAAACCCAAAAGTTAAATAATATTTTTAAAACTACAAATTAGATTTAATATAAAAATACAATTTTAGATCTATAAAACTTTATGTCCATCATTTTATAGTTACTTACTGCACAAAGAAAAACACTTCTTTTTCTGTGTCCCTCTAAACTAACTCCAGCATACAAATCAATACACAAGAAATAAAAATAAAAGATAAATTAAAACCAGAAGAAGTGTCCCAATACCTCCCAGCAAGAGGATCCTATGTTCAAGGTCATCCTTACTACATAACGAATGTAAAGTCAGCCTGGGGTAAAAGAGACTCTGTCTCAAACAAAACACACACAAAAGTGGAAAAACAAAACAAGACACGATGTGAAGTGGGCTATATCAATCCTACTATGATTTAGATGCTCTGCTATCTGGGACTTGGCTAGCCAGACACAGGGTCCTTACCAGGGCTGGCCAATTCTTAAGAGATAATAATTGACTAACCTGCTAATAAAGACTCTCACGTACAAGCCCCTCCGTGTGGCGCCCACACTCCAGGGGTCTTCTTATGCTCACTCTCAGGGCTACTATTTTCCTATTTGATCACTTCAGAGCCAAGGACTAGACAACTAGGGACAACTTTTTTCTACTATTGTCAACTGAATTTATTTACACTAGCTGATTTTTACTGACTTGCCACTTCCTTCCCAAGAAACCACAATAAAGGCTCCTGCCCACACTAACTTACCAACTTCTGTTCCCTGTCTTCTGACTAACCCTAGTCACCCCCCCCCCCCACACACACACTGTCTGCACAGGCCAGGGGCATGGGGTGCTTCCTCTTGGACTAAGTGGCAGATTACGTTTCCAACATCTATCTGAATCTGTTGGCCTCACCAAGCCAAAACAGTACTAAGATCTACCTTTACAGAAATCGCCTCAGATTTATGTGATAATTCATGTGATAACATTTGACATTAAAAACAAACAAACAAACAACAACAACAAAAACTCCACAGAAGGCTGTAGGGATGTCTGGTGGGTGAAGTGCCAACTAGCCTAGCATGAGGACCTGCGCTCAGATCCCAGCCCACACAGAGAAGTATGAGCACGGCCTTAAACGCCCATAACCTCAGTGCTACAGCGCACAAACAAGTAGACTGCAGGGTAGGAGCATGGCCTGCTATCTAGTGCAGATCAAACAGTGAACTTCAGGCCCAGCCTCAAAACTAACAATAATATGGAGAATCAACTGAGGAAGATACATAGGTGTCAATATCTGGCCTCCACATGGTGGAACAGGCACGCACACCTGGACACGCACGCATATACTACAAACACATTTGTGTATACATAAGTGTATATATAAACAAACACATTTTTAAAAAGAAACTATAGAAATCAAACAGTGGTAGATAACACCTTATCAATCTTACTTTCTTGAAGGTTGAGTGGAGGATTAATAAGATTATCTAACGTTCGAGGTCCATATTCAGATTGTGGTGCTGAAAATCCAGGGATCAGACATGAGAACATCCAAAGCTGCTCTCTGCTGCAGTTATCCTGAAGAGCTTGCAACCATAACAAGAAGAGACGAACACCTTCCCGTCTGATCTAAAATAAAACAAAACAGTATTTCTTCATGGAAGAATGACATTTTATAGAAAAAGAGAAAGACAAGATGGAGAGCAAATCCAGGGCACCTATACAACTCCCATTATCTTGAAATCTAAGTTCATAGACTTGTGAGAATAAACTTAGGCTAAGCATACGGCTCAGTCGTAGCATATGCAAGGCCCTGGGTTCAATCTACAGCACTGGGGAGAAAAAACAGCCATGCTTGATGAAATCCTAAGAATAAACTACTTAGTGTAATAGTTTCCATTTGCAAAATCAAAAAAATAAAACACACAAACAAAAAACCCAGAAAACAATTTCTTATCTCTCTGCTTTTCTACTACCCATTGTCACCAGTCTAACCCAAAATGAAGGGGCAGGACAGTGACAGCTCCTGGTACAGTGGGTTTAATAAGTAGGATTGGCTACAGGAATGCTAGTGAACAACTGCTCTGTCTTCTTGTCCCTTAAAAGTTCTGAAGTTACTCAAATTATAGAAATGAATTTATTTAAACGACTATTTTTAAAATAATTCCTAAAAGCTCTCTGACATTATCTCACTTACTACTTATGTCCTAGCTACAAGTCTAGAACTTTGGCATAATGCTGTTTGCAATGGCCTAAAACAATCCCCACACACGAAAAATGACAAATACCTGAATCAATGAATGAATATTCCCCGAGAAAGAACACAGGCACTAAGTTTTTATAAGTGACTTCTCTCAAATGAACTGAAGACAATTAATTTAACACACCTCAGGAAGAAGTCAAGGGGGAAGTGTTCATAGCAGGTACTGATGCTTCTTTGTTTTTGTTTACCAATTTGTTTTGAGACAGGGTCTCAGAACAGACTAGGCTAGCCTGAACTATGTAGCTGAAGATGACCTTGAACTCCTGATGCCCCTGCTTCCACATCTTCAGTGCTGGGATTCCAGCTGTGCATCATCACACCCGGTTTATACAGTGCTGGGAACCAAATCCACAGCCCTGCACATATTTAGCAAGCACTCTGAGCCACACTTTACTCATTACTTAAGTCATAGAAAAACAAATATAATTATATACTACCTTTAAGGAGTTTCCTGTGTGAAGTAGTTTCTTTAAAATCAGCCCTGAAAAGAAAAACATGATTTAAAAAACCCCCCATCTTCTTATTTATGTATAAATGTCAGAGTTCTCGGTCAGACTTGAAAACGCTTTTGAACAAGTCCTTGGCAATCTCTACATTGTTCTTGGTGACCCTGATAACCCTTTGATCAAAACTGAGCTCAGAGGGGCATAGAAAAAGGTCACCTTTCAACACAGTTAAACATGATTTACTTTATTGACAAAACTTAGTCCCAAGATTGTATTTAACACAACAATCTATTACATCTCTTATTTATACTAAAAATATAAAGAAAATATTTTACCACAAATACAAAAAGACTATTGTAAAAAGGTTTTAATTAATCAAAAGACCATTTATTAAGTCCAATAGTTCCTAATAATTATTTCATTACCGTAACATGCAGAGGCACATCATTCACTGTGAACAAATCTAAACATGTTGTGTTTGTTACAATTTAAACATATTGTTTTATTTAATTAACCATACAATAGCACAATGAAGCTTAAATCATTTTCTTCTCTGGAGGAAAACACTATATACATTTTGGAATTACCACATAGAAATATGTTTACATAACTACTTACTTATAAATGCATAAATTACTTAGAATCAGTTGCTTAAAACCTTATATACATAGTATCATTCACAGGAATGCATTTATAAGTTGTTGTTTTTCATATCTAATATTAGCTTTTTAAATTTATATATACCAGTCTATGTAGTTCTAGATGATTCACTTTTAACTACTTTAGTATTTTCTCATTATCTGAATATACCAAAATGTAACTTCTTTTGGCTTATTTCCAAATTTTTGCCACTAACAAGAATAGCTTAATAAAGTTATTATTCATGATTTTCTGTTACACATATGACATTTCTTAGCATATATAAATTGCAATGAGGTGGGAGGGAGGGAGGAACAGGAGGATACAATACAAGTGATGGGATAAGAATTGAGTTGTAATCTGAATAAATTAATTAAAAGAATAAATTACAATGAAACCACTCACTTTCAGCTTTATCAGCTATTAAGGAATTTTAGAATCATAATGATAATTCATAATATCAAGCAGTGTGTAACAGTGCTCTGGTATGTGATAGCAGCAGGACATAATGACAAACTCTAAAGTTTGATAATCTGATTATTAAGTTTCAATGTTTCCATTGATGTTTTCTAGTGACGATGTCTTTTTGTTTACTCATTAAAGTTTTACAGTTACTTGTTGTGTCTTTGAATAATTTTCAAGTAGATAAAAATTTAAATGTAAAGATCTGTTATTTTTATTCACATGTGTGTGTTTGTGTGAGTAAATGCCATGTGTACAGGTGCGGTTGGCAGCCAGAAGAGGATATTAGATTCCTTGAGAGTTGGCAATCACAGGCTGCTGTGAGCTGCTTGCTGTGGGTGCTAGGAATTGAACTCAGCTCTCTAGAAGGGCAGCACTTCTCTCAAACCATGAAGTCCCCCCTCCAGTCCTCAAGTTTTTGTTTTGTTTGTTAAATTAAGAGTTCTTTACAAAAATGTATGCCTACTTTTGTTACATCTTGTTATGCCATGCTTGGTTGACGTCACTGGGAGGCCTGTTCTCTTCTGAAGAGAAACAGAAGCACAGTGGATCTGGGAGGTGGGGGGCTGTGGTCAAGATGTATTGTATGAGAGACAAGAATAAAGAAAAAGGAAAAAAGTTCTTTATATATTGCCTACTAATTCTTCGTCAGCTCTATAAACTGGAGATATTTTTGTCAAATAAACAAGTTATGTTTTTGTTGGGGGAGAAGTATTGTCTCATGAACAACAAATGTCTTCAATTTTAGACCAGGTGTGGTGTTCATGTCTTTAATCCCAATACTGGGTAGGGAGAGACAGGAAAACTAAGAGTCCAAGGCCAGTCTCAGCCACACAGTAGGTAAGAGGGCAGGCCTAGACTTTATGAGGCTATCTACAAATAAGCAAAAAGCATGTTTGTGGTGTGTGTCTACATGTGTGTATTTGCATGCATGTGTGTGGGTAAATTTCAATATGACCAACACTTTCATTTTTATATGTATTTTCTATGTATAAAGAAATCCTTGACTTTGGTATTACACAGATAAATCAAATGCTTCTTTCAAGAATTTGTGAGGTGTTTTACTCTTTTTTTCTTTTTATAATTTGTTTTATTTCATGTGCATTGGTGTTTTGACTGCATGTATGTCTGTGTGAGGGTGTCAGATCTTGGAGTTAGAGACAGCTGTGAGCTGCTATGTATATGTTAGGAACTGAACCCAGGTCCTCTGGAAAAACAGTCAGTGTTCTTAACGGCTGAGCCATCTCTCCAGCCCCACCCCTAGGGCCCTTTTCTTTTCTTTCTTTCTTTCTTTTTTTTTATTTTTTTATTTTTTTATTTTTTAATTTTTTTTTAATTTTTTGGCTTTTTGGCCAGGCTGGCCTAGAATTCACAACATTGACAAGGATGGCATTATGACAACAAATGGCTTCAAATACTATGTGAAGAGGACAGAAGTATCCTAACACTGGATTATGAAGACTACTTTCTAAAAACCATTGGATTGTACTTCAAAAAAAATTTATCTATGTAAATCATATCTCAATGAAGTTATTTTTGCACCAACTACAGATGCATTTTCCTTCATTAACAATTCATAGAAACCAACAAATTGTAGGAATCATCTAAGTGACAAAGACAAAAATCACCATTTATGAATTTTCACAAGTTATACAAAATTTTGGAATGGTTTAATCACAACAATTAAGTAACATCAAGGTCTTTGAGGGCTTAAAGGCTACATTCTTTAAGAAATACAACCTATATTTTAAGTTCAGGTATCTCCAAAAGAATTACAAAGACAATCTTCAAGACCATTTCATGAAGTTCAAGTAAGAGTTCACTATTCTTTTGAGCACTTTATATGCTCATTAGCAATTAATAATCTTTTGTGTTATGTTTATTAAGATATTTGGCCACCTTTAAATGCTGTCTTTTGAATATAGTGTGTCGCTATATGTTACGTAAAAATCATTTATAGCTTCTTTGGATGGGGCAATGTGGATCCAGCCCATTGCTACTTGCATGCTAAGCACATACCCTATGGTTGAGCTAAAGCCCCAAGCCAACCCTCAAAGTTCATTTTATCTAAGATTTTGATGCTTTCTTCATTACATCAATATCCCCCATCTCTGTCTAATATCCCTTATTTTCCTGAGATATCTGAAAAAGATTCCATTTGCTAGACTGAACAAGAAATTATGGCCTAAATAAAGCCATGGCTTTCTTTCCTTTTAAAATTTAGTTTTGGGGATTAGACGACGGCTCAGTGGTTGAGAACACTAGATCCTCTGGTTCAGTCCCTGAGAACTTCAAGCTGGGTGGCTTATCACCACCTCTACCTCTGGTTCTAAGGGATGTGACATGCTCTTCTGGCCTCTGTGGGCACCTGCGTGGATGGGGTGCATGCACAGTCTAAGTGGAAATATGTGCATGTGAGTACAATTGACCTCGGAGGCAAGAGATGGTGTCAGATCCCCTAGAGCTGGAGTCACAGCCAGTGTGAACTATCTGACACTGGGAACCCAAGTCAGGTCCTCTGTGAGAACAAAATCACACTTTGTCACTGAGGCACTTCATTTAAATTTTTGCGAATCATTTAGATTTGCAATCTTCCCTTGTATTTTCCTCCCTATAGTAATGAAGATAGAATCTAAGAGTGTTGGGCATTCTAGGCCAGCTCTCCACCACTGAATTATGTATGTGGCTCTTTCTTCACTCTCAGTTTTACATGGGACTTGCTTGCCCAAGCAGTCCCTGAATTTGTGATCTTCCAGCCTTGGCATCATAAGTAGCTGGAATTAGACCTGTGGCGCTACATCTTGCTTCTAATTCATGTGTGTGCACATACACATGCATGTGTGTACGAAAAGTGGAAGCCAGAGAGAGGTTAATGTTGGTGCCTTTCATCTTATTTTTTAGACAGGGTATCTTATTGAACCTGGAACTTGTTGTTTTGGCTAGAGTGGTTGGTTGGAAAGCCTCAGTGTCTGTCTCCAGCCCCCACCCCAGCCCACCATGGTACTGGGGTTACTGGTTTGAACATGGCCACCCTCAGCTTTTTACCTGGGTGCTGGAGATCAGCACTCCGACTGTTGGTTGCCTAATAAGCACTTTACCTACTGAGCTATCTCCCTAGCCTCTTATAATCTCTGTGCCAGCAAAACAAACCACAAACTCATTTAAAAAAATTGATAAATAACTGATAAGCTATGGTCTAATTTATTTCAGATGTGAAATATATCTATAACTTACCAATACTATGGAATTGCCATCGCTGATGAATTCTTTCTGGAAGAAGTTGTAAAATTTTCTAAAAAAAAAAAAAAAAAAAAAAAAAAAGAACCAAAATAAAGAGTTAAAACTCAAATAATGAGCCAATATATTGTAAAATCTGAGATACTAGAAGCCAAATTATCAAAAGTAAGTCTATTCTCCTTTGGCTGGTTAACCTTGGTGGACAACTTGACTGGCTCTGGAATGTAACCATCTGGGTATTCAAGAGGGAACTAAAAACAGGAAGGCCTGCCCTAAATGGAAGTGACAGCTTTTGGGGACAGAAAAGATAAAAGTAACATGAGAAGAAAGAGGAAAAGAAAAGAAGGAGAAACAGGGAAAAAAACAGGGATGGGGAAAGGGGAAGTTTAAGAAGGGAAAAGAGGAAAGGAGAAAGGGGGGAAATAGGGCATGATGCATTAATTATCTCATGTGATCCCAGAGGTACTTGGATGCCATGATGGACATAGGTAGGAAAGCAAAAATTTTTTATTTAGAAGCTTTATAGTCAAGCTTCTATATTATGTAGCTTATTCCAGAATAACAGCTAAATTACTTCTAAACTATGTTTAGTCATCATCAATTTGCTGAATGACATTGTGTGTGTTATTATTGCTGCTGTTATAACTATTACTTAGACACATCATTAATTAAAGGATACTCACAGGTTCAAACTAGACATTTTATGTAATGGTGTCTCATTAGCCTTGCGATCAACCCAAACATCTCTTTTGACCAATAGAGAAATGGCCTGAGTTTCTACTCTGGGTGGAAATCTAACAAGCAGATAGACCAAGATGGTAACTTCAATATGACTATTTCCATGTCTGTGCCTTTACCCTATTCTGACTAGAGCCTAGTAGGCACTTTTAAATTTTCTCTTTCTTTAAAGATTCCACACAAGAGGTCAATAAACAAAACATAAAGTTTAGGGACAGACAGATGTTCATTAAGAAAGGCACTTACTGCAAAACCCTGAGCTGGATCCCTGGAGCCCATGAAAAGGCAGGAGATGACTAACTCTACAAGGCTGGCACACGTGGGCAGCAGCAGTGTCCCACACACATCATGTGCACCTTTGCCTTCCTACATGCCTCCCATAGCTAACTAACAAATACATTTGGTGTGGAAAAAGATAAAATTATATAAAGGTTAAAAAGGCAAGTTTGTGAACTATCAAAAACAGTCCTAACTTCCAATCAATTACACTTTAGATTTAACTCTATTTAGAAACAGGATTTAACCCAAGCTGGTCTTAAAATCATGATCCTCTTTAAATGTTATGGGTGCAAAGCTACCATGTCCAGCTGATGCTCTCTCAAAGTTCTAATGTGGATAAAGAAAAACATTAAAAATTATATGTGCCTTCAATTACAGAAAAAGAATCCAAGTCTTGTCCATATTAATGTCACATACAGTGATGTTTTTAACCAGAAAGTAATTACTTTATATTTATATTTCCATCATTTGTCTCTAAACACAGACACTGTACAGTAGCATCCAATTTTAAGGAGAAAAACAGCACAAAGGTTAAATGTTTTTTCAGAAGATGAAAATCCCAAAGCTGGAGGTTTTCCTTTTTGCCAGTGGTAAAATGTGTATTTAGCATGTACAAAGCTCTCAGATTGATCTAAAGGAAAACAATACAAAATAAACACCACCACCCCCTAAAAAAACAAGTCACTTTGACCTTACATCTTTTTCTAATGAAATTTAATGAGCCACAACACAAGATTTCCTATGTGACACACAGGAAAGCATTACTTTTAGTATTTTTTCTATTATTTCAATTTTCTGAAAGGAAATTCTGTTCCTTCATCAGTCCCCTTAATTCCTGAATGCAGAACCACCATTATCCTGCATTCTCCAGGGACACTATTCTTTCCTGAAACTCCTGTGCTTACTATTCCTCTTAGTCTCCTTACCAAATAAAACCAACTTTCAAAGGATTCAAGATCAGTGAAAATTAATTTCAGAATAGCAGTTGCTATTGTCTGATGCCTTCTTTTTTCTTTTTCTTTCTGAGACAAATTCTCAGCATGTGGCCCAAGCTGGCCTAAAATTTGCACCTCTCCTGACTCAGCCTCCCAGAAGTTAGAAGTGTAAGCCTGTACCACTATGTGCAGATAGACTCACTTCAGAGGCAGAGTCTTAGCTGGTGGTCAGCCTGACCGTGACCTCCAGGCTCAGGCGCTCCTCCTGTCTCACTAAGTAGCCTTCTCCTCAGTGCCTGGACTGCAGGTGCACAACCACCTCCACTTTGACAAACAGGATCGTATGCTCTCTCCTTGTATCTAAAGTCATCAGTTCTAGCCTTGGCTTTCTACCAGTCCTAAATTCTCAATAAAGAATATTCCTATGACTATTTCCTCCGAGAGTGAGTTATTTTAAAATAAGAATGCGACGGGCTTAATTTTTGAATATGCTAAAAAAAAAAAAAAAAAAAAAAAAACAAATTTTAACAGCACTTATTTACCCTTAAGCTATGCTTTGTTTACTTATAAATACTTGCCCCAGTCTAATTCAAAGTGATATAAAAATAACAATATTAAAAACAAGGATAATAAGCCGGGCATGGTGGTGCACGCCTTTAATCCTAGCACGTGGGAGGCAGAGGCAGGCGGATCACTGTGAATTCAAGGCCAGCCTGGTCTACAAAAGAAAGTCCTGGACAGCCAGGACTGTTACACAGAGAAACCCTGTTTTGAAAACAACAACAAAACAAACAAACAAACAAAAAACCAAGGATATTTTTTTTGAAATTTATAGTAAAAAGCAATTAGAGCAGAAGTGAGCTGGGTGTGGTGGTATATGCCTTTAACCTTCTAGCAGGAAGAGCAGAAGTCCAAGTCAAGCTTGGGCTACATGTGTTGTGTAGCAATTTCCTCCCAATTCTAACAGTCCATCCTGGAAAGAAGCATAAGACTCAGGAAGTTCTAAATGATGTCTTTAAGGCTCAGGCAGTAAAATAATTGAGATGCCTCAGAAAATTCCTATAAGCTATCATATGCACCCCCCTCTCCAACCATAAGGGTAAACAAACGGTAAGGATTGCTAGGACAAATCTTCCACATGTCGAGCTGCCTGCATGCCTTGCACAAAGTCCAAGGGTTCCAATTCATCACCCGTGCTGAGGTGGGCTTTCAGTGCTGTAGCTGCCTCTGAGTCATCCATGCTCATCCATACTCCTGTAACCCAATACACTCACTAGCTCACAGGGTTGGACTTAGGTGTGGTATCATTAGTTTGATATTTTTCACAATGTGGATATTTTTCACAAATACACAGGAATAGTAGCAAACAATACTGTAAGACCCTGTACCAAAACTACATGATAAAGCCTGGCATGGTGACACACACCTTTAGTCTTACTACTTGAGAAGCAGAGGTCAGCAGATCTGTGTGAGTTCAAGGCCAGCCTGGTCTGCATAGCAAGTGTCAGATGAGTCAGGGCTACATAGTGAGACCCTGTCTTGAAAAAAAAAAAAGGCAAAACAAATTTTTAAAAAATATTTAATTTAAATTTATGTCCGTTGGTATGGGAGTGTCAGATCTTGGAGTTACAGACAGTTGTCAGCTGCCACGTGGGTGCTGGGAATTGAACCCAGGTCCTTTGGAAGAGCAGGCAGTGCCTTAAATCACTGAGCCATCTCTCCAGACCGCAAAACAAGTTTTAAAAATAATAAATTTCCTAGGTAATATAGTAGTCACAGCTTTAGAGGTTAAAAAAAATCTGTGTAAACTATACAAATTAGAATTTTTATTTTGCACTGGGTGTGGTGGTGCACGCCTGTAATTCCAGCACTTTGGGAGGCAGAAGCAGGAGGATCTCTGTGAGTTCAAGGCCAGCATGGTCTACAAAACAAGTCCGGGACAGCCAGGTCTACACAGAAAAACCCTGTCTCAAAAACAAAAAACAAAAACAAAATATTTTTTTCATTTTGCAAATATGCTATGAAATTAAGTTTGTATTGTCAAAAGCATAAACACAATTTTGTTGCTAAGAATACACTGTACCTCAAAAATATACCAGGTACGTGTTTAAGAATGTTTCATTATACATCTAATAATTTCTACATATCCATACTTATATTCTAAAAATATTTTTGAAAAAATTGTAAAAGTATGATTCACAGCACTTACCTCAAAAATAAAAAGTATAGCATCCAATTCCTCTCTTTGAGACTTGTGACCTGAAACATTTTCAACAGAAAAATACTTTAAATATACCATTTTATACTCACTGTTAACTATTTAATGAACTTAAATATTTCAACCACTGGGTTTTTCTTCAGTGATTTTTTTTGGGGGGCAGGGTTGTGGGGGGTTTTGTTTTTGTTTTTTGGGGGTTTTTTTTGTTTTTTGAGAGAGGGTTTCTCTGTGTAGCCTTGGCTGTCCTGAACTCGCTTTGTAGACCAGGCTGGCCTCGAACTCACAGCGATCCACCTGCCTCTGCCTCCTGAGTGCTGGGATTAAAGGCGTGCATGACTACGCCTGGCTTTCTTCAGTGATTTCTTAGCAAAATGCTACAGTATTGTCTATTTATTATACAGACAATATTATTGCCCTCTCTCTAATCTTTAGCATAATTATTCTAACTTTAAGTTCTAGGTCTGAGGGCTGCAAGTAGCTCAACGGCAAAGCCCGCACTTAGCTTGTGTGAGGCCTTGAATTCAACCCCGAGGATAAACACAAAAACTTAGCTTATACATACATCTAATGTCAAATCGCCATACACTGTGAGCTTTAAATGAGCTCTGAACACAAAACACACTATTCCTATTGCTATTCAAACGTTCCTAGGGCAAAGCAAAGAAGGCAGGTTGAGGAAACCAATCAGGAAATGCAAATGTTCTAAGCCTTCACAAAACAATAAATATAGTCATATGAGTCTGTTAGTTTTCTCTCAAATGCAGCTAATAACAGTGTTACAAGGGTATCAAAATAAAACAATACTAAAACCCTAGTGCCCAGACCCTCTTTTTAAGGTAATGCTTATGACTACTGGAAGCATAAACATAAGCCAGAATATATATGTTAACATCTTACCTTTCTGTTTAAGACTAGCTTCAATAGTCACAAAATTTTCAAAGAACACATAGTATATATGTGAAAAATGCTGGTCAAAAAACTGCTTAAGGTCAATAGATTCTGCATTCTCTGAAAAAAGAACAATAAACAGCTCTTAATAACTAGTCATCAAGGTTGTATCATGATTAGCAAACACCCATAGTGCCAAATTTCCTTCAAGGCCAAAGATCTGCACTTAAAATTCTATCATATTCACACATATGGGACAAATACTTATGTATCTGTTTCTTTGTTTTTACAATTTTTGCCTTTATATACTTCAGTTTCATATTTTAAAAATTGGTCAAAACTAGGTGCAGTGCCACCCAGCTGTAATCCAGCTACTGTGAAGGCGGAAGCAGGAGGATCAGGAGATCAAGGCTAGCCTAAGAAACATAAAGAGACCCAGGTCAGTGAGACAGAGACAGACTGACGAACTCATTGCCTCAAAAATCACTATCTCAAAAATCTACTTTAAGGGCTGGAAAGATGGCTCAGCAGTTAAGAGCACTGGATGCTCTTCTAGAGGTCCTGAGTTCAATTCCCAGCACTTACATGGCAGCTCACAAGCACCTATAATGCCCTCTTCTGGTGTGCAGATGTACACACAGACAAAACACCCAGATAAATAAAATAATGTAAATAAATAAATCCTTTAAAAATCTATTTCCTTTTTTAAATTTAATTTAATTTTATTGGTAATTTATATAGTATTGGTATAAGGGTGTCAGATCCCTTGGAACTGGAGTTACAATTTGTAAGCTGCCATGTGGGTGCTGGGAATTGAACCTGGGTCCTTTGGAAGAGTAAACAGTGCTCTTAACCACTAAGCCATGTCTACAGCCTCCAAAGATCTATTTTCAATTATGGCTTCAGCTTTTCTATTATCTTCCCCAACTGTTTAAAGAACTATTTGTAAGAATAATTCTAGTAATTCAGTAAACAGATAACCTAGCGATAGGCTTTGTGAGTAAGCATTTGAGGATTATAAAACTCAAAACACAGACTGCTCTCAAGAATTTGTCAGTACAGCATGCAAAAAAACCTACAATTATATGCACATAAGAAAGAGTTAGATCATGAGAGTGAAATGAAAAGCACCATATATGAGAATTCAGAACGCAGAATTACTTTCAAAGTTTAGTGAACTGCACCTACTGCCCATGATCTAAACAGCTATACAATATAACTGGTTATAAAAACTACCTAGTACCTGAGTATAGCATAAAAGTAGTAGTCACAGAATACAAATATATTTTATAGAATATGAAAATAAAAATTTTAAACTACTGTGATTGACAAGAAAAACATTTTCCTTTTGAATACATTAAGAACTTTAAAATGAGAAAGAAATATCTATTTCTTCTACAGCTACATCTAAATTTTCTGAAGTGCTTAAAAATACAAGTAATGTCTCAAGAGAACAAGAAAATGAGAATAACAAAGCAAAAACCCAAAACAAAAGCAAACATGACTCAACCTAGGACTTCCCAACATATTAGGAGCCAAGATATTGTCCTCAGTTTCCTTCCCATATGGCCATTAACAAAGCCTGGAAGTTGCACACCGGGCTAATGCTAATAAACAAGCCCTCAAAGCTAGGCAGTGACAGACTCCTGACATTCCAACGGAGCCAAGATGGGAGGGTGACAAACTCAAGCTCTTGGGGCTATATATCTAGACCCTGACTAAGCAGGGGAGGTGGGCCTATCAAAATTAGGGTTTTTTTGTTGTTGTTGTTTTGTTTTTTTACTTTAAGATTTATTTGTACCTTAAATAATATGCACGCCTGTACATCTCTGTGTGGGCATGTGCATATGAGTGCAGTTGCCTATGGAGGCCAGAAGGGGGCACTGGATTCTTTGGTACTGGAGTGACACTTCACATGGGTGCTGGGAACTGAACTCTCATCCTCTGTAAGAACACAACTTTCTCATAACCACTGAGCTATCTCTCCAGTCCCTCTATATTATTTTTTTAAAACACAGTAGCAAACAAAAGCCTTGATAAAATGTTTGATAGTAAATTCACAAAGTTTACATAGCAGAGGAAAAAACCAGGACAAACTAGATTAAAATTTAACAGGCCTTCACTTACTTAATATATTCCTTCTTTCTTCTCATTTTCCCCATCCCAAAGAGATAGTTCAGCGTTAAGGGCACTTGGTGCAGGTGCAGAGGACAGTTTATAACCATCTGTAACTCCAGTTCAAGGAGAGCTAATACCCTCTTCTAGCCTCCACAAGCACAAAGCATACACACAATACACAGAAAGACGTGCAGGCAAATCATTCATACATGTAAAATAAATAAATATTAAAAACAATTATAATAAGAAACTCTCTGAAACAATTCAAGAGAAAAGAAAAAAAAAAAAAGGAGGACAGTTACAGAGAGGCTACAGAAACAGTCAACTTTGAACTACAAGACCAAATGTTACCCTTTCCAAATGCCCCACTAACCCTCCTGCTTCTCCTTCCTGCTCATACTTTTACATATAGTGGGTGCTAATCATGTCACAGTGGGCAGTAATATTCTACAGACACTGTGTAGTCTTCAGGAGCACAGAGCGGACCTTACTTTCTGCAGCAAATCTTTACCATTTCAATCTAGGGGAAGTGTTTTGGAAGGCGAACACATACAAAGAAAAAAGTGATCAAAAGTATTACCTTTATTCACAAATACTTTTGTTTGGAAGTACTTGTGAGCTACTATTTTCCTAAAGAAGCTAGATAAATATTTCACCAGAAATCCAGATTAAGGTTTCTGAATTTTAAAAATAACTCAGGCTTTGTAAACCTTTGGGAATATTAAATTTAACTGGCAAGATAATTCTAGACTTTATTTTCTACAAATTAAATTTCTCAGATGTTTATTTTGGGCTCTTAAAAATTGGATAACCTCTTAAGAACCTGCCATAATACATTTACTCTCTTTCATACATTTTAAAACATTAAATACTATAGCATGTATATAGCAAATATTTTAAAGTCAGAAGTCACCTTTCCTTTTAAAAACCAGGTATTAAATGTGTCCCTGAAAGTTTACTAAATTAACCTGGTTGAGAAACCAAAACTCCCACAGAAATTTTAATTATCCTTCATCTACTAAATAGTAACTGCCTTTAAAACTCTTCCTCAAATACGGGTATAATTTTCAGCCTGTAAGTAATATGCTTCTAACAATAAAGCAGTAAACTTTGCACATCATTTCCTTAAGAGAATCAACAATGAGATGGATCCAGCACATGGCGGCTTATTCTCAAACCGCTCCTTCAGAGCAACACTGAAATGCTGAATAATGGGTAAGAGGGATGGCTCAGCGGGTACGAGCACTGGCTGCATTTTCAGAAGACCAGAGTTTGGTGGCTAATGGGGGTTGTCAATTGAGTATATCTGGACTCAACTAAAACTCAAGCAGCTGGGCACATGTGTGAGGGATTTTTCTTGATTGTATCATTTGAGTTGGGAAGACCCACCCTAATTCTAGGCTTCACCGTCTGGTGCAGCCCACATAAAAGGACATGGGAGAAGGAAGCTTTTGGTTTTTGCCAGCTTGCCCTCAGTCTTCCTGGTAAGTTCATCTCTCCTGAGGCTGAGGCACTCCTTTCCTGGTATCAGAACCTACTTCTTCAGGATTCCAGACTTGAAGGCTGGCAATTCTCTAGGAATCTTCTAGGACTTCAGCACCAGGTTGGGACTGCTGAAACATCCAGCCTGGTAAACTAAACAATTACCCAATCCTTGGCCTTTATGTTGGTAGACAGCCATTGTTGGACACTCAGACCACAGCCTGTAAGCCATTCTAATAAATCCCATTCATTCTGTCAGTTATAGTCCTCTAGAGAACCCTGACTAATACAGTTGCCAACTCATGTTGGGTAGCTAACAACCACCTGTATGTAATTCTAGCACGAAAGGATCCAACACGCTATTCTGGTCACTGAGAGCACCAATACATGTGTACACATGTGTACATGTGTATGCACACACACACAAAGAAAAACTAAAAAAAAAAAAAAAAAAAAAAGAAATACTGAATAAAAATATACAAGCAACTTAACAATAAGTTCAAAAAAGTTAAAGTGGCCAAGCAGTGGTAGCTTATGCTTTTAATCCCAGCACTCAGGAAGGAAGAGGTAGGCAGATCTCCATGAGTTCAAGGCCAGCCTGGGCTACAGAGTGAGTTTCAGGACAGCCAAGGCTACACAGAGAAACTCTGTCTTGGAAGAAAGGAACGAAGGAAGGAAGGAAGGGAGGGAGGGAGGGAGGGAGGGAGGGAGGGAGGGAGGAAGGGAGGGAGGAAGGGGAGAAGGAAAGTGGAAAACAGGAACAGGGAAAGTAGGCTGTATGAATAAGAGACACAAAACAGTAATCACAAAAGTAACAAGTACAACTTCTAACATTATAGGGGGAAGAGGATACAAAAAGGCTCTGAATCTAACAGAAATGAGCAAAGCACCAAATGAATAAATAATAAATAACTAAACATGAAAAGGTCACATGGAGAAAAAAATTACCATGCTGCCTCTCCAGTTAAGACAGTTAATTGGACAGGATTTTAAGCACAAATCGTGAGATGACAGTCCAGTGAGTGGTAAGGGTGCCTGCCCCAGAGTCTGATGACCTGAATCAATCCCCAAGATCCACAAGGTGGACTGACAGAACCAGGTTCTGCAAGTTATCCTTCAGCCTCCATGCCTCTATCAGGGAATTGTTGCAGGATATTTGATCCCATTGTGAATCCCAAAATTGTGAACTGTAAAAACCTGTTTCTAGCTGTGGTGTGGCTCAGCCCTAACACACACTTTTAATCTAAAAGCTTTCTGTAAACAGGAGTAAATAAGGTTAACTCTAGGTCAAGAGGCAGAGCAAGTAACCACTTGACAGGGATTAAGCAGAAAGGAAGGACTTGAGTTGAAGGGTTATTTAAGACAGCGTGGAGAAGAAGGGGCTTTTGGCTTTTTCCATCTGGATGTGAGCTGAGTAGGGAGGTTAGCCAAGGGCTTTCTAAGTCTTTATTGATAAAATCAAATGATAGGCATTTTCTTTCTTTATTAACAACAGGGACTAGAAAGACATGGACACACCCACAGGCCATTTTTAAAAATTAAATAAAGCCAGGCATAGTGGCACACACCTTTGTTCCCAGCACTTGGTTGGTAGAGTCAGGTGTGAGTTAACGCTAGTCAAGTTTACATGACAAATTCCAGCCGAGCCAGGGCTACGAGTATGACTTCATCACAAACAGCTGAGCAAGCAGCTGGGGACGCCACTTAGTTGGTAGAGTGCTTGTCTAGCATACACAAAACTGGAGGACCAGGAGGCCCTCAGGATCATCCGTGGCTACACAGAAAGCTTAAGGCTAGCATGCCCATATATCAGTCTTATCTTTTAATAAAATCTACAAAGTATTTCCTAAAATGCATGTTCACACACATACACAATCTAAAAAGATTAAAAGAATAAAATAAAAATATATAATCTAGACCTTCCCTTCCCCATGGTGGCACTGCCTTGCCAGGTCACAGGGGAAGAGGACATGCTCAGTCCTGACGCGACTTAATGAGCTGGGCAGGGGAGGCTCCCTTTTCTGACGAAGAGGGGAGGGGGAAGGGGGGAAGAGGGAGGGAGTGTGGGGCTGGGAAGGAAATATGACTGGGATAAAAAGTGAATAAATAAAGTGGTATTTTAAAATATCATATATGTGTGTGTGTGTGTGTAAAATCTAGATCCTGACCCAGACAATTCTACTGCCTCATCAATTAAAGGCAAAGACAAGAATCAAAAATTAAAGAAGGCTAATGAAACGTAAATAAGGCAGAAAAGACCAATCACTAGATACTGCTTTATTGGTTTATTTAGTGGTTTACTCAAAGCACTCCTTGCGCTGCCATTTACCAAGCATGACTTTACTCCTACCTGGACAGAGTGACGTTGCCCTTGACAACCTGCTGACTGCCAAGTACACTTCTGTGAAGTCTTGCTTACCTGGCCGCCCCACCTTGTGGTTTTAGGATACAAATGGGACTGACATTGAAGCCTTTCAGGAGCTGTCCTGGCTTCTAGTGACATTGCTCTTCCACACTCACTGGTGATGGAGTGCTTATTTCAGAAAGATACCACAACAAATATATTTGATGAAAAGGTTTTGGGGTTTTGGTTGGTTTTGGGTTTTTTTTTTTTGTTTGTTTGTTTTCTTGGTTTTTTGTTTGTTTTGTTATTGTAACTAGGAAGCTCTCAGTTCTGCACAACTATCTCAAAATAAAAATAAAAAGAATTTTTTTGTTGTTCTTTTTTCCAAGACAGGGTTTCTCTGTGTAAGACTGTTCTTGAACTCTCTTTGTAGACCAGGCTGGCCTTGAACTCACATTGATTCGCCTGCCTCTGCCTTCCAAGTGCTGGAATTACAGGTGTGCGCTATCACACCCAGCCAAAACAAAAGAATTCTAAGGAGGAAAAAAAAAATCACACTCAATAGTGTGCTGGTTTTCAACTCTTGTGTCTAAAATATATAAGAGATAAGGTCCCAGCACAATCTGAGACCCAATAAGGAAAGACCAACAAGTACACAGGAAGCTGAGAAAACAGAAACAGTCTTTTTGCATTTAAACTCAAAACTCAAAAGCTAGGTGATATTCATGCAAAAGATACTTTAACAATCTAAGTAAAGACACAAGCTAAAGTACCTAAAAAATAAGCACAGAAATTAAGAACATATACTGTTCTTGCAGAGGACGCAGGTTTGACTCCTAGCACCCACATGGCAGCTCACAACCAAAGGCACCAAGCACACATGTGATATACATGTATACAGAAGGACAGTCATATGCATAAAATAAAAAATAAAAGTAAAAAAACTTTAAAATTAATAATGTAGAACTGAAAAATGGCAGACCATACTCAGGCATGGATGGTACTATCTCTGGGAAATTATCTCAGCAAAACTGATAAACAGCCATCAGAAAAACAGAAGAAACTATGAATAGCAGGGGGAGCCATACCCAGAGCAGCAATAGCAGAAAAGCTTGGAAAATCCCTCTTCCCTTAGCACTAGGGTGCTCAGCATGAGCAACCAACAAAGCAGGAGCAATATGTTCTTTCAAAAGAAGTGCTGCTGCTGCTGCTGCTGCTGCTGCTGCTGCCGCCGCCGCCAAAACCCTCAAAATCACACTCTAGGAAGACTCACACCAAGTAGCCCTAAACAACCTGACAAAGAGAACACTGAGATTGAAGAAAAGCTCTCAGATCAGATCTGAACAGCACTCAGTGAGCTAAGAACCTGTGGGAACCAAAGTTACACTAGAATGTTCACAGACTCCAAGCAGCCTGCAGAACACTGGCAAGAACTAGCTTGCATTCACAACTGGAACCCTGAAGGAATTCACAGAGGGATGGCCACATCTCGAATCTACCTGTGAAGTACTGACCTTAACCACAGGCAGGATTAGAAATCCAAAACCTAAAGAGAGGCTCAGCGAGCTAACAGGACTGCCCATCACAGGGGCCCTCCCAGCAGCAGAGAAGACTTCCCATAGTCCAGACAATGGTCAGCAATCAGACCAGCTTTCATATCCTCTGTCTCCACTCAGCTCTTTCTTCTTCTGTATCTATCCCCTTTGTGTTTAGTTCTTGATGCAGATTATGATGATAAATAAGAAAACTCTAAAACATTTTTGAAAGAAACAAATAAAGACCAAAAGAAATCTTAAGAATTCATATTGTGAAGACAGTAGAAGTCCCCAAATGCATCTAGATTCAATGCAATCCCTACTCAAATCCACACTAGTCTTTTACCAAAATTGACAAGTTGATTCTATAATTTGTAGAAAAACACAAAGATTCTAAAATACTTACAACAAATCTTAAGAAAAACAAAGCTGAGGAACTAATAGTAATCAAAACTGGTGAGTGAAGTAAAGACATACAGATTAATAAACCAGGAACAAATCCTTGCTGGTCAGTGGTAAAGAGAAAAGAAACGAACTTGTGTATTTATTTCCATTTGTTTGCCTGCTTCAAAGGACACTATCAAGACACTGAGAAGAGTCTCCCTACAGAAAGGAAGACAACACTTGCCAACTTTATTTTTAACAATTTCTAACACTGTAAAAAGGGGGGAAACACAGTTAAAATGGGCAGGATATTTGAATAAGACATTTCTTCAATGGCATATATAATAGCCAATAAAAATATGAACGTGAAACAATGCTTGTCATCCCCAGCTACTGGAAGCAACAGCAGAACCAAAGGGCTGGGAGTATGTCTTCATAGTAGAGCGCTGACGTGGCATGCATGAGGTCCTAGTTCAGTCCCTCGCACAAAAGGGAAGATGTGTCACTATCAACTATACAGCTATTATCTGACTGACTGGACATAAACCAAGAGTTGGCAATGATGTGGGGAATTTGAATTGTGCATTGCTGCCTTGACTATAAATGCATAGCATGCATGATCACTCATAATTTTCGAATACTGCCAACAATTTAAATGTTCATAAATTGATGAACAAATAGACAAAACACAGTACATTCATATGACAAATATTATATACTCATGAAAAAGAACGAAGTACTATTTAAACACCTGGCACAGAGGACAATACATATCCTCGTCTGTTTACATGATCCATCCAGAACCACAGAGATGCACAGTAATTAATGGCTCCTGAGAGGGACAGAACTGCCAAAGGTGCAAGCTTCTTCTGTTTCTTTCTTTTGAAGGTCTCTTCTAACGCTAATATTCAATTTCTTATAATCCCAATCTGTAAAACCTGTGCCATCCTACCCAGCTAAATGAATGAGTGCTAAGCTTCCTGACCAATTGAAAACTACTACTATAAAGAAAGAACTAAAGCGAATGTAGAACTGAATATGTAAAAATCCCCCTAAAATTAGAAATTGCAAGCTACAGTATCACCAGATGACTAATGTTTACTGCAAACAAATACATGACCTTCACTTTTTTGAAGAGTACCTCAGTAAAATATTTTATATATTATAAAATAATTACATCTGATTTCAGATTAATCAAAATAAGGTAATATCAATATTTTATAACCAGCTGTACACATCCAAAGTAGTTATCTCCGTTCATGAAATCATTCCTCTAGCAGCAAAAATCTTCTTTTGGATACTGAAGAGATTAGTTATATGCCTTTTAGAAGTGTAAAGTCCAAAACAGCCAACAACATATAGCCAACATACTTAATAAATGCCAAGTTTTCAGACAATACAAATACTTTAAACCAAATAAAGTGTGTGTGTATGTGAAATTTCGTGTTCTTAATTTAAATATGAATAAGACTTGTACAAAGTGGAAAGCACATGGACTGTTTGATGCTCTATTCCCTAGGTGATGAGACAAGCCCAAGCCCAATAATTTGGATGTTATGGCATCGTCAAAGTGAGATGAACCACTCAAACATTCAACTTGTATGTCTGCCTTGTTTCCGATATGTAATATGCCATCAGTACATGTGCACCAGTTTACAGACTGTATTTGGTGTTCCAGCAGCATTAACTATGGAAGGAATGGTACAGTTTCAGTGGGTAGGCTGAGCAGCCTTGATAGTGATACCAGAGCAGAGAATTTCTGATACAAATTAACCAATAAAACTAGGAAGTTTAACTTTAAACCCCAACCCAGATCTAGCCAATGGTCAGAACATTCTCCACAGTTGAGTGGAGAGTGGGATATGACTTTCTCATGTACTCTGGTGCCTCACATTTGACCATGTCCCCTGGAGGGGGGGACCTGGTGGCCCTCAGAGGAAGGACAGCAGGTTACCCAGAGGAGACTTGATACCCTATGAGCATATACATGGGGAGGAGGTCCCCCTCAGGAACAGTCAAAGGGGAGGGGAATAAGGGGAAAATGGGAGGGAGGGAAGAATGGGAGGATACAAGGGATGGGATAACCATTGAGATGTAACAAGAATAATAATAATAAAAAAAACCTAGGAAGTTTAAAAAGAACAATGACATCAAAGAAATAACATCATATCCACTTAAATTTTCACACACACAAAAAAAACATTTTACCGAATCTCACAACGTATCTCTACACAGTACCACCCTCTACACCAATTCCTCTACTCACTTTGTGATTAAATTGAAAATGTAGAGCTGAAGCTTGATGTTTTGTTTTAAAACCTTCAAGGAGCACTGGCCCACTAATTTGTTACATTCATGTCTGTGTGCCTACCATTCATTACCTTGACCCAAACTGTTGGTCCTTAATGTTGCATAATGAATTCTAATTATCTTTCAAGGCAGAGCTCAAATGCCCCTATCTCTAGGAAGGTAGTACTTTGTATAACCCTTCTTCTCTCTCATGTGCATACGTTTCCCATCTGGCATATGACTCTACATTACCATGCCATCATGTCTTCTAGTCCTCAGCAACTGACCAAAGTATGACTGCTTAGATCCATCGTTTTTAAATTGTCAAAGAAATAAGTATACACATAGATGACTATGTTTCTAAACCTGTTGGACAAGAAATGGCATGTTTATTATTTTTTAAAAGGTTTACATTAACAACCTATTTACTTCTGGAAAATCCTAAGAATACTTGATAGAAAGATGAGCAGGAAACTTTAACTATTAACTTAAAAGAATTCAGACAGAAACAACAAATTCCAACAAACACACACACCACATTTGCCTGGCCATTCTATCTTAGGTTTGAGTGGAAGGGAAATAACAGTTGTGTGGTTTCTTTACATTATCTGAAATAAAACGCCAGTAGTCAACTTTATTACCTTTGTTTTCTAACAGAAACTCAATCATTCTCTAGGATGCTAATTTTTGCCAGACATGTAAGGCTCCTGTAGTCTTTAAAAACAAATTCTATTACTTGACTGAGTAGGGTATACCATCTAATCTAGTGTTTGGCCAGAACCCAGGTCTTGAGCATGCTAAGTAAGTGCTCTACCTTGAGCTATAAGCACAACCCTCTGATTTAATTTTATCATATTTAAGAGTCCAATTAAACTTTCAAAAATGCTCCAGGCTCCTCTATAAGATTTGCAGTTCACCAATTAAGAAATGGGGCTCAGAACTAAACAAAGAATTCTCAACAGAGGAATATTGAATGGCTGAGAAACACTTAAAGAGAAATGCAAATCAAAACAACTCTGAAATTCCATCTTATACCCATCAGAATGGCTAAGATCAAAAACTCAAGTGACACCACATGCTGGCGAGGATGTGGAGAAAGAGGAACACTCTTTCATTACTGGTGGAAATGCAAACTTGTACAACCACTTTGGAAATCTATCTGGCACTTTCTCAGAAAACTGGGAATAGGGATTCCTCAAGACCCAGCTATTCCACTCCTTGGAATATACCCAGAAGATGTTCCAGCACACAACAAGGACATATGCTCAACCATGTTCATAGCAGCCTTATTCATAATAGCCAGAACCTGGAAATAGCCTAAATGTCCCTCAGTAGAAGAATGGATAAAGAAGCTGTGGTACATTTACACTACGGAATATTACTCAGCCATATTTAAAAAAACAAACAAACAAACAAACAAACAAGGAAATCCAGAAATTTGTGGACAAATGGATGGAACTAGAAATGATCATACTGAGTGAGTTAACCCAGAAGCAGAAAGACTCACATGGTATATACTCACTTATAAGTGGGCACTAGCCCAAGAGGCATGTCCCATGGAAGTCTTCACTTACCAGGAGATTGGGATAGATGTGAGGACATCCTACTGGGACTCTTGGTAAGAGAAATATAGGAGATGGGGAAATAGAAGGATCCAGAGGATCTTAGTAACCTACAAGAAGAACATCGTAATGGGTGGATCAGGGCCCAGGGGAGTCTGCTCAAACTATTGCACTAACATGGACAATACAAGTAGTAAACATCAAATCTCTACTCTGATCTACCCAATGGACAGGACAATCTCCACAGTTATGTGGAGAGCAGGGACTAACTCTGACATGAACTCTGGTGCCCCATATTTGAACACCTCCCCTTGGTGGGGAGGCCTGATGGCACTCAAAGAAAGAAGAAGCAGGCTACCAAGATGAGACTTGATAGCTGTGACCATAAAGTGGAGGAGGAGATCCCCCTCGGTCATGGACCTAGAGGAGGAGAGCAGGGAGGAGGTATGAGGGAGGGAGGAATGGGAGGATACAAGTGATGGGATAACAATTGAGCTGTAACCTGAATAAATTAATAAAAAATAAATGAAAAAAAGATTTGCGGTTCAAACGTATTTTTTGTGCATTCTCTAACAGTGTTTGAGGTATTGTTATAATAATTTCATGGACAGATAAACTAAAGATTGAAAGTATTAAGTAATAAACAACTGAAATCAGAATCCAGCTTTGCCTTTCTATTCCTGTCTATTTAGTCTTCAAGTCTCCTCAGGGGTTACTTACTATCCACTTTATGAGGCCATTGCAGGGGTTAAGTAATACATGTAAAATACATGCTCTAGAGCCTGTCAGATATTAAGAAGTCGAAAGTACTATTATTACCAATATATGACATCTGCTTTTCTATAAAATAATCAGTCTAAAAGCTTACCAAGAACATATGGATGGAACTACTAGACAAATTCTTTACATTCATATGAAAAGCTTACTTATTTAGTAGTTAATGATTGGCCATGTAATTCAGGGTAATATAGCATGTGTTAACATGTGTGAAGTCTCAGCATGCTTTCCATCAAAAAAGTCTAACAAATCTTTAGAAACATAATATTCAAATGTAGGAACAGAACTAAATTCTAAAATCAATCTGTAAATTATTACTATCTGGACTTGCTCAAATTTTTCTGGGTGCTTTGTTTGTTTCTGTGGCACTGAGGCCTGAACCCAGGGCTAGGTATACTGGGTTCAGGCCCTGTGATACACTAGCACTCTACATCCCAAGCCCAAATTTTAAAAAATACTTTCTTCTTCAACTTCATCTAAACATTTATCTCATCAACAAGCACCTTCTGTAGGAAATGGAGCAGTCATCCTTTGGAGGTAGGATCTGACAGTGTCGGGCAGGTGTGGCCCTCTGCTATAGTAGTAGTCCTACCTCTATCTACCTCCCAAGTGCCCTTTTAAATATGAACACTCTTAAAACGTAACTGTTTAAAAGGTTGTAAGAATCTTTCCTGGAAAAAAAAAATGTAAAACTTTTCCTTCTGAATAAAAAAAAATAAATAAAAAAACCAAAAAACTTAAATAAGTAAATGGAAAATTCCTTAGTACAGAAAGACAGCACGTACTACTAAAGTCAGTATTTCCTCCAATTAAGTCTGTAGATTCAACATAATTAAAAAAACAAAACAAAAGCTGAGTAACATCAAGCACATGTAAGGCTGTCAGGAAGTGAAGCAAGAGAATTTCCAGTTCAAGACCAGCCTGAGCTATATATATAGTAAGATAACTTGTTTCAAAAACCAAAACATCCAATCGAAGCTTTTCATGGAAGTTAACCAGCTGATTCTCAAATACACACAGTAGAGGGAGAAAGGCCAAAACTGCCAAGAAACTTCTCTTAGCTTTCTGTGATTGTTTACAAGAATTTATAGCCCAAAACATCAAGGGTTATTCTCTAAAAACACCTAATGCCCAGAGTCTGAAATCAACAGGCTAAAAGCAAGGCATTGGAGGTACCACTGTCTCCCTCCAGAAGCTGAAGTACCCATCCTGCCCCTTCCATCTTCTAAAAGCATTTGCCATCTATCGGCCACATAACTCCATTTAAGACCAGCACCTTGAAATTTCCATTTGCTCTGTCTTTTGATCAAGCCTTCTCTCTGGCCAGTGAAGATATTTACACAGTGGGGGTAAAAGTGAGGGACTAGTGTACTTTAAGGCTAACATTTCATCGGGCTCCTTAAAATGAGTCTTATAAAGGCTGAATACTATCAACTGTAATAAAAATGTCTTTCACCAGCAGAAATTGTCTGTTACTACTGCCATAATGCCATAAACATTTTTCAGTTAATGTTCTGGTGTATGTGCACATTTGCCTATTTTTCTGTTATAAAACATAGACTTTAGATTCTGAATCAAATTATTTTACATAGGTATTTAAACAACCCAAATTTTCTTTCTGGTCAGAATGCTGACCTCCAGGATTTTGGTACCACTGCCAATAATAGTCACAAACAGTCTTGTTCTCCTCATACTTAATGTATCCACTCAAGAACTGAACAGTATTTACTAAGCACCTATTATAACCTATTATAGGGCAAGCCACTCCACTAAATTTAGGGATATAAAAAGATATTTCTGTGCTCAGGAAAGACAAGGCAGTCCTTAGGCATGCAAATAATATTGTCACCAAAGAATCAACCTACTAGAGGTAAATAAGCATAGTGTATGAAAAGTGTCATGGCAGCTCCTATACTAACCTACCCAGGAAGGCCTGATGGAAGCTGAGTGTACATTTCCCCTGAAAGTTGCAAAAGTTGAAGTTTTCCAGTAGTAAGAGTGATAGGAAGGCAGACTGTACAGCAAGCATTATTAGCAAGGGACAGTGCAGTGACTTCTGGTGTGATGCTCCAGTGTAACATCCCACAGAGCTGTAACTGGGGTACAGGAAGGCAATGTGGTAGAAAAGGTCTTAGGACACCTGAGTTTAAGGTATGGTGAGTCTTAAGTGCAGAGATTGCTTTTGTGGGTCATCAACAGTAAATACATGGCCATTTGAAACCAAGGGCAATTTATTCAGGGATTATATATAGGTAAAAGAGATTTGTAAGTAGAACACTGAAAAACACTAACACTGAAGGGCGGATTGGGCTACAGAAGAAAAGTCTGCAAAAATTGTAATCAATGAAATGGAATGGACTGGTCTTGATGCCTCCTCAGCACTCAGGAGGCCGAGGCAAGGGGATCCTGTGAGTTCCAGGACAGCCTGGTCTACATAGTGAGTTCCAGGACAGCCTGGTCTACATAGTGAGTTCCAGGACAGCCAAAGGCTACAGAGAATCCCTTTCTCAAATATGCACGCATGCATGGGCGCGCACGCGCGCGCGCGCGCGCGCGCACACACACACACACACACACACACACACACACACGCACACGCACACAGCAACCAGAAGGTAGAGAACTCAGAGCACTGAGAAAGTTTGAAGGACAATGTGAACAAGCAATGTGTATCCCAAATCATGGAGTATTTTCAAATGAAGTGTAACAGAAGCATAAAAGTAGCAAGACCAATACAGGGATGCTGGCTTCCTATTCCACGGAGTGTGTCACCCATGAGAATATGATGCACAGAAACCTGACATCAAGGAGAGAGCTGGGACTCAGGTGGGTTTTAACCAAATGAAGTGCCACTATATCCCTTTGCATTTTATGATTCAACTGCATCACTCAGTGGGAACAGTAAGACCAGGTAATTATATGGTTTTTAAATACAAGCTAAAATTTTTGAACTTCATCTTTCTGACAGTGGGGATCCATGAAAGATCTGAAAGCAGTTGGTGTGACCTGCTCAGTAATGTGCTATAAAAGACTATGACAACACCATGTGGAAATTCAGAAAGGGAGAAAGAGTCTCATAAGGAAACCAACCAGTAAACTGCTACACATGGTTAAGCAACAAAGAGAAATCACTGTAATAAAAAGTGATAGCAAAAACACACCAAAGTGAACAGGATGGGGCTGGAAGATGACTCAGTTGTTGAAGTGTTTGCCACACACGAATAAGGACCTGACTTTGGATCCCCAAAATTCATGTAAAAAGCCAGTGACTGTGCACTATAATTCCAAAGCTGAAAAGTCACAGAGACAAAAGGATCCCTAGGGTTTTTTAGTCAGCCATTCCAACCAATCAGTGAGCTCCAAGCCAAATGAGAGCCCCTGACCCAAAGAGAAAGGGAGGGAGGGAGGGAGGGAGGGAGGGAGGGAAAAAACATTAGAGAGAGAAAAAAATTTGAGACATCTCTCATTGACTTCTAAGCTCCATATGCACACATGCGCCCTCCCACCCTCATGCAGACAAACAAAAAACAATATTTAGTTAAGAGGCAAAGTATAGATGTCCCCCACATGCAGGACATGATGGCACATTCCTTTAATCCTGGAAGCAGAGGCAAAAAGGATCTCTGTGAGATTAAGACCATCATGGTCTACATACATGTCTTGAATTCCAAGACAGCCAGGAGACCTTGTCTCAAAGGGGGCGGGGGGGGGGGGGGAGTCCCATACTCCAAGCCGGGTGTGGTGGTGCACACCTTTAATCCCAGAACTCGGGAGGCAGAGGCAGGTGGATCGCTGTGAGTTCGAGGCCAGCCTGGTCTACAAAGCGGATCCAGGATAGCCAAGGCTACACAGAGAAACCCTGTCTCGAAAAACAAAAGAACACACAAACAAAAAAAGATAAGATTCATATCAACTGGAGGAAGGTGGTATCACTTACAAAAAAATAAATAAATAAAAAAATACTCATCTATTCTACTATTTTCTCCAAGGTCTACTTCTATAGTATAAATACTTCAACAAAAGGTACTATATAATAAATATATGAATGCATATACATAAATTTCAAATTAAATAAGGAAAAAGTTTCAAAGCCAGTAATGGTGCAATGCCAGCACCTGGAAGGACAAGGCAGGAAGACCTTAACTCACGGCATATGAGTGAAGGAGATAAAGAGAAATGAAGGTTTTAACCAAAAACAAAGAATTCTTTCTGTTCTAAAGACACCAAAAACTTGTAACATGACCTTTCTGTTTTCACCTGAGCTACCAGGAAATTTAAGAGGCAAACTCAATGACTTACAGCTGTAATCAGCTCATCTTTAACCTGATAATGTTTCTTTTCTCCACATGGTGACTGGTGAGTTGTTCTTTCTCTAATTATTCATGCTACACTCTATTCATTGCTTACGTAGATACAATACAATCCTTAATAAATGAAATACTGGTGCAAAGATGGCTTTCTATATTTAGAACAGCCTGTTCTGCTAAGTACATTAATCGGAGCAACGGTTTGAAGCTTTTACGTTCCAAAGGCTTGACATCCAGCTAATGGTGCTATTTGGGGCAGTTCTTGAAACTAGGCAGTAGGGCAGAGCTGAAGAAAGTCAGTCACTGCAGACAGATCCTCACAAATACATCAGCCCCAGGCTGCTTCTTGTCTGTGGTGATGTGAGCAGTTGCCCTCTGCCACAGGCTACCACCTGCGTCTAAGAAGCTCAATGAACTCCACATCAAGAAATATGAAGATAACCTAATGGCTCACAATTAATGATGAAGAGGGAAAAAGCCTTATAAGCAGCCATAGTGAAAGAGATGATATGTCTCATATAGGATAAGGTAAAGATGAAAAAAGACTTATCAGAAACAAGCAAGCAAGGAAACAGTAGAGTAAAATATTTAAAGGACAAAGAGGGAAAACAAGCCCACAGACCTAGAATTCTAAACAGAGAAAAACTATTTGCTTATATAAAATATCATACAATTTACAGCATATAGGTAAAAGATGGTAACAAAAGCATAAATGCTCAAAGGGGGGAATGGAAGCATACTTTTTTTTTTTTTTTTAAAGATTTATTTATTTGGTGGCACTCAGAAGAAGGATAGCAGGCTTCAGGCTACCAAGAAGAGACTTGATACCTATGAGCATATTCAGGGGTAGGAGGTCCCCCTCAGTCACAGACATAGGGGAAGGGAGTTGGGGGAAAACGAGAGGGAGGGAGGAATGGGAGGATACAAGGGATGGGATAACAATTGAGATGTAATATGAATAAATTAATTTAAAATTTTTTAAAGATTTATTTATTTATTTATTTATACAGTGTTCTGCCTGCTTGTATACCTTCAGGCCAGAAGAGGCACCAGATCACATTTTAGATGGTTTTGAGCCACCATGTGGTTGCTGGAAATTGAACTCAGGACCTTTGGAAGAGCAGCCAGTGCACTTTACCTCTGAGCCACCTCTCCAGCCCCAGAAGTATACTCTTCTAAGGGTTTTAAATGCAAACAGGTATAACATCACTTAGAGGTATAAACCCTGACAGGTTTACAGATACATGCTATAAATTAAACAAGAGGAGGAGGAAGGAAAGGGAAGGATGGAACTAGACAAGATACACCAAACAGAAAACAAAAAGCAAGATGGCAGACTCCAACTTAATCAAAGCAACAATCACATTAAATGTGATAATCCTCAACATCTCCATTAAAAGGTAGATTACTAGGGTCATACTTTTAAAACTTCTCGCTAGATACAATGATGTACTCCTGTCTTAGCATTCTGGAGACTGAGGCAGGAAGAATATTTCAAATTTAAGGCCAGCCTGGACTAGACAGAGAATCAGGTCAGCCTGGGTTACCTAACAATACTCTGTCTCTAAAGCAAGCAATCAACCAACCAATCAGTAAAGTTGGGAACAGGGCATGTAGTTCAGTCAGTAGAGACCTTGCCTGCCTAGGATGCAAAAAGCTTTGGGTTTGATCCCCAGTGTCACATAAACCAGGCATGGAATCACAGGAAGATCAGAAGTTCCACATCATTCTCAAGTGCACAGTGAGCCTGAGGCCAACCTGGGCATGCATGAGACCTTGTCTTGCCACATCCTTGCACAGCATGAGTCCTGGAACTGACTAGAGGTGACCAGCGAATGAAGAGATGACAGACACAGGAAAGCTAGGAAATTGGTGTTCTGGGCTCCCTGATAGAAAAGCCACAGCACCCCAAAAACTCAGTGTGCTTACTATATACAATTAAACAGGGAGGCCAGCTACTGCATACAGCTTAGCGAGGAGGCAGGGTTTATGGTGCACAGCTGACAAGAAGGCAAGCTTTGCTAACTTCACTGGGAGCATTCTTCAAGCTGTAAGCACCCAGGAGAGAAAGCTATGATAGAGTTGTTTGTTTGTTTGTTTGTTTGTTTTTCACACACTATTATCAACATTCACACATGGGCCAGAGAAAGGCTTTGCCATCCCTCTCAGCCTCACCCAGGGAAGGCCCATGTGTCTAAGGAACTGGGGTCCTTGCCTGTGCCCACATCAACAACACACATTCACTCAGGACGTCACCTGTTTCCTATACTAGTTCAAAATAAATCAAAGACGAGGGCAGGGGCAACCAGGTAACAGGAAACCCACGTTAAATATAAAGATACAGTAGATTAAAAAGATGGGCAAAATCTTACCATGTAACACTAACCAGATGAAAACAAAAGAGGCCATATTAATGGCACAGTAGGGGCCAGGAGACCACACAGGAGGTACAAGTGCTTGCTACCCACACCTAATAACCAAAGTTCCGTCTCTAGAGCCCATGTAGTGGAAAAAGAGAATCAACTCCAGAAATCAACCTCCACATAAGCATTATAACACACAAACACGCATACACACACCATACACATTTTTTTTTAAATCGTATTACAGCTTCTAGTGGGGGGAACTATTACTAGGATAACAGGACACCTGACCTTGGTAGGCCACCCCAGATCGTAGCATAACTGATTCCATGACAGAAGTACCATGCCCATGCAGGCCATAAAACTCAGCATGTGGACAGCACCACCTGACAAAACAAAATAAAAAGAACCAATGCAAAAAGCTAGGGGTACAGAAAGGGACAGAGGTTTTAACAAAGACAGAAAGATCCCCGGGTTTTGCTGGCCAGCCAGTCTAAAAACAATATGGTTGTTGCCTAAAATGATCCTCTGGCTTCAGCCTTCTAAACTGCTAGACTACAAAGTAGATGAGAGTACAGGCATGTGCCACCATGGTGGGCTTGGCTTAACAAGTTAATCTCAAACTCCCATGAAAATACAAATGGTCTGGCACTTCAAAAGCACAAGCAACAACAGAGAGCACCTCTGAAAATGAGGAAAGCTGGAGAAAAACACTAAGCTTCAGGATTTATTTTAGTTACAATAATCAAAATATTGTGGTATTGGCAAAAGCACAGATAAAACAGATCTCTGAAACAAAACAGAGTCTAGAAATAGGCCCACACATATTTAGACAACCACATTTTAACTAAAGCACAGGGGAAGTTCACTAAAGTAAGACTTAAACAAACAGCAGTTTGCAAACAACTGGGTATCTAGGCATAGAGACGGGGGAGGAGGGGAGCACCCTACAGCACACGCTGTATCACAGTTACGAAGCAAAGTAATTCAAGGTGAACCAGGGACCCAAATAAAACCTTAAACGGTATCACTTTTAGAAGCATAAAAGAATATATGTAACCTTGAGTTAGACAAAGATTTTAGATGTCACTGTCCAAAAATTAGCATTAAAGAAAAAGTTGATATAAATATTTAAAGTAAATTAAAGTTCTGGTTTTGGTGGATTAAATACTTAATCAGAATTAAGAATGCTAGGGAATGGAGAGTCGACTCTGCAGTAAGAGCACTCACTGTCTGTTCTTCAGAAGCAGGCAGCTCACCAACATCTGCAATCCCAGTCCTAGGGGTCCTGACACTTTCTCCTGGCCTGTGTAGGTACTGCATGCACATAGTACAGAAACAAACATACATGCAGACAAAACACCCATAAACATGAAATAAGAATAAAAGTTTAAAAAATATTTTAAAAACCTCAAAATTTACAAATGTCTACTCTTTCAATGAAAATACTGAGTATTATATGTCAAAATAAAATTTTCCTCTTGGTAGGCACAGTGGTCTGTAATCCCAGCACCCAGGGAGGCAGAGGTAGGCACATCTCTGTGAGTTCGAGGCCAGTTTGGTCTACAGAGTCCAGAGCAGCCAAGGCTACACAGAGAAACCCTGGGGGTGTAGGGAGAGGGCAGCAGCTTTTCTCTTTAGAAATGATCTTTTGAAAAGGAAGAAAATGAAAGGACAGTTCACAATCAGCTGAGGCTGGGTGTGAGTGCTCGGCAAATCGTTTACTTGATAAAAAAGACTTGTCTTAGCTGGCTGGGGTGCTTCTGCAAGGAGAGCAGTTGACTAAGGTGGTCCTGGCTCTGACCCTGAGCAATGAGAAAACAAAACAACAGTAACAAAACAAACCCACAGAAAACTTTTATACTGAATATACAAAGGCCTTTCAAAACTAAGAAAACCAAACAATGTTAAACTTCTGAGCAGGGCTGAGGAGATGGCCCAGCAGAGCAGGTGAAGCACATGCCATACAAAGGTGAGGACCAGCGCTCACATCCCAAGCCTGGGGCTTGGAAGGCAGGAACAGCTGGCTCGCTCGCCCGGCTGGTATCAACACGCCTGGACTTGATTTAGAGACCCTGCCTCAACAAATGAGAACGATCCAGATTTTAAGAGAAAGTTTACCAAAAAAGTAAAAAAAGTTACACAATACCAATAAGCACAAACTGTCAGACGTGACCAGCATACACAGAGGCTGAAACAAAGAGCACTGGTCACACAGAGCAGCCATAACGCATGTATGGAGGAACTGATACTCTCATACCAGCTGAAATGTTGAATAATAATAAAGAAATTGGCAGTTTCTTTGGTTGTTTTGTTGTTGAGACAAGGGCTCTCATTCTGTAGCCCAGGCTAGACTGTAACTCACATAGCTTCAGCTAGCTTCAAATTTGAGACAATCTTGCAGACTCCACCTCCCAAGCGCTGAGATTATAGGCATCGGCCACATGCCCAGCCACTCCATTCCCAGGTACCTGTCCATTCCAAATGAGAAGTGTGTCTATTCAAGCCCACCTGGCAGCACTGTCGCTTGTTCCTGGTTGCCTTTAACGGCTGAGCCATCTCTCCAGCCCAGCAGCTTGCTTCACTTGGAACAGCCCCAAACAACGCACGTATTAATCAACAGATAACAGGAAAACCTGTGGTCTAGCAGACTACTTCTCAAGACTAAGCACAAAAACCACTGGCACCAGAGGACAACAGAGATGGATTTCAAAATAATGAGGCTGAGTAAAAGAAAACGAAAAAACACAACATAGGAAAGTTTCAGTTATATGCTATGTAGTCTCATTTATATAGAACTCTATGAAATGCAAATTTAGAGAGCAGGTTGGAATTTGTCCAGGGATGGATGGGAAGGTATAAACTGGGGAGGAAGGAAAGGAGGAAGGGGAGCATGAAGAAACTTGGGGAGGTTAGGAACATATTCATTATCTCATGCACATGACTATAGGTTTTTGTTGCTTAGTTTTGAAGGCAGTATTAGGGATTGAACCTAGGACCTCAAGCATGCTAGGCAGGCACTCGACCACTGAGCTACAGCCCCAGCCATTTTTCTGTTACTTGTAGAGAAGATAACTCCTCAGCCTTGTACAAACAGTGAATGCTTCATTACTGAGCTACCTGCCCAGGCCCTAGCTATACTTATCTTGTTTGGCTAAGTCTAATGCTGATTTTATGAGGTACCCCTATGTTAAAACGACTGTAAAAACTTTAAATATGTGCAATTTAATCCGATGACATCTATACATTAATGAAGCTGTTAGAATGACCTAGCAAAAATCTATTCTTAGCTAAGTAAACATGTGTTTTAAATGCAGACAACTAAACTTCCAACTTGCCACTTTAAATAGAAGCAAACCAACACTTCCAGAATATGCATAATACGCCAAGAACTATCTTACTCATTTTACATGTGGTAACCTTATTATCATTATTACTATATATTAAAGCTACCAGTGGTAAAACATGTGAGGAGGTAAAAAAAAAAAAAGATACCACAAAACTCTAGAAACCAGACAAGGCCTCTTCTTTTTTTTTTTTTTTTTTTTTTTTTTTTAAGCCTTTTAGTTCCTACAAATAAAGATATGATATCATCAGTAAGCCAGCAGATTTGAAACCTAAATCCATCAGGAGTCTTTTGTTTTGTTTTGTTTTGTTTGTTTGTTTTTTGAGGCAAGGTCTCACTATGTAGCCCTGATTGACCTGGTACTCCCTATATAGCTATAGCCCAGAGTGTCTTAACTTGTAATCCTCCTGCCTTAGCATCAAAGTGCAGCACTACACCTGACTAAATTCTACCAATTTAACTGGAATTTTCACTACAGTTGAAACACATGCCAAGAAAAAGGTCCACTGGATATTTAAATTTTATATTTTCATATAATAACCGATTTTTAAAGAAGAAAAAAAAGACCCCACACACACACACACTTTGTTTGCATTTTAAGGACTTTAAAAACAAAATGAAAGGTGGGCTGGAGAGGTAATTCAGTGATTAAGAACACTGGCTGCTCTTCCAGAGAACCTAAAGGTTCAAGTCCCATCTAGTCTCAAGCTATCATAAGGTAGCTTACAACTATCTGGAATTCCACCATGGACCCAACACCCTCTTCTGGCTTCCTTGGGTACCAAAGCACCAAATAAACATGCAGTACACAGACATACATGCAAAGCATGTACTGCATAGTCATACATGCAGGCAGAACATCCATACACATGAAAAATATAATACATCTTTTAATGGAAAGCACTGAGGAAAACATCTCTAAAGACTTTCAAATATTGAACATTCTTATAGCTTTCTGTCCTGTCAGTAAGGACCTATACAGAAGATCACACTAAAGTGGTTGTAAAACCGTGATGCCAACAGGAGACAGATCCTATCTACAAAGACTTTGTCTAAGGGGAGTTGATATTTTATTATCTGGATGTATTTTTCTTTGGTCTGATACGGCTCTATGTAATTAGCCAACTAAGCAGTCTCTTCACTGTATTTACTTAAAACCCTATTTATTTTCAAAAAGAATTTAAAATGGCTCTTCTAACTACAAATAATATACTAATTGGCAAGGTTCTAAGGGTTCAACTTTGTCTTTCTATTTCTCACATTTTCTTAGAAATCATATTAATCTTATTTTAAATAAAATAGCTGTAACTATCAAATATCGAAGTTGAAACGCTGCTCAGCAGCAAGAGTCTGCTCACAGACTTGAGGCCCGGGTTCAATTCCTCGCCCTAAGGCAGAGGGAGAGAACTTAACACTTGTGGGTTCATCTATTAGTATGCGTTAATGATAAGGGCTCAGAACCCAGTACTCTGACACTTGGGACCTGAATCCTGTTTTTCTGTTCATTTAGCAGCATCTAGCATGTTATGTCTAGTAACTCCCACAGAAAAAGCGCTTCCAGACACGATCAACTGTCTGTTGTTGGCAAAACGCGTCTGGTGAGACAGCACGGTTCTACAACTACGTCAGTGTGGGCTTCTCATGGAGCACAGGTCTATAAGATGTTCAACGTCTCAAAGTCCTGGAAGATGTCTTCCTGGTGATTTCTATATTTTAAAAAAGAATCTTTAGCTCTCTGCCCCTCCCTGTTCCAGAGACAGCTGCATCTTTTCGTGCAGTGCCAGCCTCGTCCCTTGACACGATGGTGAAGGTTGGAGTAAACGGATTTGGCCGTATTGGGCGCCTGGTTACCAGGGCTGCCTTCATGTCTGGCAAAGTGGATATTGTTGCCATCAATGACCCCTTCATTGACCTCAACTACATGGTCTACATGTTCCAGTATGCCTCTACCCACGGCAAGTTCTGCGGCACGGTCAAGGCTGAGAACGGAAAGCTTGTCATCAACGGGAAGGCCATCACCACCTTCCAGGAGCGAGATCTCGCTAACATCAAATGGGCTGATGCTGGTGCCGAGTATGTTGTGGAGTCCACTGGTATCTTCACTACCATGGAGAAGGCCGGGGCCCACTTGAAGGGTGGAGCCAAAAGGGTCATCATCTCCGCCCCTTCTGCCGATGCCCCCATGTTTGTGATGGGTGTGATGGGCGTGAACCAGGAGGAGTATGACAGCTCACTCAGAATTGTCAGCAACGCTTCCTGCACCACCAACTGCTCAGCGCCCCTGGCCAAGGTCATCCATGACAACTTTGGCATTGTGGAAGGACTCATGACCACAGTCCATGCCATCACTGCCACCCAGAAGACTGTGGATGGCCCCTCTGGAAAGCTGTGGCGTGATGGCCGTGGGGCTGCCCAGAACATCATCCCTGCATCCACTGGTGCTGCCAAGGCTGTGGGCAAGGTCATCCCAGAGCTCAATAGGAAGCTCACTGGCATGGCCTTCCATGTTCCCACGCCCAACGTGTCCGTCGTGGATCTGACATGCCGACTGGAGAAACCCGCCAAGTATGAAGACATCAAAAAGGTGGTAAAGCAGGCATCTGAGGGCCCACTGAAGGGTATCCTGGGCTACACTGAGGACCAGGTTGTCTCCTGCGACTTCAACAGCGACTCCCACTCTTCCACCTTTGATGCTGGGGCTGGCATTGCCCTCAATGACAACTTTGTAAAGCTCATTTCCTGGTATGACAATGAATTTGGCTACAGCAACAGGGTGGTGGACCTCATGGCCTACATGGCCTCCAAGGAGTAAGAAGCCCTGGAGCCCACCCCCCACCCCAGCAAGGACACGAGAGCGAGAGAGAGGCCCTCGGCTGCTGAGGAGTCCCTGTTCCAACTCTGCCCCTGACACTGAGAATCTCCCCCTCACAGTCTCCATCCTAGAGCCCAGAATAATGGGAGGGGCCCAGGGAGCCCTACTCTCTTGAATACCATCAATAAAGTTCACTGCACCTAAAAATAAATAAATAAATAAAATAAAATAAAATAAAAAAGAACCTTTAAATTAATAAAGCAAAAGAGGTTTTGTTTTTTTTTTTTTTTTTTTAAGTACTGTAGTTTCAAATGAGGAAGCTAAGTCCTACAAAATACCCAACGTGTGTGACAGCAATACATCTCTTATTTCCCAAGTTAGGAAACACACACACACACACAGACACACACACATAGACACACACACATACATACACACACACATAGACACACACACATACATACACACACACACACACACCACAGAAACCACTCTTTATCAGTGGCAGTTAATTTAGGAAATCCCAATACCCCGTTGTAACTCAGCTTCAAAGTTCTGCATTTACGGAGTCTACCGCTTGTCCCGAGTGAGAATCATGTTCCACTAAGTGTCCGGTTCCCAACCGCCATTATTTTCTAACACAGCTATGGTCACACGTAGCATGTCTCAGCCACATCTTCTCGGACAAATCTTGCTTTAATGACTTAGCTCCAGAATGAAAGTAAGATGTTTATAAAAACAAACAAACAAACAAAAAGAAAACCTCTACCATCTAAAACTTCTACCATATTCAAATGGTTTGCATAAGCTGGATTTAGTCACGTTCTCTAATCTAAGTATTGTGATAAAGATTAGCTGTCATATATGTAGGAAGGTTGAAAAATAAATTAGAGACACAAAATCTGGTCTTAATTTAGTATCACAGCAGCTTAGTAGAACCACGGCTTACCTTCAACTTTCTCATTTGTTAAAAAAAAAAAAAAATGGCAAGAATATCTCTATTTCCAGACAGATTGCAAAAACAGATTATAATAATTCATGTGAGACCCTTTGTAGACAGGAAAGCACAGCACAATGGCGGGTATTATTAGTGGTATCTGTCACAGCACAGTAGAGAAATACATCCCTAAAACAGAGGACACACCACTAATCCTATGTCACTCTCCAAAACAGGAAGTTACGGGAAAAGAGCCTACGATGATAAACTTCGAATAGGAGTCCAGGCATCTGAGCTCTAAGCTCAGTTATGCTATTATTCAATACATAAACCCTGGCTAACTGTCCTTTTCATCTCAAACTTCCTCATTAAAAAACAACAACAACAACATTCAAGTACAGAACAAAAAGTTCCATAGGTACAGTCTGGCCCGCATCAACATTATCTATGACCAAGTATCCAAACCCCTCATGTAACACTGTACCCCAAACTCAGCTCGGTTCGGTCTTTAGAAAAACTGAAGTTGAAGACGGCTGAGAATAAGAAATTTTTCATGAAAACTGAATTCTGTAGAGTTCTGGAGAATCTTGTTCTCTGTAATTATTTTTCTTTCTAAAGGACAGCAAAGGAAGAACGGGGGATGTGGGGCGGGTTCTTTCCCACAAGCTTCGGGAACCACCCACTTCCCAAAGAGGTGTAACTGCAGACTACGGGTTATACCGCCCGAACGAGCATTTGCTTTTCTTTCTACTTGGGTGGGGATGGCAGTTGTCAGTCATAGAGCAAACACACCCTCTAAACACCATTACCCACAACACCAAGTGCCCCTGAAGTCTCATCAAGGACTTAAGTTTCTAGCCTGACGCTCCTTTTTTGTTTGTTTGTTTTTCTGTTGCTGTTGTTTTTTAAGAATTCAGACCACGAACTCAAACGTGGGTCTCTCGGTGTCGGTACCGATCGGTTTGTGCCAACTGTCAAGCTGCCCCTTTCCCTCACCCTCCGCCCCGCCGCGAGTGGGCAGAGACGCCGCCCTCCCGACCGCGCCAGGTCGCGAGGGCGAACCCCCGGGGCTCACAGGCCCCGGCATCGCCCCCCAGGTCGCCGCTCTCCTCACCGATGACGATGCGCAGGTGCTTGAGGCGGGTCAGCGCGTCCTTCTTGGTGTCCAGCACCTTCTGGGTGGACTTCTTCACGTCCCCGTGCGGCTTCTTAGAGAACATCCTGCGGCCGCCGCGGCCCCTCCCGGCCGGGTCCCGACGGCCCAGCGCAGGCGGTGGGCGGGGAAGAGGCTAGCCGCGGCGACTCATGCGCTCCCCCGCCGCCGCCGCGCCGGCCCCGCTGCCAGGCCCGCCTCGCGCCGCCGCTGCACGGAACCTGCGGCCCCGGCTCCAATATGGCGGATCCGCCCGGCGCGCTGCAGCGACGAGAAGACGCGGAGCGGCCGCCGCCGCCCAGGCCTCGGCCCGGGCCCCACCGCCGCGGAGATGGAGCGCTCCGCCGCGCCGCCACCCCTCTCTCCCTGAGGCCCCCTTAAGGTTGAAGCTTCTCTAGCAGCTTCAACTCCGCAGAGGCCAAAACCGAGTCGTGTGGAGATGGAGTTTCACGACTCTGCCGTCGGTGGCGAGCGGTCCCCGTGGCAACCGCCTTCTGACGTCAAATGCTCGTGACGTCACGCCGGCCTGAGCTCATTTCTGCGGGCTCTCACCTCTTTGGTTTCTTCTGTGAGCACTAATGAAGGGCAGGGTAGCTAAGGAGGGTGTGCTCGTTGTAAACAGCGGTTTCTAGAGTTTTTGTTGATAAGGTCATATATCTCTGCTCTTTAAGTTGCTCCTAGTAACTTGAGGTAAACATCAGAGCCGATGTGCAAAGCCAGCTTGATAACAGCTCTGAAGCCTTGGCTGTAACGTCATTTCACTATCTAACTATGATTCCTCCTATGTTTTGCAAATTGTTCACTTTCTAATTTGGAGTCTTCCTGTGTTTTGAAAACGAATGATCAAAAATGTACTGTACTTTAGAGACGCGTAGGAGTGTGGTACATCCTTTTCCTTTAAGTTACCACGCATATGGCCAGGGCCGGTGATCTCCAGCACATAATCAAATAACAAAAAATACATAATCAAATAAATATCTTGTACAGGTAAAGGAGTACAACCATGTATTGAGAGAAAAATTAAATCTGGATGATTTTTAAAGGAAGGCTGTCTTAGTAAGTGAAGTACTCAAACAAATCTAAAGAAAGATCTGTCCAGTCCAATTAAAACAATTAACTAAGTGTGGTAGTGCTCTCCTGTCATCCCAGCATTTGGGAGATGAAACAAAATTCAAAGTCAGGCTCAGCTACATTAGACCGTGTCTCAAAAACAAAGCAAAAAAAAAAAAAAATAGAGAAAAATGAAAAACATGAATAATAATTACAGAATTATGCACCTCTTACTTTCTCAACAGTGTCTTTCTCATTGTCCATCCCTGGTGCCTGGGCACCTGCTGATCTGCCTTCTGTCACTCTGAATTCATATTTCTTAGAGGGTTTTGTTTGTATTTTTTCTTTTAAAGATTTTAAAAGATTTATTTTTATTTGTTTGGCTGGCTGCTCGGTTGGTTGGTTGGTTTGGGTCTTTCAAGACAGGGTTTCTTTGCCCTGGCTGTCCTGGAACTCACTGTGTAGACCAGCCTGGCCTCAAACTTACAGAAATCCACTTGCTTCTGCCTCCCGAGTGCTGGGATTAAAGGTGTGCACCACCAATGTCCAGCATACTTGTTTGTTTGTTTTGGTGTTTTCCTGCCTGCATGTATGTCTGTGTGATGGTGCCAGATCATCTGGAACTAGAGTTACAGATGGCTGTGAGCTGCCGTGTTGGTTTTGGGAACTGAACCCAGGTCCTCTTAATCACTGAGCTGATTTACTTTTATTTTAAAGTGTGTATGTGTGTGTGTGTGCTCACACATTAGTGCAGGTGCCCTTTGAGGCCAGAGATGTCAGAGACCTTGAAGCTGAACTTAAAGGCAAACATGGGTCCTCTGCAAGACCATATGCTCCCTTCACCACTGATCAGCTCCCCCCCAACCCCGAGGGTTTTACATAAAGTCCAAGAATACTCTTAATTGTCTCGAGCTTCCTTCAGTCAACAAAACTCTTTTTTCACAGTGATGCATTGTTTCATCAGTAATGTTTGCCTTCAGATAGCAATTCAGCGGTGAGTGTAACAGCGTAGACGACCCAGCCTATCTGTAAGAAACAGTGATTAATACGAAGCTTCTGAAAAATAACAAGACGTAAACATCTTTGTGTGATCGGAGACGTAAGCATCTTTGTGTGATCGGAGACGTAAGCATCTTTGTGTGATCGGAGACGTAAGCATCTTTGTGTGATCGGAGACGTAAACATCTTTGTGTGATCGGATTCAGAAGTTCCACTTTTAGAACTCTTCTGAAGGGTGTCAGAAATGAGGGGGAAAGTCTGGAAAGATTAAAGCATTATTTATAACCATATAAGCTGACTATGTGATCTCTCCATGGTATGGTTAAGGGCAAGATTTTTGTTGCAGATATGAGAGAATAGCCAGAGGCATCTGAAAGAGTCCAGAGCACAGAGACAAAATCGTACACTGAATGTGAACGGCAGACTGGGCCTGGCTCGGAGAGAAGCAGGAGCAGAGCAGAGAGAGGTGGAGGAACAGAGCGTAGGGGGAGTGTTGGAGGGCAGAGAGTGATGCTGAGAAATAACAGGGCTGTAAGGGGAATGGGTACAGCTGGGGTGAGAGAAGTCTGGGGTACGGGAAGCTGTGAGAAGGATGCTATGGAGTTTGCAGTGTGTAACAGTACCTGTGATACTGAGGGAGTCTGGAGGTCACAGTGCACTTCGTTGTGCTACTTGGCACCACGGACAGCCCTTCGTCCCTTCTGCCTTTTGGAATTTGAGGGAAAGGGTTTCCCCTGGACCTCGACCTGACTATAGCATTGAAAAATTCTGCTATGGCCAGGCTGTGGTAGCACACACTGTTTATCCTGGCACGCGACAGGTACCTTTGAGTTCCAGGCTAGCCTAGTCTACAGATCAATTTCTAGGACAGCCAGGGCTACACAGAGAAACCCTGTCTCAAAAGCAAAACAAAACAGAACAGAACAGAACAAAAAAAAGAAAGAAAGAAAGAAAAGAAAAGAAAATCTCTACTATGAATGACTCCCATCAGAAGTTAGTTGAATGGTCAATGGATAGTCTGTCATATGTACTGGTTAGCTTTTTGTTTTTGTTTTTTGTTTTTTTGTTGTTAACTTGACACAAGCTAGTGTCATCTAGGAAAGGGAGAAAATAAATAAAAAGAAAAGAAAAGAAAAAATAACATATCAATTTTAAGCTAAAAAAATCAATATGTTTGTGTGAGAATAGAAACTGTCAGGCTGGAGGCAGAGCTAGGTTGGTAGGCTGCAGCAAGGTGGCTCATCCTTGTAGTCCCAGCACTGTGGAGCTAGAGGCAGGAGGATAAGTAGTTCAAGGTCACCCTCAACTACATACTGAGTTTGAGGTGAGCTACAAGTCAGGAGGGCGGAAGTAACGCTTTGTAAAACACCTAGTTTTTTTTTTTTAAGAGTTTCTATTTATTTACTTATCTGTAGACATGCTCAGGCTCACCTCAAACTCAGTATATAGTTGAGGGTGACCTCCTTACACCACCCCTATCCCTTCCAGCCCCCCAATACTAGGTAGGAGAGAAAGAAGGTTAGAGGGGAGATGGGACAGTGATACTGTTAGACAACTTAGTGCGGATAGGGGTGTCGAGTTTCTTCAGGCAAGTTTGATCTTCACCGGGATATCTCCAACCAGCAACCAGCAATCCAGAAAACAGCAACAAACAACAAATAGTAAACAGCAACAACAGCAGGGGGAGCAGCAGCTGCCGCCTCTCTTGAGGCTCTGGCATTGATGTACCCTCTGCGGAATCCCCAGAATTCTGGAAAATCATGCCCCTGCCAGAGTACAAGACAAATCATAGTCGGCTGCTGGAGACAGTCTGAAGCAGCCGCATACCCCACACCTGGGATTAAAACAAATTCTCGCTTCATTGACTCATCTTCCCTCATTAGGTATACAGTCCTAATGCTAGCATGGATTTCAAGAAACAAGCCTGAATTGTCTTACAGTTTGTGTGTGTGTGTGTGTGTGTGTGTGTGTGTGTGTGTGTGCGCGCGCGCGCGCACATGTTAGTGTGAGTGTGCAAATGTGTGTTCAGTGCAGGCCAGAGATTGAAACTCAGATGTCTTCTATCACTCTCTGCCTTAGTTTTTAAACCCAGAGCTTGTCGATTGGCTGGCCAATGGGCTCTGAGGACTGGGGTTCCAGAGCGTAGCTAGGCCCAGGTTTTACTGCTTTCATGTTGGACACTTGGAATCTGAACTCAGGTTCCCATGCTTGTGTGTAGAGAACTGTAAGGAACCATCTCCCTAGTCCTCCCCTCGCCCAGATAGTTCTGTCTTAAGGCTTCCTTTCCCCTTGTGTCTAATCAACTACCAAGTCCTGACGATTTCACTTCCTACATATATCTTTGTTTGGTCATCTCAACTATAGTGTTGGTGTTGATCTTGAATTCATAAACTTCCTGTCTCCATCCTTGGAGTGCTGGAAAAAGTGCTAGGGGCATGGAATGTAGCTCAAGGTTGTAGTACTTACCCTGCAAAAGAAACACACACACCCACACACACATGCACACGCACACACGCGCGCGCATGCGCGCGCGAAATGGATGTATTGATATCAGTGCACATAATTTGGGGGCATAGTATATAATTATTTAGGGAACGTATAGCACTTCTGATCAAAAGACCCAAACCCACACTTGAAGGAGAGATAAACCTGTTTTTTAGGATCCCAAGTGCGGGATTGGAATGGTCTTGTGAGAGAACAGGTGAGGTTAATCCACTAGAAGACCGACCACCTCATGCGGGAGCTTGATTGTTGCCAGCTGAAAAGATCCCGTGAACAGACTCTGGGAGGAGATATATAAATGAGCCCAGAACTGGAGGCGGGGCTTTTTAGAGACTTGGGATAGTTTTGGTTGTTCATCGCTGCACTTCGAGGCGCTCCTAGAGAGAAGAACTGCTTGAGGGAAGGCTTCGGGGCTCCTGCTCCTGCTGAGGTTCTGGTTTCTGGTTACTCTAGGTTCCAACAGAAGAAATCCTGAAGATTGTGCCAGGAGAATTGTTTCTTGGAACTGATATCCTTATGGTTTTGTTATTGTGTCCATTAATCCTCATTTCCTATTGTTTTGGTTAGTCGGGTTATAAGTGATGTATGCTCGGTCACTAAGTTGTTAATAAAATAGATTGGTTAAAAAAATTGAGCATACACACACTTGGTGGGCACCACGCAGGAGGGCAAGCAAGCTTCCTGGTGACAGCCCACTGTTTTGCATGGCCACAGTGGGTATGCCTTGAGGAGGCACAGCCCTGGGGGCTTAGTCTCTGGATTTCTTGCAGCTGCTGTGCCTTCTCGTGTTTGTCATTGCTGTATTCCTCACATATCTGGCATGGTGTGAATAAGCGTGGGGAGACCCTGATTGCCTATAGTCTGAGTGACAACCCACTCATATGCAAGCATTTTCTTGCAGATCATTATGAAGATGAACCTTCATAAAACATTGTTTATATGGATTAACGATTTTAGAGAATTCCCAATTTGCTTTAAGTAGTTTTAGAAAGATTAAGATGGTTTTGTCAGTGGCTCTGATATAGAAAATATTGAGGAAGAATTTGAAATTCAGAAAAGTACACTCTTAATAGCTGGCTGGGGACTTTTTGAGGTCAAGGAGCAAGAACAATATTCTAATTAACACTGGCTGATGTGACTCACTGAAGCTGGGCTGGTGATGATTCATTTCTTGTACCCATTTTTGCATTCAGTTTCCTGATATAATTTAATAAAAATTGTTAATGAATAAATGTATACTTTGAGGATTTAAAGTAAAATGGATGATTGTTTTTATATAAAAGTTAAGATTCATGATTCTTCTATGAATTTTATAAAATAACTTTTTAAAACAATTGATTTTTTTTTTTTTTTGTAACTGCCAATAAACAGAGACTGGCTAAGAAATTACCTTGCCTGCTTACACTTTGTTAATCTATAACAAGTTGCTTAGTTACAAATGCGTGTGCGCTCTTTGGAATAATTTGTTTTCTTCATCCATAATACATAAAACACTTGATCATGTGAGGGTATTGGGGAACATGTGTTTCTATGTATACTCATTGTAATCATTTGCCTAAAGAAAAATAGAATGTAACTACATTGTGATTTCTGTACTACCTAAAAGATTTTGCTGGGATATATAAGCTGTAGGAGAAAAAAAATAAAGTTGTTGGAGTGGTTGGAATTTTGTTCCATCTACAAAATGTGTAGATGTGTATATATGTATATATGTAAAAATGGTTAGAGCCTGTGGAGTTTGTTCCATCCACCAGATGTGTATATGTGTATACATATATATGTAAAGTAGCTGGAGCTTTCTCCTCGAAGCTTTGCTCCATCCACCCAATGTGAGAACGTGTATGTATGTATGCGCGTATGTACGTGTAGAGCATCAACTCTGACCCTCCACCAGTTACTATCAGTTCTGGCCTGGAGAGTCAAGCTTTTTACCCTCAGAGTAAAGTCTGCTGGGTGATCAGTTGCTGATGCTACACCACCACTTCAGTTTAGCCCTGTAATATCAGAGTTAAGCGCTAGATACACAGTGTATACATATGCAAAGATTGTGTAAACAGTAGGTACTCAGTAACTGCTTACATGATTTATGCAATATATTTAAGTTGCCAATTACTTTGCTGTCAGCTCAATAATGACAATTTGTCGCCCTGGCAATGGGCAAAGAGACACCTTGTTGGTGGTGGTCTTCTATCAGTCAGGGGCAGAGCGATGGCAGTCCGTTGTTCATCCTAGCCTGATGCCTGGCTTACCGGCCAAAGCTGTTTTATGCCTAGGACTCACAAAAAAATCAAATCATATTCAGGCAGCGCGCGCAGTAGGAGTCCTGGGGACTGCCTTGCCACCCACAGACCTCCCCCTCCAGGGCATGGTGAGCCTTCAGCAGGGGGAGCCGCCACAGTGTGCTAGTATGTGGTGGTCAAAGGGGCGAGAAAGAAGTGGAGCCTCTGGGAGCATTATGAAGACAGGTAGAACTGCAGACTCAAGCTTGGAAAGAAGTAGGCTGGTGAGTGGCCATCCCCGCCACCTGGGGCCATGGTGACGTTCCAGCGGGAGCTGCCACTGAGTCTTTGGTTATGCAGTGGCAGGGGTCAGTGTCGATGTCTGAAGCTCGTATTACCACTAGAGAGCACGGGGATGTCCCTGATTGGGGCAGCCACCGAGGACCACGCGGGTGTCCAGGAGCGTGCATAATTGGCCCGGTCCCTCACTGCATGTGCTGGAGAGCTGGCTCCACCTCCAGCAGTGCAGGACGCCGCACTAGGAAGAACAGACCCTGTGCTTTGTCCAGCAAGTTCAGGGGAGCTGGTCCTGGTAGGGGGTGTGTATGTGGGAGAGCTGACCCTACCACTTATCTGCCGTGGGGTGGCCCAGGCCCAGGCCCAGAGGTGATACTGGCCCCCTTCCTCAGTCCCCTTTTGCCCCTCGACAGCTCTGCCAATCAGGAAAGCTGCTCACAGGGTCTTGAACTTGGACAAGCTAGCCTTGCCTCTCACCAGGGGCAACACTCTGGAGAGCATGCCCTGTACTTCGCCTGGACAGCAAAACAGAGCTGACCTTGGGACGGGGTGGGGGGGGGGGCACTTGTCTGCGCTGTGTGATGGCATGGAGGGTGTGATGTCTTGCCCCCTTGCCCCTCGCTCTCACCACCTATAGCAGTCAAGAGAGTTGGCCTTGCAGTCATTAGAGCAGGAGAGTTAGCTCTGGCCCTCACTGGCTGCCTCCTGCACATGGTGGCATTAGGTGTCCTGGACAGAACAGTGCTGGAGAGCTTGCCCTGATGCTGCAGATAAGGGACAGCAGGCAAGCTGACCAGCTCAGCTAACACCCAGGCCCAGACCCAGGGCTCTGAATTGGCTCACCCCAAAATCTGAATCGTCTGCAAATGGTTGGGATTCATGAAGGGGTCAGTCCTGCTGTTCCAAAGCTGCAGGGTCCCTATGACACAGGGCAACAACAGGATAACCAGGAGGAGTCCTGATGAGGATTCAATATTGATGGTATCACAGAAATTAGGGGACTCAAATCAGATCAATGACTCACTGCAATGAACATTTGCAAGTGAAGATGTGTGAATGGAGGGATACACTGTGGGACACACTGTGACATAGTACAGCCTCCACCTTGAGATGTTTTCTATACATTGTAGGGGTTTTGTTGTTGTTGTTGTTGTTGTTTGTTTGTTTGCTTGTGTGTTTTATTGGGGGGGATTGCAAGGGCAAAGGGTGGCTATGAGGGGTTGGGGAGATGAGGGGAACTAGAGTACATGATGTGAAATTCACAAAGAATCAATAAAACGTTAGAAAGAAAGCAGAAAATGAAAGCCAAAATGGACATTTCAATGAGTGAGATTTGTTAAACAAAGAACATCAGGTTAAAAAAAGAAAAAAGACAATTTGCTTAAGGATAACACAAGAGGAGAAGAAACCATGATGGTAGGAGGCAGGGTGGGGGATAGGGAGGAGGAAACAGTGCTTCATAATAGCAGGCCAAAGTAAAAGGTGAACGTTTTGTGAGTTTGAATCACACAGAAATATATTCTATGCTTTCCTTACACTTGAGAAAAATTTTGAGGCCAGGCGTGGTGGTGCACACCTTTAATCCCAGCACTAGGGAGGCCGAGGCAGGTGGATCGCTGTGAGTTCAAGGCCAGCCTGGTCTACAGAAGTGAGTCCTGGACAGCCAAGGCTACACAGAGAAACCTTGTCTCGAAAAAACAAAACAAAACAAAAACAAAAAAAGAAAATGTTTGCATTGGAGAGAGGGGGAGACAGTGCTGGAGAGCAAACCCAAGGCTTGACAAACATGGGGTGAGTCTTCTAACACTAAGCTACACAGTTTTCATGTTTTATTTTAACCCATGTCACCTATGAGACCACTTTTATGCCTTGACTAAGACCAACTGTAGTATCAAGTGTAAAAACCCAATTAATATTAAAGCCTTAAAATATCAGAATATGATATACAGTTGAGGTAAGAATGAAATTCAGCGAGTATGAGAAAAAGACAAGGAGTCTATGTATTTTAAATTATGTTGTTCACCAGAGGTGGCAGAATGGTAAACCTTTTCATTTCTGAGACGGAATACTATGTATCCCAGACCAGATTCAGTGCAGCCAAGGATGACCTTGAGCTCTGACTTTCCTGCTCCTACCTCATGAGTACCAGAATTCCAAGTACTCCTCATCACACTTTATGTTATGCGCTGCTGGGACTGAACCTGAGCCACATGAGTGTCAGCCCAGCACTCTACCAACTGAGCTACATCCCCAGCCCCTCGGAAAATCTTTTCTAAACAAAAATATTGGCCGGGCGTGGTGGCGCACGCCTTTAATCCCAGCACTTCGGAGGCAGAGGTAGGCAGATCACTGTGAGTTCGAGGCCAGCCTGGTCTACAAAGTGAGTCCAGGACAGCCAAGGCTACACAGAGAGACCCTGTCTCGAAAAAAAACAAAAAGTATTTAGTTAGAAAAGTATCATTATTGTGCTTTTCCCCAAATTCTTGAATGTCCAAATAGAAGACAGCTAGATTCTTATGACGTGATACCATTTTTTGCTTGAATTGTGTATTGAGGAGAAAAAAACCTCTGGTTCCATGTCTTTACACAATCAGAAATAGAGACTATTTTGATCATTTCTTTTAATAATTGTGACCATTGCACTAAAAGCCCCAAAGTGGCACTTGTGTTTTGTTTTGTTTTGTTTATTATTTATTTATTTTTTATTTTATGTCTTTTGATGTTTTGTCTGCATCTATGTCAGTGTGAGGGTGTCAGATCTTGGAGTTACAGACAGTTGTGAGCTGCCATATGGGTACTGGGAATTGAACCCTGGACCTTTGAAAGAACAGTCAGTGTTCTTAACTGCTGAGCTGATGAGTTGCAATAGGGCATAGAAAAGCACATGGGCAAACATTCTCTGTTTTCTACAGTAAAATCCTACACCTTAAACCTATCTTTTCTCTATGCAGAGCCATTTGGAAAAGAACTGTACACTAGGCTATCTGATGATAAGTTTCATTAAATAATATCAAACAATCATACACTTCAGAAAAATCCTTTAAGTCCTGGAAGTCTATTATGCTCTTTAGGTTCACTAAGGTTTTCCAAATTCCTAATTTTCACTGGGAAGCATGATCATCATCATCATTTGCCTGTGCTAAGGATCGAACCCAGGGCCCTTGTACATGTGAGGCATGCAAGGATGTCCATTGCTCTAGTGTTGAGCTACGTCCCCATCCCAGAGAAGTCTGGATTTTATTATTGGGAACACAGACCTGTGCTTACAATACACAGGAAAGCTGCTCCAGTTTGCAGAGCTGCTTATACTTCTTTCCACTTTTTCTTGAAGGTCTGTAAAAGACAAGCAGAGCCTATTTTCTGCATTGAGTTATCTCCTGAAATTCTCACCATACTTGTCACATAATACGCACTTGGTAAATAATATACTAATGAGTGTGGAAAGGAATTTGGAGGAGATATAATTTTTCTCTAGCTCAGGCTGACCTAGAACTCATTATAGCCCAGAATAGCCCTCAATGCTAGGTAATCCTCTTGCCTCAACCTCCCAAGTTCTGAGATTTTAGGCATAAGCCACCATACCTGCCTCTGCTCCCTGCCACCCCCACCCCTGTATGTGTGTGTGTGTGTATGCCTGCCTGTGTGTGCAGATGCCCACATATGCATGGGAGGAGGCCAGAGATAGAGTTGGGTATCTCCTCTATGGCTCTCCACCTTAGCATTTTAAGCAAGGTCTCTTACTAAACCTGGAACTCGCCAGTTGGCTAGACTGGCTGGCCAGCAAGCCACCAAGGTCCTCCTTTCTCAGCTTCCTAGCTCTGGGATTACAGGAGTACACTGCCATTTTCAGCTTTTTTACATAGGTACTTATGGCTCTCCCTCATTCCTGACTTTTTGGCCACTGGTCCTCAGGAACAAGGGAGCAGAGGCAATGACGCACGGGGGTTTCGGATGGCCTGCAAGTACTACAGAATGACCTCCGGCAACTACTTCTGTGAGATAGCTTAACTTTATTCAGGGTGAACAAAGGCTATATAGTCCTTGGGGAGTGGGGGGGAGTTCCCAGGATAGGTGTGCATAACTGATTAAGGCTAGGGACTCCAGGGATGCTTTTGTTTGCATTTGGCAGCACGCTCCTATCACATGAGCAGAAACACAGTACCCAATTATCCTATATGCGCAGTGACAGGGGAGTGCTAGCAGGGAACTATGCCTAAGGTCATATACCAGATATGGCTAGAGGCATCTGTGCCTAAGACACTCTGTGGATGAGGTCAGGCAGAGAGGAGGAGGCTCTGCTGGGGAGAGGGAGTCCTCCATCTAGAGCTGAGCTTAGAAAGGCTATCTGGACGGGGAGGACTGCAACCTCAAGCAAGCAGAGTGCTCCAACAGGTGCTGGGGATTTGAACAGTATGCACCTTACCCACTAAACCATGTACCCAGCCCCTCCCCAGAGAAGGAAGTTTTGTTTTTTTTTTTATATATCTTTTTTTAAATTATTAATTTATTCTTGTTACATCTCAATGTTTATCCCATCCCTTGTATCCTCCCATTCCTCCCCCCCCCCATTTTCCCATTATTCCCCTCCCCTATGACTGTTCCTGAGGGGGATTACCTCCCCCTATATATTCTCATAGGGTATCAAGTCTCTTCTTGGCTACTTGCTGTCCTTCCTCTGAGTGCCACAAGGTCTCCCCCTCCAGGGGACATGGTCAAATGTGAGGCACCAGAGTACGTGAGAAAGTCATATCCCACTCTCCACTCAACTGTGGAGAATATTCTGACCATTGGCTAGATCTGGGAAGGGGTTTAAAGTTTACCTCCTGTATTGTCCTTGGCTGGTGCCTTAGTTTGAGCAGGACCCCTGGGCCCAAATCTGCCTATCATATTGTTCTACTTGTAGGTTTCTAGGACCCTCTGGATCCTTTTATTTTCAGAGAAGGAAGTTTTAAACAACAATAGTATCTTATGTTGAGAGATTTTAATATACTTTATTCACCACTTACATTAAAAAAGAACCCCAAATACAATGTGGAGTATAGTAGCTCATGCTTGTAACCCCAACACTTGGGAGGCTGAGGCAGATAGATCCTAAGTTTGAGGCCAGCCTGGGCTACACAGTAAATTCCAGGTTAGCCTGGCATAAAAAAAATCAGTCTTTATCTAGTTGTCAATATACTTATCTGAAGCCCTATCTTACAGTTGGTATGCCAAAATTTAGATTCTAGTTGTTAGTCACAACCTCTGTTATTTTGACTTCGGTTCAGCATCCGACCTTGGCCTTATCAGAAGTGACAAACCTGGAGATTATGTGGCTGATATCTCAGCTCCCCCAGGTGGCAGATTTTGGAATTGTTTGCTTTTCATGAGACACAGGCTGAAAACAAGCTAAGGAAGATAAATGAGAATTTAATTGAGGAATTATAAGATGAGAGTAGTGGCACATGTGCCTATGATACCAACACTGGGAAGGGGGAGGCAGGAGGATTGTTAACTTCGAAGACAGTCTGGGACGCATAATGAGGCCCTGTCTCAAAACAGAAAAGGAATTTTGAAAAGAAAAAACATCTCTGTATCTATTTTATTGCAAACAGCTGGAATTAAAAACATTATAAGTTTTAAAATAATTTTTAATGTAAAATGAGATTTATTATCTCATCTTTATACATGTATATTTCTATACTTCTCTCACATTCACCTTTACCTTCCACCTGGCTTCTTTTCTACCTCACACAATAGTTCTCCTGTTTTCATATCTCAGATACATCTATCTATCTATCTATCTATCTATCTATCTATCTATCTATCTGTAGATAACATACAGATACCTAGGTACATATTATAAAGAAGAAATAAGCTGGGTGGTGATGGTGTACACCTTTAATTCCAGCACTTGGGAAGCAGAAGCAGGTGGATCTCTGTGACTTCTAGGCCAACCAGGGCTACCCAGAGAAACACTGTCTAGAAAAACCAAAAGAAGAGGAGGAGGAGGTAAAAAGTATAGAATATGTGTCTTTCTGAGTCTTCAGACACAATGGCTCTAGTTCCATTCATGTCTGCAATTGGCATGATTTTCTTCTGTATGGTTGAATAAAATACGTTGTGTACACATGCCACATTTTTTTTTTATTAGTTGATGGGCATCTAGGCTGGTACCATGCCTTAGATGTTGTGAATAGTGCTACAATAGGCATAGATGTGCAAGTGTTTCAGTGGACTGGTATAGACTGGTCATATGGCAGGATTTTGGTTTGGCTTGGTTTACAGACATAGCCTCACTGTGTAGTCTTGGGTGGCCTTGACCTTGCTATGTAGACAAGGCTAGCTTTGAGCTTGCAGGGATTCCCCTGTCACTGGTTCCTGAGCGCTGAGATGATAGGCACGCATTAGACAGCCAGATCACATTATAATTCTACTTTTGCTTTTGCTTTGTTTGTTTGTTTCTGGAACCTCTCTATTGTCTTGTATCCTGACTGCATCGCTCAGCATTCCCACCAGCAGTGTGTGAGAGTTCCATCTTCACCAACATTAGTTATTTGTTTTCTTGATAATGGCCATTCTGACTGGTATGAGGTAAAATTTCAGTGTAGCTTTGATTTGTGTCCTTCCGCTCCCCTTCCCTATGACAGTCTCTGCATAAACATAACCCAGTTTGGAGACTCTGATATAGAGAAATTCCCATACATGTAATTTAAGAGATTCATGTAACAGTGCTCATTCAGCAACTATTTTTATCTTTTGGGGATTATAAAAGCTATATTTATTCATGATGTTCCGTTCACTGTGTTCCTTTAGAGAAATGGAAAATTGTTTATGTACCCAATTTGCATATAACTTTTCCTTTTACGAATTATATGTAACACATAAAAGTGGCTGGTATGATTTTGGGATTCCCACTTCAGAGTCTCCAGTTTATCAAGTCTGCACCAGAGAAAGTGACAACTTGAATTATGCTTATGCTACTGGAAGGCTTAGAATATACTTTAAAAATATAATAAAATGCAGTTTTCATTTACTTTAAAAACTCAAAAGTACTATAAACTGGGAGGATATATTCTACTATCATTTTATCTGTTTGACAAATTCAGACCTCATTTTGACAGGGTTTTTCAAATGTGAAAAAAGAAAAGACAAAAAAAAAAAAAAAAAAAAAAAAAAAAAAACCAAACCAAACCAAAACAAACAAACAAAAACAAAACAAAACAAAACAAAAACCACCCTGATTCTGATACTGTGGCTGCTCTAGCTCATTTGTCAAAATAGTTACCAAATGCTTTGAACAATAATATCCCTATTAACAAAATAAACCTATCTTTAATAGTGAAAACATTCAAAGCAATCTGAATGCCTGTCAACATGTGCATGTTAACATTCATACATAAATCATTAGATCTCGAAAAAGCTGGACAGTGGTGGCACATGCATTTAGTTTCAGAACTAAGAGGCAAAGGCAGGTAGATCTCTGAGTTCGAGGCCAGCCTATTCTAGATTGTGAGTTTCTGCACAACCAGGGCTACACAGAGAAACCTTGCGTCAGAAAAAAAATCAAAGTACAATTATACTGTATGCAAATACCTTTGATATTGAAAAAAAGAATGGTTAAATAACATTGTAACTGGAGCACAGTGGCAGGACCCCTTAATCTTAGCACTCAGGGTGGAGGAAATAACGGCAGGTGAGTCTCTATGAGTCTGAGCCCAGCCTGATTTACATAGTCATTTCCACCCAGTCTGAGTTATACAGTGAGACTCACAAAATAAACACATTAATTAATAAAATAAAAGAACAACAAGAACAAAACCCAACCACTGTCATTCTGGATGGGGACACAGGACACAGGTAATATCAGGGATGGATTTGAACACATAATTAAAAATAAAATCTTAAAAATTATGAAAAATTTAATGCTTTTTTTTTGGTGTGTATTGTGTCTATGGTATTATTTTAGGTTTTTTTTTTTTTTTTTTTTTAATTGTGGCAGCGAAACAGCATGACCAAAAAGTAAGTCGGGGAGGAAAGGGTTTATTTGGCTCACACTTCTAATATTGCTATTATGGAAGTCAGGGTGGGAACTCAAACAGGGCAGAAACCTGGAGGCAGAGGTCATGGAGGGGTGCTGCTTACTTGCTTGTTCCCCATGGCTTGGTCAGTCTGCTTTCTTATAGAACCCAGGACCACCTGCCCAGGAATGGAACCACCCACAATGGGCTGGGTGGGTTCCATTGATAACTAATTAAAAAAAAAAAAAAGCCTTACGGCTAGATTTTATGGAGGTGTTTTCTCAATTAAGGTTTTCTCCTTCCAGGTGACTCTAGCTGTGTGTCAAGCCGACATAAGACCAGCCAGCACGGGTATGTATGTTCACATGTGTCTGGAGGTGCATATGGAGACAAGAGGTTGATGTTTAATCTCTTCTTCTATTGCTTTCCTTTGTAGATGTTGAGGTACTAGCCCTTATTGAACCCAGAACTCACTGATTCAGATAGCCCAGGATTCTCTCTCTGTTTCCTTAGTGTTGGGGTTACACGCGGGCTACTCTGCCTGCTGGGTCTTTACTTGGAATCTGGGTATTTGAATTCCAGTCCTCACATTTTCACAGCAAAGCGATCTTTCCAGCCTATGATTAGAATTTAAGACCTTGAAAGGAATTTAAAGATAAGATTACATAAATTTCTCACTTTATAACTGACCAGAGAGCCTATGTGTTGCCAAGTTTACTGCTGGGTTATTGGGAGAAGCAAGGCTTGAATTCATGCCTCTTGCTCTCTAACTTTCTTCTGTTTGAGGTTGGCCATGTGTGACACATCCCTTGCCCCAGCCTCTGCAGTTGCCAGGATTACAGGTGTAAAACACCATGCCTTGCTCCTTCCGCTTATCTCTGAACAGCAGAAACAGGCAGCACCTGCTCAAGGATTACTTACGCCAAGAGAGTATATGCAAGCTCTGATATCGCACCCCCTAATGTTCAAATCTGACACCTCTTATTTACCACCTGTTTGGCCTTGCCTCAGTTTCCTCATTTGTAAAATTGACTCATTTGTTATAGAGGCTAAATGGACTGACTTATTTAAAGCACGTAACAGTGCAATGCATGGGCTGGAGAGATGGCTCAGAGGTTAAGAGCACTGGCTGCTCTTCCAAAGGTCCTGAGTTCAATTCCCAGCAACCATATGGTGGCTCACAGCCATCCCTAATGAGATCTGGTGCCCTCTTGTGGTACGCAGGTGTACATTCTGGGAGAACATTGTATACACAATAAATAAATAAAAACTTAAAAAAAAAAAAACAAACCAGTGCAAGACATATGTCGCAACCTGAAACCTCAGCACTATTTAGGACACATTCTCTGGTTATTGATAGCAAGATTAACTGGAGCCAGTGACTTTGCCCACAGCTGATTTTATTTGATCTGCATTTCAGAAACAGAACTTAGGGCCTGTAGCAGTGGTGCATAGCACTACCCAAGCTCTCAGGAAGAGGGGGCAACACTGAGTTCGAGGTCAGCATCACACAACATTTCTTTCTCAAGAATGAGGTCCAACAGACATGCTCGTAACAAAACAAAACACTTCATCTGAGACAGCGTTTGTATCTTGGCATTCCATACAGAAGTCCCAAGTTTAGTTTCTCTTGAAAATTGGAAGGCTTGATATTCTTAGGCTAAAATTCTCAGAACCTAACAACTGGCTGGTTGTAACATAGCAGCAGCCCACACGCCTTGTATTTTCATACTTGACTAAAACAACGCTTGTTCTCAAGGGACTCAATTCTATACGTGACTCACACTGGCTGAATACAGCCGGGGTGGGGGTGGGGTGGGGTGAAGAGGACAGTATTGTCAAGTCCAGAGCAGAGCCATAACCCGGCATAGTAGGACAAGTCCAGAGCAGAGCCATAACCCGGCATAGTACACAAGAGCATATGGGATGGTGGAGATGCTGGTGGTGGCACAAGTCGTCAACAAAGAGGCTTTGAACAAGAAAGGAAGAGGGAGGGGCTTGTGGAGAGAATTGAATGTGTAAAGAAATGGGAGAACCAGTTCATGCCCTTAGCAACCATAAAGAGAGCTTTTTCCCCCTTCAGATTTTATCTAGAAGTGATAGAATAGATTGACACAAAATAATAGAAGCCTCTAACTTGGATTTTTACCATGCAGGAAATGGCCAGCTGTTGAAATGTTGTCTATTGTTAAACTACAAATCTAGCCCAGTATGCAGGGAGGCAGAGGCAGGCGGATCTTTGTGAGTTTGAGCCCAGCCTGGTCTACAAAGCAAGTCCAGGACATCTAGGGCTGTTACACAGAGAAAACTGTCTCCAAAAACCAAAAACCAAAGCAAAAAGCAAAGAAAAACTACAACTCTAACTTTCAATGGAGTTATGATTGGGCGTTGATATCACATATGGTCCAATGCCTTTGGACCTCATTTCTGAGGAAGAAACGCTGTGTGGTGCACTGTGTTCTCTGAGAAGAATATTTAAAGGTTTTTTTTATTTTAGATTTAATTAATTTTATGTGTCTTAGTGTTTTGCCTGCATGTATGTGTGTGAACCATGTGCATGCACTGAAGTCCAGAGAGGTCAGAAGGCATAGGCTCCTTCGACAACAGAGTTATGGATAGTTGTGAACTATTCTGTGGGTGCTGGGAACCGAACCCAGGTCCTCTGCAAGAAGAAGTACTCTTGACCCTTGACCCATCCCTCCAGCCTCTGAAGAACAAGTTAAGATTTTTTTAAAAAGTTATTGTTAAGTTTACATATGCGTCTGTGTGGACGTATGTGTATGTGAGGCTTGCTGTGGTGCTGGGGACCGAACCCTGGTCCCCTGTGAGAGCAGAGCACGGTCTCAAGTGCCGAGCTATCATTCTAGTGCATTCTATGAAACGTCTTTCAGGAGTAAATGACTTAGGAATGGTAAATCCTTATGAATGGTAAGATACAATTTTTCATTTCTTTTGTCTCAGATAGATAGTGCTGGCTTCAAACTCTGGGCTGTAGCTGAGGACAGTTCTGTACTTGTGACCTTGCCCCCTCTTCCTTCCAAGTAGAGACTACAGGCAAGTTCCTACACGCTCATCTTTAAGATTTGTCTGGAAGTGATTTCCTTGTTTACAAAATGGACACAATGCGGACTCCTACTTTAGGGCTGCAACTCATCTAACCCATGCAATGAATTTACCAAGACAACCTGACATAGAGTGTAAGTTACAACTTATGAGTCACAACTATCACAGTAGTTACTGAGCCCTACTTCTCTACGTATCCTGTCCTTGGGGAAAAAAAAAGAGAGGGAGAGAGAGAAGGAGAGGTAGAGATAGATAGAGAGAGAGAGAGTGAGAGAGAGAGTTTTTAAGTCAAACATGTAGTTTTCATTGGAACCTTAAATTAAATCAACTGGTGGCATCTTTCACTTTAATAAACACAAAAATGCTAGATTGAAATACCAAGATACAATTTCCTTCCCCTCTGTATTTTTGGCCATTAAAATTGTCAAGAACAATTAATTTTTTGTGTGAAAATTAAAAAAGTACAAATTATTTCTTATACAAATTCAATAGTTTATTCGCAGTAATAAAGTTACTACTAATGTAGAAGAGATGATTCTGCAGCTCTCTAGGCTCAAACAGTATGCAAAGACTTTCAGGCAAAGGACCTTTTCACATCATTTTCACATAGCCAGGCAGATCAGACAACCACTTGGCGGGAAAAGGATAAGTACCGACCAAACCTGCACCATCTGTTTCTGTTTAGTTTATAAACTGCGTTCCAGTATGTCAGCTTTCCTGCCTTGTGGGACTTGAAGTCCGAAGTTAGAAGTGATTCAGGCAGCTGGATCTCAGAAGCCCACAGCCCCTGAAGCGCTGAGGCCTGCGGACTACAACTCCCGAAATACCCGGGAAGGCCGTGCCGTAATCACGGTAACCAATCATACGCATGAATGCCAAGCCACGCCCCCAGCTCTGGGACAGCCTTGGCCAATGGCAGGGCTCGCAGCGCACAGCTTGTGGGTTAGGTTGTGAGGCCGGGGCCGGGGGTGGGGAGGAGTCCAGGGTTTCGGAGCGAAGCTCGGCGGCCGGGTGGGTCGGGGCGTTCGGCGCACCCTTCACTGAAGCGGCAGTGGCCGGGCTGGGAGCCGGGAGTGGGAAGCGACGGCGCGGCTGGAAAATGCCGGTCCATTCCCGAGGGGATAAGAAGGAGACGAATCACCACGATGAGATGGAGGTGGACTACGCGGAGAACGAGGGGAGCAGCTCCGAAGACGAGGACACCGAGAGCTCGTCGGTCTCGGAGGATGGGGACAGCTCAGGTGCGCGACCCAGCTGGGCGGGGATGCCGGGTCCCCTGCGCCCGGCGCGCGACAGGCCGCGGTGCTCACGCCGGGCGGCGCGTCCTGCTGCGAGCGCGGGGCGGGGAGACGGGGGAAGGGGCGGGGACTGGCTCGGCCTCAGACACCCCGGAGCTGCGGGGCGCCGCGGGCGCCAGCGCGGGCTCCCGGTGGACTGGGCGAGCTCGGGCTTGTGTCGACCCGAGGCGCTTCTGTCCACCGTGGGGCCCCGTCCTAGGGACATCTGGCAGTGCCTTGTGGCTACTGACCCTGGAGTGGAATGTCCCACTGGCTAGTTTGGGAGACCTGGAAATGTCCCTTTGCTCAAACCAGTCTCTGCCAGGCTTGTCAGCGTGTGTGTGGGGGCTGCGGATAGATTTGCCTTGGTCCTTGCCGGGCTTGAAACTCATTAACCTTCCCTTTTAGGCCAGCCTGTCACTGGTATTGTAATCGGTGCCCTCGAGGGGACTGACTTGGCAACTATGCGGTCCATAGTAGGTCCTAAAGTTTTCAACACTAAGAAAGGACTAGCCTGGGGATAATTCTGAATCGTTATCGGTTTTTAATCTAGACTATGTAGGCACTATTGACATTTCCAGAATTCTCGAGCGTTCATTATTTTGTGACTTTGGGCTGTTTTTGACCCCTTATATTTGATGTCTTTTGATGCGGGAGGTAGATTAACACTACAAATAAATTGTGTAAATTTTTAATAATGTCATTCAAAAACGAATTGAACTGTGACTTCCTGGGTCCTTCCTTCTCTGACCGTTTGATAGAGAATGGCTTCTTTGTCTAATCCAGGTTTTGGCCCTGTAAAGGGAAGCATTGATAACAGGCTAATGACAGTGCGTTATCACTCCACACCTTTTTTTCAGGTTTGTGTTTCAGAGTGCACTTCTCCATGGGAGAATGCAGTGTCAGTAAGTCAGCCTTCCAAAAGTCAATATTTATGGGGACTTTTTGCTCAGTATTGGGCACTGCTAAGCACGAGGTCTAAATATATAGTTATATTATCTTGTCTCAGTTGAAGAACAGTGTTCTCACTCAACAGGGCAGCTGAACATATGAACTCACGGCAGTTGTGACAGTGTGCACAAGACCTGGGCAGGCTCAATCCTGGAAAAAAAAAAATCCTAGTATGGAGGGGTGGAGGTGGGCATCAAGTTCCATCACTAGCAGGGAGTTGCCATATTTGTTAGCTTTTGGGAGAGTCAGTTTTCTTTAATAGCATGACCTCTGGTAGATCAGCCACACACCAGGGCTGCCTCTAACCCAAGAATAGTTAGGCCAATCAAATTGAACTCCATGATTTTGCAAAAATAAAATAAAAAGTAGGGAACTTAAAGTTGGGTGGGTTAGGGAGATGGGAGTGGATCTGGAGGAGCTGGGGGAGGGGCAGTGACTATGTTCAAAGAATTAATAAAAAACATCTAGACACTACTTGATTAAGTTTCAGAATAAACGATTGAATGTAAATAACGTTGTAAGAATTCAGGGACAGGGAAAAGACTTCCAGGATTGAGTGGTCAGCACATTTAGTTGAAAGTGGGACTGCCCAGTTTTGAAGAGTTTGGGTTGGGATAGGGAAGGCAGAAAGTTCATATGGGAGAAGGAATGTAAGAAAAAGTGCAAAGGCCAGAGTTCAAAGCTTGCTGAAGGATGAGAAAGCCAGTTTGGTTGGGAGACCAACCAGCTTGGAAAGGCAAAGAATGCTGTGCCTGTGAGAGAGTTCAAAGAAGGAAAAAGCAGAAATTGATGAGTACAACTTTAGGAGTGAAGGTAAGACGAAAGCTCAGATACAGGGAGAGGTGTGCGTATGGTCAACACTGGTGGAAAAACAAAGCACTGCACTTGAAGCTGGAAGGTGATCTATGTTGAGTATGTTTATGTTGAGGGTACAGTCTGTTTCTGTAAGACTGTCTGAACCGGGAGATGGAAATGTGGCATTGGATCTCATCAGGGATGAGACGTCGAATTCTGAAGTCATCTGCCTAGGTGTATATGTGTGTGTTTGTGTGTAGGTGTGAGTGTGTGAGTGAAGGTACCCACGGAATCCAAAAGAGGGCATTGGATCTCCTCAAGCTAGAGTTACAAGCGGTTGTGAGCCACCTAGTGTGGGTGCTGGGAACCCAGCTCTGGTTCCCTGCAAGAACAGTGTGCTCAGAACCCCTGAGCCGTCTCTCTAGCTCCTGTTCTTGGGTTTTAATGGGAGCCAGGTTCTCATAAAATTGCATGGGTTATAATTCCCCTTTGAATGTTTAAGTTGTTGTGATTTTTAACCTGTTCAAAAAAAAAAAAAAACTCATCCTAGAAAATAATTACAAAGATCATAATACATTTTGCCTATAACACATCCCAGCTTTTCCTCCCAAACCTTGGTATTGAGCAGATCCTGTGAGCACAGAAACTTTCTACAGAACTCAGAAAATAAGAAAATTTGAGGAACCAAGTGTTGAGTGTGCGATCATGTGTCCTTACCATGTCCCTCCTGCTCCCTGTCAAACCCTGGGCCTTAAATAGCTTGGGCACATGCTGTACCCCTGAGGTATGACTCTGGTCAGGGACTGGGTTTTAAAGAGCAACAGAGTAAGCTATGAAGAGGCAGAAATATTTTACATTTGTTTTAGAAAATTACCACTATCTACTTCCTTGTTATATGAAAATAACTGGACGTGCTGCAACTTTCTTTCTCATACTTTGACCTTTTTGTTGTTGTTTTGTTTTGTTTTTGAGACAGTGTTTCTCTGTATAGCCTTGGCCTGGCCTAGACTCACTTTGTAGAATAGGCTGGCCTCAAACTCAGAGATCTGCCTGCCTCTGCCTCCCCAGAGTGCTGGGATTAAAGGGGAGTGCTACCACCACCCGCTATAGTTTGACCTTTATTTGATGAAGATCAAGATGAAGATCAATTTATACCTCAGATATTTTGCATATATATGATGTAAAACCAGAAGATGTGAAAATAGGGCAGACTGGTAATTAATAGCTGCTGTCTTTAAAAGTTGGCTTATCTTTCTCCTTATTCTTTTTTGTTGACCGACAGTAATCTGGGGACAGGGAACAATGAGAGGGTGAGTGGCAGTCCCAGATTCCATAAACGTAATGGGGTTAGTTTGCTTTTTGTTCCTGAGACAAAGTCTCACTATGCAGCCTTGGCTGCCCGGAACTCCCTGTGTAGACCAGCCTGGCCTCCACCTCAGATCTGTCTGCCCCTGCTTCCAAGTGCTAGAATCAAAGACATGTACTACCATGCTGCCAACTATTATTTGTTTTGTTTTGTTTTTGTTTTTTTTATGTGATGGGATAATTAGCCATGTGGCTCCTCTTCCACCTGTAATTTAGTTTTAAGATTAAAAAAATTAAATCATGTGAATGTTCATGGTATGTTTGCAGGCAGAGGAGGGCATCAGACCCCCCTGGACCTGGAGTTACAGGCGGCTCTGAGCCATGGCATGAATTCTGAGAACTGAACTTGGGTCTCTGTAAGAGCAGAGCGGTATTCACTTCACACTTAGCTTATGAGACATCTTTCAGCTCTGTTCTGTTGTTGTGTTGTTGTTGTTGTTGTTGTTGTTGTTGTTTCGTTTTTCTTCAGCCCAGGCTGACTTTGAACCCTCATCATTTCTCCAGCATTTTCAAATGACGGGAATTCAATCACTGTACACCACAGCTGACATGCTCCAGTTGTGAAGAGAGAAGTCCAAATGTGGATTTAAAAAAAAAAAAAAAAGCCGGGCGTGGTGGCACACGTCTTTAATCCCAGCACTTGGGAGGCAGAGGCAGGCGGATTGCTGTGAGTTCGAGGCCAGCCTGGTCTACAAAGTGAGTCCAGGATGGCCAACGCTACACAGAGAAACCCTGTCGCGAAAAACCAAAAAACAACAAAAACAAAAACAAAATACTGACCTTTTTTGAACATAGTCATTTTTTTGTACTGAATTCTCAAGAATTAGTGTAAAATCAAAAGAAGGTTAATTACTTCATTGACTTTAGTACTTCATTCATGGCTCTCAAGGTCCTATAAGATTGAAAAATGGATAAACAATAGAAGCTCTAGAGATGCCTGGAGCTTTAACTAATCTGACATTAAATTAATTCTACTGTAATAACTATTTTGGATAAGAATTGTTTATTGATCTGGGCAGTAGTGGCACACGCCTGTAATCCCAGCACTTGAGAGGCAGAGGCAGGTGGATCTCTGTGAGTTCGAGGCCAGCCTGGTCCACAAAGCGAGTCCAGGACAGCCAAGGCTACAGAGAGAAACCCTGTCTGAAAAAAATGGAAAAAAAATTGTTTATTGGGGCCTAGAGAGATGACTCAGAAGTTAAGAGCACTGGCTGCTCTTTCAAAGGTCCTGTGTTCAATTCCCAGCAACCACATGGTGGCTCATAATCATCTATAATGAAATCTGGTGTCCTCTTCTGGTGTGCAGGCATGCATACAGGCAGAACATTGTATATATAATAAATAAATTTTAAAAAGAATTGTTTATTTTCCTTTAAGATTTAATATAGACCTTGGATGTCCAATTTAAACTTTTTTTTTTTTTTCTGTTTGGACTAACCTCAGATATATTTGAAAGTTTTATCTTTTAGTTTCTTTTTGTTTTTTTGAGACAGGGTCTCACATGTCCCAGGCTGGCCTCAAACTGGCTATGTAGCACATAGTCCATAGTCGTAGTTAGCCTTAAGCTCCTAATCCCCTGCCTGACCCTCCCAAACGCTGAGATCACAAGTGTGTGCCTTCAGGCCGGCCTTGAAGTTTTATCGTTGATGTTTCCTTTTTTGTTTTTTTATTGACAGAAATGGATGATGAAGATTGTGAAAGGAGAAGGATGGAATGTCTAGATGAAATGTCCAATCTTGAGAAGCAGTTTACAGATCTCAAAGACCAGTAAGTACTAACTGGAGACGGCCGCTGTCACGAGTGTGTTGGTTTTACTAGCCGCAGGGGCGATTACATCGTCTTCGCTCTGCTGCTGTTTGTGATTTGGAGGAGGCTTATGTGTGTGAGCAGGGATGTGACTGGAGGATGGGTATGCATACATGAGAGTGCAGGTGCCATGCAGGTCAGAAGTTGGATTCCCTAGAGCTGAGTTACAGGTGGTTGTGAGCCACTTGACATGAGTGGCTGGGTTCCTGGGAACCAAACTCAGGTTATCTGGAAGAGCAGATTCACCCATCATGGGCCGTTTTGAATTCAGAATAAGCAAGCCATCTTCCAACATAACATGTTGTATACAATGTGTACATGTGTTATACATATACACATGTATGTATGTATGCATTCATATTGCCTATAATAAAAGTAATGAATGGAATAAAAGGAACTTGCAAAATAAATTGTCAATCTCCTTTGAATTTTTTTAGAACAGTCTTATTTTTTTTTAAAGATTTATTATTAATGTATACAGTGTTCTGCCTGCATGTACACCTGCAGGCCAGGAGAGGGCATCAGGTCACAGTATAGATGGTTGTGAGCCACCATGTGGTGGCTAGGAATTAAATTCAGAACCTCTGCAAGAGCAGACAGCTCTTAGCCTCTGAGCCAACTCTCCAGCCCTAGAACAGTCTTAAAATATCATAAAACCAGAAAAGATAGTTTCCTTCATGAAGTATAGCAGTATAAAAAGTTTCTTCTTAAAAACAGTAGGATTTCCTGTTTCTTGTTTATAAACCCTGTACGGTAGGGTTCTTTAAAACTAACTAACTAACTAACTAACTAACTAACTAACTAACTAACTAAAGTGTCAACCTGTCTCAACCCCCGCCCCAAAAGTCTCATAATCCAACTATTACATCAGTGGTAAAGATTTGTTTTTTTCTCTTGTTATTGATGGTTGAACCCCATGCCTTGTAGATTCTAGGTAAGTGTTATAGTGCTGGGATACATTCCCACTCCAAATTAAGGTACTCCCCTCTTTATTTTACAGTATCTATAAGCAGATTTATAAGTAGGGGCAATAGAGACCCTTTGCCCATTTTTCATTTCATCCCCTTTAAACGCATTTGTTTACTTGTTTAGATTTTGTTATATATGTATATTAGTTTATGTATATGCCTGTTTTACCTGCATTTGTGTCTGTGTACCATGTGTGTGCAATGCCTGTGATGGCCATAAAAGGGCATCAACTCTCCTTAGGCTGGAGTTAAGGGTGGTTGGTAGCCACCATGTGAGTGCTAGGATTTGAATGTTTATTTGCGTGTGCTCATATGTGTGACTGCATATGTATGCATAGTATATTTGAGCCGTAGTGCCTGTCAGGATAAGTGGCAGCAGTCAGTTCTCTCTTCCCGCCCTGTTGGTTTCTGGGGATCAAACTCAGGTCATCAGTTTTGGCAGCAAAGGCCTTTCCCACTGAGCTGCCTTACTGGTCCTAAGGTGTAGCCCAGGCTGCCCTCCAACTTGTGATTCCCCTGCTTCTGCTTTTTTAGCATATCCTACCAGAGTGTGCCACCACAACTGGCTTATTCTTATATTTTTTAAATAGTTTATTACATTGTAGTCCAGGCTATGCAGAACCCATTATATTGCCCAGGATGGTCTCAAACATAGGCCTTTTCTGCCTCCATCATCCAGGCTTGTGTGGTGCTGTGCTTCATCTAGTAACTCATCTTATTTCACTTTATTCATTTCCAGTTGCGTTGTGTATACCAGATCATGGGCTCTATAATGCACCCCCTCCTCCCCACATCAGGGCTGGTCCTTTTTTGTTTTTTTAAACACTAAATAGGAGCCATGCATAGTCACTCTCACTTGTAATCTTAGCACTCAGGAAGTTGAGGCAGGACCTTTGTGAGTTGAAGACTAGCCTGGGCTACATAGTGAGTTTTAGACTAGCCTGGGTTATACAGTGAGACCTGGCTCAAATACCAGAAACAACAGATTAAATTAAATGGGTTGAATATGGGCTGTGCTTTTTCAGGTAAGATGGGTTTTTTGTTTGTTTGTTTTTTTCAAGACAGGGTTTCTCTGTGTAGTCTTGGCTGTCCTGGACTTGCTTTGTAGATCAGGCTGGCCTGGAACTCACAGGGATCTGCCTACCTCTGCCTCCCTGAGTGCCGGGATTATAGGCATGTACTACTGTGCCTGGCTTTCCTTTTTGTTTAGTTTAGTTTTTGTTTGTTTTTAAGCTCAGTGTCTAAACTTTTCTTTTAGAATTGATTTATTATTGTTCCATTAAAACAAGTTGCGAGTCCCAGAGTAGTCATTTCAAGTTTTTTCTTTTATTTTTTTAAGCTGGTTCTTGCTGTGTTGCCTAGTCCATTTCATCTTCTTACCTCACTCCCCTTCCCCAGTCACTTTAACAAGAGACAAAGGCCGGTGGGCTCGAATTTTAATTGCATTTTTTGTTGTGACTAAAGAATAATAGTGATTTAAACAAACTCTGGACTGATACTTAATTTTATGGTGTGTATAAGTGCATTTTCTGATTGCAGTCAAGGCAAGAATATATTTGATAGGCTATTGGAACAAAGTTGCTTGCCTTTGTTGGGAGATTTTAATTAATGTCTTGATTTTTGCTTTGTTAAGACTTTACAAAGAACGGTTAAGTCAGGTGGATGCAAAACTCCAAGAAGTCATAGCTGGAAAAGCACCAGAGTATTTGGAACCACTGGCAACTCTACAAGAAAATATGCAGATTCGCACAAAGGTAGCAGGTAGGAATGTGTGACGTTTTGTACACTTTGTGACAGTTTGATTTTGTGGTGTTGTATGGAGATGGCATAAGTCCAGGTGTCTGCCAGCTGCCCTGACTGCACAGACAGATGGTGACATCCCTAGGCCACTTGTGGCTTGGCACTGAGTATGCACATGTAGGGGTGTGCGCTTGCCTTCTGCAGGGCTCCTGCGCAGGCCATGCTGCCCACGTTACCCTGCAGGAGTAGTATTGGGCATCTGCCTGTTGGGGGCGCTCCCCGTGCTCCGCCGCGTACTGCCTATTTACACCGTTAGCCCTCCTGCGAAGCTTCTGATTCTAATGAGAATAGTTTGGACACAGTGGTTTTGACAGAGTAAAGTATCCAATGATAAAGCCAGAGCTTATTGCCTGTCTCCCTTCCTGTCAGGAGGGCTCTGAGGAGGAAAGGACTGTGCTTTGTGTCTTGTTCATTCTCTAGTGAACACTGAGCAATATTCTTGGGACTGTGAGGTAGGAGCAAAAAATAGCTCTGTGCTTTCTTCCTAGCTCGTGACCTCTTAATTTTTTCATCTTCTTTGATAAGTGTTTTGCTTTTTTTGTTTTAGGATAAAGTTGTAATCATTTGTGACTGTCTTATTGAGTCCCCTTATGAACTGGGGTGGACACAGACTATAGGGAAGTACTGGTGACCCCAGCTTTACTGTCAGCGTAACCAGAATCACTGTGCTTGGTTGCAGGAATCTATAGAGAGCTCTGCTTAGAGTCTGTGAAGAACAAGTATGAATGTGAAATCCAGGCTTCTCGCCAGCACTGTGAGGTACGGTCACTCTGCCTAACGTGTAAGCTCATTGCATCGCTTCAGGTCTTTTGAGCTGCAGCCATAGAGTCTGTAACGTGACTTTAGAGAACTGGATAGTGATCATGTCATCAGACAAGTGAAGCTATAGTATAAAAAGTACACTATAGAATGTGGCACAACATAGGGCCGTAGGCTAATCAATGTGTATGCCGTGCTGACGCTAGAACACTGGGCTGTAGAATTAAGCTCTGGCTGGCTACTGTTTTATACATGTTAGAACAGCATTTTTTTTATGTGAAGAAAATATAAGTATGTTTCCTTCATGTGTTGTTTATATTGAGTAGTGTTTAAGAAAATCATGCTAGTTGGGCAGGGTGGCACATGCCTGTAATCCCAGCACTCAGGGAGGCAGAGGCAGGGGGATCTCTGTGAGTTCAAGGCCGGTCTGGTCTGCAAAGTGAGTCCAGGACAGCCAAGGCTACACACGGAAACCCTGCCTTGAAAAAAGAGAGAAAGAAAGAAAATCATGCTAATTTTGCAAATAACTTTTTGTAAGACTTAGATATCTTAAAAGGCTGAAAAGACAAGTTCTAGAAATAGCCCCTAATTCTAATTTAAAAATATTTTTATTGTTTTATGTATATTCCTGTTGTGCCTGAGTGCTTGTCTGTTTGTACCTGGTTCCCTCAGAAGCTAGAAGAGGTCATTGTATCCCTTAGAACTGGAGTTAGAAATGGTTGTGAGCTACCATGTGGGTACTGGGAATCTAACCTGGGTCTTCTGCAAGACCAGCAAGTGCTCTTCACCATCGAACCATCTCTTCATCCCCTAATATTCCTTATTTTAATGTACCATATCTGAATAAGTATAAAGAATGGACTCTCCCTCTTTTTTTTGAGTTATATCTCAGTGTGTAGCCATACCTAGTCGGGGACTCATGTAGACTGTGAGATGCATGCCACCACACCCAGACTACTACTGTTCCCCCTCCCCCGACTCCTTCTTGAGGCCGGGCTTACTGTGTAGTGCAGGCTGGACTTGAACTCTCCATCCTCCTGCTTCTGTTCCCCAAAGATAGTGGTAACAGGTGTGCCACCATGCTGGGCACATTGCTAGTATTTTGTTTAGAGGTTTCATTCCTTTTTTATAAGTGAAGTTTATTTTCAAATTTCAGGACTGTCTTTGATTTGATTTTAGATTATATAAGACAAATTAGGAATAATTGATATTCTCTGTGCTATAGAGATATATATTTAAGACTTCAGCTGTCAGTTCTATGAGTGTCAATTATGTTTGTGTTTATGATTTAAAACTTTTTATTCTTATTTTGTGTGGGTGTTTTGTTTGCTGTGCACCAAGTGTGTGCAGTGCCCGAAGAGGACATTGGATTCTCTTACACTGGAGTTATAGACCGTTGTTAGTGTTAGACTGCATGTTGGTGCTGGGCGCACCATGCTAGTTTTCTTCAGTGGAGTACTTCCTTAGGCTTTCCTTGACTTCATGATCTCTGTTTATTTTTTGAGATGCTGAATATTGAATCAAGAGCCTTCCTTGCTAATATTTAAGAGCAGGGTTTTGTAAATTTGGAAGAAGTCTCACTGCTGCTGTATTTTATTGGATTCTGTGGGAGATGTGGCTCAGTTAGTAGAGTGCTTGTCTAGAATGCACAAAGCCCCGGCTTAATCCTCAGCACCTCATACAACTGCGTGCGGTGGTAGCGTGTGCCTATAAGCCAGCAGTAGGTGGGAGCCAGGACTCAGTTGGAGGCCTTCAGAGTCAGTCTGGCTTCTGGTTCCTGAGAAGATTGTTGAGAGCTCTTCTGGGTTCTGATCTCTTTTGGTCAACAGGAAGCTGGGTGTGGATCCCCAGAACCCATGCAGAAGCCAGATGTGGCTGGCAGTGGGTAGCTGTGGCCTCAGTATTGAGCAGAGGATCCCTGGAGCTTGCTGACGATGCAGTGCAGCCCAGTTGGTGAGAGACCCCGCCTCAAGATCTAAGGTGGAAAGTAATTGAAGAAGACACCAGACTTGAACCTCTAGCCCCCATATGCAAACACTCATGTGTGCTTGCACTCCCATGCTCACGCACACATAGGAACACATATAGACATACACAAGCTAAAAAGAAAGTTTGCTTTTGATTTATAAGCTAAGTAAATGCTTGCTGATAAAATTGGAAAAAGAAGTGTAAAGAAGAGACTGAAATCATAATTTTCCATGCAGAGTTAATGGCTGTTAATAAGTGAGCATATTTGTATATATTTTGCAACATAGCTGGTGTGATTCCGAACAATTCTTCAGCTTTCTAAAGTATTTTCAACCAGAGCTTCACGCTCATGCTGTGGTTAAATACTCTCTGGAGGTGTGTTCCATGTACACACTTCTGAAGGCACAGACTTCCAGTGAGAACAGACAGTGTGCTGTCCTGGGTCTAAACTCTGTGACTTCTAGATGCTGCCCTGGAGTCACCCCCATATCCCTGTCAGCTTTAGATGCGGTTAGCTTCTTGTTAACCAAGGACGAGTCCCATGAGCTTCTTCACTCCGTTCCTCTCCCATCTTTGTGTCGTTGTTCTTGCTGTCGCCCTAGTTGTAAATACTGTTCATGAGCCAGAGTTATGTATCCTAGTGACTCTTTCTGTGTACAGATAACACCTGTGTATACCATGCCTGTCTGTGCAGAGGTTGATAATAACTACAGTTTTTGTAATTAAAATTTATATTTAACATGAAGAAAAGTTACACTTTTACTCACTGTCGGCTTTGTTTCTTCTTCTCTGAGATTTGAACGTGCTGGCCACATGCTCCACCCTGAGCTGTGTCCCTGGCCCTCTACTTACCTTTTATTTTTATGACACTAATCTGGCCAGACTGGCCTTGAACTCACTCGGCAGTCTAGGTAGGCCTACAGTATGTGGTAAGTTATGTTATCAGGCCTAACTTACCTGCTTTCTTTTTAGTTCTTCCCCAGGATTTCCACAGATTAGTGAGTCCCTGAAGTTGTTACTTTTAAAAACAAAGTCAAACATTACAGTTTCTTTGGTTTCCCCACAAGGTCTATGTGAAAAATTAAATTGCATGTTACTATAATGGGGTACTGATAGTTGTTTAGGGAATTTGCTGAGCTTATTCTCTTTGACAAAGAATTGACCATCTGGGAAGGACCAAGCCACAAGGAACATAAGACAGTATCTACTGTCTTCCTTTGGGAGGGGAGGGGCCCTGCAGCTGGGAGTCTGCTAACTGAGCTGGCTTAGGTATTTTTTAGGGCCTCTGGGCCTCCTCTTCCCCTATTTGATCGTGTTGTTCTTGCCCCCATGCCTTCCTGTTGTTTCTTCTTCCTGTGTTTGCTGGGAAGAAGCCGCCATCTCAGGGAGCCAGCCTGTGTTCCCTTGCCCCTCTTCAGTTACCTAGTAAACTCAAGGAAAGTCTCAGTAAACATGAGGCCTGTGACCCATTTTCAGTTACACTAGTTTAAAGTCATGTTCTAGAAGGGGCAGGCCAGCTTCTTACTGCCAAGTGAGCTGTAAGAGAGGTCTTACGTGGTTTGCTCCTGTGCTGTCCTGAAGCCCTAGTGCCTGTAAGGTGCTGCTTCCCCCAGCTCCCTGATCCCTCCCCACCCTCCCCTTCCGTGCGGCCTCATCCTGCCCCTATTCTACTTTATTCTGTTCTATCCTTCTCTGCTTTCTAGAATAAACTGCATTTTTGTCCTCATGAAGTTCTCTTTGCCATTGACCTGGAGGTCATTTTTACCTCCTTACTCCTGTCTCTTGGGCTGGATCTCATTTCCTTTTTCGGCTTGGTAGAGAGTATTTTTCGGTGGCATCTTGAGAGAAGATGTGGAGAAGTCAGTGTTGGAGATTTTGTGTGTTGGCTCTGTATTGTTGTATGCTCAGTTACTCCAAAACTTAGTAGCTTAGAGCGTTTTTAGTAGTTTGATGTCAGGGCTTTGTGAGGCTTGACAGAGGGTGGGGGGCATGTCTCCCTCTCAGAGTTGGCAGGATGGTGCCGGTCATGGCGTGCTGCCTTTGTTCTCCACTCTTAGGACCTGGTGGCTGGCTTTTCCAAGACTGAATGAACAAAGAGAATGAGATAGAAGTGACTTTCATTTGACCTAGAGTTTTGCCTTATTTTGCTCATTAAAGGTGTTAAAAACAAACAAACAAACAAACAAACAAACCTGCTGCCCACATTCAAGGAGAGAAAAACCTAGTTTATATTTTTAAGTTAGTGGTGTCAAGGAACTGTTTTCACCTACTACATCTTTGTTGTCCTAAACCGTCATGACTCTCACTTGAGAGCATAGAGCTCTGAGTGGTATTGTGTTTCCTCAGGATAGTTTCCTTTTTTGAGATGGGATCTTGCTATGGATCCAAGATTGGCCTAGCACTTCACTCTCCTAAATGTGTGTCAGGCCTGGCTCCTCACTGCCTTTGAGATGTCATTTTGATTACTGCTTCTGATCTGTTTGCTTCCTGAATACTTACAGGATGTTCCTTCTCATCCTTGGTTTTGGAGAGGAGTGAGGCATGGGTCTCTTTTTCATTCAGTGTGCAGGATACTCGGGGGAACTTTTAATTTTTTGAGATAGGGTTTTCCTATATAGCCCAGGCTAGCCTTGAACTTGTAGCAGTATTTTCGACAGACTTCCAAGTACCAAGATTGCAGGGATCCATTACCACACCCAGTTTCAGGAAACATATATTCCATTTTGGGAAAAATGTCTCTCTTTAATTTCTTTTAGATTTAATTTTATAGACTGAACTCTTTAGTCCTTTTGAGGGAGGTTCTGGAGGTGACTCCAGGGACTTGTGTGTACCAGGAATCTCTGAGCTACACCTCCAGCCCTGCAAATAGAACTAAACTAATATTTGTTACCACCCCATAGCCTTGTATTTGCAGTTAATTTGAAAGCTGACTGTAATGATTTTCCCTTAGACAGGGCCTAAGGCTTAAAGGTCTGTTCTAAGTTGGTTTCTTTCTTTCTTTCCTTCCTTCCTTCCTTCCTTCCTTTTTTCTTTCTCTTTTAAAATTTCAGTGTAGTTGCTTTTTCCTTTTTAGTTTGGGCATAGTGTAGTGTGTGTGTGTGGGGGGGGGCAGTGCATGCACCACAGTGTGCATGAGGACAGCAGAGGAAAACTTCGTAGAGTCAGGCCTTTCCTTCTACTGTTCCATGGGCTCTGGGATCAAATTTGAAGTCCCTAGGTTTGCACTCCAAGTGCCTTCAACTGCTGAGCCATCTCACTAGCCCAGGGTATTACTGCAAGGTCTCATGGAGCCTCAGCTGGCCTCAAAGCCACTTATGTAGCTGTGCTAACCTTGAACTCTGATCCTCCTGTTTTTACCTCCTAAGTCCCAGAATTACGGGCATGCACTACCAGTCCTGTCTACTGTGGTGCGTCACTCTCTGATCCTTCAAAATCTCCCAGGGTTCCAATCCTGAAGGAAATTGAGAACTGTGAGGCACTTCTGGCAAGAAACTTCCAAAAGGGGGTTCATTCTCAATATAGGTCAGTGTGAAGTTAGTACAAAAATGGAACCTTGGGGTCATTATCCTGGGAGTCCTTAGAACTGCCCTAATGAGAATAGCAAAGACGTCAACAGGTAAGGACTAATGAGTAGGTTCAGCCAGTCTGTGTGAGAATAGAGGCTGGACGCTCTGTAAGTAGTCACGCACTGAACAGAAAAATGACTGCGGGCACCCAAAGAGTTGTGTGTCATTTCTGGCTGCTCAAGTATGATTTCTTTGTTTGTTGTCGGTTTGCTTGCTTGTTTTTTGGTTTTTTGAGACAGAGTTTCTCTGCTTTGGCTATCCTAGACTCACTTTGTAGACCAGGTTGGGCTCGAACTCAAATCAAGTATAACTTTTTCTCTCTCTCTTTGAGAAGCTTCTGAGGGTCTTGCAGGGTTGGAGAATGAGGAGAAAGTCTCTTTAAAAGGAGAGTGTGAAGATTAATTGTTGTTGTCAGCTTGCCTGGCTTTAGAGACACAGCGCAAGGCATGTTTGTGAGGGTACTTAATAAGAGGGAAGGCCCGCCTGAATATGGACAACACTCTGTGGCCTAGGGTCCTGTATCGGGTGAGGAGGAAGCCAACTGGGCACTAGCTTTGTTTCTCTACTTCCTGAATGAGTGCAGTGTACCCAGCAGCCTCAGGCTGGAAGCCATAATAAACGCTTGCCTAGGTTGCTTTGCAACAACAAACAAATGGTCGTGAGCTGCAGTATGAGTGCTGGGAATTGAACTCGGGTCCACTGAAAGAACACTGAGTGCTCTTAATTGCTGAGCCATGTTTGTTTATTGTCTGTTTTATTCATATTTTTATGTTTTGTGGCGCTAAGGACTGCACAAAAGCCCTTACCATGCTCTCCTGTTAGATTTCATTCTTATTCTGACTTGTCTGTTTTAGCAAGTGAATCTGATGTAATTAAGCTGTAATTTTATAATTGAGTTAACATGTCACTTTCTTCTGTCAATTTATTAAGTATATTCTAACTGAAATGTATTATTTTATTTGATTATTAAATATGTTGTAATATTTGTACCTAAATATTTTTGTGACATGTTACTGTAGGATATGATGTAGAGATAGTAAAAACTAGATCCCTTCTATTTCAGTTAATTTAAAATTTTTATTTTTGTTTTGTGTGTGTGTGTGTGTGTGTGTGTGTGTGTGTGTGTGTGTGTGCGCACGCGCGCGCATGCTCATGGAAGCCAGAAGAGGGCATCAAATCCCCTGGAGCTGGAGTTATAGATGGTTTTGAGTTGCTACCACATAGGTACTGAGAACTGAGCCTGGGTTATCTGCAAGAGCTGCAAGTACCTGAGCCATCTTTCTGGCTCCAACTTAGATAGTCTTAAACAGGATGCTATTTTACTTAGTTAAATCTGGTTTTATAAATGTTTCCTGGTTTTATTTCTTTTATGTACTAACCCTTTCTAATTTAAACATTTTAAATTGTAGGGCTAAAGATGTAGCTCAGTGACAGAGCACTTACCTAGTATGCACATGCCCTTGCTTCAGTCCTCAGAACTGGGGGAAGGGGCAAAAATGAGTAAGATAAACCAAAAAAGAGAAACCCCTGTCTCGAAAAACCAAAAAAAACCCCAAAAACCCCAAAAAGCAAATACAACCACCATTTATTAAACAAACACACAAACAAACAAACAAAAAACAAAACAAAACCAAATGAACAAACACATAAAGCTACCACATATTAAAGAACTCTAAGTATTCGGTATTGTTGGTTAAGATGAACTGGTATTTTCTTTCTTTTCACTTAAGTGTCATATTTCTTTCCAGAGTGAAAAGCTTTTGTTATATGATACAGTCCAGAGTGAGCTTGAGGAGAAGATAAGAAGGCTTGAGGAGGACAGGCACAGCATCGACATCACCTCAGGTCAGGGCCGCGGTGTGATGTGGTGTCCCGTAAAGCCTCAGTCTTCTCGCATAAGTGCTATGCAAATGCAGTGCCCTAGCTGGAGGGAACAGGGGAGGAGACTTCTGAAGAGTGAGATCAGAGTCACACTCTAGAAAGATATAAAAAGTACAGCACAGGAAAAGGGACAGACCAGAAGTGTGGCAGGAGCTAGCGTGGGACTGTCCTGGAAGACAGCCGCCTGTGTTCTTCCAGGCATGTGGATAGACGTGACAGGGTGGTAGGTTTTGCCTTGGAGATTGTTCTAACAATCAGGTCAGCATGCATTGCGGCCATTTCAGGATGATGAGGGAAGTTTCCTGTTGTGCGCTGACAGATGGTTTACTAGATTGGCCCACAGTTCTTGGGTATGTATTGTTGCTGTGTTTTGCATTTTGTTTCTCCACTATAGTTGGGGCAGGTGTTCCCTCTTGAGTTGAGTGTCTGTGGACAGTTGCTTAGTTCTTCTAAGTCAATGCTCTTGTCTAGAAAAGTGAAGGAAAAAGAATAGCTACCTCAGGGCTGGCGAGATGCTTCAGAGGATAAAAGTGCTTGCCCCAAGGCTGGCAACCCCAAATCGATCCCCGGCATCCATGTGGTGGAAGGAGAGACCTCACTCTCACAAATTGCCCTCTACATGTGTGCTGTGCTGTGTGAGCATGCATACACATGCAACATGCACAATGGATGAATAAAGAGATGTAAAAAAGTGGAAAGGAAGGGAAGAAAACTCCCTGTGTGTGGTTTCCGTAAATGAGAGTACAGATGGCAGGCCGTGCAGCTCCTTCTCCCTGTGGCCGCTGAGACCAGCTCTCACTCTCGATTCCCTTGCAGAGCTGTGGAATGATGAGCTTCAGTCAAGGAAAAAGAGGAAGGACCCTTTCAGCCCCGACAAGAAGAAGCCGGTCGTCGTGTCAGATATCCTTTCCCACGCGGTCTGGGCTCTCGCCTGGTGCCTGCCCTGGAGCGAGCCCATGGGGACTGACAGACGGACCGCAGGCGAAGTTTGACTGTTGACCAAGGAGGGGTAGGGGAAGCGGAGTGCTGGGCGTCTACAGCCTTGAGAACTGTTAGTGTCCAGCCCACAGGACTGAGGGGGACAGCTGCGAACGAGACAGTGTGGTTAGTTTGTACAGGTGCTTTTTGTTGCTTTTGAGACAAGGTCTCAATGTAGCCCAGGCTAGCCCTGAACTCATAGTCCTTGTGCACCCGAACACTGAGTGCTGGGCTCCAGAGTGTGTGGGATTGTCCCTGCTGAGTTGACCTTGACTTCTCACGCCCATATATAGTGTATATGCTGCAGGATCTTGATATTCTTGAGGACTGGACAACAATCAGGAAGGTATGATTGACGACTGGTGCGGCAGCAGTCTATTAGGAGTTCAGTAACACAGGAAAATATAATTGTTGTAAATATACTTTGTTTAACATTGGGCTGTAGACTATTTTAAGAATTAGAGACATATGAATAATTGTTTTTCTTCTTTCAATAATGTAATAATTTATATGAATACGGAATAGAATATGTTTAGCTTGCCCTAGAGTATTTGGGTTCAGAGCTTTGTCTGTTTCTGGTGTATAAGGTACCCAGTAAATATTTGTTGAATGAATACCTTGAACCTATGTGCCATATTTTGTTAACTCTGGAGGCATGAGTGGATTCTTTGATGCTTGTTTACAAATGGAGCTATATATCTTGCCTTTTTTTTACTTTTTGTTTATTTTTGCTATCATTTTTACTTTTTGTTTTGCTCAGACTGCCCTAGAATTCACTTTGTAGCCCCCATAGTCTTTGAATTTGTGGGCCTCCTGCCTTGACCTTCTTGGGAGCTAGATTACAAGCTGTGCCACCAGGTCTGGCTCAAGGCTTGCTTTCCTTATTAAAAATTTTCATGTTTATAAATTGCCCAGAGAAATGATTTACGCTGTTAGTAATACCTATGGGAGAACGTGTTCTCTGTGGCTTTACACATTAGTCTGGAGGCTGGGGATGCCTCTCCCCCAGCACCAGAAGAAAATAAGAGCAGCTAATGTTTATATTCTATTCTGTATTGAGCCAATCAAGAACACTCTATGTGTTATAGATAGCAAAATAAATTTTCAGTCTGACTCACATTTCTCCCCTTTCCCCCTCTTTTTCTCTAAGGCAATGGCTACCTTGGGTCCACACCGAGTTAAAACAGAACGTAAGTTGTGATTTGTGATGCATCTCTGGAGAGCTGTTGAGTCAGGGTGGTTAATTGCCTGTGTATTGAGGAGGAACATATCAGTTGATTCCATTAGTCTGCGAACTCTGCAACTGACGTTACAGGGAACTCAGGAGTCTCCTGCTTCATGTAAAAGTTTGAAAGTGTCCAATGTATATTTCTGTCATTGTTAAGCCGTATTCTTATGTTAGATCTGTAATTCAAGATGCATTTATCCGTGTTTTTTTGTTTGTTTGTTTTAAATTGGCCTATTACTTCGTCAGGGGAAGTGTTGGGAATTCATGAATTGATGAATTAATTCCAGGGAGGCTAGAATCTCTGGAGTTGTGTACTGAATTTCTTAGGAGTCCTTTTCCTTTCATTCATTCATTCATTCATTCGTTCATTCTATCTATCTGTCTGTCTATCTATCTATCATCTATCAATCATCTATCTATCTATCTATCTATCTATCTATCTATCTATCTATATATCTATCTATCTATTTTCTGCGCAGAGATTAGAATTCTGTCAGTGGAATACTAAGAGATTTATCTGCTGCTAAGATTTATATGTTTTGTTTTGAGACAGGTCTTTGCTAAGTCGGCTGGGCTGGAAATTATGACCTGTTTGCCTCTGTCTCCTGAGTGCTAGGGTTACATGCTTTTTAAACCTTTTTTGTTTCTGTTTTTTGGCAATCCTTAAGACAACTGTCCAAGTTGTGATGAACATTGATGTCTTTTTTTTTGAAACATTTTTTGTTAATCCTTTAAAAGGCGGTGGGGTTATATTTTTAAAAAGCACGTTTTAAGCATCAAAGAAAATAATTTTTTTCTTCCATTTTGAAAGTATCTTTAAGAGATCCTTAGCTGGGTGATAGTGGTGCTCATCTTGAGTCTCAGCACGTGGGAGGCAGAGGCAGGTGGTTCTTTGTGAGTTTGAGGCCAGCCTGGTCTAAAGAGTGAGTTCTAGGATAGCCAGGGCAACACAGAGAAACCCTGTCGCAAAAAAATTTGAGTTTGGTTTATTTTTAGTGGATCCTTTGAACTTTATTTCATATCAGAAAGTTGCACAGTACTGTATCTATGTACTCCCCTTGACGGGAGGGATAGATGCATTCTCTAGAACGTTTCTGGCTCATTGACCTTTTTTTTGAGGGGGAGGCAGGGCATGTGAATGTGTGTTCGCATGTGTGGACATATGATGTGTGGTTATATGAGTGTGTATATGTGTTCGCATGTGTGGACATATATGTGGTTATATGAGTGTGTATATGTGTTCGCATGTGTGGACATATGTGTGGTTATATGAGTGTGTATATGTGTTCACATGTGTGGACATATGATGTGTGGTTATATGAGTGTGTATATGTGTTCACATGTGTGGACATATATGTGGTTATATGAGTGTGTATATGTGTTCGCATGTGTGGACATATGTGTGGTTATATGAGTGTGTATATGTGTTCGCATGTGTGGACATATGTGTGGTTATATGAGTGTGTATATGTGTTCGCATGTGTGGACATATGTGTGGTTATATGAGTGTGTATATGTGTTCGCATGTGTGGACATATGTGTGGTTATATGAGTGTGTATATGTGTTCACATGTGTGGACATATGTGTGGTTATATGAGTGTGTATATGTGTTCGCATGTGTGGACATATGTGTGGTTATATGAGTGTGTATATGTGTTCGCATGTGTGGACATATGTGTGGTTATATGAGTGTGTATATGTGTTCGCATGTGTGGACATATGTGTGGTTATATGAGTGTGTATATGTGTTCGCATGTGTGGACATATGTGTGGTTATATGAGTGTGTATATGTGTTCGCATGTGTGGACATATGTGTGGTTATATGAGTGTGTATATGTGTTCGCATGTGTGGACATATGTGTGGTTATATGAGTGTGTATATGTGTTCGCATGTGTGGACATATGTGTGGTTATATGAGTGTGTATATGTGTTCGCATGTGTGGACATATGTGTGGTTATATGAGTGTGTATATGTGTTCGCATGTGTGGACATATGTGTGGTTATATGAGTGTGTATATGTGGAGGCTAGAGATCTGTCCTTGATAGCTCTCTGCTTTATTTACATTTATCGAAGTAAGATTTCTTGTTGAATAGAGTGCCAATTCTGGTAATTCTAGCTGCCCTTAGTGCTCTGGGAAGCCCCGATCATTGCTTCCCTGTGTTGGGATTTTAGTTGGTTGCTATGCCTACCTGGCTTTTATGTCGCTTTGGTCCTCACACTAGTGCAGCCAGTGAGACATATTTGCAGCCCCTCATAGATTAGAGCCCCAGCACGCAGCTGAATGGCTCTCTTCTAGCCTGTTTTCTCTTAGTGCTCCTCTACTGTTATTCCTAACATTTACCTCCAGTTGTACATTTACTTTATTTTGAAGAATGGTAAATGGCTCTCTTTGAGCCTGCCTTTTAGTTTAGTGTTCTACTTTGATTCATAACATTTACCTTCACTCGTACACTCATTTTTTAAGAATGATAAATTCCACAATTTTTTAAAAGAAAAATTTATTGTTACTGTACATGTAAGCTATGTGTGATTGGTTTGTGTGTGTATGTGTGTGTGATATGTGTGGATGTGATCACCTGCATGCCATGGCACATGTGGAGATCAGAGGACAACTTTTGGGAGTTGCTTCCTTCCTTCTACTGGGAGTTTTGGAATCAAACATCAAACTTACGTCATCAGTCTTCTCACTCGCCCTATTGGTACTTTTAAATTAATTGTCTACTTGCTTATCTGTTTCCAGACTGGATTATAAGGTTTACCAATGCCACCTCCATATCTTTATTTATTTATTTTTTTCCTCAGCACCCAGCACAGTTCCTTGTGTATAGGATGGACTCAGATATGTAATGAATGAATGCCTGAAAAACAAATGCATATATATACTTACTCCTTTCTACATATCAGAGACTATTTTAGGTTCTTGAAGAGACAATAGGGAAAGAAATAAACTTGGAGCCTCCTTTCAGGGGGTGGGGTACTATGTGTGTGACTAAGTAAGTTAGTGCCAGGTGATTACAATCATTGTGAAGTCCATGTGGAGTTGTGATGAGTTTCTGAGAAGTGACAGCAGGATGGGGAAGGCGCAGCTACTGCCTGGGGCAACTGACAATGTGCTTCCGTAAGGAACATGTTTTCCCTGCAGTCGTTTATTTACTAATGCTAAACTATTTCTGAGAGTTGGAAATGCAAGTTTTATTTAGGAGAATTAAAGTTCTGGGGATCTCTCTTGCATTAGATTTTGCTTCTTTCTAAGTATGCCTTATAGGGGAGGAGATTTGGAAAGTAATTTTCAGTGAAAATATGACAACTCACATTTCTCGGGGCTGCTTAACAAATGGTGCTGGTGATTAATCATGGCGTGCTGCTTCCTCTCTGGCTCTCTTCTACTGATCATTGCTTATTGCTTACCTTTGTATTAGACAGTGAGCTCCAAAGCAAAAGGTGCTCTGGAGCCGGGCACAGTGGCGCACGCCTATAATCCCATCACTCAGGAAGGCAGAGGCAGGAGGATATCTGTGAATTTGAGTTCTGGGATATCCAGGGCTACACAGAGAAACCCTGTCTCAAAAACAAACAAACACAAAAAACCAACTAAAAATGCTCTTGTTTTTATTACATTTTATATGATTCCTATGTAAGAATATTTCAAATGTTTTTATACATACATGTGCGTGGATTACTGCCATCTTCTGAAGTTCTGACAGTGTCTTATTAACATGTTATTTAACTGATCCTTTTAGCGCCTGTGAAACTGGAAAAACATTTGCACAGTGCTAGATCTGAAGAGGGAAGACTGTATTATGATGGTGAATGGTATATACGCGGACAAACGATATGTATTGATAAAAAAGATGAATGTCCTACAAGGTAAGAAGCTCCTGTCACTTCGTTGTTGCTGGGAATTGCTGTTTTACACCTGTTGTCAATCAACATTTGCAGCCTCTGTAGGATATTTGTCATGTCATCACTAGTTCCTCTGGATGCTTTTTACTTGACTAAGAGGCAATCATGTGTACACAGTTGTTATTTTTACTTATATAGTAGCATTTTGTAGCATTGATAGAGCATTTCTATAGTAGACTTCATATTATAGTTGAACACAGTATTAACATAGTGGATATGTTTAGAGTTATTTATCCATGAAATGATCCTGTTTGTTAATTCTTAGAGTGTAATTAATTGTTATGATCTTAATATAATGACTTTCAGACCAGACTATTAAAGAAGTTTGGTGGGCTTTTGGTCCCATTGCGGTTTTCTTTAATCAGCTGGTGGTGCAGCCCAGTTGTTAGAGGGCTTGTTTAGCATACACAAAGCTCTGGTTTCAGTCCCCAACATTACAGGACCTGGGCAGGTGGAGAACCTATAATCCCAGCACTAGGGAGGTGTGTGTGTGTGTGTGTGTGTGGGGTGTCTCTGCAAATGCCATGGCCACAGCCAACAGAGTAACAATCCGTGTGAAACAAGAAGAAAATTGGTTCAGCATGACTTGGTAGCTGGTATTAGTTTAAACTTCAAGAGTCTGACACCAGGAAGTTTATTTTAGGCATATTTAGGTACAGTACAACTAGAAAAAATTTTTTCTGGTGTAACACAATCCTGTGTGCACAAGGAAGCATAATTACATTGCAACTCTTCTCAAAGTACATGTCACTTCTTCCATGAGGGTTTGTTCTAAAGATAGGCTACATGTGTTATCTTCAGGGCCTTGAGGAGGATCTGGCATGGCCTTGGTCATATGGATAGCACAGAGGTCATCTAGACTATTAGCCATCTTCAGTCCTAAGTGTGGGAGCCGGGGAGAGCTCCTGGAAGTCAGATAGCACAAGGGTCTCCTAGGCTCTCAGCCACTCCATTCTCAGCCTTCTGTGTGGAAAACCCTGCGTGTTTAAAATTCCTGTTTCCCCTAGAGGTTATGTGTGAACACAAGGACTGTTGTAGTCCTAACTCTTAGCTACATAGAGAGTTGGAGGGCATCCTGGGATACAGGAGACTCTACTTCAGACAAAAAGTATTGATTAAAACTGGAAACAAATGGAAAATTAATGAAAAATTTAAGAGTACTTAGTGAGGGCAGAGAGATGGTTTTATGGCTGAGAGCAGCTCTCCGAGAGAACCCTGGTTCTCAACCACAGCACCACAACTGTCAGTTAATGCCAGCTCCATGGATCTGGCTCTCTTTTCTGGCCTCTGTGAACACTGCACACAGTTTGTACATTGTGAAAATACAACATTCACATACATAAAACAAAAACCAAAAATAAAGCTTTAAGTTAAAGAGTACTTTTTAATTAAAATATAACTTGAAAACTAGAAATTGAGTTTTACATGTCAATCTAGACCTAAAGTTTATATAGCCGTATAGCCTATACGTTATCTTGCTGTGGTTTCTTTTGAAAATAGTAAGGAGTTATTGTTTTCATCCTCTAGGGCTAACGGGTAAAAGGTTAGAGTATCAGCTTTCTACAGTAAGAAACACCTTTTTCTAGATAACAGTATTTGAGTTTAGTTTGAATTGTTTTGAAAGCTTAATTGGCTTATGACTTCATCTTTAAATTTTTGGATTTCAGGGACATGCATAACAACTTATTTTATTTTGGTATTTTGAAACAAGGTCTCTCTGTCTCTCTGTGTTGGCTGTCCTGGACTCGCTTTGTAGACCAGATTATCCTTGAACTCACATCAATCCACCTGCCTCTGCCTCTCGAGTGCTGAGATTAAAGGCATGCGCCACCATGCCTGGCTCAACTTTTTTTTTTTTTAAGATTTATTTATTTGTTATGTTTACAATGTTCTCTGCCTGCGTGTGTGCCTGCCTATCAGAAGAGGGTACCAGATCTTGTTATAGATGGTTTCTGGGAATTGAACTTAGGACCTCTGGAAGAGCAGCCAGTGCTCTTAACCGCTGAGCCATCTTTCCAGGTCCCACATGACAACTTTTCTCATTTCACTCTTATAATACCAATTCTCATTTTATTATTTTTGAGACATTTTACTACTACTTAGCATTAAAGTGGTTAAAAAGAGATGGCAGTGAAAGAGATAAGTCTTTTGAAAATAGATTTTAAGTGTTTTTTATTTAAAGATTAGTAGTGTTGAGAAAAAAGTCAGGACCACAGATGATCTAACACTGGGAATTGATAGGTTAGTATTTAAAAGATTTCCTACAGCTGAGACTGATAGCAGAGGCTGTGTTACTACCTGAGTAATGGCTGTCAGCCCACTGTCCTTCTGGAGGCTGAAGTGTGGATGGGGTGGGGGTCATGTGCTTTAGAGCAGCCAGTGACTCACCTAGCAAGGGGATATGTGCCACAGGGCATTTCAGCACTTGTATAAGCAGCATAGAGCACACTCACACATCTAAACATTACAGGCCAGTCACATGGTGCAGCCACTTGATGCAGTCAAGAGATGAGATAAACCTGAGTTGTAAGATGCGTTACAGCAACCCTTTTTATTGTATTAAAAAAATTGGAAAGAAATATGTACTAAAATTATAACAAAAATTCTAATACAGCCAAAGGGCTGGGGATGTAGCTCAGTGGTCAAGTGCTTGCCTACTGTGCACAAAGGCCAGGTGTCAGTGTTCAGCACTCAGAAAAGATATTTGGTGTAAAAAGTACACCGTCAGCAAGTTACAAAGTGTGCCAGTCTTTGCCTAGTGTTGGGTATGGCATGTGATTGTATATGCTCTGCTTTCAGGTAGTTGGCAGCACAGTAGGTTTCTATGCACCAGTGTTAGCACACATACACGAAGAATGCATTGTGCTGTGATATTTTGACAGGGCAACCTAAGAAGTTTTTAGCTTCAGTTTTAGCTCATGAAGCTGCAAGTGTATGCAGTCTATTATTGATAAAAATGTTACATAGCTATAGTTCTAATAGAACTCTATTATTATATACGGTTCTTATGTATATTACTACATAGCTATAGTTCTAATAAAACTCTATATTATTATATACAGTTTTTATATATATTACTACATAGCTATATGTTCTAATAAAACTCTATATTATTATATATAGTTCTTATGTATATTACTACATAGCTATAGTTCTAATAGAAAGAGAAGTTTATTGATTTCATTAAGAAGGAAAGAATAACTATTAAATGTTAATCATTGTGATATTTTCTACTCCATGCCCTGCAGATAGTGCAGCATCTGGTAAATGCCCATTTTATACCTGAACCTACTGAGCCTATCATATCTTATAATATATGAAACCTTGTTTTTAAGCTAGTAATCTAAAATGAGATTAGTATAAACTAGGCAGAGGCAGAAGAAATGCAAGCTCAGAGCCAACCTGAGCTATATATAACAAGGCATGTTTTTAAAAAGAAAAGGAAAATAAAGCCCCAAAGTATTAAATTAAGTTAAATTAAATTAAATGAACTATATTGTGATTCATTCAATTTTTTTTCTTTTTTAGTGCTGTAATTACAACAATTAACCATGATGAAGTTTGGTTTAAGAGGCCTGATGGAAGCAAATCTAAGCTTTATATTTCACAGCTACAGAAAGGAAAATATTCAATTAAGCATTCATAATCACTATTTAAGTGTTACCCATATCTACCTTATTAGTGTTACCAAGTGTAATGTGCCATGGGAACCGAGAAATGTATCCAGCAGCTTAATAGTCTCATCCATCATGAGAGAATGTCTTCTAGGCAGTGCTCTAAGTAGATCCCACATTAGTCAGTCATTAAGAGAAATAGTGAGACAGTTTAATCATGACCATCACGTTTATTTGCCTCATAGGTCCAGTGGCCAACAGATCTATTTGGTAGGTATTTCTTTCTCAGTTTCATTTCATTTTGTGTCTTAATCATGTGAGTGTGTCTCATCTTTAGTGAGCTGCAACTATAGTTATCTGCAATTTTTAAATTTCCACACCTTTGTCACTATTTGTGTTTGTAAATAAGACTGATGAAATGTTTCCTATAAATGATTTGTATTAGTGCATTAGTTTAAATCAGAACTGAAATTTATACATATGTGTGTATGTATATATGGTGTCATCAGTGTGCTGAGAACTGGTGGCCTACCCGTACAATCTTGTTTTACCCCAAATTAAACTGTTGGGCTTGAGAAGTAAAGGGAGCACTTTTATAGACTGGTTTTCTTTCTCTTTTTCCTTGATGGTGATGACCTCTTTTCCAGATCAGAAATGATGTTTATTAGTGACATTGTATCAAGTATGATCATGTTGCTGGCTGTGTTTATGGTGCGCTTTGTGAGGGCAGGTGTTTATGATGCACAGTGTCCACGTGAGCAGTGGCTGGCAGTATTGTGGTGCTTTCTGTGTGTCTGAACTTTTGAAGATTTTAGCAAGTATTTTCCAAAGGCAAAACTAGATCCTTATTCTAATTTTATTGCTACTGTAAAATAGATGTGGACACTTTCCTTGAATCTATCAACCCCCTAAATTGGGATTTAAAGAAATATTCCACGTTTTTATGGCCACTTGGTGCAATTTAGAAAATGCTGGCCTCCTTTCCCTTAGCCACACTCAAAATTAACTTCCAAAGCCTCTGGAACTGTGCAGCAAATCGAAGCCCTCAGCTTGGCAAACACAGTTAGCTATAGTATGTATTTAGGTTACAACCAAACCAAGTATTCTGGTGGTCTCATGCACTTTAATTTCTGTTACAATGGTATTTAAGAGGATGACGAGGAAGGTTCATTTAACACTCCACGAAGGAGCCTCTGCATGATTCCGTTAATTCCTTATGGTTTTTACCTCTACAGATATCCTGTGCAGGTCACTATGTCACAGTTGCCAAATTGTAACCGGTTTGACTTTTGAAATTCAGTATCAGCAACATTGTGCTGCTCTGCTCTGTTTCTGATGAACCTTAGTGGCTACCGTACTGTCCCAATCCAGTAGCATTTGGCAGTGCTTATATATATATATATATATATGATGTTTGATAAGCATTTTTAATGAGATTTGTATTTTTAAATTTAGTATGTAATAAAAGAAGTGTCTGAGTGTCATTTATGGTGTCGTGTGTTTCTTACTAATGCTCATGTTTGGTTGTTTATGCCCTGTCCACCCGTGGCATGGTTTCAGCTGGTTGCCATCAGTGGAACTAAAGTGCTGTGGCCGTGCTTCTGCTCAGCCTCCCACATATGCACCCTTGTGGGTGGATGCAGGTGTTTAAGAAGCTGAGCTATGCAGGTGTGTTATCCTTTCACAAGTGTACTCTGTATTTTGAAATTCTAACCAGAAAAAAACAGGTTTATTTCTCACACTTACTGTGAAAACTTTAATTTCTGTTTCATACTTACTATTTCACCATCAGTCATATTAACATTGAGGTCAGCATATGAATACTATTTAATATCACTTATCAGTGACATGAAATAGTTTACTACAGGTGCTTTCCCATCAGTCTTTTAGTCATAAGATTTAATTTTAGAGAATAGGTGGAAATCCTGCGGTGTGCTGTACCAGCTGCTGCCACTGCTGTGTTTATGGTCAGTTTTCTACTGTTGGTTTCTGGGCCTTTTTTTTAAAACCACTGCTCCTTGTATGTGAACAAGGAGACCTCACCTTGCCTGTCATCTCACATTAAGAAAAAGATCTCTACCATCATCTAATTCATTAGTAACTTCTAGAAAACATTAATGGGTACACTTTATTTTGTCCGCTTTCTCCTGGCTCATATTGGAGGGCTGAGCACTGGGTGATTTCATTCTGTGTTCAATAAAAATTATTCTTCCTGGGTGTGGTGACACATTCCTGTAACTTTAGCACTTGGGACGCAGAGGCAGGAGGATTAGAAGTTTAAGGCCAGAATTGGCTATAGAGTTTGAGGCTGGCCTGGGCTATATGTTGGTTGTTTCAAACCAACAAAGTGGGTGGGAAAAAAAAAAAGAAAAGAAAATTATGTTTTGGTGTACACTATGATTTCACTTCTAGAACCATCTGTGTACCTTACCCTTCTTTGGTAGTTGTTTAAGAAGAATAGGGACAATTTAAGGTCTGGGTCTGTCTCTGTCTCTGTTGTCTGTCTTTGGATCCCTTTTCCCTAGCTGGGCTGCCTTGTCTGGCCTCAGTGGTAGAGGACAGACTTAGTCCTACTGTGACTTGATGTGCTAGCGTGGGTTGGTACCCATGGAGGGCCTCCACTTCTCAGAGGAGACTATGGAGAGAAGATGGGAATGGGGGAGGGGGAGGTGTGAGGGCAGGACTGGGGGGGTCTGCGATCAGGATATAAAGTGAATAAATGAAAATAAAAGAATAAGGAAACTGGTTGTTTCTAAGCCTCTGCCTTTGTAGTCAGTAAATCTGCTATAAGATAGAATGAAATGTGCATTTTCCTTAAGGAAAGGGGGAAATGACTAAGGAGGGAATGAGTATAGTAGCCAGGATCTCTTGCCAAATTGGAATCTAAGCTATTGTATTTTGAAAGATGAAGAGATGTAAAATACTAAAAAGCACAGGGAAGTCCAGAGTAGAGGCAGAGAGGCGGCATGCCTTGTGTCTGTGGATGAGCTGCAGGAATCCATGCTTGTGCACTGTGTGTGATTTGTGGCAAGTTCCCCCCACTGCTCTCTGTGGGCCAGCATCTTGCCCTCCCGCAGCTTCCTACCTTCTTTAAGATTTATTTTTTAAAATGCTTATTTATGTGTGTGTGTCTCCGAGAGTGAAGTGTGTATGTGTGTGTGCGCATCTGTGCACACGTGTGTGTTAGCCATGAGAGCATTTGATCCCTTAAAGCTGCAGTTATAGGCTTTTGTGAGGTACCCGGTAACAGTGCTGGGAACCAAACTTGGGTCTTCTGGAAGAGCAGCAAATGTTCTTAAACACCAAGTTATCTCCTCCAGCCCCATTCTATGCTCTTTCTGGAACAGAGTGGCCCCTGACTAATGGGTAGCCAGTGATTTAAAAAGAAAAAGTTATAATTTGAGTTCCTTCCATGTGCCACATTGGTGTTTAAGCCGAAAGTCACCAGTTTTTGCATGTTCAAAACAAAATGAATAAAAAATCTAAGAATTCTGACTACAATTTTGTCCTAAGTTGAGGGGTTTTGTTTTGCCTTACATTATCAGAATATGAAAGGCAAAATAGCATGAATATTCTGAAACAGTCTCCAATAGCTTATCTTTCAGGAAAAAAATGTGTGTGTTATGCTATGGTAAGCCGAAGTTTGTAAGTGTATAAATCCTTTTCACCAAAAGTCGAAGCTTATGTTCTCTTTGAAGACATTTTGTTAAAGGAACGTCGAGAGCAGTTAGATAGCAGCGCCTTCCAAGTCCTCCCTCCTTTTTTGTCTTTTTGTTGCTAAAATAGGTGAGGGTGGGCGACCTTGCTGGGAAATCGCTGTAGGCCTGTGGCTTGGAAGCAGGCCATATGGTGCCCTTTCATCACTGCGACTAAAGATTATAAATCATGTTAAACTGAGGAAGAAGGTCGTTGGTCAGAGACTCAGCCTTCCCTTCTCTACAGGGATGCTGAGAGAAATAGTCGACTTCATTTGCTACCGAAGGGTTCTGCGGCAGGCGGCTACAGGGGAGGAGACAATGACCTGCTTGTGTGTGGAGGTTTGTTTGGGTTTCAGTACGTTATGTAAGTGCCTTGGAGGGTCATAACCCCCACTGAGTACCTCGAGCACTTAACATTTGTTTATCCTTGAACCCTAGCAGTTTTGTTTTGAGACAGGGTCTCACCCTCTAGTCCTAGCCTGAAATGCTTATGTTGAGAAGGCTGGCCTTGAACTCACACAGATCCACCTGCTTCTATCACCTAAGACATATTTGAACCATATACCCTGTGGTGTTAGACCATATCTTGTAAATATTTATGTATATAATAACAGTCACCCAAGAGCCGCACACCATAGCCTCGCCCAGGTCCAAAGTTTCTGTTGAGAGGCTTAGCAAGGGAGCCTGGGACTTAAACCACCTATCCTCCCAGCACTGAGACCTGTAATTTTGTCTCTTCTGCTATGCATTGTCCAAAGGAACATTCAGGTGAGGTCATGGCCTGGGTTTAAACTCCTGAGAAGGAGGGTTGCTTTGCTGGTCACTGCCTCCTTGGCCTGGTTCTCTTTAACTTTTTTACTTCCATCTGAAGGCTTAGAAGGTATTGTAAGATTCTGTTCTATATTTGTCTTCCAGTTAAAGAGGAAGGGACACAGAAGGCGTGTATTTTTCCCCTGGTACTAAAGGAAGATATATGTTTCACTCTTTTGCATTTTCTTTTTAAGCGTAATGTGTCTTGGTAATTGGCTGTGGTTTGGGTGTCCGACAAGTCTTTTGGGATTGAGGACTTGGTCCACAGGGTGGCGCTCTTGGGATGGGGCGGACCATTGGGAGGTGAGGTCTTAGAGAACCTTGGTGGTTCTTTTGAGGATTGTTCTCAAGGTGTGAGCTTGGCTTTGTCCATCTGTTTCCTGTTGGAGCTGTGAGCCCGTTCTTCTCTCTGCACTCCCACAGTCACTTCTGCTGCCATCTGCTCTCAGCAGACGCCAACCCAAAACAAGTGTCTAGTAGTCTTGAACTTTGAGCCTCCAAAGCTGGGACCCAAATAAACCTTATTTTTTTTTTTTCCCTTTAAAAGTATTCTGGTTTGGTGTTTCACTATCACAGTGATGAAAATTTTATCAACGCAGTGACCTTCCATTATCATCCTCTGGAGATGCACCTTATTCTTGTTCCGGGCCACATAGTGTTCTTTTTTGGAATAAAGAGGTGTGGCAGTCCGGGGTATATAGCATGACATTGGCCAACATGTAAAATTTCCATTTCCTCCCACCTTGATTACCCTTTCTTAATCAAAGTCTGAAGTGAACACTCTTGTACATAAGTCTCTTTAGTCTGTGAAGACAACATTTGTAGATGGATCCCATTTCTCAGGTGAAGTTGCTCAATTGAATCCTTGGGGAGTTTATATCTTAATAGACATTGCCAGACTTCCCTGTAAATAAATGATCCCAGTTTATAATTCCACTCACAATATATAGGGGTGCCTATTTCTCCAAATCACGGGAACACTGGGGTGGTTTTCAGTGACTATTCAATGTCATTTTCCTGTGTTGCCTTGAGTCGCTTTGCATTAGTCAGCCAGCTAGACCCTCATTCTGCTCCCTCAGAGTGTCTGCCCTCATAGGCTCCGGTAGCATCACTGCCCTGTAAAACACCAAGCTGACCACTGTCTTCACCATGTTTTCATATTTCTTATTGCCAACTGCCATGGCTGTGTTCTTGGCACAAGGAGCCTTTCCTCTCCCCCTTTCTTGGTCTTGATTTTGCTTCTATTCAAATTACCACCTACACTGAGACTCTTGTGAAGGCTGTGGTAGGTGACTTGACTCCTAGATTTGGAACTACACTGTCTGGTTGTGAGTTTTGTAGTTTACTGATTATATGCTTGGAAACTTAACCTCTGAGGCCTCAGTATCCTTATTTGAAAATTACATGGTGATTAAGACTTTGTAGGGTTGTAGTGAGAGTTTAATAAATTAGTATATGTCAAGGTCATAGGGAAGTATTTGCAACATGGTATAACATGGAAAGGTTACATGTATATGAATGCATGTGTTTTAATGACTTTTTATTGAAAATAATTTTCATACATTTTATTCTGATTCCTTCCAGATCTTCCCATATTCCTACCCATTGAATTCCATGCCTTTTTTCTCTCTTTAGAAACAAACAGGCAAATAAAAAAACAAAACACACACACACACACACACACACACACACACACCTGCAAAATTGGAAACCATAGAATGCAAACAAGACTAGTAAGAGCCCAATGAAACATCCCCAATAAAGTAATAGAAATCTACAAAAATACCATTGAATTTGTTTTGTGTTGGCCATGTGTTGCTGGGCATGGGGCCTGCCGTTAGTGTGGTTTATATGTACCCACTGAGGCACTTTGGGAGGAAACTACTTATCTTAGTCACTGTTCAGTTATAGTGAAGAGACACCATGGCTATAGCAACCCTATAAAGGAAAGCATTTAATTGGTGCTTGCTTCCAGTTTACTTTTAGTCCATTGACATCATTGTGGGGAGTATGGTGCACGCAGGCAGACATGGTGCTGGAGAAGCAGCTGTGAGTTCTACATCTGGATCTGCAGGCAGCAGGAAGAGAGAGCTATTGGGACTAGCTTGGACTTTTGGAATCCCAAAGCCTACCCCTACTGACACACTTCCTTCAACAAGGCCACAGCTCCTAATCCCTCTCAAGTAGTTGGTCTCCATAAGGCCCTTCAAATGGCCTTAGTGTTAGTTTTTCCTTCCCTGAATTCCCTCCCTTGCTCCCTTCTGTCCTCCTCCTCCTCCTTGGTTAATCCTCATGTCCCAGTTTCACAGCTGTCTCTCCACTTCCCCTCCCCTGGGAGATCCTCCCCTCCCTATCATTCTCTCACTCTATACCTAAATTCTGTGGTTATACCAGCTGCAGCATGCCTATCTGTGGGGCAAGTGAGCTGTGGGACAGGGGAACCGTCCTTGAGCAAGAGTGAGGTCAAGATGTGTCCAAACCCCGAAAAATCTCGTCTTGAGACCGGCAGAAGTGAGGATCGCTCCTTCCCTGTTGTGGCCCTTCATGCTTCAGTGCATGTAGCCTTCGGACTCTCACCTCTGCCGCCCTTGAGGTAGCCATACAGCCTGGAGTCACTTCCTATTTCCTTACAAGAGCATGTCCAGCTAGGACCTGGAATTCTCCATGCAAACGAAGCATTCTCAGCACCTCAGCCCCAGCCAATGATGTACACTCACCGCAAAAACCCCTTCTCGCTTCCCCAAGGTTTATATAGCCCCCTGCCCCCTTGCTCCGGAATAAAGAGCTGTTTCACTGAAAACCGTCCTCAGAGGAGGCTCCCCCGGGGAACTCGCTGCTAACCCAGCCATGCGGTTAAACTTCATTCTTTCTAGGAGCGGTGAGCAACAGTGTGTTATGGAAGTCCAGCTTCGACATCAGTGAGAGGAACTAAAACGGGCGTAGATCCCGCGGCTGGCTGCTGATCCTGCAGACTTTCTCTGAGGGCAACCTTCCCGGCTGGGCTTGAACTGATTGATATGGGCAATAGCTTCCGTTAAAGGTGGCAAGCTGAGGCTTCCACTGATGGTGGCAAGCACCAAAAAAAAAAAAAAAAAAAAAAAAAAAAAAAAAAAAAAAAAAGAAAGGCGAGAAAAGAAACACACACACACACTTGATGATGAAGTAAGACAGACTCCAGCAGGTAGGTTTTTGTTGTTGTTTTTTTTTCTTTTTCGAGACAAGGTTTCTCTGTGTAGCCTTGGCCGTCCTAGACTTGCTTTGTAGACCAGGCTGGCCTCGAACTCACAGTAATCCACCTGCCTCTGCCTCCCAAGTACTGGGATTAAAGGTGTGTGCCACCATGCCCGGCTCCATCAGGTAGGTTTCAACAAGCTTCTTACTTTTTATTTTCTCCCACAGTTTATATACCCCAACACAATCTTTCAAGCAGTACAAAAATCACAGTGTGTTTACACTCTATTTCTCTATAAAATGATTACAATGGATATATGTAAGAAAATCATGTGCCCTAATACCTTCACATGATCAAATGTTTTCTGTAGTATGGGTGAGAAATAAACATGAATAACAAGTCATTTCCAAGAACCCACACACATTTGCACCTAAGCAACTTGTTACATATTAACAGTATAAGCTAGCAAGGTGATTTCTCAGCCAGCTTTTCTTTACTGTCAGGTTGCAATTTGTGGTTACAAAGAAAGAATCACTTTTTTTTTTTGTTATGTTTTGTTTTCTGAGATGGGGTTTCTCTGTGTAGCCTTGGCTGTCCTAGACTCGCTTTTGTAGACCAGGCTGGCCTCGAACTCACAGCGATCCACCAGCCTCTGCCTCCTGAGTGCTGGGATTAAAGGTGTGCACCACCATGCCCAGCCTCTTACAAAGATCTTAGAAGAGTCACAACTCTCAACTTTTACATAAAAAACAATCAGCCAGCTCTACTTTAAATCCAAAAGACGCTCATCTACTCGTTGGTATTTTTTTTTTTTATTAAATCATATCAGGAAGCTGAGGGCAAAAATAAGTATAAGAAATAAGTCACCTTGACCTCCAGCTTCAGTGAGTCATGCCAGCTAGTCTTAATTGGAGTACTCTTTTTGTTCACCAATCTCAAAAGTCACTAGCTTTACTATTAAGAGTATACTTTTTCTTAACTTCAGTTGTCCACTAATGTGTCCTCAATCAGAGCCAATAGCAAAAACATCTTTACCTAACTAACAATCCATTTTTCCCTAAGACTGTCTACATCAGAGCCACTAGCAAAAACGTCTTTCCCTAGCCTTGTTGGACAATCTATCTTTCCAAGTCCTTCCTAAGGGTCGTGGTCATTGTTAGCAATCCACATCTGCAGGTTGTTTTCCTTCCTAAGGGTGGTGGTCATTGTTAGCAAACCACATCTGCAGGTTGTTTTCCTTCCTAAGGGTCGTGGTCATTGTTAGCAATCCACATCTGCAGGTTGTTTTCAAAGGTGCTGGTTGAGTCATTAATCTGCTCCAGCAGCAATGCCTGAAAGAGATCAAGCATTGTTATTGAGTATGCCAATGATACCGCCCACACAATTCACGTATTAGGAGGATTATGAGGACCACAAAGGTTTGGACCCCAGCAGTTTCTGGAGACCCTGAGGCCAGAAGCAGAACCTAGAACAACACCTGCTGAAGGCTTACAAGCTAACATACATACATAATGCATACATCCAAACCATACATATATACAGCATTTGTCATTTTGGGTGTAGATTATACATCACTCAGGATGATCTTTTTCTAGCTACATCCATTCACCTGTAAATTTCATTTTTTACAGCTGAACAGTATTCCATTGTGTACATGTGCCACATTTTTATTGTCCATTCATCTGATTCTAATTTCTGGCTAAGAATAGAGCAGCAACAAACATGGATGAGCAAGTCTCTCTGTAGTAGAAAACTTTTGTGATAATTCCTACATCCCTTCTCCACAAAGTAACAGCCTAAACAGGAAGCCATCAAAAGAGAACTCTTAAAAAGTGTGATAAGGGCAGGGTGTGGTGGTGCACACCTTTAATCCCAGCACTTGGGAAGCAGAGACAGGTGGATCTCTGTGAGTTCAAGGCCAGCCTGGTCTACAAAGAATTCCAGGACAGCCAAGGCTACGCAGAGAAACCCTGTCTCAAAAAAAAAAAAAAAAAAAAAAAAAAAGTGTGATAAGGATGCTAAGGTGTAGCTCTCCACAATTGATGGCTTGTTTTGGGGGGTTCAGGAGCAGAAGGACTCAGTTCTATTTAAGGTGCAGGCCACTAAACTTGAGCATGCTCCAAGGAGTATATAGACAACACAAATTAGGCTCCTCTTCTTCTTCTTCTTCTTTCTTCTTCTTCTTTCTTCTTCTTCTTCTTCTTCTTCTTCTTCTTCTTCTTCTTCTTCTTCTTCTTCTTCTTCTTCTTCTTCTTTTCTTGTAGAAGAGAGAGGCTACAAGGGTTGGGGCTGACATGGAAGGACTGAATGTGATGGGGTGCGTGATATAAAATTCCCAAAGAACCAATAAAACTACTATGTTAAAAAATGTCTATTTGTAAGGCAGGAGGAGGCCAGGTGTTCCCTCTTGTAGCTGTGTGTACTGCTTACTGAGTGGGTTTTTTCTTTATTTTCCTCATCTGGATATATTAACATTATTAGCAGTAATAATATGCCCAGGTCACTGTTCTATCCTATCCATTGCTGGAGCCCTACTCCAAGTCTAACAACAGCAATAATAACTCTACTACAAGCCCACGAGTCTTTTCTAACCCTGTCCTACTCAGATGCCTGCCATTCTTCATAGCACACTCATGGCTCATGCTGTATCAGGAGCTCAGCTTGGCCAGCATAAGCGAATTCCTGCTGACCTTTGTTCAGGGACCATCAATATATAAAATGTTTATTTTAAAAATCGTTTTATGTATATGTTTGGTGGTGTGCATGTGAGTGTCCATAGAGACCAGACAAGAAGATAGCAACTCCTGTAACTGGAATTAAAAGTGGCCATGATCTGCCCAGTGTGGGTGCTGAGACACAAACAGGAAGTGCTCTCTCAGCATCTGAGCCATCTCTCCATCCCTTCTCCATACATGGAATATGTAAGACAGCTAAATGGTTATCTTCTGTTCCTTTTAAGCATTTTAATTTAAGATCTGATTGTGTACACACACCAAAGCACACATGTGCAGGTCAGAGGATAGCTTTGTGGAATTGCTTCTCTCCTCCCACCATATGGGTTCTGCAGATCTCAGTTCATCAGGTGTGTGCGGTGAGTGCCTTTTCCCACCGAGTCATCTTGCTGGTCCGTTTTGGTTCTTGTGAGACAGGATCTTCTGTAATCGGGTGACCTTGAGCTCCCAATCCTCTTTTGTCTCCAAAGTTCTGGTATTACAGGCTTGTGCCACGATGCCTGGCCTTAAACTAGTCTGAAGAATTATTCACTAGATTTAGCCTTTTAAAATACTTACATTTGTGACAGCATTGCGGGAGCTTCAACTCTGTCACTGCAGTTAGAGTGACTGGTCAGATAAACTTGGGTTTATTGAACAACTCACATCAGACATAAAGACAAGACAGAAGGGGTTTTTCCAAGACATTGTGCTATAAGATAACAAAAGTATTTTGCTTTTTAAAAACAACAATAATATTTCGACTACACTACCTAGAGGCTGTTTCCAGGAGATGTAATAAAATCTCTAGTTTCTGGGTATTTGATTAAAGCCTGAAGGTGGCAGTAAACTCCTACAAGATGCATGTGCTTACTTTAGAATTTGGACTTTTCCTCCTAATTATTCAAAATCTTGTAATGAGGCTAACGTTGAATTTAATCCTGTTGCATACTAATTAAGGGATATTCAGGAGGACGATGAAGTTCTAAACAAGGATTATATTTTATTACTGTTTACTAACTGAAAAGAATTTGCCATGTTAAAGGCTTAGGGAAGTTGCAGCCAATTATATGCTTTAGAGTTACTATAGAAACAAAGTATTCCGTTAAACAAAGAAACATTAGAACTTTTCTTACAGATGGAAGTGCTTTGAAGGGATGTGGCGGGGATACAGTTCCTATTTGTCTATGGATTCAATAACCCTGTTAAGGGTTTTTGCTCCACACTCCCCTGATTTTTATCTGGGACTTATTAAAATAACTATGCTCTTAAAGATAAACTTTTAATAAGAGACATCTGCTTTTAAAAACCTAGCCATGTGTATAGCACCAGTAGATTCTCTAGGGTGCTGATAGTCAGAAGCAGCACTACTTTTGTGTTCTTATTGGAAGCAGGATCTTACACTGTAGCCCAGTCTGGCTTTGAGGTCCTGATCCTCCTGCCTCAGCCTCCTGAGTGCCTTGCAGATGTGCACTATCACACCCAGCCCCGGCTGATAATGCAGACATTTTCCATATGGCAAATTAATACAAACTAATGTATTGGACATGAATCACTTTGCAGATTTTTAAATCAGTGCTGAGCTGCAGTGCAGGACCTTGCCCAGGCTGAGTGTTTTCTTGCAGAGCTCCACTCAGGCTCCATTTATCTTTTACATAAATTTTTTTCTCAAATTCTGATGGACTAAACATTATCATTGACCTATTTAGTCATACCCAAAGTTATGGGAAGGTTTTAACGACCTCAATATACAGGCAAAATATTATTAGAGTTTTAAAACTTGGGAAATGTATGCTGTCTAGAAGTTTTCTAGATAAAGTTAAGTATGTACTGTAAATACCTGTAAGTATTTTGCATTGCAGTGTGTGTGTGTGTGTGTGTGTGTGTGTGTGTGTGTGTGTGTGTGCGCGCGCGTGCGCGCCCATGCATGCACACATGTATGGAGGTCAGAGGACAACTTGTGGGAGTGTTTCCTCCTGCTGCCACATGGGTCCCAAGGATTGAATTCAAGTCAGCAGGCATGGTGGCAAGTACTTTCATTTGCTAAGCCATCTTGCCAAGCCCATGAAGTAACTTTGAAAGAGAGAAAAGGCCGGATGTGGTGGCGCACACCTTTAATCCCAGCACTCGGGAGGCAGAGGCAGGTCGATCGATGTGAGTTCGAGGCCAGCCTGGTCTCCAGCCGAGGCAACACAGAGAGACCCTGTCTTGAAAAACAAACAAATGAGAGAGAGAGAGAGAGAGAGAGAGAGAGAGAGAGAGAGAGAGAGATATGATGATGGTGTTTTAAATTATCTTCTTTATGATTATGTTTACATAGGGATAAATAAACAATTTAGTAATTATTAATTTAAGTGAACTGAGTTTTCAAGACAGTATTTTACTACTTGATTGCATATAATTTGATTGTTTTCTTACGTGTGTGTGTGTGTGTGTGTGTGTGTGTGCAGTAAGTGTGTATTCATGTGTGTATGCTTGTGGAGGTTAGAGGAAAATTCATGGGAGTAGGTTATTTCCTTCCACCTTATGGCTCCGGAGAGTGAACTTAGATCATCAGGCTTGGTAGTAAGTGACTTTACTCATCAAACTGGCCCATCAGGCCCCTTAATACTCTTTTAAATCTAAGTTCGTAGAATAATAGTAAACTACACTATTAAACATAGCAAATATAAACCTAATTTTAATAATTCCAGGAACTGGGATTGGAGAGATGGGTACAGGGGTACAGGCTGCTGTGCTAGAAGACCTGGGTTTGGTTCTCAGCACCTGCGTGTCTGCTCTCAGCTGTCTGCATCTCCAGTACCGGGGAACCCAGCACCCTCTTCTGGTGTCTAGGGGTACTGCAACACTTGGTGCAGAGACATGTTTACAGGCATAACACCTGTCCACATACAAATATATCTTTAACAAAAATCCAGGATATAATTTTTCTTTTGTCTAATAGTCATGATTTTTAGCTGGCAGAGATGTAAAACGACACTTGGAAGAGGATGCTCCTGCGCCTGCTCAGTCTAAGAAAAGATGCTGATTGGTTGCGGTGTACTTCAGGGCTGTGTGCCTGTCCACGGGGACGCCTACTATATTATTCTGGAAATACAACTGTATCTAGTACAAAATTTCAAACCAGTTATTTTTTCCCTTCTAACAACTTTCTCATAGTTATAAGTGACTCTTCTGTTCACTTTTATATTGTGTAGGTTTGTCTCTAATATTTGAAAACATAAACCTAAAACTTTGGGTTTTTCAAACTTAGAGTTACCTTAACTTATGGGGCTTGAATTTCATTTTGTCCATTGGAGCACATAACGATAAATGCAAAATAACCATGCGTGAACTACATAAACCGCGTGTACTAGTGAATTTTGCAGCATTTTCTTACTTCAGTGTCTAACGGTGGTCGCCAGCAGAGGGCGCTTTAGGGTCTTATGTTACAATTCCAGGTGCTCAGAGAGCAGACTGTGTACATAGCAGAAACGACAGATCTCAATTTCCTAGGTCAGTTTACAGCTCCGGGACTGAGGAGCACTTGGCCACCTTAAAAATCCTGAACATTTGTCAGCTCAGTGGGGGGAATGACTGTGAGACGTGTTTCTGGATAAGTGAATGCGAGGACTGGAAACTCCCTGAATTTTCTCACCTGTTCCCTGGTGCCAGCTGGTCTCCCACAGACATCTGTCCTGGAGTCCAGGGATACAAACATTTGGTTTTACAGAGGTCCAACTTAGTCGTTAGGAAGCAAACCCCAGGACGAAGCTGAAAAGTCAACTGCGAAGGAAGCCTTCATGGGGAACAAGGGCAGTGCTTTTCAGATTGTTTGATTGGTTCCTGTACACCTGTACACGTATTAAACAAAATCCTCTCATGCTAGATTTATCCTTATTGTATTTGTCGGTTCTCTAAAGGAACAGGATTTACAGAGTGAATTTTTACTTTTGTAGGAAAAAAAAATAGCAGTCTCATTCTTCCATATCCTTGTGTATGGGCCGCCAGTGGGTGTGGGCTGATTTAGGGTCTGTCTCCCTACGTTAAATAATTGGATTAAGAAAATCCCTTGCAGGTGTGCCAGCATCTTGGGTTTTAATTACTACAAGATGTAGTGAAGTTATCTAAGATGATACCTCACACTTACAGTGTGTGATAAAAGCACGTATAACTTTAAAACAGTTTAATGTAGAGAATGAATTGAGCTGATTGTCGTGGCTCATGCCTATAACCCTGGCCCTTGGGAGGCTGAGGCAGGAGCATCAGTAGTTCAAAGCCAGCCCATGCTGTAACATAAAAAACCTATCTAACAACAAATAATCAAACAAGACAAAAAAGGAGAAAAGAAAATGAATTTAATTATAAAATATTTAAGTTATAAGATATTTAATCTTATGTAAGAATTTTAAAAAAAGAATTATATTTTAATTTTTCTCCCTACAAGAGGATAAGCTTCTGGTGACTAACATGATGGAGAGAGACTTTCAGATCAGCACAGATGAATACTCTTCTGTTAACTGTGTGGCTAAGCCCAACTGATAGGTCATAGCTGCAATGTGTTATTTTAGAACTAATACCAACTTTAAATTATAACATTTTGTTTTGTAGTCTAAATATAACTTCAGTGTGAGGTGCTATTTCTTGCTAAATCTCCATCAGTTCTTTAAAAATTGTCTTTGCAACAATAGTGTAAAGCAAACCACACTGTGTCTATTATGACATTACTGGATTTGGTCGAGAAGCCGTTCATGTCACTGACGAATAGGCTTTCTGACACAGATGTTGATTGTATTTTTGTTAGTGAAAGGTGAAAAAAGCTAAGCAGGCCATGGGTGCTGGAGAGATGACTCTGGCAGGAGCACTTAATGCTCTTCCAGACTCAACTTTGGTTCCCAGTACCTGCATTGGCAGCTCATAATTGCCTGTAACTCTAGCTCCTGTTCTGGACACTTCCGGGATGTGCACACATACCCTCACCCCTGTTTACACCTACTCTCTAGAATACGCCTTAAAGAGATGATCAGTTCACTCATTTGTCAATGCTGTAGGAACTTTGGTGAATTGAGTAATAGCTTTCAAATAGTTCCTCATTTGGGAGGGTACTATTTATAATGGCTACAGCACAATGCACTTTCAAGTTTGTCTTGGTCAACATTGCCTTCAACACCTTAAGCTAAGACTATCATGGAAAACAAGAGCCTTGGTCTTGATTTCTAGCCTTTACTGACTTCCTTAGTTTAGACAGTTTCCCTGTGGATGGTTTGAAGCTCCTGACAGGATGCTATTGAAGATAATGCTGCTAAAAGGAGTGTAAGCACTGGACATGCTAGGGCACACATGATGCCATTACTCGGGAGCTTAGGTTCAAGGTCTATCCAATCGACAGAGCAAGACAAAGACCCTGTACTCAACAGCAGCCCAAGAAGAGAAGCACATTACCACACCACTACGGAGTATAGTAGTTTTTTGCTTAACAGTGTTTGCATATGTATATGTGTATGTATATATGTGTGGATATAAATATATCACATATAAAATCACATATGAATATATAATAGATACTCAAAGTATAGATAATAGTACATAATAAAATAATTAAGCAGTGACAAGTTAGGCTGTGTTTTCTTTGCTGTTAATACAGTATATTTAATTGTAAGTCTCTATAACTTTAATAATAAATAAACTAAAAGCCAGCTTGCAAAGTTCCTGAAATTTGACTCCCCTGTGATGACATGAGGTGGCTTCTGCATACTGTGGTGAGTCGAGGGAGACTGGCGTGTATGATGCTCAGTGACTTTGACAGGCAATCAGTACAACTAACAAGCCTAGGGAGAGTATTAATAATACTATTGGAGATGTGAAATTACAGCAAGTAAGTAATTATGGGATGGTTTACTCTATAATTCTTCTTGAGAGCTGACATTCTTATATGGCTGAAAGGACATAAGGATAATAGAAAGGAGAAGCAATGCACAAAAACTTCAGCTAAAATTGGAATTATCCGTATGGGTGCATGAGATACGTATGTGTGTTTCTATATTGTGCCCACTAGGTGGTCCTTGGAACAATTGTTCTGGAGTGATGAGCGTGATCTGTGCCCAGCCTATCCAAAGCCAGTGGTGCCAGCATTAGGAAATGGTTTCTAATAGAAGATCAAATCCAGAGCATTGTATGTGAAGCTGTAGGCACGTGTGTAGAGTCCTTTGTAAAGATCTCAGAAAAGTGTCTCGCAGGACTACTCTGGGTGCTTGGTACTTAGGCGGCTAAGCAGAAAGCCTTGGGGTCTGAGATCCCTGGGTCTAGCTTTTGTCTACCTTAATAGCAACGACTCCTATTAAGGCTTTTAAGAGTTCAACAACAACAACAACAAAATTAACATCATTTTATTGGGAAGACTGCCCCCCCCCAGTTTATACTAGAAGACATAGAGATGGTACCAAAAGAAAAGATGCCATGCATACCGATTTCTGAAAGCCTGAGCAATTGTACCATGTGTCCAGTTATAGAGTGTGTACTCTGTTTTGGAAAGAGAAAAAACTCACTGTCCAGAGATTGCAGCCAAGAGTGAAGACTTAGTTCCAGGTAATATTGTTTATTTAATATATTTATTTAATATATTAAATCCTGATTTAAAAAGGCTGCTTTGCTGGATGTCAGATTGCTGTGGAACCAAACATTGCCGTGTACACACCATCTTTCCTTTTTTTCTTTTGTATACCTACTCTACCATTGTATTTTAGGTGTGTGGTTTACACTGCTTCAATGTATGATTGAGCAATGTGATATGTATTTTAGATTATACTGACTAATTGATTATAACTTATAATAATAACAATGATTATCATCATCACTATTCATATGCGTACATTGCAGGAAACAGTGGGGACTCTGTTATCTCTTTCCACCTTGTCTTTGAGGCAAGTCTCTCTTGTTGCTTCTGCTCCACAGCGTACAGTAGGCTCGCTGGTCTCTGGCTTCCGGGTGGGCCTCCTGTTTCCACTTCCCATTTTACAGAAGCAGCACTGGGATTGCAGATGTCGCCTCACAGTGTCTGGCCTTTTTCATGGCCTTCGCCTGCTGAGCCACCTCACAGAGTAGCTGCTCTTCCAAATTTGAATTCTGATTTTTTTTTTCTGGGCCAGTTATCCAGTGTGGTCATTTCTCTCGTGCGCATGATGCTGGGCAGCAACAGCGAGTTTCAGCTTCAGTTCTCTGTCAGCTGTGTAAGCACGCGGATGAATAGCATTCTGTAGTACGCTGAGCTGCTGGGGTGTCCAGCATGTAGTTTTATGTTTTCTCTCACATCTGTGTATGTGACATAATCAGGAATTTATTATAAAATCACTCTCACGTTAATTTTTTCTTGACAGTGGGAACATGCTCTGAACATGTTTAAGGCAGGCCAGGCTGAACCACAATGCTCAGTAGTTTAGGTCTCATGACAGCTTCTCACTATGATCAGCTCACTGGGATAAAATGCACTTGTTAATCAAGGACCATCTGTACAGTGTCACCAGAGGGATACTGACATGCCCATCACCACAGGCGACCCAGACTGACTTTGTTGTTTGTTTGTTTGTTTTTGTATTTTGAGGCAGGGTTTCTCTGTGTAGCCCTGGCTGGCCCCCGGAACTCACTCTGCAGACCAGGCTGACCTTGAATTTAAAGATGCCTGCTTCCCAAGTGCTGGGATTAAAAGTGTGTGCCGCTGTCACCTTCACTTGGCAGCATTTAGATTGCCTTTAAAGAGCCCCTCCCAAGAATGAGGCAGCATGAAGTGTCAGAAGCCGCCAGTGTCTGTCTGAGCATAGAAAGCACAAGGACCTCGCAGGGGAGCCCGAGACTGTGGCTCTCTCTTTCCCTTGGTAAATCATGGCAAAATATGATTTGTAAGGGGGTGTTTAGCATGAAATCTGTTGGTCGCCATTATGGTGTAGAAAATATTGAGTATTAATGTTTACTATTAATCCATAGATTATTATGGTGGTTATTTTTAACTGTCTATCATCATATCAATAAAAGATATAGACACCTGCTAGATTTTAGTATATCTTAATATACCTGGGGCTGGGAAGACACTAACCTCCTCTGCTATCTTTTACCTCCCAGCCTTACACCCCATGTCAATTGCTCTGATAATTCCTGGCTGGGATACTTCCTATCCATCATCCTGTAAATACTTGCACATGTTTCTCATCTGGACTGCTTTCCTCCATCACCGATCCTCAGAGCGGGATCCTCCCATTCATGTGCGGCTTGTTCATCCTAACCCAAGGCAGCTCTGCCTTTTCTCTCTTGTACCTGTCTCTCTCCCTCCTGTGTGCCTCCTCTCCTCCAAGCCCGAAAACCTCGGCCCCACCTACCTCACTTCTGCCCTGCCCAGGTGCAGGCATTTATTTGGCAATCAGGAATAATTTGGAGGCAAAATCACACAGTATCATTTTGGGTACCTGATAGTCCGCTCATAAAAGACAGCTAGCAGACCTCAGGGAGCAGAACAATGAACAATCAAACTCAGAGTCCTGGACCATGTGATAACACAGAGTTGCTGTAACATACCACCTTTGCCTTTCCTTTTTTTTTTTTTTTTTTTGGTTTTTCGAGACAGGGTTTCTCTGTGTAGCCTTGGCCATCCTGGACTCACTTTGTAGACCAGGCTGGCCTCGAACTCACAGTGATCCGCCTGCCTCTGCCTCCCGAGTGCTGGGATTAAAGGCGTGTGCCACCACGCCCACGCCCACCTTTGCCTTTCCTAAGTACCAATTTGCTTTCCATTTCTCTAATCTTTTTCATTTAAAAATTGTTTTGTAAATGGAGTTATTCAATGTGTAACCTATGGAAAGTGCCCTTTTCACTCAGCCTAACTCCGTGGATGTCCCCCAGACTTCTGTTCTATCTCTCTTGATGTCCCCCAGACTTCCGTCCTAACTCTCTGGATGTCCCCCAGACTTCTGTTCTATCTCTCTTGATGTCCCCCAGACTGCTGTCCTAACTCTCTGAATGTCCCCCAGACTGCTGTCCTAACTCTCTGGATGTCCACCTAGACTGCTGTCCTAACTCTCTGGATGTCCACCCAGACTGCTGTCCTAACTCTCTGGATGTCCACCCAGACTGCTGTCCTAACTCTCTGGATGTCCACCCAGACTGCTGTCCTAACTCTCTGGATGTCCACCCAGACTGCTGTCCTAACTCTCTGGATGTCCACCCAGACTGCTGTCCTAACTCTCTGGATGTCCCCCAGAGTGCTGTCTGTTCAGTAGTTTTTACTGCTGATGTAGATAACTCACGGTTAGGACTTTTTTGAACCAAAGGTTTTTTTTCTTTATGAAAGCCAACTTTTGTTAGCTATTATGAATGGAACTGTTATACGTATTCATGCCCATGTTTCTTTTTAAATAAATATAGGTAATTTTGTCTCTGTAATAAATTTCTAGGACTGTAGTAGCTGGCTACTTGGTAGCTGAATGGTCAGCTTTTTATGCAGTTGCCAAGTAGTTCGTCAGAGTGGCTGTGCTCCACACATCCACTTCTGGTATCCCAGTGGTCCACTTACGACTCATTTCCTTGGTATCACCTCTCTTTTTGGCACCCTTTCTTTGAGGTACACAGGATCTTACTATATAGCGTAGGCAGGTCTCAAACTCATTATCTTTTCCTGCCTCAGCTTCCTGAGTGCTGGGTGACAAGTATGGGCCATTATGCTTAGCCATAACTTAAACTACTGAGACAGACATGCAGAGATACGCAGTTATCACTTCAGCTTGCATTTCCCTGATGACTGATGATACTGGAGACATATTTTCATGACCTTATCTATGTTTTCTAAACTGTCTCTTTTTTTTTTTTTTTTTTTTTTTTTTTTTTTTTTTTTTTTTAATTCTTATCATCAGTTTTAATATTTGTTTTGTTGGTATTTTTTTTTTTTTTTTTTTTATTTATTTATTCTTGTTACATCTCAATGTTTATCCCATCCCTTGTATCCTCCCATTCCTCCCCCCCCCCCATTTTCCCATTATTCCCCTCCCCTATGACTGTTCCTGAGGGGGATTACGTCCCCCTATATATTCTCATAGGGTATCAAGTCTCTTCTTGGCTACTTGCTGTCCTTCCTCTGAGTGCCACCAGGTCTCCCCCTCCAGGGGACATGGTCAAATGTGAGGCACCAGAGTATATGAGAAAGTCGTATCACACTCTCCACTCAACTGTGGAGAATATTCTGACCATTGGCTAGATCTGGGAAGGGGTTTAAAGTTTACCTCCTGTATTGTCCTTGGCTGGTGCCTTAGTTTGCGCGGGACCCCTGGGCCCAAATCTGCCTATCATATTGTTCTACTTGTAGATTTCTAGGACCCTCTGGATCCTTTTATTTTGCTGTTCTCCCATGCGTCTCTCATTTAGAGTCCCAATAGGATGCCTTCCCCTCTGTCCCAGTTTCCTGGTAAGTGAAGGCTTTCGTGGGACATGCCCCTTGGGCTAGTATGCAGATATAAGTGAGTATATACCATTTGATTCTTTCTGCTTCTGGGTTAACTCACTCATTATGATCATTTCTAGCTCAATCCATTTATCCACAAATTTCGGGAATTCCTTGTTTTTAATAGCTGAGTAGTATTCCATAGTGTATATGTACCACAGTTTCTTTATCCATTCTTCTACTGATGGACACTTAGGCTGTTTCCATGTTCTGGCTATTATGAATAAGGCTGCTATGAACATGGTTGAGCAAATTTTCTTGTTGTGTGCTGGAGCATCTTCTGGGTATATTCCAAGGAGTGGAATAGCTGGGTCTTGAGGAAGCCCTATTCCCATTTTTCTGAGATAGCACCAGATAGATTTCCAAAGTGGCTGTACTAGTTTGCATTCCCACCAGCAATGAAGAAGTGTTCCTCTCTCCCCACATCCTCGCCAGCATGTGGTGTCGCTTGAATTTTTGATCTTAGCCATTCTGATGGGTGTAAGATGGAATCTCAGAGTTGTTTTGATTTGCATTTCCCTGATGACTAAGGAGGTTGAGCATTTCTTTAAGTGTTTCTCAGCCATTTGATACTCCTCTGTTGAGAATTCTCTGTTTAGTTCCAAGCCCCATTTCTCAATTGGGTTATTCGGTTTGGTGGTGTTTAATTTCTTGAGTTCTTTATATATTTTGGATATTAGACGTTTGTCAGATGTAGGGTTGGTGAAGATTTTTTCCCAGTCTGTAGGCTGTCGCTTTGTTCTCTTGACAGTGTCTCCTGCCTTACAGAAGCTTCTCAGCCTCATGAGGTCCCATTTATTAATGGTTGACATTAAGGCCTGGGCCGTTGGTGTTCTGTTCAGGAAGTTGTCTCCTGTGCCAATATGTTCCAGGCTCTTTCCCACTTTTTCTTCTAAGTGAGTTAGTGTCTCTGGTTTTATGTTGAGGTCTTTAATCCACTTGGATTTGAGTTTTGTGCAAGGTGACAAATATGGGTCCAGTTTCATTTTTTTACACATAGACCTCCAGTTAGACCAGCACCATTTGTTGAAGATGCTATCCTTTTTCCATTGAATGGATTTGGCTTCTTTGTCAAAAATCAAGTGACCATATGTGTGTGGATTCATATCTGGGTCTTCGATTCGATTCCACTGATCAACCAGCCTGTTGCTGTGCCAGTACCATGCTGTTTTAAGTACTATTGCTTTATAGTACAGTTTGAGATCAGGTATGGAGATTCCTCCGGAGCATCTTTTATTGTACAAGATTGTTTTAGCTATTCTGGGTTTTTTGTTTTTCCATATGAAGTTCAGAATTGAACTTTCAATGTCTTTAAAAAATTGTGTGGTTATTTTGATAGGGATTGCATTGAATCTGTAGATTGCTTTTGGTAGGATGGCCATTTTTACTATGTTAATTCTCCCGATCCATGAGCAAGGAAGATCACGCCATCTTCTCAGGTCATCTTCAATCTCTTTCTTCAGAGTTTTGAAATTTTTTTCATACAAGTCCTTCACTTGCTTAGTTAGGGTAACTCCTAGATATTTTATATTGCTTGTGGCTAATGTGAAGGGTGTGGTTTTCCTAATTTCTTCCTCTGCAAGCTTGTCATTTGTGTATAGGAAGGCTACAGACTTTTTTGAGTTAATTTTGTATCCAGCCAATTTGCTGAAGGTGTTTATCAGCTTTAGGAGTTCTCTGGTGGAGTTTTGAGGGTCACTTATGTACACTATCATATCATCTGCAAAGAGGGATAATTTGACTTCCTCCTTTCCCATTTGGATCCCCTTGATCTCCTTTTGTTGTCTTATTGCTCTGGCTAGAACTTCGAGTACTATATTGAAGAGATATGGAGAGAGTGGGCAGCCTTGCCTTGTTCCCGATTTGAGAGGAATTTCCTTGAGTATCTCACCATTTACTTTGATTTTGGCTATTGGCTTGCTGTATATAGCCTTTATTATGTTGAGGAAAGTGCCTTGTATCCCCGATCTCTCTAAAACTTTAAACATGAATGGGTGTTGAATTTTATCAAATGCTTTCTCTGCATCCAAGGAGATAATCATGTGGTTTTTTATTTTCAGTTTGTTTATATGATGGATTACATTGATGGATTTCCGTATATTAAACCATCCCTGCATGCCTGGAATGAAGCCTACTTGGTCATGATGAATGATATCTTTGATGTGCTCCTGTATTCGTTTTGCAAGTATTTTATTTAGTATTTTTGCATCTATGTTCATAAGAGAAATTGGTCTGAAATTCTCTTTCTTTGTTGAGTCTTTGTGAGGTTTAGGTATCAATGAGACTATGGCCTCATAGAATGAATTTGGTAATTTTCCATCCATTTCTATCTTTTGGAGTAGCTTGAAGAGTATCGGTATTAGCTCGCCCTTAAAGGTCTGGTAGAATTCTGCACTGAAACCATCTGGCCCTGGGCTTTTTTTGGTTGGGAGACCATCGATGATTGCTTCTATTTCTGTCGGGGAAATGGGACTATTTAACTTGTTTATCTGTTCTTCACTCAACTTTGGCAAGTGAACTTGATCAAGAAAATCGTCCATTTCCCTTAGATTTTCAAATTTTGTGGCGTATATGCCTTCAAAGTAGGATCTTATGATTCTTTGAATTTCTTCAGTGTCTGTTGTTATGTCTCCCTTTTCATTTCTGATTTTGTTCATTTCAATACTGTCTCTCTGCCTTTTAGTTAGTTTGGCTAATGGTCTGTCTATCTTGTTGATTTTCTCAAAGAACCAGCTTTTGGTTTTGTTGATTCTTTGGACTGTTTTCTTAGTTTCTAATTTGTTAATTTCAGCCCTGAGTTTGATAATTTCCAGGCGTCTACTCCTCTTGGGTGTTTCTGCTTCTTTTTTTTCTAGGGCTTCCAGTTGTGTTGTTAAGATGCTTATGTGCGATGTTTCCAATTTCTTTTTAAAGGCACTTAGTGCTATGAATTTTCCTCTTAGCACTGCTTTCAATGTATCCCACAAATTTGGGTATGTTGTTTCTTCATTTTCATTGAATTTCAGAAACTCCTTGATTTCTTTCTTTATTTCTTCCCTGACCCAGGTGTCATTTAGCAGAGAGTTGTTTAGTTTCCACAAACGTGTAGGCTTTTTGTTATTTCTGTTGTTGTTGAATTGCAGCCTAAGAGCATGGTGATCTGATAGGATACAAGGTATTATTTCAATCCTCTTGTATCTGTTGAGGCTTGCTTTGTGACCTACGATGTGATCAATTTTGGAGAAGGTTCCATGGGGTGCAGAGAAGAAGGTGTATTCTTTCTTGTTTGGGTGAAAGGTTCTATAGATATCTGTTAGATCCATTTGACCCATGGCATTGGTTAATGATGTTATTTCTCGGCTTAGTTTCTGTTTCAATGACTTATCCTTCAGTGAGAGTGGGGTGTTGAAGTCTCCCACTATTATTGTGTGGGGATCGATGTGTGGTTTAAGCTTTTTTAAGAGATCTTTTACATATGTGGGTGCCCTTGTATTGGGAGCATAGATGTTCAGAATTGTGATGTCATCTTGGTTGACTTTACCTTTGATGAGTATGAAGTGTCCTTCCTCATCCCTTTTGATTAATTTTGGTTGAAAGTCTATTTTGTTCGATACTAAAATGGCTACACCTGCTTGCTTCTTGTGACCATTTGCTTGGAATATTTTTTTCCAACCTTTTACCCTGAGGTAATGCCTTTCATTATGGGTGAGATGTGTTTCTTGGATGCAGAAGAATGTTGGGTCTTGTTTATGTACCCATTCGGTTAGTCTGTGTCTTTTTATTGGAGAATTGAGGCCATTGATGTTGAGAGATATTAATGACCAGTGACTGTTAAGAGTCTTAATTTTGATGTTGTTTCCAGTCGAGCGTTTGTGTAGTTGTGTTTTTGCCATGGGATAGTTATCTATTTCCTGGGTAGTTTTGGTTGTAGCTTGACCCTTTGGGATGGAGTTTTCCTTCTAGTACCTTCTGTAAAGCTGGGTTTGTGGATAGGTACTGTTTGAATTTGTTTTTGTCATGGAATATTTTGTTTTCTCCATCAATGGTTATTGATAATTTTGCTGGGTAAAGTAGTCTGGCCTGGCATCTGTGTTCTCTTAGGGTTTGCAGGATCTCTGTCCAGGCCCTTCTGGCTTTTATGGTCTCTGCTGAGAAGTCAGGTGTAATTCTGATAGGTTTACCATTAAATGTTATTTGGCCCTTTTCCCTTGCAGCTTTTAATATTTTTTCTTTGTTCTGCATGTTTTGTGTTTTGATTATATATGTGGCGGGCAGTTTTTCTTTTCTGGTCAATTCTATTTGGTGTTCTGTAGGCCTCTTGTATGTTTATAGGCATCTCTTTCTTAGATTGGGGAAATTTTCTTCTATGATTTTGTTGAGAATAGTTTTCTGGGCCCTGGAGGCTGATGTCTTCTCTTTCTTCAATGCCTATTATCCGCAAATTCTTCTTTTCATGGTTGTCATTAATTTCTTGGATGTTTTGTGTCAGGAGTTTTCCAGATTTGGCATTTTCTTTAATGGTTGATTCAATATCTGTGATTGTATCTTCTAGCCCTGAGATTCGTCTTCCATCTCTTGGATTCTGTTAGAAAAGCTCACCCTGTGTGCTCGCCTTCTTCTCTGAGGTCTCACGTTCTCGTTTTTCTTCTGTCTGTGTGTTTATCATTGAATCCATTTTCATTTTCAGATCTTGAACTGATTTTTTGATTTCTTTCATCTGATTTTTTGTATATTCCTGAGTTTCTTCCATTGCCTCTTTATAGGTCTTCAGAGCTTGAACCGTTTTAAGTTATTTCTTTCATTTGGTTGTTTGGCATTTTCCTGCAATTTTTCCAGTTCCACTCTATGTGCTTCCTTTTATGTCTCTCACCTGTTTGTCTGCGTCTTCCTGCATTTGATTACGAATTTTATTTGTTTCCTCCATTATCATCCTCATTACTAAGGATTTGAGGTCATTTTCTTGTATTTCCGTTGTATTGAGTTCTCTGGGTGGTTTTCTTTGGATAGCTGGAAACTGGAGACGCCATGTTGTTTTGGGGTTTTTTGCGTATGCTTTTTCGTTGTCCTTTAGACATCTTGCAGTCTTTGTTTTTGTTGGGTAGCTTCCAGAGTTGAATGGAGGGTGTCTGATGATAGATTCACTTGTTTTCTTACGATTTCCCTAGGCTGCGAGCTCAAAGCTTCACTGGTGTGGATGTTAGGAGGTTAGCCCTGTTGTTCTGGTCTCTCACAGCCAGTGATCCTCAGTCCCTCTCTGCTGTGGATCCTGCAATTGTTCTGGGTCTCTGAATGAGCGTTGGGTCAGGCCAAGGTATCCACAGCCTTCTGTGTTCCCTGCCAAGTCCAGCCAGGAGCACTGGGACCGAACCACGGGCAGAACTCAGCTAGATTCTCAGGGCCAGAACCGTCTGCCAAGCTCAGCTAGGGATTTTGGGCCCAAAATGCACACAGGGCCCAGCCAGAATTTTTGGGCTGGGACTACGCACCAAGCTCCACTAGGGCCTTTTGGCCCAAAGTGCGTGCTGTGGTCAGTTATTGACTCAGGGCCCGAACTGACCACCAATCTCAGCCAGGAATTCTGGATTCAAACTGTACACTGTGTCCAACCAGAGTCTTAGAGCTGGTGGAACCGAGAGCTCTGTCCAGCCTGTGCCACAGCAGGAGAACTGCGGCTGCTCTGAGTTAGCGCCAGTGGTGGAACAAGTGCTCCGCCCGGACTGTGTCCCCGCAGGGGAGCTGCCGCTGAGCTGAGGTGGTGCCTAGGATGGAACCGAGCACGTCACCAAGCCTGCGCCACAGCAGGAGAACTGCGGCTGCTCTGAGTTAGCGCCAGTGGTGGGACAAGTGCTCCGCCCAGACTGTGTCCCCGCAGGGGAGCTGCCGCTGAGCTGAGGTGGTGCCTAGGATGGAACCGAGCACGTCACCAAGCCTGCGCCACAGCAGGAGAACTGCGGCTGCTCTGAGTTAGCGCCAGTGGTGGGACAAGTGCTCCGCCCAGACTGTGTCCCCGCAGGGGAGCTGCCGCTGAGCTGAGGTGGTGCCTAGGATGGAGCCGAGCACGTCACCAAGCCTGCGCCACAGCAGGAGAACTGCGGCTGCTCTGAGTTAGCGCCAGTGGTGGGACAAGTGCTCCGCCCAGACTGTGTCCCCGCAGGGGAGCTGCCGCTGAGTTGAGGTGGTGCCTAGGATGGAGCCGAGCACGTCACCAAGCCTGCGCCACAGCAGGAGAACTGCGGCTGCTCTGAGTTAGCGCCAGTGGTGGGACAAGTGCTCCGCCCAGACTGTGTCCCCGCAGGGGAGCTGCCGCTGAGCTGAGGTGGTGCCTAGGATGGAACCGAGCACGTCACCAAGCCTGCGCCACAGCAGGAGAACTGCGGCTGCTCTGAGTTAGCGCCAGTGGTGGGACAAGTGCTCCGCCCAGACTGTGTCCCCGCAGGGGAGCTGCCGCTGAGCTGAGGTGGTGCCTAGGATGGAACCGAGCACGTCACCAAGCCTGCGCCACAGCAGGAGAACTGCGGCTGCTCTGAGTTAGCGCCAGTGGTGGGACAAGTGCTCCGCCCAGACTGTGTCCCCGCAGGGGAGCTGCCGCTGAGCTGAGGTGGTGCCTAGGATGGAACCGAGCACGTCACCAAGCCTGCGCCACAGCAGGAGAACTGCGGCTGCTCTGAGTTAGCGCCTGTGGTGAACCCAAGTGCTCCGCCCAGACTGTGTCCCCGCAGGGGAGCTGCCGCTGAGCTGAGGTGGTGCCTAGTATGGAGCTGCGAGCTCAACTAAGCCTGCGCCACAGCAGGGGAGCTATGGCCACGCTGAGTTAGTGCCTCAGGCAGAATTGTTTGCTGGGCCGGGCCAATACCCGGGACTCTGGGGCCGAACTGTCCGCCGAGTCCAATCTGGGTCCAAAGGCTCCACGCGACCCAAATCCTGCCCCGAGTCCCCTCTCCCGCAGCAATTCCCACCAGCCACCACACCAATCGCCTCCACCGGAAGGCTATGAGCTGCAAACCTCAGCCGCCGCTGCTGGTGCCGCTGGTGCTGCCGCCTCTACCGCTGCCGCTCCGATCAGAGAAAAACCACGCTCCTCCCGTGTGCAGGGGCACGCAGGTCCTCCGCACCCTGGTCCCTCCGAACCGTGGAGCACTCCCGCTGCCGTGATGTTCGGACCTCGGTGTTCCTGGCTCAGAAATCTGTGCAATTCCCTGAATTGTTCACTGGAGCCTCCAAACGCGGTCCACACTGCTCGCCGCCATCTTGGATCCCAACTGTCTCTTTTTTGTTATTGCTCATTTAATTTTTTCTCTTGAATTTTGACATGTCTTTTCATAATGTAGATATTTTCTAGGATTTTTGACATATTTTAAAAATTAATTAAAATATAATCACATCAATTTCCCCTTTCCTCTCCCTTTAGCTTTCTCACGTCCCCTCCCCATTTCCTGTCAGATCCATTGTCTCTTTTCCTGTTACTATTTTTGTTACACATATATTATATATGAAAAAATAATGTAAATTCAGCCTGCTGACTCTATTTAGTGTTTTGTGTGTGTGTGTGTGTGTGTGTGTGTGTGTGTGTGTGTGTATGTGTAGGGCTGACTACTTGGTACTTAAGAACCATTTAGGATGCTCATCCCTAGGGAAGACTGATTCTTCCTTTTCATCAGTCATTAATTGCCTGTAGTTCATCTAGGGGTGGGGCCTTGTGAGGTGTTGGCATGTTAACTGGTGTTATCCTTGTTCAGGTTTTGTTGAGATTTCATGGGTGTACCTATCTTGTCAGAGCTAGGACATCTCACAGCAGATTTTCTGATCTCTGTCTCTTCCAGTCGCTCTGCCCCTTCTTCCTCAATGTTCCCCGATCTTTAGCTGAAGGGATTGTGTTGTAGATTTATCAACTGGGACTGGACACCCCACAATTAGTTCTTCTCTGCATTTTGACCAGTTGCGTATTTCCATTTCTCTGTTGCAAAAAGAAATGTCTGTGAGAGGGATGAGATCTACATTTACCTGTGGGTAGAAGGATAGGTATTTAGAATACAGTTAGAAATTACAGTGGTTTAAATTGAGAGTGGTATTGGGTCTGGAAAAAAAAAAACCCATATAGATATTTATTCTTTTTGTGTAGCTTGTCTTTTATACCCTAACAGAGTTTAAATATAATCTTAGAAGGAGAGAAGAAAAGAGGTTTGGTTGAAGAAAGATTAAGATAAGTAATGTCTGAAAAGTTCCTCAAATTGCCAAGAGATGTAAATCTACGTAAGCTGGAAATCAGAGTGGCATCGACAAAGAAGAGCTCAGAGTGGTGGCACACACCCACAGCCTCACCTGGTGTGGGAAAGGGCTAAGATTGCAAGGCCGCACCGCAGATCTGAGGCTAACACGGGCAATTTAGAAAGAACTCGTGTTTCGAAGTAAAACAAAAACCAAAAAACATTTATTTATTTATTTATTTATTTATTTATTTATTTATTTGTGTATATATTGTCTCTTATAAGAGACATGATCTAAAATTACTTTTTTTTTTTTAAGAAAAAAAAAAGCCTTAATTGAGTAATTGTCTTTATTAGGTCAATCTGTGGACATGTCTGTAGGGGTTGTTTTAATTTTCTTAATTGATATGGGAGGGTCCAGCCCACCGTGGGCGGCATAATTTCCCAGGCTGTATAAGAAAGGTAACATGAACCTGTGAGTGAACCAGAGAACAAGCCAGGACGCAGAATTCTTCCATGCTTTCTGCTTCACATTCTGCCCTGCCTTTTGTCAGTGCTGAGCTATGCTTGACTTTTACCCGAAGAATAAGATAGAATAAGATGACCTAGAAAGTATAAGACGGAATAAACCCTTTCTTCCCCTACGTTGCTTTTGGCCCCAGCAACAGAGAAACAAACACAACTTGCCTTTTTGTTTTTCCTTTTATGTCACCTTGAATGTGGAAGTCAAGGTTAAGGCTTTCTGTTCAGCCTTTGCTAGTGTGGGTGGGGTGAAGCTACATCTTGTTGTGTGGTATTTGACTACAGCAGAATGCTTATGATTTGGAAGTTTCCTCCTTTGCTACTGTGCCCCATCCCCCGCCCCACCTCCCCACCCAATGCTGTGGCTGAGAGAGCGTGGGCTCCTTTGCTCCACTCTACTTAATGAGTTGCTCAGCTCAAGGCCCTGCCGCACGAGTCCCCGGGGAAACCCCACGCTGTTCTCCCGACTCCTGCATGATGTCTTACTTCTTCGTCCACCTCCTCAGGTCTCCCTGTGTGTCTCAGAGTTTCGGTTGCAGTTCATGGGTGGAACAGGGAAATTTATATCTAGTATGTCTCCCTGGAAAGGGGAGTCTACACAGCTGCTGCTTCTTGACTACTTGAGAGAGAAGCCATGTTTTAAGATGTATCTTCAAGCTGTTTTGTCCTTTGGTTTGGATATTTTCATTTCACTAGAGAGCACTTTGAGCTTTATTCCTTTGTTTGACTCTTATTACTCAGTTAAACAAATGATAAACATAGTTCCTAAAAAGGGGGGGGGGCAATAAACTCTCTGTGCAGTCTGTGGTTCGAGACCGAGGCTAACAGGCTGTCTTAATCAGGTACCCAACAGCACACCCAGCAAGTCTTTCGTCATGGAATTGTGTTCTCCAGCGTCCTAAAAATGTGCTTTCTTAATTTTCCACTCCGTGTGTGTGTGTGTGTGTGTGTGTGTGTGTTTGTGTGTGTGTGTGTGTGTGTACCAGAGGTTCACATTGCTCCCCCCTTTATATACTGAGACAGGGTCTGCAGCTGAACCCAGACCTCATTGATTTCATGAGTCTACCGAGCCAGTTTGCCTGAGTTCCCCAGTCTCTGCATCCCAACCTCTAGGATTTGAGGCAGGCCATTGTGCTAGCAGCTTTTTCTATGTGTATTTAGGGGTCCAAACTCTAGTCCTTATACGTGAGTGACAAGTAATTTATCCATAGAGTCATATCCCCAGACCCATAAGACCTACTTTATAATTGAAAAGCTTAACATGGGCTTTTAAAGGAATACCCAGCGAGTGGTAGTTCTTCCATTGCTTTAACCTTGGGTTGTGCCTCACCTTTCAAATGAGCACCAGATATGTGTGTGTGTGTGTGTGTGTGTGTGTGTGTGTGTGTGTGTGTGTGTGTTGGCAAGGGAACTCAGCAACAAAGTGAAGACAGCTTTTCTTAAATTTCAGTGAAGTTTTTGGTTCCACCACCATGAGTGGTGTAGAGACAGGAGAGGATGTTTGAATCAGCACAGAGCCAATGCCATTCATACTTCCCAGACGGTGTGGGAAAACACTACCGGAAGTGTGTTATGAATTGCTACAGGCTCACAAGGCCCTCCGGTTCTCTTTGGACCTCTGCACACCTAGACCTTCAGTCAGTATTCTAACTGAACTCCTGCTGTCCTTTCCAAAAGAGAGCCGTCAGCGTTTAACTCATTTGATTATCGTCATCTCCTCCCTGCTTAATCTATAGTTTTCAGAATGTGAATGATCTTCTTGTAATGATCTTCTTCCATCTTCTTATGCTTTTAATTCTTCTCATCTTTTAAAATAAGAACACCCTAATGTATGCAGTTTTCTGACCCTCATCCTAGCCTTAGTGAGACTGATTGTTATCAGTCACTTATCACTAATAACAACTGCTTTTTATGCAGCTGTTTGTGCACTCCCTTCCCTCCAAGAATTGTGAAAGGACCCAAAGAATCAGCCATCCTTCGAAGGGAGTCTTAACTCTTCTGTTGCTGTTGTCCTACCCCACTTCCCTAGAGCAGCACTCTGTGCCAGCGGCCAGGCTCCCTCCAAGGATCGTCTGTCTTTGGAGCACACTTACCATGTGCATTTACTTGGGTCCTGGGGATCCAAGCTCTAGCACTCTTGTTTGCAAGACAGTTGCTGTAACTGTGTAGCCGGCTCCTCAGCGTACACACTGCATTGTCCTGGTTAAAATGCTCTATTGCTGGGTGTGTGTTGGATAGGAGGGGCGTGATGCTTAATATTAATATTCAAGTTGACAGATCTCTAGTCAACGGGGACACAGCCCCTGAACATGCCTGGGGGGTTATCTTTATTATATTAGTTGATATGGAGAGACCCATATTCATTGTGGGCAGGACCACTCCCAGCCAGGTGACTATAGATTATATGCAATAGACAAGAAGTTGAACAGCAGTTTGCATCCATCCCACTTTTCTACTGACAAGAGACATAATGTGACCAGCTTCTCCAAGCTCCCGCTGCCTTAAATTCCCCCACCATGATGAAATTACCTCAAAGTGTGAGCAAAAACAAATTCTTTATCCCTTATGTTGCTTTATATTAAGACAAAACCCAAAAACTAAACAACTGTTGGGTTGTTAAGATGGTTTAGCAGCTTATGATGCTTGCTGTCAAGACTGGAGTTTGATCCCTGGGTCTAACATGGTGGGGAAGAGAAAGCCAACTTCTACAAGTTGTCACCTGACCGTTCATCCCTTGGTCTCTACCTGCTGCAGGGTGTGGCTGGCATGCCCCACCCTTACCCTGAACTTCCCTTACTCCATCACAATGGAATCCAGACACTTTAGTTACCCCTTTCTTTCCTCTTGATATCCTTTCTCTCTTCTGTGTCTCTGCTCCTCTTCTTCTACCTCTCTCTCTTCTCTCTCTGCACACATTTTTTTCTCTCTCTCTCTTTCCCCCTCCCCCTGCATGGTGGCTGAAAGCTGCTTCCAATAAACCTGATTTTATATACTATAACCTTGTCTTGCAATTAGCTCATTCTGGTGTTTCAATCACTGACTTCCATGCACCATGTTGTGTACACACAAACATATGTAAATATAAAAACTATTTATTTATTGTGTGTCTGATCTCTCTCTCTCTCTCTCTCTCTCTCTCTCTCTCTCTCACACACACACACACACACACACATATACATACACACACTTTCTCAGTGTGCGTGCAGAGGTCTGGGGAGTTAGTTCCTTACATTCACTTTTATGTGAGCTCCAAGAATTGAGTCACATTTGCCAAGTGTGGTGGTTTAAATGAGAATGTCCCCCAGTTTATGGTGCTGTTTGGGAGAGTTTTAGGCGTGACCTTGTTGGAGGAAGTACATCACTAGTGGCAGGCTGTGAGAGTTTAAAGACTTGTGCATTTTCAGCTACTCTGTCTCATTGGTGCTTGTAGCTCAAGATGTGTGCTCTCAGCTCCCTGCTCCTGCCACTCCACTTGCTGTCTGCTGCCATGCTGTCCTTGCCACCATGCTCTCTATAGAGGGTTAGAGGGTATAGAGGGTCTCTATAAGTTGTCTTGGTCATGGTGTTTTATCACAGTAACAGAAAAGTAGCTAACAAACCAGCCTGTACATCAAATGCCTCTACCTGATGAGCCATTTTGCCAGCTCTTCAGTTGCTTTTTTCAACATAGCTCATCACAGAAACTGAAAGAAAAAACCCTCAAGACACAGCTCATAAAACAACAACAACAACAACAACAGCAACAACAAGCCCTATGAGCATATACAGGGGGAAGAGGGAGGGAGGGAGGAATGGGGGGATACAAGGGATGAGATAACGATTGAGATGTAATATATGAATAAATTAATAAAAATTATTTTTAAAAAAGCAAGCCTGTGGGGAATATTCTGACTGCAATGACTGAAGTGGGAGGATCCACCCATTATGGGTGGGATGACTCCCTGCATGGGATCCAGGACAGGTAAAGAAAGGAGGCCGAGCAGCAGTGTGCTTGCTCTTCTCTGTGTCCTAACTATGAATGCAAGGTAGCCATCTCAAGATCTTGCTTTAGACAAGGGACATATCAGGAAAAAGCTACTGTATAATTTCTGAAATTGAGATTAAGAGATAATTGTCCAGTTGTTTTCCAGTTAGCAATTTGGTGACATTAGATATGGTTTTATCGCACAGTGTTAACCAGTGTGGGCACAACAGGACTAAAGAAGCTGATTTCTTCCTTTCTGTAACAACAAATGCCTTAACTATGTACCTTTATTTCAAAACACTCTTGCTGGGAAGTTATCCAACATCAAAAGTGTAGACAAGAGCAAACTGATATGTATACACATGAATGCTTGTTGCCTCCAAGTGTATCTAACCTGTGGCCCACAGATTGCATATGGTTACAAGTGTATCTAACCTGTGGTCCACAGATTGCATATGGTTACAAGTAGCTAAAGAAAGATATAAATATAGCCCCAAACAAAGCCATAAACCTTCTTAAAACACTGAGGTGAGTTTTTTTCTTTGTAACTTGATTGTGAAGTTTTCCAGAATTTAAACTTTGTAGAGGGCAGCATCAGGTTGCAATTTGAAAAGGTTAGACATATCTTGTCAAGCTTTCCAATTGCTGTGATAAAATGCGAGGGCAAAAGCAATTTAAGGTAGAAAGGACTTACTTTAGCCCACACACAGTTCAAGAGCACACTCCTGTTGACTCTTGTTTTTAAACTCTATTTTATTTAGGGTGTTAACTGCCTTTACCTCTCTCCCATCAACCCCTTAACCCTGGGTATGAGAAAGAATGTTAGTTGGGAGAGGGCAGAAAACCCTTTACTTCTCCCAGCTGTTTAGGGTTAATTGGGTTCTTTGGGGGCAGTACCAATTTCCATCAACAGCAAATGCAACAAACAGTCTCCTCTGAGCAGCTGTATTGAAATGCTTCTCTCTGCCTATCTCCAGGCTACCACATGCCACACACCATGCCTTCTCTCTCCAGGCTCTCCTGTTTATCTCTCTCAGAGTTCCAGACCACACCCCTCTGGGCTACATGAGGCAGGCGGTTACCAGCTGGCAAAGACCATGACCTGCAGGAGGCAATTATCAGCTGTGGACATACTAAAGCCCAAACTAAAATCCCATACTTAGGATTAAAGCAAAAACATATTTACATAACATAATGGAGTTTACAAAGAAACCAAAACTTCCATTATACATTCCATCATGGTGGAAAATTGGTGCCAGCAGGAGATTGAGATGGCTAAGCCGCATTCATAGTTAAGAAACAGAGAACAGCAAATACACTCTGCTGCTCGGCCTCCTTTCTTTACTTGTCCTGGATCCCACCCAGGGGGCTGTGCCACCCATAACAGGTGGACTTTCCCACTTCAGTTATTATGATTGAAATAGCCCTCTACAGCCTTGCCAGTGGCCTGTCTGTTGGATGATCCCAGATTCTGTCAATGGATAGTTGATACTGTCACAATTCCACTCCTTGCCAACTAGACAACAATACATACCACTTTTAAACCATAACTTTTCATCTCTTATCCCCACGAGACATTGCAATGTTATAAAATAAAATTTATTCAGTACAAATTGAAAACTCTCCATATTCTTCTAACATTTTAAAAGTCCAAAGTTGGACTAGCAGGATGGTTCAGTGGGTAAAGGCACCTGATGCCAAGCCCAATAACCTGGGTTTGATCCCTGTGACCTACATGGTAGAAGAAGAAAACCAACTACAAATTGTCCTATGACTTCTCCATGCACATTGAGGTATATGTAGTCCATATACTTACAGAAGTAAAGATCCAAAGTCTTTTAGCTGTGAGCACCTATAAAATAAAAAGTAAGCAATATAATTCTAACATGTAGCGTCAGAGCAAACATTCTTATTCTAAAAGGGAAGACTCAGAGCATAGCAAGGAATGCTCAGATCAAAGCAAGAGAAAAAAAATCCAGCATGGCAAACACTATAGTCTGCAACTCTGCACTACTAGGGCTTATGATGAAACTGGTTGGGCTCCAAAGGGATTAGGTAGCCCCAACTTTCCAGCTTAGGCACTTGCAATATAAATAGCTCCTCTTGGGCCAGCTCCACCCTGTATGTCTGCAGCTCTCCTTGGTGAGTATCCGATGGTTCTGGCTTCGCAGTGTGTCTTTAGGTCTTCACTGAACTCCAGTCTTCACCTTCACAGCCTTATACAATGGCTCCTCAAGACCTTCTCACAGGGACTCCAACCTTGCTACACACTGCCTGGCCTCAGCTGCTTTCTGAAACTGTGGAGCAAGACTCCATGACCCTCTCAATCTTATGTCTTCTGTGCTTCCAAAACAGTACCATGTGGACCACACTGCCAAGTTCCACTGCCAACCCAGATGGAGCCTGCCCCTCTTTGACTGTAGTTGCATGAGCTTCTGAGTACTGACCCTGGGGAAGCACTCTCCTATGCAGTTGATTTTGAGTGTCAGGAAACCCTCTCAGCTGCATTCTACCAAAATGGTCCATTAAACTCTGCTTCCACTAGAACCCAAAGTTCTAAACTCTTCCACATCCCAGGCACAAAACAGTTTCAATGGCCTAGCAATCACCGTCTTAGTCAATATTCTATTGCTGTGAAGAGACACCATGACCACAGCAAAGTCTTATAAAAGAAAACATTTAATTGGGGTTTGCCTATTGCACTAACCAAGGACAATACATGTAGTAAACATTAAACCCCTACTCTGACCTAGCCAATGGTCAGGACATTCTCCACAGTTATGTGGAGAGTGGGGACTCACTCTGACATGAACTCTGGTGCCCCATATTTGATCACCTCCTCTGGATGGGGAGGCCTGAGGGCACTCAAAGAAAGAATAAGCAGGCTACCAAGATGAGACTTGATAGCCTATGACCATATAGTGGGGGAGGACGTCCCTTCGGTCATAGACCTAGGGGAGGGGAATAGGGTGAAAGTGGGGTGGGGGGGGGGGGGAAAGGGAGGAACAGGAGGATACAAGTGATGGGATAACAATTGAGTTGTAATCTGAATAAATTAATCAAATTAAAAAATAAATTTATAATAGATGCTGTTAATAGCTTAAAAAATAATTGGAGTTTGCGAAACATTTCAGAGGTTTAGTCCATTGTCAACATGGTAGCATCCAGACAGATATGGTACTGAAAAAATGGCTTGACATTTCTACATCTGGATTTGCAGTGGGGGGGGGGAGAGAAAGAGAAAACTGAACCTAGCTTATGCATTTGAAACCCCAATGCCCACCCCTAGTGACACACTTCCTCCAACAAGGCCACACCTGCTTCACCAAGGCCATACCTCCTAATCCTGTCAAGTCGTGCCATTTCCTAGTGACCAAGCACTCAAATATATGAGCCTCGGGGGCCATTCCTATCCAAGCCTCTCTACAACCACATAGTCATGCTTCTCATAGTAACACCCGTACTTTTTGGAACCAGTTTCTGACTTGGTTTGTTTTTCTTGTTGCTAAAATAAAATATTCTGACAAAAGCAATTAAAGGGAGAAAGGGTTATTTATTACCATAGTTCAAGGATACAGTACATTATGATGTAGAGGCCATGGCAACAGGATATTGAGATGGCAGGTCACATTGCATCCACAGTTAGAAAAGCAGAGAACAATGAATGTGTACTGATGCTCAGTCCCCTTTCTCCAAGGATTTCAGCTAGGGAATGGTACCACCCACAGTGAACAGGTCTGCCTACTTCAACATAATCAAAAGAATTTCCCATAGGCATGCACAGAAGCTGTATCCCAGGTGATTTAAGATTCGATCAGATTCTTTTGTTCTGAAAAACATAATTTCTCACAAAGCATTGTACAGTTCTAACATTATAATTGCATGAGGTGTGCGGGATGCACAGAGCAATTAAGACGGATTCTCTGCTCACTGTCTGAGCAGAAGTAGGACATCTATAAATCTTCCTTCATGCCATACTAAGAATGGCCTCTAGTAATAAGTCACAGAGAGTCTGTGGCCAACGTGAAGCCTTTGTATGCATTTAACAATTAACATTAACCACCAGGCATCTGTAAGGAAAATGAAAAAACAGCACAGATTTTCTATAACTATATGATAGCTGGACTATAATGCAGACATTTGGTACAACATTACAAATGCGAACATGCATGTGTGTGCATCTGAGTAGAGGTGCTAGTAAAGGCAGCAGCAGGACACAGATGGCTACTCAAATTGATCTGCGTGTGGTTCAGCAGGGAAATGGATTACTTGTAGCATATGGGCAAAATACACAAAACCCCAAGAAGTTGTATAGAGTCTGGAGGTTTTAAGCGTGTAGGAGATAGGATGTTATTGGCTTGCCTGAAGAAGCAAGAGGAATTAGACATGCAGAGATATGTGTGAAAGCCATTTGACATGTCCTAGGACTCTTCCTAAGACATGAATGGTATTCTAGATTGGCCTTAGCAGAGCTCCACGCATTCCACATTGGAGTGCTGGGATTAACGGTGTGCACCACCATGCCTGACCTTAATTTTAAATTAATTTTTTTTCATGTAAATAGGTTAATTTAAACTACCTGAAAATTATGAATTAATTTCGCCACAATTTAGTTGTCTTATATCTACACAACCAAATGTCCCTTCTAAACCTTTAACCTTTTTTTTTTTGCTGCAAAGTCTCCCTAGGGAGTTAGGTAGACGGCTCAGATCTGCCACACAGCGTGGATTTAGATTTCCCCAGAGCCTGAGGAGGTGGTAATGTATCCTAGAGACCCCATGGCAAGATAGGAGATGAAAGCCAGCGCATCAGCTAGCCTGACACATGCAGTAGCAAACAGGAATCTTGCTTTGAGTTAACAAGGTATAAGGTGAGGACCAATACCTAAAGTCCTTGTGGCCTCCACACATGTGTGTGGCATGCATATGCATGCATTCGTACATATATGCATACACATACATACCCCATAAAGATAAATATCTCTCCAGGGCTTCTGTAGCCAGCAACAAGAAAATTTCCTAGTTCCAGTGTTAGCATTTAAGGTTGGGGTAGGTTAAAGGCTTTGTTTTGGAATATTCCCACTTGATGACAATTTTGGGATTTTTCTGCCATTTAGAACTATATAAACAAAAATCCTCCAAGCTCTTTTGAAAAAACCTAAAAACTCTATATATGTCTATATGTAGATAGAATATAAAGTTATTAAATGAGAGTCTGGAGAAATAGCTCAATAGTTAAGAGCACTGGCTGCTCTTGAGGAGGACCCGGGTTCAGATCCCGACATCTACATGGCAGCTCACAACCATCTGTAACTCTAGTTCCAGGGGATCTGCTGGTCTCTGTGGACACCAGGCATGCATGTGCTGAACACACACACACACACACACACACACACACACACACACACACACACACCTCTGAAAGAAAGTTATTAGATGAATCAATAAATAGCATTATTAAAACATTTCTTATTTCTTTTTGAGAGATCTGGTCTTGACCAGCACAGGCTAGTCTCAAACTCACCACCTCGTAAGTGTAGTGCCACCAGAGTCAGTGTATTTAACACTGAGGCTCAAACTAGGCCTTGTCCATATCATGTGGGCACTCTACCAACAGAGCTACATATCCAGCCCTGAAGCATTATTCTTGAAATGAATTTATAAGTTAAAGTAAGGCAAAAGAGCCTACCCATATCATTAAGTGGTATGTATCAAACATTTGTAGTATTGATTAGTGATCTCTGCTCCCTCATGGGACAGCTGTAATGTGAGCGCTCATTTTTCTTTCTTTATTGTAAAGTCTTAGCCGTTGATAATAATGTAGAATCTTTCAGAAGAGTTGTTGATATTGACCACACTTAACTGGAGATGAGCATTTTGTGGCCTGTCTTCATCAGAACATTTTTGCTTTGTATAAGACGTTCAACTATGGAGGGTTAAAATTTCTCCTCTTGCCAGGTATTGCTTTTCTCTTAAATGGCACATTAAAAAAAATTGTTCCTTGAATTATCTTCTGGAGGGAAAGTGAGAAGGTGTATATGGTGTGTAAAAATGCTGAGAGTCCAAAGTACTGGTAAAAGGAGACCCTCCAAGGCAGAGAGAAAAGCACTGCTGCATAAATGACCCACAACCCAGGCTTAGAGCAAAGCGGGCTTGCCATTATACAGTTCTGTGGGCCACTGTTGTGACGTGGTTCTCGTGACCTTACACACCCGGGTCATTTGTGTTGCAGGCTGTTCTGGGACTGGAAGAGTGGCCCTGTTTCCTCACACTTCCCGCATAGAGCTTAGCCACAGAACATCTCTGCTCCTGCTTCCCAGGTCTCCTGTATTTTTCTAGCCTTTCTTGGGCTCTCTTATCTACTTTAAAAATCATGATTATTCTGGACCCACCAGATGATCCAGGATAATCTCCTGTGTCAAGGTCATCTAATTTGCAACCTTCATTACTTTCTGCCATACAATGTAATGTATTTATAAATTCTAGGAATTAGGATTTTGGGAAGTTGTTGTTCCTTCTACCGTTGTTATAATCTGTTTTTTTTTTTTTTTTTTTTTTTTTTTTGGTCTCTAGGCATGCCTACCTGGCATATAGGTAAAACATATTTGATCCACCCCAAGATCTCCACTTCATTCCATTAGAGCATCAGTGCAAAGTACAAAAAGCCCAACAGGATAATCTTCTGGTTCAATTCCTAGTGACTTAGGCCACCACTACCAAAACCTTCAGTTAAACCTAATTAGTACAAATGTCCCTGAATGGCATCAGGGATAGTTGTTATTTAATTCATTTATTTAAATGATTTGTTTTCATTTATGTGTATGTCTGTGCATGTGTGTGTGCGTGCGCGTGTGTGTGCATGTGTATGTGCGTGTGTGTGTGTATACCACGTGTGTGTGTCCACCAGAAAAGAGCATAAGATTCCTTGGAACTAGAGTTAGAGGTGGTTGTGTACTGCCTGGTGAGGGTGCTGGGAATGGAACTCAGGCCTTCTGAAGAGTGGCAAGAGCTCTAAACTGCTGAGCCAGTTCAAAGTGTAGACCAGGCTGGCTGCAAAATTATGAGTCTCCCGCTCCTCCTCTTCAGTGCTTTCCACCACCACAACTGTCTGTCTACATGGTTATTCTGCCTACTACAAGGGTGTGCTGGATAGTTCTGTGTCACCTCCACACAGGCTAAAGTCATCTGAGAGGAGGGAACCTTAAGAAATGCCTCTGAAAGATCTGGCTGTATGCAAGCCTGTAGGACATTTTCTTAATGAATGATTGATGGGGGAGGGACCAGCCCAAGGTGGGTGCTTCCATCCCTGGGCTGGTGGTCCTGGGCTCTATAAGAAGGCAGACTGAGCAAGCCAGTAAGCAGCATCCCTCCTTGGCCCCTGCATCCAGGTTCCTGCTTTCATTGCTTTTGATGTCAAACTGTTACATGGGACTGTGAGTGAAATACACCCCTTCCCCCCGCCCTGGTCTCTTTTGGTCATGGTGTTTCATTATAGCAATAGTAACACTGACCAAGTCAATGAGTTTAAAATAGAGGAATATAACAATTATAGTAACATTCTTTTTTGAAACAAGAAAGGGTGAAAAAGCAGCTGTTAGATATTAACAGAAAAAAATTGCCAGGTTAGGAATGTATATCGAACAAAAGTGAATTTTATTCAATTATTCAAAAGAAGTCCAGAAAAAAGGAAAAGGGAAAAGAATGGATGAGGTATGGAGAAAAAAAATGGCAATATGATTGACTTACACCTAAGGAGAATGTGGACATTAAATGAAAATGGTCTGATTAATCTATTCTGACATAGGATTAGATTGGATTAAAAAAAGTGAAGTCCAAAAATGCAAGAAACACATTTTCCTTCAGTTCCTTGTGAATGTGTTGTTACTCTTACCCCCCCATGACCCCTTTTCTTTCTTTCTTTCTCTCTCTCTTTCTTTCTTTCTTTCTTGGTGGGGTTGATTCTGGGACCTTGCATAGGCTAAACACATGCTTTGTGGTTTTGTTTTTCAGGTAGAGGACATGTGCTGGGAAATGTCAGGTTGAAGTATGTCCTTTCTATCCCCCTTCCATCTTCCCTCTTGTGTTTTCTTATTATGTAGCTCAGGCTGGCCCCAAACATAGCATCCTGAGTGCTGAGATTACAGCAGGGCTGTGCCACCCCTGACTCATTTCTTTGTTTTGGGAGATGGGTCATATTTATAAAAAGACCATTTAGCATCAGGAGACATTTCAATTTTTTAAATAATAAAATTATAAAACAAAGTGAAAATATAGATACATAGAGCCACAGATAAATAATGAAACATAAAATCAAGGAACATTCCAGAGCCATTGTGAAAAGTTTCAAATACAACCTAGCTTAGGCATCTGTACCTAAACATTCATCCAACACACATCACACTCATTCTTGAACTTTTAATAAATTATTTGGGGGTTGAAGAGATGGCTCAGTGGTTACGAGCACTAGCTGCAATTCCAGAGGACCTGGGTTCAATTCCCAGCACCCACATGACATATCACAACTGTCTGTATCTCCTGTTCCAGGGAATCTGACACCCTCACATAGACAAACATGCAGTCGATTCCAAAGGCTTAGATTGACAACACCAGTTCTTATGACTGCTGGTGAACACACACACACACACACACACACACACACACACACACACACACACACACACACAGAGCACTTACAATTTGGAGTTGGAATTAAAATTTAAGTTATTTGTTTTTCTTTTTTCTTTTTTCCAAGTTGTGGATCATTGGCTTGTCATTTGGGATTTTCCCTGGCTTTGTTCAAAGTTAATCAGGTGATGAAACTACCTTTCTCAGGTGAAACTCAGATGGACGTTGGGCCATTAGTTATCTCATGCCTCTATGTAGGTGACAGGTTTCTGTGGAACTGGACTCCCTGTTGATTCCTTGGCCTTGCAATGTCCTGTAAGCACTTGTGGAGCCCTGTGAAGCAGACTTTGCATTTTGGCCATAGCTTCTTGGTGAGCAGGGCAGACATTATCTTCCTGTGAAGATGTAATGAGGCTCCGGGGTCACATTTGAGGTTTTAGTATAAAGCCATGTGTAAAGGAACTTTTATTCTCCTAACTCAGTTGCTGTCTGGGAGGCTGACTGCCTCCTTCTGCTAACCTAGGCCTAGTCCTGGAAGCCTCTAGCCTCTGTAAAAACCTAACTGAGGCCTAGAATGGTTTCAGCCTCTGAGACTGCTTATTGAGCTCACCCTTACTTGTTCATCCTGAGCTCTGGCCTGGCTGGCTCAACTGGCTCAAACACCTCTCCCAGCTGACTTATTTAATCTGGCTTCTCTCTCAGCCTGGAATTGCTCTGCTTGACCTCAAACTAACTCAGCAATCTGCTCTACTCTTCTGGCTTCTCATTTTCTGGCTCATTCTGTTTTCACCTGAGTTCTCTCTCTGAAACCCGTCTCTCTATTACTGTCCTGGTAAAACTGCCTCCTCTTTCTGTAAAACTGAGAGCTGGGCATATCCTATTCTGTCAAATCTTTTCTTCCACTCAATTAGATATCATTTCAAACATGAGTGCATCCTTCTACAAACCAACTTTACCTTTGTTTGGGATTAAAGGCATGTATTACCACCCTTGCATCTAAGCTATTCTTTAACCTGATACTTGCTCTAAACCAGGTTGGCTTTGAACTCAGATCTTCTTGCCTTTGTCTCCTGGATTAAAAGGCGTGTTTGTATTCTAGCCAGATCATACAGACCAGGACTACAACAAATTGCCCCAGGCAGTTAACTTATAAAACAAAAGGGTTACTGAACTTATTAGTTCTTGAGGTTCCAGTTTTAGAGAGGGTGACCTTGTGGCTTTGGGATTCTAGAGGTGGCAGAAGCAAACCACCTACATCAGACCCAGGACAGAGAGAGAGAGAGAGAGAGAGAGAGAGAGAGAGAGAGAGAGAGAGAGAGAGAGAGAGAGAGAGAGAGAGAAAGAGAGAGAGAGAGGTTGAACTCCCACAGTTCCTCTTCTAGGTACCTTCTTGATAACCCAAGGTCCTCTTCCCCTATATCTCATTGACCTGCCACCTTTGAAGGGACGTGCATACTATGGGTGCTTCTCTCTGGATCCCAGACTAGGCACAGACCACACCCAAACACCACTTTCCAAGCACAAGGAGATCCTTTATAACACAGGGCAAAGAGACAAGGTGGCTGAATCTGAATCGGACAGAAACAGCAGCAGCAGCGAATAGCTTGGCAAGTGTTAATTTTAACAGGGAAAAAGGGGAGGTCTGTGTTAGAATGAGCTAGAAACTGTTGGTAAGTTCTGATTGGGTATTTTAATTAGGTTAGTAAAAAAAATATGAATTTTGATGGCTGGGCTTCGTGATCAGTCTCAGGAGTGAGTAAGTGAGTAGCCAAATGAGGGAACAGACCTTGGTGGCCAGCTTTAAGGATGTCATCTAAAGGCTTAGCAAGGGGCAGGGAAGGAGAAAGACCTGCCTGGGTTTGCCGTGCTCCCGGCCTGCTAGAGCCCTTCAACCCTTGCGTGGAGTAAGCCTTCAGCACACTGGCCTTTGAGGGCCATGCTTCCCTGTTGAAGCATAGCACTCACTAGTTGAATAGACACATTTAAAATATACATGTGGGTAAAAAGTACAGAATATAAAAAGATTTCCTATGCTAATAAGTAAAAGCTGGGGTGGTGACGACAGCCAAGTAGATTTCAGAACAATAACGAATTTTTTTCAGGGATGAAGCATGACATTTCACAGTGATATAGGAATCAGTTTAATTAGGGGGTGGTCGGGTAACCATCTAAAGCATGCCCTTCATGGTTCAAAATACATGAAACATAAGCTCGCACATCAGCCAGAGTAGACAAACCCACAGGTATAACCAGAGATTCGAACACCCTTCTGTAAATGATTGAGAAAACAAGGAAGTGGTAGTCCTGTGGCTAAGAGCCTAGCCCGCCCTTCCAGAGGACTTAGGTGTGAGTTCCAGCACCCACATGGGGGCTCACAGCCATCTGTAACTTCTCCAGGGGATCTGATGCTCCCTTTTGGTCTCTGGGCACCACAGACATGCATGAGGCAAAACACTGATACACAGAAAAAAAGAAAAGAGGGTTTTATAAGACAATACTATTAACCAACTTGATCTAGTTGACATTTTTAGAAAATTTTATCAATTAACAGCAAAATGCACATTTTCCACATTAACATGAAGCATCTGTGAAGATCATCTACATTTGGGAGAATAAGAATATTATTTCAAAAAGTTTAGTACTCAGGGTTGAGAGGGGTCACTGGTTAAGAGCACTGGCTGCTCTTAACTGATTTCCAGAGCTCACACCATTCCTAAGTCAAGTTCCAGGCTATTCAACGCCTTCTTCCGACCTCCTTGGGCACTGCACACACATTAAAGAGCCATTAGAAAGCACTTTTGAAGGGTCTGCAAGCATAGACCTCTTACCCAGCAAGAGGAGGGCTTGGAGTCACAGGATACAATAAAATAATACAATTGAATTGAAATGAAAACACAATGTATTGAAGCCCATAGAAGCCTGCTAAGGCAGTCCTTAGTGGGACATTACTAGTGAGAGGTACTCTTATGGTTGGTTTTAATGGCAACTTGCCACAAATTATAACCACCTGAGTAAGAAGCCGCACCTGAGGAAGTGTCCAGAACACCTGTACTGATGTGAGAAGATACCCGTGGGTAGCAGTCCAGTTAGAAAGTGGACTTCAGACGGACATTTAGTCTCATCTTTTGCAGTGCTTGGCCCTTCCTCTTGCCTCAGGGCTGATTCCGCTCTGTCACTGCTGTAGCCAATTGACCTCTTCATTGATCTCAGAGCCACTATTTCCAAGCCTTGATCCTGGAAGAGAGATCTGAGGCTCTCCAGGAACGCTCTGGGCTTCCAGTGCCGGATTGGTACCACGGAGACACCTTGGCTTGTGGACTGGGAAGTGACTTACCAGTTGTCCCCTTTTCCTGATCCAGTGAGAGACAGCCATAGTGGGGTTACTCTGACTACAAAGCACTCAGTTTCTGGGTCTGAGCAACCACTGCGTCCTCAGCTTTTCAGGTATGATTTGACTGTTGTTACTGTTTTAAAGTTCACTTAGCAAATCCTGATGCACCCACATTCTGATGCACACACACACACACACACACACACACACACACACGTATATATATCTGGTACCTATATTAGGAAAGAAGAGCTGACGTGAGGGCTTTTACCTCTACTTTTAGCTACTCAGGAGGCTGAGGTGGGAAGATGACTGTGGGAGACCCTTTCTCAATAAAACTCCAAAATTAACCAGCCAACCAACTGACAAAAGGAAAAATCTTCACGTGAATGACCTTTGCTTTCACCTTAGCAAACTAGTAAATGGACAAATGATGCCTAAGGTAAGCAGGGGAGAAGAGGTGCTTGGAGAGAGGCCAGTGCTTAGGAGCATTTGCTGCTCTCCAAGAGGACCTGAATTCAGTCATGTGTCAGGTCGTTCCCTGCCCCCCTTACACCCTCCCTACTCCACCCCCCTGTGCCCCCCAAGTCCCAGCCCCCACTCCCCACCCCACGCAGTTGGCTCACAGCCTTGTACCTCTGGAGGTCTGATGCCCTCTTCTGGCCTCCACAGGAACTGTAGCCATATCTTGTGTACATACAGAAATCAGGCAGGCAGGCAGGCAGGCACACACACACACATGCCCGCATGCACACACACATAAATAGCTGGGTGGAGGCAGTGAACACCTTTAATCCCAGCAGTTGGAAGGCAGAGGCAGGTAGATATTTGTGATTTTAAGGCCACCCTGGTCTACAAAGGAAGTCCAGGACTGCCAAGGCTACACATAGAAACCCTGTCTCAACAAAACAAAACAAAACACCCAAAAAAGAGAGCAAAAAACAAACAAACAAAAAACAAACCAAAACCCAAACAACAACCAAACAAACAACAAAAACAAACAACAACAACAGCAACAAACCCATTCTGGCTTGAGCAATAAAGAAAAAAAGGAAGCAGTATACATTTAATTCCCGCATTCAGAAGGGAAGGAAGGCAGACCAGATCAGGCAGAAATAGATTTGTGGTTTATTTTAAACTGTGTGTGTGTGTGTGTGTGTGTGTGTGTGTGTGTGTGTGTGTGTGTGTGTGTGTGATATGTATGTGTGAGTGTAGGTGTCAGTGGAGGCTAAAGGTATCGCCTGCTCCTGGAGCTGCAGTCACCAGCAGCTCTGTGCTGCCTCATGTGGGTGCTGGGAATTGAACTCAGGTCCTCTTAACCATACTCTCTTAACCACAGAGCTATCTCTCTAGCCCTATGGAACCCTGTCTTAAAAAAAAAAAAAAAAAGAAAAGGAAAGAAAGAAAGAGAGAAAGAAAAGGAAAGTTAAAAATTGCTATAATCAGATATTAGGAAATTGTAATAATCTTTTAGCTATAGGAAGAATTATTTCAAATAATTATATGCCAATAATTTCATAACTTAGGTGATATGGACAAGTTCCTTGAGAGATATGAATTACTAAAGCTAACTCAAGGCAAATAGATTGTCAAATTTATCCTAGATCTACTAAAGAAATAGAATATGTATTCATTGTGCTCTAAAACCTCCAAAAAGAAAACTCTAGACTCAGGTGGCTTCTTGGAGAATTCTACTAAACACTTAAGGGAAGCTAATGTCGATACCACATCTCTCGTCTGTGGTGTTGAGGCAGGGATGTCTCTCATTTCATACCATGAGACCAGCAGTACCAGAAAGCAAAGTCGCTCTAAGAGAGGACAGCTACCTGTTCCCTCTCAGATGCATTTCCCTCCTGAATGTTATTCGCACTCCTCACAAATGCAAGCAGGACCTCCCCACCTCCCTACCACACACCTTCATATTTTCTCTCTTTGACTCTCAAAGACTCATAAACAAAACAAAACAAAACAAAACAAAAACAAGGGTCAAAACAAACAAAAACCCAACAAGACAAAAAATAACAAGACAAAACAAAAAGCACACAAACCCCACAAAATCTGTTTTGATCTCAACTACTACTGAGCATGGGGCTTGTCCTGGAGTGCGGGCTGACAAACCCAGTGTCATTGCATTGTAGAAAATGGATTCCCCTTTCCAGGCGAGTATCAGCTGCGAATAACTTCTTTGTTAGGCTGCAACTTTGTGTCCCCCCCCCTCCTCTTTTCTATGATGGAATATTGTCGGTTTGACCTTGTGAAGGTCTTGTCTTTGCTCTCATGTCTCCACGAGTTCATATCTGCACGGTAGGGTATGGAGTTCTCTTGGTAAATGCCCAGGAGTGAAGTATCAGGGTCATTTTTAAGATGAACGTTGTGGTGCTCTGGATGAGAACAGCCCTCATATGTTTGAATACTTAGTCAGCAGCTGGTGGAATTGTTTGGGATTCAGAAGTGTGGCCTTATTGGAGGAGGTGTGTCCCTGGAGGGGGAGGCTTTGAGGTTTCCAAAGATGTGGGAGCGTTCCTAGTCCTCTCTACCTCGGAACTGTGTCTCGAGATGTGAGCTCCCAGTTACTTCTTTACCATCATGTCTGCCTGCCTACAGCCATGGTGGTTATAGACTTGACAAACATCTATGAAAAAGTATTTACTATAAGGCATTTCATTGGTATGTATGAGACTCTGGGTTCAAATCTCAGCACTGGAAAAACATCTACATCTAAACATCACATTTGATGGGAAAAAATTCAATTTATTCTCACTATAATCTGGGACAAAACAAGCATGTCTTTTCTCAAACTTTCTTTTTTGATGGTGATGCTTGCTATTTATTTATATATTTATTTATATATTTATTTATATATTTCAAGACAGGGTCTAGAGTAGACAGCCCCACTTCTAACTCACTATGTAATTGATGATGGCCTTGAACTCCTAACTTCCTGTCTCCAACTCCCAAGTGTTGGGATTACAGATGTATAACAACACAGTTGGCTTAGTTTCAGCACTTCTTCATGTGTTCTTCATGTGTTCTTCATGTGTTCTTCATGTGTTCTTCATGTGTTCTTCATGTGTTCTTCCAACTTACTCCTTGTGGCACTGGAAATACTAGCCGGCAAAATCAGACAAGGGAAAGAAACAAAAGCCCTCCTGATTGGAAGGAAGAACTAATAACATTAGTTCTTGGAATATTGGAGCAGAGGGGGTAGGGACAATGTAAGAGGCAGAGGATGGCGGGGGATGCTGTGGACGTGGCATGGCTATTACACACAGGAACTCACACCAGCAGTGGTCACCTACACAAGGCCTTTGGAAGAGCAAGCCGATTAAAAAATTCTAGTGTGGTGGGAATTTCCTGAGACCCCATCCCTAGCCGAGGAGCAGCTGCTGGCTGCTGGAGGTGGAGGAGTCCTTTTTCTTTAGGAGTGTGGCCACTGGAAGGTTGTGTGCCCCGAGAGGATGACACTTTCCCATGTGTATATGGGCAGTTCTAATTGGACACAAATAAAAGAAACAGAAATAAAAGAAAAGTTATAAAAACGAGGACATGAGGTTGGTATGGAGGCATGATGGGGGGAATTAGAGGCAGGAGTAAGGATGAATACCATCAAGACACATATATGATATTAAAAAGATAAAGAAAAAAGATGGCATTAGCTGATAAATGTAGTCGTCCAATGCAGAAAATCTGATGGATTCTTTTAAATGATGGTAAATCAGGATTTTACAAGGTTAAAGACTGGAGGTCTCCAGTGTACATGGCATACTTCATACCGTATATTCTGTTGTATAATGAATTACAGCTTTACATAAATTAGAAACTGAACTTGGAGACTCATCACTTGCTGGCTTCCTCTGGGTAAGCTGAACAGCAGTGAGGCCTGCCCAGTCCCCTCCGAATGCCATTTCCAAGGCTCCAGCTCTACCTAAGTCCGAGAGACTGGCAGCTATTAATCTGGAATTTTCTCAATAATAGTCAGAAACTGGAAACAACCTAGATATCCCTCATCCAAAGAATGGATAAAGAAACTGTGGTACATTTGCACAATGGAATACTACTCCGCTATTAAAAGCAAGGAAACCATGAAATTTGCAGGCAAATGGATGGAACTAGAGAATATTATCCCGAATGAGGTAATCCAGACCCACAAAGACACACATGCTATGTGGATGTGGGTATTAACCATGTAGTACAGGATAACTATTCTACACTCCACAGACCCAAAGAGGCTAAGTAGCAAGGAAGGCCCAAGGGAGGATGCTTGAGTCTCCTTCAGAAGGGGAAACACAATAGACATTGGAAGTGGGTGAAGAGTGAACTGGGTGGAAAAGTGGGTGGGAAAGGGAACGAGGGTGGGGATCAGGTGGGGGGCCCGGTGGACGTGGGAGATGAAAGGGCCAGGAGAGAGAAGATAAACTATTAGCAGGGGAGGGAGGGGGGCATCTCTGAGACAAGCTGGAGACCTGGGATGGGATAGGCTCCTGGGAGGATATGAGGGTGACTCTAGCTGAGACTCCTAGCAGTGGGAGGTATGTAGATGGAAGTGGCCACTTCCTATCCTCAGGCAGGACTTCCCGTGGAGGGAGAGGCATGAGAACCCACGCACAAAACCTTCGACCCCAAATTTACCCTGCCTACAAGGTGTGCAAGGATAAAGATGGAGCAGAGATTAAGGGAATGGCCAACCAATGCCTGGCCTAACTTGAGATCTACCCCATGGGAGAGAGCCAACCCCTAACACTATTAAGGATACTCTGCTTGTAGATAGGAGACTAACTGTCCTCTGAGAGGCTCCACCCAGCGGTGTATAGAAACAGATGTGAGACTCAGCCAAACACTAGGCAGAGCTTGGGAGTCTGGTGAAGAACTGGGGGAAGGGTAGAGGGATACGGAGGGGAGAAGAACTTCACAGGAAGACCAACAGAGTCAACTAACTGAGGATCATGAGGGCTCACAGATGCTGTACCACAACCAAAGAGCGTGAAGTGGTCCTGGGCCCTCTACACATACGTAACTGATGGGCAGCTTGATCATCATGTGGGTCCCTTAGCAAGTGGAGAGGAGGCTGTCTCTGACATGGACCCTGTTGTCTGCCTTTGGATTACTTCTCCCTGGTGGTGCTGCCTTGCTTGCGCTCTGAGGATGAAGATGCATTCAGTCCTGATGGGACTCGATATGCTGGGCTGGCTGGTGGTGGGGTATCTCATTTTCTGAGGAGAAGGAGAGGTAGGAAAGAGGAAGAGGGTGGGGCTGGGAGGAGAGGAGAGAGGGAACTGTGATAGAGATGTAAAGTGAATAAATAAATAAAATTTAAAAAGTAAAACTGAAAAAAAAAAAGAAACTGAATTCAATAAGATCATTTACACACCACTCAAACTATGAAACTTTTAGAAATAAATTTGGCAAGAGATATGCAAACATTGCTAATAAAAATTAAAGCCCTAAGTGAAAAGGTGCATCAATATTGTTAATACAGATTCAACATTGTTACAGTATAAAATCTTCCCAAGTGGTGCCAATGTAACTGAAAAAGCATAGCACAATCTTGGTAGTGTCACATACCTGTGATCCCAGTACTGGGGAGACAGAGGGAAGCAGGTCATGAGTTTGAAGTTAACCTAATTTATACAGTGAGATTCTATTTTTAAAATAATTCCAGAACAAAGGTTTATACAAATAGAACAGCTGATTTTTAGGTTCTTAAAGAAATGCAAAGGAGATAGAATAGCCCAAACAATTTTGAAGAAACCCCAAAGTTCATAGGTTAATATGACCCTTGATCAAAGATTATTATAAAATTGCAGTCACCAAGACACGTGGACCTTGGGCTAAAGAGAGACAAATAGACCAATAGAGGATGGAGGATACAGTCCCAAAGGAGTCTAAATCAGACATTAGATACACCTTCATGTCCATGATTTTCAAAGCATGTTTCTCTTACCAATGACCCTTCTTCTTGGGACCAGTTTTCTGTGTTAGTTACTTTCTTCACAGCTGTGACAAAATACTTGATAGAACCAGGTACTGAGAAAGAGGTTCATTTTTGCTTCACTGTTTAAGAAGAGATACAGGGGGCTAGAGAATAGAGGGCTCAGAGATTAAGAGCACTGCCCTTCCAGAGGTCCTGAGTTCAATTCCAAGCACCCATGTGGCAGCTCACAGCCATCCATAACTGTAACTCCATGGGATCTAAGTTACTTTTCTGGTGTGCATAGATGCAGACAAAACACCCTTACAAATAAAATACATAAAGAGGGGATACAGTCATCATGGGTGAAAGGCATGCCCTCAGAAATGTTAGGAGGCTGGTTACAGTCTATCCCAGTCAGGAAGCAATGAGCAAAGAATCTCAATTGAATTTTATTCAGTCTTAAGGAAGAACAGAATTATGTTATTTTCAAGAAAATGGATAGAACTAAAGATCTATTTTAAGGAAATTTTATCAAAGTATCTTTGTTAGAAAGATAAATGTTACACATTTTCTCTCATGTACAATTTAGATTTCAAAAGAAGATACAAAAGCAGATGAAGGGTGTCTTAGTTTGGTTTCTGTTTCTGTTTCTGGTTCCATTTCTGTGATAAAACATCAACAGCAAACCAGGTGATGGTGGCACACACCTTTAATCCCTGAGGCAAATCTCTGAGTTTGAGGCTAGCCTGGTCTACAGAGTAAGTTTCAAGACAGCCAGGGCTACACAGAGAAACCCTGTCTTGAAAAACAAAACAAAACAAGCCAATACCCTAACCTATGTCCTGCCATCTACTTCTGTGCTGTTCCTGCAAACCCAGAGGGGAAAAAAATCCCCATCTCTTACCCGGAGCTCCTCCCACTAGAGCTCTTCCTCTGTGTGTGTGTGTGTGTGTGTGTGTGTGTGTGTGTGTGTGTGTGTGTGTGTGTGTGTGTGAGAGAGAGAGAGAGAGAGAGAGAGAGAGAGAGAGAGAGAGAGAGAGACAGACAGACAGACAGACAGACAGACAGACAGAGACAGAGACAGAAACAGAGACAGAGAGACAGAGACAGAGAGACAGGGAAAAAGAGAGAGAGATAGAGAGAGAGACAGACAGACAGACAGAGAGAGAGAGACAGAGATAGAGAAAGACAGAGACAGAGACGGAGACAGAGACAGAGAGACAGGGAGAGAGAGAGACACAGAGAGAGAGAGAGATCTCAAAAGTCCAATTGCTGTAAAAGAAGTCTTTAACTTTCCCCTACACCTTTGGCCAGCTGAACTGTGTCAATGTGGTGGTGGTGGGCTTAGACAAGTCAGCAGGGGCCAGACCATGTCACGTGCACCGTGAGGCCACTTAAGTGGTGGAGCTGGGTGCAGCTGACTTTTTTGTTTTTTTGTTTTTTGAGACAGGGTTTCTCTGTGTTGCCTTGGCTGACCTGGACTCACATTGTAGACCAGACTGGCCTTGAACTCACAGGGATCCACCTGCCTCTGCCTCCTGAGTGCTGGGATTAAAGGCCTGTGCCACCACTGCTGGCCTATCATTCAGCTGACTTTGCCTTGGGTCATAGACCAAAGACCACAAGACCTCTCCCAAGCAACTTGCCTTAAAAGAGGCGGGAACTTCCCATTCTCCAGCATTCTTATCTACAAACTGCATGTCTACAGGACACACCAAATTGTATCGGACGTCCATTCACGCTTTCTCATTTTGCTAACAAATAGGTTTTCTATGTGCTATATCCTGCAATGCTCCATCCATCTCAGACACCCTTTCAAGGACACTATGATACTTTCCATATTATGATGAGAGACTGTAGTGGGATTCCATGTCTGTGTTCACATGCCCAAACTGCCAAACCATATACCTAGATATTGTATCAGTTCCTGTGCTATTGCTTTGAAGAGACATCATGACCAAGGCAACTCTTATAAAAGAAAGAATTTAATTGGGGGCGTGTGTACAGTTTCAGAAGGTTAGTCCATTATCTTTATGGTGGGGGGCATGGTGGTCCAAGGGCAGACCTGCTCCTGGAGACGGAGCTGAAAGCTATCCTGATTGGCAGGAAGCAGACAGAAAGTGACCCTGGGCCTGGCATGGGCGTATGAAACCTCACTCCCAGTGACACACCTCCTTTAACAAGAACATACCTCCTAATCCTCTCCAGACAGCTCATCAGCTGGGGACTAAGTATAAAAATATATGTACCTCTGGGAACCATTTTTCTTCAAACCATACATATCATCAGTTCATTCTTCAACTAATAATGGGTAGTGATTGAGTTGAAGATCTTAAGACTATTTTTTTAAGTGTAAAATATGAATTTCAGAGTCATAAAAGGTCAAGCCATGTCACTAAGCCATGTTTCTCTCAGTGATTCCCTTTCAATGATATGAGGCAGTGTTGCTATGCAATTGTCTTTGGTTATTATGCAAGAAGTGGCAGTCAAGTGTTCTAGACCAAAAACAGATTTCAAAATCTTTTTTTCTTCCACTGTTATAAAATAATAGCGACAAACACTTTGCAGTGCTCACTTTGACGGAATGTGTAGACACCCGAAATTGGCTCATTATTCTCTGACTGGTGTCTTTTCAGATACACAGCAGGCAGCGTGTATGCTTCAGTTCTGACAAGCAAGCGCCTCACGGTGATACCTAAACTCTTTGAGTTTCAGGCAACCCCATGAACTTTGGGTGTGCATGCAAGGGAGAGAGGAGCTCTTGCTGTTGCTGTTTTTGCCTTGTTGCAAATGACATCACCCACAACTCCAGCAGGTTTCTGGAGGAGTCACTGGAGCTCTGCGAATTCTGGATTGCAGGGATTGTCAATGAAATCTGTTTTTAAGGGAAGTTGAAAATCGGGAATGCTATTTTCCTCCAAGTTTCTACTCCGGAGATTCTCTTCCCACTCCAAAATTGCTCCACAACTTTTTAAATGAGTGTATTTCAATCCTAAAGGAGAGAGATGACCTCTTTGACAGTGTGCTCAGCATCCACTTTCCTCTGGCTGCCCTCTGTTGTCAGGAGCCTCTAATTTCAGCTAAACCACACAGCGGCTGACAGAGAATCTAAAATAATTGTATTGGCAGCTTTTGTGACATTTTGAGAATTAAAGGATGTTTCTAAAGGTGCAACAGGGTAACAGATACAAAGAGGCCTTTCTTCTTTCTCATTTTATTATGTACATTTATGGTGGGTAATGAGACAAGTGGCTGACACTTCTACTTAGAGCCAATCCAGGCAGAACATCGTTCAGAATGGCCATTGATTTGCTTCTGCATTTCAACCCCACCTGCAGCGACCCTGGGCTCAGCTGACACCCTTGTATTTGTGTGGTTTTCATTTTTGCAGAATTAGCATAAAAACTATGTAGTTGAAGATCTTGCAAGATTTCTGCTAAACGTCTGTAACCTTGAACACAACTATGCTTAACAAACTAGCCTGCATGAATGTATGTTATATATTTAAACACTTACTTGGAAAGTAAACTATAAAATACAGCATAAACTTCATAAGTAAAGTTATTCTTTATTTTCGAGTAATAAAATGTGTGCATGCGTATCCTACTGATTTTAATATTAAGTAATTCATTTAGCTACAGGACTTACTACATGATAATTTGATATTCACTTTTTAAAAAATTTTAGTTTGACCTTGGTTATAATGAGTCTGGGATTTGGCATATTTGTGACCATTTTCATTTTAAAGTCAAAATATTTCAAGCTAGCTGTGTGTGTCGGCTCATGTCTGTAACCTTCAGGAAGCTTGAATCTGGGCTCCCTAGTGAGTTCTGGGACAGCCTATTTTATAGCAGGATACCATGTCTCAAAGAAGTAAATCTACACCAAGCCAGGCCAAAACAAACCATCTAAAAATATTTACTTTGGGTGTAGGGTTTAATTCTAAAGATACGGAAATGAAGGACCACCATGGTAATTTTCTGGTTTTATAAAAGCCACTTTGTAATTAAACTGGTTGTGTGCATTTGTGTGTGCATGCATGAAAACATGTCCAATTCTCTCTAATCTGGGTCCTTTATGGCTCACGTAGAGGGGACCGCTGGGTGGCTTGGTTCCATACCCTCTGGTGACCTTTGTCACCGCGTTGCCTTGAATGTAGGTGGGGCCTATGACTGCACTGTTTAGATGTAGCTAATACCCCCAACCCAACTGGGTTTAAGTCAATCAAAAGAATATCAGGGTGGGCTTGATTTTACAGGTGAAAAGCCTTTAAAAGAGGATCTGTGTTCTCCATGAGGTGAGAGACTGTCCTTTGTTTTGCTGGTTTTGAATAAATAAACCGCCATGAAGTGAGTGACCGTATTGACGCACCCATATTGCAAAGTATGGTGACTTTTTAGGAGCTAAGGACAGCCTTTGACAAGACGGTTTTCAGTCCCACAGCTGTAGACAAATCCTTTTTTCCTTCCTTCCTTCCTTCCTTCCTTCCTTCCTTCCTTCCTTCCTTCCTTTCTTTCTCTTTCTTTCTTTTGTTTGTTTTTTTGAGACAGGGTTTCTTTCCGTGTGATAACCCTGGGTGTCCTGGACTTGACTTTTAGACAAGGCTGGCCTCGAACTCACAGTGATAGGCCTACTTCTGCCTTCCAAATTCTGGGATTAAAGTCGGGCGCCACCACACCCGGCTCCTCTTTCTTACCTCAGTTTTGTCCCCACCACAGGGAAGCGCTAAAAGTCCGGATCTTAGAGAACAGGTGTGGAGAAGTCTCCTGAGCCAGCCTACCTAGGGTTTTGAGTAAAACCCTAATTTTACCTCCATGGTAAAGGGATCGGAACTGAGCCGCACATAGTGTGTTACGTCCTCTGCTGCAGGTACAGTTAGCTAATCTAGCGACTCGGCTTAAACTCAGAACCTTGTTGGGCGAAGTAAGTCCCAACAGGACTCTTCAGCAGCTGTTCTCATCTTGTAGGATGCGGCCCTCGGGGTTGTGGAATGGCGCTTTGACAAGGGGCGCCTAAGGCCATCGGAAAACACAGATGTTTACATTACAGTTCGTAACAGTAGCAACATTACAGTTTTGAGGTAGCAAGGAGAATACTTTTATGGTCAAGGGTCACCACGGCATGAAGAACTTTATTAAAAGGTCACAGCCTTAGGAAGGCTGAGAAGCACTGCTTTAGAGTATCTTGTAGAAGGCGGACAAGGTCACTTGGTAGATACTCAAAGTGCTTGTTGGGGATGGTTACACGCCTTCTATGTGCTCAGAAGAGAACTAGCCACATCGCTATTCCGTAGCCATTTTCTTCCTGGGCTCTTCAGTGTTTGTCTTCTTTAAGTGGTGATCACTGGAGGGAGGCGTGTTCAATGTTCCTGACCCAGTGTCTAGAGCATAGGAGAGATTTAATAAACACCTGTGAGTAAATACATATTTAGCATATACTGGAAACCCCTACATTTTCCTAGTCAGAGTGTAAGAGAAACGCATGCTTTTTATCTCCTTACAGCTTTAGATGCCTTCTGCTTGTGACATTGCGTGCATTGTGTGTGTTCTCATCTCTGCGTTATAAAGAATTACTCAAATAACTTTTTTTGTAGAAAAGGACAGTGCTTTCCGCACAGAAACTGCTTATGTAAAATAAGTAAATTATTATTTTTAAATATTGCCATTTCTTAGCTTGGTTGGCCCACATTTTTATTTCCATTTATAAAACTGGGAGCCTAATACTTTGTCCTCATCTCACAGAAATGACGTGCTGATAATTTTTACCATATGCCTTGATTTTTCACACTCCAATTATAGGTTGCACAGAATACTATTGCACATAGTTAACCATTTGAATTCAAAACAAAACCAGATGTTTCTATTGTCATCACATGAAAAATTCACTAAGGTCTTTAGCATTCTCAGTATAATAAAACACCACAAAGAAGACTGTGCTTATCCAAAGAGTGGAAAGTACATCTTATTCATCTGTCTCGCCACCATCACAATTACGTCATTTCTGTCTCAAAGAACCAAACATTATTTGTATTAAGTCTAGGTATACTGTCTTAAAGATTCTTGCATGTTTAAAGGTATCTGCCAAAATACTCTCAGTGGGCAATCTCGCTGATTCTGGAAAGCCTGTGCAATTCCTTTCGAATGAAATTGCAACCTAGTTAGCGCTAAGTATCCCTTTAGAAACAGAATGGAAGACAGAAGAAGATTAAAAATGACAAACGTCCCCAAACGTGACCCATTCTTCTGGTTTAGGTTTTAAAGAGACAGGCAAAGATGAACAGAATAGGAATTTTCATCTCACCCTAGTAAAGTGGGCACTGCTTATGGGAAATGCTGCAATTTCTCCAGAGATTAATCCAAAAACGTATTTGGATCATTGTTAGCAAAGTTCACACCAAGTTTCTTCAAAACATAGCTCTGGATCTTCTTTAAAAAATGACTTCAGAGTAACTAACTGTAATGGCAGAACGAGGACAGTATTTTGATATCAGAAAGGATTTCTCTGGCACTGTCCTGTGAGGCTCGGTGAACACCGCCCATCACTCCAGTAAAGCTCAGGCTGCTACAGAGATGTTTTAGTCTTTCTTAAAAATCTTACGCTATGAAATTAGTTATAATACTCTGAAGCATAAATTGTAGTGAATGAATATTTACACAGTGGGTTTTCTCAAAAGTTGTTTTTGAAGTTAGAAATAGCCTTAAACAGTTGACGTAGTCTTTTATCTGCTTGACCTTTAAAAAAAATAGGTAAATGTGGGCGACTTCACAAATGTGCACAGGGGCCATGATAATCTCTGTATTGCTCTAATTTTAGTGTCTGTGCTGCCAAAGGGAACATATTTGTCTGCTTAAATTTTAAAAGAAATCAACATAAGTAGGTTTACCTTCTTTCCTGGTGTTCCTTTATCTCACGGAGGGACATTAGAGTGAATCACTACTGTCAGAATGCCTTAAGCTGCATCTTCAAAGCTAGGTGTGGTGGGAAAGCCTGCACTTCACTGCTGCTGACACCAGGCAGGTCGGCTGAGAGCTCAGCAGAAACTCGGCACGACCCTGTTTCAAATGAACAAAACCAAACAGAACAGAAAAGCATGTCTGAAAAACATGTTTCGTAAGTAATTTCCCTTTGTGTGGGTCTGGAGATTAAAGTCAAGGCCTTTAGCACACTAAGCAAGGGTCTTGGCTAACGAGCCACACCTGTAGCTTCTTGTAAATTCTTCACTAAAATTATCCCCTGGAATACTTGATTATTCATATATTGGTTATTTTTATACTAGCAAGGATGAGAAAGATTCACATGCAGAGCTGGCAAGTATATATTGATTGGAACACAGATCATGGCATGCACATGGAAGAGCTTTACAGTGCTGGGCATGGGGTAAGTACTTAGTGATAGTACTAGCACCAAAACTGGCTGCTGCTACTGCCAATAATTTCTGATGTCATAGACATAAATGCTTGTTGCAGTATATTTGATCCCATTGTGAACCCCGAGATTATGAACTGTAAAAACATGCTTCTTGTTTGGCCTGGATCAGCCCAAAAAACACACTTTTAATCCCGGAGTTTTCTGTTTATCATAAACAGGTGATTAAGGTGTGGTTCAGGAGCCCTAGCACACACCTTTAATCCAAGAGCTTTCTGTACACAGGATTTAATAAAGTTAACCCTAGGTCAAGAGGCAGAGCAAGAAACCAGCTGACAAGAATGAAAGGGTAGGAGGGATTTTGAGTTGAAGGGTATTTAAGACAATGTGGATAAGAAGAAAGCTTTTTGAGCTTTGAGTGAGCAAGTTCTTTGGCCTTGGGTATTTTGACTTTTCCTCCTGGGCTGTCAGCTGAGTTAGTGAGCTTTTTGACCTTTTTCCTTCTGGGACGTGAGCTGAATAAGAAGGTCACCTGAGTTCTTTCTCTACCTCTCTGAGCTAGCAGGTTTTCACCCCAACATCTGGCTCCTGAGTCTTTATTGGTAAAATCAAAGGATTGGGATTTTTTTTTTTATCCTTTTAAAACAACAAATGCTATTTTTCACTTAAAGGTACTATTTTTATTAAGTGTGTACATATATGTGTTGAAGCCATGTCACATGTGTGGAGGACAGAGGAAAACTTGTGTGACTTGTTTCTTTCCTTCCAGCATTGGTGGCGAGTACCTTTACTTTCTCACCATATTGCTGTGCCTAAATTATTGTTAATTGATTATTACTAAACTTGCAAGAGCTAAATACTGGTGAGTTTTTATTTGGTATGTATAATACTTATTACCCTCACATGAGTGACAAAATATGAATATGAAATAAATTTTTAGGGTATGATATTTTACTTCATACATCTGTAATCCCAGCATTTGGAAGGCTGAGGCAGGAGGATTAGGTGTTCAAGGTTAGCATTGGCTCTGTAGTGAGTTCAAGGGCAGCCTGGGGTTGTTATAATAAAATGAGAATCCCAACCTTTTGATTTTTACCAAAAAAAGACACAGGAGCCCATGTTATGCCCACATCACTAGATTCCCCAAAGACCAGCAGAAGTCTGAAGCCATATGCAAAAGCAGGGAACCTTTATTCAAGCTTGAACTCTGACCCCTGAACCTTACCAATGCAGTGGATTGGTAGGCAGGGTTTTTTATTGTGGTTACAAGGAGTTCCAGTTTGGCAGTTATAGGATTGGTTGACATTTTGCAAGGTTAGGTTGGCACCAGGGGATTGGTCGAGCCTGACTTCGAAGTGCTTGAGCACTGTATCTGTAACATCTGGGGACATTAGGTACTTGATTGGTTCAGTCCTAAGGTGGTTCCTTCCTGGGACAGTTGGTAGTTTTTCCAGCAACAGAGGTGAATTTAGGGACAGACTCAAGATGGTGTTTGCTGACAAAATGGAGTCACATTAGCTAGGGCTCTTCACCAGAAGCTGGAGTGAAAATTCACTAGCTCAGAGAGGCAGAGAAAGCACCCAGCTGACTTTCCTAATCAGCTCATGGCCCAGAACGAAAAAGCCCCCAAAGCTTACTAGCTCAGCTGACAGTCCAGGAGGAAAAGCCAAAAACAAAAACAAAAACAAAAACAAACAAACACCAACAAAAACCCCAAGTCCAAAGCTTGCTAGCTCAAAGCTCAAAAGCCTAAAAGCCTCTTCTTATCCACGCTATCTTAAATACCCTTCAACGCAAAGTCCCTCCTGCTCTTTAATCCCTGTCAGCTGGTTTCTTGCTCCGCCTCTTGACCTAGGGATAACTTTATTAAATCCTGTGTACAGAAAGCTCTTGGATTAAAGGTGTGTGCTAGGGCTGCCTGAACCACACCTTAATCACCTGTTTACAATAAACAGAAAGTTTTGGGATTAAAGGTGTGTGCTAGGGTTGAACCAGGCCAAACAAGAAACGTTTTTACAGTTCACAATTTCAGGGTTCACAATGGGATTAAATAACCTGTAACAGCCTGGGCTGCATGATATCCTGTCTTCAAAACAAAACAAAACAAAACAACAACAATAACAATAATGAATAAGTAAACAAAATAAAAATTAAACAGTGTTCCATAAGACAAGCAACTTAGAAAAAGAGCCCCTATTTGAACAAAACAAGCCATGCTTCAGCTTCCTAACTCATAGTAACATGGTATTTGGATCGTATACATTGCCAATCAGAGCTGGACACAGAGCAAAGCTCCATTATTTTTGCCAGTCATTGCTTGTTGTGTTGTGGACAGTATGTACAAGCTTGCAGGCCAGATGACATCAGTGGTTGTCTGGGCTCTCCCTCCCTTGCTAGGTAGTGAGCCCAGTGACTTAGTGTCTCTGTCTTGAGTTAAACATTTATAAAATGGAGGCAAAAGCTTCTATAGCCCAAGGTTTGCTTTATACAGCTGGGTAATAAATACTTAGTGACAGTACTAGCATCATCACAAGGGTAATGCTTTCTCTTTTACTAAGTACTTCCACTCACAGTCTGTCATTTGCAGTAAGTTCCTGGGTTACTCCACAGCTTTTGTGATAGAAACGTGTACACATACTTAATGTATATGACCGTTACTCAATTTGTTCAGAGCAGAAGAGGGAGGTTATTCTTCCTACTTCTATGGAAGCTCTTGGTGCTTCCATAAAAGTTCTCCTCCTCTTCCTCCTCCTCCTTCCACTTAAATTCAGCATATTAAGTCATTTGCAGCTACAGTTTTATTCATTCACCCTTGTCAAGCTTACCTCCAAAGCTACCTTTTATCCCCACTTTATGGATGGGAAAGAGAGACGTGCAATAAAATCCCTAAGGCTAGAGGGCACCAAGCCCTACACCTCCCTTTCAGAAGGACCGTGACACATGCTGGCTCTGCATAGGGTCTGGATGAATTGTGAACATTTCAAATCTTGTTTGTAAGCTTCTGAGTGCAGAGAAATGAAAAGAAGGTGTTGATTCAGTGGCAGTGTGGGGCCTTTGGTGGCAGCCTTGCCATCCAGCCTCAGCAGTTTATGCCTTTAATCTTCTCAGTGACTGGCAAGTGTTAAAACCATTTTTAAAAATACCTTGTAACCTCCAACCTGAAGAAGAAGAAAATGGCTTAGGGAGCAGTTAAAAGCCCCATTATATGTTGAGTCATTTTTTTCCCCCATGGGATTTTTCTGAAAGCACTCACTTTTCACCCAAAGGGTGAGACTTTTCTTTTTTTCTCTCTTCCAGTCTGGAAGGAGTTAGATCCTTGTCAGAAGGAAGCAAAGTAACGCTAGTGAGAGCTTCGACATGACCTATGAGGACACAATGCTTCGTGGGGCATTTCTAGAAAGCAGATGCCAAGCGCTGTGTTCTTTTTCACCAAAACAGGAGGCTCAGGGTGGAGACCAATTTGCATACTCAACAAAAGCATCTGCCTCTAGTTGAACCCATTGACCAATTTCAACATCTACCCCCCACCCCAGGGCCCAAAAAGTGTCCAAAAAACTGTGAAAGGCGGCATACGTAGAGACTTTATTATTCCATTCTGATTTATATACGCTGATCTTTATGAATGGCTTCCTTATAATTAGGTGTTTAATTTAAAACAGAATCTGTGACTGCAATAACCCCAAGACACAGGCATAAAACATTAACATTAACCAAACCGAACATTGAATATTCAAAAGGTATTTTGATTGTACAGGAAAGATCTTATGAGATCATTAAGAAAGTATGGAGAGCTGTGTCTTCTGCACATCAAATCTAATTTGTGATTTATAAAATTAAGCTTTTTGTTGTTGTTGTTGTAAAAAGGCTTCTATCTCAAGGAACATACTTCTTTTTTAACTTCTAAGTAAGGTAAGGTTAAAGGGGTCTTTAATTTGGGTGTTTAACTAGAGCACATATTCTGAGAAGGAAAAATAAAATACCTCTGAATGCTTTGTTGCTGAGCATGTCATACTTAAATCTGTGGGAAGATTGGAGACAAAACCAAATGGAAAGAAACTAATTAATGATCCCAAGAAAGAAAGCATACTTAGTGGAGGCATCAGAATATTCCTGTACTGACAAAACATGAAAATCCTCAGGGAATCAACAACAAAAACTGCTTGCCACCTAATGCGTTAAGGGCTTATTTAGCAATCTCTTTGTAACAGTTAAAGTCTCACTGAGAATTCAAACAAACCCACTTGTTAGAGTCATTCTAAGATAATCTTACAGGAATTAATGAAAAAAAGAACTGGTCTGTTATACACTTCATGAGAGCAAACACTCAGATGTCCGAATAGCATTCTTTGGCCATTTTCAGTAAGAAAATAAACCCAGGTGGCTTCTGGATCATTCTCTTCTCTGTTCTTGGTGTTCTGTGGGCTGATTTGTTCACAGAGGTTGGCTTTGATTGCCGCTGAGGGAAAAAAAGCATTACAGATCCTTGTTACTCTCCAAATCTGCTTGCCTGGGTTTAGACTCTGTGTGTTTATCTATCTTTCAACATGGTGCTCAGACTGCAGCTCTGGGTCTCTCCTGAGCACATTGAAAATCTATTGTGCTGAACTTTTACATCTCTTTCTGTGAATAGGTAGCTGTCCCTCCAGGAGAGCTGTACTGTTAGGTATAGGTATAGCTTTGGGTATGGGTATAGGTATGGGTATGGGTATGGGTATGGGTATGGGTATGGGTATGGGTATGGGTATGGGTATGGGTATGGGTATGGGTATAGGTATGGGTACGGGTACGGGTATGGGTACGGGTACGGGTACGGGTATAGGTATGGGTATGGGTATAGGTATAGGTATGGGTATGGGTATGGGTATGGGTATGGGTATGGGTATGGGTATGGGTATAGGTATGGGTATGGGTATGGGTATGGGTATGGGTATAGGTATGGGTATGGGTATGGGTATGGGTATGGGTATAGGTATGGGTATGGGTATGGGTATGGGTATAGGTATGGGTATGGGTATGGGTATGGGTATGGGTATAGGTATGGGTATGGGTATGGGTATGGGTATGGGTATGGGTATGGGTATGGGTATGGGTATGGGTATAGGTATGGGTATGGGTATGGGTATAGGTATAGGTATGGGTACGGGTATGGGTATGGGTATGGGTACGGGTATGGGTATAGGTATGGGTATAGGTATGGGTATGGGTATAGGTATGGGTATGGGTATAGGTGTGGGTATGGGTATAGGTATGGGTATAGGTATGGGTATGGGTATAGGTATGGGTATGGGTATAGGTATGGGTATAGGTATGGGTATGGGTATAGGTATGGGTATGGGTATAGGTGTGGGTATGGGTATGGGTATGGGTATAGGTTGGTATGGGTATGGGTATAGGTATGGGTATGGGTATGGGTATGGGTATAGGTATAGGTACGGGTATGGGTATGGGTACGGGTATGGGTATAGGTATGGGTATAGGTATAGGTATGGGTATGGGTATGGGTATGGGTATAGGTATGGGTATGGGTATGGGTATGGGTATGGGTATAGGTATGGGTATGGGTATGGGTATGGGTATAGGTATGGGTATGGGTATGGGTATAGGTATGGGTATGGGTATGGGTATGGGTATAGGTATGGGTATGGGTATGGGTATGGGTATAGGTATAGGTATGGGTATGGGTAGGGGTATGGGTATAGGTATGGGTATAGTTATAGGTATAGGTATGGGTATGGGTAGAAGTATAGGTAAATCAATCAGATAAAACAAGGCATTTAGAAGGCTGCTAGATGAATCTAGCTAAGTTTTAAAAGCAAAAAAGGCCAGAAAATTTATATGGCAGTTGATAAAATTCATATAGCGGTTGAGAAAATGACACGTAAGCATGTACATATACAAGACGAGGGTGTGTGGTTTCTTAAGTGATTGAAGCACTTGATATTTCTTGTTATTATTGGTGTACTGATTGAGTTATGGTTGTTTGCTACCAATCAAATTTGGCTAACCCCCACTCTCTGCTTCTAATGACCAGTTAATTAGATGACCTATATTGCCTATGTTCTCAGAATCACTTCTTATCAAAAGTTTGAAATACAGTAAAACACAAAAGTGTAGCCTTTTCTTTTGTTTGTCAAATCTAGTTGGGAGTGTTTTTGATAGATCCCTTCTCTGTACAAGATGTTCCCTAATTTGAAATATTTCAGCATTAAATAGCCGAAGTATCCTGAACCCTTTGGCTTTTAGAGTATGTTTTAGAAGTTGCATAATTGTGTGTGTTGGAAATACTTGCATATAGTTAGTTTGAATTAAACTTGGATCTAAAGTTAAGTTGGTTTAAATACAATCAAGGGTTATAATAATAATAATAATAATAATAATAATAATAATAATAATAATAATAATAATAACAACAACAACAACAACAACAACAACAATAATAATAATAATAATAAAAAAGACCTCAATGTCCTGTGTTACGTATTCTGTTCTTAGTAATATGGTCATAACTTGTTAGACAACTTGTTAAAGCATAGCCAAAACTGTGTTAGAAAGACAGCAAGGGTCTATTCAAGGCCACTAAAGGATGCTAAAACAGAATCCTATCCTCCCCATATACCCCGCAACATTGCTGAAGAGCACAGTGTAAATTTGTCCAATGTTTTATGCCCTAGTGCCTCCTTTGACTCACTACTCTTGCATTTGGGGGCCATTACTAAGTGAAGTAAAGGTTACTGAGATACAAACATGGCCAATCATGACAGTTGATCTAAAACCCAAGACAGCCACTGAACCAACCCACAGGAGGAGGATGGATGGGCAAGGTGTGAGATATCACCACACTACTCATAGTGTTCTCCAATTGAAAACTTACTGTTTACTTCTATATTTTTCTGTGTAATATTTAGGACCACGGCTGACCATGAGCGACTGAAGCAACAAAAGTACAAGCCATTACAGGAGCACTACCGTACAAGCTATTTAGGACCACACTTTAGAAAAGACCACCCAGTTATGTGCTGGCTCTACTGTTGGGTTTATGCTTTAATAGTTATGGTTTTCTAAGTATATAAAATTTTAATTACATTTTTGCTATGCTGGGGATGAACCCCGGGTTATGCATATGTCAAGGAGTTTTCCCCAGCAAGTTACAGCCTCAGTTCAAAATACATTATTTTACATTAAAATGCTATGTTAGTGTTTCAAAAGCATAATGGCTAAACAAGATTTTCAACTGATACCAAATTAGCTAACTATTTAGAAAGTCTACGCATAGAATGATCTGAATTCTTTGTAGGAGAAAATCCAGGATCCAGAATGATGAATAAACACCATTATCGCTATTGCAAACAGCTGCTTAGGGAATTTGCTCCCAATTAACCTTATAGACAAATGAAAAACTCATCCTCTAAAAATGAACACATTTATTTCTCTAAATATGTAAATTCCTCAGCATTTCTACAATGCTGGGATAAACTATTTCAATCTATATTTATAGATCAGAGTTGGGAACAATTTCCCTCTTCTTTACAAGTAGCCTTGACTGCCTACCCTGAGTTCAAAACTGCCTTAAAATGTGTCATATTTTTGGTATACAAAAGGCATTCTAAAATTGTATTATGCAGTTATTGTGCAGAGAGAATGACCCTTGCCACGCTTTGTTTACTGAACATCGAATTTTCATTTGTATTACAGCTGTGTACCAGGGCAGTTTCGGTTCTGTATGGAGGGTAACTAATGCACAGAACAGTCAAGCCACAGAGCGGTAATTAGTCTGGAAAAGATCAAAGTGCGCTCTTCTGAATCCAGCCTCATTCGCTCTGGGTTTGCAGAACCAATAGTCTTTCTTTGCTAAGGTCTCTTATTAATTTTTGCTTTCGTTTGTTGTGGGAGCAGCTGCTTTGCCGTCAATCCAACATGCTGCTTTAAAAAAAAAAATCCATTTTGATGCCACAAATGCAATTTCAATGGGTTTAGGAATAATAACTAGCTCCCCGCCCCCCTCACCCCACTTCTAGGAAATAGAAACTCAGAATGAAACTTTTCAGCGAGGGCAGCGTGAAAGAAAACAGCGTAAGCGTGGCTTGGGTCCGTGTTCTAGAAAAGGCAGGAACGTGGCTTGTGAACGTTTCTGCTGTTTGTGCCTTAGGCCTGCACTGGCCTCACCACTGAGTACTTAACATTTTCTTCTCAGTGGCTTTCTTTTCCTCTTCCGGTCACGTTGTGGTTTTTCACTGAAAAATTATTTAATGGCCCAAATTATTAATTAAATTCAACCAGCAGGGGAAAAAATAAGCTGTAAGCTGATTAATAGTTTATATACCCCAGAATGGAAGAAGTAAGCTAGCCGGTAGCATTTGCTGTTTCCTTGCTGTGAGTACGATTTTTAAGCCGTCATGAGGGTGGCAGTGGAGGTTGGCAGAGAAGCCTCATCGCCCGAAGTGAGTGGGTGGGCAAGCTGTGAGGGAGGAAAGGTGGTCTTCATAGCTTAAAAAGGAGTGTGAGCTGGGAGTCCCTTCCCCACTCATGTCATCTTCTTTTCCTTTCCTCTGTCCGTCTGTCTGTCCTTTTCTTTTGAGGGGTGTGCGTAAAGGTGGAGAGTGAAGCAGTTTGTTTATTCCTAAGAACGCAGCAGCTTTCTGCACTCAATCGCCTTCCCTTCTGCCCAGCACCTCATGGTTATATATTCAGATATGCTTACACATAACATGTAAACTTGTAAATAAATCATTTATCTAAGCAATGAGTTTAATATACATTATTTGGGCAAGTGTAGTTTTTTTGGTGCTTAGTATTACAACAACTTCCTTTCTTTCTTTCGTCCTTGTGACAGGGTCTCACTGTGGATCCCAGGACAATTTATAATCTTTTAGCTTCAGGTCCTTAAGTGTTGGGATCACAGGTGTGTGACACCATGCCAGGATGTAATTTGCCTGTCTTCACAGCAAAATATTTAAATGTAATTCAGAGTGATAGCCCATTCCAACCACGTGCCAATTTTTCGTTTGGGTGTCAGCGTCTCTAACAGGGTTAAAATACAGGGCTAAAATACTAAAATACAGCCAAGCAAAACACAGAATGTGATAGTACGCATAATTAACATAAGGAAGAGGGGGCGCGTACAGGTAATTTACCATAACTGACTAGTAAACAAGTGTGTGATGTCCACAGAATGGCCAAGCAGGCTTGCTCTGGAAGCATTTTTAATTGGTCAGTTAGTGGATGGTTTCAAGAAGTGACAAAACGATTGCACAGGAAAGTTAGGGTGCCCCTTTTCTCATGTGACAGGTGCTAAGGAGGCACCATCTGTTGACTTGACTTTGAATGAACCATGACCATATTGAATGAACTGGAGTGTCTGGGTTTCTCGTCCTGTGTGTTACTTGGCGTCTTACCAGCTCTATTGTTAGGTCTGCAGCTCTGCATTCTTCCCGCCTACGGTACCTGAGAGGTCAACTCTAAGCATTATTGTCAATGCTGACAGGAACAAATCCAGATTAGAATTGAAACAAGTATATTTAGCCTACACACAGCTACTCGGGTTCAAATAAAACTTCATTGATTACCTCCCTCCAGCATTATCTATGGCTTTCACCTGAATCTTGCTACAACACAACTCAAAGCATGCCATTTACCACTTAACGTTGCCTCAGAATGGGCACACAAGCTCGTTTAAAATGTTTGGGCTGAGGGTTTTAAAAAAAAAAAATGATATTTTGGAAAATGAGAGGTTCTAGAAACTCAATAGATGTTTTCCCAAAAAAGAGAAAAGAAGCTGATTTAGCAGCTGTAATTTGTGGTTTCATTATCAACTGAGACTAAATTAGTGAGAGGATGGCTTGTGAATCCTTGCAAAAGTAATTGTGCTTGACAATCCAGCAAGGCAACAAAATGTAAAATACACATGGCCCAGGAGGGAGAAGAGAATATTGTCATTATTCTCAGACAGCCATTTCTCTTGCTCTCCTTCCTTCTTCCTCCCTACCTAGCTTGCTTCTTTTTCTTTTTTCAGAGCTAGGGACAGACTCCTGGAGCAGTGCATGCTAGATAAACCCTCTACCACTAAGCTGCTTGCCTTGTCCCTACTCTTCCATCCATTCACCCTCCCTTTCTTCCTTCCCTCCCTCCTTCCCCTCCCCTTCCCTCTCCTTCCTTCCCTCCCTCCTTCCCTTCCCTTCCCCTCTCCTTCCTTCCCTCCCTCCTTCCCTTCCCTTTCCCTCTCCTTCCTTCCCTCCCTCCTTCCCTTCCCCTTCCCTCTCCTTCCTTCCCTCCCTCCTTCCCCTCCCCTTCCCTCTCCTTCCTTCCTTCCCTCCCTCCTTCCCCCCTTCCCTCTCCTTCCTTCCCTCCCTCCTTCCCCCCTTCCCTCTCCTTCCTTCCCTCCCTCCTTCCCTTCCCCTTCCCTCTCCTTCCTTCCCTCCCTCCTTCCCTTCCCCTTCCCTCTCCTTCCTTCCCTCCCTCCTTCCCTTTCCCTTCCCTCTCCTTCCTTCCCTCCCTCCTTCCCTTCCCCTTCCCTCTCCTTCCTTCCCTCCCTCCTTCCCCTCCCCTTCCCTCTCCTTCCTTCCCTCCTTCCCTTCCCCTTCCCTCTCCTTCCTTCCCTCCCTCCTTCCCTTCCCTTTCCCTCTCCTTTCTTCCCTCCCTCCTTCCCTTCCCCTTCCCTCTCCTTCCTTCCCTCCCTCCTTCCCCTCCCCTTCCCTCTCCTTTCTTCCCTCCCACCTTCCTTTCCTCATTCCTCTTCCCTCTCCCTTCCTTCCTTCCTTCCTTCCTTTCTTCTCTCTCCACCTTCATTTACTCTCCCATTTCTCTTTTTCTTCCTCCCTCTATCCCTCCCCCTCCCTCCCTCCCTCTTTTCTTTTGTAGTGTTGAGGATAATCTGACATTTCATTTCCACAGAAAACTTAAGACAGGTTAATGAAGTTAACAATAGACATAAGTGCACTGTTAAATTGAATCTAATACAAACAAGACAAGAACAAAAATATCAACACTTTCACCAACTACACTGGTTAATTTCTTGGTCCAGTCGATACAGGCTAGATCATTTGAGAAGAGGGGAACCTCAACTGAGGAAATGCCTTCATCAGACTGCCCGTAGGCAAATGTGGAAGCACTTTCTTGAATTATTGATGCAGGAGGGACCAGCCCACTGCAGGTGGTGCTACTGCATTGTATAGAAAAATAATCTGAGTGAGCTGTGAGGAGCAAGTGAGCTGTCAGCAGCACTCTTCCGCAGCCTCGGCGTCGGTCAGTGCCGTGAGTTTTGGCCTGGGCGCCTGCCCTGGTTTCCCCCAGTACTGGACTGTGATGTGGACATGTAAGCCATACAAACCATTTCCTCCGTAAGTATTTTTGCTAATGGTGTTTTGTTACAGCAATAGAGAACAAACTGTGGTACCATGATGACTTTTACTACGGCTACGAAACTGGAAGTATATAGAAAATGATTGAATGAGATGCAGAAAATAATTATAGAAAGATCATTAAAAGTATTAAAGTGTATAAAGAAACATGGTGGGCATGGGAGAAATGTTTATTGAGTGGACAAGAATGTAGGGAGAGAATGGAGTGTTCTTATTTATGGGAAAGTTAACTTTTATAGCCTATGTTGTAGATAAACTTAACTGTCGTTGATGCAGGAGTAATAAGCAAATTACAACATTAGGCCAGTGAAAGCACTGTGTGTGATACTCTGGCACCAAGAACAGAGATCAAACTATGTCCAGCACTATTAGTTACATTATTAGATTGATCAGAAAAGTCTAGAGAACAGCTTGGAAAGAGACTCATATGTGTAGTTCTGGTATCTTATAGAATGTAAATCCATATTTGCCTTAACAGGAAATCAAATGTTATGATGTCTTATGCAAATGGAAGTGATTTAAATCTCAAGGAAAAATTAAACACACTCCCTTCTCTAGATGAATGAACGAATCTGTTATGGTCCCAAGGTCCAGTCATAAACACAGAATCATCAATAAACTAACTTTTCCCTCGGTGCATAGAACCTTACTCGGCCCCAGCTGGGCAGACATGACTTCTGGTGACATGGTTGATGTCCCCTTTTGCCCTTGAACTGCAGGTTTGCTACCTCTCCATGACACCTGCTGTCTCCTCCCTCTCCACCATCGTCCTTGATGGCCCAGGGCTGGAGGAGCTGAGGAGGAAGCCATCTTGTTTCAGAGGGTCCTCTGAGATGACAGATGCTCATCTCTTGCCCATTTTCTTCTGGAGAAGTAAGAATAGAGTCAGTCAATGCACCAGCTTGTTTGTTGCCTTCTGGAATAAAACCAGGAGGTTAGAGTGTGCACAAGTATGAGTCTTTTGCTGGAAATAATCCGACAACATAAGCAGAAACTGAAATGATATTCAAGGGTTTGTGAATTAACCAAAATAGATGAATCAAAACAGCCAGGTTTACCTGTTGGGCTAAAGAAAAAGAAGTACTAATAGATCAATGAATATCTGGGCCATGAATCCCTCCTCTACCCTCAGATGAACCATCAACAAAACAAGTGTCTGTTGTGGGATGGGAGAAGGCTGGATAATCTGTTTAATCACAAGTTCAATTAATATGAGAAAATCCCATAGTTTTGCCATCTGGAATGGTTTCCTATCCTTCCATAGTAACCTAGAAATGAAATTTGAAAGCCCAGCCAGGCAGTGGTGGTACATGCCTTTAATCCCAGCATTTGAGAGGCAGAGGTAGATAGATCTCTGTGAGTTCAAGGCCGGCTTGGTCTACAGAGTGAGTTCTAGGACAACCAAGGCTACAAAGAGAGAAACGGTGTCTTGGAAAAAAAAAATGACAATCCAGAGTTCTGTAACACTCTTAAAAACTGATTGTTAGTTAGGGTTAATATAATACAGCAAGGCTCAAACCCTTGCTGACTTCTTGACTTTGCGTCCTCCCCTGATTTACTAATTGAGCAAGAAAAGTAAAGCAAGAGAGTTGTGTTTTATGGCCCCGATGGTGTAAATAGATCCATTCCAAAGGCTTATTCTCCTGTGCTATATTGCCTGTGGGAAATGATTTGGTGGGAAAATAACTTTAAAGGCTGTCATGAGTCCACAACAATACACAGAGGCCTCTTTTAGTTTGGATTCAAATAGCTATAGTTCTTTTTCTGCGTCTTAAGATAATATACAAGGACTGTCCAATGCTATCTTTACTTCTAGAATTTTAAATAGATCGGTTAGTACATAATTAGGCAAACACTTTGATTTTTCTGAAATTGCACAGGAAATACCAAGTGTAGCTTCTGAGGCTGGGGAAGAATTGGCAAACAAATCCCTTTTCCCTGCCGTGCCCTAGATTAACACGGTTATAAACTTAGCATTTTCATGGGCGCTCCTAAATTCTCATCAGGAAAAGGAGGGAATTTAAGATTAGATTTATTATCAAATTCCTCCCCCCATGCTTCAGGCTCATTTTCAGGAGATGGAGGCTACATATCTAAAGGAAACTCTGGTAAGGAAGGAGTCATCAGTACCAGCATAGTTGTTGGTGCCACTGAAAAGATCTTTCTTTCTCTTTTTACCAATTTTAAGTTTTTGTCATCCAGTTTATATTCGTTCAAGGAACTAGCTATCTTTCCCTCATGATTAATATCCTTTTAACCTTTCTTAAGCATCCTAGTAACAGTTTGAATCAATGCCTGAGTGACCCAAAATTGAACAGGCATCTTTTCCCTTGTTATCATTGCCTCTTCAATAATCTTTTGGGCTCTGTCCCTCACTTCTTCATCTAAAGTTACTTCTTCTGGAAACCGGGGATTAATTACACTTGTGCTTCTCCTCTCTTTAAGAAATGATGCACCAGTTTGTCATAAGGCAACATTCCCCTTGGTATGGATCCACTGTGCTCACTCACTTCTTCCTGTGAGGGTCCCCACTCTCTCATCCTCATAGCTGACTTCAGGTCCCTGATTGGTGGTACCACTTCCTTCCTGCTCTAGTTCTCATTGGTTTTTTTGAACCTGGGAGAGCGAGGCCTAAGAATGAGGTGGACTAAGCTCTCAAACTTTATTGAGAGCATCAGGCAACTTATACTCTGAGGGTTAAGAAGAGTCACCGAAGTAAAGTGTCAGTCACAAGGACAAGCTACATGTTTTCCATAGAGGCGTATGAATAACGGCTGAAGTAAACTCACTCCTAGCTGCTACACCGGGGAGGAGCACAGACACACATTCTAAAAAAGAATTGTGTCTTTTTGAGGAAACCGAGGTCATAACACTCTTGTCTTGTTTTCTTGTAGTTTTCTCTCAAGCATTCAGAATTTTCACATGACTCTATTCTTGGATTGTTTTGTTGAAGTTATTCTTATAAAACAGTGTTTGTTTCTCTTAGCTTATTTCTTAACCTGGCTATCACACAAATAATTAACTCTTTTATACGTGTTTAAAATTAAGCCTCACAACACAATCTTGAGCAGTTTAAGTCTCTTCTTATCTCTCTATGGTATTTTGTCTTACTCCCTGTAAACATCTCAGGTATACTTGCATTGTGTAGCTTTCCTTGGCTCCAGCTCCTTCCTCCTGATCTTCCTTGGATCTCTACCCATAACTGGATGCCCTGGCTCCTCTCCTAACTCCTTCTCCCTTGGCTGGCAGGAAGTACAGCCCTATTCTCTTCCCTGCTCATCGATTGGCTGTAAGCTGCTTTATTGACATATCAGGGGGACAGTTGGGGAACAGAGTTTACACACCATTTAGACAGGAAATCATAATTTAAACTACACAATAACTTTATGCCTATACTGTGTTCTGACAGAACTGCAAAGTATTTTCTTAAATGAAGAAATGCAGACTCAGATGGACAAATACCACATATGTCCTCTTACATGTTGATTCTAGATTTTAATTTTCATCTATATATTTATATATCTATATATCTTTACTTTTCATAACACATTCTGTCTCTCGGTCTGTCTCCCCGCCCCCCTCTCCCTCCCTTTCTCTCTCAGAGGTATAGGCCATGAAACTAGAGAGGAGACCATGAGAGGGAAAAGAAGGGCATAAGGGGGAGAGGAATGGGAAAACATGGAAATGTAATATGTGTGACATGAAGAGAGAAAAAGGGGACAAGCAGGGGAGGGGCAGAAAAATAGGAGATGGGAGTGGGAGAGGAGACTCAGCGAAAACAAAGTCTGTGTGAAAATGTCACGAAACAACTCATTATTTTGTATGCTAATTTAAATGAACGAAAATATTGTTTTCTTATTCTGTCAAACTCTATATTTATTTGGAAAAAAAATCAAAAATTTTTTTCAGGCCCTAAGGAGATGGCTCTGTCAGTACAGTGTCAGCCACACAAGCACGAGAACCTCAGTTTGCATCCCCAGCATCCATGCAGAAGCCAGAGATGCTCTGCACCTGTGACCCTAGCATGGGGATGATGAGGACAGGTGGAACCCTGGTGCTTATTGGCCAATTAGTTTAGCTGAATCCATGAGCTCCAGTTCAGGGAGAGACCCTGCCTCAAAAACTAAGATGGAAAGAGGCTGAGAAAGACACCCTCATATATGCTTACCTATGTATACAGTAATCTACTCACGCTGTACTACACACACACACACACACACACACACACAGAGAGAGAGAGAGAGAGAGAGAGAGAGAGAGAGAGAGAGAGAGAGAAAGAGAGAGAGAGCCCATAACAACCTATTGTAATCATAAAACGTGTAAACAAAATTTGACCATTTATATGTAAAAAGAAAAAAACAAGTGTTTTTAAAGATCCTTGTTGTGAGATGAGCAGCAATCTTTGAGTAATACATATGCTTCTTTTTTGCTTCTGGCAGTGCTGGAACTTGAATCCAGGGCCTCACTCTAGGCAAATGCTATCCCTCTGGGCCCCAGCTGCAACCCTTGAGTATTAAGATTTTTAGGGTAACTTCCTACCTCACTGAAGAGATTTCTTTGACATAAGCCAGTCCCACAAATCCCATCCACACCCTTCACTGAGCATCTTCACACTAGTCTTACCGATAGTCTATGCCCTGCATTTCAGTATTGTTCTATCCCGAGAGTTTCCTCAGGAATGGATTATGACCTGGAAGTAGAAGGTGAATAAATCTTTTCCAAGTTGCTTTTGGTCAAAGCTATGGTATTGTTTTACTATTAAGCAAAAATCCTGTGGAATTTCTGGCTTTTTATCAAATCCAGTTAAGGTTTGTAATATCATCATTGCTCACGTGTAGACGCATATTTGAAACAGTCCTCTTGATAGCTGCAGTTGTGGCCACTTATTTGACAGATCTCAGTTATTATCACTTTTGCCCAGTAGAGACAGTGCAGTGAACAGTGAAAAGGTCACCATGCCCTCCTCTTAGTTCTCACTGTGTTTACCTTTGAGTTGTCATCAGCTTGGCGTCTCTCAGAAGAGATTTGTCCATTTCAGAAAAATGTTTTAAGTAATATAATCCACGTGCCATTTAACTGGGCATTAAAACAACCTGTTGTGATGATAATAATAAACAATGGGGTTGAGGGGAATTGTCTGGCCCTACCATTTTCTGGTGGGGGCTTTGGTTACTGCATATGGCACTTAACAGTTTGACACTCCCATCTTTTGAGGTTGACAGTGACAATCCAAATGAAACGTTAGTGGAACAGAATTGTTTTCCTGTATAAATTAAAAAGAAATAGAACAAAAAGTATCAGTTCCAATAGCTTATCCAAATGTATTGTGCAGCTTTATGGTTTGTACACCTCAGTTTGGAGAGCAGTAGTCACCCACCTTTGTTTTGAACATATTTGGGGATGTTTTTGGCTCCTCCTGTGGACCACTGGCTTCTTCAGAAAATTACAAATGTCTACTTATCAATAATACTCCTCACCAAGGCTTCTCTCAGCTGTCCTGTTTGTTTTGCCCTGTGTCATGGAGATCTGTAGCTTCGGTTCTGCAGGACCAGCCCTTGATGGACGCCAGCAGTTCTTAGATGGGGCAGATAGATGTTTTATTTACTCATTTTTATGTTCCTTTTTGTTGTTTTCTTTTGGTGGAAGGTTATAAAGGCAGAGGGCAGATATGAAGAGGTAGAGAAATGAGTGGGATTGGGCGCATGATATAAAATTTACAAAGAATCAATAAACAGTTAAAAAAACCCCACAAATGTCTAATTCATCATTGCATTTCTAGCATATAGCTCTAATCAGGATGTAACCATGCTGGCTGAACTAATCATGAAAATAACACTACACTGGTCATTCAGAGAAGAGAATTGTGTTTTGTTTGGGTGATTTTTGAAGAAGAACTTATGGAATTGACATATACGCGGAAACAGATCATTCTGCACTTTGTGAAGACAGTCCTTCTAGCCTGGGACTACTGCATACAGTAACCCACAAGGATAATTTGGTGTTAGCGTACTGAAGGCTCGCCTAACAATTAGAGTTGTCTGACCATAGATGTGTGGCTTTGGAGTATGGTGTTCTTTTTGTTTTTTTTAAAAAAAATTTTATTTATTTTATGTATATGAGTGCTCTATCTGCATGTACACCTGCATGCCAGAAGAGGGCGATAAAGGGTATAGATTCTTGTGAACCACCATGTGGTTTCTGGGAATTGAACTCAGGACCTCTAGAAGAGCAGACAGTGCTCTTAACTGCTGAGCCATCTCTCCAGCCCAAAAGTGAAACTTTTTTTTTTTTTTTTTTTTTTTTTTTTTTTTGAGACAGGGTTTCTCTGTGTAACCTTGGTTGTCCTGGACTCACTCTGTAGATCAGGCTGGTCTCTAGGACTCATGGCAATCCACCTGCCTCTGCCTCCCAAGTACTGTGACTAAAGGCATGTACCACCACGCCTGACTATGGTGTTTCTTATTCTTGGAGGTGTTGAAATAGCCTCCATGGCTAGCCACCTCCAACAGGCTGATGGTAGGCTTAAAGCACTGGGATTGATTACCGTGAGTGGAAAAGAAGTTAGATCGTCTTCGGATTGTAAACAACGGGTGAAATTTGAGCCCATTTGATACATCTAGCGATAGAACTAAACTTTAATCGACACCGCTTTAAGGAAAAGCGGTGAGGGTGTGTCAAGTAAACAGGTTCTCCGTAACCCTGAATGTGGATCGAGGGGAGACACGTAGTAATGCTGCCCCGCTTACTTGTGAGTGATGTGGCTAAGGCGGGGCTCTAAGCATATACTGATGCTCTTCTTTCTTCTCTCTATTAGTGTAACTACCAACATGTACCTTGCTTCCCCCGTTCATCTTAGACGCAATCTACTGTCAGCCTGTCCAACCAGGGTTTAAAAACTTACAGTTGGAGCGCTTACATTAAAGAGACAACGTGTTCCTAGTGTCAGAGTTATCTTAATCATCCATTTGTTAATCTTGCTTGAGACAGAATTTAAAAACAAACAATTGAACTCAGGATATAATAATAAACACACGTAGCTTAAATCCTATAGATAACATAAATTAATTATAACATTTATCCCCCCATTCTCTCTCTCTGTGTATACTTGTTTTGGGGACAGGGTCTCACTACATAGTCCAGACTAGCCTTAAACTTGTAATCCTTCCAGTCTCAGTCTTCTGAGTGCTAGAATCACAGTTGTGTGCTGTCATTTCCTGCTTAATTATAGAGCCTTAAAAAGTACATGAATCTTATAACATAGCAACTAAGACTTAGTGTGCTAATAATGAGATTTCTCTAAATGCTGTACAACTAATGGGGTTCTGAATCAAGACTACAATCAATTGCTTCCAGCTCCCCTCCCAGAGTTAGTCTGCTCCACCGCACTACCTGCACACTTGACGCTATCCTTGCTGTGAAGGACTCTGGTGGGCTCATAAAGGCATATGCCTCATGAGAAAGAGAGAATCAAAGTAAAGAGAAGTGGCATCTTTGTGCTAAGTAGCTAAAGAGTGGTTCAGAGGACCAAGAAAGTGAGAAATCACAGCCTACAGGCCATGGAAGGTAACCAAGGCCAGGAAGATCTGGAAGACTTTCTTCACAACAACTCTGAATATACTTAGGGAAGATAGTGATCGTCACTACCACCACCACCACCACCATCATCATCTCCCAAGTAACAGGTTGACTTTGTCCACACCACCAATGCCCTTCCCCCTCTTTTATTTCTGTTTAGTTTCAGGACTGCATATCATACTGGCCAGTAGGACAAGGCATCCAATTGCAGCAAATTCTTTAACATTCCAAGTTACCCCACACAAACAGGTCACCATGGCAACCAAACAAAAAGAGACTAGAAAACAGAAGCAAAGTATTTACTTATGTCTGGTGGGCTCTGCAGTTTTCTTAAGTGCTATTTCAGGCTTTCTTTTAGGTTTGAGTATTGGTTACTGATTACTTTTAAAGTTGAATACTTTATCAGACCTTTTAATATGGAAAATTGTACTAAGCCATGAAGTTAATTTACTGTTTTTTTTTTTTTTGAACATATAAATTTCAATTAGAAATGCTGATTTGGTATACAGCTCAAAAACTACTCAACTCCTTTCCATGGAACCTGGGGAAACAGGAGGCTCATTTGACATGGTAAAGCGTCCTTAGAAAGACACAATAAAGGGAGACAAGAATAGATTTGAAGCAATTGCGTTAAGGGGAGTGGTGTTTGTTTCTGCGACGTGCATTAAAAAGCATAGAGATTTTTATTGCTACTTATTATATGTCGCTCACTAATGACCATAATAATGAATACAATGTGCTCTGCCTAATTTTAATCTTTTGGTGATAGATTTTGATGGTAAAACAGAAAACCATTTAGCCTTGTAACATGTGTCTAACATTTCCTGGATTGGGCAATAGGACCACTCTCTTCGTCTCTATTATTGTCTTGGTACCCCTTTGAAGTGCAAACGCATTACAACTTCAAAGGCAGTCCAGGAAGATGGCAACTGCAGCTTAGGGCAAGCTCTAGAGGAACAGGCAAATCTGCAGTGTGTCACCAGGTGATGGATTTGCTAGGAATCTTGCCACAGTTGGCTTTTCTTTTTTCTTTTTTTTTCTTTTTAAAAGACAAAGCTCTGTATACAATGGCTTCACCTGATACCTGGCTTAAAAAAATTATACTGTCTGAATAGCTTGCTAAAAAGTGATCCCCCTATGTAAATGCCATTTGTTTGGGGGCGGGGAGGAAGAAAACAAGGCTAGATGCTTGTTTGGAAGCTTAGGAAGCAGGAGGGGAATAATTTCACGGAAGGGCAGATCTCCCATGGGCAGGTCTGGAATCAGCTACATTGAACTAAAATACTGTCCTTGCGTATTTTCCAGCTAGTTCTTTTTATTCAGCAGCTGAGCGTGAGTACTCAGAGCAAGATTTACTTTCAATGAAAGCATTTGCCTCTTAAGATTAGAATTTACACAAAGCCAAACTAATTCTGGTCTCGAGCCAAAAGGAAGAAAGGTGAAAAACAAAACAAAACAATTCTTTCCATGTAAAGAGCACTTGGTTGTAACAACAACAACAACACAACAACAACAACAACAACAGCATGCATGGGAGAATGCTCACTATGTTTGCCTTAAATGTGATCTGTGTTAGTTTTGTACTTTGGGATGAATACAACTCATTCACTTTCTGAACTGGGTGGCCCTGTGAAGAAAGGTAGCTGAGCCTCCACCAGTGTCATCAGCGTTTGAGGAAGACTTAGAGACAAGGTCAGAGTTAACTCCTATTTGGGGCCTTTCTGCCTTCCTTCCTCCCAGTCTGGTTACTGTTTTGAAAGGAGAGTGTAGAGACCTGGTGGAAGCTAGGAGGGTGTCTCGGTGGGTGGACTGTACAAGCATGGAGACTGCACTTCCTCTTCCTTCCACTCCAGTGAGAAAAATAGGGGGTCCAGTGTCTGTAATCCGTGTGTATGTGTGTGTGTGTGTGTGTGTGTGTGTGTGTGTGTGTGTGTGTGTGTGTAGGATGAGAAGGCATGGACGGGCTTATTCCTGGGGTTTGCTGGCCAGCCAGTTTAGCAAAACATGAGAGCTGATTCAGTGAGAGACACTGTCTCCAAAAATAAGGTGGGGATTGGTTGAGGAAGACATCCTGATGTCTGCCTCTGACTTTCACAGGCACCCATATGGACAAGAACACCTGCACACACACACACACACACACACACACACACACACACACACACACACACACACACTTATACATCCCCCCCTCATAATAGCTAAAAAAAGAAAGGTGGTTATAAATTTAGGTGATATATATATCACCCAATATATATATATATATTTGTGATATATATTTTAATTAATTAATTAATTAATTATTTTTTTGTGATATATATTTTTTAAAGCTGGAGTTTCACTATGTTGCCTACGTTGGCCCTGAACTCCTATGTCAGCCTCCTGAGGATTGGGATTACAGGCCTGTGCTACTGGCTTGTGTCAATTTTTGAAACAACAGTCATTTAGTTTTAGTCTTAAGGTCAGTGGAACAGAGTTTGCTCTTAGGTGATAGGTTGGTATCCTATCCTATGTTTTAGGATGTCCTATATTTTAGGATGTCCTCCCATCCTAAAATCCTCTGTATGATAAGCTTCACACAAGAAAGACCTGAAAACACCACCAACACCCTGTACAGAATTACCTGCTGAAATTTAGGGAAATGGAGAGAGTAACTTGTCTGTCATCTGTTTGTAATAAGACATGTAGCCTGATGAGAACAAGGGATTTCTGCTAAGTCCTTTCTGATTTCTTACATAGTGGCATTTACAGACTTAGCTTTCTAACCCAGGTGAAATGACTGATATCGACTTTCCCTCACTTAACTGTAATTCATTCATTGTTCCATTTCTGTCCTGTGAGCAAATGCTAACAGCTTTCCATGGGTGTAGTCTCCATTAATAGTTTCAAGTACCTGAGGAATTTATGTAGAGTCTTCAGTAAGTGTTCTAAGGAAGACTTTAAAATTACCCCCTTCTCTGACCCTTGCCCACAAAAGTCTTGCAAACCTGGTTCCCTTAGCTCATTGATTGCACAAAGGACCTGGTGACTATTTCTGCGCCTTGGTCTCTCTCTCTCTCTCTCTCTCTCTCTCTGTCTCCCTCTGTCTCTCTGTCTCTGTCTCTCTCTCCTCCTTCCCTCTCTCTCTGTCTCTCTCTCTCCTCTGTCTCTCTCTGTGCCCCGCCCCCACCCCAGCTCCAGTTTGCTGAGTCTTGTCAATAATTCCTTCAAGCATCTAAAGGAATCCCACTTCTCTTCTGCTGCCTTCTCTCCCACAGGGCCCTTTATCTCTGTTCGCCTGCCTCAGAGAAAGCAGAGATCCATGGCATGGTCTAACTTCTCTGAAGTCAAGTATGTCTTCAAAAGCGGAGTCTGGGCAGCTCAGGGGGAATCCAGGAGCAGGAGGTGACAGGGAAGCCAGAAGAGCTATAAACAAAGGGGCAGCTAGCTGTAGGCCGGCCAGCTCTTCTTGGGAATTTTTTAGAGTAATTTTAGGGGACACTGAAGAAAATAGTACTCAGAGAGTCATTATTTTAAAAAGCCATTTAAAGGAGCTGGAGAGACAGTGCTTGACAGTCTCCTAGGAGACCTGACTTTGGTTCTTAGCACTCACATGGTCATCTACAACCGTAATTCCAGCATCAGGGGATCTGATTCCCTCTTATGACCTTCATGGGCACCGGGCTTCTCTTATTTGTATTATGCTTAGTGTAGCCTCGAACAAAAAGTAGCGAAAACATATTGAAAACAGGAGGGGAGGGACAGGGAAAGAAATGCCTTTTAATACCGTCAGAGAAGAGGGAAAATAAGTCAGTGTTCTGGGACACTGGCCCCCTGCTCCCAAGCAAGACGCCTCTGTTAGCCTTTGACACTTGTGAGCAGAGCCACTGTAAAGCGGAAGAGATCAGAGAGGCTCTTGCAGGAGAGCTTCCCAATGCCACCAGTGGTCTGATGACCCTGATGCAAGAAGGCTCTAGCAGGCCTTTCAGCAGGGCCCAGACAGTGCCCAAGTCCTACCTCTAAATCATCCAATAAAGAGCAGATCAAAGCAAGTTCGTGAGGTCTGTACTTTGGTTGAGAGCTCCTCCGTGCCCCAGTGCCGGCACTCTGGAATACTTACAGATGGTTGCATGTGGGTGGTTCACTGTATGAGCATGCTCACTGTGTGCTCTAGAGTCTACCTCCCAATAAAATGTCAGCCTTCACAGTGAGCTGAAGCAGAGATGTCCTACTTTCTCTTGCTATCTTTCATTCAGCTGTGGGAAAATGGAGGAACAGGGTTTTATGTATGTTGACCCCTAGTGAGCATCCCAGCAGAAGTTCCTTATGAACATGACCTGGGTCTGTGGACTGTCACCTCATCTAATGAGGCAGTAGTATTGGTTTCTTCACTTGCTGTCAAACCTTAAAAAACAGTGTGTGATACGTTTTGTTCATATTCTTCTGAAGTCATGACAACTTAATTCTCAAAGTCATATATTAGTGGGCTTTGGAAATGGGCCTTTGGGAGGTAATTAGGGTCAAACACAGTCATGAGGCCAGAGATCCCCTCCCATCCTCCCCCACCGCCACTGATACCGAGGTTACTCCCATTGGCATTAGGATTTTGCATAAAGAAGAACTTTTTTTCCTTTCTTTTTTTTTTAAATAAATTTTTTTATTAATTTATTCTTGTTACATCTCAATGGTTATCCCATCCCTTGTATCCTCCCATTCTTCCCTTCCTCCCATTTTCCCCTTTTTTCCCCTCCCCTATGACTGTTCCTGAGGGGGATTACCTCCCCCTGTATATGCTCATGTTCATAACAGCCTTATTCATAATAGCCAGAACATGGAAACAGCCTAAGTGTCCCTTAGTAGAAGAATGGATAAAGAAACTGTGGTACATTTACACTATGGAATACTACTCAGCTATTAAAAACAAGGAATTCCCGAAATTTGTGGACAAATGGATTGAGCTAGAAATGATCATAATGAGTGAGTTAACCCAGAAACAGAAAGACTCAAATGGTATATACTCACTTATATCTGCATACTAGCCCAAGGGGCATGTTCCACAAAAGCCTTCACTTACCAGGAAACTGGGACAGAGGGGAGGACATCCTATTGGGACTCTAGATGAGAGAAGCATGGGAGAATGGCAAAGTAGAAGGATCCAGAGGGTCCTAGAAACCTACAAGTAAACATTATGATAGGCAGATTTGGGCCCAGGGGTCCCGCTCAAACTAAGGCACCAGCCAAGGACAATACAGGAGGTAAACTTTAAACCCCTTCCCAGATCTAGCCAATTCTCCACAGTTGAGTGGAGAGTGGGATATGACTTTCTCACGTACTCTGGTGCCTCACATTTGACCATGTCCCCTGGAGGGGGAGACCTGATGGCACTCAGAGGAAGGACAGCAGGTTACCATAAAGAAGAACTCTTACAGTGCTCCATGGCAAGAAAGCCAGGAACTAGAATGAGTCAATTTTGCCCCTTTATCAATTGCTAGAAGAATGAGCTATAGAACATGAGCAATGGCTTGCTGATAGAATGACAAGGAAGATTCTTTTATGAAGGCATTCATGGGATATATATATATATATATATATATATATATATATATATATATATATATATAAAATTTATATATTCACTTTACATTCCTATCATAGCCCTCTCCCTCCTCTCCTGTAGGGAGAGCCCTACAACCCTCTTCCCCTATATCCCCTCCCCTTGTCCTCGGAAAAGGGGAGCTCCCCCTAGCAACCCATTCCAGCACACCAAGTCACTTCAGGACTGAGCTCATCCTCATCCATGGAGGCCAGGCAAGGCAGCCCAGTTAGGGGGAAGTGACCAAAAGGAGGCAACAGAGTCCATGTCATAGACATAGACAGCACATGCTCAACTTGCTATGACTCAAGTGAAGATCAAACTGCCCACTGCCCATCAGTTACATGTGTGTAGGGGGCCTAGGTCCAGCCCATGCGTATTCTTTGGTTGGTGGTTCTGTCTCTGTAAGCCCCTTAAAAAGTCTGTTACAGGTAACCCTTGAGTGATTCTGGAGGCTTTTCCTAAAAGAAAAATTCTCTATTTTATGAATTTATATCTGGGCATTTCCAGGTCTCAGTCAACTTCACAATGGTGATACCAGTGGCTTTGCAGTAACAAGAGAGGCTTAAGTCAGTGTACTGGCTCTCTTCTCCCATGTGCTGCCTCCTGCAGGAGCCAGTGCGAAGTGCTTACACATCCAGGCTTTGGAAGTGTGAACTGAACAAGCGTCTCTGTGTTGTATGGATGTGCACGTATGTTTTATGTGGTATGTATCTACTTACAGTTGTTTCGTGTAGCCCAGTCTGACCTTGAACTTGCTATGTAGCCAAAGATGACTTTGAGCTCTTGATTTTTTCCCATCTCTACTATTCAAATGCTAGAGATACGGGTCTGTGCCATGACACCCAGCTAGACCCCTATCCTTTATAATTTACCCAGTCTGTACTACTCAGCAATGACAACAGGAGACAGACCAAGACAGTGTGACTATAATCTCGGGCTATTCTTCCAGGTTAATATGTGACAAGACTTTGTACTTGTGAATTATTCAGACATCCAAGGTCTTGCAGGGAATCTAAAGATACTCATGAACATCTTGACTCATTGGCTCTTTTTATATCTTTCTAGAAATATCTATTAAGAAGGGGGAAAAAAAAGACAGCTGTGGTATTCCTTCCCCCTCCCCACTGTTTCCTCTGCTTAGGTGGGGAAAGGAAGGATGGATTTAGTCACATACTTTCATAATTTAGTCGAGATACAAGGCATTTTGCTTTAGGAATTAGCTACACAGAACCATAGTATGACATTTGTTTTCCATGGTCAAAATATTTTTTTGCGGAGCTAAAATGCCCTTTTGGGGCTTTAGGGGTGAGTCCCTAATTCTATCTGCTTCAGTGCATTGATGAGGAAATAGAAAGACTTTAAGGTATAAATCTAGGAACATTTGGAAACAAATGCAACTAATTCCTCTTCCACCTAGAAAGTCTTCTGCAAGCTAACTTAAAAAAAAAAAAAGCACCAGGGAGGAAAGAAAGAAACAAGGAACTGATTCTCAACCTGTGGGTCACCAGCCCCTCACAGGGGTCGCATACCAGAAATCCTGATATCAGATGTTTACACGGGGATTCACAACAGAGGCAAAAATTACAGTTATGAAGTAGCAACAAAAATAATTTTATGATTGAGACTCACCCCAACATGAGGAACTATACTAAAGGGTCTCAGCATTAGGAAGGTTGAGAACCACTGAAACAGCGTATCTACCCGTTAATGTGGAGGCTGGAAGCTGAAGCGGGGATTGAACTGCAGTGAACTTTGCACCGTGATTTCACATTGAAGTGGCTGCATCTGTGCCACCTGTTGGTGACATGATTGGCGCATTAGTTCCTGCTCGGCCTCGGCGCCATTGAGAACTGCTTAACGTTGCCACAGGGGAAGCTTTGTTGCAAGCCACAGTCACTTTGCCTCGGCAATGGTGTACATTGGCACCCCATTCAACCTTTTTCTCTGACATTAGCGCATTTGAATGGGCCACCAGTGAAGCCTTTCAGCACGAACATGCATCCGGGGTTTCTGGGTGGCCCAGAGCTGAGTTGAGAAATCTCGTTAATGGACTGCAAGACCCAGGCTATTGAGGTACATGAACTCAGTGACCAAAGAAAAGTGAGACAAAGATGTCCCTCACAGGACCATGTAGGTCAGAAGTGGACAAAAGCAGACATGGCCCAGTCAGAGGCATTTGATTTCGGAGCTGAAAAGGGAACACCGACCCCCGTTGGGGGCAGCACCACTGATTTGCAGGAAGCTCAGAGGTCTGCTCTGAGAGAAGGTATTTACCAGAATCGAAGGTGGTGTGTGGAGTTATTTTAAAAAACGTTTTCTCCTTCCACTTGTCTTTGTGGTGATTTCTTATTTGGCAGGACTTAGAGAAAGGCCTGGTTAACTAGACTGACAAGAAAGGCTGGGCATACGGAGCTGGGGAGGGTGCCTGTGTGCAGCAGTGCAAGACTGCTGAGCGCTCCATCGCCGCACTGCAGGAACCCTGTGTGTTTACAACCTCCAAGCTGCTGTAAAACTTAGAGAAGAGCAACTTTTTTTTGCTTAGAGAAGAGCAACTTTTGTGTGTTTTACGGCTACAGCTTTAGCACATCAGCATAATTTCAAAAATCTAATCTAAAGAGTATGATTTAAAAATTGTGTATCTGAAAGTTTACCTAAAAAAGTAACAGCCTGGACAGGAAGCCGCCCATGAGATCGCTTAAAAACTGAGATGAGGATGCTGAAGTGTAGCTCTCCATAGCTGATGGCTTCTGGCAGGGGTGCGGGTGGGAAGGACTCAGTTTTGTTTAAGGTACTGGCTACTGGGAGTTTGACCATGCTCTGGTGAGTATATAGGCCAAACAAACAAAATGGACTTTCTCCTCCTCCTCCTCCTCCTCCTCCTCCTCCTCCTCCTCCTCCTCCTCCTCCTTCTTTTTGAAGGAGGAAGATCCATCCCAAGGGTGGATGGGGGGCAGATCTGGGAACACTGGAAAGTGAGGGTGCTCAAGGCTTATGATGTGAAACTCCCAAATAATAAAAAAATATTATGAAAAAAAAAAAACCTCCAAAAAAGAATAATTGGCGAACCACACCTAGGATCTATCATGGCCAAGTGGTCCTTGTCCTGCAAGTCTCCGCAGACCATTCTTGCTGTAGATTGAACCATACTGGTTCCTTAGTATTTAAATATGTGATGTATCCAAATGTGTAGAGAGTGAAAACTCAGACACATATGGGCCTGGAGAGTGTCCTGTAACCTGTATGCTGTGTGTCTGGTGCCCACGGAGGTCAGAATAGAGAGCTGGATTCCTGGAGTTAGGGATTGCCTGTGAATCACCATTTGGATGCTGGTGACCAAACCTGAACTTCTGTAAGTACAATAGTGCTCTTGACCACTCAGTCTCTTCTGAGTGTGTTAGCACATTTATGCTTCTTAAATGGTTTTAAGATTTAAACACAATTCAGATCACAGAAGACTTAGGACTGGACACTGAGCATCCTTTTGCCGACAGCCACCAGTTACCACTATTCACTTCTTCTTCATCTTGTCCTCTATTTGTCTGCACATTTAAGGCTTCTTATTGTTGCTGTTATCGAACCATTTGAAAGGAAGTTTCAGACATGGCAACAGCTCATCCATGAGCACTTTAGTGTACACATTTCTAAGTATAGATAGTTTCCCTTAGAGCCACAATACTATCCATATGTAAGAAAATTGATATTAGTTTGCTGTTGTCATCCAAGATGTAGAACCACTTGAAAGAATTCAAAGTTATACCTAATCTATTTTGTGGTTTTTGTTGACCCAAGATCCTATCAAACTAAGTGTAACGGAATCAACCAACCAACCAACCAAACTGCTAACTGTACTTAAGGCGATTTTAAACTTTTATTCTAGAAATGTCTCCTATTATGCTTATAACATTAACTCTGTCCTAAGGATCTAAATCAGTTGCCATGCAAAAAAAATATGTCCCTTGTGAAGATTTGTCTGTGTTTTGGCTCAGGTTAAGCATTTTGGCTGGGGTATTGGATAGGAGATGAATCTCTCTCAGCAGAATAGTTTGGAGCTGTACATCAGTTTGTCACACTGTCAGCAATACTGACCTTGATCAATTGCTGATTAATTCAGTTATTTGATCTGAGCTGGTGATGCTATGGGCAACATCCCCACTGCAAAGCTAATCTGTGTGGAGATGTTTTTAAACCCATCGATTCTGAGCTGAGAGTGTAGCTCAGTGGTAGAGCACTTGCTAGTATGTGTGGAACACTAGGTTCAACCCCCACAGCCCCACAAGAAAATGAAAAACAAAACCAAAAATTACCAGTAAAAAATAATCTTTTACCTAGTGATTGTTGAATCTACTGATGATTCTTTTTAAAAGTAGTTTTCATTTATTTAAAAAAAAATTTCTGTGTATGTGTATAATATATCTCCCACGCCCCACTCCAACTCCTTTTCCTCCCTAGGAGCCACCATATCTCCATCTTGACTTCTTGTCCTTTATTTATTTTAGGTGCAGTTTGTGCTGTCAGTGTGTGTGTGTGTGTGTGTGTGTGTGTGTGTGTGTGTGTGTGTGTATGTTGATCAGGGCTGATGGTTCTTATATTGGGGTTGTGATGGAGTGCTTTGGTCTGCTGGGGCTGTTGCAATAAAACAGAACAGACTGCGTGCTAAGCTAGAGAAACTGGTGTTCTCGCAGTTCTACCAGAAAACCAAGAGCAAGGTGCTTCCCAGATTGTTTTCTGGTGAATCCTTTCTGGATACAGTTACTTCATTTTGTCCTTGCAGGTTCGTATCTCTGTGAGGGAGGGGTGAGGGAGGTAAGGGGGAGGGAAAAAGGAGGGGGAAGAGAGAAGGGAAGGGGAAAAAGAAAGGAGAGGGTAAGAGAAAGAGGAGAGGGAGGGAAGAGAAGGCTCTGATGCCTTTGCCTCTTCTAAGAACATTGGTCCTGGGCTGGAGAGATGGCTCAGAGGTTAAAAGCACTGGTTGTTCTTCTAAAGGTCTTGAGTTCAATTCCCAGCAACCACATGGTGGCTCACAATCATTTATAATGAGATCTGGTGCCCTCTATTGGTGTGCAGGCATACATGCAGGCAGAACATGGTATACATAATAAACAACTAAATCTTAAAAAATAAAAATAAAAAGAGGTTAGTCTTACCAAATTAAATTCCAACCTAGTGACTTCGCTTGACTGTAGTTACCTTCCTAAAGGCTCCATCTCTAAATACAGTCACAGTTGGGGGGTTAGGGACTCAATATGCCAATTTTGGTGGGCACAGAATTTAGCTCATAATATTTGGTATCTTATTAAAAAAGAATTTCTATCTTGATTTCTTCTTTTCTCTCTTTCTCTTCTCTTCCTCATTTCTCCTTTTGAATATCACTGTGGATTCATGCCTTTATTTATTTATATATGTATGTGAGAGTTTGTGTGTATAGTATGTATGTGTGTAAGGTATATGTGCACATATGTGTACTGGTGCATGTGCATGAGGCAGAAGGTGTTAGATGTTATCCGTTCTTCTCTGCCTTATTTTGTTTGAGTCAGTGCCTCCCCTCCAGCTGGAGTCACAGCTATGAGCAGGAGCAGAGCTGGCTTGAGGATGTTGGGATTTGAACCCCAAACCTTATATTTGCCCAGCAAATGCCCTTACCGTGGCCATCTCTGTAGTCCTGGCCCTTTAAATTTTCATTTTTATTTATTTTGTTTTATATGTGTGAATATTTTGTTTTCACATATGTTTATGCATCATGTATGTGCCTGATGTCTTTTGAGGACACAAGAGAGGGCTGGATCCCTTGGGACTAGAGTTATGGATGGTTGTGAGCCACCACGTGGATGTTGGGAATAGAGCCCTGAGCCCTCTGCAAGAGCAGCACATGCTTTGAATGGTTGAGCCATTTCTCTACCTCCTGCCCCCATTTTAAAACAAGGTCTCACATGGTTGCCCAGGCTGGCTTAGAATTCACCATATAGCAACTCACAGCAATCCTCTTGCCTCAGCTTCCTGAGTGTTGGTATTTCTCTTTCCTTCCTTCCTTCCTTCCTTCCTTCCTTCCTTCCTTCCTTCTTTCTTTCTTCTTTTTTTGGGGACTAGTATGCACCTTTAATCACAGCACTTGGGAGGGAGAAGCAGCCACATCTCTGAGTTTGAGGCAAGCTTGTTTTTTGTTTTTGTTTTTGTTTTTGTTTTTGTTTTTTGAGACAGGGTTTCTCTGTGTAGCATTGACTACCCTGGAGTCGCTTTGTAGACCAGGCTGGCCTCGAACTCGCAGCGATTCGCCTGCCTCTGCTTCCCAAGTGCTGGGATTAAGGTGTGCGCCATCAGCGCCTGGCTGAGTGTTGGTATTTCATGTATTTATTTATTTATTTTTTTTACTTAATGTTATAACTTGTTTATGCCATCATTTCAATAATGAAGCTGTCCAAGATATAGTTGATGAGAACACATTTGCTAAGAAATTTTGCTGCTTCTTAGTGGGCAGTTATATTTGGAATACAATACTTACTAATAGCTGTGAGAATCTTTGGAATTAGTTTTTTGTTTTTGTTGTTGTTGTAGTTTTTTGGAACTAGTTTTTAATATCATCCTCTGTGCTACTGCTATGGAAGATGTGTTCGTGAAGTCTTTTCAAAGCAGAGCCTATCCCTTTAAGAGTACAATCAGCCTGGTGGTGGTGGCATCACTTTTAATCCCAGTGCCTTTAATCCCAGCACTCAGGAGGCAGAGGCAGCTGTATCTCTGTGAGTTCAAGGCCAGCTTAATCTACAAACAGATTTCTAGGACAGCCTAAGCTACACAGGGAAACCCGGTCTTGGAAACCCTTCCCCCATCCAAAACCAGCACAATCATGATCTTAGCAAGCATTTGAGTGGCTTGTAATATAACACATGCTTAGTAAATATTAATGAATGAATGAATGAATGAATGAATGAATGGCCTTGAAGTGTGATGTTTGCTTAGTTTGTTAGAAATATCTCCTTAACTGAGTGCATTTGCTTTGGCCCTAGCAGGCGGAGTGACTTGAATCAGTCCTTACATTTTATCTACATTTTTAGTCAGCAGCTCCTATTGTTGAGAAAATCCAGATTTCCACTCCTGACCCAGCCATAAGCACTTATGGTTTGTTTTTTAAGGATACAATTCTGTGGTCCCCCCAACTTTTCATCCTATCTTGGTGATCACTTTAGACTTCTGGGGGGCTGAGACAACTTATTTCAAAAGGAATGTTTGAAAATGCATTCTTTCCCCTGTGGTTTCAGCTAAGGAATTCTTTTCCTTACAGATGAAGAGAGAATCCAGTTTAAATGAGACGAGGAATACAGATTTCAGAGCTCTTGAGAATCTCGTTCGTTTAATATCTATTCCGAGGAACAAGGATTCAGACACAACCACTCATTGAGGATCTATTTACTGTCAGAGTGTAATTGGATTTTTATATAGCAGTTCATTTTGGTTGGGGGTGGGGACGGGAAGGTGATTACAAAGTAACAAACAAAATGTAGGTGATGGGACCTTTGATTTTTGTTTCATTTTCTCGCTTCTGGATTCTTAGGGACACTGGCAGCAACCCTTTATTTGCCACACTGGTTTTAGAAAACAAGGTATACAGTTCAACTACTTTTGCTGTGAATAATCCATTGAAGCCAGGCAGTACCACACCAGATTCATCAGCATTCACACAGAGGTTGCATCCTTACAGCTCTCTTTGAATTTGTGGGATGCATATATGCTCTGCCTCTTCTATAGAAAAAATATTTTCATTTTAGAATTCAACTTTTATAACCTTTGGCAACGTGTAGTATCAATGGCTCTTTGTTGTTGTTGTTTTTTTAAAAAAGTGAAACTGCAAGCTATCCCCAAGGATATGCAGGGCGTTGCTATGGCAACAGAATCTGCCTCCCAGCACCAGAAGAGAAGCCATGAATAAAAGATGGTGCTCTATGGACAACAGAATAGAAGAGGTTGTTTCGATCCTTCTAATACCTGAAATTTGCTGTTATTTTGTTAAATGCAAAATAAAAATCTTGGGGGGAAAGGCGCAGTTCACTAAAAGGATGAATTTCTGTATTGTACTTCAGATGTCACAAGGGGAAATCACATGCTTTCTGAATTGAGTTAGCACATGTGAGCAAGTCCAGAGACAGTCCACAATATTTGATTTATATATTTTCTGTTTAATTTTATACTCTGAATGAGTGGACTAAAGACTAATGTGTGAATCTGGAATACAAAGGATGGGAGTTTTATTCTGATCCAAGTACACACTATGCAAAAGATTGGACAAAAAAAAAGTGTCCTGATTTAATCTGGCTTTATCTAGTTATTTCATGCACAACCAGTTTGGTTCTGAGTTCTCATCCTGCTGGCTTCATGGTAAACTGCCTTTCTGGAAATAAGAATAAGAATAAGAATGAGGAAGAGGAAGAGGAGGAGGAGGAAGAGGAGGAGGAGGAGGAGGAAATCACCTCTTTTAAAATGCTTATTTCCCAGATATTCAGAGCTAAATTAAATTATTGCCAGCTGCGTTGACTATCTGAGCAAAGAGATTGTTATGGACTGAACTGTGTTTGGTCAGAATTTTTTGTTTGCTTTAAAAATTTATTTTTAATTTATATATTCATTTCACATTCCAATCATAGCTCCTTCCTCTCCTCTCCTCTCAGTCCCTCCCTCCCACCCTCTTTCCCCATCCCTCCTCCCTTTGTCCTTAGAAAAGGGGAGCCTCCTCCACCAATCCATCCCAGTACGTCAAATCACATCAGGGCTGAGCTCCTCCTCATCCACTGAGTCAAGGCCAGGCAGCCCCATTACGGTGAAGTGATAGAAAGCAGGCAACAGAGTCTATGTCACAGACAGAACCTGCTCAACTTACTAGGGGACTTATATGAATATCAAACTGCCCATTGGTTGCATATGTGTAGAGGGCCTAGGTCCAGTCCATGCATGCTCTTTGGTTGGTGCTTCCATCTTTGTAAGCCCCCTGGGTCTAGGTTAGCTGATTCTGTTGGTCTTCTTGCAGTGTTCTTGTCCCCTCTGGGTCCTTCTATACTTCTTCCTACTCTTCCACAGGACTCCCTGAGCTCTGCCTAACGCTTGGCTGTGAGTCTCGGATGTGATTCAATCAGCTGCTGGGTAGGACCTCTCAGAGGATGAGTAAGTTAGGCCCTTGTCTGTAAACATAGCAGAGTATCATTAATGGTGTCAGGGGTTGGCTTTCTCCCATGGGGTGGGTTTCAGGTTGGGCCAGGCATTGGTTGGTCATTCCCTCAGTCTCTACTGTATCTTTATCTCTGCACATCTTGTAGGCAGGGTAAATTTTGGTTTGAAGGTTTTTAGGTAGATTGGTGTTCCCCTTCCACCGCTTTAGATCATGCCAGGCTAGAAGGTGGCCTCTCCAGTCTCTTGTCTCCCACTGCTAGGAGGCTTAGCTAGAGTTATCCTCATATCCTCCTGTAGACTAACCTGTTGCAGGTCTTCAACTTGTCTTAGTGATGCCCTGCCCTAAATATCCCTTTTCCCTTTAAGCCCTCTAACCTTCCCTTCCCCCTCTTCCCACATCTGATCTCCCCTGGCTTGTTTCACTCCTCACATCCTCTCTTATCCTGTTCTTTCTCTACTTCCACTGTTGATTCTATTTCTCCATCTGAATGAGACTCAAGGAGGGGCCTCCCTTGGGCCCTCTTAGTTACTTAGCTTCTTTGGGTCTGTGAATTGTAATATATGGCTAATATCCTCTTATAAGTGAGTATATACTGTGCATGTCTTTCTGGTTATGGTTTACTTCACTCAGGATGATCATTTCTAGTTCCATCCATTTGCCTGCAAATTTCATGATTTCCTTGTTTTTAATAGCTGAGTAGTATTCCATTGTATAAATGTACCACGGTTTCTTTATCCATTTTTGATTGAGGAACATCTGGGTTGTTTCCAGTTTCTGGCTATTATGAATAAAGCTGCTATGAAGTTAGTTGAGCAAATGTCCTTGTTGTATGGTGGAGCATCTTTTGGGTATATGCCCAGAAGTGGTATAGCTGGGTCTTGAGGTAGTTACTATTTCCAATTTTCTGAGAAAGCACCAGATGGATTTCCAAAGTGGTTGTACAAGTTTGCACTCCCACCAGCAATGGAAGAGTGTTCCCCTTGACCCACATTCTTGCCAGCATGTGCTGTTGCTTAAGTTTTTGATCTCAGCCATTCTGACAGGTGTAAGATGGAATCTCATTATCATTTTGATTTGCATTTCCCTGATGACTAATGACATTGAGCATTTCTTTAAGTGATTCTTGGCCATTCATGATTCCTCTGTTGAGAATTCTCTGTTTAGCTCTGTACTTCATTTTTAAGAATTGGATTATTTGGTTTGTTGGTGTTTAATTTCTTGAGTTCTTTATGTATTTTGGATATTAGCTCTTTGTTGGATGTAGGGTTGGTGAAGATCTTTTCCTAGACTATAGACTGCCATTTTGTTCTGTGAAAAGTGTCCCTTGCCTAACAGAAGCTTTTCAGTTTTATGAGGTCCCATTAATAATTGTTGATCTTAGAGCCTGAGCTATTGGTGTTCTCAGGAAATTGTCTCCTATGCCGTTGAGTTCAAGGTTGGTTCCCACTTTCTCTTCTAATAGATTTAGTGGTATTGGTTTTATGTTGAGGTCTTTGATTCCGTTGGACTTGAGTTTTTCTCAGGGTGATGAATATGTATCTATTTGCATTTTTCTACATGTAGACATCCAGTTGGACCAACACCATATGCTGAAGATGCTTTCTTTTTTCCATTGTGTGGTTATGGCTTCTTTGTCAAAAATCAAGTGTCCATTGGTGTGTGGGTTTATTTCCGAGTCTTTGATTCAACTCCATTGATCAACCAGTCGATTTCTATGCCAATACCATGCAGTTTTAAAAAATTACTATTGTTCTGTAGTACAGGTTGAAGTCAAGGATGGAGATACCCCCAGAGGTTCTTTGAATGTGTACTATGTTTTAGGTAATCTAAATTTTTGTTTTTCCGTATGAAGTTAAGAATTGTTCTCTCAAAAGATTTTGAAGAATTGTGTTGGTTTTTGATGGGAATTGCATTGATCTATAGATTGCTTTTGGTAAGATTTTTACTATGTTAATCCTAGTGATCCATGAGCATGGAAAACCTTTCCATTTTCTGATATCTTCTTCAATTTCTTTTTCAGAGACTTGAAGTTATTGTCATATAGGTCTTTCACTTGTTTGGTTAGAGTTACACTAAGATACTTTATATTGTTTGTAGCTATTGTGAAGGATGTTCTTTTCCTAATTTCTCAGCTCTGTTTGTATACAGGAGAGCTACTGATTTTTTTGAATTAATTTTGTATCCAGCCACTTTGCTGAAGGTGTTTATCAGCTGTAGGAGTTCTCTGGTAGAATTTTGGGGGTCACATACATATTATCTTATCATCTGTGAATAGGAATACTTTGACTTCTTCCTTTCCAATTTGTATACCCTTGATCTCCTTTAGTTGTTTTATTGCTCTAGCTAGAACCTCAAGTACTATATTGAAGAGATATGGAGAAACAGGGCAGCCTTGTCTTGTGGAATTTAGTAGAATTGCTTTGAGTTTCTCTCCATTGAGTTTGGTATTGCCTATCAGCTTGCTGCATATAGACTTTATTATGTTTACCTATGGGCCTTGTGTCCCTGATCTTTCTCAGACTTTTATCATGAAAGGGTGTTGTATTTTGTCAAAGGCTTTTTATATATCTAATGAGATGATCCTGTGATTTTTTTCTTTCAATTTGTTTATATGGTGGATTACATCAATGGATTTTCATATGTTGAACTATCCCTGCATCCCTTGGATACTACCTGATCATGGTGGATGATTTGTTATGTTCTTGGATTTGGTTTGTGAGTATTTTATTGAATATTTTTGCATCAATATTCATGAATTAAATTGGTCTGAAATTCTCTTTCTTTGTTCAGCCTTTGTGTGGTTTAGGTATCAGGGTGACTGTGCCTCATAGAATGAGTTTGGCAATGTTTCTTCTGTTTCTATTTTGTGGAATAGTTTGAGGAGTATTGTTATTAGCTCTTCTTTGGAAGTTTGGTAGAGTTTTGTGCTAAACCATCTGGCCCTGGGCCTCTATTTCCTTAGCAGTTATAGGACTGTTTAAACTGGTTACTTGATCTTGTTTAACTTTGGTAAGTTAAATGTATCAAGAAAATTGCTCATTTTTTAGTTATACAGGCTTCAGATTTCCTCAGGATTTGTGTTATATCCTCCCTTTCATTTTTAATTTTGTTAACTTACATATTGTCTGTCTGCCGTTTAGTTTGTTTGGCTAGGGGTTTGCCTATCTTGTTGATTTTCTTAAAGAACCAGCTCTTGGTTTCGTTGATTCTTCTTCTTATTCTTTTTGTTTCTAAGTTATTCATTTCAGTCCTGAGTTTGATTATTTCCTGCCATCTGTTCCTCTTGAGTGTGTTTGCTTCCTTTTGTTCCAGAGCTTTTAGGTGTGCTTTTAAATTGCTAGTATTAGAACTCTCCATTTTTTTTTTCTAAAGGCACTTAGTGCTGTGAACTTTTCCCTTAGTACTGCTTTTATTGTGTCCCATAAGTTTTAGTATGTTGTGCTGATAGACTAAAATAACTCCATTTTGCTTAAAATTTTCATTTCTTTATTTGGATGACCTACTTTCGAACTCTGGATCTAGAAAAGCCCACAAAAGGTACATTTGGCACAGAGATACAGAATAATCAATCAGCTGGAAAACAGAAAGTTTTAAAATTCTGGATGTTCCCCCAGATCTCCTAAAAAGTTATTCCTTAGAAGTTAATTGTCTGTGGTTTGATACTGGACTTGTATGGAACAGATACAAATTAGTTCAAAGGACAACCAACAGGATGCTTTCCAAGCTAGAAACCCACTTACCTACTTTCTTGCTTACTGCAATCTATAAAAGTTCTTTCTTACTTGTACTCAGCTCACACATGGTCCACCGTGGTGGTAATATTATGGGCCTAGCTTAAACTGAAAATAAAAGACCCTTGTGGGTCGCGTCCATATCAGCTCCTAGTGTTCATTGGGGTTTCATTAAAACTCGGCACAATTGTGCCTTCATTTTCATTGAATTATAAAAGGTCTTCAATCTCTTCCCTGAACCAGTGGTCATGGAGTAGAGAGTTGTTCATTTTCCATGAGTTTGTAGATTTTCTTTTGTTTCTGTTATTATTAAAATATAGCTTTAGTCCATGGTGGTCTGACAAGATACAAGGTGTTAGTTCAATTTCCTTGTATCTGTTGAGGCTTGCTTTGTGACCAGATATATGGTCAATTTTGGAGAAGGTTCTGTGAGGTGCTGAGAAGAATGTATATTCTTTTGTGTGGGTGAAATGTTCTATAGATATCTGTAGGTCCATTTGATTCATGGTTTCTGTTAGCTTCATTATTTCTCTGTTAAGTTTCTGTCTTGATGACCTGTCCTCTGGTGACAGTGGGGTGTTGAAGTCTTCCACTGTTAATATGTGGGCATCAATGTATGATTTAAGGTTTAATAATGTGAGTACCCTTGTATTTGGGACACAAATATTCAGAATTGAGATGTCCTTAGTGGATTTTTTTCTTTGATGAATATGAAGTATCCTTCTTCATCTCTTTTGATTAATTTTGGTTGAAAGTCTCTTCTATTAGATATTAGAATGGCTACTTCAGCTTATTTCTGGTGCCTGTTTGCTTGGAAAACCTTTTTCCAGCCCTTTACTCTGAGGTAATGTTTATCTTTGTTGCTGAGGTGTGTTTCTTGTATGCAGCAGAATGATGGTTCCTGTTTATGCATCTAGTATGTTAACCTATGTCTTTTTATTGTAGAACTGAGTCTGTTGATATTAAGAGATACTAATGAAGAATGATTGCTAACTTCTGTTATTTTGATGGCGGTGGTTCTGGTGTGTTTGTGTGTTTCTCTTCTTTTGATCTTGATGTAGTGGGCTTATTAATTTTCTGTGTTTTCTTGGATGTAGTTTATCTACTTTGGTTGGCACTTTCCTTCTAGTATATTTGTAGTGCTGGGTTTATGTGTAGATACTATTTAAATTTGGTTTTGTCATGGAATATTTTGTTTTCTCCATCTATGGTGATTGAAATTTTTACTGCGTATTGTAGTCTGGCCTGACATATATGGTTTCTTAGGGTCTGCAGTACATCTGTCCAGTCCTTTCTGGCATTTAAAATCTCTGTTGAAAAGTCTGGTGTGAATCCGATAGGTTTGCCATTATATGTTACTTGACCTTTTCCTCTTGTAACTTTTAATATTTTTTCTTTGCTTTGTACATTTAGTGTTTTGATTATTATGTGACAGGAGGATCTTCTTTTCTGGTCACATCTATCTGGTGTTCTTTAGATCTTTTGTACATTTATAGGATTTTTTTTTTTTTTGGGTTTGGAGAAATTTTTTTTTCTATGATTTTGTTGGAAATATTTTCTGGGCCTGGGAGCTGGGAATAGTCTCCTTCTATTTCAATTATTCATTTTCAATTTATTCATTTTCTCTTTAAAGGGCTCTATCTGTTTGATTGTATTTACCGGTATTTCTTTAATAGCTTTATTTGTTTCCTCTTAAAAGGCCCCTATTATCTTCAGAAGCATAGATTTAAGGTCATTTTCTTGTGTTTCAGTTGTGTTAGGGTATCCATGGCTGCTTGCTATGAGATAATTGGGTTAAGAGGTGCCATATTACTCTGGCTTTTGTTGATTGTGTTCTTACCCTTGCCTTTAGCCATCTGGTTGTCTCTGGCATTGGATGGTTGATTCTGGTGCCCACTGGATCTCTAAAGGGTGCCGGAAGAGCCCTGGGCATGAGGCTGGATATTCCTGGAGTAGCCCTACTTGGGATGGTAGGTATGGTTGTGGCCTGGCTGCTGGATCTTAGGGAATAGCCTGCCTTTCTCCTCAGGTGGTTGTGTCTCAATTAGACCCAAGGAAAGGGATTGGAGTGGGGGTATCTAGTCTTGAGGACTGGCACTGGAAGTGCTTGTTTCATCAGAGGAGCTCTGGGAGTAGGAAGCACCCCCCACTCTCTTGCTTAGTGGTCTCTGAGATCAAAGTGTCCATATGCCATTGGCATTGCACCAACATCTTAGAGTGAGACCCCATATTCTCTTGGGGTCTGGCTGGTCTCCTCAGGGAGATGGGTAGAGCTGTGTACTGGAGGCTAAGACTGGTTCCCTGAATCCTGGGAGTTGGGTAGCCAGAGGCTGGCACCATTTGCCCCTGGAACTCAGAAGCTTTCCTTCAATGGTGGGAACGGCTAGGTAACCAGAGGCTGGAACCACTTGTTCCTGGCACCCATGAGCTCTTTTCTCATCTGGTAAACACAGACTCTGGTGTTTTTGAGTTTATATCATGGTCTCTTGCTTGCTCTGCAGTCATTGTGGCCCTGCTAACCGGACACATACTTGCTTTGCTTGGAATTATTATGTCAAAGCTCTGACCTCTGGTGTCACTGTACTTGGACATATACATGGCCCACATGAAATACTAAGGTTAAACATTGTGATCCAATAAAACTTGTGTCCATAGAAGAGGAGTGTTTCAGTTGGTGTGCTAGCTGATGGAGATGCCCAGATACCAGAGGTGAGAAACACATAGAAAGGTTAGAAATAGGATATCAGCATAGTTTAGAACTGGGGCTGAGTGCCAAGCCCTACATTGCTTCATGAACCTCACCAAACCCTGAAAGAATTGTTCCTGAACCTGTGGTGCCTCTCACCCTACACTGTTTGATGTGTACTTCATTGTTTATTATGGTGAGTTCCAGTGCAATGAGAATACACAACCATTTGCACACCAGAGAGTAGACCCTTGCTAGAGACTGACCAAGTTGATTCCTCTTCTTAGACTTCCTGAACTGTGATGAAATATCTTTCCATTGTTTTTATGGCAGTCTGAGCTGAGTAATGTAGGAATGAAAATTCTTAGTATGACTTTTTTTTTTTTAACTCAAAATGCAGTTCTCATGACCCTTCAGTCTTTTCTATGACTTTTACTATTGTCAAGTTGTCAACTTGGCGGAATCAAGGCTCTAAAGGTTATTTATTCACCCACCAAATGTGTGCTTATAAAAGGTATCTGCTATATAAGAGCTTAACAAAATGTAGTAGCTTGTTTCTGAGCTTCAGTTGAACAGACAACATTTGGGAAGGATGTTTAGTAGTAATATAAAAATGCATTTTGGGAATGAAGTGATGGCTCAGCACATCAGAGTCCTTCCTGCTGCACCAGATAATTTGAGTTTAATTTCCAGCCTCCATATAATGGCTTACAACCACTTGTAACTCCAGTTCTAAGGGATTTGAAAACCTTTTTATGGCTTCTGAGGGCACACATATGGGGCACATATGGACAAGCAGGAAAACCCCCTTATACATACAATTAATTAATTAAAATATTTTATTTTATATGTACTCCTTGGGTGTTTTGCCTGCATGTATATCTGTGCTCCTTGGACAGAGGTCAGAGGAGTGAGTGAGTCAGATCCTTGGAACTGGAGTTACAGGCCGTTGAGAAACACTATATGCTTGCTGGAAATCAAATTCACATCCGTTGGAAGAGCAACAACTTCTCTTAACCACTGAGCCATCTCTCCAGCCCAATAAGTGTTTAAAAAAAATAAATTTTGGACAATAATTGTCAATCCTTCAAGGAAATATTTTGTTCTTTTTGTTGTCCCTATTGGTGATTGAACTCAAGACTTAATGCATGCTGGGCAAGTGTTTTGCCACTGAACTACATCTCTTAGAGTTAAATGCCTCTTATTCTTTTTTAAAAATATATTTTATTAATTTATTCATATTACATCTCAATTGTTATCCCATCCCTTGTATCTTCCCAGTCCTCCCTCCCTCCCATTTTCCCCTTACTCCCCTCCTTTATGACTGTGACTAGGTGGACTTCCTCCCCCTGTATATGCTCATAGGGTATCAAGTCTCTTCTTGGTAGCCTGCTATTCTTTCTCTGAGTGCCACCAGGCCTCCCCATCCATGGGACGTGGTCAAATATGGGGCACCAGAGTTTGTGTGAAAGTCAGACCCCACTCTCCACTCAACTATGGAGAATGTCCTGTCCATTGGCTAGATCTGGGTAGAGAGTCTAAATTTATTGCATGAATTGTCCTTGGCTGGTGCCACAGTTTGAGCAGGACCCCTGGACCCAGATCTGCTCATCATAATGTTCTTCTTGCAGGTTTCTAGGACCCACTGGATCCTTCTATTGCCTCATTCTCCCATGCTTCTCTCTCTTAGAGTCCCAATAGGATGTCCTCCCCTCTGTCCCAGTTTCCTGGTAAATGAAGACTTTCGTGGGACATGCCCCTTGGGCTAGTGTCCAGATATAAGTGAATATGTACCATTTGACTCTTTCTGCTTCTGGGTTAATTCGTTCATTATGATCATTTCTAGTTCAATCCATTTGTCCACAAATTTCGGGAATTTCTTGTTTTTAATAGCTGAGTAGTATTCCATAGTGTAAATGTACCACAGATCCCTCCTATTCTTGTTAAGAGTTTTATTCTTGTTGAGTGGTGGTGACCCACACTTTTAATCCTAGCACTTGGGAGGCAGAGGCAGGCATATATCTGTGAGTTCAAGGCCAGCCTGGTCTACAAAAAGAGTTCCAGAATATCCAGGGATACACAGAAAAACTCTACCTTGAAAAACCAAAAAAAAAAAAAAAAAAAAAAAAAAAAAAAAAAAAAAAGAAAGAAAAAGAGTTTTATTACCCTTGAGCTGCTTCCACAGAATTTTTTTTTTTATAAAAAGCCTCCAGAAATTTTGTAAGACATATATTCAGTCTAGCTTGTTATATGACTTGCCTCTTCTCTTTCTAAAAAAATTAATTGAACATGAGCACCACGGAGGTGTTGATGATGATGATGACCACTATTATTATTGGGTGTCTATGTGTCTGCGTAGGTCAGAGGACAATTTTGTTGGGTTAGTTCTTTCCTTCCACTTTTACATGGGGTTCAGGGCTTGAATTCAGTTCATCCGGCTAGCACAGCAAGTGCTCTTATCTGCTGAGCCATTTTGTGACAAAATGGCGGCTCTCCGTCTACTTTTAAAACTGTGTTGATAATGACTGGTGAGGACACTGGTAGGGACATGGGTAATTTATCTCTTCTAAATTTTATATAATAAGCGCTCATTACTTTAATAATGAAAAATAATAAAGTTAAGAAAGACAAGGTATTAGAGGAACTTATCAAAATCCTGTCTTTCAAGGAGAACCTGATGTAGTTTGAATAAAACATATTTGTACCACAAAGCTGGGCAGGCCAGGAATTAGAACCGTAAAAGTATCAAAAGAAGGAGGAATTAGATGCTCTAATGATGAGACCCAATATCGTTGGGTAACTGAACAGTAAATTTAGTCCTGAGCTTCCAGTCAAAAAAAGGATCCGTGGATTAGAGAATTCTCATTATCTGGTCAAAAGAAAGGACAGCAGTGCTCTTTGAGAGAAAGGTTTTTCCTTGACAGATGCCCGAGACTAATGTGCCACTGTACATTTCACTTGTGTAACACATAAAAGAGTATTTTATATGCTTCTAATATAGAGATAATGTCTGGGACTCAGGGCCTGTTGACATTGATAAATGCCGTCGGTCACTTTTCTGGTGTAGCTAGTTTCTCTTCTTTTGTTGACCACCTGCCTCCCTCAATGGAACTGCTTATCTTCCAGCTTAGTACTGAGTTTATGGGGCCCACAGTTATAGTGTGTCATTAACCAAAGCCGAGCCAATGAAAAAACAGACCTGAAAATTTTCTAAGGTGAAAAGTCCATTTTTTCTATCGGACAATAGTAACATAAAAATATAATTATCTCAGCCAAATGGAAACTTTTTTTTCTCTGTGGTACTTGAGAAAAATAAGGAGAAGCTCAAACGTGTGTAGAAATAGTGAATAGACAAGAAGTTCATACCTCTTGGGTTGGTGGGGACGTCTATGGCAGTGGTTCTCAACCTGTAGGTCATGACCCTGTTGGGTGATTGAATGACCCCATCACAGGGGTCACCTAAGACCATGGGAAACCACAGAGATTTACATTATGATTTATAACATTAGCAAAATGATAGTTATGAGGTATCAATGAAAATAATTTTATAATTGGGGGTCACCATGACATGAGGGCCTGTACTAAAGGGTCCCAGCATTAGGCAGGCTGGGAAGCACTGTGCTATCTATGATTTCTGCAGTGGACTTGCCCTTCCCTCATGGCACAGGCCAACCTGATCTAGGTCATCCCGCATTGAGGCTTTATCCCTAGGTGATTCTAGATTGTGTCACACTGACAATTAAAACTACCTGTCAAAAATGTCAAATGGAATTTACTTTAAGAAATTTGTTTTCAAGAAGGCAAGATCACCAGAAAAGATGAGCACCAACACAGCAGGCTGTTACTCACCTGTATACTGTGCATTGCTAAGGTTTGAGACTAATGCTGAAAGAGCACTTGGGAAGTAAGCTCGTGTGGCACTCTACACTTATGCAGGAATAGACTGTAAAATACTGAGTTGACAGAACAAATCTCAGGCATAAGCTTTTGGACTTCAGGGCCTTCGGCTGAACTGATGGGCAAACACTCACAGTTGAGCTTTTCTGATGGGTGATAATATGGGTATATTACTGAAGGCACGCATGCTCTGGACTGTAGTTGAACAGACAATAAAGGTGATATTATTATCATTTTTAAGGAATTTGAACTTATTTTAAAAATTGCCACATATAATTCACATAGCACAATTGTAAAGTTATGTAGTTTTATTAATACATTCATAGTGTGCAACCATCACCACTAATCCCAAGATATCTTTCATAATTCACATTTTAATATTTATTTATCTTTTAGGCTAGCATACAGAAAGTTTTATTATGGCATTGTCTAAATGTGTGTCATTAGATTTGAGATTTCTTCCTCATTTGTTCTGTTTCCTACTCCCTTCTCCTATGTCCCCTGCCCTCCTCTGGCTAGGACGCTAACTCCTTCCTACCCTCATGTCACACGCTTTCCTTCCCCTGATCCTTCCCAATGCCATGTGTTCACCTCCCCTTCTCTCATGACTTCCTTTTCTAGTTTAATGCCCTCCTCCACACACATACAATGCTGCATATACAGTCTTGGCTCACCTGAGAGGATGCACATCGTACCTACCTTTTTGCTCAGTGACTTTCAGTTGTCTCCAGTTCCTTGCAAATGTCATGGTTTTATTATTCTTTAGAGTTGAATTAAGTTCCATTCTTCACAGATACCACAGTTTCTTTATCCATTTATCTAGGCTGGTTTCATTTCCCTGCTATTATGAACAGGGCAGCAATAAACATGGATATACGAGCATACGAGCATCTCTGTAGTGTGTTCACGTAGTCTCTTTTGGGTATATACCCAAGAGTAGCACAGTGGAGTCGCACGGTACTTCTATTTTCAGTTTTGTGAAAAACTTCCATGTTCATTTCTGCCACGGTTGCACATATTTACACAACCACCAGCATTGAATAAGCATTTTCTTCTTCCTACATATCTGCCAGCATTTATTGCCTGTTGTTTTCTTGATGAAAGCCATTCTGACTAGGGTGAGATGAAGTCATAAAACATTTTAAATTTGCATGCCCCTGATGTCTAAGGATGCTGAATACTTTTTGGGTGCTCTCTCTCTCTCTCTCTCTCTCTCTCTCTCTCTCTCTCTCTCTCTCTCTTTCTCTCTCTCTCACTCTGTGCTTGTATGTGTGTTCATGTGTATGTGTATGTGTATGTGTGTGCCTGTGTGTTCATGCAGACATCAGAGGAAGACACTGGGTGCCTTCCTTGATCTGTCTGTGTTATTACTGGGGTGAAAGGCACATGTACAACAACAATTGGCTTTTTAAATGAAGGCTCTGAGGATTTGAACTCAGGAGCTTGTGATGCAAGCTCTCTTACAGAGCCATGTCCCTAGTCCTTGAGTACCTCCCCCCCCAACTATTTGCTGGCCATTTCTTCTTCTAAGAACTGTCGATTACTTCATGAACTCATTGGTTGATTAGATGATTTGTCTTTTTTGGTGTTAAGTTTTGTGGGTGTTTTTTGGTTATACTGTGATGTGATGTGATGTGGTGTGTGTGTGTTCATGTGTGTGTGCACGTGTGCATGTGTGCATGTGTGTGAGAGCACACATGACATGGCTGATATTGGATGTCTTCCTCTATTTCTCTCCACTTTATATTTGAGGCAGTGCCTCTCACTGACCTTGGAGAGTACCATTTCAGCTAGACTGGCTGGCTCAGGGTCCTCCTGGGATGTGTCTGTCTCTGCCTCTCAGGGCTGGGGTTGCAGGTGAGCATCATTGTGTCTGGTCCTCCTGGGATGTGTCTATCCCTGCCTCTCAGGGCTGGGGTTGCAGGTGAGCATCATTGTGCCTGGTCCTCCTGGGATGTGTCTATCCCTGCCTCTCAGGGCTGAGGTTGCAGGTGAGCATCATTGTGTCTGGTCCTCCTGGGATGTGTCTATCCCTGCCTCTCAGGGCTGAGGTTGCAGGTGAGCATCATTGTGTCTGGTCCTCCTGGGATGTGTCTATCCCTGCCTCTCAGGGCTGAGGTTTCAGATGAGCATCATTGTGTCTGGTCCTCCTGGGATGTGTTTATCTCTTCCTCTCAGAGCTGGGGTTTCAGATGAGCATCATTGTGTCTGGTCCTCTTGGGATGTGTCTATCCCTGCCTCTCAGGGCTGAGGTTGCAGGTGAGCATCATTGTGTCTGTCTTTTACATGGGTGCTGGGAATCTGAGATCCAGTCCTCAGACTGGACAGTGAGTACTGAGCCATCTATCCAGCTCTAAATGTTGATTATGTATACACACCCCAGATAATAATATATCCTAGCTACTACTTATCCTATCTTAGATCCATTATCTATCTATCTATCTATCTATCTATCTATCTATCTATCTATCTATCTCTGTCTGATGTAAAGTAGCAAAGTGGCTAAGATTTTTTTCCCATTCTGTAGACTGTCTCTTCATTCTGCTGATCATCCCTATGCCATGCAGAAGGTTTTTCTTTTCTCTTCTTTTGTTTTTTAGTCATGTAATCCCATTTATGAAAATTTGAATTTCCCCCTATGTTATTGGAGCCCTTTTCAGAAATATCTTGTCTGTGCCTAGATTTTGTGGTATTAACCTATGTTTCTCTCTAGCAGTTTCAAAGACATAAGTCTTATGTAAAGTATTCAATCCAGCTTGAGTAGATTTTTGTGCAGTGTGAAGTATTATGGATCTTATTTCACTCTCTGCATGTGAAGATTTTCTTAGCACATTTGTTATCGAGTCTGTCTCATCTTCATTGTATATTTCTGATGCATTTGTCAAAAATTAGGTGACTGTTAAGTGCATAGGCTTGTTCCTGGGGTCTTTGTTCTTGTCCCTGTGTCTATAGGTCTATCAGTGCCATGTGTTTGTTACTATGGCTCTATAATATAGTTTGAGGTTGGGCATTGCAATATCATGATGTCATCAGTTCTGCTCATTCTGCTAAGGGCTGCTTTGAATATTAGTTATTTTTAAAATGGATTTGGGCTTTAATATTAATTTCAGATAATTTTTCTAGTTCTGTGAGGAATGTCCATGGGATTTTGATAGCAGTTGCATTAACTTTGTAGAGGTTAAAAATGTAGCCTATTTTCATAATATTAATTTGTCAGTTATGATTATGAAAGGTCTTTCTATCTCTTGGTGTTCTTTGATTTCTTTCTCCAATGTCATCAAGTTTCATAGCGCAAATCTTTCACCTCTTGGAACCTCACACTGGTAACACTTGCTACCATTTTCTTTCTTCCCATCCTTTGGCAACAATGATTCTGTCTGTGTTGATCTGTATATGAATGCAATAAATATATGTGGATTTTTGGGTCTGACTTTATTCACTTAGCATGTTTTCAAGATTGAGCCATGTTATGGCAGGAGCTGGTACTTATGTTTTGATATGTATAGACTGATATTAAGTTGTAATTAAAAATAACGTTTAAGTCAGCATACAAGGTATGAGTTTTATTATGCCATTATATATGTGTGTGTGTGTGTGTGTGTGTGTGTGTGTGTGTGTGTGTGCGCGCGCATGTGTGTGTGTGTCATTATGCTTCATCCTACTTCAAAACGATATGATTTCATGTGAGTAGGTGTACTTGATTGTGCTTATTCCTGAATAAGGATTGCCTGGCTTGTAAATGGAGGTGGGTCACTGAGTTCCCTACAAGTGGGGCTCAAGTTTTACTCAAGAGGCTTCTTCAGATCTGCTCAAGTCTTCTAAAGTATTTTTCTGAGACCCTAGGGTAGCTTAAGATGGATACAGCACATTGTCAGAGAAAAAGACTTGAACTCTACATTTTTCTGTGTGATGTTCTGATACCTGTAACTTTTGTGACTTCCCAGTGAATTATATATCCACAAAGCCAGCTGCTTTTTGGACAAGTTTCTTTAGAAGAGTCTCAAAGTCAATGTGTCTGAAATGGAATTCATTATGTATTCCTGGATGCATCTGTAGCTCTTCATTTCCTCTCTGGTTGAAGGTTGTTTTTACCCATCTAGTCTCCCAGTCCAGGAACCTGGGAGTCATCTTGGATTTATCCCTTTCCTTTATTTCTAATATACAGTTGCTTCCTTGTTTAAACACATGTGTGCTTTGTCTTCTCCATCTCTGCAACCTCTGCTTTTGGTTATTTCTCATAAGATTAGGTGATTAATGAATTATCAAATGTTTGTTGAGTGTCTGTTATATGCCAAATACCATGCTAAGTTCTGAGGACTCCATAGCAGGAAGGATCAACTCTCCCAGATCTCAGGAAGCTCAGAATCTAGGGGTTGTTGCCACACATCTTAGCTGATCTTGCTGCCTCTAGAACATGTGTACCTTGTATGGTACTTTGAGTTCTTTCTTAGTTCTTAAAGTTGAATTTATTTATTCTCCTTTAAGCCTTTATACCACTGTTTGCTTAGACCTTGAAAGCCCTTATCCCCTCTCAGAGCTCCTCACGAATCTCCTAATATCTATGGGTATTCCTAATGAAACATACACACCTAAAAGTTGAAAGCTAACATCTCCAAACGAAAGAAAACATTTTTTTTGTTTGTCTTGCTGAGTCTGAGTTACCTCACTCAGAATGAGTTTTGTCTATCTACATCTGTTTACTTGTGAATTTTATAATTTTTTTATCAATGGATGAATAACATTCCATTGTGTAAATATTTATCACCTGTTCATAGATTGATGGACATTTAGCTTACGTCCTGGCTATCGTGAATAGAGCAGCAATGAACATGGATGAGTAGGTATCTCTATAGCAGGAACAGGAAGAGTTAAATTGGTGTGGGAATGGGTGGACATGGAAGAATATAGAATACCAGGAGAAATAAATTACACTAAAGACCCTTTGAACAAATCATATGGAAATGTACTACAGTCTGTTGACGCTTTCTAAAATACATATTATAGCTACAAATATATAGATACACACGTGTGCATGCATACACATATATAAAGATATTCAAAATAGACTTACCATTTTGAATGCATCAATATCCTTACTAGACACCACAGCTAACAAATAGAAAGGCTGGTAACAGGAATGGGTTACTTCTTTTAGAGTTATTGCCTAGTGAGTTCCCATAGACCTCTAAGGATTGCAGTTATAGCCAATGCTTTTGGTTACTTTCCAGAAGCTGATGGTAAGACCCTATTCCAGAAAAACACAACATAGCTGAGTCATAGAACATGGAAATATTTACTGGTACTGGCCAGGGAGCTTTCATGGTGATGGAAGATCCTGTGCATGCTACTGAGGAAAAGTAATTACCAATCCGGACCAGCTGTGAGTCTTGTGACCAAGACTTATGACTGGTCTGGCAAAAACACACACTGGTACAATGGTGGCACAAACATCGTAAAAGGAACTACTAAGTTTCTGATTGGATTTAAGGCATTCTCCACAAGCTGTAACCCATACCTGGCAGTATGATGGTTAGCTAGACACATCATAGGCCCTAGGAGAGAACCCACTATTCTCCTAATTGGAAATAGTACTTAAATCAACTCCTAAGGAGTTACCCACTATTCCTTTAGATGAGTGTGTCTCTCAACCCTCATCAGAGAAGATTCTATTCACAGTGGGTGGTGATTAACTCAGGAACTCACAACTGGTCAAGGGGCAGAGAATAAAGGATTTTGGAATTTCCAGCCCTAGTCAGACATCTACATCTTATCCCCTCTTTACTGCACTCAGGAAGAGGGGGAGGAAAGAGTGTGAGAGCCAGAGGTGGTGGATGCACACAAGAAATCAGCGTGGTTTTGGACACAGCAGGTCAACCACACATATGTACTCACATGACAACATGCATAAGACCCATGCAGACCCAAGCCAGACCAATTCCTAACATGAAGAGGGGAGGTGAGTGCAAAGTCCCACTCCTAGCTGAGGGGCTCTTGGTCACTGGTAGCTGCTGGGTAAGGAAGAGTCAGTTTTCTCTAAGAGTATAGCCACTGGTATGTTGAGCACATTTCACTGGAAAGTCACACATCCAAGAATATGTGGGTAGCACTCACTGAACTTGGAGAGTATGAAAAAGAAGATGACATGAAGTTGGAGGGTCTTGAAGGAGCACATGGATGGGGTGAATATAATCAAAACATACTGTACAAAATACTAAAAGAATTAATACAGTTACTTAAAAATTTAAAAAAGATGCAGCAACACATTGTATTATGGTCTTATTATCTCTTGCCCTGGAGATTTGCAAGTAAAATATCATGAAGAACAAATAGTTCATTTGTGCATCAGGTCCACCCCACAAACTGGGGGTAGGGGGGAAGTTACAATTACATGAGGCACAAAATTCAGTGGCTCAATAAATACTTTACAGCATATGTATACATGTATATATAAATATAAATATATATTTTAGGATTGGCATATAAAACATTGTGTTTCATTATATTATTTTCAAATGAAATTTACTTCTACTGCCTCTCTCTCTCCTGTTAGGGTAGTGCAAGAGGAAGATGACTAGCGATCTTCTCAATATCAGTGCGTGGAAGCTAGATTGCATCTCAGTGTTCTGCTGCCATTGACCCACGTGCTTAAGGAAACCATGGCTGTGGGTTTGGTACGGTGGCATATGCCTTTGATCCTGCATTAAAAGAGGCAGAGGCAGGTGAGTTTCTGTGAGTTTGAGGACAGACTGGTCTACATAGTGAGCTCCAGGCTAGCAAAGGCTACATAGTAAGATTCTATCTCAAAGCAAACAGCCAAAACCAACAAAAGCTCCATTTGTAAATTTTAGACATAAAATGATCACAAATCTAGACAATAGCCATTACTTATGAAGCAATTGATTACTAAAATTCTTCGTAATAGCAAAATAAAATTTCTTTGTAGTAAAACTAACAATTTGCATGGAAATGTCGGTATCTTTTGAGTTTAGTATTTTCTATTTCCGTTTGTTAGCTTCTCAGAGGAGTACAACAGCCACATACATGGATGCCTAATCATGAGAGCCTGTTCTGGGTTAGTTTAATTGTTCTATTGAAAAATTGTAGATGTGGGAAATACTGTTTGTCTGAAGTGGTAACTGTGTTATGGAATACTCTGTTATCTTGTTAGAGATTTCTGCACTTCCTGGTAGATGAGCTTCCCCTAGCTCCAGCCCCTGCCCAGGGCCCACCCAGGAACAAAAGCATCTCAGGGACATCTAACGATTGTTGTGTGGTTCTTTTAAAACAGTTCCTAACTGTGTTTTGGAAAAGAGGATGGATGGCTAGAACTCCTGCCTATTGTTTGTACATAATACTATTTAAAAAGACGTTAGGGGAGTTGACCGTAAAACCCTACTGAAGGTGTATAGTAAATTCATAGATGTGAAGTCTACAAATGACTTGTTGATGCCATTCTTTCCCAAATTAATACATAAACTTGATTTATCCAATATTTTTAATAGTTTTTTCCTTGATACTTAACAGGCTGGAACCGAAGTCCATGTGAAATAATAAAGTACCAAGAAAAACCAAATAATCAAATAATAATTTGTGTGAGTCTATACTATTGTATGGTAGCATTTCGTGTGAACTGATAACAAGGAAGTGGCACGGGCTGGGATGAATCTCAGCGGTCTAGTGCTTTGGCAGGATTGTGGAAACTTTGGTTTCAATTGTTAGTGTGCATGTACACACAAGAAAAAAGTGCAATATTAGTTCAAGGAAAGACAATTACACTATCTATACTTGAGCTATTGATGTATAACATATGTATTAACATACATCAATAAAAATTATAGGCCATTTAATGAACTGTAATGTGAAAATTATCTACCTATAAAGAAAAGATTTGGGTATCTATTTGACCCCAAAACCCTAAATCCTAGAAGAATTCAAGAGGAGAAAACTGGATTTGTTTCTTTGGATATTTTTTGAAACTTTGTGATAAGATCTTGGTATGTAGCTGTAGCTGGCCTAAAACTCTCTCTATAGAGGCTGGCCTCTAACTTTTGGCAATCCTCCTGCCTCTACCCACGGAGTGCTGGAATGACAGGTGTGCAATACCCATATCTGGCTTAGAGCACACTAGCCCTCAACTGTAACCAGGATCAAGCTCCTTTCCAGAAAACCTGCATAGTTTTGTTTCTTTTTGCTGCACTTTCTGCCCTCCCTCACTGTGAACCTGGTAAAGATGACAAACCTGCCAGGGCCTGTGTGCTGCGCTTTTTTTTTTTTTTTTTTAACCAAATAAGAGGTCTCCCACAGTCCCCTTTATTTAGTACAGTTCAGACTTGATTTAATGATATTGTTTTATTAGATTAATGCAATAACATTTTGTTAAAAGTTGTGTGAAAACTTAAAACTAGTCGCAAATAATTAAATGACTTTTCATAATGTGTGTACACATATACATGAACACACAAATTCATAGACATTGCTTTCTGAATTATAGGATTTGGATATTCAAAGGAATACTTATTTTTTGTTTATGTTTGATCTTCCATAGGTTGAAGGAAATGATTAAAAATTTCTTACAACTATTTTTTTTTGTTTATTTGACTTTGTAATTTACTGCGTTTTATAATACATTTTGAAGCAAAGCCGTTTGCTGAGTGAGAAGACACTAAATTGAGTGGGTCAGTGTGGTGTATGTATCTATATCTATATCTATAGTATATGTATATGTGTGTGTGTGTGGTGTGTGTGTGTTTGGTTTTTCAAAACAGGGTTTCTCTGTGTAGCCCTGGCTGTCTTTGCAGTTCCTCCACCAGGGGCTGGCGAGCAGACTCAGTGGGAAAGGGTGCTTGACAGCAAGCCTGATGACCTGAGTTTAGTACTTGGAACCTATGTGGTAGAAGGAAAGAACTGGCTCCTGAAAGTCGCTCTCTAACGTCCACATCTGCACAGCTGCATGCATGTGTTCCTCTGTGTTTCCTGCAAAGAAATAATAAACGTAAAAAAAAAAAAAAAAAAAAAAAAAAAAAAAAAAAAAAAGAACAGAACAGAAAAATCTCCTCCACAAAATAACCTGTCTATTACTTTTGGATTCAGCTTCGCTCAAACTTTGAGGACCAGGACAGAATTCTGGGATGTTTCTTGCCAGAGTAAAACACTAAGAGGCTCTAGCTAAGTGTCTGATGGAGTCCTTGCTCCTCCCAGAAGCCCCATGAGCTGCACCTCCATCACCTGACTTGGATGTTATGTCATGTCTACACATGTCAAAGCATCATACAAATTCTATCGATATGTACCTTATAAGTAACAGGGAAATTAATTGAAATAAAACATTTTTAAATCTGTATGTTATAAAAGTATTTTATGCCTAAGAGGCAGAAACCATTAAGGAAAATAAGCATACTAGTTACATTAAAACTTGAAAGGGGCATCACATAGTTAAAACCCAGTCATTTTGAAAAGATAGTTGTGATAAAGTGTCTAAAACTGAATTTATTAACTGTTAGTGAAAAATATCCCCAAATATCTTTGTTTTTTCTATGGGTGAAAAATCCTATTATCTAGCCTAGGTCAGTGGCTAATAGATGGAGTAAAGTAAGGGCAAAATCAATGTGGAAAAGGAAAGTATTTCACAAAATGGGCAAATGTTACAAACAGTCAGGTGATAGAAGAAACCCCAATAGTTAATGTGCAAAAAATACCTTCAAGAGATAAGGCACCCCTTCAGGATCATTGAACTGGCCAGTGTTTTAAATGTTTGATCATGCACAGCATTACAGGAAAGTGTGAGAGGAGCGTTCATGGGCGAGGAAGCACTGGGCAAAGCCGACAGAGTGCTATTCACTTTATTTCCAAATGTCTTTAAAACCTATAATATCTTATTATCATTGCTTTATGGTGTCAGTGGTCATTTGATTGTGTCAGGACTATACATTTACTTCATGTAACTAGTGGCATGCTTTGCACTATGTCATGTATTTCTGTACGTAGACCTGGAATCATTTCATTTGGCCAAAGCCTTTTAATAAGTTAAAAAAACTATGAAGAGATGAAGGCTTGCTGTGCTCCCCAGCCCAGCCCCGAGCACCTGGGTTTGAGCTCCCCAGTAGCACAACTGTAGTACACATTGCTGTGCCCAGCTGAACACTCACTTTAGATTGGGTCTTTGGTAGGAAAGTCTCCTGGATTCTATTTTCCTGAATATGCCTTTGTTTTTCTTTGTGAAAGATATTTTTGCTAAGTGTATGTCAAGTTGGAAGTGATTTTCTTTCTGTGCTTAGAGAAATCAATCCATTTTGTTTGGTTTCATTGTTTTCTATTGACAAGCCAATAACTGCCTTATTGTTGTTTCTTTAAAGCCAATTCGTCTTTTCTCTCTGCTTTTCAGTTGTCTTTGTTAGTTTTAAGCAGTCTTGCACAATGCATTTAAGTGTGGCTTTCTTGGTATTTAATCTGCTCGCGTTCAAAGAGCTTCTTAAATCCGTAGTTTGAGATCTTCTGCCAGCTTTTGCAGCCTCGCATCCAGGTCTGCAGCATTCTTGTCAGAACTTCATTTCAGAAGCCCCGGTTGTTCACATGGTGACGCGCTCTACACATTTCTTGTGCTCTTTTCATTTCTTCCCATGAAATTGATATCAGTTGTCACCTTGGTCAGATCTGGAATCACCTGGGGCGGGGCCTGTGGGCTTGCCTGTGGAAGATGACAGTAATTGATATTGGAAGACTGGGTGGCATTATTTTCTGGGCTGGGACCTTGCATTATATACAAAGAGAAAATGAGCTAGCTGAGCACAGATACTTAGTCTTTGTTTCTTGGCTGTGGATGCAACATGACTTAGTCTGCCATCGTGACTTCTCCACAGGCTGCACTGGACTGCAACACTGAACCGAGGCAAAGTAATAAACCCTCCATTTCTTAAGCTGCCTTTTTGCGGGGGGGAGGGTATTTAATCACAGAAACAGGAAAAGTTGCTAATGCAAGCTCTTGCTCTCACTCTTGCTCTTTCTGATAGGATCTAGTCTGGTCTCAAACTCATGATGTGCCAGAGGGTGGCCTCGAACTCCTGTTCTGCTTTCTTCCACCTTCCAAGTGCTGGGATTATAGATAGGTGTGCACCACCACACAACTTCTTTGTGTGTATTTGTGGTATATGTGTGTGATGTATGCGTGTGTGTGTGTGTGTGTGTGTGTGTGTGTGTGTGTGTGTGTGTGTTGGTACAAATGCAGAGGCCAGAGGAGGTCACTGAGTACTCTCTTTTATCACACTCTGCCTGATTCCACTGAGGCAGGTTCTGTCCTTGAACCCAGAGCTTAATGTTTTTTGTCTATGTTGGCATCCAGGATCACCCAATGATTCTGTTTCTGCTTCCCACAGTGTCAGGGTGGATTGCTGTGTGGGTGCTGAGGTCGGAACCCTAAATTCATAAACACTGTACCTTTTCCCTCTTCCTCTTTTTCTTAAAACTTTGTTTTGCTTTAGGTTTTTGTTTGTTTGTTGTTGTTCTTTTGACAGCGGATTTAGCTGTATAGTCCTTGCCTAGAACTTGCTGTGCAGGCTAGAGTGTCCTCCAGCTTTTGGCCCTTCTGTTGCCTGTCTGCTGATGCTGGGATTAGAGTCATGTGACATCACATCTAGCCTGTGCTGATCATGTCCTTTTACTCCCTGTGTTCTGGTTAGCTGGGTGGGAGTGGAGCAGAGGTACATGCTGGCCTCCCACCCTCTACGGTTCACAGATAGCGCCTTCTTTTCCTTTCTAAAATGTGTACTATGACTCTACCTGCTTCTTGACCTCATGTAAAATTTGAAAGTTCTGATCAAAACAGTTAACTGAGTTTCAGAACCTAACAAACACCTTCCATTCAAACCTTGTTCTATTTGAAATTATGCCATGAGCTCAAAATGGACCACAGACCAAAATACAAAGCCTAAGTCTATAATGGGAATGATAAAAACAAGACAAAAGCAATATTTAGATATAACACTGTTCCAAATTTGATGCTGATCTTAATCAAAATTTTAAACTTCTGTTTTTCAAAAGAAACCGTGACCAGGCATATTAAAAGGATTTGGCTGTTCCAACTGCTGTTGAGGAGGTGGAGCAACTGGAACTGTCTTGTATGCCAGGAGGATAGCGTGTGTGTGTGTGTGTGTGTGTGTGTGTGTGTGTGTGTGTGTGTGTGTAATAGCATGAACACTAAAAAAAAAAAACCAAACAAATATATTTAGCCTATAACATAAGAATTTTAATTCTAGGTATTTACTCAAAAAACAATGAAAAAATGATCCATACAAAGACTTGTACACAAATATTAATAGTAGATTTGTTTAGTTAAAGTCTTCCAGACTTATTTTATAGTATGCTCATGTGGTCTTGTTTGCATATCTATATGTGCACCCTGTGTGTGCATGATGCTTTTGGTAGCTCAGAAGAGGGCATCAGTCCCCCTGGAACTGGAGTTATGGATGGTTGTGAGCCACTGTGTGAGTTTGAAAACTGAACCCACGCCCTTTGCAAGACCAATAAATGCTCTCAGCTGCTGCACTGTCTCCCCAGCCTCAGCAGCTTTGTTGATGATAACAAAAAGCATTTATAATTCAAACGTCCATCAGCAACTGAATGAGCAATTCAGTTGCTGTATAACCGCACAATGGGAGAGTAATAAGCACTAAGCAGCTATCAGCTATTGACATCTGAGTAACATGAATGACTTGGAAAATAATTATGCTGAGGGAAGAACCAGACTAAAAAGAGTATAGATTATGTAAGCCAATACATATAAAACTCTAGGAAATGTAAACTAACCTACAGTGATTGAAAGCACATTAGTAGTTGCCCAGGGATGAACTGGACCCAGAATGGGAAGGAAGGATTATAATGGTGGAAGGAGAGACTGGTAGGAGTGATGGCTGTGTTCATTTTAACTATAGGCATTATTTTATCCATGTGTACATGCATTAGCAGTTACCACTCTAAGAAAATGAAATCATTCAGTCTCAGTTAAGCATCAATGAAACTAAAAGAGAAAATCAATTAACTTAGACATTTATATATTAAATAATAGGCTAGTGATTTTAAGGAAAATAACCAAATAAACCCAAAGTTAAGTGAAAGATTCTGTCTCTGAAGAGTTAAAGTTGTCACCAGAAAATGCTCCACTAGTTTGAAATGTTGCTTATGTCTTTTCATTTGTAAATATATAAATGATTAGAAAAATGCTCAATAAGCATGCCAAATTGAAGTTGATTAACCTCTTTACATCATTTAATTTGTTTCGTTCCCAGTCCACCTGATTTGATTCTTGTGTTCACACAAGGCAGAGGGCTTTGTATGAATCCCAATCAGTCAGAGTTGTTGGGAGAAGCAGCCTGGGTCTGAGTTTTCATGTATGAAAAATGTATGCGATCAACAGAAAATTAAAAATTCCTTTTGTCTCTGTTTAGGACAACTTAGTAGTTATTACGACATTTGGAGGAGGTGCTATGTGCCGAGCTTGTTTAGATTGCTTTTATTCTCACTAGCTAGGAAGCAAGAGTGACTTCAGGCATAGGTGGTGCATCACAGCGAGCCAGTTGCATTTTCTGCCGAGGGTACAGAGACTGAAAACAAATTGCCCACAGATTGAAATAATTTCCATGGGGTCACAGATGCCAACAGCATCTTTCAGAATTGGTTTATTTCTTTCATGATGTTGTCTAGCTATGAAAACGAGCCTCACATAAAACACGTTTAAAGCTGTTTGAGGGCCACTGGGAGCTCTTAGCTACGTGTTATTCTTTTATATTATTACTCTTTTCCATCAGTGTGATCACAATCATCACTGTCATCATTAAACACTTACTGACTGTAGAATATTCAAAGGTTAAAAAGAAAGACACCAACTTCACTTTATAACAGCTTGAATTTAAAGGCTTTCTATACAGTTTTGTTTAATCACGTGACATGGTTGGACGAGGTGAAAATCAGTAATTCTCACATAAGCAATAGAAACATATTAAAATTTTGCTTTGCAAAGCAATTTCAGTAGCACACTCATTGGATGATGTCCTTGGCTGTGGAGTAAGTCCTTCTACAATCTTTCCACTTTTGTTATAGAAAGCCAATACAAAGTTTCTTCAAATGGAGACAATACTTGAGGCTTTATTTTCATAGAAACTGATTGTTATGGGGAAACACCGTGACAAGTGGTTTTCTGATTCCTGCAGGTGACCTAGAAAGAATACACAAACTCTTAGGGGAACAAGACTAGTCTGTCACCTCTTTCACACCTAATACAAGTACACACATTCATTCAACTATGGGGATGTAGAAGCTACTATCTAGGTGTATGCAAATGCATGTGTGATGATCACTTTCTTTGGTGGGAATATGACAGAGTGGAGGTATGATATGGATAGTAAAGGGGGATGGGGGCTCCCAGCTTGATGCTGGGAGAGAGAGGTGAGGTCTGAAGGGCTTTCTGGAGGAGGTGGTCCTTCGGCTGAGATCTGAAAAATAAGTAGACTTTCAGAACACAGAATGGGTAAAGCAGTGAAGGGAGGCCGAGAGAGAGAGAGAGAGAGAGAGAGAGAGAGAGAGAGAGAGAGAGAGAGAGAGAGAGAGAGAGAGAGAGGGAGAGAGAGAGAGAGAGACAGGGAGAGAGACAGAGCGAGAGACAGAGAGACAGGGAGAGAGAGAGAGAGAGAGAGAGAGAGAGAGAGAGAGAGAGAGAGAGAGAGAGAGAGAGAGAGACAGAGAGTCAGAGAGACAGAGAGACAGAGAGACAGAGAGAGAGGGACAGAGAGAGGAACAGAGAGAGAGGGAGAGGGAGAGAGAAAGGAGAATAGCTTTGCATACCTGTAGAAATGAACGTTCTAGTTTAGCCAGGATACAGACCGTATGGAGGAGCGGTGAGACATGCAGCTGAGGTAGAGACGAGGGCCAGAGAAAGGCTGTGTACAAGGTCCCCAGGGAGACACTAAGTAGTCTAAGCAGAGGATTCACCTTTTAGAATTTCACTAAAGGACTACTTCCCAGTGAGAAGAATATTAATCAGATTTGGAAGACTATTTATGAAATATTGTAATGAAAAATTGCCAAATATATGAATGTTAGCCAACACTGTGGTTTATTTAGGCCATTTAAGATGTATGTTTTGGGTGGTATTAATTCTGTTTCATTGCTTCATGGCCTTTGAAATAGACTCACATAAATGTCTGGTTATATAATTTGAGTTTAAGGTGTCAGGTTGATGGGCTGAGAGTAGGCAGTGAGTCAGAAGGCATTTCTATTTCACTCATTTAAGAAAAAACAGTGCATGCACTAAAATACAACACAGACTCCATGAAACACAAGCAAAATAGAATAGGAAAGAGGGAAGACAAGGACCGAGGAGGGAGATGCTAGGATAACAGGATGTTCTCGTAGCTGGGAACAGCTGTGTAAGATAAGGGAGAGAGATTTCCATACCTCTTTCCATGTCTGAAGAATCTCTGGAAATTCTATCATTGCTAAGTATGTCCCATGAGAGTCTGGTACTTATTTCCCCATCTTTCTAATCATCACCTTTGTAACTGGGATGACAGGGAGCAGGCATACTGGAACACTGCAGGGTCAAGGAGGTGGAGAGAAACTGTGGCTTGAAGTACATGCGTAGTGGTCAGAGGACAACTTGTGGAGTTGCTCTCCATCATGTGGATTGCGGGGATCAAACTCAGCTCACCAGACTCCGTGGCCAAGCACCTTTACATGCTGAGCCATCAGCCTCCAAAGCAGACCAGGTTTGAAGGATGGTGCCTCAAGGCTTGGATACCCTGGTGGTGACCTAGACTGTGTTAAATAGGACAGTTTCACCCCACAATGAAAAGTATTTTTTCACCGTTTCATTTATTTGTTTTACAAACTCTTGTGTGTTGAAACCCATAATCTTGTTTACATAATGAGGAAACTATTATTTGTGAACGTTAAAGCAAATGCCAGGCTCTGGGGTTCCTACGCTTCTCTTAAATGACGTCACAGGTTTCTATGCTATGTTATAGGATCAGTTTTGATTACAGAATTTGGTCTTTAATTTAACGGTGTAATGGGTGTAAAATTGGGCCTGTATTGGGTTTACTAAATATATGTTAACTGAATATACATTTATAGCTAAGTATTGAGGCATAGGTAGATTGGACTTGAATGGTTATAAGCTGGTAAACCATTATAGTGGTAAATCAGATGTGGAAAGACAAAAACTATAGTAGCACAATGTAGTTTTTATTCATGTTTATCCTTTTATTACTGGAATATAAATAGTCTTCTAGTCTTGCCAAGAACTTTGACTGTGGAAAGACAAAAACTATAGTAGCACAATGTAGTTTTTATTCATGTTTATCCTTTTATTACTGGAATATAAATAGTCTTCTAGTCTTGCCAAGAACTTTGACTGCCTTGCTTACGGAGTTCACACACACACACACACACACACACACACACACACACACACACACCCCACCATAACTAATTGGTTTGTGTGTTAGATTATCTGATGTACAAGGGGAAAACTACACACACACACACACACACACACACACACACACACACACACACACACAAAAGTTGGCTTCTATAAGCTGAATGTCTGAATGAGTAACATTTTTCATGGGAGAATACTGTATTTTTACCATTATAGTCTATAATTCAATCCATTTGCTCCCTGTTGTTGGTGCATGACTTGAAACGGAGTTTTTCCTCAGGCTGCACTCTGTGTATACATATGTAAGACTGTCTTAAATGCCTCCAAGACTTAATTAGTGGAACATTACAGGAACATGGGAAATGCCCCTGTGGTGGGTTCTCTATTATACTCCCGCGCCTGACATGATTCAAACATGGTTTCTCCACTTTACCGAAAAGCTGCTGTGTAAGGTGGCTGTGAATTAGTGTGGGCCTCTTCAGAGTCACATAGCAATGCAGGCACAGTATAACGAACAGATCCTGTTTGCTTAAAACCCTTGTCACTTTTGTGGTCAGGGACCATGGAAGGTCCACAAAGCATAAGGACCAATCGCACCCACAGGACAGTATAAAAACTGCAGAAATTTTAAAGCTACGACTCCACTATGCCAAAGCTTTTATGATGTCAGAACCAGCACACAATCAGTTGTTTGTTTCATTAAACCACTGTGCAGGAGGGCCGTGGAGAGCAGCTCTGAATTTGTTGGGGAGTGTTGGGTTTCCGGCAGGGGTCTACCACGCACTAGCTGGGAGATCTCGGGGCGAGGTGCTTTGCTCAGCTTCTCTGCTTTAGCATTTCTCCATCACATGGTGAGAACAGTAATTCCCGTCTGAAAGGGAGTGTGGAACTTGAATGGGATGGCGTAGACAAAGCTCTAGAGCAGCCTTAGTAACAGGCATTGCCGATGGCGTCCCTGCTCCTGTGAGCCTTTCATGTGTTTAACTTGTCCCTGGAGACGGAGGGCCCAGGTAAACTCTTTATACATTGTCTGTCTGTCTGTCTGTCTGTCTGTCTGTCCGTGTAGGCCAGAGATCAACATCAGGCATTTTTCTCAGTAGTTTTTGACCTTGTATTTTTGAGCCAGAGTCTCTCACTGAACCTGAAGCTCACTGATACAGCTGGACTGGGCTCACCAGCAAGCCCCCAGGAGCTGCTTGTCTGTGCTTCCTCCACTCTGGGATGACAGGCACATTCAGCTGCGCCTGTGCTGGCGATCTGCACTCAGCTCCTCATGCTTGTCAAGAGGGACTCCCCCACACTCACCTCATTGTGGTATTCTTTTACTCTACTCACTTGCTTGCCGGAGTCAGACACGGCAGCCCATGTCAAGCCGTGTTTGTAGAGTCAGGGGATTCCGCTAGAGCCAAGGTATCACTGGGATTGTCTTGGCCAGGCGTGAAGGCTTGACCTCTGGTGCAGGATTTGAAAATAATGGCATGACTTGTATTCTCTGAGTTTAAGGCCACATCTCTTCTATGCCAGGCATACAGAAGTTTGTTACTTACATTGAGAAATTTGTCTGTTTAAAAAAAAAAAAAAAGGTGACTGGATGGCAGAACCCAGAAAGGGCAGAGGACTTCTCGGTCCTGAGCATCCAAAACCATCGTTATCCTCTGGGATATACTTACCTTTTCAGGTCCTAATGTAGCAGTCCAAGACAGCGCCTTTTCTCTTTTACAGACACGACCACCTGTTGAGCGCTGCCTTCCCCATTCTAAACCTTTAACGCCAGTGCAGTTGAACTATCTGACTGTATTCCAGCAATTGTCTTGGTTTTGGGTCGTGCTTGATACCCAAACATATCTGCTCTGTTTTTAGTCCCTCTCAGCAAATACCATAATTGATAAAAAGTAACATCTACCCGTGTCCCTAGTCTCTTTACATGCAGGTGTGATCAGCAGAATCTCAGTAGGCAGGAGCTTCTTCTGAGACTGTGCCCTGAGTTCCATCTCTCTCTCTCTCTCTCTCTCTCTCTCTCTCTCTCTCTCTCTCTCTCTCTCTCTCTCTCTCATCTACATGCCTTTGACACACAGGCTCCTGTGGCCCAGCTTTTATTGGTGGAGAAGAAGAGCCAATACCCTAGAGCTTTTCTACTCAGAGAGTGATTCATAATCTGGCAGGTTAGCATTCATCACAAAATCAGGCCTTCTCCCTGACTTCTAGATCAGAAACTTCTTTAAAAACAAAACAAAAATCGACAGCAATATCCAACATTTCTGGAGCTGTGGACATTCTGTTTTGAAGATATTAATCCTTTCTGAGTTTCTTTTTCCAGCTGATACTTCTACATGCAGCCGTTATACCTAGGGCTCAGGGATAATTGAGGAGAAGGGGCGTGGAAAGACTGTACCAGCCAGGAGCAGGATGCCTGTTGCTGATTCTAGATGTGACAGGGACACAGCACCCATGAAATCTCAATGCTGTGGCTGCCTAAACAAGACCTGCTCAAAGACAACACCAGATGGCACACTGACCCGGATGGAGGAAACTCAGACCTTGATCAAGAGCTACAGCCAACCAACAGTGATGAGAGAAGAATCCGTTTTCTCTAGGAATGAGGTCACTGATAGGACCCAAATGGTCAGCTCTAAATCTATGTGCATATGAGCAGCACTAAAGTGGACTCAATAGGTTTGGTAAATAGATTTGGTAGATAAATAGATTGAGGTAGATAAAATAAGTACATATATATATGTATATATTTTAAATAATTATATATGTATACACATACTTTAATTACATGCACACATATTTATAAGAGATCATAAATTTGAGAGGTGGGAACATGAGAGGAGTTAAAGAGGGGAGGAAGGAGATGGAAATGATGTAAATACAGTATTCATATTAAACTCTCAAAAAATTAAAAATTTACAGTAAAAAAATGTAAATTTTCACTTAACTTCACATTTGTGAATTCTATTGTAAGAAATGCCACATTTTATCACTGTCACTCACAGTAATGTTATGTTTATAACTCTCCTGGAACTGGGGAGGATCCATGTCAGTATCTCAACAGTTTGGGGGTGCCCCGGTGTTGGGAGATGAGAACTCATAATGTGTGCCAGCTCTCTGGGCTAGGACATGACAGTTTGCATTTGAGGGTGAATTTCCCTTAGAAACATTTTTTTAACCAGAGCCTCGGGTGATTCAAATACACATTAAAGCCAGGCTATCTAACAACAGAGAAAGCGCTGGGTTTCCCAGTGGTCACATGGAACATGGATGCCCTGGTAACTGGTCCTCTGATCTCAGAACTGTTATAGAAAGGATTGAATAAGCCTTTTTTTGTGTATGCCATCATAATTTGGAGGCTATTTGTTATAATGGTTCAGTCACTTATCATATGAAATGCAGTTTTATTATCTTGATTATAACTGGACTTAGTAAGTGTACCATCAGAATTCTGACCAGGAGTATGATTCAGCTTGAATGGTTTTATTAAAGAGATTTTATTTTATTTTATTTTTTTGAGACAGGTTTTCTCTGTATAACAGTTCTGACTTTTTATTTTATTTTATTATACTTTTACATATGCATTTATATTATTACACATATATACAATAAACTACATACAACAAGAAGGACCGCAAAACAATTAGGAATCATGTAAATGTTACATCCATAGAGTTTTGCCTATTTGTATTTGGGTAGCCTTGGAGAAAACATCTTTCCTATCTTGGTGAGCCTACAATTCTGAATGTCAATCAGTATCTATCATATCTCATCTCTATCAACCTAAACACTTCTATCTAGACCTAAAAACATCTTAACCCCTAAGCAACTAAGCTTAATTGAAAAACTAAACTATCTGGTCTTCAAGATTCTTCACACACATTAAATATATTGCTACTCTAATAGAAGGTTGTGCCCATACAACTCAATTATAATACAAGGTTTACTTCCAATACTTTGTAGGCGCTATTGCAGGCTGTTTAGGATAATTAAGTAATACAAGTTAATTGTTAGTTGATCAACTCATGGCCATGTCAATTACTAGTCTATTTTCATCACAAGAATATACTCCTAGCTTTAACAGATAGGATTCTGTAGATAGATACGACAAAAAAAAAGTTCTGACTTTTTAAACAAAAGGTAGGCTCAGGGTTCCTGTGTGACTCCTTTTCAAGGGAAGGAGACCGCTGGATTGGTGGAGGAAGTCGGGGGGGGGGGGCGTGCAGAACGTGGATATGTTGGTGTTTAGGGGGTGGTACCTATAACTCAGAAGAGACTGAAGGAAAGGAGTGAGGGGAGAAGAACAAACCCACGAGTTTATTCTGAGACAGGAAGGAAGGAGGCGCAGACATCAGTCTGGTTGAGTGCCGGGAAGAGGATAAGCATGCGGGGGCTCATGGGCTTCTTTCGAATAGGAGGTGAGGCTTTGTTCTCAGTGAGAGGGACTATTTCCTGTAGTAGTCTGAGGAGACCGTGTATGTATTGGGGTGACTGCAAGTACTTTGAAAATCTCTACTGCTTTGTTTTGAGAAAATGGTCAAAGTATCCCCTCCCCCGCGCCAAACCCGAGACAGGGTTTCTCTGTGTAGCCTTTGCTGTCCTGGAACTCTCTTGGTAGACCAGGCTGACCTCAAACTCCCAGAGATCCGCCTGCCTCTGCCTCCCCAAAGTACCATTCTTGTCTGTCATGAAGTCATGATTTCTGGCAAGGAGTCTCCGACCTTTCAGGTTGGTAGAGAATTTCCTCTGAGTGTAATAGTGAAAATTACATCCTACCTTGAACTACTACCTAGTATTTATGACATCCAAGTTTCATTACTAGTTCTCCATCTATGGCCAAAATGCTGCATCCTGTACCAGGACTTAGGCTCATGTGTTCATCTGGTTGATCCACAGCACAGCAGAGTAGCTTGCTTTTGGCTCACTCATTCTACCTCCTGGGAACTCACCTGTGGGAACTGAGTGGGAAGTGCTGTGACCAGAGCAGATGGCCCGCACACCCTGTGTATTGCATGCCAGACAGCCTAGGAAGACGGGCCTTCTACCTACTCAGCCAGTTCCAATGGGAAATGTTCAGCTCCCTGGGATGCTGCCACTTCATAATCATCTCCACACTAGTGGGCTTTGCTGGCCAAACCATTGGGCCAGCCTGTGGCTTCTCTTCAGCAGCTGCTTTAAGGGCAGGATTTCTTTTGTAGAGACAATGGTTTTCTCTGTGTTTGAATGGATTTGGGATCTCTCTTCTAGTGTTGAATTATTTATCCAGTTAAAAAAAAAATGAACCCAGGATATAACAGTCTTGATTTCTGGGCAAATTTTGACTCTGTTCATAGGACAAGTTAGCCCCACTTTGTATTTGGTGTATTATATGCACTTCAGATTTTTTTAAAAGGTGAAAAAAGTTGTGTGTGTGTCTGTCAGTTACAGGTGCACAGGTGAGTGCAGTTGCGTGTGGAGTCCAGAAGAGGGCATCACCACCTCTGGAGATAGATTTGCAGGCATTTGTGAGCTGTCTGATGTGTGTGCTGGGAACCAAAGTCGGACTCAGTGCAAGAGCAGTATCATCTCTTAGCTGCTGGCCCATCGTTCTACTCCCTGGGTTTGTTTTCTTTTAATGCTAGAATACATGAGCAGATGGTTTTGGAAACACTATTTAATATTTTCAATAATATTTGCATCAGAATAAATTTAATTTTAATATATTAGACATGTGGGCTTTTTGACATTAATAAACCAAATAATATAATGTAAGTTCTTGATCTATTTTCTTCTGCTACTTAACTCCAGGAATAAAATAATTGGTCCTCCTTGGGATAATTGCCTTGCTGTGGAATGTTTATCTTCCATTTTTATTTCCCGTTTTCCTGCTACAGTGCTGGGATCAGATCTAGGGCCTCACACTCACTAGGTAAGCACTCTGTCACAGAGCCACCTCCCCAGTCCTTTCTGTTCTATTAGATATGAAGCAGAATCGACCCCAATGTCCATCAACTGTTGAGTGGATAATGGGAATGTGGTACATGCACGCCGCGGAATTTTATACAGCCATAAAGAAAAGTGAAAACTTGAAGTCTGCAGGAAAATGTGTGGACCTGCAAATCATTCTACTGAGCCGGGTAGTCCAATCCCAGAATGACAAAGAGCCGTGTATTTTCCCTTACTGCTGTTAGGGCCCTGATTCTTTATTTTTGTGTGTTTACCTTGGAATATGCTGGGAAACCAAGACACTAAAAAGGAAACAGATGGTTATCTTAAGGCAGAAGAGACAGGGACACATAGGTTAAATAAGTGGTGAGAGGAGGTGTATTGAGGGGTGGAAAGGGTCAAGAAGGGAAAGAAGTAGGGGATGGGAGAAACAAGGAAAAGGGATATAAAACAAAGGAAGTTTGAGGAAAATCACTTGGTAGACCCAATAAGAAGCATAAAAAGGAATGTGAAGGCATAAGCCCTGTAAGACTACACAGCGCAGCTCGCAGAAGCAATGGTTAAACAGAGACCCCAGCATAAGTATGGGACCCCTCTATAGGAGTTGCTTGTCAGAGAAGCCTTCAAATCAACACAGGCTCTTTCCTGTTGGTTATCTACCAGAAATAGCTGCTGGTGTATCCGGCAGATGATGGTGCACACTTTGGATGCGAGGCCTAGACAAGTCAAGCTGGACCTGGACTGGAAGGTTCTTCCTTGCTGTCTGTCTGTCATGATGCTGGGTGGTGCAATTCAGACCATTAAGGGATAAAGGCATCTGGGCTTTAATCTACCTGTAAACTCTACAAACTACAGTACCAGCCAGGTGAAATGTGCTGGCTAGTGCAGTGGTGGCATAGCTGCTATGGGAATAACCATCTGCCCCTTAATTGAATTTGGGGCTTTGATTAAAAGAAGGAATCCATACTGGCAAAAAATGGTCCATGACTGAAAAGGTCTTAGGCCATGGGGGGTAGGAACCTAAGGTGGCTGCTTAGCTGAGTTGACACAGCATCAAATGATTTCCTAAATATCTATGTTTATACAGTAAACAAAGGCTATCCTTATCCTTAAATGGAGAAACCTCTCCATGCAGGGAACAGAGGTAAATTAAAAAAAAAATCCCTTGGCTATTCAAGATGCTGAGAAGAAAGGACAGTTGAGGGTTCAGCCCTACACAAGATGCTTAACCAGCTCCCTTAAGGCTCCGAGAGCATAGCTGAAGAGAGGGCATAAGAAATGTAAGAGAGGGCTGGAGTGGATTGGAAGTGGGGCTCCTCTTTTATGAGGACTGGGGCACAGGATGGAGGGTGGGGCTGGGAGGGAGGTGACAATGGATGGAGCTATGACCAGTATGTAAAGTTAATTAATAATAATAATAATAATAATAATAATAATAATAATAATAATAATAATAATAATAAAAACTGTATCCTGGAACTCAGGAGGCAGAGGCAGGAGGATCGCTGTGAGTTCGAGGCCAGCCTGCTCTACAAAGCGAGTCAAAATGCCATCTCCTGGGCATGACATGGTCATAGCAAGCAGGAACTAACAGCAACTGTGCATACTGTCACTCAGCCCACAGATGGCATGTCCTCCTAACTCCCAGCTGTGGAGGGAGAGGGAACATGTGGAGCTTTATCACTTTTGCTGTGGATGCATTGGCAGCCTACAGAGTCTGGGAGAGCATAAAGCATAATCCCCATGTATTCACCCACTGAGGAGCCCACCAGGCTCTTTTGGTTGCTTCCAAGTTCAAGATCACACAGACAGTTCTGGCTAAACTCTGTAGGATACTCCACAAAATGAAAGTCAGTAAGAAGGGAAAGGATCCATAGTGAGGAAAGAGGCCCGTTAGGGGCGAGAAGAGCTAGGAGAGGGTCAGGGGAAGAATGAACAAAATATGAAGTGTATATGTGTGCAGTTGTGAAAAAATAAATTTTACTGTAAAAAAAAAAAAACACCTCCAAAAACAAACAAAAAACCAAGAGGAAATTTCCAGGGGATAAATATGTAATTAAACAGATCACATTTCCTGTCATCCAGGATGACACATGCCTGTAATCTCAGTTCTGAAGACACAAAGGCAAAACAATTGTAAATTTGAGGCTAGCCTGGGCTATATTGCAAGAGTTCTAGGCCAGCTTGACCTGTATCAGGAGACTCTGTCTCAACAAATAAGCAACAAAACAATCAATCAATTACAACAAACAACCAAAATAACAGAATAATCAGTAACGTCAGTGACAGAACCAATTCTCCCAAAACAAAACAAAACAAAACAACAGAAAACCAAATCCTGGTCACTGCTTTAGCCGGACCCTCTGAAAGGTGAATGAAAAATGGAAGGAACAAGAAAGAAATGAGCATGCAGCACGTGCCGCTGTTTCCGTCTCATCTCACAGCCATCAACAATGTGCATGCTTTGGGGCTTGTCAAATTGCTACAGAAGAGATGCCAAGTGCTGAACAGATTCAATTTTAATACAGCAAAGATATTTTATTCAAGCCTAAGAGCTGGTACAGTCTGATTTCCAAAACTCAGAAACACACCTGCTATCTGAAGTAGGACCCAAGGGCTACATGGTGTACTGTAAAGCTGATTACATTGGCAGGATTACATTCTGGTTAATTTCTGTGCTGCCAGGAAGCCCAGCATCTTCACTACCTGTGCTAGCTACAAATGGAAAAATCTGTCTTTTTTTTTTTTTTTTAATTAATTTATTCTTGTTACATCTCAATGTTTATCCCATCCCTTGTATCCTCCCATTCCTCCCCCACCCCCCATTTTCCCATTATTCCCCTCCCCTATGACTGTTCCTGAGGGGGATTACCTCCCCCTATATATTCTCATAGGGTATCAAGTCTCTTCTTGGCTACTTGCTGTCCATCCTCTGAGTGCCACCAGGTCTCCCGAAAAATCTGTCTTTCAGTGCAAGGGACATGATTGAACTAGTTTGGAACATTCTGAAGTGAAGTGGTGTGGGACGGGGTCCCTAGAGATGATGGGTTGTGGTCAGGGTCTCCTTTATCCTCAGCGGAAGCTTCTGGAGGTTCTGTGGTGAGACTTTGTGCATAGGCCAGGGTCTGTTGTTGCTCTCAGCTTTTGTGTGTGAGTGTTTGTAGAAGAAGTGGTTTAGCTCTGCAGCTCACCTCCCTCAGGGCCGAGAGAGGACTGAAAAGGAGGACCCCGGGGATCCAGAAGAGGTAGGTGTGTACTGGAATTGCAAAGATGGACGATGATTCTGGGAACAGGCTGCTTGCAGAACGGAAAGAACTGTAATTAAAGTTAACTAAGACTTGATACCCTATGAGCATATACATGGGGAGGAGGTCCCCCTCAGTCACCGTCATAGGGGAGGGGAGTAGGGAGAAATGGGAGGGAGGGAGGAATGGGAGGATACAAGGGATGGGATAATAATTGAGATGTAATATGAATAAATTAATAAAATATTTTTAAAAAGTTAACTGCACGTTCGAGCGAGCACTGCTTTCTGAGGGTGGAGGGTGTCCTGGGAGAGAGAGAGAAAGCAATGGGCAGGGGTGAGGGGCCTGAGGAGAAGAGGTGCTGCAAGTGTGCTGCAGCAAGCTGGGGTGCAGGCAAGGCAGATTTACAGAGTGACGTTATGCATATTGAGGCAGGATAGAAATATGAAGAATTGTGGGACATGACGACTAAAGCAACCCCTCACTCTGGGGTTTGGTTTTAGCTTCGCATCTGTAGAGTAGCGAGAACTCCAACACAAATAACAACTGTTGAAGGCCTCTCTCCCATCCCAGCTATTAAAGCTGCAGCTTTTATGGACATCTCACTGGCAACCCCCTTTACAGGGAAAGACATGTCTCAGTCACATGAACAACCCTAGTGGCTCCTGGTTTTATGGTATCGGATTATAATCCTGTCCAAGGGACCCCTGGAACCACCCTATAATCTCACTTACCAAAAAGATAAAGAAATAGAAAGAAAAGGTTTCCTAGCAACCCTTTGAGATGCTACTCGAAAGCCATGGAAATGACACCCATTGTTAATGCTAATTGCAAGTGTCCTTCGAGGAGCCCACACGCACTTGGGTATGTCTTACTTCCTGTTCGAGTGCTCCTTTCTCTCCTAACTTTTGTGCTTGAAGTCTGTATTATAAAATATCTTTAATACTACTTCTTCATACTGACTAGTATTGACATCTTTACAATTTAAAAAAAAATTTATGCTTCTTTGTGTGTGTAGGTGTCTGCGTGTATGTGTGTGCATGTGTATGTAAATTCCCTGGAGGCCAACAGCCTCAAATCTCCTGGGGCTGGAGTTACAGGCAGTCCTGAGCTGCCTGTCATGGGTGCTGGGAACCACACTCTGCAAGAACAGCAAGAACTCTTAGCCACCAAGCCAGCTACTCAGTACCCTAAAGCTCGTTTCTATTTCAAAGCCACAAAGTGTAAGGTTTGTCCTGAGCTAAGGCCGCTAAGAGGCTAACGGTGCTCTTCAGGTTGCCGAGGGTGACGGTGTGGAGCTGTGCCTCTGTCTCCTCACTGCTGACCCTAGGACATTAAAAAAAAAAAAATGTATATAGTGTTCTGTCTGCTTGTACATCTGCAGGCCAGAAGAGGGCATCAGATCACATTATAGATGGGTGTGAGCCACCATGTGGTTGCTGGGAATTGAACTCAGGACCTCCAGGGGAGCAGTCAGTGTGCTTAACCTCTGAGCCATCTCTCCAGCCCAACCCTAGGATATTCTATGGAATGACTTCTGCATTTTTGCTTGACAGAAAAATTCCCATGTGTTCTGGTGCTGTTTGCTAATGTAAAGGATGAAAAGGGGGCTTTTTATGAAATGGCACTTGATTAATGAATGATATCTTTAATTTCTGGATTGGCAAACAACTTAATGCAATGAGATGTGGTAGAGGGTAAAGGCTATGGGAGATTGAATGCATATCAGTCAGACTGGGGAATATGGTGGCCATAGATATGTGGCTATCTCACCCTGACGCGTCATTTCTTCATAGAGTAAAACCTATTTTGGAGGGAAACTTCTTCTTTCCTTCCTTCCTTCCTTCCTTCCTTCCTTCCTTCTTTTCATCACTTTACAGCCTGATCCCAGCCTCCTCCCTCTTCTCCTCTCAGTCCTACCCTCATGCCCTTCTACCCACATTACTGCCCCCTACTCCTTTTCAGAGAAGGAGAGGCCCTGAAAGTGTACCTACCCTGGCACCTCAAGTCACAGCAGGACTAAGCATATCCTTTCCCACTGAGGTCTGACAAAGCAGCCCACTAGGGGAAGGGGATCCAGAGGCAGGCAACAGAGTCAGAAACAGCCTCTGCTCCAATTGTTAGAGGACTCATATGTTGATCAAATTGCACATCTGCTAAATATGTGTAGGGGGGTTAGGTCCAGCACATGCATGCTCTTTGATTGGTGGTTTAGTCTCTGTGTGTACCCATGGGCCCAGGTTAGTTTACTCTGCAGATCTTCTTGTGGTGTCCTGGACTCCTCCGGCTCTCCCTCTATCCTTCCTCCTACTCTTCCACAGAATTTCCCAAGCTCAGTCTATTGTTTGGTTGTGTGTTTCTGCATCTGTTTTCATCAGCTGCTGGATGGAGCCTCTCAGAAGACAATTATGCTAAGCTCCTGTCTGCAAGCATAGCATAGCATTATTAACAGTGATAGGGGTTGGCTCTCTACTATGGGGTGGGTCTCGAGTTGGGTTACTCATTGGTTTGCCATTCTGAGAGGACCTTTTTAAAACAGGGCATTTATGGAGAGGCGAAACAACAGAATGCTGTAAGGGAAGGTGAAATACTATAGGGAAACTCCTTTTCTCTGAACGTAAACAACTCAAACTAGCTCCAGGAAGTCCCCGAATCTGACAAGATTTGATAGAGCGAGTCCCCTCCTTTCCCAAGAGTGTATAAGCTTTAAAGACTGCTGAGAGAAGACTTTCAGATAAGCAACAGCCTAAAAGAAGTCCAGCAGCTTACAGCCTAGAAGGAACAAGACAGATGAACTGCCTGGAAGAGGTTAAGACCAAGTGAGCCCCCTGGAAAGGATGTTCTTCAATCTGTTGAGCTCCCAGCTGGGCTCTGGTGATGCAGCTGTCTTTGAGTCATTTCTGCTCCAATAAAACTCATGGTTCACCAAGTCAGACTTTGGTGGTATCTGTACTTTGGTCTGTTGTCAGTTCTCTGTCTGGGGCGAGCAGACGTTGGTCATGTTTCCTTGGGCACTGTGGTCTGAAGGGGTGCGTTTCCCTCCAGAGTCATCAGGCTGAACGGTATCACTAAGGCTAAGAGATGGTGCCTTCTGCAAGTGGTTAAGTCGTGAGGCCTGTCATCATGCATAGGACAGTGGCCATTGAAAAGGACGTATGAGAAGGAGTCCAACCTCTCTTTTTGCTCTCTTGCCCTTTCTCCTTTTATCATGTTGAAGACACAGTAAAAGTAGAAAAGTAAAGAGTGACCCCCCCCACCAGATAACGAATCTGTTGAATTCTTGATCTTGTAATTTTGTTTCCCAAACTGTAATTAAAAGGGGGTTGCTGTTATTTTGTTATAATGGCAGGATCAGGTCAAGACACTGTAGTAAAAGATAGAGCAAAAGTACTTTGGATTGACCCTAGGGTAGGTCAGCTTGGAATTATGTTTATTATCCTTTCAAATAACTTTTTTCCTTTCAAGGAAAGCGAGGTCCACATGCAGATGATACAGCCTTAGCATGTGAAGAACTCTAAGATGAAAGTCCAGGCTGGGTGGAGACAGGGATGCTGTGGATGCAGAGAAGAGAGTGTAAATAGAATCCCAAGAACACAGAAAAAAAACCCAGGAAATAAAAGCAAAGATCTCATTAGAGGTTGCAATGGGGTTCTAAGAACCCGAAGAGGTTGGATTGCATCTACCAGCAGAGGCCTGGAGGAAGGAAGCGGCAAGACTAATTTTATATTCCCCGGAACAGGTGGAGAATACAGACATGAGACAATAGACTAGGGAGACATCTGTTGAGGCCCCAGGGAGAACTGTTAGAGCCACCATGGAAGACCTGGTGTTTCTCACTCCCCTCGCATGGCACGCCATGAGCTACCGTTAGTGCTCTCATGAGCTTTCCCTCTCTGTCTACTGTGCTCCCGTGATTAGACAGAAGACCCTACATTCTCACTTCTTACTCAATGATACATCTATCCCTGCAGTTCTCTGTGTTGAAATGTAGCCTGTTTTCAAAAAATTTTAATCAATTATTTTAAGATAACATTTCCCTTGCCCCACTAATAAGCTTCTCCAGCTCATAGTAAAGATAAAAGTAATCTTTGGGCTATATTTTTGTCTAATATAGTTGAACATAAAAACATTCTACGTGAGGAATTCTGAAAACTTTTCCAATAATGACATCTTTTTTCCTTTTTTTTTTGTTTTTGAAGATGATGCGTTTTATTAAAATAGAAATGACAACAATTGGTATATTTACTGGGTAAAGTGTGTATTTTCCATATGGCTTACAAATATCTTCTAACCACCAGTGAATTTTCTGCTTCTACAAGTGATTTGTAGATTCCACATATAAATGAGACCATGTAGTATTTGCTTTTCTGTGTTTGACTTCTCTCACTCAGCTTAGTGTTCTTCAGCTTTCATTCATGCTGCCACAATGACATAATGTCCTTCCTGTTTGAGGTCTGTAGTCTTCTACCGTATGTGCCACATTTTCTTTCTTCTTCTTTTATCAATGGACATTTAGGTTGCTGCTACACCTTGGCTGGTGGGAACAGTGCTGCAGTAAGTATGAAAATGCAGACATCCTCAACACACGGTTATACTTTCTGTTGATATATAAAATACATATTATTAAAGAGAAAAACAAAGTTGTAATATTCTTTTTCTTATTAGACAGATAAATTTCCTAATACAAGGGAAAAAATCTTGTTGGGGCCGATGTAATTTTCTTTTTTGGCTCCCACTGTCTGAATTCATTTCTTGTATTAATGGGAGTTTTTCTCAAAATTAGAAATGATTGATAGCTTCCCAGCTTGCCATGCAGCTATAATGAAGACATATCACTAAGACTTGGCCAAACATGCGTGTCTGTGCCAGTCTCCAAATTTGGAGATGGCAGCAAAGAGGGGCAGAGAAGGAGGGGGTTCTTTGGCCAACAGGAACAGTGACAGCAGTGTTCACTTTACAGGCCAGTGGGGATAGCACTGCACAGGTAGTGTAAGTCAGGCATTCTGTGCTTAGCACTGTTGCTCTGGTTAGTGTGTGTGTGTGTATGTGTGTGTCTGTGTGTGTGTGTGTGTTTTAAAACATGTGTGAGTGTTTTGCCAGCACCCCATGTGAGCCACTGGTACCTGTGGAGGTCAGAAGAGGATATTGGGTCTCTTGGAGCCAGAGTTACTGATGGCTGTGGGCCAGCATTGGGAATCAAACGCCAGTCTTCTTCAAGAGCAGCCAGTGCTTTTGACTGCTGAGCCATGTCTGCAACCCCCACCCCACAGTGTAGTTTTTGTGGTGGCAGACTGGCTTCCTGGTCCCTCTTGGTCCCGTTCACTTTCTGACCTTGGCTTTACTACTCTTCCCTTCGGCTTTGTGAACTTCCCAGGATCTTCTAGTAGATTCCATTTCTCTTTCAATAAGCCAGAGAGAGTCTGTTCCTATTGTGTATTGTGTTGGCGCACTACACTGGCTTGAGAAGAGCTTGGCTTTTTCTTTCAAGCTCTGCAGCTCATAAGAGTTACCACCAGCTCTGATTTGTTAAGGCTGAAGGGGCTTCTAAGATGAGGGACTTTTCAGTGAGAAAGCTGGATATGTCCCTCTACTGAGCTGGCTGACCTTAGTAGGTGGCCTTGACCATGCCTCAAACCTGCTGTGTCTATCAAACAGACACCTTGTTGCTGTAGAAGTCTAGTCAGATGGGTGATGTGATAACATGCTGCAACCTGTAAAGAGCCATAGACCCACACAAAAGCAAGGTGACAATATGGTGAGAGTTCTGCAGGAACTCTCTTAGTCATTGACAGAGTGTGAGTCCAGGAGCATCGACGTGAGCACAGTCTGGTAGATTACGTACTATACGTTGACTTGCAGGCGCGGTCTCACGTAGCCTAGGCTGGCTTTGAATGCTCAAACCTCCTCCCTCCATCTATCTCCCAAGTACTGGAACTACAGGTTTGTATTAGTATGAATAGTGGAAAATCTTTTTTTTAAAAATACAGATGTTCTGTAGCTTAGTGGTAGAGCACTTGCTTTTCACTCATGAGATTCTAGGCTCAATCCCTGCTGCTATCTCAAAAAAAAAAAAAAAAAAAAAAAAAAAAAAATTAGAACTAAAAATATAGAAGCCCAGCCTCCACTCTGATTTATTGTGGAAATATCCCTGGAAAAGAAGCAAAGTCACTTCAGTCCCGGGTTTAATCTACGTTAAAATTCAAGGTTTCTGCCTTTGGAAGAGAAGGCACAGGCACCACTGCCTGCTCTTCTCACTGTCTCTGGGTCCACTCTGTGTTCTCAGCACTGGAGAGCCCATTTGCAGTCCTTGCTCCCTGTACCCCTTCTGTACTTTCCACCCCCCTCCAAGCCTGTTCAATCCTAAGTACATTGTGGATTTAGAATGGGTTAAAGGCATTAAACGTTTCATTAAGCCAGAGCCCAAAAGATCCAATTGTCTCTAGAAATGCTCTTTGAGACGAACCCAGGTATGCCTTCCTAGATTATAGACACTTCTATAGACATTCTCAAAACCATCAAACTGACAATCAGTGTTAGCTAGCACGTGACTGGGGATGGGTTGTGGTCAAAGGCCCAGCAACATTGGTTATCACCTATGTACCTGTAGAAACTAGATGCTCAGTTGCCACTCCAGGCCCACGCAGTGAGGTGCATTGGCCCTACATCTCACGAGCATCTTTTTACAACTAAGTTAACACCAAAGGGGTTCCCTGCCAGCATAATGGGTTTTCACTACAGTTCCTTCCCTCTTGCAGGCTCACAACAGAGATTCAGGATACAGAACAGTGTGCCAGGCTTTGTTGTTGTTTTTTTTTTTTTTTTATTTTTGAATGGGGAAAATTGGAGGAAATGGCAGGCAGAGCAAAGAACTAACCCTTCTCTGAATTGAATAGGATGTCCCAAACTTAGGCTTCCTTGGCAGTACTGCCATGCTAGGATAGCCGTATTGCCAGGATGTTAGACCTCTCTACAGGCGGGCAGACCCAAAGGAACAGAAGGGCAGAGCCGAGCTGCCAGGTTTCTATTTCTAGCCTATTGCTTGCCTGCCTTCTAGTTCTTGTTTTATGGCAAGTCAGGTCATCTCCCTAAGCAGCCCCACCTGGACATTTAGGTGTCAGGGTTGTGTCTTTCCCCAGCAGTAGAAGTCTCTGAGAGGACATCTGTCTACAAATCACATCGAAGAGGCAGCCCGGGAGGCCTCAGGTTCTGCGATGATGCCTCATGGACTCTGCCCGGGAAAACCCATTTTATCCTTCCCAGCTGACTGCTTCCACAGCTGCTAAGTTTGGGGAACCCAGCTGGTGGCCACATCTGCATGGGAACTTCTGGAGGCAGGAGCCAACTGGCGGGTCGGGCATTTCTGAGGGGAGAGGGTTGCCTTTTGCTCCTTGAAAAGATCTTGTTACTAGGAGTCATCCTCACTGGACAGGCTGCTTTCCTCAGCACTCATAGGTTCCTCACCTCCATTACATGGAGCCACTGTGAATTCAGACTGGTTGCCTTAATGCCCAACAGTGAGTTGTTAGTGATATGCAAAACTGGGCATTGAACCTCAGTGTGTCTAGCATGGTCTACTGCTTAATTGGCCATAATAATTTTATTATCTAGGTTTTAAAATGGAACAATTGGCAGGTTTTTTTTTCCCAAAGTGCTTCCAGGTTGATTACATATGTAAAGAAGAGGGGATATGTGATATCTATATACCCAGTAACTGCTTTTTCAAATGACATTCATTCCTCTTTATTTTATTTGAAAGTGTAGGGAGTTCAATATAGTTCAAGGAAAGCATTGTGGTAAACAGCCAGATTAAATGTGAGCCCTGTAAAGAGCAGCAGCTTGCAGAAATATTGCTATAGATACTAAGACCAAATCCTGCCTCGATACGGACCACACATAATTGAATCATGCTCAATAGAAGGCCATTACAAAACCGAACTTATTTGCAATGCTAATGTGGGGAAGACAGCTGTCACGGGGAATTAAATATGATCATTCAGAGCTTGAATAAATGAGGCGTCCATTATCTCCTGGCTGTGTTGCAGGCTGCTCGAAGAACACAAATAAATGATACTGTTGCGGGGACCAGCCCATGGTTTTGTCTTTTAGTCCTGAAAATATGAGAGCTCTGGAGGTGGAGGCAGGGAGACAGCGATACAGAAAAAAGACTTGGCAGATAGATACAGGCAAGTAGGCAAAGAGTTTTTTGCCCCCCCTCCCCCTAAGGACACCATGAATGCACAGACATAATCAAAATTCTATTTCCTGATGCCTGAAATAGATTTTAATTCTATTAAAGATTTTTGTCAAGACTCATCCCATCTCCCTAAGACTCAAATCAGCCAACTCACAAAGGAGGCTGAGTGTGAAAGGGCAGAGTGGGGAGTAAACAAAGCTAATCCTTTTGTCCCTTCCCCAAGGCTTCCCTCCCATCCAGACGGATAATAAACATAACAGGACTTTCTCGTGGATAATCAACAAGCATAAAAGGTACTTGGGTCAGCTCTAGTTTAAAAAATGCCATTAATTGTCCAATTAACAGAAAGACGGTTTTCCTTTTATTAGATCTGAGCAACCTGCCTACAAATAAGTTTTCTGGTGCTAGTAACATGAGATACTGAACTGTCATCTTTTGACACATAATAAAGTTAGGGACTTTTTTAAAAAAAAAAAAAAAAGCAATTAAATATTAAGCCGTTTCCTGATAGACTATCGAATGCAGGTAATTCTAGAACCAATGTATGAGCTTACAGTGCACTGTGTTTGGGAGGAAAGCAAGGCTCTGTGAGCAGAGGCCAAAATGACATGCTTAGGGACTGTAGCTGCTGGGCTAAAACAGCTCCTTGGAAGTAAAGGAGATCCTCAAAAGTCTCTGCTCCTGTGTTTAAAACTTTATTCTTCCCTGTAAGCTGCCACCCAGATTAGTACACACACACACACACACACGTACACACACACACGAATGGTAGTAAAAAGTGGGAAGTCTCTTTGTATCAGTTTTTGTATATTGCAAGAAATGTAGCATTGAGGGTTTTTTTTTGGTGTATTGTGGTATATGAATTACATTTATGAAATATATAAATTCAATTCAAGAAGGTCTTGTATTTGTAGCTTCAAGGAGCTTTGAGTGTCAGTGAATTCTTCCTGACAAGTACGTTTCAGGTCCTTGCATGACATTTTAGAAATGCAATGCAGTAGGAATGCTTAATGGGAATCCCAAGAATTGGCACCGTGACTGAGCTTATGCAGAGGTTTTCCTTCCATACGCACAAAATATCTCTCCTTTCTAGCTGTGTGTGTGTGTGTGTAAATATAAATTTTGATGATTAAAATTTATTTTTTGGAAGCATGTCTGTAATCCTAGCACTGGGGGAATTAATGTAAAATTGTGACTTCAGGGCCAGCCTCAGTTACATAGGCAACTTCAGACCAGTCTGGGCTACATGAAACCCTGGCTCAAAACAAAAACCAAATAACAACAAAGATAAACCAAAAATAAACTGAATAAACAAACAAAAATATCCATTCACTTGAAATAAGACTTTTGGGATACTTAGACTGTTAGATAAAGAAGATTAAACTCAAAATTTTAAAGGAATTTTCTAGAATCCCAACTTGGAAAGAAGGTTGAGAAGTCATGAATACCCATATTGTGAGAGCAACTCAGATGCCATCATGTACTTGGTAGTTCTTTCTTACTAGATGCTTGAACACTTTAGTAAAGGATTAGCAAGTGTAAACATCTGTATTTATAATAAAACCCTCAAGCAATATAATGTTCAAATAGCAACTGAAAACACCTGTAATCCTAGCTTTCCAGAAATGCCACTGATAGCTTTCTTTTTTTTTTTAAATTTTATTTTATTTTATTTATTTTTTTACTGATAGCTTTCTTAATTTCACCTCAATACTTTTTATTTTACACATGTAAATAGTCCCTTACATTTCCTGTTTTATATAACCAATTTATTGTGGATTGGTGTATTTATCTAACATGTTAAGGTGTTTTAAAAATTTCAGCACATATTAATTGTACATCATAGGCTTCATTATGACATTTGAACACACGTATATAATGTACTTTGATCATATTAGTTCACTATTACCCTGTCATGTCTTCCTCCCACTACCCCTGACTCTCACTCTTTTCCCAACTAGTCCTCTTACAGTGTCTTTTTTTGGTAGCTCAATGAATTGTTTTATAGAAGCATGGGCATCTTACTGGTAAAAACTGGAGTTTGATCCTCATTATTGTAGGGAAAAAGGACAATACTTATGGCAACTTAAAGACTGGAAAACTATGGTCTATTGCCAAAACCCTGCCTCTTTCCCTCACCTGTTTGTGTCAATGAAGTTTTCCTGGGATGCAACCACACACACTTGCTTAGGGACTGGCCATGTGCTTTAGTGTGACAGTGGCAGAGTTGAGTAGATGCAACAAATTGTATTGTTTGATGAGTTGAAAATACATTGCCCTTTACAGAAGAAGTTGGCTGACTTTTGACTTAACCCATCATTTTTCTGGGTGTGAGGATTGCTTTTTATTTTTATACTATGAAAACAATACTGCAGAGCAAGCAAGATGGCTCAGTGGGTTAACGCTCTTGTCACCAAGCCTAATAGCCCGAGTTTGAGCTCTGGAACCTAAATTGTGGAAGTAGAAAATCAACTCTCCCAAGTTGTCCTCTGACATACTGTGGTACACGTATGTACACACACACACACACACACACACACACACACACACACACACACACACTGTAACAAAAGCAATGCTACAATAAATGTGCTGCCATCTCTTCTTGGTGTATCCATCCTCTGTCTCTTGTCCTGCTTATAGGGATGGATTCCACTCCAGAGGCCTTGGGCCATGTGTATCATTGTTACTTCTGGGGTCTAGAGCCTGAATAGGTAAGGTTTACAGTCACTAATCACTGATGGGAGAGTTAGGTGATGTACATGAAAGGCTTCTAGGAGTTGATAGTCAAAAGCTAGTCCGTAGTTGGTCTTGGCTATTACCATGTGTACTTTTTTCCCTTTCTGATTTTAATCTGCATCCTTTTGTTGTAGTGAACTATAACTGTAAGTGTAAGAGTTTAATTGAGTTTTATGAATCCTGAAGAATTATAGATTATATATGGTCCATGGTCCAAGGGATCTCGTCAATCTTTCCTTGTGTATGAGGGAGCAAACAAAGAAGGGAAGGAGAGAGGAAAGAAGGAATGGAGTGGGGAAGGGAAGAGGTAGGATGGAGAGATAAAGGTGATGAGATAAAGACCGAAGAGATGATGATAATGATGATGATGATAAATAAATAAAGAAAGAAATACATACATAAAGATTTGTGGTGGTTGGTGTGAGAATAGACCCTATTGGTTTCATGTGTGAATGCTTGGTCCTTAGTGGAACTGTTTTCGGAGGAGTTAGGAGGTGTGGCTTCATTGGGGGAGGTGTGCCACTGGGGGCAGAATTTGAGGTTTCAAAAGCCATTCCCATATGCTCTCTCTCTCTCTGTCTCCTCCTTGTAGATAAAGATGTAAGCTCCAGTGCCACACCTGCCTGCCTCTTGCTGTATTCCCTGCCATGATGGTAATGGAATCTAACCCTCTGGAACTGTAAGCCCCAACAAACTCTTTCTCCTAATAGTTTCTTGGCCATGTTGTCCCTTCACAGTGAGGAAAAGGTAATCTGGAGTCATTATAGAGTCTACCGCAGGGGTATGGCTGTGATGGCTACTCATGGCTATCAGTTTGACACATCTGGGAAGAGACAACCTCAATTGAGGAACTGCCCTCACCAGATTGGCCTGTGGGCATGTCTGTTGGGGGCATTTTCTTGATTGCTTAATGGTGAATGAAGGCCTAGCCCAGTGTGGGCAGTGCCATCCCTGGGCAGGTGATCCAGAGTTATATAAGACTGGACATGAACCTGAAAACAAGTTGTGTAAGCAACATTCCTCCTGTTCGCAGCCTCCTGCCTTGCCTTCCTTTGATGATGGCCCTATTAGTCAAATAAACCCTTTCTTCCCCAAGTTGCTTTTGGTTAGAGTTTTAGCACAGCAACAGGATTAAGCTAGGACAATGGCCAACTGCAGTTTTGATCAGGTCAGGACCATCAAGCTTGACTTTTCCTGGATTTGTGAAATCTTAAGACTCAAAGCTTCAGTGGGTGTGAATTTCAGGCAAGCACACTGCTGTGAGGTGTTTGGAGTAGCCAGAAGGATCTGAGGGCCAGGGCAGGGGACCCTTGAGCAGTTTTGGGGAAACTTGGTGCACACCTCATAAACATTTAGTTGCTAACATTGACCTTCACTCTGAGTCCTGGGGATGTGAAGGATGAGAAAACAGCTTTGCTTTTAGGAGTTTACATTATGTAAAAGGTCATTCTTCAAACTGGCAATGAAGCATTGCAGGAAGGAGTCTGGTAGAATAAAAACAGCAGCTGTCTACTTCAGGAGGCAAGCTTCTCAGACTAAGTCTCAGCCGCCTTGTCTGAAAATGGTGGCGATGGTGGCTATCTGATTATTATGTGGATCAAAGGGAGGTATTTTCATGGTGAGCACACAGAAAACACGCAGTAAGTGGTGGATATTGTTTATGGCTAAAAGTGAGAGTTCTGAATCTTGGCCAAAAATGGTAACATGGATTTGCAACCTTGGCACTTACTTGGGAGGGTGAGACAGAGGGATCTCGAACTGGAGGCCAGCCTGGGATGCATTCAAATTCCAGCTACTTGTCTATTCCTCCTAGTAGGACTGTCCTCAGTCACATTTATCTCCTGTGGTCACACAAGCCCTGGTGCTCCGCTGCCACCATCTTGAAATGCACTCTGGCAATGAGAGGCCCTTTGTATTCATTTTTGCACCAGGCCCTGTGATATGGGACTCAGTTTATACAAGGAAATGGAGATTATATATACATATATATATATATATTATATACACACACATATATATCCTGTTGTTTTTAGTAGGCTCATTTATCCTTCTCCATTGTCTCATTCTTTTGGTCATGCTATCACATGGTACTTGGTAGGACCACTTCACTTATTTTATAGAAAGAAAGCCAATGCCATGTCCTACAGGAGACTAACAGAGCCTAAGCACACACAAACCTTGTGTTTTGCAATGATGTACCATCCCTGAATATTTCAATATTTTCTACAGTGCACTTAGTGCTTTGTATGAGGAAATCATTGCATTTAAAATTGAAGATATAACAAAAGGCAGAACAATTCGTAAACTTATATAATAGGAATACAGTTACCCCTTGAAGATTGGTGCTTTGATGTAAAGTGTGGTATGAGAGCAAACTTCAGGACTGTTAAATGCCCTCTTATAACTAATTCTTGCAATTTAGGTCCCTGCAGTCTAGAGCAGAGGAAAATAAAGAGCTGTGTCCCACTAGAGAAAGTAAATTTGAAGAAAATATTGAAGCAAAAGGAATAAACCATTTATGAGTACTTCAAACACAATGGCATAGTTGTCTCTCTAAGCAGAGTGCTTGTATTTAATTTCCACCCATCAGCAGGTAGGAAGAGAAATGGAGAAAGCGAAATAGCTTTACAGAGCAACAGAGGCCTGTTGAGGTAATAAGAGGTCTGACGTAAGCATATGTTTAAACTCTAGCAATTTAAATATTTTCATATTTGAATTTCTATCTTCAACACTGGAAAATTAAGTGTTGGGTATGAAGTCTAGTACCAGATGGAGTGCTGACTAAATGTCTTTCAAAATTCAGAGGTATCTAAACAAGCCAGTAGGGTTGTGCATGGCTTGCAGGGAGGATGTGCTTATGGTTACCTCATGGTAAGGTGAAAATTTGCCTTCAGGACTCTATGGTTGTCTGTGTGCAAATCCATCAAGATCATATAATTTATCAAACTGGCTTTGTTTAAAAAGTCTGAGAGAAGCTATATACAATGCTTGGAAAAACCCAAGCTGATATTAAAAAAAGATCAGTGGGAGTGTAATTTATAAAAAGTAAAGACACTTGAGATAAGAAGTGGAATGTTTGAAATTTACTGAATTAAAGAGTGTTCCTCCTGACTGTCACTATGTGATCATAAAGGAAAAGGGAGAGGGAGGATGCATGGAGCCATGGTAGTGGGCTCCGCATGATGAGGAGTGAGGAAGGTGGTGGGTGTGGAAATAGTGACCTGCTCTTCAATGAAGAGCTTTTAATTTTGCAATTAATAGGATGTTTTATTTTGCACCAAATTTAAGCCTTTGGAGCTACCCCCACTTGAACTTTAACATATAAGAGGAAAACGAGTGTTGGCATGGGGTCTGGGAGCTGTGGTGTGAGCAGAGCACGTGGTTTTAAAATTCATTGTTCATTAGTTCATGTTTGTAGGCTGAAAGCTTCCCAAAGGTCAACAGTGTAATAATGCTTTTTATTACCATAATTATTACAAATAGTTACCTTTTGCCACTTTGACTGTGCCACTTTGAAAAATTACTTTTGAAAATAGTTTTTCAGTCCTTATCCTCTCTCTCGTCAGAGTGGTGAAGGGAAATTACTGGTGATGGATGCTGCAGGACGCAGAAGGACGCAGAAGTGGCCTGTTGAAGGCCACACACTGTGTGTGTGCTGGGGGAGGGGCCAGCCAGCGAAGAACTTGCACGGATATATAATGGTTTCATTTCTGTAAGTAGCAAAGTGATTTGGTTTTTATTTGGATGGTTTAGGGTTGAGTCTGGGATTCAGTGAAGATGTTTGTGGAGTGTAAATTACAAATCTTATTTTGGGGAGTGTTTATGTAACACAGACACACATATTCATACAAGCACATTTGCATATGTGCACACATACAGTTAGTTTTTCTTTTTTTTTTCAATTTTTTTTATTATTAATTTATTCTTGTTACATCTCAATGTTTATCCCAACCCTTGTATCCTCCCATTCCTCCCCCCCCCCATTTTCCCATTATTCCCCTCCCCTATGACTGTTCCTGAGGGGGATTACCTCCCCCTGTATATAGCAGCCTTATTCATAATAGCCAGAACATGGAAACAGCCTAAGTATCCCTCAGTAGAAGAGTGGATAAAGAAACTGTGGTACATATACACTATGGAATACTACTCAGCTATTAAAAACAAGGAATTCCCAAAATTTGTGGATAAATGGATTGAGCTAGAAATGATCATAATGAGTGAGTTAACCCAGAAGCGGAAAGAATCAAATGGTATATACTCACTTATATCTGCATACTAGCCCAAGGGACATGTCCCACGAAAGCCTTCACTTACCAGGAAACTGGGACAGTTAGTTTTTCTTCAGTGATACTAGCCATCTCTTGGTGTGGAGTTGGTCAAACTTTTAGGAAGAAGTTCAACTGTGCTATACGGCACTAGCTGGGATTTAAACTGGCGGAATGAGCTAGGCTTAATTTTTAAAAATTTTTATTATCTTGTTTGCATTCATGTTTAGTCTACATGTATGTCTGTGTACCATGTGAGGACAGAACTGACGGAGGCTAGAAGAGGTTATTCGATCTTGAGGAGCTGGAGTTTCAGATGGATGAGAGCAGCCAGGTGGGTTCTGGAATCGAACCTGAGTACTCTGGAAGAGCAGCAAGTGGTCTTAACTGCTGAGACATCACTCTAGCCCTACTCTAGAGTTTAGATTTAGCCACTTTTATCTTTTTTCGTAAGTTCAAGAGAAATGAAAGTGGCTTGGGAAGCAGCAACGTTGAGCTATCCCTGTAGAAGGATATGCTAAAAGTCTGCAACCAGCAAAGTTTAGGGGAGATCATAAGTAGGAGAATTAACACTACCTTCGTCTACTGGAAGGTTTCGTGTGTTAGAAGGTTGTTGGTCCCTAGTGAGGAGGTGGCCTTTGGAGTTAGTAGGGCCTCTAAAAATGGGGAGGTGATTAGTTTGTTGTCCTCAGATGGGATTAAAGTGCTATCAAGGGAGCCTGAGTTAATTCTTCTGATAGAAAATTGCTATGAAAGAACTGGTGGTGCCACACATCTTTAATCCCGGGACTCAGGAAGCAGAGGCAGGCAGATCTCTGAGTTCGAGGCCAGCCTGGCTTATGGAGTTACAGGACAGCCAGGGCTATGAGAGAAACCCTGTCTTGAAAACCAAACCAAACAAACCAAAGAGTTCAAATGCTGTGAATTTCTTCCTTATTGTGTGACCTCTCCTCTATATACATGACATGGTGTCATCTGTCATGACTCAGCCAGGGGGTCCTCTCCAGAAGTCTCAGCACTGTGTTGTGTAAATTTTTCACTCTCCCAAATGGTGGCCAGCCAAGTTTCTAGAGTACACAGCCTCAGATATTTTATTACAGCGACAAAAAATGGACTACTATTAAATCTAAAAAAAAATCAATGACTTCTACGGGATATGAAAAAATTTAAGAGAGTTTATATTTTCATGTTAATGAAATATAGGCATGTGACTTGCTGTTAATATTAAATGTGCTGGAGTATTCCACCCCAGGAATTTGCTATGTTCCAGTCACTCTGGAGCTCTATCATAGTAGACTAATTTATACTGGTTACCCCTAAGAATAATCTCCTACATAGTGTCTCTGGAATATGATGTTTCAGTAATGTTTCTAACCTTGGGATTACCCAGTGAGGAGAAGTTAGATAAAGAATATTGTGAGGTGGAAGCTGAGGTCAGATTGAGAGAGCCCTAAAGCTCGCAGATCTATGACCCTGGAAGTCACTCTGGTGGCATTGTGGGAGCTGCATTAAAGGGGATGTAGGAAAAGAAGGTAAGAAGACCAGCTGCGCTGTCCCCTGATGAGAGATGGCAAGCTGACTCGTGTGCCAGTAGGAAGATGGAAAGGGTTAGTACACTTGCTTCCTAAGCAGAATTCAAACGGTGTGGTGCAAGACGGATGAGAAACAGAGGGAAAAGAATGAGTAGGCGGAGACCCATGCTCAGGTGGCAGGTGATAACCCGGTGTTTCATCACTGACCGGGAAGCACCTGATAGCAGAGCTGTCCTGGTGGGATTCAAGGCAGGCCCAGTAGGCTGCTGCAACAAAGTGCCACACACCAGGTGGCTCACACAACATAAACGTGTCAGCACCAAGTATGGAAGGTGGAAGCCCATGGAGGTGTCATTCCTTCAGAGAGTGCTAGAGGATATTTTTCTTAAGCTGATTTCTGACTTCTGGAAACTTCTTGTGGGACTCTGCTTTTCACATGATGCTGCCCTTTATGTCCTTTACATTCACAGATTTTCCTTTTAGCATGACACCAGGCTTATTGGTTGGATATTTCCCCCATCGTGTTGTATGATTTCACCTTATGAAAAATTTTAATACACTCCTTATAGTATTCTTTTAAAATAGTATTTATGACAGGCCGATCTCTGTGAGTTCAAGGCCAGTCTGATCTACAGAGAGAGTCCAGGACAGCCAAGGCTACACAGGGAAACCTTATCTTGAAAAGCAAACAAATAAACAAAGATGTATGTGTGTGCACATGTGTGCTTGTGTGTGTGTGCATGAGAGCATGCAATATGCATATGCGAATGTCAGGAAACAGCACTGTGGGGTTATTTCTCTCCTTCTAACTCAGGTCTCCAGGCTTGTGCAACAAGAACATTTACCCACTAAGTCACCCTGGCAGCCCTAATCTTATATAATAAGATCTTATTTGGAAATAAGGTCGTATCTGAGATAATGGAACCTAGAATTTAAACATGATTTTGTGTGTGTATGAAGGACACATCATTCAATTCATAACAGTAAACTAGGTAAAGTTATAATGATTGACCTAGGAGATGCCAAGCTTTAGGGTCCTATATATATTAAAGACATTTTCACAAATTATCCTTTGAGCTTAGGAGTGGAAGCATTTGTCTGGGGGCGAAGGAAGAATACAAAGCCCTCAAGCACTTTAATACAGCACAAGAAATATGACATCTTGGAATGTGAGAAAACAGCACAAGTAAACAGTTTCAGCTTATCTTCTGGCCTTTTCTCTGGAGAAAGTCCTAAGATCCTCATTCAAGAAATGCATCAACCAGGCCTGGAGAGGTGGCTTAGTGGTTAGGAGCACTTACTGCTCTTTCAGAGGACCAGAGTTTGGCTCCCAGCACCCACATACCTAGGTTCACAATTGCCTTTTTTTTTCCAGTACCAGGAAGACCTGAGACCATCTGTCCTGTGCAGGCATCTTTCATGCACGTACATATATGTAAACACACATGTACCCATAAATAAAAATAAAATAAATCTTAGAAAAAGAAATCCATGGGTGGGCTAAGGGTGGAGAGGGAGGAAATGTACCAGGGAGGAGAAAGGAGGCACAGACACTGAGGTGGCAGGAGGAATCTGAGAAACCTTGCTAAATTCTTTCTGACTTTTTTCTGTGGGCTCATATCCTCTTTGTTTGGACATCCTCTACTCACCCAACCTAACCAAACGGTTTACCTGTTTCTTCTTTTCTTAAGGTTCCCATGGCAGATAGACAGACAAACTGACAGACACACACATAAAGTGAATACGTTTGAGTGCTTTTCTCTTGCCAGTTTTTCTGTTGTCATCAGGACCGTGGTCACAAACCTAAGATGAGAAGGGAGAAATTCTTATTTCCCTACAATCTCTTTATGTGCAAAGCTTTCTGTTGCGTTTATCTGTTGCTTTATTCTCATATACAATTCTACATGTATATGATGTACTTCTGCCCTCCCCTGGGCATTCCCCAGTGTGTGCCCTTTAACCCAGCAGGTCCAGCTGGTGCTTTCTGCTGGGATGTTGGCTGCTGATGTTGGATTGATCTTGTGCAGGCGACTAAAGCTGCAGTGAGTTTGTGAGTACAAAGGCAGGACATGTCCAGAAGACAGAATTTCATAGCATTCCTTCCCATCTTCTGTCTTATATTATTTTAAAAATGATCTATTTTCTTATTTTCTTATTTGTGATATGTGTATGTGTGTGCATGTATTAGTGTATGTATGTATGCATGTGTATATGTATATGTGTGTATTAGTATGTGTGTATGTGTATTTGTATGTATATTTGTATGTGTGTATTAGTGTGTGTATGCATTAGTATATGTATATATGTGTATGTGTATTAGTGTATACATGTGTATGTATGTATATTAGTATGTGTGTGTATTAGTGTTGTATATGTGTATGCATGTATAAGTGTGTGTATGTATATGTGCGTATATTTGTATGTGTGTGTGTGTGTGTGTGTGCCCATAAAGGCCAGAAGGGGCACTAGACCCCTTGGAGACAGTGGGGATCTAAACATGCTTCTCTGCTGGAGTAGTTAGTGCTACCTAACTACTGAGCAAGCTCTCCTGCTGCCAACTCTTGTATTCTTTCTGCTCCTACTTCTGAGATGTTCCCTGAGCCTTGAAGTGGGGCTGATATCCATGTTCTGGTTATGTCTGAGTACTCATTAGTCTATTCTCTGCACTTTGCCCAGTCCTGAGTCTCTGCATTGCTGCCACTGCAGAAAGAGATCAAGGCTGAGGACAGCATACATCTGTGGGTGTAAAACACAAATACTTAGGCAGTTTTACAGCACAGCCAGTTAGCAAAATATTAGCAGCCCCTCACCCTCTGTGGCGCATGACCTCCAGGGTCATAGATCTTTGACCAGGTTTACAGTACCAAGCATGAATTCTTTCCTGTGGAGCTGGCTCAGACTCATCAGGCAGTGGCTGGTTATCCCCATAACTTTCATGCCCCTATTGCACCAGGGATCATATTTTGCCTGGCAAGTTGGTGTTGTGGCATTCAGAATTCCTGGTAGGTAAGAGTGTTGATGTTTCTCCTCCATAGTGGCCTGTACAACACTATGAGAACTGTTTACTTTTGTGTTTGTTTGTAGACAGGGTCTTAGACTATGTAGCTCTGGCTGGTCTGGGCTTTGCAATGTAGACCAGTCAGCTCAAACTCACTGCCTGAAGAGACCACAAGAGAGTCTCAGGCCCCCTGAGACTGGAGTTACAGATGACTGTGAGCTGCCATGTGGGTGTTGGGAATTAAATCTGGGACCTCTGGAAAAGTGAACAGTGCTCTGAAACATTAGCCCATCCCTCTAAGTTCCTACTCAGTGTTTAGACGTCTGAACTCTCACATAATCCACACATGGACAAGACAGGGAAATTCAGAATGAAACAGGACAGAAGTCACATATCACACTGACAGTCTCTAGATTTGTGTGTATTAAAAGGCTTATTCAATTTTACTGAAGATGCAGCTTTTCATACCGCCCCTTGGGAGAACCTAGAACAAGAAATGGACTGACTCACAGTCAAACACTGGGCAAGGCATAGGGAGTCTTGTGGAAAGGCAGGGGGAGGAAAAAAGGACCTGGAGATGACAGAAGCTTCGCAAGAAGACCAACAGAGCCAACTCACCAGGGCCCAGAGCAGACTGCTGAGACTGAAGCACCAATCAAGGACCTTGCATGGACTGTACCTAGGCCCCCTACAAAAATGTAGCCAATGGGCAGCTCAGGTGGGCTTCATGTGGATCATTTAGGTTGTGTGTGCGTGTGTGTGTGTGTGTGTGTGTGTGTGTGTGTGTGTGTGTGTGTGAGAGAGAGAGAGAGAGAGAGAGAGAGAGAGAGATGGACTTTGTTGCATGCATTTTGATTCCTCCCCCTCCTCCCCACCCTCCCGGTGGGACTGCCTTGCCTGGCCACAGGAGAAGGAGACAAGCTCAGTCTTTATATGACTTGATGAGCTGGGGTGGATCAGAAGGGGGGCTCCCCTTTTCTGAGGAATAGGCGAGGGGGGAGAGGGAGGGAGGGTAGGGCTGGGGGATGAGGAAGGATGGGTCTATGACCAGGATATAATGTGAATAAATAATTGAATTTTAAAAATAACAAGAAAAAAAATAATAAATGGGCTGAGTAAAACCTCAGAGGGACTGGAACTGTTTAGGATCTGGCAGTTAGAAAGCAGTGGCATGGCAAGGAGGAAGGAGAGCTAGGCAAATGCCTGAACCAGGCAGGGGAGAACACCCATATTAACTATTGGAGATGGCTAAGGACCTAGAAGTGTCTCTTTGGTTTAGTGCCCTTTCTGCTCTTTGAACGTACATTTGATTAAGAAGTGAAATTAGAACAAATTTTTGTTCACAGTCATTATAGACAACAGAGTCACTGTAAAATAAAAAAGAGAATTACTGTCAGTTTTATTCTGAGCTCACCACAGTCAATGTGCTGTTGAGGAGAAACACCAATTGTAATCAGTTATGCCATCCATCTACGTACATTGACCTTAGCAATGCATTTGGAGGCAAATTTTATTCCTCAGTTCTGAGCACTGGGACCTGGTCTCAAGGTTGTGAGCACACACTGTTCCTATGTACACATACATGCTGTTGTTTAGGCTGGAAGGAGAAACTTTCAATTGTCTGTGCATGCTGCAAACTAGTAGGAGAGTGGAACGCGAAGGTTTGCAGGCATTTGAGGACATGCGATGCTATTTGGTGAGAAAGAACTGGTTTGTTGCCCATGCCTGCTTTATAGTCCTTTCAAATAAGAAAATTTCATTAAAAGCAAAGCAATTAAAATGTCAAGGTGCCTATTCTCTCTCTCTCTCTCTCTCTTTCTTTTTTGGCATTCCTTGGAGAAATCAAATCCAAGACCAATGGTGAAAGGTGATTGTACTGTATCCACTACACAGACTATTTCTTCTAATTATCAGCATGAATGTAATTACTTACAAGCATTAAGCTCCTATGATCATGTCCCTTAGAGCATTTCATCTTTAATGATTTCCTTGATGGAAAGCCAGTTGGAAGCATTTGTTGCATAACATTGCTCAACCAGAAAGAAAAATACGTACTTTTCAGAAGAAAGATCTGTATGCTTTCTTTTCAATGGTACTTACATTCTGCCAGAATTTGATTAGGAGCCATCTTGGCACAAAGATTGCTAATGACCCAGTCAAATAACTTACATAGATTAAGCAGTTTCTTGGAAAAAGTACAATGTAGCAATGGTGTTTCTTTTCCAAGAACTATTGAAGTTCGGCACTGTAACCACGTAAGGTAGATTGTTAAATGCTTTAACTTCTGAGGGCAGATATGGGAGGTAATGGCTTCCTGCGGGAGTCTGTAGCTTCCGAGGGGGAGATGGTTTTAAGGAAGATTCTTTTGATTTACGGCTTACATCAAAGTGTAGACTCCTAAAGCAGATTAGAATTTTGGAGGTTGTTAATGGTGTGAGAGAGTACCTCGTCCCCTTCTTGAGAAATGAGTGACCTATCCAGCTAAATCTGACTCAGTGGTTAAGTTGTTGGCAATAGAGGCACAACCAGTTGCAAGGTGTCAAGTTCTTCCTCAGAAATTTTAATATTGCCGTTCCTTTCTCTAGGAGTTAAAAAAAAATCACAAACACTTTATTTTACATTATTCATAAACAAAATTGAAGTGTTACCTTTATGGATAGCTAAAGTCTTATGAGTTGAAAGTTTTTTTAAAAATAGAATTGGTGATGTTCACCATATGTGGGATGGTGTTATTATTACAAGCATTAATTATTTAATTGTGATTGCATCAAGTCCAAGGTTGCCCTCTAGAGTAACTGAGGTGAAGTAACTAGTGCAAGCCCATGACCATTCAGTTTTTTGTCCTTTATTTCCATGTCTCTTTGGGCCATTTCACCACCTTCTTCCATTGACCACCATGTTACTCAAGGGTGCTGGTGACCCCTCTTCCCGAAGGTGAATCAAACACAAGGCTTTGCAGCCACCATGTAGTGAAGGACTTCACCTTTGTGTATGTTTGAAAACTGAGTCCAGTAAAATGACACACTACTGATAACTGACAATCGTAGGGGTCCTTTGGAGATGTGACCTGGTGATTTTAAACAAATTAACTTGGCATTTCCACCATAGACATCTGTAGAAGGATTTGATTGCTGACATGAAGAAGTGTAAGGGTCTCGGGGTTGCCCCAGCACCTCCTGGTTCCTGCTTCAGCATCTCTCCTGCCTCCAGATTGTCTCTTGTCTCTAGAAGTCCTGAAGTTAGCCAATGGTTCTTAAACATCAACAATTCACCTGTAGTCCTATGAAGTTACAGATCCTGGGGCCCCACATTGAGATTTCAGATTTAGTAGGTGTGGAGTGGGTCCTGTTGCAAGGGACACAGCTGATGCTGGACTGAGGGAATTCTTCCTCTCCATGTTCACTGACTGAAAAAGGAACCCATGACATTTGGCTTTGCAGGCAGGTCTTGCCAGAGAACTTTGCCCAGAGCTGCCCCGTGTTCCCGGGGCCTGCCGTGTGGGTTGGTGGCCAGTGGCTTCTCATACTGGAGAGCAGTCGGCTTTCCTGGTATGTAGGTATCCTTTCATTTGGGAGTCTTAAGAACCCACATGGTTTTTAACTGGATCTTTTGGCATGTGGAGTTTCTTGAATAACTTTCAAAATCTAGGAATAGTAAGCATCTAATATTCATCTTTACTTCCTCAGCCACAGAGAACTTGAGTGCCTGGTGTTGATCTCTTCTTATATCCAGTCATCCTGATCTGTTTAGCTCTCTTCTTCTTTATTTGCATGCATGCATATATGTAAATGTGTGCATTGCTACATGTGTGTGCAAATTCATGTACACACACATACACACACACACACACACCACATTCCATAGGGATTTAAACTGACACCACCACCTAATGACAATGTCCCTAGAAATTTCAGCCTTTATACCACAATTGGCTCTGCCAGCCTCCAAATCTCACCACTTCATGTGGAATTGCTGCCCCTAATCTTGCTTCTGCAGACTTCCCCACTCCAAGTCTTTTTTCTTTTAATGAGCCTATACCAAGAGATTGCATGGCACAGTAGAAAGGATGTTACAAGGAGGGGCACATGGTTTAAGTTATTTCCACCACATTGCAGGATTGCTAATATGGCTCAGCTAACCTGTGTAAGCCACATAGCACGTAGCATACTATGATTGGCTAGTGCTGTTTAAAAGCCTTCCCGCACTTCAGCCACTCATGGGGTAGGTATTACTTGTCACCCAAATTTGTTTTGTTACCAATATCTCCAACCTCCAGTTCTTCTCTAGAGCTGTTTCTAACGGGGAGGCAAGATGGCAGGAGGAGGCTAGAATCAGAGCAACTGGAGGAGAGAAGAGAATGGAAGGGTCCCCGAGTCACTGAGAGCAACTTGTACAATGAGGGTGCTGACGTGGGTGATCCAAGGCTCACTAGTCATCCAGTACCAACTATTCCACTCTTTGGCTCCAGCTGAGTCTCTGCATTGCCATCATCAGGACTTATAGTTAGATCATTTTCACAGCTCATTCGCTCTCTTTGGCAACGCTGCCTTCGACCAGCCATTTCTTACTCATAAATTCCACACTCCAGTCAAACTGAACTATCCTGGTTTGGCTTTGTTTTGTTTTCACAGCATATTTTCCTTTCTAATCTGCTATTTGTTTGTTTTGGTTCTTATCTGTTTCCCTCTCTAGATTATAGCTTCTTAGAAGCAGAGAGTTAAAAAAAAATAAATTTATTCCTCCGTGTGTGTGTGTGTGTGTATGTGTGTGTGTGTATGTGTGTGTATGTGTGTGTGTGTGTGTGTGTGTGTGTGTGTGTTCATAGATATCAGAAGGGAGTCAGTTCTCTCCTTCCAACATGTGGGTGCCAGGAACTGAAACAGCTTGCCAGGCTTCTTGGTGAGTGCCTTTGTTGGCTGAGCCATCTTGTTGCAGTGAAGGCAGAGGATTCTGTCCATTGCTGTACCTGGTTCCTAGACTGGTGCTTGGCTATAGGAGACGTACAATTACCTTTTGTTCAACACATTATCCTCGGTGCCAACCACATACATACTTTTAGGGTCACCCTGTTTCTGATATTTGTGTCTGAGACAGGAACTAGATTGGAAAGAAATACATAATTTGGAAGTCACATCATCTTACAGTAAGGGCTTTATATTCTTGGAATCTGGTCCCATTCTATCAGCCTTCCTTGTCAGTGACCTTGCATACCAAAGAGTACTTACTGTCTTTGGAGTGTGTGTCCATTTGCCTGCTCATCACCTTACTGGGGCTTCTGTTCCACTAAATTACTCTCTCCCTTTTCCTCATCGGCTTATCACACGAGGCCCCATCTTACTTTCAACTGCAATAATTTTAACTCTCTTCAGGCTAGTTCAGCTGGACTAGGATGTAAAAGCTATGAGGTGGGAAATGAAGGCAAGGATTCTGATTCCAATGGCGTCTTTGGCATCAAGTGTCAGAAAATTAGTCACTTCAAAAATACTTCTCTAAAAATTAGACTTTACATTTTCTACAGTTTTAGGTCTACACAGGATTGAGCAGGAGGCAGACATTTCCATTAAGAGTCTAGAGATTATTCCTGTTCTCCTTGCGATGACAATACAGTTGGGAGACAAGTCACACATGAAACTTGCCATTTTTTAAGGTTTAAAAATTATTAAAGGTAAAAAAGACCTAGCATGATCTTTTTTCCCTGGCAGACAATCTATCTAAACAGGCCATTGTCCAACTTCACGACACAGTGCCCTCTGAGGACTGATGGAAACACTGCCGGCGTGTGCTTACTCTGTATCTTGGAATCAGTCTCTGGTGGTTTGAGCGGATGTGGGAGGGTGAGAGACCTGGCCATGTTGCCATGCCTGACTCCAGTAGAGCTGCTGGCGGCCATCTTGCTTTCAGAAGCCCAGTGAAAGGAAAGGTACAGTCTTCCCTTGCCACCCAAGTGCCCCTTGCCTGTGCTCTTGCTGCCTCTCTTCTCAGTCTACATTGCTGGTTTTCTCCATGGCTGCGCTCTGCACTCTGGCATCCCATCTGTTTTTCCATTGCCCGTCTCACCCAGCCTCATCCGTTCTTTCACAGAACAGTGCTGTGTTCAAAGTCTCAGGTCTCAGCGCTCTCCTGCCTGAAGCTGCCTGAGTTCAACCGAGGCCCCACCCTGGCTTCTTGGAGTTCTCTGTGTGTCTACTTTCCTTCCTCATCCTTGATCCTTTCTTCTTATCAGGAGTGAAACTGTCACAAGAGGTTTTGTCACTCCCCGGTGCTTTAAGTCTTTCCTACTAGATTCAAGGCATAATTTCCATTTAGGGCAGTACACGTGCCACTGGCCTGCCAGAAATTCTGTCTCAGTTAAAGGGTCTCCCTTCTCTCTCTCTCTCTCTCTCTCTCTCTCTCTCTCTCTCTCTCTCTCTCTCTCTCTCTCTCTCTCTCTCTCGATCTCCTCTCTCTCTCTCTCTCTCTCTCTCTCTCTCTCTCTCTCTCTCTCTCTCTCTCTCTCTCTCTCTCATACACACACATACACTCATACACACACACACAGATACTCAGACACACACTATTTTTCATTTGTCTGTTGATGGGTGCCCAGCATCCTTCTATAACTTCTCTAACTGCAATGAACATAGGTATGCAGATTCAAACAAACAAACACACAAACAAACAAACAAACAAACAAACGCAGGTTTTCTTGGAAGCCTTTGCTGAATCATATTCCTGGTTCCTTCATTTCAGGACATCCTGTTTCCTTCACAGACCTGTTTTGGATCGCAGTGGTGTGTTTGTTTCTCACTGAACTGTGGGCTTCCTGATATCAGGGGTGGAATTCATTTCTACCCTCACCATCTCCATGGATGCCTTCCTTGCACACCGCCGGACATCTAAGAAGCCTTACATCATATTTTGCTACAAGACAAATTATGACTAGCCGCTGAAGCTCATGGCCCGTAGGAGAGAGCTGTATGACTGCAGAGGTTGGTGAATCAGTGGAAGACATTTTTTTATCGAAGGTGGCTGTGACGTGCCAGTTGCCCTCAGGATACTTTCACCAAATTATAAACTACCTGGCGCTTCCAAAGTTAAACTATTCTCTGTTGTGTTGAGCTTGTTTACATTTGTGAGGCAGGTGGTCTATTTCATGAAATCATATTCATAACATCGATCATACTTGCCTCAGTTGAAATACACATGGGGATTTCACTCTTGTCCTCACAAACACCCGTGATAGAGACAACTGCATTTGATGACCCTCCTTTCCTAAGGGCTGTAGACTTAGATCCCTTATGCATAGCTGGATAGTAGATGGCGGCTCTCAGTTATAAATCCTTCTCTGCTAGTTAGTGGCTCCTCAGCTTTGCTGGATGGTTGCAAAGGGCAACTTTCTCTGTAGCACCAACTAGGAAAAGACAATTATTCTAAATCATGCACAGCGGGCTGTTTAAATAAAATGCCCGCCTGACGTGAGATACTGTATGTGGCATTCTGAGAAGCGTATGCTTCTGAAAGAGCAGCTGCCTCTCTTTTCATCTGACCCAGTACTGATTTGTCATCCTTACTGGGTTGAATGGCCTGCCTAGTGGCCTCAGAACATGGGCTCCATGCCTGTTGGCAGCCGCGGCTGTCTGGGTGCCATTCCGTTTTATTCCTTTGATTGTTGAGCTGTTTTGCGTTATTGATAAATTACAGGTATGTTATTCAGAGGGAGGATGGGGGCGGCTCAGTGTGAATGGCAGTGCCCTTGGGCCCGAAGCTCACTTGGACTCATCTATTGAGACAATCCTATGTAGTGGAAGGTGCGTTTTAGAGGATTACTTATTAATCACACAACAGGATAGGCGTTACTTGACCGCTAATTATAACACTGGATGAGTACATAAGACTCATCATGATAAACAATATTGTCCCTGTAGGACCCTTCACATGAAATCAGTCCTGTCACACAAATGGTTATTTACATAACACGGAATCTTTTAAAAAAAATCCAAAAAATCCTAGCAACAACCAAATAAGCAAAAGTGTGTATAGAAGCTAATAAAAATTAGTACCTTAAAAAATCACTGCATGCTATGTTTTCTGTAATTATATCAGGCCCTAGAGTTTTAACCATGTAAGAGTAATTTTTTTTAGCATTTTTGCCGTTATTGTCCTTTTGATTTACTTAACTATGTCTAACTTGAACAAACAATGTTAAGTGGGGAAACAGATGCGATTAAATAGCCTGTAATTATGTTTTTAGTCAACTGCTACCATCACAGACTCCTCCTGCTACTCGGACCAGAAAAAAAAAAGTGACCTTAACTGATTTCACCAACTGCTTTGCCAGGCCCTGATGCAGAATAGATGGCCTTATTAAGCAATCAAAAAATCAGCCGTTACAGAGGGACGGTAATCAACAGTGTTTATACAGCTCTCACACACTAGCCCCACAATACACAATCAGGACCATGAATTCTGCTAATTGGGTACCTTCTGTGTCCAGAGGTGCCTGCAAAGGGAAACAAAAGGGACTTGGAAATTAGTGTTTGTAGCAATTAGCTTCTGTCTAAAGGCTTAACCCAGTTCAGGGAAACCATGATTCAAACAGGGATTATTACAGCAACTCTGCTCTTTAAATGTCTTCTACCATTATCTGAGGCAGGATTCGGCTTGGCAAAAGTAGTGGAGATTTGTCTTCTCTTTTCTATTTACTTAAAATGATTTTTGTTTTGGACTTTTCAAAAAATCAAGCCCATTAAGCCATTTTCTGCTTTAAATTTCCTGGCATTCAGTTTCTGTGTGTGTGTGTGTTTTGTACCTATGATCTCGTTCAAGAGCAGTTGAAAGACTGTTAAATACATGTATTGTTGGGAAGCTCTGCTTAGAACAATGCAGTGGAGTTTGTTGTGCCATTATTTCTCTAGAATGATCCACAGTTTAGTGGGACCCACAGGGTAGAATTATTATTGGGAAAAAAGACAGCAAGTGTTTTATTTGGAAATGTATGTACAAATTCACCTTTTAAGTAACAGTACGGAACTGTCCAGATGAAGAGCGCTGGGCAATCGGAGCATATTTTGTCTTTGTAAACTAGCAGGGCGTACTGAGATAGGCTGCACTGAAAGCCCAGTGGATTTTTATAAAATTGGTTACAAAAAACAAAATAATAAATAAACAAAACAAAACAAAACAATCCCCCCGAAAAAACCCTTTCCCCTTTTCTTTCCATTCAGTCTTTAGCATTTCTGACGTAATTGGCTGTCGGTAGAGACTCCCCGCTGTAGATGCTGAAATGGCAAATTAACAGTAGTATGATTCCAGGGACCTCTTGACCTCCCAGGGAAAGCATCAGCTGCGGGTTCTTGCTTTCCTGAAGCCCTCTGTGCTGTTACAGCAGGATCCTAACAATGAAAAACACAGAAAGAAAAGCCTGGGCGAGCCGAGGAAAAGCCTGGTGCAGGGGAAGACCACAGAAATAAAGAATCAGAGTTTCCATTCTTTCTTATTTAAAGGCTACAGGAGCAAATGATAGTTTGCCTTTCAAAATATATTAATAACCCGTTCTACTAATGACTTAAATGATGGTTGAGCCATGTGTCAATAAGCGTGCTACAATTTTTATTATTAATGCTAAATTTTACAGTATTAAAATTTAGAGATTGTAGAAAGAATATTGGTGCTTTGAAGACAATCAGAATGATGAGTGTGATAGTTTAGAGGCTCTGTAGCAGCGTCTTCCTTCTGACTGATTGCATTACATAATGCTATTAGTGAGCATCAGTGTGCGGTGCAATCAGTCAGGGGGAAATGAGTGAAATGTGAACTAATGAGAGCTAATTGTATCATATAATAGCAAGGACACAGAATTCTATCAATTAAATTAGTTTGAGATGAAACAAATATGAATATAATAATGTTTATAATAATGAGGCAATTAGCAGTAATGAGATAAATGTTAACAAAGACCAGGGTCCCTAGCCCATCTCTGCCTGTCTACTGAGTCCTCCAAACTTTGAACTGCGTTGTGTTCACTGGAACCTTTTCAGCACGTGTCGGAAACAAACAGAAATAAGGACTCCGGGCCTCGCAGTCCCCACACTTCTTGATTTCACAACTTTAAGTGGTTCTTCAAGGCCTGGGCATCTCATTGCAAATACGCCATTCTCTCTAGTAAATAAGGCACATCTTGCCCCATGGGATGCGTGCTAGGTTTTTTTGATTCAGGCACAAAATGAACACTTGGTGTATATATTGATTCCTGTCTTCTTGCTATCATGGGTGATTGACTGCTTAGGGCAACTGCCTCTCTGTTGCAAAATCCAACCAAATTCTCCTCATTAGTCACTTACTTGTTGTTCTTAGGCTTTTATGTTCCTGCCACTCAATGCGCTGATCCTAAGAGTCACAATAGGATGGCAAAGCATTTAGATACATGGTCAGGAATACACTCACTCCACAGCAGATCATGTTGAGATCTAGCTAAGGCATAGCAAATTACTGACATCAATAAAACAATCAGGAGCCATATTCTGTATTAGATATGAGTCTAAAAGCTAGCTGTGTTGCTGATCAGCTGGGTCTTTATCACGAAAGCTATAACAACAGTGTGTGTAGAAATCCACCCATTTAGCTCAGTCTCCCAAGGAGTGAGACTTTTGTTTTGTTTTGTTTTTTTGAGACAGGGTTTCTCTGTGTAGCCTTGGCTGCCATGGACTGGCTTTGCAGACCAGGCTGGCCTCGAACTCACAGAGGTCCACCTGCCTCTGCCTCTCTGAGTGCTGGCATTAAAGATGAATGCCGCCGCCACCACCACCACCACTACATGGTGGAGTGAGACATCCATACAACTTACTGGTGAGTAAAAAAGTGTTTTCTGTGGTGCATGCTTATTTTATTATCCTATGAGCATTAGTTGAAAGGTTTTAGTAACTTCCTGGTTACTTGGGTAGTAGTTTGGCTGCTGATTTTAACCTTGATCTGGCCATGCGGTGCCTGTGGATGATAGCTGGGCTCCATGCTGTGGCAGTCTCCCAGTGTTCTTGTTTGACTGCCTCATTTTTTATCACTCATATCACGGGTGCTTTTGCCTTTGTGTGACATTAAAAAGACATCAGAATGAGCTGGAAATTAGTCACTTGTAAAAGGTTATGGATTTTGTTCAGCTGGTTTCTGAGACTGACACAGAGTTCATGATTAGAAGAATGAAAACAAACATGAATCAAAAATGTCACTAACCTATTTTTGGGCCCCGAGAATCCTGGAGTCCACGTGACAGGAGGCTTGCTTGTTTTCATTACTTTAAGAAGATCGAGACAAAACAGCAAGAACTTGGCTATTTGTATCGTTTAATGAATGATCTTCACACTTGGGTCTCTTTGTCTGAGTCCCAGTTTCTAAAGGTTTAGGGGTGACAAATGGGGGTGGTATCACATGCTCTTATAAACCATGGAGCAAAGGTGTGCCTAGGATGCTTGCTCTTCTGAATTGCACTCGGTGTAAAGAGCAAATGTACAGCTGTGCATGCATAAGGTGGACAGTTACCCATTGCCAGTGTTCGCCAGCACCAAGTTGGAAAGTGTTCTCCAGAGATACCATACCCGATGCAGTGTGTTCTTCTGGGTATTTTGTTTTTGTTTTTTTATTCAAGACAGGGTTTCTCTGTGTAGCCTTGGATGTCCTAGATTCACTTTGTAGACCAGGCTGGCCTCGAACTCACCGAGATCTGCCTGCCTCTGCCTCCCTGAGTGCTGGGGTTATAGGGGTACACTACCGTGCCCAGCTTCTTGTGGATATTTAAGATCACATTGCTCATCTCTAAGGCCCGTGAGTTCAAATCTAATTTTATCTTTAAAAACCTTCTGTGGTTGGTAAACAGTTGCATTCACACTCTGTGTCCTAGAACCTCACTATATGGGATATAAAATTAATTCAATCTGTTCGTATGAACTATAGATTGTCCGGAGATTAAACCATGATACAGGTGATAACGCAGGCAGCCAGCAAGACTTTGTTCACACTTCACATTTCTATTATGTTTCCTGAATGTGCTTTTCCACTGGGGGGATTGGATGTTCTTGACCTAAATACGAATCACCTTGAGGCATGGGAGATCCATTAGCCAGTTCCCCCAGCCCCCTTTATCTCTCTGCCTGGCAGCTCCTGACCTGGCGCACTGATGTGACAAGCTGTGCCGCATTTCTCCTGCAAATTTCACGTGTGACTTGAGAAAATGTCTTATGGTCACTAAGGAACTCTCAAAGTGTGTCCTCTCCTTTGAGCTGGGAAGGTGTAGCGGGTGAGGGATTTTTGACCTTATCAATAAGTGTCCCTGTCGTCCCTAGATTGAAGCGTGTTGTATAGACACATGCTCAGCCCCAAATTATCCTAAGCACTCTTATTTTCTGGAGTCCCCCAGGTCCATAATATGGACTTGGTGTTATTCTTTGGCAAACTCGAATCTGTACCTTTTTTTCCATTGTGTTATTTTTTTTTTAAACACAGGAAGTGTTCTTTGTCCTAATTTTAAAAGAACATTGAAGCATTGTTTTTCCTAGAAAGGATTTTCATTTCAAAATATGAAGCCTTAGGAAAATTGTACCTAAATTTAACAATCATATGACAGCATGGGATTTCCTCCAAAGAGTAAACATTAAGGCCACCATTCCTGGGCATATTTAAGAAATGTATTTTGTGGGAGGGATGTAACCTACCCACTTTGATTAAAAGTGACAATTTCCTAGTACTTGGATTTAAAAGATGCATCCATGCACAGGATCTTCTTTCATTGAGAACAGTGAGGTGAGTTTTAAATTTACAATCATGTTTCTCATCTGGATATAAATCAGACCAATTAGGCTTACATGACAAGGTTTGTGAGTCAGGGACCTGGTTCTAATTTTGACCTCGATACTTTGATGACTTAAAAGTAGCCTTGAAAGTAACCTATTCAAATGCCCTCAGTTGGGTTGTTTGTCTTTACCTTTGTTGCTTGGTCAAGAGTACGTGCTAGGACATGTTGTAGTAACGGAAGCCCCAAATCTTAGTGTATAAAATAATGCAGGCGCACTTCCCATGTGTGGTTTGTGTTCACCGAGCCCAGTTGGAAGCTGCTGCATCCTAACGCTAGCACCAAGTTACCACTGCCATGGAAGAGAGAAAGAAAAATAGGAGGAAGCACATGCTGCGTTTCAAACCACACTACCCCTGAAGGCTCACACTATTCCAGGTGACATAATGCGTTAAAGCAAGCAAACCTACCTTCATGTGGCAGAGATGCAGATGTCTGCCACTTAATTCAGGAAGAAAGGACATTGTGCTTGTCAATAGTCTTGAGTACCACGTGCTGTCTTCACCTGTTGCCCCATATTTAATTTCCTACAATTATTATTTAACAATAAAATAATGAGCAAAGAAACAAATAACAAATAAATTGGTAAGCTGATCATCCAGTCACTTAGAACCAGCTATTGCTTTGCTTGTTCAAATACTTACACACCTTGCCAATGTAGGTGCATAATCTCTGGTTGCCTCAACTATTCTTTCTCCCAGTGTTTATACTGGCTGGTCAAATTTATCACTAATCTAAATGCTAGGAAATCTAATCAAAGTTCCCCTTATATTGTCATATAAGACAATATATGTGGAGTGCCATCATCAACTATTTTGTAGAAAATTTTGTGGAAATTAAAGGTGTGCATGTATGTACAGTGGATCCATAGACTTTCAAGTAAAATATGAAACTAAAAAATATCAGTTAAATTATATACTTTTTAATGTAAGCTTTTCGTGTTTGGATTAGTTTTTTGGAGTAGTGGTGGAGAATTATAGGACTTGATTTGAGTATGGAGCATGTAAAGTTAGAGTTTTGCACGGAGAGGCTTGGCCTGTGTGACGAAAAGACACATGTGTGAAGATTGTTATTACACAGTGCACCCAGCTTCAGTGTCCAAGGTGTGGCCACATGTTGGCAAATATGCTGATTTGTTTTAGCCCTGGCCTTCCCAATACTATTATGGAGCCTGATTTTTGTCTGGGATTTTCAAATTATATGACTAGTTCCTTTTACAGCTAAAGGTAAAAGGTGCTAAATTGTCCAGTTAGGAAAGAATAGTGGATTTTTCCTCCCAAGACCTGGCGAGAAAAGTCAATTCAATAGACACAGCAAGCCAGGTCCCTCCCGAGAGACCGTGGGCGAAAGGGTAGATGTCTGATGTGGAATGCACAGCTTGAGGAGTTAGATGGAATGTTAGCTTGAGGAGTTAGAACCAGTCAGGAAGTCCCCCTGCCTTTCCCTCCTTGCTGATAGGGTTGGTTGTGTATAGGTTAGACTATTTATTCTTTATCCCAATACAACTGGCAATGAGGGAGTGGTTCCCTGCCTCACTACATTGAGAAAGGGTAGCCAGCTTTTGTTTCACAGTTGGCCAGCCACTTCAGATAAATGAGGTGAAAGGTTCAGTTAAGAGCAAGAGTGCTGAGGCTTGGGAGTGGAGCAACATGCATTTCCACCCTGAAGTACACCAGGATTTGAAAGCATCCTTTGGTCAGGGAGATGAAGTAGAGGACCACTGCTCTGCAGCTATCTCGATGGATCCTGGTCACCCAAGGCTTTACTACCCTCTGTCCAGGCTGTGTTTCAGCAGTACAGTGGGGGCATGTTAGGCCATGGCCTTTTTTGCTGATAGTCTGCTCTGAGGCAGAACTTCTGCACCAAGATGCTGTGCAGAGCACTCGAAGGGGCCCTGAGTGCACCCCACCTCTGCCCTAGAGAGCTAGTGTTTGATTTCAAGCACCTGGGCAGAGCAGAGAAGCACACTGGTGACATAAAAGGGAGGGGTAGTCATTCTCCCCTTTCTTTGTCTCCACACAGCTGGATAAGTACCCAGAAAACTGGCTGAGAGAGAGTGGACCACAACTCCCCCTCCCCCACCCAGCCTTAAGAGCAAAGTCTGTTTCACACTAGGGAAGAAGTTGGTGGCTGGTAAGGTAAAGGGCTGGAAGAAAGTCAGAGCAAGAAAGTGAGAATGAAGTTTTGTAATGACTAGGTGTCTTGAGAGCTTTTAATAACCCAGAAGTAAAGCCACAGGGGATTGGGCACAGATTTAAATGAGCATGTACCATAAAGAAGGGAGGTGCTTGACAAAGTGTTTCCCAGGAGAACCCAGAATTGGGGGAAAGCAGGAGGAAGGAGGGAAAGGGGAGAAAAGACAGGGGCATAGCAAAATCAGATTGCTTTAGGTTGATGAGCTCTGTGATGAAACATTACAACATGCTAGTAGTAAATGGCTTTAAAAGATTGTATGATATTTTGTTGTTTGGTATATTTGACTCCTTTTTGATTTTTATGTTAGTTTGTAAATAATTAAATAATCACAATTTTTATCTTTTGGCAGTCTATCTTCTATTATTTATCTATTGTTGTTATCATTGGTGTTGTGTTTGTGTGCGAGGCTCGATGTTATACGTGTGTGGGTGCACATGTGTCAGGGTGTGCACATGGAGAGCAGAGGACAATTCTTTTGGAGGTTTGTCCTTTCTTTCTCTTCACTATGGAGTCTGGCTTGTCAGTTCTTTGAGGCTAGTGCTTTCACCCACGAGGCCATCCTCCAGATCCTATCTTCTTCTTAAAAGTGTTGTATAGAGTCCAAACTGTATCTTTTCATATCTCTTGGATTCTAGTTTTATAGTCTCAATGTTTAACAATATTTTAAATTATTTTTAAACTTTTTTCTATCCTTACTTAATTATCTTTTTGTCTTTCTTAACTGTCTATATTCCTGATTATTCTGTCCTTACTTTGTCATTATTAACTTTATTTTTAAAAATAAGTAAACAAATAGTTTATCATTCTTGTTGCATTTTTATCATGCTAAAACCATAAGAATAGTTATGAACAGAATTGAGTGGACAGTTTTGACTGCTGTCTTGAGAGAAAAATGTCCCATCTCTCTCCCTTCTTTTCTGTTGTCACCCTCTGCACCACCCTAATTTTACTACTATCATGAGAGAATGTTCTAGAAATTATTTAGGCTAAAATGCTGTTACGTTATCCTGCTAGTTTCATTGTGGCTATGGCATGTTGGCTTTGCCAAACTTTGCCTTTTCTTTTTGTTACTATTAAGTTAGCACAGAAAGCAAATGGCTCTACTGTGACATTTCACACACACACACACACACACACACACACACACACACACACACGTGCGCATGCACAGAAAGCAAATGGCTCTACTGTGACATTTCACACACACACACACACACACACACACACACACACGTGCGCATGCACACACTTTGTTTTTGTTTACTCTTCTTTTCCTCTTCCACTCTTTTCTTCCCCTCTTCTTGCTCACCATCCTCTCTCCAAACAGCATTCCTATGCATTCATGAGATTGTATTCCATTGCCTTCTCTTGTTCCCTTCCCTGCTTTTACACCTCCTCCTTCACTTTGGTTCAACATGTATCATTTGTCTTTCAGAGCCTAGCGTATTTTCCTTAAGGCAGTGATTCCTAGTTTCATCCACTTTCTTGTGAATGTTATAATTTCATTTTTCTTCACTGCTGGATGAAATTCTAGTGTGTCCATCAACCACAGTTTCTTTATCCATTCACCTGGTGATGTCTAGACTCATTCTGTATTTTGGCTTTTGCGAATAGTGGAACAATAAACATAGATGTGCAAATATCTCTGTGGTACACTGGTTTTGAACTCTAGGTGTCTATCAGGGAGTGGTGTAGTTGGGTTACATGGGACTTATGGTTTTTGGTTTTGAGGCACTCCATGTTGATTTCCATAGCAACTGTTTATATTTTAACCAGCAGTATTTATTTCCCCTAATGCTTGGCAGTATTTGTTGTCATTGGTTTCTTTTGATGATAACTGTTCTGTGGTTAGATGGAATTTCAACACAATTTTAATTTAAACTTCCCTTGCTAAGGATGGACAGGGTTTTTGTTCTTTCTTTCTTCTTCTTTTTTTCTCTTTTGAAACTTTATTAGTCATTTGTATTGCTTTTTCTGAAAACTGTTTTTTAGTTCACTTGTATATTTATTGATTAGGTAGATTTTTGGTGTTTAAATTTTTTTAGTTCTTCATAGATTTGGACATCAATTTCCTGTCAGGTGTGCAGTTAGCAAAGACACTGTCCACCCTGCAGCTATGCCTCTGCTTTTCTTTACCCTGCAGATGCCCTTTAATTTTGTATGGTGTTCATTAGACAGTTCTTAGGGTTTCTTCCTCGTTGTTAAGTTTTTTTGTTTATTTTCAGACAGGATCTCCCTATGTAGCTCTTCCTGTCCTGGAACTATTCCTAGACCAGACTGGCCTCTAACTCACAGAGATCCATCCGCCTCTGCCTTCCCAGTGCTGAAAATAAAGGTGTGGGCCATTATACTCAGCTGTTAAATATCTAGTTCTGTCACCCAGTGCTGGGCAGCATTTGTCAACATGTAGTGGTGGTTTGCTATGGTTGGACTGCAAACGTCTGGCCCTGGGATTCGTGAAATCAGTTCCAGATTATTTTTGCAGTTTTGGTTATAATCAGTCTTTCCTACTTATTATTGTAGAAATATAGGTATGAGCTTTATTTATTTTAGGTATGAGTTTTAAAACTTATTAAACACTATCTTTGAAATAAATGTTTGTAATTATATTGTTCTCACATTCTCTTCAAGCCATTTTAAGAGACCTACATTGGGAGACTCTAAAAATTGTTTTTGTTTTGCACCTTTAAACTGCCTGTTTCTAACAACTTTTGATCTGTATCCCAGATAAGTGACTCTGTGCTCTTTTAATCTTTCTTTGAATCAAGAATGATTGTCCTATTTTTAAATATTCCTATTAAGGACCCTAAAATACAGTGTCTAAAACTTTAACAAAACAAGTAATTAAGTGCAAAATAGTCAGGAAAATGAAATTTGATTATAATATTCTCTTTAGAGAATGCTAACTAGGTTCTTAACAAGTTGTGGAAATACTATCTTGGTAAAAAACTTTTAAAAACAAAGGTTTAAATTCATTCCCACAAAAATCCAGTGTTGTATATATGTGTGTAAGGATCTGATTCATCCCCAGGGCCTGGTTAGTGTCCTGGCTGTGGTTCAGTTTCTTGGGGACAAAGTCATGTTAATTGAGCTCTGGACAATTGCTTCTCCAGCCTCAAGTTGGCCTGGATGCTGCCATGCTCCCCACCATGATGATAATGGACTGAATCTCTGCAACTGTAAGCCAGACCCAACTTAAATGTTTTCGTTTTTAAGAGTTGCCTTGGTCATGTTGTCTCTTCGCAGTAATAAAACCTTAACTAAGACAGTCTGGCTTACAGTTCAGCGGCTTAGTCCACCATCATCATCATGGCGGGAAGCATGGCAGCCTGCAGACAGACATGGCGCTGGAGAAGGAGCTGAGAGTTCTACATCTTGATCCACAGTCAGCAGAAGGAGACTGCGACACACTGGTTAGACTGCAAAGCATCTGAGACCTCAAAGTCCACCCTCACAGCGACACATTTCCTTTAACATGGCCATACCTCCTAATGGTGCTACTCCCTAGGGGCCAAGTATTCACACACATGAGTCTATGAGGCTATATCTATTCAAATCACCACATTTCGTGACTGATGGTAAACTAGAATAGTAATGAAACATTTACATTCTTATTTGGAACTAGATCCAATAATACACGACTTGTTATAGTGTATATTGTTTCAACAATCTGTGGTGGCAGATGTGTGCTACTGGATGATCTTAAATGCATAGATGCCTCCTAAGTCACCTTACCACTTCCCTACAGCCGACAATGTGAATTATAGAAAATTTCAGAGGTAACTTGATTGTGCTTGTAGATTAAATGCACATTTGTATTTCCGAAAATGTACACACTAGTCTCTGTACCACCTACTTAAGAATATTTGCAAGACACCATGTATTTGTATCTTACCATATTTTAATAAAAACGATTTTGTTCCTGGTTATAGATATTTAACTTAATAGCTATTTTCATAAAGGGCAGAGGGCTCAGCATGTACTTAACCTATGCTCGGTCCCACCAACGTTAAAGACCGAAGACCATATTCATAGTTGTGGATAATGGCAGGGCGTGACATGATGTCCAGAGTGGATGTTTAGGGAACTGCTCGTTTTTTTAACATATAGTGAGAATTTGACTTTCTTAGTAATTTTAGAGGCAAATGTGGTCATAGATTCTAAAATAAGAATGTGCCCATTCTTGCTAGTACTGCTTTTTCTCTTTGGTATATGTACTCTAGCAATGTTTAAATATGTGCCTAATGATATATAGGGAAATAAAAATATATTACTTCAAAGGGAAGTCATTAAATGAAAACATGAGTGTGTGCACCCACACAGATATAATTTGCTTGGTTTTATTTCTATACATATTGATGTATGTGTCTAAATGTTTTAAGGCACTAAATGTTTTGAGAATGCTTGCATACCAAATCCTGAGCAACAGAGAACCAAGGGCGAGGAGGGAGACTTAGTTGAAGGGCCATGAGGAAATAAGGTACTTTTTCATGTTGTATATTTTAGTACTGTCAAATATCTTTAAAATATGTATGAGCTATGGGGGACTGGTAAGATGGTTCAGTGGTTAAAGGGCACTGGTCCCTCTTCCAGAAGATTTGGGTTTGATTCACAGTACCTACATGGTGACTTACAACCACCTATAACTCCAGTTTTAGGAGATCCAGTGAGTACCTCCGGCCTCCTTGGCCACTGTATACATGTAGTCCATGGTCATATCTGCAGGCAAAATAAATATATATAAAATAAAAAGCAAAGGAAAAATAAGATATAATTTTTCTTCTAGCTGGTACACTTCATCATGCTTTATTTTCCCAATAGTGTAAGATCTGATGACTCTTACCTACTATTATAAATGCTAGCTTGTACATTTTCTGTCACTTTTAAAGTGAGCAAGATGAGTTTTATAAGTAAATGTTTAGAAAGCATTTCTTTTTTGTTACAGAGTTTTTGAAAGAGTCAAAACATAGTAGCTATGTGGTCTGCACTCTCTTGGTACAAAAATAAGTGTGAAACTAGGTTCAGTTTTTAAATAACACAGTTGTTGGTTTAACATTTAAGTGACTACAGTACCCTGGGTGCATTATCATTTATAGAATAGATATTTGGTGCATTCATTATTTCTACAATACAAACTAGAACCCCCCGCCCCCCGCCCCACTTCACAGAATGAGGAGCCAAAGAAGAAGTATATTTTATTTAGTATGATAATCCTCTTCAAGTCCCCTCTTCCTGCTTTTGATCTAGGGGAAAGCAAGCTGGGAGCCTAATGAGACCCGAAGACTCGATGTTAAAAAAAAAAAAAAAAGAAAGGAAAGAAAGAAAGAAAAGAAAAAAATGTATTCTGGCCAACCAGGTTTTGAAGTAAAAGTTAATTAAGAGCAATGTACAAATAATCCCTGCAAATGGTGACATTTAAAAATGCATGTTGAATATTCTGAAGCAGTTATGTAAATCACCCAGAGTAAGACTCTAGAGGGAAATGTGACACACGCAGGCTTACCTTTTAATACCCTTTGGTAATGTTTTCATTAGACATAATGTTTGCCGGGGGACTGTGTACGTGGAGGTAATCTGATAACAGAAACAGTCCTAAGAAGTGGGGAGCTGCAGAGGCAGAGGTTGCCCAGGGCTGAAACCTGTGAGGGCCGACAATAAGATGAGAAGGCATGGCCTCTTCTCTATGTGAGGTGTGGAGCCTGCTTGCAGTTTAAGAAACAGAGCCGAAGAGATAGGAAGGTACATGCGTAGTGAGGCTTCACGTTGGCCACAGACTCTCTGTGACTTATTACTAGAGGCCATTCTTAGTATGGCATAAAGGAAGATTTGCAGGTGTCTTACTTCTGCTCATACAATGAGCAGAGGAATCAGTCTTAATTGCTCTGTGCATCCCACACACCTCATACAATTATAACGTTAGAACTGTACAATGCTTGTGAGAAATTATGTTTTCAGAACAAAAGAACCAGACACGGACACTGGATCAGACCTGTCAGGACTCATTCCTCTCAGCATGCTGGACACTGGCATCCTGCGTCCTCCTTGCTCCAGCCCCAGACCCCTCTGTTGCTGTTACCCATCAGAGTTGGACAGCTTCCTGGGCAGCGTTGTAGAAAGCTTCTGATCCCATTTGGTATAGCATTTCAGTCTGTTCCACACAGAACTCCTATTAAGCCTGGATTCTCTCAACATTTAGAAAATGGACCACAAATGCAATCCTTGGCTTGCTTAACCATTTCCCTAATTTTTGGCTCCTTCTAAGGTATTTTACACCCCAATTCAACCTGAAGAAACCTTAAGAGAACAATGTCCCATTCCCTCCAAGAGGTGTTGGGCAGGCTTCTGTTTGCTCTCTTGGTCTACAGATGCTTATTTTCATCAGGAGGTGGTTATAAGTTATTATTGGTCTTATACAGAGAAAAGTAGGCTTAACTCAGGGATGCCTCTCTTTTCCTTCAGCTTTCATCGGTAGGCAAGGAGATTGGAGCTGAAAAGAAAGAATGGGGCATATAGAAATATAGAGGGAGGATAGAACAAAAGATAGATAGATGATTGAACCTACTTCTTAACTCAAGGCCTTAATGTTACTCACAAAGAAGGTTATCTCTAAGTCATTGGTATAGAATTTTGTATATGGATGCAAATCATGGTCGTGTCAAATACTAGTTTGATTTAGCACAAGAATATATATCCTAAGTCTATGAGATAGATATGATTCTATAGATACATAAGGTAAAATAGTTAAATAAGGTCTTCAAAAGCCTCAGAAATCCACAAGACATGGCATTTAAAGATGTTTTTATTATTCTAAAGATTCTTTGACAACAAGACAAATGACCTCAAAGAAGATGATGAACATCAAAGAACCTCCTTATGGAGGTGGCTTCAAATGTGGCAAACCAGCCACTGGGAAAAATATCCTAGTTTCTGCCACAGACAGAATTCTGCCTAAAAATGGGCAAGCTTAGATGCAGGCAGAATGAACAGCTGAACTCTGCCAAGACAGGGTAAGCAAATCCTCAATAGTTCCTGCCTTGCAAATAAGTCTGGCAGAGATACCGGGATAGAAGGCCGAAGATGAGTCTCCAACGTTATAGAGAGTGTTGCGTGACTGTTCAGGCAGTAAACTGTTTCAGTCTTTTTTTTTTTTTTTTTTTTTTTTTTCTTTTCATTTTGGAAGCTGCCAAGCTGCACTACTGGTTCACTCAAGCATTTAAGTTTTATTCCTTCTTAAGTCTCTGAGGGAGGTTGAAGATCAGATAGTTTAGTTTTACAATTAAGTTTAGTTGGTTAGGAGATATGATCTTTTTAGATCAAGATAACAGATTTAAGCTAATAGAGATGAGATATGATAGATATTAAATTTCATTCAGAGATTTAGACCCAACAAGATAGGGAAGATGTTTACTTCAAGTCTGACAAATACAAATAGCCAAATCATTATGGATATAACATTTATATAACTCATGATTATCTCATAGTTCTCCCTGTTGTATGTAGTTTTTTTTATTCATGTGTAATAAAATAAATATATATGTTAAAAATAAATAAATATTTAAAGGAAAAAAAAAAAAAAAAAAGAAACAGAGCCGAGAGAAGCAGAGGAAGCAGCTGTTTAATTGAGGAACTGTCCAACCAGTGTCTAGCCCAACCCAAGACCCAACCCATGGGAGAGAGCCAACCCGACACTATTAGGGATACTCTGCTAAGCTCAGACAGGAGCCTAACAGAGTTGTCCTCTGAGAGGCTCCACCCAGCAGTGTCTTGAAACAGATGATGAGACTCAACAGCCAAACAATAGTTGGGCACTAATAGGGAGTCCTGTGGTAAAGTGGGGAGAAGGATTAAAAGGACCTGGAAATGACAGGAGCTTCACATGAAAACCTACAGAGCCAACTAACCATGGCCCATAGGGCCATGCTGAGATTGAAACACCAACCAAAGACCTTGAATGGACTTGCCTAGGCCTTCTCCAAAGATGTAGCCAATGGGCATCTCAGGCTTCATTTGGGTCCTCTAGTAAGGGGAGTGGGGACTGTCTCTGACATAGACTCTCTTACCATCTTTTTAAAAAAATATTTTTAAATTTTTATATATGCATTTATATTATTACACACATATAAGATAACATGCATACAGCAAGAGGAACCACAAAACAACCAGGAATTATATTAATGTTACATTCATAGTGTTTTGGCTGTTTGTATTTGGTAACCTTGAAGAAAACATCTTTCTTATCTCGGGAGTCTAAAATTCTGAATGAAAATCAATTATCTATCATATCTCATCCTTATCAACTTAAAACATCTATCTAGACCTAAGATATCTTAACCCCTAAACAACTAAGCTTAATTGTAAAACTAAACTATCTGGTCTTCAACCCCATCAGAGACTTGAGAAGGAATAAAACTGATTACCTGAGTATACAGGGAGAGTATACAGATAGTTGCTTTCCAAATGAGAAGATGACAGAGACATTTTGCTGCCTGGACAGTCACCCAGAATTCTCTATAATGTTGGAGCATCCTTTTCAGCCTCTGGCCCAATATACCTGACAGACATATTTGTGAGGCAGGAACTATTGAGGACTTGCAATGGATAAAGAAACTGTGGTACATTTGCACAATGGAATACTATTCAGCTATTAAAAACAAAGAGATCTTGAAATTTGTAGGAAAATGGATGGAACTAGAAAAGATTATCCTGAGTGAGGTAACTCAGACCCAGAAAGACATACATGGTATATATTCACTCATAAGTGGATATTAGCCACATAATACAGGATAACTACACTATAATACAGAGATTGGGACATAACCAAGGACCATGTATGATGTGAACCTAGACCCTCTGCTCAGATGTAGTAGCACAGTCTCCTTGTGGGTCCCACATTGTGAGAGTAGAGACTACTTTGGACACGCACTCTGACCACAAAACTTTGATCACTTCCCCCTGTCAGAGTGGCCTTGCCAGGCTACAGAGGAAGAAGTTACAGGTAGTTCACAAATCAAGTGTTTAATAGCTGAGACCCTGTAATTGACTAGCAGTGGGATAAGGAGCTGATTACTGGCATTCTGGTTTTAATTTACATGAGATAATCTGCAAGTTTGGTGGCAGCTCCCACCAAATCTTCTGGAATTGGTGCCTCTAGAAGCAATTCTGTTCACACAGCACACAGTTCTACCATGGGGTTCCCCTCTCCTCACCCAAGATATGCTGGTTTTGGTCCTTTTACATTTCTTCTGCTGTTTTCTTCTTTCTCTCTCATCAGTGTCCTTAGCAAACAGGCTTTGCTCCTGTTAAATATCAATTTTCAAGATGATCTGTTCTCCCTCTCCCTCTCTCCCTCCCTCCCTCTCTCTCTCTGCCCCCTCTCTCTCCATCTCTCCCATGCCCTCCTTGTGTGTGTGTGTGTGTGTGTGTGTGTGTGTGTGTGTGTGTGTGTGTGTGTTTTGAGACCACCTTAGAAATGATGAATTCTCCTGTATGTTGTTACTTCTATTCTGGTTGGGTATTGTTTTTGGGTAATGGGGAGGGAAATTAGCCTAATCTGTTTTATGTAGCTCAAATTTTGATTTTTAGACTCTTAGAGACTTGAGGACTGGAATATATGACCCATTTTGTTGTCAACAAAGCCTAATCAAGAATACATTCTTTGCTGGCAACATTGGGAATAGATGATTCTAAGTTATGGCTTAGAAATAAACTCCTTTTGTTTCATTTTAATTTGTAGTGTTCTTTGCCTTCACTTCCCACAAATATTCATGGAATTTTCCATTCTGAAAAAACTTTATACACTAATTAAGCTATTTCAAGTAACAGTATTCGTGATCTGTTGAGGGAGTGTTAATGGGTTGATATGTGATACGATTCTAGGTTCCTGACAATAATTTACAACACTCAGCCTATGCTCATCTGTTCATGTCTCAATCACAGGAAAACTAATTGCTTTTGGATTAAAAACATTAATTTTATGAGACTGATTTATTATCTAGACCTCGACTTGCAAGCCCATGGGTGGGGTTTTTGTTTTGCTTTTTAGCTCTTTGATTTTCCTTGCTACAAGCTCTCATAGGATAGGGCTCGTACAACTGCTCAAAATTAAATTTAGGCTGAAAGCAAAACCACAGGTTCTCTGACTGACTTATAGTTGCAGATGAGCTAACGTTTACCAGCAGGATGCGCAGGGTTCAGGACGCGCAGAGAGCGGATTCATGTTGAATAGCGTCTGTTTAGAAACAGGGATCTGCAGATTCATCATGTACATAAACTTGTTGAAACTCTAACTGAGAACAGAAGAAAAAAAAAAAAACAAGTGGGAGAAATATTTAAATTCACAGATACAGAAAAAATTCAAACCTCACATTAAATTGGATTTATCCTGCTAACATGACAAACCGTTATTTACTTAACACAGTTAAGGCACATGAGTTTGATGAGAAGACCGCTTCCTAAAATAATATTTTCATAGTATATAAAATATAAGGGTTTAGGATATGCCCCAGGGGGTCTGCTCAAGCTATTGCACCATCCAAGGACAATACAAGTAGTAAATATTGAACTCCTACTCTGATCCAGCCAGTGGACAGGACATTCTTCACAGTTATGTGGAGAGCGGGGACTGACTTAGACATGAACTCTGGTGCCACATATTTGACCACCTCCCCTTGGTGGGGAGGCCTGGTGTCACTCAAAGAAAGAATAAGCAAGCTACCAAAATGAGACTTGATAGCCTATGACCATATAGTGGGGGAGGAGGTCCCCCTTGGTCCTAGACCTAGGGTAGGGGAATAGGGTGAAAGTGGGAGGGAGGGAGGAAAGGAAGGATATAAGTGATGGGATGACAATTGAGTTGTAATCTGAATAAATTAATTAAAAAATGAGATATAAGAATCAAAAAGGGGGGGGTTAGGATAACAGCATATTAACCTGGAGAGAGACTGTATTTGGAATGCTCAGGGTTTTATATGGTGAGATGAGCTGGGTAACACAGGAGAATCTGTTTATGTGGACAGACAGGATCTCAGGCTGGGAATGGATGTGCTCTCAAACTCTGTTTAGAACCAGTAGTTTCCAGTTCCTTCAGCCCATTTTATTAATGGTAATAGTGACCTCTCAATGACTCCTAATCGTGCTCTGCCATACCCATAGCTCTTGCTCAGCCGTCATCAGAGCAGCTTCCTCTTAGAGTAGTAGGGTAGGAACAAACACAGAGACCCACAGTTGGACAATTTGTGCACAGTGAGACCTTAGAACACTCAGCCCTAAAGGGGTGTCTCTGTCAGATCCTTCTCCTCAGAGCTCAGGGAGCCCTGGAGAAGTGGAAGTGGAAAGATTGTAAGAGCCAGAGGGGATGGAGGAAACCAAAGAAACAAAGCGTCCTAAGTTCAGCAGCACCAATGAACATATGAGCTCTCAGAGACTGCCTGTGTGGGTCTGGGCCAGCGCCATCCCAGCACTGAGAGAAGAGGTGGGCACGAGACCTGTTCTCTAACCCAGAAGCTATGGCCAATTGATAACTACTTGCAAAGGAAAAACTAGTTCTCTACAATAGAGTCTAACTGAGGAAACAAACCACTCTTAAAGGCAGGCCCCATGCCCAGCAGTAGGTGGCCAACACAAAACAAGCTCAATGCTATCTTTGGGGCTTCTTTGTCTCATAATAATCCATTAGAGCTTAAAAAAACTTTATATGTCCTTGTGTTTTTATTATGGCTGCGAGTTTTGTGTTTTAGTGGACTCCTGAGAATGCAAGCATATATATCTCTGTCTATATGTGTTTCTTGTGATTTTTATTTGGCTCTTTTTCTTCCGTTTTTGTGTCATTGTGTTTTGCTTGTTTTGTCCTATTCCAATGTGCTTGTTTTTGTTATCTTATTTTTGTATTATTCTTTAGATGCTTATTTGTTTTCTAATTAGAGACAGAAGGTGTGGAATTGGGTGGGAGGGGAGGTGGGGAGGTTCTTGGAGGAGCTGAGGCACAGAAACCATAATCAGAATATATCATATGAAATTATTTTCAATGAAAATGAGAAAACAATTAACCTTATTTTGAAGAATCAGAAGCACAGAGAAATGTTTCCCAGTCCTCAGGGATGGGTCCCATGCAGTTGGGGTTCCAGAACTTGTGCTCTCAACCCCTGTAGAAGAGGTGCTAACATTAGCCAACACTGGGCTCAGTGTAGAAGATTTACCAGAGCATTGCAGTCTATCCCCCGCCGCCCCCCAAAACAGGTTTAGTTTAGGCATCATCTTATGTGTCAGGAATTCAGGAATTTGGCATCAACAGTGATACAGATGGGGTCGGGGGAGTCATATCTTTCCTGGAGCACAGAGCTAGCAGTTTGGTATTGGATTTCACCTGAAAGGTCACCTGGGATCATTGAGCAGTGGTTGCTCTCCACAGGGTCTTTCACAGAGTTATTAAGGTCACCTCACAGAATGATGACTGGTTTCTAAGGATGAATCTTCCCAGTGGCAGGAAGTTTTAGGGCGTGGATCTGGAAAAATAGCACAGTTAATTCTTGCTGTATACAATGGGAGAGACCACTTGGATTCAAGAAGGGGCCTGTTTAATGGAAAGGATGGCAAAGAGTTTCCAGTCATCTGGGATCTTCCCTGTGCATCCTGAGTAAATCAGACAAGACTACTGTGGCCTCCATTAATATTTCCCAGACTTATCTGTTACTTTGCTTCCTGTCATGATAATTGCAATTGAAATATTTTTAGAATGTATGTGCTTTTTTTCCCACTTTTAAAGTTTACATTTTTTTGGTATGTTGGAGAGGTGGGCATTGAGACAGGGTTTCTCTGTGTAACCCTGGCTGTCCTGGAACTTGATCTGCAGATCAGGCTAGCTTTGAACGCAGAGATATGCCTCCCTCTGCTTCCTGAGTACTAGAATTAAATGTGTGTGTTGTTGTGAAAAATTTGGTTTCTTTAAAAACTCAATGTGTTATGTAAACATGTTTTTGTTTTAATCCCAGGTGTGGGAAATGGGGGCTGCTTCAGTTTGTCCACAGCTGATAGCAGCTCCTGAGAGGGCATATGATTTTTGTCAACAGGAACTGCCTTGTGTGGAGATGTGGTCTTTGCCAGCTGGAGAAAAAACGTGAGAGGAGAGAGAGAGAGAGAGAGAGAGAGAGAGAGAGAGAGAGAGAGAGAGAGAGAGAGAGAGAGAGACAGGGGAAGGAGGGCTGTGAGAAGCAGGCTTGGAGGAGATAGTTGAAGGAGGGAGAGTAGGCTGTTGGTGCGCTTGCTATTGCTGGCTGAATATCCTGATAACACGGAGATTGGTATTGCCCCCCAAAACCTGATGGCCCCGAACACCAGGATGTAGCAAAGAGAACTATGCTGCTTCTTGGAGGCCACTAAGCTTCTTTTTATCTGACATACTATTAGGGTGTTGGAAGGGATTGGGGTAGATAAGGGAGAAAGCGATATAAGAAACCAAAATAAAAATGGATTTTAAAAGTACGCCAACAGTTCCCTGATGACTAAGGAGGTTGAGCATTTCTTTAAGTGTTTCTCAGCCATTTGATACTCCTCTGTTGAGAATTCTCTGTTTAGTTCCAAGCCCCATTTCTCAATTGGGTATTCGGTTTGGTTGTGTTA